>NC_138768.1:490057025-491502025 GCF_965119305.1 Pelophylax lessonae | reverse complement strand
GGACCTGACTGTATATACACACACACACACACACACACACAC
The DNA here is from genome assembly GCF_965119305.1 of Pelophylax lessonae. NCBI lineage: Eukaryota > Metazoa > Chordata > Amphibia > Anura > Ranidae > Pelophylax > Pelophylax lessonae. The sequence continues at coordinate 491,501,983 of NC_138768.1, read as the reverse complement.
ATACACGAATATATATATATATATATATATATATATATATACACACACACATACATACACCCACAAACACACATACATACAATATATACATTCATTTTGAACCCACTGGTGCTGATATATAGGAAGAAAGAAGTCTTCTTCCTATAATCACACAGCTTCTCCCCCTGATTCTCCACCTCTGAGCTGGAGAAGCAGGAAGAGGATATCTTCAAAGAGAAGCACAGTGATAAGGTGACATCATGTGTTACTAAACTGGCCGTTTCTGGTGCAGTGAATGCAAGCCGTTTGTGTACTGAGATGAGAAGAGAAGAATATGTACTCCACTACTCTTCTCAGTAATTTAAACCGGCAATGCTCTGAGACAAGCTGTGATCATCCAGATCTCGGCTTATCTCAGTTTACTAAATGTACACCTAAATGAGACGCACGGTGAGACATACCGTGAGCCTCCATCCCTATTCAATGGAAATAAAAAAGAGTGACAGACATGACAAAACTAGCAGGAAATAATTTGACACATTTATTGATACATACAGATAAGAAAACAGATCATAAAAAATGTTGGATAAACAAGGTAATAAAAGAGCTGGTATGTGATCCCCAGATCCAGTGTTCATAAAAAACCAACATAGCAAGTTTCCAAGAGTAGTAGATTAGTTTGATATAATCGCAACATCAATAGACTCAAAATTCCAACAGTAATAGAATAGTTTGATGTAATCACAACATCAATGGACTCTCCCACGGGAGCTGAGGGTGCACAGGGCAGGCGGACAAAGCCGAGCACGCCACACACATGGAGTGTGGGCTGAGATATATAGGGTGAAGATGGTGCGTGTAGCAGCAACAAAAGATGTCTATCAAAAATATATAAAAAATGTATGATAAATATGTGTATTTTTGATTAGAATATCATAGTGCTGCTTACCTAGTGAAGATATAAATAAAGGCAAGACAATAGTAAATATGAAACCAGATGGAGTGAAATAAAATAAAATAAAATAAAGGGTATGTAAGGCCAAATGCCGGAGAGAATATATGTGAAACCATGTGATGAAGTTAGAAACCCCAAATGTGTGGAAACCCAAGAGAAAGGGTATAACGTGATGCAAGCAAGAAAGAGACATAAGGAAAAGAGGAAAGACCAAAACCAAATCCTATCAGTGATAGGGAAAAGCCCAAGGGTAAGGAGCCAGAAAGAAGATATCAGAGAAGAATACCAAAGATGAAACCCAGACTGCAAACACGAGTGTCCCGCACCCGCCAAATGCCGCCACACACTGTGGTCCCACGGAGACAGTGAGCGCCAAAGTCCCAACCCTCTTTTTTATTTCCTTTTCAAATTTGTCCAGTTTTGGAACTCTGGGACTTTGGAACCTTATGATGGTATCCCTGGGGGTTTCTACTGAGATGTTTCTTGGTCCCTAGAGTGTAATCTTTTAATTTTAATCTGATCTGTTTCTCCTCTATCCAACAATGTATTAAATATTTTTCTCATCAGGTAGGTCTTCACCATGCTGTTCTGGTAGGCCACGAATGCTCAGATTTTTCTCTCCTACTCCTATTCTCTTGATCCTCCATCAGATAGGCGAGATCCCTATTTTCCATTTTTAGTTCCTTCACCTCCCCCTTGAAGGCTTGAATTGTACTAAAAAAAATCTTCTGGTTTCTTCTCCAGATCTTCCACGCAGTGCAGCAGGTGACCCAAATCTTTACTGATTGCTGTTAAATCTATTTTCAGGGACATTTCCATTGTCCTAAGCATGGTAGCCATTTCTCTCTTTGTGAGCGGTTGATCGCTTAATATTATTTCTGCATTCTGATCTAATCCAGCATCTGCTACCATGGCCTGTTTTGGCAAAGTTTGTTCCCCTGGGGTCGGGCCTATTGAGATCCTGTTTGAATCCCTCCTTGTTTCCATCTGTTTACCCGGGCCCCTTGTGATTTCTCAGACAATATTTTATCTGAGTTATCCTCCTGAACCATGACTTTTTTGATAGTATTAGGGCTGGCGCTTACTTTTGGTACTTTTTCCGCACCGCCCTTTGCTGGCGTGCCCCTCATAATTGCCTGTTACTAATTACAAACGTGTCCACTTGTGCACTTTGTTTGATGTTTTCTTTTAGAGTTTAGATATTTTTTTGTAGGTTTTAGTAGTTTTTACTGGGATTCCACAATTTAATGGATCCCAAAATCATACAGGTATAAGGGATACAAATGTCTATTCCAGAATAAAGTCATCAGAATCTTCAAAATACACCCAGGACATTCAAGAATGATCAAATAATCAAAATATTGATAAATATTGACAAGATAAAGGACAAAGTATTATGAATAAATATTGTTAAAAAAAATTGGAAGGGTCACAACGTTCTATGGAAAGTTTATATGAGGGTCAAAGAAGAAATATGGAGCAGGAGGGTCAATACGTCCGAAGATGGATTTAATGAATCAATCACTATTAATCATGGGAGGGGGTAAAATGGCTAACAACTCTTCGCTCTCTGGTTAGATCTATATCTGTATCTGAATCAGATGGCGTTGTCAGATAACAGAAAGCTAGGACTGAAGAGGGGATGTCTCACTTTTCAGTTAGTTGGACAAAGGTATATATCTAGGAGTGTTAGGGCCATTGAATCTAATGTCCTTAATGGTAACCATGCTGGGCACAGACCAACAAAGTGAGAACAAGGTCATAGCAAACTTTCCTTAACCAGATAGGAAGAGTCACATAAGAATGACTCACACTGGTCTGGATTCTGTAGTTGGACCTGTACACTGAATTATACAAATTGCAGCACTAGAAGCAAAACTTCTAGATCTCCGGTTAAAGTGTAAACCATCACCTTCTGCACTGCAATTTGTATAAAATCATTAAAGGACGTGTATGTTGACTTTTTTGAAAGTTGTACCAATAACTGAATTTTTTGACATACTTATAATGTTTTGCACATTTATGTTCGGAATTTACTTCATGCTCTTCTAGTGCAGACATTTCTTTTTACAAAGGTTCTGTACTAAGTAAATTGATGTAAGCTGTTCCTCCTGGTCTCTGAAGTGTCTTTTGCTAAGCTTGGAATAGTAGTGGTTAGTGACAGCATCATTCATCTTTGACCGCATACAATTATGGCAGTCTATCTTTGGCTTACTCTTGAAGTAGAAGGCCTCAAATGCAGATTTTCATATAGGTAGAGAGCCCACACAGCAGTTCAGATTTCTTTTTTTTTTTATTTATTACTTTTTTATTGGAGTTTTTACAATTTTCCGACATACAAATAAAAATAAAAAATACAACAGACAAGCAAACAAAAAAAAAAAAAAAAATTTTTATACAAGGCACAAGTCGAATAAAGTATACATGAACACATTTAGGTTTCTAGCCCTTAGTTACCCATAATGGTAAATATATCAAACTCAAGAAAATATATATACATGATATCTTACAGTATCATATGTCATGCAGTCTCCAAACTATCAATATGCATTAGATAAATACAGAAAATCCATTAGCACCAAAAATTCCAGAACAACCTCTATCAACCCACAGGTATAATTCACATTATCATACACAAAGGGTACTCTCTACTCCACTACAGAATCAACTACATTACGATAGCCTAAGAAAGGCCAATAAAGATGGGGCCAGGCCTGGGACCGATATCCACGGTTTCCACAGTTTGCGTAATTTATTCGGTAAACCCCTGTTGCAATAGATCTGTTGTTTTCTTTATATTTCATTATATTTCTCATTTCCTGCCTGACTTTATTCATAAGTACCAGTGTTGGGCTATAATGGGCATAGTAGTGGTTAGTGATAACATCATTCATCTTAGATCACCACATGCAATTGGGGCAGTGTATCTTTGGCTTACTCGTGGGGTAGAAGGCCAAAAATGCGGGTTTTCATATAGGTAGTGAGAGTCCACGCAGCAGTTCAGATTTCAAACTAGGAGCAAAAAGCTTATTTGCTTTTCCAGCAATAAATATAGACAACATCGGGCAACCCGGGCAGCATTTTCACAACATACTTCACAAGAAACTTCATAAAATCTACTGGGAAAAAAAAACTTCATAAAATAGCTTGTACTTAAATGGCTGGCAATGCAGTCTATTTCTCTGTCACTCTCTTTAACTTTCACTGAAACCAGCATATTTTCATTTCCTCAAGTTTTGAGAGAATATACATAAACAACTAGCTCATGTGTATAGCATAGATATTGGTAATTTAGCTAGCTTTAATGGTTTCCACTCAAATACTTATTCTTTCTTTCTATTTTTTTCTGACTGATGTTTATCTCAGATCTCGGGACATATCCTGTATTCATAGGGAATGGTCACAACAGAATTCCTGCAAAAGAACAAGAGCCATTGAATGTTCAAAAAATGCTGAGGGTGAACAGAACACTTTACATCGGGGACAGGTAAGATGGTGTCAGGGTAGAACATTTTCTGATTGCTTGTGGGAGCATAACTTATTGAATTAAAATCTCAACTGAATGTCTGGACTGAGTAAGCAGCACTCACTGTAAACATCTATTCGACAACTGTGTTTCATCCTCATAGGAAGTGAAAAAACTGTCAAAGGTACCTGAAAACTATGCCTAAAAAGATGCAGCTGCAGGACCAGAGGATTGATACCTCATACACTCCGGGATCAGCTTTACCTAAGATGATGCCTACCCGATCCAAGTTCCTAAAGTTGGTAGATTGTTGTCCCAAACCTTTATCTTAGGGAAATACAAGCTGACTGACCTACCTCATACTTTGGCGGTGGACCTCTGGGATCTCTTAAAATGCATTCCATCCAAAGGGGACTTTGATGCCCTGGCAGTATGAATGAAGAATTAGTTCCAAGATGACATTATTGCCGTACAGGAAATTACTTCCCAGCTAACTACCAGAGTAAACTCTATAGAAAGCACTGTGGTCGACACAAAAAAAACCCTATGCAAGCAGTGTAATTCCAACTTTCCTCTACCTTCTTACATCTTTCTCATTAACAACTATATGTGGAAGACCAGAAAGACCCCAGCTGGAGGAATAACATCTGACTAAGGGGCCTACCTGATGTCATTGCTCGAGCTGAGCTCCGGGCGACTGTACTCAGGATTTTAAGCCAAATACTGGGAGATAGAGTTCTTGGAACTTTGTGCCCAAAACCATCAGTCCCACACAACAGTTTGTGCCACATAACATCTTTTTTTAAGGTGTAACAATGGGTGGATTCCAATGAGGCTTTTTTACAAATCCTGACAAACATGTCTCAAAATACGGTGAGAAGATTTGCAACCCCGTGACACCTTTTAGATAAACTCAGTGGCATGAGCAACCTACAATTGGGGTTATTCCTTCCACCTGATCATCCATAGGACACAGCGGTCTTTTTAGTAAGGTCTACTACTGGACCCCAATTTACCCCATCCCAGGAGGGTACGAAAAAACTGTCAATGATCCTTACCAATTAAGTCTATCTTTCCAACTCAGGACAGCTGAGGAGTCCCTGAAACATGATCATTGGACTCTGTGGCCTTGGTGCTTTTTTCCTTGCTCAGACCACAGCAGTGCTGTGTGTGTGTAATATTTGCTCAAATTTCAGAGCAGTATTACATTGTTTATGGTCGCTCTTTATAGACCGAGACTGCTTTAATCTTGTCACCTTTCACTCTATTTTGGCCAGAATATGATGGGGATTTCTCCCCTCACAGTTCACTTGGCAGTTTTATGAGTGCCTTCTCTTGGTATCCCGCTGCTGAGATTGTCAGATCACCTTAGGGAACTTCTACAACCTTTTACGTTCTTGAAGTATAACCTTCTTGGACGCAGGGGATGTTTTCTCCTGTACGCCTCTGGACAATAACTGGCTTAGAAAATCAAAGTTCACAAGACACTTCTTCCCAATGTTTGTATGGTTTATACAGAGTGTTGGTCTGATCCTGGATAATAGATATTGTTTTACTATTCTATTTTTATAACCACTGAACATTTTAACTTTTCAGGTTTTTCAGAGTTTCTGTAGTTTAGTTTTTTTAGTTTAGGGATATCTATCTGTTTTATGAAGGGAAACCCCTGGACGCATAAAAAAACAATTACATAACACTTATTATAGTTTTATTAGTGTTTTGAAAAATAAATAAAAAAACAATGCACAATATACCATATCAGTGTACATACAGTATCTCACAAAAGTGAGTACACCCCTCACATTTTTGTAAATATTTTATTCTAATATTTTATTTTATCTTTTTATGTGACAACACTGAAGAAATGACACTTTGCTACAATGTAAAGTAGTGAGTGTACAGCTTGTAAAACAGTGTAAATTTTCTGCCCCCTCAAAATAACTCAACACACAGCCATTAATGGCTAAACCACTGGCAACAAAAGTGAGTACACCCCTAAGTGAAAATGTCCAAATTGGGCCAAATTAGCTGTTTTTCCTCCCCGGTGTTATGTGACTCGTTAGTGTTACAAGATCTCAGGTGTGAATGGAGAGCAGGTGTGTTAAATTTGGTGTTATCGCTCTCTCACTCTTATACTGGTCACTGGAAGTTCAACATGGCACCTCATGGCAAAGAACTCTTTGAGGATCTGAAAAAAGAATTGTTGCTCTATATAAAGATGGCCTACGCTATAAGAAGATTGCCAAGACCCTGAAACTGAGCTGCAGCTTGGTGGCCAAAACCATACAACGGTTTACCAGGACAGGTTCCACTCAGAACAGGCCTCTTTATGGTCGACCAAAGGAGTTAAGTGCACATGCTCAGTATCATATCCAGAGGCTGTCTTTGGAAAATAGATGTATAAGTGCTGCCAGCATTGCTGTAGAGGTTGAAGGGGTGGGGGGTCAGCCTGTCAGTGCTCAGACCATACGCCGTACACTGCATCAAATTGGTCTGCATGGCTGTTGTCCCAGAAGGAAGCCTCTTCTAAAGATGATGCACAAGAAAGCCTGTAAAAAGTTTGCTGAAGACAAGCAGACTAAGGATATGTATTACTGGAACCATGTTCTGTGGTCTGAGGAGACCAAGATAAACTTATTTGGCTCAGATGGTGTGTGGCGGCAACCAGGTGAGGAGTACAAAGACAAGTGTGTCTTGCCTACAGTCAAGCATGGTGGTGGTGGGAGTGTCATGGTCTGGGGCTGCCGGCACTGGGAAGCTAAAGTTCATTGAGGGAACCATGAATGCCAACATGTACTGTGACATACTGAAGCAGAGCATGATCCCCTCTCTTTAGAGACTGGGCCGCTGGGCAGTATTCCAACATAACGACTCCAAACACACCTCCAAGATGGCCACTGCCTTGCTAAAGAAGCTGAGGGTAAAGGTAATGGACTGGCTAAGCATGTCTCCAGACTTAAACCCTATTGTGCATCTGTGGGGCATCCTTAAACAGAAGGATGAGTGGAAGAGGACTCCAGTGGCAACATGTGAAGCTCTGGTGAACTTCATGCCCAAGAGGGTTAAGGCAGTGCTGGAAAATAATGGTGGCCACACAAAATATGGACACTTTGGGCCCAATTTGGACATATTGACTTAGGGTGTACTCACTTTTGTTGCCTGTGTTTTAGACATTAATGGCTGTGTGTTGCGCTATTTTGAGGGGACAGCAAATTGACAATGTTATACAAGCTGTACACTCACTACTTTAAATTGTAGCAGACTGTCATTTCTTTATTGTTGTGACATGAAAAGATATAATAAAATATTTATAAAAATGTGAGGGATGTACTCACTTTTGTAAGATACTGTAGATCCTTAAATCTATCGGTGGTCATGCAGAATGAGTAAGTGACTTGTAATCCCAGGTATCTGTTGTGGAGGGTACAGGTCCCACAGATATTAAGGGATCTGGCAGAGAATAGTCCAAAGTGCATGATGACCATAGTGTCACGTTTACCATGCTAGCCATTTATGTACTCAAGTTACCCCCCCCCAGACAGACTCCCACTGTGGGAGAACTAAAACCCTACAATAACAACTGCTCCTGAACAAAGTCTGGTGACACACCTGTGCAAAGCTTCAGGAGGTCATTTCGAATAGTATCAGACTGTAATTAGACATGATTAGACATGCCCCCTTATTACATTACATCTTTGACCAATAGGAGTCTCTCTTTTTTCAATGTTCTACCATTTACCCCTCCTAAGTAATTGCCAGGTGATGGCTGGTCCACCTCAGAGACTTTGGGTTCTCCCTCTAGTTTGGTGTCACTCCAATACCAGCTTTGTCCTTTCCTGTACTTATGTGACACACTCTCCTAGTAATCTCCTGTCCCTTTCTCCTTAAAGCGGAGATCCGGCCACGAAAATGTTTTTTCAATAAAAATACCCCCCCGGACAGTCAGGGCTAGTACATTCCACAATGGATAGCCTCTGATCTGTCCCAGGTCGCACTTACCTTTTAGAAGAAATACTTCTAAAAGGTAAGTGCGACCTGGCATGCCCAGAAGCTGTTTAGCAGGAAATGACGCGTCTGCACCGGAACTGACAAGCGGGGCCGGTGCAGGCGCATTGATTCCTGGGAGCTCTGACATTCAGCTCCCAGGAATCAATGCAAGCAGGAAGTGACGGCACGCGCCGCGGCGGCAGAGGGAGGAAGTGGAAGGAAGGCAAGTATATTTTCTTCAATAACAAGGTTAGTAAACAAAAAAAAAAATTGTGATTATCCATTTCTTTTACAGGTGACACTGAACAAGCGGATGGCCCAAAGTGCATTTTGTGGCCGGAACTTCGCTTTAACTCACTACTCCTAAGTACATACTTGTATGGCCTGTTGCCCACCCCTTACTTTCTAGATCATTTCCTGTACCCAGGTGTAAGCAACTAGACCCCACTTTGCAATACTTTTTTTTTTCTTCCTCCAATTTCGCCTTCTCCAAGGACACATCAGACCAATGTTCCTTCCAATTTTCTGCTCTGAAATACCCTTACATGTAAGTGGCAACACTAAAAATATTTCATTTACTGTTAGTGGTTAAAACACCCCCAAAAAAAACAATAATAGTTTTTACAGATTTTCGGAGGTGGAAGATGTGAACATCTTTCCTCCAGGAGACCCACTTTCCTGAGGGAAAGATCCGACTAATGCGTGACAGGTACTACCCTTCCACTTTTCATGCAGGTTCTCCAGGTAAGAAAACTAGAGGTGCTCAATCCAAAAATGCCCATGGGACTTTAAGAGACACAAACCATATATTTTTAAAAGTATAGTTTTTATTCAAATATAATGTCTAAAAAGATTAAGTCACATTAAAAGTCTTAAGACACATTTTCCAGATATATGCACATAAGATATCTATAATTACATGAATCATGACATGACTGGTGATCCAGGGAGCAAATGTCTATAAATAGAATTTCTCCTCTCACCTTCCAGGACGGCAACACATGAGAGATGAGAGGCTCCACCCTACAGGAAACACAATCAGTTCACAGCTGTTTAAAGGTCCCACCCTTCCCCTTGTCCCTCAGTATTGATTATGTTTCTCCTACAGCGAAACATTTATTTTTGTCTCTGACCTGAAGACTCTGTGTTGGATGGTCCCCCTGTGAGGCAGGTTAAGCAACGCCGGTGAGGGCTGCACTCTACCTGCACGCCTTTTAGGCTTCTTACAGGTTGCCCCAGGATACAGGCAGTCGGTCACAGTGGTGGTCCCTCCAGAGCCTGTGGCCTTCTCTTCAGCAGGGGTCTCCTCCGGTCCTCTCTGCCATTCAGCTGGAATTCGCATTAAGCCGGAATTAAAAAAAAACGCCGGTCAGCGCGCTCTAAGCCTCGCTTTGAAACTGGAAATTCCGTTTTGTGCAGGAAAGGCAGAGCATGTGCAGTGCAACTCGGAAGAGGGAAGCAAGTACGGAGGAGACGCTGGACCCGCACGGCGGGGGTAAGGCAGACTCTCCAGCCAAAAGAAGCCAGAAAGCAGCCAAAGACATGAAACCTGCCGCAACCCACATCATGGAGAAGGAGGAGGGAAGGTTGGTTCAGGTGGCTGCAGGTAAGAGCAAAACAGAGCCCTGTAAGTGCCGTTTTCTTTCCCGATTGGGGCTGATACCAGTGTCAGGCTTAGTCCCTGGTAATTCCCATGCTTTCCCCAGTGGGGCCTGTAGCCAAGTTACTGTGGGGCAGGAAAAGTGATCTTGTGTTCATCTCCGCTTCTCTTGCAGAATCCCCAAGTGGAACCCAGGAGTCCTCTGATAAAGCACCCCTGTATTCGCTAGCACTAGCTCCTCTAAAAAATGTGGTAATTGCGGGCAGAAACTACCCAGATCTCACACCAAGCCCTTTTGTTACAGGTGTATTAACAAGCTGGCTGGTAAAGAGGCCTCAGGGTTGATTAAAGATTTCCTTAAGTCTATGCAGGAACAAATGCTAGCAACTATCCAGTCCTTCCACACCTCTGTAGCAGGTAACAGAGCCGGGAGAGCTAACCCCTAAAGAGGACCCTTCTTCTCAGGAAAGGTTACATTCCAAGGCAGGCCCATCTGCTTTTCTGCCTGGTTCGCAGGGTCTCCCCCTTAGCTCTGGGGAGGAGGTTGATGTGGATCCAGATAGTAAGGCAGAGGAGACCAAATTGAACAGAAATCTGTTTGGTCTGGAAAATCTGGAGGGACTCCTTCAAGCTCTTTATGCTACAGAAGAAATCCCAGAACCCCCCCAAGGAGACCTCGGCACAGAATAAGATGTATAAAGGACTGGTTAAAAAACAATCAAAGGTATTGCCTGTTCACCAATGCTTGAAATGTTTAATTCTTCAAGAATGCAAGTTTCCTGAAATAGGTCTGGTTAGACCAAAGACACGGAAAAGGAGATTTTCCTTTAAGGAGGAAGAGGTGCAGAAATTCCCAAAGAGTCCAAAATTGGACGCCTCCCTGTCTCAAGTGACTAAGAGGTCTGACCTCTCTTGAGGACACAGGGTACATTAGAGATGCCATGGACCGTAAGTCAGAATATCTGTTAAAGCCTGGGATGCCAACTCATTCAGTATGGCTCCAACACTGGCTGCAACTTGCATGGCTAGGAATGCAGATTTCTGGATAGAAAGGCTTACAAAACACCTTTCACAGGGAAATAAATCCCAGAACCTGCTGGATTCCCATTCAGTTATACGGAAAGCTGATGCCTACTTGGCCGATGCAGCAGTCGAGTCAGTAATAGCCTCAGCTAAGACCAGAGCTCTTAGGTTAAAGCATGGGATGGTGACTTTACTTCAAAGGTGAAGCTCTGTGGGCTACCTTTTGAAGGGTAGTTTACTGTTTGGCTCAGGCCTGGATGAAGTGTTGTCCAGGTCCTCTGAGAAGGGAAAGAAGTTTCCTAGCAAGCCCAAAAGGAAAAGATATAGGACATTTTTTCGTGGCCCCCTGGGCCAAAGTCAACAGAGAGCCAAAAAAGAACCCAATAAGAAGTGGGGCTTTGGTAGAGGTAGGCAAAGAAGTAATTTGCTCTTCCCCTCTCCAAGCTCAATCGCCAAAGATACAAAGTGACGCCAGAGTCCAAGTGGGGGGCAGACTGTCTCATTTCATATCCCAATGACCGGAAATTTCAGTCAGTCCATACATTTATCACCTCTTTCAGAAAGGCTACCGCCTAAAATTTTCATCCATATACCCCTCTAGAAGTGACTTTAACTCATCCTCCAAAGGATGTTCTAAAAAGAAGAGTGTAAACAGAAAATCCTGGCGCTGTGGTGCCGGTGATCAGACGGCAGGGCTGGAACAATGGGGTCGGACAATGTCCAAAGGGGTCCACCATGAATTACACGTCCAAGTCCGGGCTGCTGCCTACCCTAACCCAGATCCCAACTGGGAGGAGAAAGTAATGACACAAAAAAACGGGTATGATGGCGCTCCCGGACAAAATGGCACAAAAAAACTTGGATGCTGCTCGGGATCTTAAATAATCAAACTTGTTTATTAAAATCAATTTAAAATAAGCTCCTAGTCAGGGAAAGCCAATGGTGTGCCAAGGGTGCAGTGCTCAGCAAACAGATGTGATACCAAAGGAGACAACTCCAAAGCAAGGAGGACCCAGAGGCAGGGAGACAACGCCTTACCACCTGTAAATCCTGAACGGTGTGGCACTTGTAGATGGACTAGCTGCCTCGGTCAGATCGGGAACCTTCACTGCAAATGTGCCTCCGGGCTGGACGATGCCTGAGGTGAGGAAAAGAGGCTGACAGGGGGGGATGAGATGCTCAAACCCCGGCGAACAACTCCGGTGGCGGTGCCAGCCCGAGGCGGCAGCGGCCGCTAGTCGTCAGTCCCTGCTGACGTGGCGCCGGAAGATGACGTCACCAGGCACCTGGCGCAGACGTGCGCACCGGGAACTGCAGCACCGATGTAGCCGGGAGTGTGGAGGCAGCTCACCGAGGGCACAGCTGTAGAGTGCAACCAAGGATCACCTGGCGGAGCTATTGGGGGATGCCACAGATAGAGGAGATGACATGTTTCGGGCCAAGCCCTTCTTCAGATCTGAACACTCTACACTCTACAGCTGTGCCCTCGGTGAGCTGCCTCCACACTCCCGGCTACATCGGTGCTGCAGTTCCCGGTGCACACGTCTGCGCCAGGCGCCTGGTGACGTCATCTTCCGGCGCCACGTCAGCAGGGACTGACGACTAGCGCCCGCTGCCGCCTCGGGCGCGCACCGCCACCGGAGTTGTTCGCCGGGGTTTGAGCATCTCATCCCCCCCCTGTCAGCCTCTTTTCCTCACCTCAGGCATCGTCCAGCCCGGAGGCACATTTGCAGTGAAGGTTCCCGATCTGACCGAGGCAGCTAGTCCATCTACAAGTGCCACACCATTCAGGATTTACAGGTGGTAAGGCGTTGTCTCCCTGCCTCTGGGTCCTCCTTGCTTTGGAGTTGTCTCCTTTGGTATCACATCTGTTTGCTGAGCACTGCACCCTTGGCACACCATTGGCTTTCCCCGACTAGGAGCTTATTTTAAATTGATTTTAATAAACAAGTTTGATTATTTAAGATCCCGAGCAGCATCCAAGTTTTTTTGTGCCATTTTGTCCGGGAGCGCCATCATACCCGTTTTTTTGTGTCATTTCTAAAAAGAAGAGCCCTTTTGTATGGGATACAAGAATTGGCGGAACAACTAGTGATAGTTCCCATGCCAGAAAAACAGCTTTACCAAGGCTTTTACTCCCACGGGTTCATGGTACCAAAGCCCTCGGGAAAATACCGCCTTATCATAAGCCTCCGAAACTTAAACAAGTTCCTAGAGTACTAGAGGTTTTCAATGGAAGGTATTTATACAGTCCGCAAAAACCTGTTGAAAGATGTGTTTATGACTACTCTGGATCCAGAGATGCCTACCTGCATGTTTCAATTCATCAGGAACACCAGACCTTTCTGAGATTTGCGGTGGTCACCGAGGAAGGGACTGCACATTGACCGTTCAGGGCACTCCTCTATGGCTCTTTGGTCTAGCTGCCAATCCAAGGATTTTTACCAAGATCCTGGCAGAGGCGGTGGCCTATCTTCATCTCCAGGGAATAGCTTTGATTCCTTACCTAGACGATCTACTGATTTTTGGACCGTCAGCGAACCAGGTGAGATCAAACACCCAGAAGGTGTTAAAAGTCCTACAGTGTACGCTATGCTGGTTGATCAGCATGGAAAAGTCATCCCTGGAGCCCGCCCAGGTTCAGACCTACTTAGGGTACTGGATAGACTCGCGGGTACAAAGTCTTTTCCTTCCAAGGGAAAAGGTGGAAAAGGTAGTCTCTTCAGTAAGAGGGTTCTCCAGGAGAGAGATCCTGAGAGTTCTGGGGCTCATGTCAGCCAGCATCCCAGCAGTAGTTTGGGCGCAGTTACACTCAAGAGACCTTCAAATCTTCCATCTTTCCTCCTGGGACAAAAAGGTTGAGTCCCTGGACAAAAGGGTAATCCTCACCCCTCAGGTAAAAACCTCCCTGAAGTGGTGGTCAATACCAAGCAATTTAGAAAAAGGCAGACCTTGGGGTCAGTGGAGCCCTCTGAAGGTCACCACAGACGCAAGCACCTGGCGGTGGGGGGCTCTTTTAGAGGGAGCCCAAGCCCAGGGCATCTGGGATAAGAAAGTAGCACAGTCCTCCTCCAACTTCAGAGAACTCAGAGCAGTCGGTGAAGCCCTAAGAGCCTTCGAGAGTTCCATTTCAGGCATGGAAATTCAGGTCTGCTCTGACAATGCTTCAACAGTAGCTTACCTGAATCACCAAGGGGGTACCAGGTCCAGACCCCTGTTGGTACTATCCCAGGAAATCCTAGGCTGGGCTGAAGGAAGAGTGATCTCCCTGTCGGCCATTCATATAAAAGGGGAAAGCAACTGGGAAGCAGATTTCCTCAGTCACCATCCAATAAGACTAGGAAAATGGGAGCTAAATCCCAAGGTATTTCAGACACTAGTCCAAAAATTTGACTGCCCAGAAGTAGACCTATTTGCCAGCCTACAAAACAGAAAGGTAAGGAGTTTCTTTTCCCTTTCATGGGAAAGAGGGACGTTGGGCCTGGATGCCCTAGCATAGATATGGCAGTTCGAGTTAGCCATAGAAGCTCAGTCGTTCACCTTGATGGCCAAAGAGGGCGTGGTTTTTCGACCTTTGAAAGCATTATCGGAAGCACCTCATTGGGAGCTTCCAAACCTCCCAAACCTGCTGTTGCAGGGACCAGTTTGGCACCCCAGGCCGGAATTCTTCCAGTTGACAGCCTAGTTAGTGAGCGCCATATTCTTAGATTAAAGGGCTGCTCAGACAGAGTGATAGACGGTCTCCTCCCGAGCCGGAAACCAGTAACGAGGAAAATATACTTAAAACTTTGAAAACATTTTGTACCTGGCATAGGCAAAAGCAAATTTCGTCCGCCTCTGTCCCCATAATCTTGGATTTCTTACAAGATGGGGTAGAAAAGGGTGTGGCGGTTAACACCCTTCGGGTTACAAATAGCAGCCCTCTGTTTTTCTAGACGCGAGACTTGCAAAAGAACCTTTGTTTAAAAGATTTTTGATGGCCAGTGATAGACCTACCCCTGTCACTAGAGACAGGTTTCCGCCTTGGGACCTGACTAGGGTTCTAGAGGTGTTATCTAGGAGCCCTTTGAACCTATAGAAGAGGTTCCCTTTAAGTTTTTGTCCCTAAAACTAGCCTTCCTATTAGCTGTCACAACAGCCAGAAGGGTAGGGGGACTTACAAGGTCTTTCAATTAAAGAACCATTTATGTTGATCTTCCCAGATAGGATTATTCTCAGGCCAGATCCCCTATATCTGCCCAAGGTAGCATCTTCCTTTCACCTGAAGCAGGAAATAGTTTTACCACCCTTTTGTGATAATCCTAGTAATGAAAAGGAAATTAAATTTCATTGTTTAGATGTGAGGAGATGTCTCCTCACTTATTTGCAGAGAACCAGGAAGTTTAGGAGATCCACTCACCTTTTGATCCTCTACTCTGGACCAAGGAAATGACTGCAAGCGTCAAAGCCTTCAGTCTCTAGGTGGATCAGGCAAGCCATTACCATGCCTTATGAGTTTTCAGGTGTTCCTGCACCAGCAAAACTGAAAGCACACTCAAGCAGAGCACTGGCAACTTCCTGGGCCGAAAAAGTGTGAGCTTCCTGAGAACAGATTCGCAGTGCAGCCACCTGGTCCAGCCGTGACACGTTTCTGAAGCACTACCGAGTGGAGGTGCTGTCTCTGCAAGACCTAGCCTATGGCCGAAAGGTACTACAGGTGCTGGTCCCACCCTAAGGTAGGCCTGTGGTTACTTTATTATCCTCTCATGTGTTGCCATCCTGGAAGGTGAGAGAAGAAAACCATCCATTAGACTTACCGGTAACGGTGCTTATATGAACCTTCCAGGACGGCAGGCCTACTTCCCACCCTGTTAAAAGGGTGAGGAAAGAATGTAAACATAGGTGGTAAGTACCTAAGTGATTATACATCCCTTGTGAATTGGTTGGAGAACTACTTTTTTACAACTGAGGGACAAGGGGAAGGGTGGGGCATTTTAACAGCTGTGAACTGATTGTGTTTCCTGTAGGGTGGAGCCTCTCATCTCTCATGTGTTGCCATGCTGCAGGGTTCGTAGAAACACCGTTACCAGTAAGTCTAACAGGCAGTTTTCAACGTGTTTCGCAAAATAGCACTTGCTTCCTCAGGATAAATATATTTAAATATCTGATAGCAGAAACCAGGTTGTTAGAAAAAAAAAAGCTGTCTCTTGACATTTCAGGGACTGACCTGGTCTCTTCTCCCATCAACCCCTGCCACAACTCCTGGAGAGGACAGTGCGGACCATTGGGCAATTTCCTCAGTTTTTGCTGTGTTTTTACCCACGCTTGTTAGGTTTATGCTACAAAATTACCCCACGCAGAAAAATCTCTTGACCAAGTGCAGATCCAAATCTAATATTTTGTCTGAATTGTAAGTATTTTTTTTTTCTAACAACCTGGTCTCTGCTTTCAGATATTTAGATAGATTTCTCCTGAGGAAGTGAGTGCTATCTTCTGAAATGTGTTGAGATTCTATTTATAACCTGCTCCCTGGATCACCAGTCATGTCATGATTCATGTAATTATGGATATCTTGTGTGCATACATTTTATCTGGAAAATGTGTCTTAAGAATTTTTAATGTGACTAGATCTTTTTAGACATTGTATTTGAATAAAAACTATACTTCAAGAAAAAGAAAAATATTATTTGTCTCTTAAAGTCCCGTTGGCATTCTTGGATTGTATTTGAGCATACATATAGGGACTGAGACACATTCATGCCTTACACATACAGCCAGTATATATCTGATTATTAAACAAGCAAAAAATTTGGGGGAGCATACCCATGTATTTCTAAAGCTGGTGCAGCTATGAACCAAAAGACATGTATATTAAAAAAGAATAGCGCACACATGCAAAAGAAATTAACAAATTTGAAGACAATCCATAAATAAAAATGGGGATTTGGTCCCAAAATGTGGCCATATAGTGCTCAAGCCCACCACTACGTCAAAGTACCCCATTATCAGTGGGTCCTACACTATCCATGAAAAAAAGATGAATCCAGCCTTTCTAACCCTTGAAGACAACACTCCTTGCTGGGAAAGATATGCAAATGCACTACAGGGGACTCCTCCTATATCCACTTGATAGTGGACACTGATGGAGTACAGGTGTGTGTGGGGGGTGGGGTGGGTTGCTCAACCTCGGTAGTCTGGTCAGACCGAATACATAATAAACAAGCAAAAAATTTGGGGGAGTATACCCATGTATTTCTAAAGCTGGTGCAGCTATGAACCAAAAGACATGTATATTAAAAAAGAATAGCGCACACATGCAAAAGAAATTACCAAATTTGAAGACAATCCCTAAATAAAAATGAGGATTTGGTCAATGGTGGGACCAAATCCCCATTTTTATTTATGGATTGTCTTCAAATTTGGTAATTTCTTTTGCATGTGTGCGCTATTCTTTTTTAATATACATGTCTTTTGGTTCACAGCTGCACTAGCTTTAGAAATACATGGGTATGCTCCCCCAAATTTTTTGCTTGTTTATTATGTATTCGGTCTGACCAGACTACCGAGGTTGAGCAACCCACCCCACCCCCCACACACACCTGTACTCCATCAGTGTCCACTATCAAGTGGATATAGGAGGAGTCCCCTGTAGTGCATTTGCACATCTTTCCCAGCAAGGAGTGTTTTCTCCAAGGGTTAGAAAGGCCGGATTCATCTTTTTTTCATGGATAGTGTAGGACCCACTGATAATGGGGTACTTTGACGTAGTGGTGGGCTTGAGCACTATATGGCCATATGGTGGGACCAAATCCCCATTTTTATTTATGGATTGTCTTCAAATTTGTTAATTTCTTTTGCATGTGTGCGCTATTCTTTTTTAATATATATATCTGATTATTAACCACTTAAGGAACGGGCCTATTTCTGACACTTGTTAAAATCAGTTTTTTTTTGCTAGAAAGCTACTTAGAACCCCCAAACATTATATATTTTCTTTAGCAGAGACCCTAGAAAATAAAATGGAGATCGTTGCAATATTTTTTATCACACCGTATTTGCGCAGCGGTCTTCCAAACGCAATTTTTTCAGAAAAAAATTCGCTTTTTTGAATTACAAGATAAGAAAACCGTAAAGTTAGTCCAATTTTTTTCTATAATGTGAAAGATAATGCTACGCCGAGTAAATAGATACCCAACATGTCATGCTTCAAAATTGCACACGCTCGTGGAATGGCGACAAACATTGGTACTTAAAAATCCCCATAGGTGACAGGTTAAAAATTTCTACAGGTTACCAGCTTAGAGTTACAGAGGAGGTCTAGGGCTCAAATTATTGCACTCGCCCTACCAATCGCAGGGATACCTCATATGTGTGGTTTGAACACCGTTTTCATTTGTGGGTTGGACTTGCGTATGCGTTCGCTAACGGGGACAGGGCGCTTTAATTTTTTTTTACTTTACTATTTATTATTTTTCATTTTTACACAGTTTTTTTTTTCAATATTTGATAATTTTTATTCCTATTACAAGGAATGTAAACATCCCTTGTAATAGAAATAAGCATGACAGAACCTCTGTCCTCAGACCTCACAGCTACACTAAAAAATAAAAAATTGCTGAAAAAAAAATTGCCTCTTTAAGGCAGTTGCTATGGTCCTCCGAGACCATAGAGTCGAGTGGGGGTCATCTTGCCCTCACTCGACTTCCTGTCTGTGAGGAGAGAGGACCGGATTGTTTTCCCCGCTGCCGGCGGGTCCGGTAAGCGGGGAAAACGACCGGGACGCGGCGGGAGGGGGGGGGGGCACCTCTTCCGCTGCAGCGTAAGGGTGATCCTGCGGCGAAATAGGACCGCCCGCTGTTTCAAAAAATAGCGGCAAAGTACCAACGTAAATCGAGACCACAGGGAACTACTTGAAGACCCCATCTCAGAACTCGAGGTACTGAGTGTGATTAAAGTTTTAAAGACTGACTCAGCTCCAGGCCCAGACGGGTTCCCCACAGCCTATTACAAGACATTTGCCGCGACCCTAGCTCCCCGGTTTTACAAATTTTACAACTCCCTCCAGAAAGGGGGCACTATTGAGAAGACCTTGAACTTAGTGTATATATCGGTTATACCCAAGCCGGGCAAAGATCATAGTGGTGTAAGCAACTATAGGCCTATATAATATAGGTCTCAAAATCCTGAAAAAGGTCCTTTCCAATAGACTGTTCCGCTTCATTAGCACTTATGTTCATAAAGACCAATTGGGCTTTATACCGGGGAGACCGGGTCCTGACCAAATTTTAAGGGCTATAGACCTAATTTCTCTAACTAACTCCAGATGGGATGGGGGTCCTCCCCAAGAAACTCTGCTCCTCTCCCTCGACTTGCACAAAGCATTTGACTCCATATCATGGCTATACCTCTTTGAGACCCTCCGCAGATGGGGATTCGGACCTAGGTTTCTCAATATTCTACAGGCCCCCTAATCCTCCCCCTCGGCACGGATTCGTATCTTAGGCCACTACTCAGACCCACTGTCCATCAAACGGGGTACCCGTGAGGGATGCCCCCTTTCGACCCTTATTTTCACGATCGCCATAGAATCTCTGGCTATTGCTCTTTGCCATAACCAAGACATCCGCGGTATTCAATGTGGACCAACAGAACATAAGTGTGCACTCTTTGCAGACGATGTCCTTCTTTTTATAACATCCCCAACCATTTCGGTCCCCAACATCCTTGCTCTGCTCTGTAAATTCTCCCTAGCTTCGGGCCTCACGGTAAACTTCTCTAAATCCTCGGCTTTAAACATATCAATTCCGATATCCTCCCTTGAAGCCCTCAAACCTAACTTCCCATTTCAGTGGTGCAAGTCCTCGCTCCCTTACTTGGGGATACAGCTTACCTCTTCGATTGTCACACTATACCAAACCAACTATCCGCCCCTTTACAACAAACTTACTGATGACTTGGCAGCATGGGACCTCCACAAGCTTTCATGGCTAGGCCGAATAAACTCTATTAAGATGAACCTTCTTCCCCGAATCCTTTACCTTTTTAGGTCACTCCCCATACCCATTAATAAACATCCCCTACTTTGCTTCCAATCCAAAATAATCAGATTTGTATGGGGTGGGAGAGGCTATCGTTGCGCATGGTCGGTATTATATAGACACAAGGAGGATGTGCTCTGCCCAATCTTTGGAATTATTACCAAGTTGCTCAATTAGCCCAGTTCTCCATAATTTACGCTAGAGAACCTAAACCAGACTGGCTCCATATAGAGAGACAAGCTACCCCCCACCACACCCTGGTCTATATCGCTTGGTGCCCACCTAAACTGCAGCCGGCAATTCTAGCGCCAACCCTTTCGCACTCTTATTGGGCTCTCTAGACGACTGTATCGACTCCGGACTTTAGTTTCACCCCTTAAACCTTTGTCTCATATCTTTCACCACCCCCTTTTTCTACCAGGCCATGACATTAGGGCTTTTCAATGGTGGATGAACAAGGGACTATTTTGTATAGGTCACTTTCTCTCATCTACAGGCTCTCTGTCTCTTTCCCGCTGCATTAACAAACTTAAGATGCCGCTGACGGAAAAATTCTGTTACCTCCAAATCTCTCACTTCTTACGTTCGTTATGGTGAGATAAGAATGAGTCTCCTTACCTAATTTAATATGAACGGTGGTGTTCAGAAACTGTCGATATGAGGGGGGGGCATCTCGGTCATTTACTCTGCGTTACAAGACTCTACCGAAAAACCTACCTATGCCCTTAAGTGGGAACTGGACCTACAACTGGACCTTACCCCATAGGCCTGGCACCGATCTTCCACAAAGCTTTCAGAGGGATTATCAATGTTACCCTTATTGAAGCGAACGTCAAAATATTCACACGGTGGTACTTCGTTCCGACCCGCCTTGCAATTATGTTCCCCAATGCTTCTTCACTCTGTTTTCAGGGCGGTGTGACCTCCAGGGATCCTTTCTACATACCTGTTGGTCCTGCCCTAGAATCAGATCCTTTTGGAATAAAATATTTCACTAAATGCGCTTGGTCACGGGACTCCAGATTCCTCAAACACCTCAGATAGCGTTTTTTCACGAATTTCCCCGTTCTTACTCTAAAAATTTATCAACGTTAAATATTTTTATGCAACTAGGAGCCAAACTCACCATACCCAAAGCCTGGAAGAGGCCATCGGTCTCCTACCGCCTGGCCAAAAGTAACATTTCTTGGATAATGACACACAAAAAGATGATTTTTGCTATTCTGCAAAACAGGGTTCCGCTGTTTGAGAGTATCTGGGAACCTTGGGCCCAATTTCTTCAGATTACACTTTGACCTCACCCTGAGATCACTCCTTATATGCCCCCGGTGACTTCTCTCTTTAAGTTTTCTCCCCCTTTACTCCCTTCTATCTCTGGCTTCCCCTCCCTTCCACATCCTTTCCTTCCTCCCCCCGTCTCTCTCTCTATACCCTTCTCTGCTGTAGTACCTGTTTTGTTTAGCGAGTTGCAGCTCTCCCGACTTCCTTAGTTACATAGTTAGTGAGGTTGAAAAAAGACATCAGTCCATCCAGTTCAACCTATGATGCGTGTGTGTGTGTTTGCTTTAACCGTACATTGTATACCCCTGTATGTTGTGGTCTTTAAGGTGTCCATCTAATAGTTTTTTGAAACTATCAATGCTCCCTGCTGATACGACTGCTTGTGGAAGAGAATTCCACATCCTTACCGTTCTTACAGTGAAGAACCTCTTACGCACTTTAAGGTTAAACCGCCTTTCCTCAAGTTTTAGTGAGTGGCCACGTGTCTTATTGTATCTCCTTTCTCTGAATAGTTTGTTCCTTATGCTCGGGTCACCAGTACAGTATTTGTACATTGATATCATATCCCCCCTCAATCGTCTTTTCTCCAGAGAGAAAAGGTTCAGTGCTTGTAGTCTTTCCTCATAGCTGATGTCCTCCATTCCCCTAATTATTTTTGTTGCCCTTCTCTGGACTTTCTCCAATTCCAGCACATCCTTCCTGAGGACCGGTGCCCAGAACTGGACAGCATACTCCAGATGTGGCCGGACCAGAGTCTTGTAGAGTGGGAGAATAATCTCTTTATTTCTGGAGTGAATCCCCTTTTTTATACAACCCAGTATTCTGTTGGCTTTGCTTGCGGCGGCTTGACATTGCATGCCACTGCCAAGCCTGTTGTCTACCAGTACCCCCAAGTCCTTTTCCATCCTAGACTCACCCAGAGGTTCCCCCCCTAGTGAGTAGCTTGCTTTCTGGTTTCTGGCCCCCAAGTGCATTACTTTACATTTATCAACATTAAACCTCATCTGCCATGTAGTTGCCCACCCCGTTATTTTGTTCAGGTCTGCTTGCAAGGTTTCCACATCCTGCATAGAAGATATTGGCATGCCTAGTTTAGTATCATCTGCAAATACTGAGATTGTACTAGATATCCCCTCCTCTAGATCATTTATGAACAAATTAAACAGGATTGGTCCCAGGACAGAACCCTGGGGGACCCCACTTTCCACACCCGCCCAATCCAAGTACTCCCCATTAATCACCACCCTCTGTACTCTCCCCTGGAGCCAGTTCTCTATCCAGGTACTCACCTTAGGATCCATACCTACCTTCCTTAGTTTGTACAGTAATCGTTTGTGGGGAACGGTCTCAAAGGCCTTTGCAAAGTCCAGATACACCACATCCACAGGCTTACCTTTATCTAGGTGGCTGCTCACTATTAGCCTCCATTTTTCTCATATGTATGAACTCGCTGACAGATCCCTTACTTCTTTCGGAATGCTGTCTCTCTCTGGCGAGTACCCTGATCCCCAAATGTGTCACAACCCTCAGGGGTGCTTGGGGTCAGGGACCTACCCGCCGATGCTTGCTTTCTCCCTATCCAATATGTATCCTGGAGGCTCTTAGGGGGACTATGGGACCGCTCTTAGCTTCACCTACGTGTTCAGTGTCACAAAGTTTCCATGAGCCACCCTAGTTCTTTGTTTTTCTTTCTTCCTGAATTCATTGTTAATATGATTTCCTCACTAATTGCCTGGTTTCAAGGCCCAATGTTTCTCTCAGGGTTTATTGACAAATTTTGTCCATATATTTTGCTTCTGCTACTTGTATCTCACATTGTACCTACTCAAATGGTTCTTTTACAATGTACTTTATTCTACTGTTGTTTGTAATTGCTTTTTTTTTCTCAATAAAAATGATTGAAATCGAAAACTAGAGGGATTAAGTATTTTGCTTGCCTACGTGCTTACATTGGCCCTCTATGCAGAACAGAACTACCTACTCAGTCCCAAATACCCTTCCTAGAATCTACATTAGGGACATTTAGTTGAATTGGGATGGGGCTTTAATCTAAGATTAGATCCTTCTTTGGATTTAACTGGCAACACCTGGCACCTTACTCAAGCAGCACAATGGCACCTTATCCTCACCAGTTTCTTAATGTATGTAGAAAACACCATCCTGACTAGGGTTGAGCGAACCCGGACTGTAATGTTCATGTTCGTACCGGACTTTTGGGTATTCGGTACCCAAACCCGAACATTTCACTGTATGTTCGGGTACTGCCCGTTATTCGGTAACGTTATTTGATGTTTTGGCGCGGTTTTAATGCCGCGCTTTCAACAGGTGCAAGGAAGCCAATCCGCAAGCGCTTAACTAGTGTGCCCTAGAAGCCATCACAGCCATGTCTACTAATGGCATGGCTGTGATTGGCCAGTGCAGCATGTGACCCAGACTCTATATAAGCTGGAGTCATACAGCGCCGCGCGTCACTCTGCTATAACTATACTAGGGACAGGTTCCTGACTGCTGCTGCTGAGGGAGAGATAGGAATTTACTGTAGGGCGAGGCTGGAGAGATTGCTTGTAGGGAAAGCATAGGAGGAACAATCTGCTTTATCATGCAGCGATCTACATTGATTTGATTGTGTGGGGTGCAGTGCACAATCTTTTTGCCCGGAGGGAGAGATAGGAGTTTACTGTAGGACCAGGCTGGAGAGATTGCTTGTAGGGAAAGCATAGGATAGGAACAATCTGCTTTAATCAGACAGCGATCTACATTGATTTGATTGTGCGGGGGTGCAGTGAACGATCTTTATGCCCTGACCTGAGCCAAGTGAGGAGGAGAAAGGAGAATTTTTTTTTATCAGTCTGTTAGGCGTGCAGTGCTGCACATTTCATGCAAACTCAGTGCATATGTGTGTGCTGAATCTGCATTTAAAAAAGAAAAAACATTTTTTCCTTTCTATTTAACTTTGACATACAGTCTTTAGACAGACATTGCTTTTCTAACCTGCTCTTCAAAAAGCACCAATGTGAGGGGAAAATAATTATTTTTCAGTATTTAGGGAAAAAAAATATTTTTCAGTTTTTCATTCAAATGTTTTTTTTTTTTCTTATTCAATAGCGGAATAGAACAACAGTATCCAACCTGTTAGGCGTGCGGTGCTGCACATTTCATGCAACCTCAGTGCATATGTGTCTGTTTAATCTGCATTTAAAAAAGAAAAAACATTTTTTCCTTCATATTTAACTTTAACCACTTTACCACCGGAGGATTTTGCTGTCTTACGTCCAGGCCACTTTTTGCGATTCGGCGCTGTGTGACTTTAACTGACAATTGCGCGGTCGTGCAACGCCGTACCCAAACAAAATTTACGTCCTTTTTTTCCCACAAACAGAGCTTTCTTTTGGTGGTATTTGATCACCTGTGCGATTTCTACTTTTTGCGCTATAAACAAAAAAAGAGCGTTTATTTTGAAAAAATAACAATATTTTTAACATTTTTTTATATGAAATTCCTCCCAAAAAATATGTAAAAATCAAATTTTTTTTAAATTTTTGGCCAATTTGTTTTCTGCTACCTATGTTTGGTAAAAAAAATCACAATAAGCGTATTTTGATTGGTTTGCGCAAAAGTTATTGCGTTTACTAACTAAGGGAAAGATTTCTGTCATTTTTGGTGTTTTTTTTTAACGAGTAATGGCGGCGATCTGCGATTTTTTTTGCGGGACTGCGACATTGCGGCGGACAGATCGGACCCTTGACTGACATTTTTGACACTTTTGGGGGTACCAGTGACATTACTGCAGTAATCAGTGCTATATATATGCACTGTTACTGTAAAAATGACACTGGCAGGGAAGGGGTTAATTTTATTGGAGAGGGAGGGGTTAATGTATGCCTGGTGCTTACTAACGTGTGGGGGGGGGGAGGTGACTGAGTGAGCCAGGGACAGATCGGATGTTCAGCTATGCTGAACACTCCGATCTGTCACTCCCTGTCACTTAGGAGATCCGCCCGCTCTGTTTACACAGGTGGGCGGATCTCCAAACTAGATTCCCCGACGATCAGGGAAGAGCGGCGGCGATCGCCGCCGCTCCTCCCCTGGCCTGACTCCCACTGTGAATGAAAACAGCGGGAGCGTGCCGCCTACAGGGGGAGGAGTCCAGCGACGTAGGTCTACGTCGCTGGACGATAAAGAGCCACTGTGCCGCAGTAGCAGCACAGTGGCTTGTGGTAAAGTGGTTAAAGACTGTATGTCAGACAGACATTGCTTTTCTAACCTGCTCTTCAAAAAGCACCAATGTGAGGGGAAAATAATTTTCCTGACGCCAATACATGACAGGATAAAACAGTTTGGGTTTGTGGCGCGCTTCAGAAGTCAAAATATAAATTATTTATAAAACGATGTGAATATATAAAATAAATAAGTAGAAACGTGTTCTTTTTAGCTAAAAGTGTGTTGTCACTAAATTATAACGTGATGATATCATTCAATACATCATATAAAAAATATAATATATCTTTCCAATTATCCACTATATTGTGTTGACTATATACGACAAAGTGCTGAATGCTTGTAATTCTTAAAGATGTCAATAAATAAATAAAGTTTCTGTTGACAAAATATAAATATTGCTTCAAAAACAACCAAAAGTGCTGTGTGCTTTCAATCTTCAATCTGAATTAATAAAGTGCAGTGTTCATAGTGTCCATATAAAAGAATCCAAAATCAGGTGCAATTCCATTCAATATCTTCAAAGGAAATAAAAGTGCTCTCATGCAAAATAAGGGTGTTGTGACTTGCTGCCTCCACCAGGTGTCACATCTAGGTGTTCTAAACTCTCACCTCAATAAGGTGTATATTGCGCCTGTGTATAAAGTTTAGCCTCCGGGTGAATAATTATAGGCTTTCGCTCATTCCGATATCCTGTTAAAAACCTCCGGGTATTTCCTGTCCTGTCCTGTCCGTTTCTGGGGTGTTTAAACTTTATGGCGTCCTTAACTCCTTATCGTGACCTCGGGCTCAGTGAAAATAGAGGGCAATCATGGTGCAGTATATCAAACCAGGTTTATTATTAAAAAAGATAGTTGCACTTACAATTAGTAGGTATTTTGTTCGCAAACAATATACAAATGCAGCGTTGGGAGCGCTTCACTCCGATCGCCAACGTCACTTCCGGTAATCTGGCGGCTCCTCCTACGCGTTACGTCACATCACGTGACACAGCACTTTTGGTTGTTTTTGAAGCAATATTTAACATTTTGTCAACAGAAACTTTATTTATTTATTGACATCTTTAAGAATTACAAGCACTCAGCACTTTGTCGTATATAGTCAACACAATATAGTGGATAATTGGAAAGATATATTATATTTTTTATATGATGTATTGAATGATATCATCACGTTATAATTTAGTGACAACACACTTTTAGCTAAAAAGAACACGTTTCTACTTATTTATTTTACATATTCACATCGTTTTATAAATAATTTATATTTTGACTTCTGAAGCGCGCCACAAACCCAAACTGTTTTATCCTGTATTAACTGGTTCCTGGTACCAGTACCGTGGTGCAGCAGTAGGAAGGAAAATACACACTACCTCAGATAGCGCAGGAACCACCCATACATATAATACATGGCAGCATACACATGATATAGCTCCGCCCATATATCCACCCACAGGACCTGTTTAAATCTATAAAAGTGTGACTGAGAGCAACCTCCCCATTCTCCGTTTTGTCCTCAAAAGATCAATACCTACAGACCATCATATTCAAGACAAAAGCTCGGCGGCGGGAGGGGATAGTGGTAAATATATGTATGTATGTATATATATATATATATATATGTGTATATATATACAGGTTCAGTGTGTTGGCATAGATTTAAATAAACATAGGTGTTCATTTCATGTCACAAGGTATCTTTGCATGTATATAGATAAGAAAATTATGAGAAATCTTTCCTCTTTCCTTCCTTTCCTCTCTATGACTATGCAGCCCCCCCTGCACCTTTCGGTATTCCATTTTCAACATGAGCTTACCGCCACACACACAAGACCACCACCATATCAGGTAAGAGCCAACATCGGGTAAGTAAGAAGAAGCGGGGAAAAAAGAGTGCCCTATGCCCTGAAGAGCGTGCCTTTTTATCTATTTCAGCCCCAGCCGCTCGCATTCCCGCTACACAAGATCCAGAGCCTCTCTGGATCACCAAAGTTTTTCCAGGGCAGAAAGTGACTCCATGAGTCCTGGCAGGCCTCAAGCACGAGGACGCAAATGCTCTCAAAAAAGAAAAAACACTGCATCGCCACAGCAGGCGCAGCGCCCGAAGGGCAAATGCTGGTCGTGCAGAATCGACCCAATGGAGGGCAAATTAGTATGCAGTCTCTGCTTCAGACAGCTAGCCAGAGACCAAGAGGTTGAAAGCCCACAAGTCTCAACCCTGCTGAAAAGGGTAGTTCAAGACTCACTGGCAGAATTTTCAGGACGCTTGACGCATCCATTGGCAAGTGAGCAAGTCACGGTCCCCATACCGGCTCATGATCCTGCCATCCAGGCCTCCTCGGAAAGGGAAAGGCCCGGAACGTCAGGGATAATGCCAGCTCAGCGGATCCCGCGAGCTGAATCCCCAGGTTCAGCGACACAGCAGAAAATCCGGGGAGAAGGTGAGGATATAACCTCTTCCTCGGCAGAGGACCCAGAGGACTCTGGATTTGAATTTTCCATGGTTTCCCCATTTATAAAAGCCGTAAAGGCTGCCCTGGAATGGGAGGACCCGGAACCCCCCCAAAAGAAGGGGAAGACTTACTACCCCAGACTGCAAAAGCAGGTCGCTATCTTCCCTCTTATGACAGAAATAAGAGGTCTCTTTCAGGAGGAATGGGAGAAGGGAGAAAGAAGATCTGCTTCTTCCAGTAGACTCCAGAAACTATACCCCCTCACAGAAGAAGACGGGGCATCATTGTCCAATCCACCGGTGGTGGACGCGGCAGTCACCAGACTGGCCAAAAATTTAACCCTTCCAATGGAGGATTCCTCCTCCTTCAGGGATGTTCTAGACAGGCGTAGCAACACTGACTTAAAAAAAGCCTACCTTGCAGCAGGTAACGCCTGTAAACCAGCAGTGGCATTAACATCTGTGGCAAGCGCCATAAGAGTTTGGACGCAGAATTTGGAATGTGCCATCAATAGCCAACTGCCGAAAGACCAGATTATTAAAGCTCTGGATGAGATAAAACTCGCAGCAAACTTCACGGGGGAAGCGGCCATAGATATCATCAGGTGGTCCGCCAGAGCGATGCTCAGCTCGGTGACAGCCAAGAGAGCCCTGTGGCTAAAACCCTGGGCGGCAGACCCTTCGTCGAAGCAAAATTGCTGCAAGCTTACCTTCGACTGGAAAGCCTTATTTGGCCAAAAATTGGAGACGGCCATCTCCAGAGTTACGGGCGGAAGGTCGGGTCTTCTACCTAAAGACAGAAAAACTAGGAGACAGAGGGGACGACCCTCCAGAGGGATACCGAATAGGTTCCAGGAATACGGAAACTCTCGGTACAACAGAAACTCTAGAAGGAACTGGAGAGGCACTCAATCCACCTTCCTGAGAACTCAAAGAAACAAGGCCCCTCCAAATCCCCCTGCCTCCCAGAAGCCCTTTTGACATCAAGCCAGTCCAGAGGATAACGGTCGGGGCACGATTGCTCAGATTTGCCCAAATCTGGCAGGATCAGTGTCAGGACCGGTGGGTGCTGTCCACATTCCGGCAGGGCCACTATTGGACATTCAAGCAGCACCCCCCCAGAGTATTCCTTTACCTCCACCAAAACATCACAGTCTCCCTCGAAGATGTCAGCACTCCAGGAGTATATCAATATCCTGCTGAATCAGGAGGCGATCGTAGTAGTACCTGCCTGTCAGAGGTTTACAGGATTCTACTCGCTTCTGTTCCTGGTCCAGAAAAAAACAGGAGGTTTCAGGCCAGTGATAGACCTCAAGAGGTTGAACCAGTTCATCAGGTTGGAGAGGTTCAAAATGGAGTCTCTCAACACGATAATCAAGATAATCCAACCAGGGGACTGGATGATCTCAGTGGATCTGCAGGACGCATATCTGCATGTCCCAATACACGAGGCATATCAAAAGTTCCTCAGGTTCGCGTTAGGGGAAGACCACTTCCAATTTCTCTGCCTCTCCTTCGGGCTGTCAACGTCCCCGTGAACCTTTACCAAGGTACTAATTGCAGTCTTAGCCCCCCTCAGAGAGAGAGGGCTCAGGGTCCACCATTTTTTGGACGATATTATTCTTATATCCCAAAGTTTAGACCTCTTACATCAGCAAAGAGACTTACTCTTGGCCACCCTAAGGACATTCGGCTGGATAGTAAATCTACAGAAAAGCCAGCTGGAACCTACGCGAAATATGGTCTATCTAGGAGCCCAATTCAATACTCAAGAGGCCACAGTTTCTTTACCTTTACAAAAAATCCCCAAGATAAGGGAAAAGATACAGCAGGCCCTAGCAACATCAGTGATGTCGGCAGCCCAATGTATGAACCTATTAGGGACCATGGCGTCCTGTATCCCAATGCTTCCATGGGCACATTGGAGACTCAGAATCTTCCAGCTGGGCTTCCTAGCACAGTGGAGAAAACTGCAGCTAGCCCAACCCATCAGGGTCAGCTTTCAAATGAGTCAAAGTCTTTGGTGGTGGACACGCCAAGATACCCTATTGAGACACCGGCCGTTGGGTCCACAAGACTGGATCACGGTCACTACGTAAGCTACTGCAGCAGGGTGGGGAGCCACTTGCGAAACACACAAGACTCAGGGCAGATGGGAATTCCCAACAGAGGGTCTCGTCTCCAACATCCTGGAGCTTCGGGCAGCCTTTATGGCACTAACCACCCTACTACCCTACATACAGGGGCGTCCAGTCCTAATCCGCATGGACAATACGGCAGCAGTGGCATATATACAAAGGCAAGGAGGAGTCGTTCTCTCCTAGCAGAGGTAGAACCAATAATGACATTGGCACAACAACACCTGGCAGATCTAAGGGCAATATATCTGCCAGGCAGACAAAACATAGAAGCGGACCTTCTCTCGAGGCAGTTCAGGAATCCCAACGAATGGGCTCTTCACCCGGAAGTGTTTGAGCAGATCGTCCTCCAGTGGGGGCTTCTGCAAATAGATCTCTTTGCTTCCTCGAACAACTACAAGGTAACCCGCTTCCAATCGCGCTACCCTCACCCAATGGCAGAGGGGGCCGATGCCTTGACACATGTGTGGAGGGCTCAACTGGCCTATGCCTTTCCTCCAATCTCACTAATACTGACGTTTCTGAGGAGACTACTGGCAGAGAATCTGGTAGTCATTGCGATACTTCCATACTGGCCACGCAGGCCATGGTTTTCTCTGGCAATGGATCTGAGCATGTGTCCTCCGATCATGCTGCCAGAAACCCCGCTTCTCCTAGTGCAAGGAGACATCCTACACCCAAATCCATCTCGGCTGGCCCTAGCGGCCTGGAGGTTGAAAGGCAAGGGTTACAAGACCTAGGATGTTCACCAGAGGTCATACGTACACTGCAAAGCTCCAGGATGAGCTCCACGAACACCATATACACCAGGATATGGGAGAAGCTTGCGAGCTTTGCGACCAACCGGCAGTTCGAACCAAGTAACCCCAATATTTCGCAGATCCTTTCTTTTCTGCAGATGGGGCTAGATCTAGGGTTAAGTCTAAGCTCTCTAAAGGTTCAAGTTTTAGCCATCTCAGCCTTTACACAGAAAAAATGGTCAGCAAATCCGCTAATGGAACGGTTTATGAGAGCAGTTCTAAGGCTTCGCCCTCCGAAGAGAAATAGGTTTCCCCAATGGGACCTGGTGGTAGTCCTAAATTTCCTGACACAACCCCGTTTGCTCCAACGCAGGACTGTTCATTAGGGAATATCACCCTAAAAACTGCCTTCCTAATTGCCATAACTTCAGGTGGGAGAGTGTCAGAGCTTCAGGCCCTGGGTGCTACTGTCCCGTATACAACTTTTTTCCCGGATAGAGTGGTATTAAGACCACTGGATCACTTTGTGCTTAAAGTGGCTTTGATATTTCATCTCAATAGTGAATGGGTTCTTCCGGGATTTCCAGTGGAGTCAGAGGCCAACCTCCAGGAACTGGACATCCCCAGGATCCTAAAGGCCTATCTACAGGCAACAGCCGCCTTCAGACAATCTGAGAGGCTTTTCATCATTCCTTCCGGAAAAATGAAGGGGAAGGATGCCTCATCCAGAACAATATCAGCATGGATAGTCAAAACCATTAAAAATGCATATAGAGCGGTTGGGAAGGAACCTACGGAGGTGGTAAGGGCTCATTCGACCAGAGCAGTGTCATCATCCTGGGCAGGGGTGTCTCTGGAGACGGTGTGCAGAGCAGCTAGCTGGTCTTCCCGCCATATGTTTCTGAAACATTACAGGGTGGATCCAGCAGCTCTCACTACGGTGGAGTTCGGGAGAAGAACTATTCAGGCATCTATGTCTACATGTTAAAATAAAGAGTTTGCAACACAAAACCCTCCCTCTCAGAAGCTCATTATTTATCATGTGTATGCTGCCATGTTGGCGTCAGGAAAATGGAAAATTGTATCAAATACTTACCGTAATTTTCCTTTCCTGATGCCAATCCATGGCAGCATACGGACCCTCCCTCTTGATCTTTATGCTTTTTACGAAGAATGGGGAGGTTGCTCTCAGTCACACTTTTATAGATTTAAACAGGTCCTGTGGGTGGATATAGGGGCGGAGCTATATCATGTGTATGCTGCCATGTATTAACGTCAGGAAAGGAAAATTATGGTAAGTATTTGATACAATTTTCCATTATTTTTCAGTATTTAGGGTAAAAAAATTTTTTTTCAGTTTTTCATTCAAATGGGTTTTTTTTATTTTTTTTATTCAATAGTGTGACGGTATCACTGTATCTCACTGCCTTTTAATTCCAATTCCTTAATCCCCAATAGTTGAAGAATCCCCCAATTCGCCAAATAAGAAATTGCTGGTATCGCTGAATAATTCCACACATGGGCCAAAGCTGAATGCTCGAACGCCTTTACTGGAAGCAACCCCAGGCATTTAAAACTACAATTTCTTTTATCCCCTGCCCCCATGCAAGGGAGACACCCACAACAAATACACATTAACCAATAACACAAAGGTTACAATCCACATAAAATCCGCCCTTCTGTCTAGGATGTAATTATAGTAAACAATGGTTAACCTAATTATCACAGGCAGGAAAAATGCAGTTTTACCCACATGCTATAACTTTAAAACTATACATCCAATCTTTATACAAATACATATTCACAATCAATCCATTCAGGGGGACAACCTATTAAAAAATGGCACCAATCGGACCAGAGGCTCCAAAGTTAGTACCAGTCTCTTTGGCCGGGCTGTACACATGGCTTGTCTGCCCAAAACCAGTTCTACACAGTCTTTTGTCCTGGAGACAATTGAGAAGTTGAATCCTCAATATAGTCTTTTAAGCAGGGAGAGGAAACATGCGGACAGACATAGAAGGGCATCCTTCACAATGGCCCCCCTTTTTCTCCCTGCTCCGGCAGACCTGGTTAGACCTTTCCTGTTCTAATAGGGGCTGGCGGTGCTCCAGGCCTAGTCAGATAGTAAGTCAGTTTGCCTTGACAGCCCATCCGCGTTGCCATTTTGCTTGCCAGGGCAGTAATGAATGGTGAAATCATACGGCTGGAGAACAAGGCTCCACCGTAACAATGAGCATTGTCTCCAGCGACCCGGTTGAGCCAGACCAAGGGGTTTTGGTCAGTCAGGAGAGTGAAGGTATGGCCATACAGATGGGGGGTAAGTTTTTTGAGGGCCCAGACCAGCAACAGGCACTCTTTCTCAATCTCCGCATAATTGACTTCCCTTGGCAACAATTTCCGACTCAGGTAGATCACCGGGTGCTCTCCTCCATCCTCACCATCCTGGCTTAGTACTGCCCCCAGTCCAAACATTGAGGCATCTGGGTCTCAGTTGTGGGTGGCTCTCGGCAGCAAGAATTTGGGCTCGGGTGGTCACGGCTTGTACTTCTTGTGGAGAAGTGGTTGCAAAAGCGGAAGTCAAAGGGCCAATATCATTGCCCAACACTACCTCGGTGGGCAAATCTCTCATTACCCCAACCTGTACGTTGCCCGCTCCGGCACCCCAGTCCAGATGTACCTGAGCAGTAGGAATCCGGTACACTGCCCCCCTGTAACGTTCATGCGTTTTTGTTTGCGGATGGATTTACAGCTGCAGAATTATTACACTCAGTAGCCTTGTAGAGAATGTGTTGAACAACATATCCAACTCTCAGGACTTCATCACCGTGTACAGCCTGTTATATACTATATATATTAATAGATGTTTTAATGGAGGGATAGAGTATATGAGGATATATAGATGAGAGACAGGCTATGGTATGGTGAGCACTAGAAGTAGTATAGGAGAGTTGCAGGTGATGGTAAGCAGATAGGTTCTGATGTCAAGTATAGTGCAGATGGTAAGAGGACACAGATGGAGTATACTTTAGACAGAGTAACCTAGTGCAAGGATAGTTCAAGGTAGTCCCAAGAGCTAACAGTCTTATGCAGATGATAGTGAATAGATAGATACAGATAGTCTTGGTAATTGCAGTAGATGACAGTAGGAGATTGGTTAGTAAGATTCCCCTGCGGGGTACTTATCACTTAGATAGGTTAGGAAATACAATGTCCAGAGGAGAGGGGTGATCCCGTAGCGGGATACGGATCACCAGCGAGGTTTCTGGCTTAGTTCAGCAAGGAAGGTATGTCAGCAGCTCCGACTTCTCAGGCGTAGGTGCGATTAACATGTGGGTTTGAACGAGCGATGAGTGAGAGCAAACCGGCGATTGAAATAGCCGCTCATAGCGGCGCTCGGCAGTGATGTCATCCGGTCTTAAAGGTGTATGCGTCCTTTGTATATACAAGATGGGACGCAAAGAGAGGAGAAATATAGGAACAAGGGTACCATAGGTACCGGAACATTACAGTACCCCCCCCCTTAAGGCCGGCTCCGGAAGGCCTCTAGAACTGGTTTTTCCGGATATTTCGAGTGGAAATTGCGAATCAGTCTAGGGGCATGGATATCGGAGGTATCCAGCCAGGTGTCATCTTGGGGCCCATAATTCTTCCATCGTACAAGATACTGGAGTCTTCTTCTATTGAAACGGGAATACAAAATTTCTTTTATCTCAAATTCTTCTCCACCCTCCACTTGTACAGGAGGTGGAGGTGAGATAGTAGGCCTTATTCCTTGGTTAGGAACATGGGGCTTCAGTAGAGACACATGGAAGACAGGATGTATCTTGAGGTCTACTGGCAATGTGAGTTGTACTGCAGCTTTTCCAATAAGCTTCTCTATTGGAAAAGGTCCCAGAAATAGAGGTCCAAGTTTTTTACTAGGGATCTTTAGTCTTAGATTTTTTGTAGAAAGCCAAACAAGATCCCCAATGGCATATTGGGGAGAGGGTTTCCTACGGAGGTCGTAATATTTTTTTGTTGTTGGCTATGAGCATGAGATATTGTATTGTTGAGTAATCCCAGAGAATCCTTTATCTGGGCAAGATAATCAGATGCTACTGGATTACTTGATGGTAAGATACGTGGAGGAAGGAGTGTGGGATGAAACCCATAATTCAGGTAAAACGGACTTTGCTTAGTAGTGCTATGAGTAGCGTTGTTATAGGCGAATTCCGCCAGTGGGAGGAGATCTGCCCAATCGTCCTGTAGATACGAAGTATAGCAACGCAGGTACTGTTCAATGCACTGGTTAACTCTCTCTGTCTGTCCGTTGGTCTGAGGGTGGTAGGCAGAAGTAAGGTTACGCTCTATTCGCAGTATCTGACATAGAGCTAGCCAAAATTTTGAGATGAATTGTGAACCACGGTCAGACAGCAGTGTTTTTGGAATACCATGTAACTTAAAGACATGTTTCACAAGTAATTCTGCTGTTTGTTTGGATGAAGGTAGTTTTCGGATAGGGGTGAAATGTGCCATCTTGGTCAGATGGTCCACTGATACCAAGATGGTGTTGAATCCTTTGGAAGGTGGTAGTTCCACTATGAAATCCAAGGATACCACTTCCCACGGAACCTGGGGTATCGGTAAACTACAAAGTAATCCTGATGGTTTCGTGTTGTCAATTTTAGACCTTGCACAGATATCACAAGATGAAACAAACTTTTTTACGGTTGTCTTCATGTCTGGCCACCAAAATTGCCTAGTGAGTAGATTGAGAGTTTTAGTCATACCCATATGTCCTGCCATAGGTACATCATGCGACAATTCTAAGATCTTGGTTCGCATAGTAGGGGGTATGTATAATTTATCGTTGTAGTAGAGGAAGCCTTCTGCGTCAGTAGTTAGTTGTGGTGGAGGTGAATCCAACCCTATGCTGTGCAAAATCTCCTCCTTCAGTGAGCGAACGACTCCGATAATACGTTCAAGTGGTATTATAGGAACTGAGGGAACCTCAGTGCAATCTTTCTCGGCTAGTCGTGAGAGTGCATCCGCTTTTTTATTTTTGTCTGCGGGCGTGTAAGTTACTAAAAAATTAAATCTCAGAAAGAATAACGACCACCGTACCTGCCGGTGGGAAAGAGTTCTATTAGTCTGAAGGTATTGGAGGTTCTTGTGATCAGTATATATCAGAATTGGCAATTGAGTGCCCTCAAGTAGATGTCTCCAATTCTCTAATGCCAGTTTTATGGCTAATAACTCCTTCTCACCTACTGGGTAGTTCACCTCGGGGCTACTTAATGACTTTGAAAAGAAAGCAACTGGGTGAAGAGGTGAGGTGTTTGTTGGTCGTTGTGAGAGAACTGCTCCTACTGCCATATTAGACGCATCTACCTCCAAGATGTATTGAAGGGATGGGTCTGGATGGCATAGTATGGGGGCAGTAGTAAAGCTTGATTTCAGCAGAGAGAATGCTCCATTTGCTTCCTTTGACCAATTAAATGGTCTCTTCGTGCTTGTAAGTTGTGTGAGAGGTTTCACAATCGCAGAGAAGTTTTTAATGAATTTTCTATAGTAATTAGAGAATCCTAGGAACCTTTGTAATGCTTTGCGAGTGGTTGGCACAGGCCAATCCAGAATGCAGGATATTTTACTCATGTCCATTTTGATTCCACTTTTAGATATAATATTTCCTAGGAATAGTACCTCTTCTTTATGAAAGAGACATTTCTTTGATTTAACATATAAGTTATGTGCAAGTAGTCTTGACAACACAAGTCTCACATGTTTTAGGTGCTCAGGTAAGGAATGAGAACAGATAAGTATATCGTCCAAATATACTACCACACAAACATCAAGCAAGTCTCGGAATATCTTGTTTATAAAACGTTGGAAGGCTGCAGAGGCATTACATAGCCCAAATGGCATTACAAGGTACTCAAACAGTCCGTATCTGGTTCTGAATGCCGTCTTCCATTCATCCCCTTTACGGATTCGAATTAAATTGTATGCCCCTTTTAGGTCCAATTTTGAAAAGAAAGAAGCCCCACGCACCTGTTCGATAAGTTCAGGAATAAGAGGTAAAGGATAACGATCCTTTATTGTGATGGCATTTAATTGTCTGAAATCAATGATAGGCCTAAGGCTAGAGTCCTTATTGCGGACAAAGAAAAGCCCAGCAGCAGTGGAGGAAGTAGAAGGTCGGATGAATCCTTTTGCCAAGTTTTCATCCAGATACTCTTTAAGGTGAGAGAGTTCATCCTGTGAGAGAGGATATACATGTCCGTAAGGCAACTTGCTATTAGGGAGCAGATCGATACAACAATCATAGTCCCTGTGAGGAGGTAACATTTGAGCGTTTTTCTCGAGGAAAACCTCAGATAAATCTTGATAACACTTAGGAATAATGTCATCTGGCAGTACAGACAGGATCCTATCATGTGTGGGGAGGTTACACGTCGTCTCGCAATACTGAGAAGAGAAGGCTAACGTTCTTGTTTTCCAATCGATGATTGGTTGATGTATGTGTAACCAGGGAAGTCCCAAAATGATTGGAAAATGTGGCGAAGTTAATACATCAAAGGAGGTGGTCTCCACATGAGACTCGTCAGCAGTTACAAGAAATGCCTGTGTCTGACTGGTGATAGGACCAGAGGATAAAGGTGTACCGTTAATAAAACTAACGGAGACAGGTTTGGGTTTTGAAACAATAGGTATTTTATTAAGGGAGACAAAACAAATGTCAATGTAGTTTCCACAAGATCCTGTGTCAATCATAGCCTTGGTGGTGATCCTAGTTTGGTCCCACTGTAATGTTAATTTAACAAAAAGATAAGGATTAGGAAAGGAAGTTGTGAGTCCCCCTAGCAAGACATTTGAACACTCACCCTCTTTTCTGCGGACAAGAGGACAGTCGTTTACCAGATGATTCGGGGATGCGCAGTACATGCAAAGATGTTCGGTTTTCCTCCTGGCACGTTCAGAAAGGGTCAGAAGTGGACGTTAAACCATAAAAGTGTAGCGCTAAAAATATTGATGATCACAAATTGAAAAATAGTGTCCAAATAAATGGAAGAAAACCACTAATCACAATAATGTTTGTAATAAAGAAAAAAATGTCCAAGTGAATAAGTCCCAATATAAATGATATAAAATGAAATCATGAATCCACGTGCACAATGTTGCAAGAAGTGATTCAGCCCGTGACACCCAGGGTATGAGAAGGAAGGGAACACCTCGGTGGTGGGATATATTAAGCAGCTTACCAGATTTCCGTGGCTGTTCAACTTAATGAACCAGCCTCTCCCAGCTAGTAATCAAGACCGTTGACGATCCGGTGTTAAAGGGATGCTTAATTGATGCAAATAAACCACTTCTCAAGAAGCATATAACGGATCAGTGCAGGATTCGTACTCCTCAGTATTTTTCACCAAACATAAATGAATATGTGGGAAAAAAGAAAGCGAAGCCCATAGCGTAATCCCATTTAAAAACAATATTCCATTTTATTAAAAAATATTACTCACAATATCTCAAGAACAAACAGGCTTGTCAAATCATTAAACCTGGGGATGAAGATGCGGCGTCCCGCAAATAATCCCACGTGGCAAAGGATGATGGAGGCCGGCTATTTTCCAGGGGGCGTGTGGACGTTGCGTCTGGAGTCGTTTGGCGACTCCAGACGCAACGTCCACACGCCCCCTGGAAAATAGCCGGCCTCCATCATCCTTTGCCACGTGGGATTATTTGCGGGACGCCGCATCTTCATCCCCAGGTTTAATGATTTGACAAGCCTGTTTGTTCTTGAGATATTGTGAGTAATATTTTTTAATAAAATGGAATATTGTTTTTAAATGGGATTACGCTATGGGCTTCGCTTTCTTTTCTTCCCACATATTCATTTATGTTTGGTGAAAAATACTGAGGAGTACGAATCCTGCACTGATCCGTTATATGCTTCTTGAGAAGTGGTTTATTTGCATCAATTAAGCATCCCTTTAACACCGGATCGTCAACGGTCTTGATTACTAGCTGGGAGAGGCTGGTTCATTAAGTTGAACAGCCACGGAAATCTGGTAAGCTGCTTAATATATCCCACCACCGAGGTGTTCCCTTCCTTCTCATACCCTGGGTGTCACGGGCTGAATCACTTCTTGCAACATTGTGCACGTGGATTCATGATTTCATTTTATATCATTTATATTGGGACTTATTCACTTGGACATTTTTTTCTTTATTACAAACATTATTGTGATTAGTGGTTTTCTTCCATTTATTTGGACACTATTTTTCAATTTGTGATCATCAATATTTTTAGCGCTACACTTTTATGGTTTACTGTTATTTTTGAGTCACTGTTGGTTGATTTTGTGTTGGCTGCTGACATACATCTACTAATTATTTATCATATTAGCGCGGAAATTTTTTCTATTTTTTCTCAGAAGTGGACGTATCATTCCTACTTCCATAGGAGTAGGGTCAGCAGGCAACATCCGAGAAGGACTGGAAAATGGTGAGCCCATCTTCTCAGCCTTTCTTTCTCGTAGTCGTCTGTCAATATTGATACTGGTCTGGATCAGTCCCTCTAGAGTGCCAGGTAAATCCGCTCGGGCGAGCTCGTCTTTAACGGCCTCAGATAGGCCGAGTCTAAACTGCGTTTGCAAAGATGTGTCGTTCCACCCTGAATGAGGGGACCATCTTTTAAAATTCGCCACGAAATCTTCAACAGGTCTCCTTCCTTGTTTTAGGGCCCGTAACTGGGTGTCAGCGGTACTCTGCTTGTTGGGGTCTTCATATAAAGTAGCAAGTTGTGCTAGAAATAAGGGATAAGAATTAAGGAGTGGATCATCCTTTTCAAAGAGAGCATCTGCCCAGGCCCGGGGTTCACCCGTTAAATAGGAGATGATGGTACAAACCTTAATTTGGTCAGTGGTGTAGGTTAGAGGTTTTAACAAAAAAAACAATTGACATGCGTTTTTAAATTCACGGAATTTGCTCCGATCACCAGAAAACACTATAGGAGGGTTTATCTTAGGCTCACAGGGCTGAGCAGCAGGAGGCTGTGTGAGACGGCCAAGCTGCTGTCTCAAGGTTTGATTGTCATTTTTTACCTCTGTAAGTGCATGGATCAATGCATCTACTTGTTGTTTTAATTGTAGTACATGAGTGGATAATTCTGCTGAATCCATATTTTTTTTAAAGGCTCGTTCAATCTGTAACGTTCATGCGTTTTTGTTTGCGGATGGATTTACAGCTGCAGAATTATTACACTCAGTAGCCTTGTAGAGAATGTGTTGAACAACATATCCAACTCTCAGGACTTCATCACCGTGTACAGCCTGTTATATACTATATATATTAATAGATGTTTTAATGGAGGGATAGAGTATATGAGGATATATAGATGAGAGACAGGCTATGGTATGGTGAGCACTAGAAGTAGTATAGGAGAGTTGCAGGTGATGGTAAGCAGATAGGTTCTGATGTCAAGTATAGTGCAGATGGTAAGAGGACACAGATGGAGTATACTTTAGACAGAGTAACCTAGTGCAAGGATAGTTCAAGGTAGTCCCAAGAGCTAACAGTCTTATGCAGATGATAGTGAATAGATAGATACAGATAGTCTTGGTAATTGCAGTAGATGACAGTAGGAGATTGGTTAGTAAGATTCCCCTGCGGTGTACTTATCACTTAGATAGGTTAGGAAATACAATGTCCAGAGGAGAGGGGTGATCCCGTAGCGGGATACGGATCACCAGCGAGGTTTCCGGCTTAGTTCAGCAAGGAAGGTATGTCAGCAGCTCCGACTTCTCATGCGTAGGTGCGATGAACATGTGGGTTTGAACGAGCGATGAGTGAGAGCAAACCGGCGATTGAAATAGCCGCTCATAGCGGCGCTCGGCAGTGATGTCATCCGGTCTTAAAGGTGTATGCGTCCTTTGTATATACAAGATGGGATGCAAGAGAGGAGAAATATAGGAACAAGGGTACCATAGGTACCGGAACATTACACCCCCCTGCCACTCGCACCGCAGTTGATTTTCCCAGTCTCTCTTTGTTGTCAATGAGGTGCCTTTGTACCAAAGTTATGGTAGTGCCACTGTCTCGCAGTCCTCGGGCAGTTTTCCCATTAATCATCACTAGCTGACAATGATGTTTGTGGTTGTCCGTGATGGCGGATTGAACACTAAGGGCTTCATACAAGTTACCCAGGGGTTCTTCCCGGAATTCTTTGGCATCCCAAACAGAGGGTACTGGATGATCCAC
Organism: Pelophylax lessonae; assembly: GCF_965119305.1. NCBI lineage: Eukaryota > Metazoa > Chordata > Amphibia > Anura > Ranidae > Pelophylax > Pelophylax lessonae. The sequence goes on along the minus strand of NC_138768.1, from coordinate 491,460,886 downwards.
ACAGTGAACTGCCGCCCGGGGGTTGAGGGTGTTGTGGAATTTTTCCTCAGGTACAAAATACCTGTTACCTGTTAGTCAGTGATACCAAATCAGACAATATATAGCTATATATATAATGAGATCAGACAAGACTCAAGATGGCTGAATCATAGTGACCTGATTTATTACAGCGTTGCTGGAGTTTAAATATACTCAAAAATGGGTTTGTCATTACAATCTGATGTACAAGAAATGGGTTGTTATTAACATCTTTTGTCCAATCAAAGTTTACAACTAATTATAGTAAGCATTATGTCAATCTATATCGTGATTCTCTTGTCATCAGGGAATTTTCGGTGATGGTCATAAGAAGTTTCCAAAGGGACTTTTATTAGAAGTTATTATTATTGGCTCTGCCGTCAAGCTGTCCAGACAGAGTTGATATTCCGAGAGATAGGGAATTTCCACTGTTTCAGTCATCTGATATATTCTTAGCTTTTGCAAGCTCAGTGACACATGTAAAGAAATCAAAGTGAAATGAGATTAATTAACTAAAAAACACATTTTGCTTAAGTCAACCATTTTGAATGCCAATCAAGGCATCCTGAGAAGTGAAGAAAAAGGTATCCTGTAAAGGCCAATAAGGTCAAGGTATGCCACGTCAAGGGAGACCAGGTCGGGTCCAGCTGGTTCTGGGAGGCTCCAATGGACAGTTGTTCCGAATATGCTCCACTTGGTTACACCGATAACAAATGATGCCGTTGTTGGGTGGCCGGGAATAGCGAGGTGTAGCTGTCACCGGCCTGCTGGGCTGTTGGTACCTGGGGAGCGCTGAAGCTGTGGGTACTATGGGACGTGGAGGTTGGGTTCTTGGAGTAGGTGCTGTAGCTTTCCGAGTATCTGCATACTTGTCTCCCAATTTGGCAGCCATTGGTAGGGAAAGGGGCTTGCGGTCTCTTACCCACTCTTTCACCTCTGCTTGGATGTGGTCGTAAAACTGCTCCAGTAGTACCAACTGCAGGACGTCATCCAGGGTTGAAGCTTGGCAGCTAGTAATCCAATGGGTAGCTGATTGTTGCAGGCGACAGGCCCATTCTGCGTAAGAGTCCTTTTCCAGCTTGCCGGTATGCCTCTGGAGTTATTGCATACCGGGCGAGGAGGGCTTCCCTAACCCGGGCATAGCTGTGAACGTCTTCCCGGGGTACCGCTCAGAAGGCATCTGCTGCTTTGCCAGATAGCTTCCCTGCGAGTATGGAAACCCGGTCTTCTACTGGTACTCGATGTAGGGTACACTGGCGCTCAAAGTCTGCCAGGTACCCATCAATTTCACAGTCCTTTTCGTCAAATGCTTTAAATGCACTGAAGGGAACCTTTCTGGAGTCCCCAGTGCTGCTGGGTCCGCTCGGGAAACTTACGGCTGCTTGCTGTGTCTCTTCCAGTTTTAACTGTAGCTCCCGCTGTGCTTTTTGCGTATTTTCCTCCACTATGATTTTCATCACTTGCATGATGATCTCAGGCGTTGGGTTCGGTCCAAACCATGCCAGTCTCTCTCGCATCTCCCAGTTCGTGGGAGATTCAGTTTCCCAAACCGTCGGTATATCCATCTCCCGAACGGCCGGTATTTCGGTTTCCTGACCGATCGTTACTGCCTCAGCCATGCTACCTCGATCTAGCTCCATCAATTCGGCTATAATGACCCGCTTAGCCTTGCAGCCTGCACTTTTCCCCCCGAACTTCCAATAGTTCCTTTAATGTGCTGCGCTTAAGCCGTGTGTACCAGATCTCCATTCACTGTACACCCGCTTCCTTTGGATTCTTCGTTTAGGGAAAAAAAGGAAAATCCCGCCGCTGCCAACCAGTTGTGACAGTATCACTGTATCTCACCGCCTTGTAATTCCTTAATCCCCAATAGTTGAAGAATCCCCCAATTCGCCAAAGAAGAAATCGCTGGTATCGCTGAACAATTCCACACATGAGCCAAAGCTGAATGCTCGAACGCCTTTACTGTAAGCAACCCCAGGCATTTAAAACTACAATTTCTTTTATCCCAATGCAAGGGAGACACCCACAACAAATACACATTAACCAATAACACAAAGGTTACAATCCACATAAAATCCACCCTTCTGTCTAGGATGTAATTATAGTAAACAATGGTTAACATAATTATCACAGGCAGGAAAAATGCAGTTTTACCCACATGCTGTAACTCTAAAACTATACATCCAATCTTTATACAAATACATATTCACAATCAATCCATTCAGGGGGACAACCTATTAAAAAATGGCACGAATCGGACCAGAGGTTCCAAAGTTAGTATCAGTCTCTTTGGCCGGTCTGTACACATGGCTTGTCTGCCCAAAACCAGTTCTACACAGTCTTTTGTCCTGGAGTGAATCCTCAATATAGTCTTTTAAGCAGGGAGAGGAAACATGCGGACAGACATAGAAGGGCATCCTTCACAAATAGCGGAAAAGAACAACAGTATCCAACCTGTTAGGCGTGCGGTGCTGCACATTTCATGCAACCTCAGTGCATATGTGGGTGCTTAATCTGCATTTAAAAAAGAAAAAACATTTTTTCCTTCATATTTAACTTTAAAGACTGCATGTCAGACAGATACGAGCGCGTGCAGGCCATAGCTCCGCGCTGGGTCGGCCGCGACATAGTCCCACTGGACGGGGACTGACCCTGCGAGTTAAACGTCTCGCTGAAACGCCAAAGACCATGAGTCACGGCGTCCGTATTGGTCAACAGCCCTCCTACCTCGGTGGAGAGGGGTACTGTCAGGAGTTGGCGCCCGCCTGGTTCCGGTATGGTGAGTAGTATGTTCCCCCTTTCCCCCTGACGGGTCTTGTGGTGAACGCGGGCCCCTCTCTGTAATGGTAAGGATGGGTTCCCCTCTATCCTATAACATGTCACAGATCCCCCTAATTGAGTGTGATTTTTGTGTACAAGAAGCCAGGAGGCTTGGTTTGGGAGCTGACAATCTAATTGTAAAGATGTGAAAATGATTGTAGTCAGTGGCAGTACTAGAACTTTACTGTGATAGTATAAGGTATCCTACCTGTCAGTAGCCACAGGGCGATGTCTATACATGTATACTGCATCCCAGATCATTCCTCCAGCTAGCAGATGCCTCCCAACGGCCACGGACCGCATCCGGCCCGCCAGGGTCCGGTACCGCCGACCACGCTGACCACCATGAGGGTGAAGGGTTGTGAGGCCGAGATCCTTCTGCAGACATGCCGCTATTCTGTGCAGGCCGCCGCCATTGTCTGGTAGATCGCACGAGGCCGCCATTTTGGTGTAGCCTCGTGTCTCCAGCATGGGGGCAGCCATGTTTAAGGTGACTCAAACACCTCATGGAGCCAGGGGGAGGCGCCGGCAGGCATGTTAAGGGGCGGAGCCGCCACCTTTACCCAGGAAATAGGGCCAAAGACTTCCTGTCTGTAACAGGACAGCACTGAGCAAGCTGATGAAAACTTCTGTGCATCAGGGATGAGCCTTGGGGTCTCTCTCTCTCTCTCTCTCTGTGGGGTCCAAAAAGGCAGGTAACACTGAGGGGCGCTGTTGCGACTGGGGGACACAAAAAAAAAAAAAAAAGAAAAAAAGTTTTTACTTTGTCATTTTTTGTCGCTGGCAAGTGTCTTGTATAATCATTGACCCTGCCGCATAGGTATCCCCACCTGATCCCCTCAAAGTGGCCGCAGGACCCTCCAGTACCCCACTTGTTTTTAATGCATTATCTGCAGTTTTGGAGTCTTTGGTATCCCGGGTGGAGGTGGCCTGTCAGGGACGGGGGTCAAGTAGCGACCCCTGCCTACCCCTATTGTTTATCAGATACTTCAGATACAATGCAGTTGCAGGTCCCTCCTCGGGGGCTGTTGTCTCAGGTAATATCTCCTCAGCAGTGAGGAGCACGTTTCTGCCTCCGCCATAGCACAAGAGTGGTGGATGCACTAGTTGTGTCCTTCCGGGAAACCTTTAGTCTTGAGGTTACACCGGCAGAGGTAGCTGAGACTGAGATTCCTTTTTTGGTACTTGTTAGCCTACCAAAAGGGCGAAGGATTTTCCTTTACCCAAATGGGGTCGTTTTGAAACGAACTCCTGTTATTTCCAAACGCATGGCTAGATGGCTCCTCTTTATAGGATAGACGGTGCCACCTGCTGTCTTGCCACAGACTGTTAGGATAGAAGGACCTCGTAACTAACGAGGACCTTCCTTTTCTGATTATAAGAGTTGTTTGTTCCGCGAGGGCGGGCGATAAGGCGAAACCCTCCAAAGCCCCTTTAGCTGGTCGGCTAAACAAAGAGTCCGGCTCAGCCAAGCCTGAAGAATATAGCCTGATGCGCCCCTACCCATCTCTGGGTTGGGGGGGTTGTCTTCACCAGTTTCTGGAGGACACAGGATCGAGTTTCGATCACTTCCACCAGTGCGATTCTTCCCTTCTAACATTGAACGGTTTCAGGGGTTCTATCAAACCTATTCACAATGCCCAGGAAAGAGGGCAAGGTGCGTCCAAATCTGGATTTGGAAAGAGATAGAGTCCATCCGTACAGTGGTGGCCTCCCTGCATCAGGGGGATTTCCTGGCGTCCATAGACATTTAGGAGGCCTATCTTTATATCCCCATCATCGCAGGACATCAGCGTTTTTTCGCTTTCCCAAAGATCATCCCTGGTTCCCACCAGGAGACTGAACTATCTGGGCCTAAGGTTGGATACATCCTGGGCAAGAGAGTTTCTCCTTGCGGAGAAACTCCAGAAGGTTCAGTCAACGATTCGGATGTTGCTGTCCGTCAATTGGCTGGGACTGATGGTGGCTTTCTTAGAGGCAGTACCGTATACCCAGTCTCATACCCGAATTCTCCTGAAGGAGATTCCTTTTTAATGGAATCAGAATTCCGATTCCCTGGACAATCGGATCCGGTTGAGCGAGCGGACCAGGAAGTCTCCGATGCTCAACCAGGGGAAGTCATTTCTTCCGATAGTATCCAGATTACCAATAGGGTATCGGAACTGTGAGAGCGATCAGATTTTGTGTGATTTACTGGATCGAGCAGCTCTAGAGCAGCCCGATTTGGATCCAATCGCATATGGCCTCTTCATCCAGAGGTTTTTCACTAGCTGTCCCTTCATTGGGACATCCCGGATGTGGATCTGTTGGCACCTTGGCTCAACAGGAAGGTGCAGAGGTTTGTAGCTCGCACCGCGATCCTCTAGTGGACGCAGCAGAAACGCTAATCGTCCCGTGGGGGCAGTATCAGCTACGGCATGCCTTCCATCCTCTCAAGTTGCTGCGGGAACTTCTTCGCAGGATAGAGGTGGAGGGAATTCCAGTTATTCTGGAAATTCCGGACTGACCTCGTCGAGCCTGGTACACCGACTTGGTGAGGCTAGTCGCGGACGCTCCTTGGAGACTTCCTCTCAGGGAGGATTTGCGGTCTCAGGGACCGATCTTCCATCTTGCTTTACAGTCATTGGCTTAATGGCCTGGCCATTGAGACCCAGGTACTGAAGGACAAGGGAGTGTCAGCTTCAGTTATTCCTACTTCCAGTTAAAGCAAGGAAAGCGACTTCCAGCACATGGAAGTCTTATATTGCGTGGTGTGAATCTCTTGGATTTCCCCCACATACCTATTCGGTGATCCGAATCTTGGTCTGTCTGCAACAAGGGGTTGAGCAGAAACTATCCTTGAGCACGATTAAGGGTCAGGTTTTCGGCGTTAGCAATCTTCTTTTTAGAAACCTTTGGCTAATCATTCCTTGGTGCGGAATTTCATCCAGGGGGTGCGACAGCTGGCTCCGCCAGTGCGCGCACCCTTACCGCCTGGGATCTTAATTTAGTGTGGTCGGTTCTTCAGAAACATCTATTTGAAGATATCAGGGAGATTCCCTTGCTTACATTATCCCAGAAGGTGGCCTTCTTGGTGGCCATTACTTCTGTACGCAGGGTGTCAGAACTGGCCGCATTATCCTGTCGTTCCCCAGATCTGGTGGTTCATAGGGATAAGGTGGTTCTTCTTCCGAATCCATCCTTCCTTCCTAAAGTGGTTTTCGTAAGACGGACTCACTTTTGTGATCACGGATAGCCCTTGAAGGGGATTGCCTGTGTCTGCCGCGACCATATCTAGATGGATCAGTCAGACGGTGGTACAGGCTTATTCTATTAAGGGTCGGAATCCTCCGTTTCCTGTTAGGGCGCACTTCACTCGAGCGCTCAGTACTTCCTGGGCCTATCGCCATCAGGCGTCAGTGGTCCAGGTATGTAAGGCGACCACCTGGTCGTCGGTACATACCTTTACAAAATTTAATAAGATTGATGTGATGGCATCGGCGGATGCCTCATTTGGCCGCAAGGTTTTGCAGGCCGCAATTTGAGGAGACCGGTGGTCTACCTCGAGGGTTTTTTTCTGTTGAAAAATTTCTGTGGAGTCTCATCACTGAGGATGAGCATGGTAAACTTCTAGTTGGCACCGGTTGGGCCTTCTAGATTGGATTTGATTTCCATTTTTCCCACCCCTCATTTGTGGTACTGCTTTGGGACGTCCCGAGGGTGTTGAATCACCGAGGACTACGTCTGTCAATGAGCGATAGAGAAAAATGGATTTTTGTAAAATCTTACCGTAAAATCCTTTTCTCTTAGCTCATTGACAGACGTAGTACCCGCCCCTCTGTTTTTAAGTTGGGTTGGGTTAAATTCTCTAAACACTGCTTTGTGACATAACTGATTTGCTAGAGCAGGAAGTGAGAGGATATACCCTCTGGGACTGCCCCTAGGGTGTGGCCAGAACGTTTTCTTTCCTGTCTAGTCCTACTCCTGTAGAGGGCAGCATAACCCGAGGGTGTTGAATCACCGAGGACTACGTCTGTCAATGAGCTAAGAGAAAAGGATTTTACGGTAAGATTTTACAAAAATCCATTTATAGGGGCAAAAAAAAGTTGATTGCGGCCCATTTGCATACTGTTGTATTGCACCTTGCAATAAAAAAAAACATTTAGGGGACAAAAAAAGTTGATTGCGGCCCTCTCTGCCTATTTTACAGTGAGATACACCCATTGCATACTGATGTATTGCGCCTTGCAATAAAAAAAACATTAAACATTTAAGGGCAAAAAAAGTTGATTGCGGCCCTGTCCGCGTATGTTACAGTGAGATACACCCATTGCATACTGTTGTATTGCGCCTTGCAATAAAAAAAAACATTTAGGGGCAAAAAAAGTTGATTGCGGCCCTGTCTGCATATGTTACAGTGAGATACACCCATTGCATACTGTTGTATTGCGCCTTGCAATAAAAAAAAACATTTAGGGGCAAAAAAAATTGATTGCGGCCCTGTCCACGTATGTTACAGTAAGATACACCCATTGCATACTGTTGTATTGCGCCTTGCAATAAAAAATACATTTAGGGACAAAAAAAGTTGATTGCGCCTTGTCTGCGTATGTTACAGTGAGATACACCCATTGCATACTGTTGTATTGCACCTTGCAATAAAAAAAAACATTTAGAGGCAAAAAAAGTTGATTGCGGCCCTGTCCGCGTATGTTACAGTAAGATACACCCATTGTATACTGTTGTATTGCGCATTGCAATAAAAAAAAAACATTTAGGGACAAAAAAAGTTGATTGCGGCCCTGTCTGCATATGTTACAGTGAGATACACCCATTGCATACTGTTGTATTGCGCCTTGTAATAAAAAAAAAACATTTAGGGGCAAAAAAAGTTGATTGCGGCCCTGTTTGCCTATATTACAGTGAGATACACCCATTGCATACTGTTACATACATAGTTAGTGAGGCTGAAAAAAGACACAAGTCCATCCAGTTCAACCTATGATGTGTGTGTGTTTGCTTTTAACCGTACATTGTATACCCCTGTATGTTGTGGTCTTTAAGGTGTCCATCCAATAGTTTTTTGAAACTATCAATGCTCCCTGCTGATACGACTGTTTGTGGAAGAGAATTCCACATCCTTACCGCTCTTACAGTGAAGAACCCCTTACGCACTTTAAGGTTAAACCGCCTTTCCTCAAGTTTTAGTGAGTGGCCACGTGTCTTATTGTATCTCCTTTCTCTGAATAGTTTGTTCCTTATGCTAGGGTCGCCAGTACAGTATTTGTACATTGATATCATATCTCCCCTCAATCGTCTCTTCTCCAGAGAGAATAGGTTCAGTGCTTGTAGTCTTTCCTCATAGCTGATGTCCTCCATTCCCCTAATTATTTTTGTTGCCCTTCTCTGGACTTTCTCCAGTTCCAGCACATCCTTCCTGAGGACCGGTGCCCAGAACTGGACAGCATACTCCAGATGTGGCCGGACCAGAGTCTTGTAGAGTGGAAGAATAATCTCTTTATTTCTGGAGTGAATCCCCTTTATTATACAACCCAGTATTCTGTTGGCTTTGCTTGCAGCGGCTTGGCATTGCATGCCACTTCCAAGCCTGTTGTCTACCAGTACCCCCAGGTCCCTTTCCATCCTAGACTCACCCAGAGGTTCCCCCCCTAGTGAGTAGCTTGCTTTCTGGTTTCTGGCCCCCAAGTGCATTACTTTACATTTTTCTACATTAAATCTCATCTGCCATGTAGTTGCCCAGTCCGTTATTTTGTTCAGGTCTGCTTGCAAGATTTCCACATCCTGCATAGAAGATATTGGCATGCCTAATTTAGTATCATCTGCAAATACTGAGATTGTACTAGATATCCCCTCCTCTAGATCATTTATGAATAAATTAAACAGGATTGGTCCCAGGACAGAACCCTGGGGGACCCCACTTTCCACCCCCGCCCAATCCGAGTACTCCCCATTAATCACCACCCTCTGGACTCTCCCCTGGAGCCAGTTCTCTATTCAGGTACTCACCTTATGGTCCATACCTATCTTCCTTAGTTTGTACAGTAAGCGTTTGTGGGGAACGGTGTCAAAGGCCTTTGCAAAGTCCAGATACACCACATCCACAGGCTTACCTTTATCTAAGTGGCAGCTCACTTCATCGTAGAAGGTTAATAGATTGGTTTGGCATGAACGATTTTTCATGAATCCATGCTGATTACTACTAATAATACTGTTTTCATTACTAAAGTCTTGTATGTGGTCCCTTATCATCCCCTCCAAAATTTTGCAGACTACTGATGTTAGGCTGACCGGCCTATAGTTACCCGGGATATATCTCGGCCCCTTTTTAAATATTGGTACCACGTTGGCTTTTTTCCAATCAGCTGGCACCATACCTGTCTGTAAACTATCCTTAAAGATCAAGAATAATGGTCTGGCAATCACCTGGCTGAGCTCATTAAGAACCCTTGGGTGCAAGCCATCCGGTCCCGGGGATTTATTTATGTTAAGTTTCTCTAGTTTAGCTCTAAGTCTATCCTCTGTTAGCCATGGCGGCACTTCCTGAGGTGTATTATTTAGTTCGGCCTTACAAGTTGTATTGCGCCTTCCAATAAAAAAAAACATTTAGGGGCAAAAACAGTTGATTGCGGCCCTGTCCGCATATGTTACAGTGAGATACACCCATTGCATACTGCTGTATTGCGCCTTGCAATAAAAAAAAACATTTAGGGGCAAAAAAGGTTGATTGCGGCCCTGTCCGCATATGTTACAGTGAGATACACCCATTGCATACTGTTGTATTGCGCCTTGCAATAAAAAAAACATTTAGGGGCAAAAAAAATTGATTGCGGCCCTATCCACGTATGTTACAGTAAGATACACCCATTGCATACTGTTGTATTGCGCCTTGCAGTAAAAAAGACATTTAGGGACAAAAAAAGTTGATTGCGCCCTGTCCGCGTATGTTACAGTGAGATACACCCATTGCATACTGTTGTATTGCGCATTGCAATAAAAAAAAACATTTAGGGACAAAAAAAGTTGATTGCGGCCCTGTTTGCATATGTTACCGTGAGATACACCCATTGTATACTGTTGTATTGCGGCTTGCAATAAAAAAAAAAAACATTTAGGAAACAAAAAAGTTGATTGCGGCCCCGTCTGCATATGTTACAGTGAGATACACCCATTGCATACTGTTGTATTGCGCATTGCAATAAAAAAAAACATTTAGGGACAAAAAAAGTTGATTGCGGCCCTGACTGCGTATGTTACAGTGAGATACACCCATTGCATACTGTTGTATTGTGCCTTGTAATAAAAAAAAACATTTAGGGGCAAAAAAAGTTGATTGCGGCCCTGTCCGCCTATGTTACAGTGAGATACACCCATTGCATACTGTTGTATTGCGCATTGCAATAAAAAAAAAAAACATTTAGGGACAAAAAAAGTAGACTGCGGCCCTGTTTGCATATGTTACAGTGAGATACACCCATTGTATAATGTTGTATTGCGCCTTGCAATAAAAAAAAACATTTAGGAACAAAAAAAGTTGATTGCGGCCCGGTTTGCATATGTTACAGTGACATACACCCATTGTATACTGATGTATTGCGTCTTGCAATAAAAAAAACATTTAGGGGCAAAATAAATTGATTGCGGCCCTGTCCGCATAGGTTACAGTGAGATACACCCATTGCATACTGTTGTATTGCGCCTTGCAATAAAAAACAACATTTAGGGGCAAAAAAAGTTGATTGCGGCCCTGTCCGCGTATGTTACAGTAAGATACACCCATTGCATACTGTTGTATTGCGTCTTGCAATAAAAAAAAAACATTTAGGGGCAAAAAAAGTTGATTGCGGCCCTGTCCGCGTATGTTACAGTGAGATACACCCATTGCATACTGTTGTATTGCGCATTGCAATAAAGAAAAACATTTAGGGACAAAAAAAGTTGATTGCGGCCCTGACTGCGTATGTTACAGTGAGATACACCCATTGCATACTGTTGTATTGTGCCTTGTAATAAAAAAAAACATTTAGGGGCAAAAAAAGTTGATTGCGGCCCTGTTTGCGTATATTACAGTGAGATACACCCATTGCATACTGTTGTATTGCGCCTTGCAATAAAAAAAACATTTAGGGGCAAAAACAGTTGATTGCGGCCCTGACCGCATATGTTACAGTGAGATACACCCATTGCATACTGTTGTATTGCGCATTGCAATAAAAAAAAACATTTAGGGACAAAAAAAGTTGATTGCGGCCCTGTTTGCATATGTTACCGTGAGATACACCCATTGTATACTGTTGTATTGCGGCTTGCAATAAAAAAAAAAAACATTTAGGAAACAAAAAAGTTGATTGCGGCCCCGTCTGCATATGTTACAGTGAGATACACCCATTGCATACTGTTGTATTGCGCATTGCAATAAAAAAAAACATTTAGGGACAAAAAAAGTTGATTGCGGCCCTGACTGCGTATGTTACAGTGAGATACACCCATTGCATACTGTTGTATTGTGCCTTGTAATAAAAAAAAACATTTAGGGGCAAAAAAAGTTGATTGCGGCCCTGTCCGCCTATGTTACAGTGAGATACACCCATTGCATACTGTTGTATTGCGCATTGCAATAAAAAAAAAAAACATTTAGGGACAAAAAAAGTAGACTGCGGCCCTGTTTGCATATGTTACAGTGAGATACACCCATTGTATAATGTTGTATTGCGCCTTGCAATAAAAAAAAACATTTAGGAACAAAAAAAGTTGATTGCGGCCCGGTTTGCATATGTTACAGTGACATACACCCATTGTATACTGATGTATTGCGTCTTGCAATAAAAAAAACATTTAGGGGCAAAATAAATTGATTGCGGCCCTGTCCGCATAGGTTACAGTGAGATACACCCATTGCATACTGTTGTATTGCGCCTTGCAATAAAAAACAACATTTAGGGGCAAAAAAAGTTGATTGCAGCCCTGTCCGCATATGTTACATTGAGATCCACCCATTGCATACTGTTGTATTGCGCCTTGTAATAAAAAAAAAACATTTAGGGGCAAAAAAAGTTGATTGCGGCCCAGTTTGCGTATATTACAGTGAGATACACCCATTGCATACTGTTGTATTGCGCATTGCAATAAAAAAAAAACATTTAGGGGCAAAAACAGTTGATTGCGGCCCTGTCCGCATATGTTACAGTGAGATACACCCATTGCATACTGTTGTATTGCGCATTGCAATAAAAAAAACATTTAGGGACAAAAAAAGTTGATTGCGGCCCTGACTGCGTATGTTACAGTGAGATACACCCATTGCATACTGTTGTATTGTGCCTTGTAATAAAAAAAAACATTTAGGGGCAAAAAAAGTTGATTGCGGCCCTGTCCGCCTATGTTACAGTGAGATACACCCATTGCATACTGTTGTATTGCGCATTGCAATAAAAAAAAAAAACATTTAGGGACAAAAAAAGTAGACTGCGGCCCTGTTTGCATATGTTACAGTGAGATACACCCATTGTATACTGTTGTATTGCGCCTTGCAATAAAAAAAAACATTTAGGAACAAAAAAAGTTGATTGCGGCCCGGATTGCATATGTTACAGTGACATACACCCATTGTATACTGATGTATTGCGTCTTGCAATAAAAAAAACATTTAGGGGCAAAATAAATTGATTGCGGCCCTGTCCGCATAGGTTACAGTGAGATACACCCATTGCATACTGTTGTATTGCGCCTTGCAATAAAAAACAACATTTAGGGGCAAAAAAAGTTGATTGCAGCCCTGTCCGCATATGTTACATTGAGATCCACCCATTGCATACTGTTGTATTGCGCCTTGTAATAAAAAAAAAAACATTTAGGGGCAAAAAAAGTTGATTGCGGCCCTGTTTGCGTATATTACAGTGAGATACACCCATTGCATACTGTTGTATTGCGCATTGCAATAAAAAAAAAAACATTTAGGGGCAAAAACAGTTGATTGCGGCCCTGTCCGCATATGTTACAGTGAGATACACCCATTGCATACTGTTGTATTGCGCCTTGCAATAAAAAAAACATTTAGGGGCAAAAAAAATTGATTGCGGCCCTGTCCACGTATGTTACAGTAAGATACACCCATTGCATACTGTTGTATTGCGCCTTGCAAGAAAAAAGACATTTAGGGACAAAAAAAGTTGATTGTGCCCTGTCCGCGTATATTACAGTGAGATACACGCATTGCATACTGTTGTATTGCACCTTGCAATAAAAAAAAAACATTTAGGGGCAAAAAAAGTTGATTGCGGCCCTGTCCGCGTATGATACAGTGAGATACACCCATTGCATACTGTTGTATTGCGCCTTGCAATAAAAAAAAACATTTAGGGGCAAAAAAGTTGATTGCGGCCCTGTCCGCGTATGTCACAGTGAGATACACCCATTGCATACTGTTGTATTGCGCCTTGCAATAAAAAAAAACATTTAGGGGCAAAAAAAGTTGATTGCAGCCCTGTCCGCGTATGTTACAGTGAGATACACCCATTGCATACTGTTGTATTGCGCCTTGCAATAAAAAAAAACCATTTAGGGGACAAAAAAAGTTGATTGCGGCCCTCTCTGCGTATGTTACAGTGAGATACACCCATTGCATACTGATGTATTGCGCCTTGCAATAAAAAAAACATTTAGGGGCAAAAAAAGTTGATTGCGGCCCTGTCCGCGTATGTTACAGTGAGATACACCCATTGCATACTGTTGCATTGCGCCTTGCAATAAAAAAAACATTTAGGGGCAAAAAGAATTGATTGCGGCCCTGTCCACGTATGTTACAGTAAGATACACCCATTGCATACTGTTGTATTGCGCCTTGCAATAAAAAAGACATTCAGGGACAAAAAAAGTTTATTGCGCCCTGTCCGCGTATGTTACAGTGAGATACACCCATTGCATACTGTTGTATTGCACCTTGCAATAAAAAAAAACATTTAGGGGCAAAAAAAAGTTAATTGCGGCCCTGTCCGCGTATGTTACAGTGAGATACACCCATTGCATACTGTTGTATTGTGCCTTGCAATAAAAAAAGAACATTTAGGGGCAAAAAAAGTTGATTGCGGCAATGTCCGCATATGTTACAGTGAGATACACCCATTGCATACTGTTGTATTGCGCCTTGTAATAAAAAAAAACCATTTAGGGGACAAAAAAAGTTGATTGCGGCCCTCTCTGCGTATGTTACAGTGAGATACACCCATTGCATACTGATGTATTGCGCCTTGCAATAAAAAAACCATTTAGGGGCAAAAAAAGTTTTATTGCGGCCCTGTCCACGTATGTTACAGTGAGATACACCCATTGCATACTGTTGTATTGCGCCTTGCAATAAAAAAAACATTTAGGGGCAAAAAAAATTGATTGCGGCCCTGTCCACGTATGTTACAGTAAGATACACCCATTGCATACTGTTGTATTGCGCCTTGCAATAAAAAAGACATTCAGGGACAAAAAAAGTTGATTGCGCCCTGTCCGCGTATGTTACAGTGAGATACACCCATTGCATACTGTTGTATTGCACCTTGCAATAAAAAAAAAAACATTTAGGGGCAAAAAAAAGTTAATTGCGGCCCTGTCCGCGTATGTTACAGTGAGATACACCCATTGCATACTGTTGTATTGCGCCTTGCAATAAAAAAAGAACATTTAGGGGCAGAAAAAGTTGATTGCGGCCCTGTCCGCATATATTACAGTGAGATACACCCTTTGCATACTGTTGTATTGCGCCTTGCAATAAAAAAAAAAACATTTAGGGGCAAAAACAGTTGATTGCGGCCCTGTCCGCATATGTTACAGTGAGATACACCCATTGCATACTGTTGTATTGCGCCTTGCAATAAAAAAAAACATTTAGGGGCAAAAAAAGTTGATTGCGGCCCTGTCCGCATATGTTACAGTGAGATACACCCATTGCATACTGTTGTATTGCGCCTTGCAATAAAAAAAACATTTAGGGGCAAAAAAAATTGATTGCGGCCCTGTCCACGTATGTTACAGTAAGATACACCCATTGCATACTGTTGTATTGCGCCTTGCAATAAAAAAGACATTTAGGGACAAAAAAAGTTGATTGTGCCCTGTCCGCGTATGTTACAGTGAGATACACGCATTGCATACTGTTGTATTGCACCTTGCAATAAAAAAAAACATTTAGGGGCAAAAAAAGTTGATTGCGGCCCTGTCCGCGTATGATACAGTGAGATACACCCATTGCATACTGTTGTATTGCGCCTTGCAATAAAAAAAAACATTTAGGGGCAAAAAAAGTTGATTGTGGCCCTGTCTGTCTATGTTACAGTGAGATATACCCATTGCATACTGTTGTATTGCACATTGCAATAAAAAAAAAAACATTTAGGGACAAAAAAAGTTGATTGCGGCCCTGTCTGCGTATGTTACAGTGAGATACACCCATTGCATACTGTTGTATTGCGCCTTGTAATAAAAAAAAAAACATTTAGGGGCAAAAAAAGTTGATTGCGGCCCTGTTTGCGTATATTACAGTGAGATACACCCATTGCATACTGTTGTATTGCGCCTTGCAATAAAAAAAAACATTTAGGGGCAAAAACAGTTGATTGCGGCCCTGTCCGCATATGTTGCAGTGAGATACACCCATTGCATACTGTTGTATTGCGCATTGCAATAAAAAAAAACATTTAGGGACAAAAAAAGTTGACTGCGGCCCTGTTTGCATATGTTACAGTGAGATACACCCATTTTATACTGTTGTATTGCACCTTGCAATAAAATAAAACATTTAGGGACAAAAAAAGTTGATTGCGGCCCTGTTTGCATATGTTACAGTGAGATACACCCATTGTATACTGATGTATTGCGTCTTGCAATAAAAAAAAACATTTAGGGGCAAAATAAATTGATTGCAGCCCTGTCCGCATAGGTTACAGTGAGATACACCCATTGTATACTGTTGTATTGCGCCTTGCAATAAAAAACAACATTTAGGGGCAAAAAAAGTTGATTGTGGCCCTGTCCGCGTATGTTACAGTGAGATACACCCATTGCATACTGTTGTATTGCGTCTTGCAATAAAAAAAAACATTTAGGGGCAAAAAAAGTTGATTGCGGCCCTGTCCGCGTATGTTACAGTGAGATACACCCATTGCATACTGTTGTATTGCGCATTGCAATAAAAAAAAACATTTAGGGACAAAAAAAAGTTGATTGCGGCCCTGTCTGCGTATGTTACAGTGAGATACACCCATTGCATACTGTTGTATTGCGCCTTGTAATAAAAAAAAAACATTTAGGGGCAAAAAAAGTTGATTGCGGCCCTGTTTGCGTATATTACAGTGAGATACACCCATTGCATACTGTTGTATTGCGCCTTGCAATAAAAAAAAACATTTAGGGGCAAAAACAGTTGATTGTGGCCCTGACCGCATATGTTTCAGTGAGATACACCCATTGCATACTGTTGTATTGCACATTGCAATAAAAAAAAAAACATTTAGGGACAAAAAAGTTGATTGCGGCCCTGTTTGCATATGTTACAGTGAGATACACCCATTGCATACTGTTGTATTGCGCCTTGCAATAAAAAAAAACATTTAGGGAACAAAAAAAGGTGATTGTGGCCCTGTTTGCGTATGTTACAGTGAGATACACCCATTGCATACTGTTGTATTGCGCCTTGCAATAAAAAAAAACATTTAGGGGGAAAAAAAGTTGAATGCGGCCCCGTCTGCATATGTTACAGTGAGATACACCCATTGCATACTGTTGTATTGCGCCTTGCAATAAAAAAAAACATTTAGGGGCAAAAAAAGTTGATTGCGGCCCTGTCCGCGTATGTTACCGTGAGATTCACCTATTGCATACTGTTGTATTGTGCCTTGCAATAAAAAAAATATTTAGGGGCAAAAAAAGTTGATTGCGGCCCTGTCCGCGTATGTTACAGTGAGATACACCCATTGCATACTGTTGTATTGCGTCTTGCAATAAAAAAAACATTTAGGGGCAAAAAAATTGATTGCGGCCCTGTCCGCTTGTGTTACAGTGAGATACACCTATTGCATACTGTTGTATTGCGCCTTGCAATAAAAAAAATATTTAGTGGCAAAAAAAGTTGATTGCGGCCCTGTCCGCCTATGTTACAGGAAGATACACCCATTGCATACTGTTGTATTGCGCATTGCAATAAAAAAAAAACATTTAGGGGCAAAAAAAGTTGATTGCAGCCCTGTCCGCGTATGTTACAGTGAGATACACCCATTGCATACTGTTGTATTGCACCTTGCAATAAAAAAAATATTTAGGGGCAAAAAAAGTTGATTGCGGCCCTGTCCGTCTATGTTACAGGAAGATACACCCATTGCATACTGTTGTATTGCGCATTGCAATAAAAAAACATTTAGGGGCAATAAAAGTTGATTGCGGCCCTGTCCGCGTATGTTAAAGTGAGATACACCCATTGCATACTGTTTTATTGCGTCTTGCAATAAAAAAAACATTTAGGGGCAAAAAAAGTTGATTGCAGCCCTGTCCACGTATGTTACAGTGAAATACACCCATTGCATACTGTTGTATTGCGCCTTGCAATAAAAAAAATATTTATGGGCAAAAAAAGTTGATTGCGGCCCTGTCCGCCTATGTTACAGTGAGATACACCCATTGCATACTGTTGTATTGCGCCTTGTAATAAAAAAAAAACATTTAGGGGCAAAAAAAGTTGATTGCGGCCCTGTTTGCATATATTACAGTGAGATACACCCATTGCATACTGTTGTATTGCGCCTTGCAATAAAAAAAAAACATTTAGGGGCAAAAACAGTTGATTGTGGCCCTGACCGCATATGTTACAGTGAGATACACCCATTGCATACTGTTGTATTGCACATTGCAATAAAAAAAAAACATTTAGGGACAAAAAAGTTGATTGCGGCCCTGTTTGCATATGTTACAGTGAGATACACCCATTGCATACTGTTGTATTGCGCCTTGCAATAAAAAAAAACATTTAGGGAACAAAAAAAGGTGATTGTGGCCCTGTTTGCGTATGTTACAGTGAGATACACCCATTGCATACTGTTGTATTGCGCCTTGCAATAAAAAAAAACATTTAGGGGCAAAAAAAGTTGAATGCGGCCCCGTCTGCATATGTTACAGTGAGATACACCCATTGCATACTGTTGTATTGCGCCTTGCAATAAAAAAAAAACATTTAGGGGCAAAAAAAGTTGATTGCGGCCCTGTCCGCGTATGTTACCGTGAGATTCACCTATTGCATACTGTTGTATTGTGCCTTGCAATAAAAAAAATATTTAGGGGCAAAAAAAAATGATTGCGGCCCTGTCCGCGTATGTTACAGTGAGATACACCCATTGCATACTGTTGTATTGTGTCTTGCAATAAAAAAAACATTTAGGGGCCAAAAAATTTATTGCGGCCCTGTCCGCTTGTGTTACAGTGAGATACACCTATTGCATACTGTTGTATTGCGCCTTGCAATAAAAAAAATATTTAGTGGCAAAAAAAGTTGAATGCGGCCCTGTCCGCCTATGTTACAGGAAGATACACCCATTGCATACTGTTGTATTGCGCATTGCAATAAAAAAAAAACATTTGGGAGCAAAAAAAGTTGATTGCAGCCCTGTCCGCGTATGTTACAGTGAGATACACCCATTGCATACTGTTGTATTGCGCCTTGCAATAAAAAAAATATTTAGGGGCAAAAAAAGTTGATTGCGGCCCTGTCCGCCTATGTTACAGGAAGATACACCCATTGCATACTGTTGTATTGCGCATTGCAATAAAAAAACATTTAGGGGCAATAAAAGTTGATTGCGGCCCTGTCCGCGTATGTTAAACTGAGATACACCCATTGCATACTGTTGTATTGCGTCTTGAAATAAAAAAAACATTTAGGGGCAAAAAAAGTTGATTGCAGCCCTGTCCACGTATGTTACAGTGAAATACACCCATTGCATACTGTTGTATTGCGCCTTGCAATAAAAAAAATATTTAGGGGCAAAAAAAGTTGATTGCGGCCCTGTCCGCCTATGTTATAGGAAGATACACCCATTGCATACTGTTGTAATGCGCATTGCAATAAAAAAAAAAACATTTAGGGGCAAAAAAAGTTGATTGCAGCCCTGTCCGCATATGTTACAATGAGATACACCCATTGCATACTGTTGTATTGCGTCTTGCAATAAAAAAAACATTTAGGGGCAAAAAAAATTGATTGTGGCCCTGTACGCGTAGGTTACAGTGAGATACACCCATTGCATACTGTTGTATTGCGCCTTGCAATAAAAAAAAAACATTTAGGGGCCAAAAAAAGTTGATTGCGGCCCTCTCTGCGTATGTTACAGTGAGATACACCCATTGCATACTGATGTATTGCGCCTTGCAATAAAAAAAACATTTAGGGGCAAAAAAAGTTGATTGCGGCCCTGTCCGCGTATGTTACAGTGAGATACACCCATTGCATACTGTTGTATTGCGTCTTGCAATAAAAAAAACATTTAGGGGCAAAAAAAGTTGATTGCGGCCCTGTCCGCATATGTTACAGTGAGATACACCCATTGCATACTGTTGTATTGCGCCTTGCAATAAAAAAAAAACATTTAGGGGCAAAAAAAATTGATTGCAGCCCTGTCCACGTATGTTACAGTAAGATACACCCATTGCATACTGTTGTATTGCGCCTTGCAATAAAAAAGACATTCAGGGACAAAAAAAGTTGATTTCGGCCCTGTCCGCGTATGTTACAGTGAGATACACCCATTGCATACTGTTGTATTGCGCCTTGCAATAAAAAAGACATTTAGGGACAAAAAAAAGTTGATTGTGCCCTGTCCGCGTATGTTACAGTGAGATACACCCATTGCATACTGTTGTATTGCGCCTTGCAATAAAAAAAAACATTTTGGGGCAAAAACAGTTGATTGCGGCCCTGTCCGCATATGTTACAGTGAGATACACCCATTGCATACTGTTGTATTGCGCCTTGCAATAAAAAAAAACATTTAGGGGCAAAAAAAGTTGATTGCGGCCCTGTCCGCATATGTTACAGTGAGATACACCCATTACATACTGTTGTATTGCGCCTTGCAATAAAAAAAACATTTTGGGGCAAAAAAAATTGATTGCGGCCCTGTCCACGTATGTTACAGTAAGATACACCCATTGCATACTGTTGTATTGCGCCTTGCAATAAAAAAGACATTCAGGGACAAAAAAAAGTTGATTGTGCCCTGTCCGCGTATGTTACAGTGAGATACACGCATTGCATACTGTTGTATTGCACCTTGCAATAAAAAAAAAACATTTAGGGGAAAAAAAGTTGATTGCGGCCCTGTCCGCGTATGTTACAGTGAGATACACCCATTGCATACTGTTGTATTGCGCCTTGCAATAAAAAAAAAACATTTAGGGGCAAAAAAAGTTGATTGCGGCCCTGTCCGCCTATGTTACAGTGAGATACACCCATTGCATACTGTTGTATTGCACATTGCAATAAAAAAAAAACATTTAGGGACAAAAAAAGTTGATTGCGGCCCTGTCTGCGTATGTTACAGTGAGATACACCCATTGCATACTGTTGTATTGAGCCTTGTAATAAAAAAAAAACATTTAGGGGCAAAAAAAGTTGATTGCGGCCCTGTTTGCGTATATTACAGTGAGATACACCCATTGCATACTGTTGTATTGCGCCTTGCAATAAAAAAAAAAACATTTAGGGGCAAAAACAGTTGATTGCGGCCCTGTCCGCATATGTTACAGTGAGATACACCCATTGCATATTGTTGTATTGCGCCTTGCAATAAAAAAAACATTTAGGGGGGCGTGGCCAGCGCGGGACCGTGATGGACGTCTAATCCCTCGCTCCGGCTCCAGCGTCCGCAATCCAGCGACATCTACCCAGCTACGCTCGGCATCCACCCTCGATCTTCACGCCGCTGCATCCAGGGAACACTCCTGCACCGAGCGACATGACGGGGAAGCGAAAGGGAGTGAAGGGGCCGCAGAAACTTACAGCCTTCTTCCCCCTGCCATCCCGGAGCGGTCGACAAGATGGCGCCGGCGGCTCGGGCCTTGCCGCTCCGGCGGGGCAGCGGGTTCACTACTCCGATCTGCCGGACGAACAGCAGTCCGGTGACATGCCACAACCAGGTACTGTGTCCCCCCGCACCCCTGAACCCTCTAGCCCAACGTGCTCCAGCCCGGCCAAATCCAAGATTAGGCTTGACTCCCAGGCCCAGGCCTCGCTGCTAGGCCGCAATACACCCTCTCTGCTTTCTATGCAATTAGGGGCATCTCCTATAGCAGACTTCCCCACAGTGGGAAAGCCGATCCTAGACACTGCCTTAAAGGACATGATGTTCACTTTTCACACGTCCCTGCAATCTGATATCTTGGCTTTGGCAAATAGATTTACAGCAGAGGTCCACTCCCTAGGAGAAAGAGTGCACAATGTTGAATCATCTATGACAGACATGGTGGCCACAGTAAACGAACTTGTAGATGCTCACGAGGAAAACTTATCGGAACGCCAGTGGGTTAAAGCTAAAATAGCTGATCTGGAGGATCGCTCCAGAAGAAACAATTTAAAGATCCGGGGCATCCCTGAATCAGTGACACCGACAGAGCTACACAAATTTGCCCTGGAAGTTTTCACAGCCCTCCTACCTGAAGCGTCCCCTTTGGATCTAACCATAGATCGCATTCACAGGGTTCCAAAACCTCCCTTTCTGCCTCAACATATTCCTCGTGACACCTTACTGCGTGTACACTTTTATCACATCAAAGAAATCAAATCAAATCAAATCAAAACCAACAAATCAAGGGGGTTGGGCCACCTTCCTGAACCGTACGCCAATATACAAATTTTTGCGGATCTATCCAAGCACACCTTAGATATGAGACGGCAGCTGTCCACGATTACAAAGGCTCTTCGGAACCATAATCTCCCGTATAAATGGAAGCATCCCTCAAAAATTGTGGTAGAGAAAATTGGCTCCTCATTCAGCATTACAACTCTGGAGAGAGGTCTCTCATTACTGCAATCCTGGGACATCATCCCAGAACCTGCTCCTCCGGCTGGAGCAAAGAAATCACCAAGTCGCATTCCCCAGCAATGGCACACAGTGCAAAAGGGCGGCGGCCACAACGATTGAAGTTCTAAACGAGCACAATGCCAACCGCATCACCTGTTACGTTATGCTTTTTTGTGGATGCAGGCTTCATAGGCGGAATGTCTGGAGCCCCTTAGCCCGATTGGCTAATAACTGTTTACCCTCCTTGGGAGATGGCTACGTTGCCGCGAATCTCCATCCTCTTTA
Organism: Pelophylax lessonae; assembly: GCF_965119305.1. NCBI lineage: Eukaryota > Metazoa > Chordata > Amphibia > Anura > Ranidae > Pelophylax > Pelophylax lessonae. The sequence continues at coordinate 491,438,714 of NC_138768.1, read as the reverse complement.
CTTGCCCCAGCAGTTTGGTCACGTTTATCTTCTGCATTTTTCTTCTTTTGCTGTTTTCGTTTTTGTTTTGTCCTCTCCCTCTATGCAGGTTCTTACTCGTCTGCCAAGATGAAAAGTCTTCCCCTTACACCGTAGGGTACCAACTCATCAAGACTGCCCACGTTCAGCAGAGTCTCCAGGAAATCTACTACAGCTGTCATATCCAAAAAGTATCCGGAGCACATGGCTGCCATCATATCTTGCTCGGTCACATCCGAACAGTGAGTAGCTACACCACATGCGGCCTTTTAGTTTCCAATGACAGTTAAGCTCCTGTCATTGAACGCTAACGGTCTGAATCACCCGGCCAAGCGAGCCTCACTTTGGCGTACTGCTCTCAAACATCATGCGCAAATAGTATGTGTTCAAGAAACACATTTTTTGGACTCCCACGCTCCCACTTGCTATCACAGGGACTACCCCTTGATATACACGGCCTCTTGTCCCAGGAAAAGGAAAGGAGTACTGATAGCCGTTCACAGAACTCTGGACTTTTCACTGTGCTCCTCCACAGCTGATCCCAATGGTCGCTACCTTATATTGAATTGCACCATAGACGGCATGCCCATAACCATAGCCTCAGTGTATGCCCCTAACGTTCATCAGTTGAGATTTTTGAAACGTACACTTTGCACCATCAGGAAAGTCCAAAAAGGACCCCTACTCCTATGTGGAGACTATAATTTACCCCCGGACAGATCTTTGGATTCCTCAACTACCTCTACTAGGCTCCAGCCGTCACTACAGGGCTTTATGAACAAAAATGACTTGTATGACATATGGAGGTGCCACCACCCTACTGATAGGATGTATTCGCATCATTCTGCGGTCCACAATTCATATGCTCGTATTGATATTATATTGTCTGATAAAGCGATCCTCCAGAGGTCCGTAGACTCCGAGATAGCCCCGATAACCTGGTCTGATCATGCCCCTGTAAGCGTCACATTTGCGATATCCCCTAAGGCCCGCTCGGATAAACCCTGGCGAGCACGAGCAGAAATGCTCAAGCACCCGGCAAATGCTGCTATCCTTAAACAAGAAGTAACAGAGTTTTTCCAGCACAATGCGGGGTCGGTATCGGGGTCTGCGGTCCTCTGGAATGCCCACAAGGCTTTTAGTAGAGGGGTATTGATACAGTTGCAACATAAAACGAAAAAGCAGCGTTCCAAAGCTATAGATGAGCTGACGAGAGAAATTGCGTCAGTAGATGCCCAAAACCAATCAACTCCCTCCACGACCTTTAAGCAGAAATTAACTGTACTAAGGCAAGAACTTAGATCGCACCTTCTAGATTCGTATGAGCGTAACCTCCAAAAATCAAAAGCTAAGCTTTACGCCACGAGTAACAAAGCAGGTAAAATGCTAGCCGCCAGGCTGAGAGGTCAAAGGATACAACATAAGATACACTCTATTAAACACCCTGCCACAGGTGATAAGGTACATGACCCCAAAGAAATAGCAGACGCCTTCAGTAGCTACTACCACTCACTGTACAATCTCCAAGAGACGCAAACGTCCGCTCCAACCCCAGAGCTTATTAATGGCTTCCTAGACTCCATCGCGCTTCCCTCACTGAGCCCACAACAGACAGAATTACTGAATCAACCATTCACAGTCGAAGAGGTGATGTCTGCCATTTCCTCATTGCCATCGGGGAAGTCTCCTGGCCCGGATGGCATGATCAATGAATATTACCTTCAACTAAAAGACGTAATTGCACCGCACCTTTGCTCGGTTTTCAACGAGGCGGCATCCTCGTCCTTGTTTCCCTCCGAAATGCTTAAGGCAACCGTAATCACTCTGCCAAAACCAGGCAAGGAACCTGACACGCCACAAAACTTTCGGCCGATTTCGTTACTGAATACGGACGTGAAAATCTATGCCAAAACAGTAGCCACTAGACTCATGACATATCTTCCACTACTCATTCATAGGGACCAGGCAGGCTTTACCAAGGGTAGGCAATCAGCGGACGCAACCAGACGTCTTATCAATATCATTCATGCGGCTCGCACCGACAGAACGCCTTCTCTGCTCCTCTCTTTGGACGCAGAGAAGGCGTTTGATAGAGTGCATTGGGGATATCTGCGTGAGGTCCTCAGGCGCTTTGGCATTGTGGGCAGAATGCATTCTGCAATAATGGCTTTGTATGCCGGCCCCTCAGCACAGGTGTTAGTGGACGGCACTCTCTCGTCTCCATTTGTGATTACGAATGGGACGAGGCAGGGCTGCCCATTGTCCCCTCTAGTCTTTAATATGGCAATAGAACCCCTGGCTCAGAAAATTAGGACTGATCCTAACATTACCGGAATCGACGTGAATTCAATGGAGCATCGAATTAGCCTATTCGCGGACGATGTTATTCTCATGGTCTCGAATCCCGCAACGTCGCTACCACGTATCAGACAAATTTTGACCGATTTCGGGTCTATATCCCTCTATAAAGTCAACAACGCCAAATCATGCATCCTAGATCTGGGGGTCGATGGCACTACGAGAAATCTTCTCACCCGATCCTTTCCATATAAGTGGTCAGACTCGGGCATAACCTACCTGGGAATTAAACTTACTAACACCGCCAGCAGCCTATTCCAAGCTAATTACATCCCTCTAAAATCCCAACTAGCTACAGAACTTCAATCCCTAGCCAAATTTGAACTTACGTGGTCAGGGAGATTAGCAGCCTTCAAAATGTGCACTCTACCCAAGATCTTATACGTGTTTAGATCGCTACCGATCCCGGTCCCCAAATCATTTATACAATCCCTCCAAGGAATGGTATCCACTTACCTGTGGCAGGGCAAACGCCCTAGATGTGCAAAGAGTATCCTTATGAAGTCTAAAGCAGTCGGGGGTGCATCCATGCCGAACCTGATGGACTACTACGTAGCCACAATTATATCGCAAATGCGAGCATGGTTCCAGCAGGTCCCGGATACTCTCTGGGGCATGATGGAACGAGCAGTGACCCCGGAACATGATCTATTCACCTGGGTATGCAGTAGGAGACGAGGGGCTCACCTCCCTCGTTATATGTCACCAACGATCCGAGCGTCGGTAACGGCATGGCTGCACCTCACACACACCAAATGGAAGAACACACCTGTAGTAACGATCCCGTTTCCAGTGTCGGGTCTGACCCAGATAGTTCCCGACATGGACCTCACGGCCTGGCGGCAATCTCCCCCTATCCGTATACAGGATCTATTTCAAGCGGAAACCGCGCAACCGTTTCAGTCGGTGGCAGCCAAATGGCACTTGGGTAGTGGCGAATGGCTCAGATACAACCAAATTGTCTCTTGCATACATCATAACCCACAACTTCAGTCCAAAGTTCCTGCCAGAATATGGCAATACCTGTCCCAACCTTTACAACCTGCTAAAGGCATATCCCTGATATACTCTACGCTAGATGAAAAAGGGGTTTTCACTAAAACTCCCCCCTTGTTAAAATGGGAACAAGACCTAGGGGCTACCTACTCCACATCCCAATGGACAAAAGCCATAGTGATGAGCAATAAAGCAACTCTGAGTGCATCCCTAAGGGAACTGTACCTCAAAGTATCCCTGAGATGGTACATGACCCCTACAGTGATTGCGCGCTTTGCGCCTACAGCATCGCCCATGTGTTGGAGAAACTGTGGTAAGCACGGTACGCTGATGCATGTTTTGTGGGAGTGTCCACCAGTTATGACGTTGTGGAAGAGTGTGTTTGAAACGATCTCTGATGTTATAGGGCACCAACTGACCCCATCCCCTAACATGGCTTTGCTCCATGTTCCGATAGCATTAATCCCCCCAAAGGTTCGCAAACTTGTAATTAACGTATTACTCGCTACCAAGATTTGTATCACCAGGAAATGGAAGGAGGTGTGCATACCTGTTCTATCAGAAGTGATAGCTACGGTCCAAACACATAAAACCTTTGAACTGCTCATGGCACCCACTGTGGGCAGGTATCAAAGAGAGGTACAAGAATGGTATCCATGGACTCAGTGGTACGATACGCATATACGGAAGTGAGGGCACAAAATGTATACTATTTATAGAATAGTTCAGACAGATTGCACTACTAGTTCTATAATGTGTTATATAGACATAAGTGGGTTCGCAATAATTATAGTTCATGGTCACGAACTGCTATTTTGTTGATGGTTGTTATGATAATTGATATGACTATCCTGTTATAAGCTCATATGAGAAGTTAATTAAGTGAAATGCCTGCAAATTACTTTATTTTACCCTGATTGTTTTGGTTTCTTTCCTTGTATGCTTGAAAATTCAATAAAAAATATTTGAAAGGAAAAAAAAAAAAACATTTAGGGGCAAAAAAAGTTGATTGCGGCCCTGTCCGCGTATGTTACCGTGAGATACACCGATTGCATACTGTTGTATTGCGCCTTGCAATAAAAAAAATATTTAGGGGCAAAAAAAGTTGATTGCGGCCCTGTCCGCCTATGTTACAGGAAGATACACCCATTGCATACTGTTGTATTGCGCATTGCAATAAAAAAAAAACATTTAGGGGCAAAAAAAGTTGATTGCGGCCCTGTCCGCGTATGTTACAGTGAGATACACCCATTGCATACTGTTGTATTGCGTCTTGCAATAAAAAAAACATTTAGGGGCAAAAAAAATTGATTGCGGCCCTGTCCGCGTAGGTTACAGTGAGATACACCGATTGCATACTGTTGTATTGCGCCTTGCAATGAAAAAAACATTTAGGGGCAAAAAAAGTTGATTGCAGCCCTGTGCGCGTATGTTACAGTGAGATACACCTATTGCATACTGTTGTATTGCGCCTTGCAATAAAAAAAAAAAACATTTAGGGGACAGAAAGATATTAAATTGCGGCTTAGTCTGTATCTGTACGTGTGAGATACACTCGTTGGATACTGTTATTCTAGTCTGCTATTCAATAAACACCCATTTAGGGAAAAAATATTAAATTGCGGCCTAGTCTGTATCTGTACGTGTGAGATACACCCGTTGTATACTGTTGTTCTAGTCCGCTATTCAATAAACACCCATTTAGGGAAAAAATATTACATTGCGGCTTAGTCTGCATATTTTGCTGTGAGATACACTCATTGGATACTGTTGTTCTCTTCCGCTATTCAATAAACACCCATTTAGGGAAAAAATATTACATTGCGGCCCAGTCTGCATATGTTACAGCGCAACAAGGCACACAGGTCTCGCATGGAGGCCCAGTTACTGGTGGTGAAGTGGTGCTGTTCCACAGAGCTACTCATGCGTGTGTGCTGCAGCTGAAACTCCATTATGGCCTGCTGCTGTTAGCACAGTCTGGCCAGCATGTGCGTGCCTTGTGGGCACGTCACATATGAGGCGGTGAGCGGGAAGGCCGAAGTTACGCTGCACCGCTGACAGGCGAGCAGCAGCAGGGTGAGAACGCCGAAAGTGCACACAGACGGCCTGTACTTTCTGCAGCAGCAAGGTAATTTCTAAGTAACTTCTGCACCATCAAACTCAGCACATGCACCAGGCAAGGGATGTGTGTCAAACCGGCTAGGTCCAGAGCTGCTACGAGATTTCACCCATTATCGCACACCACCAGGCCGGGCTTGAGGCTCACTGGCACCAACCACTCATCGGTCTGTTGTTCAATGCCCCTCCACAACTCCTGCGCGGTGTGTGGCTTTTCCCCCAAACAGGCAAGTTTTAAAACTGCCTGCTGTCGTTTACCCCTGGCTGTGCTGAAGTTGATGGTGAAGGTGTTACGCTGACCGGATGAGGAGGCGGTAGATTATGAGGAAGCGGAGTAGGAGGAGTTAGGAACAGTAGGCAAACTGAAGCGCACTGCAATCCTCGGTGGTGGAAGGACATGCGCCAAACTGCTATCCGCCTCAGGCCCAGCCGCCACTGCATTTACCCAGTGTGCTGTTAGGGAGATATAACGTCCCTGACAGTGCTTACTGGTCCACGTATCCGTAGTTAGGTGGACCTTGCCACAGAGGGCGTTGCGCAGTGCACACCTTATTTTGTCACCCACTTGGTTGTGCAGGGAAGGGATGGCTTGCCTGGAAAAGTAGTGGCGGCTGGGCACGACGTACTGTTGGACAGCCACCGCCATAAGGCTTTTATAACTCTGCGTCTCCACCAGACGGAATGACAGCATTTCAAAGGCCAGGAATTTTGAAATGCTGGCATTCAGGGCCAGGGATCGCGGGTGGGTTGGGGGGTACTTCCTCTTCTGCTCCAGTGCTTGGGAGATAGAAAGCTGAACGCTTCCATGGGACATTGTGGAGAAGGTTGTTGGTGACCCAGGTGGTGGCGTTGCTAGCAGATCCTCTGTTTGCGGGGTGGCAGGTGCCACTGTCACTACAGAGGTGGATGAAGAGGCCGAGACTGCAGCAGCAGAAGAGGAAGCAGGAGGAGCCAGAGACCTTTCTTGGTTTTTTGAGGTGTCTACTCCACTGCAGCTTGTGCTTTGCACTTAGATGCCTGGTTATGCAGGTTGTGCTCAGGTTGAGAAGGTTTATGCCTCGCTTCAGGCTCTGATTGCACAGCATGCAAACCACTCATGTCCTGTCATCAGCACATTGTCTGAAGAACTGCCACGCTAGGGAACTCCTTTGAGCTGGCTTTGGTATGCTCGGTCCCTTGCTGCGTTGGGCAGTAGCAGGCGTAGTGTCTAGGGCACGGCCGCTCTGCTTTTGCACCCTGCTCCCTCTTCTGCTGTGCTGGTGGCTCTGTGTGACCAACGCCTCTTCCTTTAAACTACTCCGGTCACCTGCATGATGTTCATTCCATGTGGGGTCGAGGACCTCATCGTCCTCCACATCATCTTCCACGCAGTCTTCACCCCTGCAACCCTTGACGGTCTCCACAATTCGAAATTCCTCAGCAGTTGGCACCTGTGTTTCGTCATTATCTGAGACGTGCTGCAATGGTCCTCCCATGTACTCATCTTGAGACATAAGTGGTTGGGCATCGGTGCACTCAATCTCTTCCACTTCTGGGGCAGGGCTAGGTGGATGGCCCATGCTAGACAATGTGAAGGAACTGGAGGCACTGTCAGCAACCCAATCTACTATCGCCTGCACTTGTTCTGGCCTCAAAATTTGTAGAGGCGCATTAGGCCCTGCCAAATACTGCTGTAAGGTTCTGTCGCCTACTCGCAGCTGAGAAAGGTGTTTCACTTGTGCGTGTAGGTGCCACAGATCAACCACGTCCTCTCCTTGCAACAGGAGCTCCACCAGCAGCACCACCACCCAGCACTAACATGGTGGAGCAGTATGTGTGCACACGCCTAGATGTACTGAATGACGGGTCTGCCCCCTTCAACTTCTGGGTCTCCAAATTGGGCACATGGTCTGAGCTTGCCCTTTACGCCTTGGAGGTGCTTGCCTGCCCTGCAGCCAGTGTATTATCTGAACGTGTATTTAGCACGGCTGGAGGCGTTATAACAGACAAGCGCAGCCGCTTGTCCAGAGCCAATGTGGACAAGCTCACGTTCATTAAAATGAACCAGGCATGGATCCCACAGGACTTGTCCGTACCTTCTGCAAAATAGACATGTATACCGGCCTTACCCAGCCATTGTTGGATTTGATCTTTCTTACTCTTCTGGGGTGTACCCGAATTTAAACATTTTTTTTATTAAAAACCCAAACCAGTGTTGGCTACCTCGTCCTCCTCCTCCACTGCCGCCGCCGCTTCCACCTACACCACCATATCCACCGCCATATCCACCGCCACCTCACATCCTACTCCATATGGGCCTCGTCCTCCTCCTACATCATTCAAGATGATTATTTTTATGTTTTTTATGTTATTTTAAGTTATTTCCCTATCCACATTTGTTTGCAGAGCACTTGCCATGCTCTTAATATGATTTTGCTGCCATTTTCAGCCCTCTGGCCCTTTCCATGTTTGTTTTAGAGGCATTTTAGTGCTCAAAAGTTCGGGTCTCCATTGACTTCAATGGGGTTCAGGTTTGGTACAAAGTTCAGGTTAAGTCCAGGTCACGAACCCGGACTTTTTTTTCAAGTTCGGTCAAACGCGCCGAACCCGAACATCCAGATGTTCACTCAACTCTAATCCTGACACAAAGGATTATTCTTACTACTCTTGAGCCCACAACATTTACTTCTGAACTGACCTCTTCTTGAACAAATGTTGCAATTTCCACTTGGAATCATCTTCCGAGATAGGTAACCTAATTTTCAGACCACACACTGATGATCTTGTCTCTTTTTACCTACAACCTCCTATATTTTGGAATGGAGACTCAAAAAGTCCCTTTTACAAGACTGTACGATTATCTCTGATCTTAACTGGGAACTGGAAATGTATTTCAGCACCAACACTACTCCTGACATTTTCCCACATTGTGATGCATAAAAATCCATTATACAAGGCATGTTAATCAACCATGGGCTCTACCTTAAATGCCACCATCTCCATATTGAGGAGCAGAGTATTGAGGAACTCACAAATTAAATGTCTTAAATGTTACATAAACATAACCAGTTCCACCAGTGTTCTAAACCTCCAGCAGCCTGACTGAAAGATTCTCAGCAATGGCATCATCCCCACCCTCATGCCTTGTTGCTATGATGTCGCTAAGAGACACAGCAGACCCAGCTGCTACTGTTCACTTCCAAGATCACAGGAGCAAACTCTTTCTTTGACTCAAACCCATTTACTCTCCCAGCTCAGCTCCTGTGATGGTGGAGGTGAACAGTAACACCTCCGCAGGCGGATCCGTGTTGCTCAGCGGGGATCGATCCGCGATCCCCGCTGAGCCGGGCAGATGACAGCTCAGTCTCTGCTTGCAGAGCGGAGAGGGAGGTGTCTCAGCACCCGCTGCCCTCTATGGGGGATCGGAGGAGAGCGGACCGCTTGTCCGCTCTCATCAGATCCGCTCCGCTCCGATTACTGAACGGATGGAAAAATAGGGTTTCAATCCGTCCAGATTTCAGCACAGGATCGGATGCGGATGGCAGCGGGTGTCAGCGGAGGTGACCTCCGCTGACACCCGCTGCCCCATAGAGCTGCATGGAGGATCCGATCAGATCCGCCTAAAAAACTGACAGGCGGATCTGATCGGACCGCCCGTGTGAAAGAGCCCTAAGAGCCTCTTGGCGATGTCCTAGAAACAAGGCAAGTAGGGATGATGATATCTCGGGGAGTTATTCAGGCAGGCTTTGGTAGGTTCGTAAATGGCCTACACCTGTAGCAAGGGCATTATTCAACTTTATCCAAAGCTGCACAGTTTGTTTTTGTTTACAGACACCCCTTACCTGCATAAGCAGTTTTTTTGGTTAAAGGTGAACTATGCCTTTCAATTTAATTGCCTAGAGAGAGTTAAAGCCACCCTTGCTAAATGCAGAAGCAGCTATTATGGGTATGACATCAAATTAAGCAAGTCATTGGTGAATGCACTTAGGCTCCTTTCACACGGCCGCTCCGTGTGAAAGGTCCGCTGCGGGACTTTTTTTTTTTTTTTCCACGGAGCAGATGACATTTCTGTCATCCGCTCCGTGTGCCCGCATATCATCCCATCCGTTTGCGGATGATATGCGGACATAATGTATGTCTATGGCACTGCGGATGTCAGCGGATGACACCGCTGACATCCGATTTTCCTTCCTTTCCGTTTTTTACACGGAAGGAAAAATAGGGTTCTGTTCCGTTCGTAAAAACGGAACAGAACTGACAGGAGGAAAATCGGGTGTCAGCGGATGGTATTCCGCTGACATCCGCAGTGCCATTCACTTACATTGATGTCCGCAAATCATCCGCAAAAAAATAGGATGATTTGCGGACACACGGAAAGCAGCGGAGCGGCCGTGTGAAAGGACCCTTAGACAGCAGAGAGCAAAAACATGTATTCCTATGGTACTAAAGCTTTCCCCTAGCTTTCCCCTAGATTGCAGCTTCCTTAAGAAATACTGAGCTAAAGTATCACACCTGAACATACATGAACCCAATCGGATTTCCTTGTAATACAAACCCAAGACTTCCTCCCAAGCTTGGGCATTCTATCCCTGTTCAGCAGAACTGCTGGAGAACCCAGTTAACCCTTTGGCATTCTGCCGAGCAATTAAACAAATTAAATTCAGTAGAGCTTCGAGCCTTGATGGATTCCCTTTAAAATATGGCCTGATTTACATATTACGAGAAGTCAGAAAAGCTCACTCTGAACCTCTGCAAAATTACTTTCCAAAAACCTAAATCCAGCTTCATCTTTAAGTGGGCTTCTTCATTTATCGGTTACCTTGGTATTCAATTACAAAAAATCCCACTCTGCTTTTTAACTTTTCATACCTTATCTCCACTTCACATCTCACTATGGTACTGGACTGGTACCAGCATAAACAATGGATTGCCATCATGCAAACCATGTGCTCTTGAGGAGTCCAGCACTTCCCTCTATTGAACATCCTTCCAATTAATGCGTCAACAGCATTTTGAGCCTATGGGATTTCGTGTAACTACTCTCTTTTGTACCTGTTATTGAGAAACCCTAAATTCTCACCTGGGTTGTAAGTTGCCACATTTCAACCTCTCTGTAGTAGTGACAAATAGTGATGAGCCAAACACTCCCCTGTTCGGTTTGCACCAGAACACTGCCAACAGGGGGAAAAGTTTGTTCCCCAGCGGGGAAGCCGATGCACGGGTCAGGCGGCTCCGATTGCTGCCTGACACCCGCGATCGTTCCCCACTGAGAGAGAAGAGCGGTCAGCTGTTGTAAACACAGCTGACCATTCTTCTCCCTGGAATGATCACAGAGCCCCTGTGATCCTTCTATATAGGATCACAGGTCTCTATGATCATTTCACAAGCCACGCCCCCCACAGTTAGAATCCCTCCCCTAGGCTCACATTTAACCCCTTGATCACCCACAATGTTAACCCCTTCCCTGCCAGTGTCATTATTACAGTAACAGTGCAAATTTTTAGCACTGATTACTGTAGTAATGTCACAGTCCCCCCAAAAGTGTCAAAAATGTCAATTAGGGGTCCGATCTGTCCGCTGCAATGTCGCAGTCCCGCTAAAAAACGCAGATCGCCGCCATTACTAGTAAAAAAAAAAAAACAATAAAAATGACATAAATTTTTCCTGTAGTTAGTAGACGCGATAACTTTTGCGCAAACCAATCAAAATACGCTTATTGCGATTTTTTTTACCAAAAATATGTAGCAGAAAATAAATTGTTAAAAAAATTGATTTTTAATTATTTTTTTTTGAGAATGTTACATAGCAGAATGTAAAAAATATTGTTTTTTTCAGAATTGTCGCTCTTTTTTTTCTCTTACTTCCTCAGATGTTCTTCACTATTGGGTAATGCGCCCTCTCTGCAGGAGCAGGCTAGGTAGTGAAAACTTGACAAAAGTTGAACAAAGACACACCTCTAGGGGGCTGTCCCCCTCAACATTACCCTCAGCTATTCAGTGCTGCTCTTCAGTTTCTTGCTGCCTAGCTTAGGAGTAGGGCTAGGTTTCCTAGCTGGGACTCCTGTCTAAGTTTTTAATTTTTCTTTGAAAAATTGTTGATTTTATTTTCCTCACTCACTCACTATCGCTAGTTAGTCAGGGGGATCCTCCTGGAGAACTACAAGCGATAGCTGGGCTGGGCCTTGCACTGGATAATCTAGATCCTTATGGTGTCCCAGCCGGGCCTACAAGCATGCGCAGGTTGGTGGTCCGCCCAGGCCTTGCCACAACAGATTGGGAGGAGCCTGCGGAGAGCCTTCCTTCGCCGGGATGTCTCAACTCTGGAATGCCCTGTGTTGCAGCGTCCCCTCCGTGGTCCGTGGTATGGTGAGTGATGCTACCCCCTGTGTCCCTGGGACAGTCACCTGAGGGGGAGTTATGTGGGCCCACTCCTTGGGGATGTCAGAACATGCGGTGTCTCTGTAGTGTCCCCCCCTGTCCGGTTTGGACGGTCCCTACCTCCCTGCCCCCTTTGGGGGGCACTCTGCGGTAAAGCTGCATGGGGGTTGTGGGGGGTTGTTACCTTGTCCTGGGGGGTCTTCCTGGTAGATTCCCGCGGTGGCCAGGTCCTGGGTTTCTGACAAATTGGTGCCGTTTGTTTCGGCCGTCATTTTGGATGAGGGCAGCCTGGCTGACTCCCTGTGAGGGCAGCAGCCATTTTCTTGCCGGTTCTGACGACATCTTGGATGTGGGCAGCCGCCTAGTAAGGGCGGTGGCCATTTTCCCTGTGCTTTTTTCCCCATTGACTTGTATTGGCATCCATTTTTGTGTAGTTCAGGGCACTCTAGTGGATGATGTCACTTCCTTCATCCATCTTCAGTTACTGCAGAGGTGAGCGTTTTTTTCACTTTCATATGTCTGGGGGGTTTTGTATGCATTTTGGCTATTTTTTTCCAAAAATCCACTGCTCCCTCAGTTAATTTATCAATGTAAAGTGGGACTCCGGCGGCAGTTGCGGGATCGCGGTGCGTACCGAGAACTCCTTGATTTAAAGGGCCAGTGTCCCTTTTTTGTATTACTGCCAAAATGAGTCCTAGCTTAACCCTTTCCCCGCTGATCTATTTTTTGCGCTTCCAGAACATGTGGAGCACCTTTCCGCAGCACCTCTACCTGCAGCCATTGTTACAAATGTTGTCACAGTGAACGGTTCAGTACCGGCCGGTGCCCTCTCAGTCATCTTCTTCAGAGCCTGATGTGGTTGCCAAGGATAGCGTCCCCCTGAGTCCGCACACTTAGTAGGGGAGGTGGAGAGGTCCTCCTCCGCCGCAGCGTGGGAACGCACTTTGGTTGCTTATTCGCTCTGTCAGAAAAATGTTCACAATTTTAAATTTCAATTTTGCATGATGAGTCCACCCAGTCAGGTTAGCGGGTTTCCTTCGGGTCCCGCACAGCCCAGAAGTCAGGTCAGGTTTTCCCCTGTCCCGAGCAGTTTTCACAACATTGTGAACATACAGTGGGGCCGCGTTAATCTCATGCTGGCGGTGCCTAAGCTTTTTTCAATGCCGCTATCCTTTCCTGGATTAAATAACTCCACGGTGGTGCCCGTGGAGGACTCCCCGGTGTTATATGACCAGATGGATGGGCGTGTGAAGTCTGTTTCCCGCCATATTTATTTGGTGGCGGGCTCCCCCATCATGCCTGTGTTCGCTTCCGTGCTGGTTTCACAGATACGGAATGGGTCAAGGTGCTTATACGCAACTTGGTGGTGGAGTCGGTCTCTCCGACTCTTATTGCCCTGGTGGAACTTATGGCCCGAGCCATGATGTTCTTGCGTGACGCGGCCCTGGGCGAGGCTCCTCTGGACGCTAGGTTATCCGCGGTAGGGGTTGCGATCCGCCGCATGGTTTGGGTTGAAGAGCTGGTCGGCCAACCATGCCTCCAAATAGATTGTGTATGATTTCCTCTATTGGGGGGAACGGCTTTTTTGGGGACCCCCTTGGTTGGGGTTTTCAAGGGTCTAACAGGGGGTATGAGTACCCTCCTGCCCTGAGCTGCACAGGGTTAATCACCCCGCTCGGCTGGGCTCTTATTTCTAGGCTTATTGGGGGCCCCTTCGTGCCTCAGGGGCACAGGACGAAGGAACATCCTTCAAGGCCTCTGGCGGTGACTAGTAGCCCTGGTCTGGTGAGCCCACGACCGGTAAGTCCGGTGTGGCGGCCCAGTCTTCTTCCACCTGCTGGGACACCCTCCCCCATTTCTGAGGTGGGGGGATGTCTGTGTCTTGTTCAGGAACCCGGGTTGTCCAAAATTCAGGACAAAGGGGTTCACAAACTGATTCGTTCAGGGTACAAGATCAGATTCGATCTCGCCTCGCAGACTGGATCTCTCCGTCAAACATCCTTCTGTCTCCCGATCATTTACGAGATCTCCAGGGGGCTGTGGAAGATCTGCTTGACCAAAGAGTTGTTATACCAGTCCTTCAGTGGGACAGGTTTCACGGGTTCTATTCCAACTGTTCACGGTGCCCGAAAAAGGAGGCCAAAATGTGTCCGATTCTGGACCTCAAATCTCTGAACCGCTTTGCGCGGGTGCAGAAGTTCTGGATGGAATCCATCCAGTCCGTGGTGGTGTCTTTAAATCAAGGAGATCTTCTGGCCTCCATCGACTTAAAGGTTGCATGTGTGCACATCCCTGTCTACGAGGGTCACCAACGGTTTCTCAGTTTCCCTGAGGTTTTTTTGGCCCCAGTGCTGGCTTTGCTGCACAAAGGGGGATTGCGGTCCTCGGTTATCTGGACGACCTCCTGTTGAGGGTGAGCTTGTGTGCCACTCTGTTCAAGCGATCTGATGGTCACGATTCAGATGCACCAGGGGTTTGGGTGGACCATCAATTCCCAGAAGTCGACACTGACCCCGTCAGTCCACCTGAGTTACCTGGGCATGGTCTTGAACTCCGCTCAGACAAAGTGTTTCTCCTGGAAGACAAACTTCGGACTTTACAGGGCGAGATCAGGTCCCAGAGGGACAATGATCTCTCCTCCCTACAGACTTGCATAGGGTCCCTGGGGCTGATGTTTTCAGCTTTCGAGGCGGTCCCGTTTGCACAGTTTCACACAAGGACTCTGCCAGCAGAGATTCTTGCCATATGGCACAAGGATCCACAGTCCCTGGACAGGATGATATGTTTGAGCCATCTCACAAGGTCGGAGCTTTCATGGTGGCTTTTGTCACCCGCTCTGAGGCAGGGCAAGCTTTTTCTGCCCCTGTTGTGGAAGGTGATCACCATGGATGCCAGCCTGACGGACTGGGGTGGTGTACTGGACACCCTGTGTGCCCAGGGGACATGGTCCACGGAGGAATCCTCCCTGCGATAAATATTCTGGAGCTCAGGGCAATCAAACTCTGCCTGCTCCATTGGGCGACTTGGTTGCACGGTCACCCGGTTCGGCTTCAAACCGACAATGCCACGACTGTGGTTTGCATCAATCGCCAAGGGGGCACCAGGAGTGCCTGGGCGGCCAAGGAAGTAGCCGAGGCACACGTTCCAGCTATCTCTGCTGTTCATATTCCTGGAGTGGAGCACTGGCAGGCGGACTATCTCAGTCATCAGTCCTTGGATCAAGGGGAATAGTCCCTGCATCTGGAGGTGTTTCGTCCCCCTATGTGCCGCTGGGGGACTCCGGACGTTGATCTGTTTGCGTTTCGTCTCCACAAAAGGGTGGGAAGGTTCCTGGCCAGGGCCCGAGGGCCTCTGGCGGACGCCACGGACGCATTGGCAGTGCCCTGGCACCGGTATCGGCTGATTTACGCCTTCCCTCCGATTCAAACTGTTGTCCAGGTTCCTCCGCAGGTTGGCATTGGAACAGGTGCAGGTAATTCTGGCCTTGTCGGTCTTGGTACGCTTACCTTGTGCAAATGGTAGTAGAGCCTCCCTGGCAACTACCTCTGAGTGAAGATCTGCTGTCTCGAGGGCCGATCTTCCATCCTGCCTTACGGTCTCTGGCTTTAACGGAATGGCTGTTGAAAGCCAGGTGTTAAGAGACAGTGGTCTCTCGGATGCTGTCATTCCTACCTTATTAAAGGCTCGGAAGACTACCTCCAGGAAGATTTACCATCGTACCTGGAAGACGTATATTGCCTGGTGTGAGTCGCAAGGGTTTCATCCTCGTTTCTTTTCAGTGGCAAGTGTTTTCGCCTTCCTGCAGGAAGGTGTGGACCAGCGTTTGGCGCTGGGCATGATCAAAGGTCAGTTATCAGCCTTGGCTGTTTTTTTTCTTCCAGCGTCCCTTGGTGACTAATTCCCTGATTTGCACCTTTATGCAAGGGATGCATCATCTGGCTCCACTGCGGAGGGCTCCTTTGCCTCTGTGGGACCTGAATTTGGTCTTGTCTGTTTTGCAATGGCCTCCTTTTGAGAACATCAGAGAGATCTCTCTGCCTGTGTTGTCCCAGAAAATGGCCTTTCTGGTGGCTACCCCCTCTGTTCGCAGAGTGTCTGAACTGGCGGCTCTGTCTTGCCGTTCACCTTATCTTGTTGTTCATAGGGATGCAGTGGTCCTACGACCAACTGAGTCTTTTATCCCTAAGGTGGTGTCGGATTCCCACCTCAACGAGGATATTGTGTTGCCTTCTCTTTGTGCGAAGCCCAAGCATCCCAAGGTGTTTGCCTTGCATTCATTGGATGTGGTCCGTGTGATCAGGGTTTACCTTTCAGCCACTTTTAGGATGTCTGATTCTCTGGTTGTCCTTCCTGAGGGACCTTGGAAGGGTTTGGCTGCGTCCACTGCACCCATTTTCACATGGATCAGACAGACTATTGTTCAGGCCTATTCACTGAAAGGTCAGGTGTCTCCTTTCCCTGTGAAGGCACATTCTACTAGAGCTGTGAGTGCCTCTTGGGCTTATCGCCATCAGGCTTCTGTGGCTCAGGTGTGCAAGCGGCGACATGGTCGTCTGTGCACACTTTCACAAATATTCTACAGACTTGACGTGATAGCATCCTCGGATGTTTCCTTTGGCCGGAAGTTTTGAGCGTGGCGGTTTTGCTGAAGAGACATGTTTTTTTTCTCTTTGTGGGGTGATTTTTGTTGTTGAGTTTTGTTGGCTCAGTTTTCTCTGGCCTTGTTGACACGTTTCTGTTCTTTGGTTGCATCTTTTCCCACCCCTCACACCTGCACTGCTTTGGGACATCCTAATAGTGAAGAACAGTTGAACGGGCTGCGACTGTCAGAGGACATAAGAGAAAATATAATTTTTGTAAGAACTTACCATAAAATTATTTTCTCTGAGTCCTCTGACAGTCGCAGCCCCCGCCCCTCTATTTTGGGGTTTGTTGTCTTCCTATACTGCTTGCTACGAAACTGAATAGCTGAGGGTTCTCTTTGTTTAACTCTTTTTTGTCATTTTTGTCAAGTTTTCACTACCTAGCCTGCTAATGCAGAGAGGACGCATTACCCAATAGTGAAGAACATCTGAACGGGCTGCGACTGTCAGAGGACTCAGATAAAAGAATTTTACGGTAAGTTCTTACAAAAATTTTAATTTGTTTATAGCTCAAAAAATAAAAATCGCACAGGTGATCAAATACCACCAAAAGAAAGCTCTATTTGCGGGAAAAAAAGGACATCAATTTTATTTAGGTACATCATCGCACGACCGGGCAATTGCCTGTTAAAGAAATGCAGTGCCGAATTGCAAAATATGGCCTGGTCATTAAGGGGGAAAATCTTCCGGCCTAGAAGTGGTTAATGAGGCTTAAAGTGAAACTATAAAAATGAAAAATTCCTTTAAATATTGTGCCTGGGGGGTCCCCTTAACCACTTGCCACCCGCCCTATAGCAGATTGACGGCGGCAAAGTGGTTGTATTATCCTGACTGGCCGTCATATGATGTCCAGCAGGATAGAATGCTCTGCGCACCCCCGAGGGCGCGCAGAGCGGCGATCGGTGCTGTGGTGTGTCACTCTGACACACCGCATCTCCGATCTCGGTAAAGAGCCTACTGACATAGGCTCTTTACCATGTGACCAGCTGTGTCCAATCACAGCTGGTCACATAGTAAATAGGAAGAGCCGTTGATCGGGTTTCCTCAGTTCGTGCCTGACAGGCACGTGTAGAGGAGAGCCGATCTGGGGCTCTCTTGACAGTGGGGGTCTGTGCTGGTAATCAGAGCATTGATTACTAGTGCAAACCCTTGAGGGGGTGCCACAAGAGCCACCAGGGATTGCCCATTCATTGCCAGCAGGGATAGCAATCAGGGCTCAGGGACCCTTTCAGTGTCCTCCCCATCAGAGCTGCCCATGATTGCCATCGATCAGTGATGCCCACCAGTGCCCATCATTGCAATCTATCACAGCCGCCCACCAGTGCCCATTATTGCCCACCAGTGTCGCCTATCAGTGCCCATCACTGCTGCCTATCAGTGCCCACCAATGCTGCATATCAGTGCTACCTATCAGTGCCACATATCAGTGCCCATCAGTGCTGCATATTAGTGCAGCCTATCAGTGCCCATCAATGCTGCATGTCAGTGCCACCCCATCAGTGCCTCCTCATCAGTGCCTGTCAGTGCGGCCTCATCAGTGCAGGAAAAAACGTATCTATTTACAAAATTTTATAACATAAACAAAAAAACTTTTTTTTTTTCTTTTTTCAAACTTTTCGGCCTTTTTTCATTTTTGTAGAAAATACCATCAAAAGAAAGCTCTAGTTATGGGAAAAAAATGTCATAAATTTGGTTTTGGTACAGTGTTGCATGACCGCGCAATTGTCATTCAAAATGCAACAGCGCTAAAAGCTGAAAATTGGCCTGGGCAGGAAGGGGGTGAAAGTGCCCTGTTTTGAAGTGGTTAATGTGCCTGTAAAGTAGCGCATCTGTACGCCTTTGTAGCCTGTTTGTTGCCTGCTTGTAGCCTGTTGTAGCCTGCTGCGGCAATACTGACATTTCTAGAGGAAAAAATGTCATATACAAATATACATACAAAATTTCAAATCGCATGTACTTGTCATACAGGTGGAGAAAAATTGGGGCTGACTCCCTGACAGTTACTCTTGCTGGGCGCAGGAACAGGCCCTGTTGGTAAAAATTCCATACAAACTTGAAATCACATGGGCTTGTCATACAGGTGCAGAGGAATTGGGCCTTGGTAGTTGGTGGTTCCTGAACACCGTAACCCCTCACAGTTACTCTTGCTGGGAGCAGGAACGGCCCTGCTGGTAAAAA
This sequence comes from Pelophylax lessonae, assembly GCF_965119305.1. Classification (NCBI taxonomy): domain Eukaryota; kingdom Metazoa; phylum Chordata; class Amphibia; order Anura; family Ranidae; genus Pelophylax; species Pelophylax lessonae. The sequence goes on along the minus strand of NC_138768.1, from coordinate 491,420,047 downwards.
TTCCATACAAATTTTAAATCGCATGTACTTGTCATACAGGTGCAGAAAAATTGGGCCTTGGTTGTTGGTGGTGCCTGAACACCGCAACCCCTTACTCTTGCTGTGCGCAGGAATGGGCCCTGCTGGTAAAAATTCCATATGAATTTGAAATTGACAAAGATCAAGTGTTGTATGTGTTCTTATCAGGGATCTAGTGGGGGTGCTGTGCTGGCCTGGCCAAGGTTGGGTGTCGGCTATGCAAACCTGCTGGAGTGCTAGGGACCTGGAAGGTTAGTATCGGCAGGAACTGAAACTGAAATTGGGCCTTTGGTGTTGCTGGTGCCTGAACACCGTAACCCCTGAGTTACTCTTGCTGGGCGCAGGAACGGGACCTGCTGGTAAGAATTGCATACAAATTTGAAATCGCATGTACTTGTCATACAGGTGCAAAAAATTGGCCCTTTGGTGTTGGTGGTGCCTGAACACCGTAACCCCTCACAGATACTCTTGCTATGTGCAGGGCACAGGGACAGGGCTTGCTGTTAAAAATTACATACAAAATATACATTTTATGCACCTGTCATACAAGTGCAGAAAAATTAGGCCTTGGGTGTTGGTGGTGATCTAAACCAAAAATATTGTTGGAAGCTAGCAGAATCAAGGTTGAGGAATACATCAGCATCAGGGCTTGATAGCTGCTGTTGATCCAGGACTGATTAATTTTGATAAAAGTCAGCTGGTCAACAGAGTCTGTGGATAGACGCACTCTTTTGTCCGTCACAAAACCTCCAGCAGCACTGAATGTCCGTTCGGAAAGCACGCTGGAAGCAGGACAGGCCAGTAGCTCCATTGCATATTGAGCAAGTTCTGGCCAGTGGTCCATCCTCAAGACCCAGTAACCCAGTGGATGTTCACTTGGAAAGGTCTCCAAGTCTGCTCTTGCCCCTAGATAATCATGCACCATATGATGGAGACACTGCCGATGGTTGCTTAAACCTGGGTGCTGCTGAGGACTAAAGAACTGTTTAAAGGTATCAGTCAGCCGGACACCTTCTCCACTGCTCCTCCTTTGGCTGAACGATGCCTCAGAAACATGTCCAGAGAATGTTAACCTCCCAATGTCTGAAAAGATGTTACACAAATTTTTTTTCAAGGCCTCTTCAAGATGTTTCATCTTCTGCTCCCTCTGCGAAGGCAAAATGAGCTCTGCAACTTTACCCTTCTAATGTGGCTCAAGAAGGGTTGCCAACCAGTAATTATCCCTCTCCTTGATAGCACGAATCCTTGGGTCCTTTCGCAGACTTTGAAGAATCAGGGAGCCCATGCAACATATGTTTGAGGAGGCATGAGCTTCTGAGTCCTCTGGGTCACTAAGGATGACATTGTCAGGAGCAACCTCTCTCCAACCATGTACAACTGGGGTTTCTGGGGAATGAAACCCATCCATTGAAGGCTGCTGTATGCTATTCTCTACATCCATGCTGCCACAATCCTCCTGGTGTTTTATGTCCCTGCAGGCATGATATCTGCATAAAGCGGGCCTTGTGAGGAAAGGAAGTCCTCCTCTTCCTTCCACTGTTCTGCCTCAAGTGCCATGTCCATGATTCCACAAAGCGTGTGCTCCAGCAGGTAGACTAGAGGCATAGTATCAGTGATGCATACATCGTCCCGGCTCACCATCCTTGTGGCCTCCTCAAATTGTGACAGGACGGTGCATACATCTTTTATCAAAAGCCACTGGTGTGGTGAAAAAAAGCCAAGCTACCCTGAGCCTGTCCTTGTGCCATACTCACACAGGTACTCATTGATGGCCCTCTGCTGCGTGTGCAGCCGCTGCAGCATTGTCAATGTTGAGTTCCACCTGGTGGGCATGTTACAAATGAGGCGGTTGGTGGGCAGGTTGAATTCTCATTGAATGTCAGATAGCCGAGCAATGGCATTGTATGAACGCCGGAAATGGCCACAGACTTTTCTGGCCTGCCTCAGGAGATCTTGTAAGCCCGGGTATCTGGTCAAGAAATGCTGCACCACCAGATTCAGGACATGTGCCAAGCCAGGAACATGTGTCAAGTGTCCCTGTTGGAGGGCGGAGAGAAGGTTGGTGCCATTGTCGCATACAACCATTCCTGGCTCAAGCTGTCGTGGCGTCAAGCATCTCTGAGCCTGCCCCTGCAGAGCTGACAGAATCTCTGCCCCGGTGTGACTACTATCCCCTAGACAGACCAACTGAAGCACTGCATGGCATCTTTTAGCCTGACTGTTTGCGTAGCCCCTTGAACGCTTAGGGAGCCCTTCTGCTTCAGATGACAATTGAGCAGAAGAGGACATGGAGGAAGAAGAAGAGGAGGAGGAGGTGGTGGAGTAGGCAGGTGTGGCAGAACCAGCACCAGCTTTTTTGAGGCGTGGTGGCAAATCACTATCAGAATATATTTATTCACTATATGGACTCTTGCTTATTGTGCACTTGGTCACCTTTGTACCAGTCACTTTAATTTATCAATTGTATATTTACTCAGTCACGTTATTACATGCCATTTGGTTTTATTTAATTAACTTTGTACTGTACTATATTTATTTGAATATTTATTTATTGAGTCTTTTCACAGTGATACGTATATTCATTATACACGTATTGATGCATATTGTGTCACTTTTCTGATTATTTAGTGACACTGCACCTTGCACTAGTCACTTTTTTAATTTACCAGTCGTATACACACCCAGTCACTTTATTACAGTTTATTGCACATTGGATTATTGATTTTGTTTATTTATTGAGGTTTTTTTGATTCATTCTTTTTTAAGCATTTACTTATTGAGTCATTCACAGGAATATATTTATATTGATATATTTATTGATCCATTATTCTCTGATTTAATTATCTATTGAGTAATTTATAGTAAAATATTCACTTTACCCTTATTGACGCACATTGAGACACCCTTCTGATTATCTGGTGACACTACATATTCTGTCTCTTCAATGACAATTTAATTACTGCTTATCAAAGTTGTGTGATACCTATTTGATCACACAGCACCATATACCTTCACTCTCTCCTTTAATATACTCTTTACACCCCCTACCTTAGGGTTATACTCAGAAGTTAGGCCAAGGCCAAACTAATTTATCCTAAGCGCGGATTTCCTTTTCTTATAAAACAAGCTTCAGCACTGAACCCTGTCCTGCATCCTTCCCAGCTGCCAGCAGAGTTACCCAGTGCGCCATGAAGGAAATGTAACGTCCCTGTCCATGCCTGCTGGACCAAGAGTCAGCAGTAATGTGAACCTTCTTACTGACTGCTCTGGCCAAAACGCTACCTTCCACGTGACGGTAGAGAGCCGGAATGACCTTACGCAAAAATAAATGTCTTTTTGGAACCTGCCACTGTGGTGCAGCCCATTCCACCAATTCCCAAAAGGGAGCAGAGTCTACCAGATGAAAAGGCAGCAATTGTAGTGCTAGCAGTTTGGTCAAGCTAGCATTAAGACGCTGAGCATGTGGATGGCTGCGACAGTATTTCTTTCTACGGTTCAGCAACTGGGGTAGTGAAATTTGCCTGCTGCTCAAATCAAGCTCTGGTGTACTGCTAGCAGATTGGGTGCAAGTATCTGTGGCACTCATTGCTATACCATCATCCCTCTCAATGCAGGTTTTTGAGAAGACATGAGGTATAGTAGGGCTAGAGATCCTAGATGAGGAGCAAGGTGAAGTATGCTTGTTTTTATCTTGTGGCTCTTTCAGGTGCTGTTGCCAACCGATGGCATGGCAGGTCATCATATGTCTTGTCAAGCATGTGGTGCCCAAGCGGCTGGTGTTCTGGCCACGCTTGATCCGCTTTAGACAGATGCTGCAAACAGCAACGCTGCGGTCTACTACACATGTGTTGAAAAAAGCCAACACTAATGAACCTTTGGAAGTCAACGGGAATCACCCTGCACCTGTTGAGCTCTGTGGTGTGATGCAATAGGTTTGCTACTCCTATGGCGGCCCCTGGAGTACATCCTGCCTTGTTGGAGTTGTGCCTACTACTACTCCTCCTCCCCCTCCCCCTCACTTCCCTCCTCTATCCTGTCAGGCAAGTACAGTCAGTGACCTCATCATCCCCTCCCTCCTCGTCACTGGAGCAAACTTGCCAGTATGCTGCAGCTGTGGCAACATGACTGCTAGTTTCTTGTCCATCATTGTCACCCCCCTCTCTCTAGGCTCACTTTATTCCCTTCTTCAACCTTGAAGTACCAATATCAGGTGACTCCTCCGTGCATGGTGGTGGGGCAACAGAAGGAGTAGCTGTGGAGAAGGAGCATGTGGAATGGGCTGCTTTGGCAGCTGCGGTGGAAGTCAACCTAGTATAAGCCTGGGTGACAGAGGACGAGGAGGATGAGGACGGCTTCGTTATCCCCTCCACCAACTCTTCTGCATGTTGTGGCTAAATAACACGGCCAGCACCGGAAAAAAAGGACAGGCGTGCCCCGCCTGCAGAGGATGCACCATGTCTTTGACCATCACTTTTCACTGTGGACACAGAGGCTGCTTGCCGTCTTCTCATGGCCTGTGCACGTCTGCCTGTCCTTTCCTTGTCGGTCTTTCGGACATGATGGGGATTTTGGGGGTGGGGGGCTTTATTACTGGTTGATCAATATATAATCTATATATACTGCACTGCTGATATGTACTGAACTGATCGATAGATACTGAATGGCCTGATATATACTCAAGTGGCATATATATCTATAGAGATATCAATGTATGGTCTATACAGAACCGACCGATAGATACTGAATGGCCTAATATATATTCAAGTGGCCTATATATATATATATATATATATATATATATATATATATATATATATATATATATATATACAGTGCCTTGTGAAAGTATTCGGCCCCCTTGAACTTTGCGAACTTTTGCCACATTTCAGGCTTCAAACATAAAGATATAAAACTGTAATTTTTTGTGAAGAATCAACAACAAGTGGGACACAATCATGAAGTGGAACGAAATTTATTGGATATTCCAAACATTTTTAACAAATAAAAAACTGAAAAATTGGGCGTGCAAAATTATTCAGCCCCCTTAAGTTAATACTTTGTAGCTCCACCTTCTGCTGCGATTACAGCTGTAAGTCGCTTGGGGTATGTCTCTATCAGTTTTGCACATCGAGAGACTGAAATTTTTTCCCGTTCCTCCTTGCAAAACAGCTCAAACTCAGTGAGGTTGGATGGAGAGCGTTTGTGAACAGCAGTTTTCAGTTCTTTCCACAGATTCTTGATTGGATTCAGGTCTGGACTTTGACTTGGCCATTCTAACACATGGATATGTTTATTTGTGAACCATTCCGTTGTAGATTTTGCTTTATGGTTTGGATCATTGTCTTGTTGGAAGACAAATCTCTGTCCCAGTCATCAGACTCCATCAGGCTTTCTTCCAGAATCGTCCTGTATTTGGCTCCATCCATCTTACCATCAATGTTAACCATCTTCCCTCTCCCTGCTGAAGAAAAGCAGGCCCAAACCATGATGCTGCCACCACCATGTTTGACAGTGGGGATGGTGTGTTCAGGGTGATAAGCTGTGTTGCTTTTACGCCAAACATAACGTTTTGCATTGTTGCCAAAAAGTTCGATTTTGGTTTCATCTGACTAGAGCACCTTCTTCCACATGTTTGGTGTGTCTCCCAGGTGGCTTGTGGCAAACTTTAAACAACACTTTTTATGGATATCTTTAAGAAATGGCTTTCTTCTTGCAACTCTTCCATAAAGGCCAGATTTGTGCAGTATATGACTGATTGTTGTCCTATGGACAGAGTCTCCCACCTCAGCTATAGATCTCTGCAGTTCATCCAGAGTGATCATGGGCCTCTTGGCTGCATCTCTGATCAGTCTTCTCCTTGTATGAGCTGAAAGTTTGCTTGCACAGTGCTCCTTGGGATGTTTAATGCTTGGGAAACATTTTTGTATCCAAATCCGGCTTTAAACTTCTCCACAACAGTATCTCGGACCTGCCTGGTGTGTTCCTTGTTCTTCATGATGCTCTCTGCGCTTTAAACGGACCTCTGAGACTATCACAGTGCAGGTGCATTTATACGGAGACTTGATTACACACAGGTGGATTCTATTTATCATCATTAGTCATTTAGGTCAACATTGGATCATTCAGATATCCTCACTGAACTTCCGGAGAGAGTTTGCTGCACTGAAAGTAAAGGGGCTGAATAATTTTGCACGTCCAATTGTTCAGTTTTTTATTTGTTAACAAAGTTTGAAATATCCAATAAATTTTGTTCCACTTCATGATTGTGTCCCACTTGTTGTTGATCCTCCACAAAAAATTACAGTTTTATATCTTTATGTTTGAAGCCTGAAATGTGGCAAAAGGTCGCAAAGTTCAAGGGGGCCGAATACTTATATATACAAGAATATAGAATACAGGCACTGTGTGTGTATATATATATATATATATATATATATATATATATATATATATATATATATATATATCAAAGTATGGTCTATACTGAATTGACCGATAGATACTCAATTGCCCTATGTATATATATATATATATATATATATATATATATATATATATATAGATATCAAAGTATGGTCTATACCAGGCATCACTAAATGGCGGCCCGCGGTCCGAGTCTGGCCCCCATCACTCTCCCTTCCGGACCGCAGCGGTCACGCCATTTAGAAGCCTGTTTTCCTTCTTTCAGCTGTCACGCTTTCTTTGCAGATCCGACAGCGTGAGGCGGGGCAGTTATGGAGGGAGGGCGGGAAATGCAAGAGGTAAACAAGCCAGTGATTGGTTGCCAAGATGAATCTAAGCAACCAATCACCATCTTGCAGCTTCCTTCCTCCATTCAGGCCTGCGATGCCTCGAGTCCTCCTGTCTGTGTAAGGTAGGGGAGACGTACTGTAGGAAGGGGGAGAGACACTGAGTACTGAAAAGAAGAGTACTATAATGTGTGTGTGGGGGCTGTGTACTCTAATGTGTGTGGGGGCTGAGGACTCTGATGTGTGTGTGGGCTGAGGACTCTGATGTGTGTGGGGGCTGTGTACTCTGATGTGTGTCGGGGCTGAGGACTCTGATGTGTGTGTAGGGGCTGAGGACTCTGATGTGTGTGTAGGGGCTGAGGACTCTGATGTGTGTGTGGGGGCTGAGGACTCTGATGTGTGTGGGGGGACTGAGGACTCTGATGTGTGTGGGGGTTGAGGACTCTGATGTGTGTGGGGGCTGAGGACTCTGATGTGTGTGTGGGGGCTGAGGACTCTGATGTGTGTGTGGGGGCCGAGGACTCTGATGTGTGTGGGGGCTGTGTACTCTGATGTGTGTGGGGGCCGAGGACTCTGATGTGTGTGTGGGGGCTGAGGACTCTGATGTGTGTGGGGGCTGAGGACTCTGATGTGTGTGTGGGGGCTGAGGACTCTGATGTGTGTGTGGGAGCTGAGGACTCTGATGTGTGTGTGGGGGCTGAGGACTCTGATGTGTGTGGGGGCTAGGGTTGCCACCTCATCCCTTTAAACCAGGACACATATTAATTACGCAGGTTCTGAGGCTAATATAATGCACATAAGGCACTAAGTGAGTTTAATTACCACCTTAATCAGCCACAGAAAATGTGTAATTAATATGTGTCCTGGTTTAAAGGGATGAGGTGGCAACCCTAGTGGGGGCTGAGGACTCTAATGTGTGTGGGGGCTGAGGACTCTGATGTGTGTGGGGGCTGAGGACTCTGATGTGTGTGGGGGCTGAGGACTCTGATGTGTGTGGGGGCTGAGGACTCTGATGTGTGTGGGGGCTGTGTACTCTGATGTGTGTGGGGGCTGTGTACTCTGATGTGTGTGGGGGCTGTGTACTCTGATGTGTGTGGGGGCCGAGGACTCTGATGTGTGTGTGTGGGGGCTGAGGACTCTGATGTGTGTGGGGGCTGTGTACTCTGATGTGTGTGGAGGCTGTGTACTCTGATGTGCGTGGGGGCTGAGGACTCTGATGTGTGTGTGGGGGCTGAGGACTCTGATGTGTGTGTGGGGGCTGAGGACTCTGATGTGTGTGTGGGGGCTGAGGACTCTGTTGTGTGTGTGGGGGCTGAGGACTCTGATGTGTGTGGGGGCTGAGGACTCCGATGTGTGTGTGGGGGCTGAGGACTCTGATGTGTGTGTGAGGGCTGAGGACTCTGATGTGTGTGTGGGGGCTAAGGACTCTGATTTGTGTGTGGGGGCTGAGGACTCTGATGTGTGTGGGGGCTGAGGACTCTGATGTGTGTGGGGGATGAGGACTGTGATGTGTGTGGGGCTGAGGACTCTGATGTGTGTGGGGGCTGAGGACTCTGATGTGTGTGGGGGCTGAGGACTCTGATGTGTGTGGGGGCTGAGGACTCTGATGTGTGTGGGGGCTGTGTACTCTGATGTGTGTGGGGGCTGTGTACTCTGATGTGTGTGGGGGCTGTGTACTCTGATGTGTGTGGGGGCCGAGGACTCTGATGTGTGTGTGTGGGGGCTGAGGACTCTGATGTGTGTGGGGGCTGTGTACTCTGATGTGTGTGGAGGCTGTGTACTCTGATGTGCATGGGGGCTGAGGACTCTGATGTGTGTGTGGGGGCTGAGGACTCTGATGTGTGTGTGGGGGCTGAGGACTCTGATGTGTGTGTGGGGGCTGAGGACTCTGTTGTGTGTGTGGGGGCTGAGGACTCTGATGTGTGTGGGGGCTGAGGACTCCGATGTGTGTGTGGGGGCTGAGGACTCTGATGTGTGTGTGAGGGCTGAGGACTCTGATGTGTGTGTGGGGGCTAAGGACTCTGATTTGTGTGTGGGGGCTGAGGACTCTGATGTGTGTGGGGGCTGAGGACTCTGATGTGTGTGGGGGATGAGGACTGTGATGTGTGTGGGGCTGAGGACTCTGATGTGTGTGGGGGCTGAGGACTCTGATGTGTGTGGGGGGGGCTGAGGACTCTGATGTGTGTGGAGGGGGCTGAGGACTCCGATGTGTGTGGGGGCTGTGTACTCTGATGTGTGTGGAGGCTGAGGACTCTGATGTATGTGGGGGTTGAGGACTCTGATGTGTGTGGGGGCCGAGGACTCTGATGTGTGTGTGTGGGGGCCGAGGACTCTGATGTGTGTGTGTGTGGGGGCCGAGGACTCTGATGTGTGTGTGTTGGGGCCGAGGACTCTGATGTGTGTGTGGGGGCCGAAGACTCTGATGTGTGTGTGGGGGCCGAGCACTCTGATGTGTGTGTGGGGGCTGAGGACAATGTGGGGGATATGAGTACTGTAATGGGGGGGATAAGAAGGGTGATGATAAGGGGGTATGAGAAAACAAGGGGGATCTTGATGTGAAGGGAAGGAAACTGTGATGTGCAGTGGACACTGTGGAACTGATATAAGAATGGGATTGTGATATGGGGCTCAGTTCAGATCTGTGCATGCGCATTTCACAGGTAGGTCAACCTATTCATTTTAATGGGCTGCACTACCCATGAGAAATGCAGGGAAACAAGTCCCTGGCCCTTTTTATAGATTGCGCAGCACCAAGCTGTGCTGAAGTGTGGCGTGTTCCTCTGCGGGCCAGGAACATGTGCAATTTCACCTTCGTTCCCCAGCTGCAGAGATGGGAACGCCTAGGAGAGGGTGCTGTAATGTAAATGATCTGAATCAAATCACAAACGTGATTAGGACCTCCGCTGGAAGAAGATTTTACTAAGTGGACCTCCATGAAATTTAATTCAGTACCCCTGGTCTATACTGAATTGACTGATAGATTCTAAATTGCCCTATATATACAGTATATAAATGTATGGTCTCTACTGAACTGACCGATAGATACTTAATGGCCTAATATATACTCAATTGCTCTATATCTATATATACATATAAACGTATGGTCTATACTATAGTGCATGGTCTATGGTACTGTATATACTGCACTGCTGAATATACTTCACTATCTGATCTCTTAAATTGTAAAAAGCACAAATCTCTCTCCCTGCCTAACTGACTGCTGTTAGCAATGTCTTAATTAGACTTCACTGCTGACTACACTGCACTGTCTTATAACATTACTTTCCTCTCCCTGCCTCAACCACTTCCTATCTCGCCCGCACAGTCACACAATACACACCACTGCTGTGTGAGCAGTCTTCATATAGTGTGGGGCATGTACTTAGCCCCTGAGCCATGATTGGCTAAAGGCAGCCTGCCTTTCTCCAATCATGGCAGAGATGATTAGATTGGCCAAAGAATGGAGGTCAGGGTGCATGCTTCGGCCAATCACATAATGCACTGCAAGTGTGCAGTGCATTATGGATGCGGGCACTCAAATTTCCCGGGTGAACAGCTAATGTTCGAGTCGAACTTATGCTTGACTCAAACTCGAAGCTCATCCCTAGAGACAACAAATATTCTGCACACTTCCTGAGAAACTGTACATCGGTGAACCCCATCCAAATGATGAAATCCCATGAATTTAACAATCTTTACTTATGTTCCTTGAACCATTTTGAATGGGAGAGTTATGCCAAGGACTCTGAGACATGCTCTCTCCGCATGTCTAAACCACTATCTGCAGACAAATGGGAGAGAGACCTTCTGTCCCCAGAACCGCCACCGTCAAAGATCCTCACCTCACATGTTTGGTGTGTCTCCCAGGTGGCTTGTGGCAAACTTTAAACGACACTTTTTATGGATATCTTTAAGAAATGGCTTTCTTCTTGCCACTGTTCCATAAAGGCCAGATTTGTGCAGTATACGACTGATTGTTGTCCTATGGACAGAGCCTCCCACCTCAGCTGTAGATCTCTGCAGTTCATCCAGAGTGATCATGGGCCTCTTGGCTGCATCTCTGATCAGTCTTCTCCTTGTATGAGCTGAAAGTTTGCTTGCACAGTGCTCCTTGGGATGTTTAATGCTTGGGAAACATTTTTGTATCCAAATCCGGCTTTAAACTTCTCCACAACAGTATCTCGGACCTGCCTGGTGTGTTCCTTGTTCTTCATGATGCTCTCTGCGCTTTAAACGGACCTTTGAGACTATCACAGTGCAGGTGCATTTATACGGAGACTTGATTACACACAGTTGGTGCAGTGCATTATGGATGCGGGCACTCAAATTTCCCACGAAGAAGCACATTTGTTCGTCATTCGATGAACGGGTGAACAGCTAATGTTCGAGTCGAACTTATGCTCGACTCGAACTCGAAGCTCATCCCTAGAGACAACAAATATTCTGCACACTTCCTGAGAAACTGTACATCGGTGAACCCCATCCAAATGATGAAATCCCATGAATTTGACAATCTTTACTTATGTTCCTTGAACCATTTTGAATGGGAGAGTTATGCCAAGGACTCTGAGACATGCTCTCTCCGTATGTCTAAACCACTATCTGCAGACAAATGGGAGAGAGACCTTCTGTCTCCAGAACCGCCACCGTCAAAGATCCTCACCTTATAGTACAAATCTACAGCTTCACCATGTATCCACCATGGACAGAAATGTGCTGGAGATGTGGGGCATCTCCAGTAGATATGCTACATGGTCCTGTCTAGTTATTCAGCCATTTTGAACAGAAATTCATACTAGTACCTAGAGGTACACAGTTTGACTGGTATCATAAAGGCTGGCATTTTTTCTTCTACATCAAAATACACTCCTTTTATTGGCCTACAAAGTAGCTCAACAATTAATGCAGCAGCTTGTGAATCCCCCAGTGGCATAGCGTGGGTTGTCAGCGCCCGGGGCAAGGTAAGTAATTTGCTCCCCCTACACAAACCTACTAGGCCACTACACAGACCACTACACTGACCTAGCTGACCACTACACAGACCTACCTTATTCCTACACTGACCTACCTGATTACTATACTGACACCTACACAGACATATCTGACCACTACAGAGACTTACCAGACCAATCTTATTCCTACACTGACCTATCTTATTCCTGCACTAACCAACCTGATCACTACACTGACCTACCTAATTACTATACTGACAATTACACAAAATGAAGTCAATGGGCTGCCTACAGGCAGAACACAGGTAGCAATGTTATAAAGCTAGCCTCATATCCTTCACATCACAATCCTGTCATTACAATAGTGTTCTTATTCCCCCCTGCACATCACAACCCTCCCCCCCACATTACTGTCCTCAGCAGCCCACCTTCATATCCCCCCCCTTTACATTCCTATCCTTATGCCCCTTCTTTATATCATGCCCCTCCTCCTTCACATTTTTGTCCTCAGCTCCCCTCTGCATTCCTGTCCTTAGTCCCCTTTATATCACCTCTCTTCCGCCTTTACATTCCTGCCTCACCCCTAGTACCCCTTTACATTCCTGTCCTCACTCCCCCCTTACCCCCTTACATTCCTGTCCTTACCCCCCTACCCCTTTACATTCCTGTCCTCACCCCCACTACCCCTTTACATTCCTGTCCTCACTACCCTGCCCCTTTACATTCCTGTCCTCACTCCCCCCTACTCCTTTACATTCCTGTCCCCCCACCCCTTTACATTCCTGTCCTCATCCCCCCACCCCTTTAAATTCCTGTCCTCACCCCCCTACCCCTTTACATTCCTGTCCTCATCCCCCACCCCTTTACATTCCTGTCCTCATCCCCACTACCCCTTTACATTCCTGTCCCCCACTACCCCTTTACATTCCTGTTCTCACCCCACCCCCACCCCTTTAAATTTCTGTCCTCACCCCCTACCCCTTTACATTCCTGTCCTGACCCCCTTACCCCTTTACATTCCTGTCCCCCCACCCTTTTACATTCCTGTCCTCATCCCCCCACCCCTTTAAATTCCTGTCCTCACCCCCCTACCCCTTTACATTAATGTCCTCACCCCCCACCCCTTTACATTCCTGTCCTCATCCCCACTACCCCTTTACATTCCTGTCCCCCATTACCCCTTTACATTCCTGTCCCCTAGTACCCCTTTACATTTCTGTCCTCACCCCCCCTACCCCTTTACATTCCTGTCCCCCCCACCCTTTTACATTCCTGTCCTCATCCCCCCCACCCCTTTAAATTCCTGTCCTCACCCCCTACCCCTTTACATTCCTGTCCTCACCCCCCACCCCTATACATTCCTGTCCTCATCCCCAGTACCCCTTTACATTCCTGTCCTCACCCCCACCCCTTTATAATTGCTGTCCCTCACCACCCCTTTACATTCCTGTCCCCCACTACCCCTTTACATTCCTGTCCCCCCCACCCCTTTACATTCCTGTCCTCATCCCCCACCCATTTAAATTCCTGTCCTCACCCCCCTACCCCTTTACATTCCTGTCCTCATCCCCCCCACCCCTTTACATTCCTGTCCTCATCCCCACTACCCCTTTACATTCCTGTCCCCCACTACCCCTTTATATTCCTGTCCCCCACTACCCCTTTACATTCCTGTCCCCCACTACCCCTTTACATTCCTGTCCTCACCCCCCACCCCTTTAAATTTCTGTCCTCACCCCCCTACCCCTTTACATTCCTGTCCTCGCCCCCCCTACCCCTTTACATTCCTGTCCCCCCCCACCCTTTTACATTCCTGTCCTCATCCCCCCACCCCTTTAAATTCCTGTCCTCACCCCCTACCCCTTTACATTCCTGTCCTCACCCCCCACCCCTTTACATTCCTGTCCTCATCCCCACTACCCCTTTACATTCCTGTCCCCCACTACCCCTTTACATTCCTGTCCCCTAGTACCCCTTTACATTCCGTGCTCATCCCCAGTACCCCTTTACATTCCTGTCCTCACCCCCACCCCTTTACATTCCTGTCCTCATCCCCACCACTTTACATTCCTGTCCCCCACTACCCCTTTACATTCCTGTCCCCCACTACCCCTACATTCCTGTCCCCCACTACCCCTTTACTTTCCTGTCCACCATTACCCATGCATTCCTGTTCCACACTACCCCTTTACTTTCCTGTCCCCCACTACCCCTTTACATTCCTGTCCCCCACTACCCCTTTACATTGCTGTCCCCCACTACCCCTTTACATTGCTGTCCGCCACTACCCCTTTACATTCCTGTCCCCCACTACCCCTTTACATTCCTGTCCCCCCACTACCCCTTTACTTTCCTGTCCACCATTACCCCTTTACATTCCTGTCCCCCACTACCCCTTTACATTCCTGTCCCCCACTACCCCTTTTCATTCTTGTCCCCCACTACCCCTTTACATTGTTATCCATCACTACCCCTTTACATTTATGTCCGCCACTACCCCTTTACATTCCTGTCCCCCACTACCCCTTTACATTCCTGTCCCCCACTACCCCTTTACATTCCTGTCCGCCACTACCCCTTTACATTCCGGTCCCCCACTACCCCTTTTCATTCCTGTCCCCCACTACCCCTTTACATTGCTGTCCCCCACTACCCCTTTACATTGCTGTCCCCCACTACCCCTTTACATTCCTGTCCACCACTAGCCATTTACATTCCTGTTCCCCACTACCCCTTTACATTGCTGTCCCCCACTACCCCTTTACATTGCTGTCCCCACTACCCCTTTACATTCCTGTCCCCCACTACCCCTTTACATTCCTGTCCCCCACTACCCCTTTACATTCCTGTCCACCACTACCCATTTACATTCCTGTCCCCCACTACCCCTTTACATTGCTGTCCCCCACTACCCCTTTACATTCCTGTCCCCCACTACCCCTTTACATTCCTGTCCTCAGCCCCCCCCCCATCCTCAGCTCCCTGTCCCCAGCTACCCCCCATCCTCAGCTCCCTTTACTCAGCTCCCCCCCCATCTTCAGGTTCCAGTCCTCAGCTCCCCCTTCACTGTACCCTCAGCTTCCTCCTCAATCCACACTACTCACAAAGCAGACAGCAGCTGGACAGCTCTGCATGGATGGCGGCAAGCATGAAGTTGACATCAGAAGCAGGACAACTCTGGAAGGAGGGCGGGATCTGCATAACTTTTCCAGGTGGCCAGCTTGTGATTGGTTGCTAGCAACCAATCACCTGCGGGTTAACTTGAAGTCCCGCCCTCTATTCGGAGCTGTACACTGGCTCTGATATCAGCCTCCTGCCGTCCATGCAGGGCTTGTTCAGGATGGCTGAGCGGGCTCTTAAATGGCAGCATGACACTGCGCCCCCCCCAGATTTTGTGCCGGGTGCAGCTGCCCCCCCCCGCACCCCCCTCACTACGCCACTGGAAATGATTCCACAGGTTAGAAGACATCAGACACTTGGGAATAAATGATGAACTATTTAAAAGGTATTTAAGAAAAGTTCCATAAAACATGGTTTTCCTGAAAGGCTCCATGGCAGCATACGTTTCCGTAGCCCTGCCCTCGCTCCTACCCCATAGGACCCCACTCCCATAAATTTTCAGGCTACTCATAGGACCAATTTGTATGAAGTTTCCTACCTTTTGGAAGACGTGGCGACTGGGTCTCATGCAGGACAGCCATGTGGATATTGGGAGCATCTTGTGGTGTCCAGGAGTAGGATTGCTGCAGTAGTCATGGAGTCCCCAGCTAACAGCGGGGTGGTAAATGGCACACATCCGCAGAAGATTGACACCTGTAATAATGGAAGCTTTGCTAATGGCGAGCACTTACGCCAGGTGGGATGCCCTACTAACAGCAGGTGAGTTCTAAAGTATGCCCAGCATGATAGTGCTCTGCTGTTCCTACCTCTGGGATCCGGGTCATCCTGCGGATGCATCCATTACCCTGTGGAAGAGGTCCAGGGTATGTAAGTATGTTTGGTTTGAGGTTTGCACAAGGCATGTGGGCTAATAAGGAGTAACTCCACCTATGCTAAAAAATAAATAACCAAAATGAAAACATGGAGATGTCTATGCTCTGATGTGCATTGCAGCATTTTATCAAAGTTTGGTGCAGTTGTTTTTTGTCCTGAACAGATATCTGTTTGTTTAAGCAAGGTTTTTCTTTCTGTGTTGGAGGCTCTGTTTAAATAATCACCTGTGTAGTGATGCTCTGATGTGAGAACCTGCAGTATCCGTATTCTTTTAGCAGCAGTTAATCCCTAAGGGTCCTTTCACATGGTCTGCCTCCACCGGCGGATTGATCTGCCGATCCCTGCTGAGCAGGTGGATGACGCTCTGTGTGCTGAGAGGGAGCTGTCAGATCTCTGCTGTCCTCTATGGGGGAATCCGATGAGAACGCACCGTCTGTCCGTTCTCATCTGATCCCCTCCGATCCCATCCGCTGGAGGGATGGAAAATAGGGTTTCCATCCATCCGGACAGGATCGGAATCAGATGGCAGCGGGTGTCAGCGGAGACATCGGCTGCCCCATAGGGATGCATGGACGATCCGATCAGGTCCGCCTAAAAAACTGACAGGCGGATCTGATCGGATCGTTCGTGGGAAAGGACCCTCAGGGTTTTTTTCTCACCTAGTAAACAAATAATTATTACATTGTCTCTCTGGACAGCTTGGATAACTTCAGCAGCTGCAGTTTGAATTGGGAAGGTTATTTAACAAATTACTACATGGCTTGAGTGGGATTTGTTACTGTTATACAATTTCAGTTTTCTAAATGTGGAGTTCTTAGACTTGCAGGGATTTGCTTTTTTCTGCAACACGTCCTTGTGCTGCTGCAGCCTAATCCCTCTATGTTGTGGCTGCTCTATGCGGGTTATAGCTGAAGGGGGGCAGTGTCTTACTTACTGATACTGTTCTGGATTGTCAGCTCTTGTGCGGGCCTCTTAAAGCTAGTGTATGTAAAGCTGGCTAATGGACACTTGCTATTACGCGTCTCCACATCTGCATGTTTTAATGGACACCATAAACTGGGCCTTTGCTGCTCATGCCTTGGCTGGTAAAATCCTGTATGAATTTCCTGCTTTGTTCAGGCATCCAGTGAGTAAGATGACCACGACCAACAGGTTGCCTGGAGTACTGAAGACACTCTAAAGGAGTCTTACAACTCCCCCAAGGATTCTTTATGCCTCGTACACATGCAACGATTATTGGCCGTGAATTTTCGGCCAACGTCCGATCGGCCGTTTTTCTGCTTGTTAGTATGATGCTTCCGACAACCAACTCCGACTTTTTGGCCGAAAAAAATCTGGTGTGCAGGCTATAAAATTTTTGTTGGCCGTCAACACAACGGCTGATTTTCCGTCAGTCAGTACAGATTTCGGCAGACAAAAATCTGATGAGCAAGACTGGGCATGCTCAGAGAAGAAAAAATACACGGAAAGTAAACCAGCGCATGACATCACTTCTGAAGTAGATTTTTGTTGGCCGAGAAAATGTGTGTGCAGTCTAGGCACATTCCAAGCAACAAAACATCACTCTGGACAAAAATCGATTGGCCGATAATCGTTGCGTGTGTACGAGGCATTACTCTGATAAATGTCAAGCTTTTTCCTTGCAAGTCAACTGGCCAATTTAACCCTTTTCAAGTAATTTCTAAAAGGAAGACGTGGATGAGGAAGATCTTTAAGCAGGTTTTTGTTCTTACCTTTTGTAAGGCTGCTAGGAAGCCTAAAATGGCAGAGGTACCTGCAATGCAAGTATTTTAGCCCTTCCAAAGGAGAGCATTGACTTTTTTCCCTATGATGTTTAAGTAGAAGCTCATTCTTGAACAGAAGGACAGAGCAGCAGAATGTCTTAGTTGTCTTGCAGTACTGGGTTGCTCAGTTCAAAACCCAACCAGGACACTTCTACCTGCACTGCAGGAAATCAGATTAAGGCACTTATGAGGAAGAGGTTTTCCAGCATAATGAGTAACCTGCCTGGTTGTCGTGGCCTTCATGAGCTTAGCCGTATACATACAGTTGTCACTGGAGGATGCTGTGTCCTTCACGGGTATACTTAATCATGATGAAAAATGTTAATTCTATGTGTTAATATATTACTGGGTGGATGTTCCAATCAAGTTCAACATTGCACCACACCCTTGTATGTAAGTTCCAAGAAAAGCATATAGCATTTAATTGGGTTTTTAAGGTGCAAATTGACACAACACTTTCTTTATATATAAAAGGTTTTTTATTAACCAAGATTAAAATTAGGACATACATACATATAAAGTGCAAATTTTGAGCATGTGATAAGCAATCCAAAAAGTAATACACAATGTTGATATATGTGGATTGAAATCTGGTGTATTTAAGTAATAATTTGAGGGGTCCTTGGTCTCAGCCTCACCATATACTCCTATGCAGACTCAATCTTTCTGGCTATTTTTGAATTTAAGGTAATTTTCTCTTGTTTAGCTACTACTTAAGCACACATTTTGAAATCTGGTGTTGATCTGAAGTCACAAACTTATTTATTTTCTCCATTGATAGATCCACCCTGTGCTAAGTGGCCTCTTATGGCTCACCAGATGCCAGTTTCCAGCACTTAAGCCCCGTACACACGCTACGAATTTCCGCCGACCGCTCGTCGGTCTTTTGTCGAGAGTGCGTGTCCGTTGGTTGGAATGTGGAATGTGCACACGAATTTTGTCGTCCGACAAAAGATAACGTAACTACGTCCACTGCTACAAAAGAGGAAGTGAGGTTTTTGGCCATGACCCTTCTGGGCATCTCGCGCTGATTTCGGTAGCATTTGTTTGGTAAACGACATTTCGCTATATTCTGAGACATCGCTCGAGACCCAATTATGATGACCAAGGATTCTACTTTTGCTGTTGTTGGGCTGGGAGTAATTGCTCTAAGCCAAGTTCTTTGCAAGAAGAAGAAGAAAAAGAGGACCTCCTGGACCAAAAATTGGTTGCTCAACCGTGAGCAATTTTCCCACATGTCCTTGCTGCAGGAGCTACAGGAAAATAATCCTGATGACTTCAGGAATTATTTGAGGATGACGGATCCATGTTTTCATCCTCTTCTTGCCTTGGTGTCCCCCTATATTCGAAAGCAGGAATACATGTATGCGGGTTGCAATTACTCCTGAGCAATGGCTAATTGCAACATTCAGATATCTTGCAACAGGGAGAAGCCTGCAGGATCTCAAGTTCACCACAGGTATCTCCCCCCAAGCTCTTGGAGTCATCATCCCTGAGACCTGCTCTGCTATCATTAACCACTTGCCGACCGCCCACAGTATATTTACTGCGGCGGTCAGCCCCTCCTGGGCAAAGCAACGTAGTACTACGTCGCTTGCCCAGGAGCCTGTAAAATCTCACAGGTGATCAAATACCACCAAAAGAAAGCTCTGTTTGTGGGAAAAAAAGGACGTCAATTTCATTTGGGTACAGCGTTGCACGACCGCGCAATTGTCCGTTAAATTCACGCAGTGCCGAATCGCAAAATAGGCCCTGGTCTTTGAGCAGCCAAATCCTTCGGGGCTTAAGTGGTTAAAGTCTTGCAGAAGGACTATATCAAGGTATGTTTCTTATTTTATATTACATTCAATGTATTTGTCATGTCAACATAATTTAGTTTATTTTGGATTTACATCAAATTACATATGTCATTATTTTGTAACTGCCCTCTGGCCTCATGCACATAGTAGTAAAGCTATATATTTTCCTAAGCATTTTTAAAATTAGCCAGTAACCACCCCAGCATCCTCTCCTATGTGTCCCTAAATGCATAGCCTGTTAACAGTATATTTTATCTGTGTAATTTTCTGACGTTCCCAGAACTCATTATCCCTTTTTAAATTTTTTTTTACATAGTTTATGAGGTTTATAAAAGACATCAGTCCATCCAGTTAAACCTATGATTGTGTATGTTTATTTTCTGATGTAAAAACGCTCAGTGGGCACAAGCCCTTAATGATGTTTAAAAGCATACCCACCCACCCATGCTAAATGTAAAATGTTGTTCTTATCTTAAAGTTGCATAAGCATTTCTGTGCCAAATGTGTGTGTAATAATGTGATGTGCACAAGCACTAATTGTTTTTTTATTTTTTTTCCAACAGTTTCCGAACCAATGCAGAGCAGTGGCAGAAAGTTGATGGCCAATTCCAGGAGCAGTGGGATTTTACGAATTGTGGAGGTGCTATTGATGGCAAGCATGTCCGCATCGTCCCACCACCTAATTCGGGATCCTATTATTATTATTATAAAGGTTTTTTAGCATTGTAATGCTTGCAATTGTCAATGCTAATTGTGAGTTTATGTTTTTTGACATTGGAAAGAATGGCCGCAATTCTAATGGGGGAGTCATTGACCAAACCGAGTTTGCTCGGCGGCTACAAAATGGCACTTTCAACTTGCCATCCGGGGAGCAAACAATTGAGGGTCTCAATTTCGTTTTCGTGGCTGATGATGCCCTTGCTTTTGGGGAACATCTTTTGAAGCCTTTCCCTCTGAGAAACATCACCACCGAGCAAAGGATTTTCAATTACCGGCTATCCCGTGCTAGAAGAGTGGTGGAGAATGCTTTTGGGATTATGTCAAATAGGTTTAGACTTTTCCTCAGCTCCATCCATCTGGCATTATAAAATCAATCGTGTGGTCCTCTGCTGCTGCATCTTGCATAATATTTTGCGCAGGCATGCAGAGACATATGTAAGCTCTCAGCCAATTGAGAGTGACCCTGCCATGCCAGGGCCTAGTGTAGAGGCTGAAGCACGTGGGCCTGTCGATCCAATGACACCAATGGAAGTAGCCCGTTCTGGCTTGGCCTCCAGAAGTGCCCGTGATGTTAGACAACAATATGTCGACTATTTTGTTGGTAGAGGGGCCGTTTATTGGCAGCAATTCCTGCCCGATACAGTCTAATTTGTATAAATATTTTATTATTTGTGCAATAAAAACATTTTGCATTTATTCAAGAGTGTGTATTTTAATATTTTGGGTACATGCCAAAATCAACATGTTTTTTGTTCATCATGTGTTATATATGTGTGACTTTTTGAGGGTTAATACATTCATCAGTGTGTTTATCTACTGTTGTCTCTCCCCAGCTGTTAAAATTATATTTTTACCATGTGTGTTTGGTCTACCACTTGCTCCAATAGTGAAATTAGTGAACAGGACAGCCATCATACATTTTGTGCCACCTTACACAGCTTTAGACCTGTGTAGACTTATGTGGCTACCAACCTTGATGTTAGTGTGGTGGTAAGCTGATTTGCTGAACACTTGACTCCACCATGCTGCACTCTGGACTACTTGCCACATTACTTTCCTCCATAGTGTTCACAGTGTCTTTTGGTTGATCATTTTCTACATAATAAAAATGTTGCATGTCAGAAAATTCACAGGGGGGAATTTTGCTATGACATGGTGCACTGCTTGACAGCTGTTTTCACATAAAATATTCTGACATGTACATGGTTACCTCCTAAAAAGTAGGGACATTAATGATTTACTGAGCATAGGAAACAATTACCTTTTTTTTGGGAATGTGTCATTGCATCAGGGACCATGTCTTCATTGTTTTCATCCAATGTGGATGGAGCAGGCATGGTAGATTCCCTTCTCCTCATATGTTGTCTTTCTTTTATTTTCATTTTTCTTTTTTTTCCTATTTAAAGGTGAAAAATACAATATGGAGCAAATATGAGTTTTTAACGAAAATGCTTAGCAATAATATGCATATATAGTTTATTGTGGATTCCTGTCTTTTCATTTAATATACAAATAAATCATAAATATATCAATAAAATACATACATGACAATTTTAATTATTAAGTAAAGTTTTCATAGACATTAGTATCTATACATTTCTATAGAACATACGCCAAATATACCCAATACATATTACTTAAACACAACTATTGCTTATTAAAAAAGAATAGCGCACACATGCAAAAGAAATTACTACCAAATTTGAAGACAATCCATAAATAAAAATGGGGATTTGGTCCCACCATATGGCCAAATAGTGCTCAAGCCCACCACTATGTCAAAGTACCCCATTATCAGTGGGTCCTACACTATCCATGAAAAAGAGATGAATCCAGCCTTTCTAACCCTTGGAGATAATACTCCTTGCTGGGAGAGATGTGCTAATGCACTACAGGGGACTCCTCCTCAGGGCCGCTGTTTGAAATCACGGGGCCCCCTACAACCTACCTGACTGGGGCCCCCGGAAATATCAATTTGCTAAAATTCCATGGTCGCAATGGTATGCTTTGTAGCCATGTCTGAAATTAGAGCCTCGCTACTGACACCTGTTTTGTTTTGTTTTTTTTTTTTTTACTTTTTTAAATTGCTGAATGGCAATTTTACATTGCAAGACCGCATTGCCACTGTGAGCCAACTATTTTACTTCAAGGTGCAGAGCGACCCTATTGAACTCAATGGGGATTGGTACTGCCTGTCAAACTCTGTAGCCTGTGTTAAAAATGCCACAGCTATGAAGTAAAGCATTGCAGCCATGGCATGTATACAGTCCTGTCTGACTATATGATAGCTGGCTTCTGTTGAAGGGGCATGACCAAGAAAGGTCTGCTGACCATCTTCCGATCATGTCCTCTCAGCCAATGGCCCGAAAGCGCTGACCAGAGTGTTCTGGTGGGTGGTCCCCTTGTCAGAACACAATTGAACAGCAGGGGAGATTGCTGTACTGACATCGGGTTGTTAGTACAGGGGCTCTGACCTGTGGGGTAAGGTTTTTTCATTCAGCCTGCGGGGTTGAATGATAAGAAAAACTAGCAGTATATACTAGGCATTAGGCCTCATTCACACTTGCGTGGCGATTGCTGAATGTGAGAAAAAGTGCACGGGTAACGGGCGTTTTGCAGTGCAGTTTGGAAATGCACTGCAAATGCGCAAAGCATTTGAGGTGTCATTAATTGTTAATGGCACCCCAAATGCAACTAGCAGACCTGTGTTTTGTCATGTGGCAAAGCTGCATATCTTAATAGGTTCTATAGCTTCTGTGATGTGTTTGTCATACATATGACAGCCCATTCAAGTGAATAGGCTACCTATGTACGAAAAGCAAGAAAAAATAAGAAAAAAACGCAAGCAGGAACGTGTGTTCCTGCTATGTGAGGTATAAAGTGGGCCTTAGGAGTGGTATATAGAAAAGATTGGGCAGAGATGCCAGCTGGAGAGAGAGATGTGTACACTGGCTCCCAGCTCCAGCACCACAGTAGCAGCTGCCTGCAGTTCTAGGCTGGGTCCATATTCACCCCTCTCAAAAACCCTGAAGTTTGTCCCTTCACTCCAGCAGGAACCCCCCAACACCCCAACCCCCACACACACACACTTACCCCCTCCAGCAGAAGCATTGATGCATCCAAACCCTGGAGGTCACAGTGAAACAGAGCAGTGAGAGGACGATCTGGAGGGTGGTGCAGCAGACTTACTGCTCATTCATCACACTGACAGGAGATAACACTACCGACTACTGTCCGGGGGGAGAGACGGAGGGGAGTTTCAGGACCCGGCAGACACAGACAGACTCTGCAGCGGTCTCCTTCTACTTCAGATCTGGACACTGCCATTATGTAGAACCGATCCCCCTGTCAGGCTGCTGGAGGAAGAAAGCTGGCAGTGTTGTAAGTAGATCCACAACAGTCACAAGGCAGTACAGCCGGCTCTCCTCTCCTGCAGGTGCCCGGGCCCCTCTTCTGAAGTGACAGAGCTCGGGCCCCCTACAGGAGGGCTGGCTGTACTGGCTTATCAGCGGCCCTGCTCCTCCAATATCTACTTGATAGTGGACACTGATAGACAACTATTGCTTACTTCTTTTCAGGATATGATGGATGTGACCTGCTTTTCTTGTTCCCGATGTTTAAGATCTGACCATCTTTTTCTGATTTGGTCCTTCGAACTATCCACACCATAACTATTTTTGAGAGATGAAATGACCTTCTCAAGAATTCTGTCTTTTCTGGAGTTGGGCCTTTCATAATTCTCCAGCTTGCCATCATAATCGTTTTTCTCCAGTATGGCCACCATCTCAACCATCTCACCCTTGCTCATAGGTGTGGCTTTGGGTTTTTTACTGAGCCCAACCACTGCGGCCTTGACTGCAACTCCCCAATTCTGCCATCTCCTCCACTAATCTTCCGCCGACTCACGTGTCTGTGTGTCGCATACAGCTTAATATTCGGCACGTACACGCCCCTGCGTCAGCACGCTGGAGGCGGAGTTGACGCATGCGCTGTATTTAAAGGCCGCCAAATCGTTCGCTCGACGATTCGCCATTGGACAGATCTGTCACAGGAGCACAATCGATCGGCGAACCACGAATCATCTGAGCAAACAAAGGTACAACTTTAGATTCGAGCACGGGTGTTTTGTGGCCTATATAGC
The DNA here is from genome assembly GCF_965119305.1 of Pelophylax lessonae. Lineage (NCBI taxonomy): Eukaryota > Metazoa > Chordata > Amphibia > Anura > Ranidae > Pelophylax > Pelophylax lessonae. The sequence goes on along the minus strand of NC_138768.1, from coordinate 491,395,891 downwards.
TTATATTGGGCCTATCTTATGTGAAAAAAAACATGATCTTTGACTATGTTTAGTGTTGTGTTGTGTCTTGCAGGCATCATGGTTGACATATTTACGTCACCGGATTTCTTACCTCAATTTATTGAGGAATACAGACAGTTGCCGTGTTTGTGGAGGGTGAAGAGTAAAGATTACTCTAATAAACAAATTAGAAATGATGCTCTGCAAAAATTGGCAGATTTGTGTAAACCATTCTGCCCCAATGCTGACATTAATTATGTCAGAAACAAAATATCCAATCTGCGCAGCACCTTTAAAAGGGAGCTGAACAAAATATGTGATTTGGAAAGGTCAGGAGCTGCTGCTGATGATATATATGTACCAAGGCTCTGGTACTTCGAGAGCCTGCACTTCCTGACACAACAGTCAGATTCCAGACCATCCCTCTCTACTCTCCCTTCCAGTGCGGCAGAGGGCTCATGTGCTGAAACCCAGGAGGAAGATGTAGAGGAGCCAACCTTGACACAGGTATAGCATTTAGGAATATATTGTCTGCAATAAAGATAATGATGCTAAACAAATATTATCAAGGCAATGATTTACCCTTAGGGTCCTTTCACACGGCCGCTCCGTGTGTCCGCAAATCATCCAATCCGTTTGCGGATGATTTGCGGACATAATGTAAGTGAATGGCACTGCGGGTGTCAGCGGAATACCATCCGCTGACACCCGATTTTCCTCCTGTCAGTTCTGTTCCGTTTTTACAAATGGAACAGAACCCCATTTTTCCTTCCGTGTAAAAAACGGAAAGGAAGGAAAATCGGATGTCAGCGGTGTCATCCGCTGACATCCGCAGTGCCATATACTTACATTATGTCCGCATATCATCCGCAAACGGATAGGATGATATGTGGGCACACGGAGCGGATGACAGAAATGTCATCCGCTCCGTGGAAAAAAAAAAAAAGTCCCGCAGCGGACCTTTCACACGGAGCGGCCGTGTGAAAGGAGCCTTAATGTAAAGTCTGTTATTTTGTTAAAAAAATCAAACAAACGTGAAAGTACTAATTTCCTAAACAGGAAAGTGTCAATGTGGAGGAGCCGAGTGGAAGCCAGGCGTCATCTGAGCAGTCAGTAAGAACACAGCCTCCTGAAAAGAGAAGAAGAAAAAACAAAAATTTGGAGGAAGCCACTGCTTCCTTTCTAGGCCAGGCCTCTATGGCCCTGCAAAGAAAGCCAGATGAGGCTGACTCATTTGGCTTTCTTACAGCCAATAAATTACGGCTGATGACAGAGGAACAACGCCAAATGGCAGAGGTCCTCTTACTGCAGGTGCTGAATAAAGGTGTCCGAGGAGAAATCCACGGACACACACACCTGTCAGACTACCAGCCACTCCCTCCACCACAGCCACCACAGCCACATGGCAGTCAGTGGCAATATGCACCCGATCTCCACCTACTCCCATGGTCACATGACTATACTTATTCACATTTATAAATGATTTGAATTTATAATGTGTTTTTTCTGTTCCAGATTATTATTTATTTCTAAGTTATTTGAGCATGGAATGCACTTTTGTTTTCAGTTCTATTTTTAAAAATGAGAGGATCTCTATGTTTATTTTTGGATACATTTATTTTAAAAGTAAATAAAATGGTTCATAAAATTTAAGCATATTGGGAGTAGGCAGCAATATATGTATTATACATTAATGAAAAATTAATAAAGGGACACATAAATAGTTAGATATTTTCCATTCATAAACCATTGATAATGGTGTAGAGTTAACATTCTAAAAAAACACCATGCAACATGCAGAATAGCCAAATCATTATCATCATCATAACAGAACACATGCCTCTTTAATTATAAAGTATACAATTATGAGCAGCAGCTTCTTTCTTCTCACATTAACCAAGATGAGCATGTGCACCGCATTTCAAAAATGTATTTGTCTGCCGCGAGACGAAAGTTCTTTCTTGATACAATGGCTAGTTTTCGGACAAAAGTCTTCCGGGTCATTATTTGCTTCCGATCATGCGTGTTCAGATTTTTGTCTGACGAATTCTGTACTGACTGCACGAAAATCGGATGTTGTGTTGACGGACGACAAAAATTATATAGCCTGCACACCAGGATTTTTTTGGCCGAAAAGTCGGAGTCGGCTGTCGGAAGCACCATAGTAACAATCTGAAAGTCGGCAGATCGGTCGTCGGACGAAATTTCCCTTCAGAATTTCTTATCGTGTGTACGGGCCTTTACACTTAAATGTGGTGTCTTCCAGATGATCTTCCTGTTTACAGCAAATTTCTTAATAACAGGTTTGAGGGAACTTTTGTGATCTCCTTCCTCTTTTTATGTTTTATTTCTTGTTGCCGAAAGGATTTGTCCCCTTCTGAGGACTACATGCATGTAAGCACCATTGATTGATAATTATACAGCCATTGTACTAAATTACATTGTTATAATTGTTATAATTGTTATAATTATTAATGTTTCTTTCTCCAATTAGGAGAGAATTCCCCATAATCTCCTGAAGAAGCTGTCTTGATACAGTGAAACATGTAGAGATACAGTATACGTATATGGAAAATTGCTTATCACATGCTCAAAATTTGCACTTTATATGTATGTACGTCCTAAATTTAATCTTGGTTAATAAAAACCTTTTATATATAAAGAAAGTGTTGTGTCAATTTGCACCTTAAAAACCCAATTAAATGCTATATGCTTTTCTTGGAATTTTAATTCTATCCTAGAAAATATTCTAACAAGTCGGACAATCTGGTCTGCATTGCAAGAGTATAAATTGTCCCCTTCAAGGGCTAGCTTTATTTGATAGCAAATAGCTGGGAATAATTCTACAAGTGGAACACTCTTGTCTGCAGTGTGAGAGTCTAAACAGTCCCCTTTAAGGGCTAGCTGCATTTGATAGCCAAGAGCTGCGTTTAGTCTGACCTCCTGCCTCAAAGTACAAGTCTGCTAAATGAAAGAAGACTGCAGTTCAAGAGTCAGTGCCTAACTCCGAAAAGGTTTGCACCTGCAGTTCCGGCTTGGAGTCCAGAAAGAATTGAAGAGAGAAAGAGTCCTCAATTAAGTAGTAAGCAAAGAGCTCAACTTCTGGGGGAGAGATTGCTTACTGGCCTTTTTCAGATTGTGCCACCCACACAAATCTTATAGGTACCTGGTTGCTCCTCTTCTGATAAGAAGATACAGCTTTGGTTTTGGATGGTTGGACCCTCAGGTCAAGCACTTCAGGCCATGTTGGTCAATCAGTCACCTTTAAGCCTCTGACTGTGCCAGGAGGAATCCTTTGCTCCAGTAACAATAGACAAGTTCTGCAAGCCAACGTGGGTGTTACCGTCTCTAGGGACTCCAATTCCAGCAGATGTGATTTTAAGAGGAGTAATATGGTTGCTCAGAGGGATGCCTATATCCAACTCCCAGAGCTGACTTCTGACATACCTCTGTTACTACATGGGTCAAGACGTCGTGTAGCATACATGTCTGCTGTTTGGGTTCTTAATCCACTCCTCCTCAAGATAGGAATTCCTGTCAAGAATACAGGGGGAGTTCTCAGAACCCTACCTGAGACTGGCTGGCTATTCTTTTAAAAAGAGTCATGTGACTCCTATGCAAATCTATGTGTATCTGAGAGCTTGATCCATCACGGTACAGGATACATTGTTTTTGCCACTAGATCATACTGGTGGTAGGACGCTGAGTAATCCTAGCTTTCCTCTCTTCACCTGTCAGAATCTCAATACCTGATGATCAGTACAGTGGTCTCTGCCATTTTTCTCCAATGTTAATCATGCACCCAACGATTAATATCTCACAAACAGGCAGATAAATCCTGGAGTGCTGGCACAGTAATAAATCTTCTGTGCTGCTGAGTTATTACCAATGGAACTCCCCTGTTGGGAAGTTGTTTTGCCAGTAGAACTCCCCAGTTGGAAAGTTGTTTTGAACGTTCTGGTTTTCTGGCCAGCTCTTTTTTGCTTCCTTTGCCTTTTGTCACCTGACTGCAGGCATTTTAGTCTCAAGGGAGGCTAAACAACCTCACAGGGGTGTCCTACCCTGGGCAGGTCAGAACCTGCAGGGTCAGTACACTGAGGAGTGGTAGAGATGACTATGATCTGGATGGAGAAGAATTTCTTTATCGTCTTATTTGAGTCTACATAGAACATTGAGCAATGATGTCATTCTCTCTAAGGGCTACATCCTCAGCAGGAAGTTTGCCAGAATCCGTTTCTTTAGGACCCTTAGGCAGTTTGCTGCTCCAGATGGGATATATTTCAGTCCAGTTTTGAGTAATGGTTCAGTCATGAAGGCAGCCTCTCTAAGGGTTCTTTTTTCCTCAGCCAGGAGGTTTGCCGGGATCTGGGCCTTTTTGCCATGAGGGATCCTTGTTGCCATTCTACCTAGTATGGGTAGTGTTTATATCCATACGGGGTCCGGGTAGTGTTTATATCCATACTGGGTTGAAATCTGAGATGGCTTTGGCACCTATTAGAACAAAGGATTTGTTCCTCCCATATGCAGGACCACCAAGGATAGGTGGTTCCATGCCATGGATATTGGGATACTTCAAACGTGCTCTCAAGCTATAGCTTTGCTTAGAGTTTTAGTACATATCTCTCTCTCACCAGTGGGGCAGATATATCATCCAGAATTATCGCTGAATGGGTCATTCCAGCTAGCCAATAGGCTTATAGAGCCTAGGGCTTGATTGCTATGGAAGCAGTGACAACGCACTCAACCGGGAGTGTGTAGGTTTTGTGGGCTGTATTTGTAGGGGCTCTTCCAATAAGGTTGTTCTGGATCTTTGTGGTGTAGCTAGCTTCTTATACTGTTAGTATCTATCCATAAGGTTTCTGTTGGCTAGGTGCTATGTTGGTAACCTTACTTTCTCTTTCATTCATTGACAGACACAGCTTCAATTCTTCAGACCAGTGGGTATTATGCTGTCTCTCTTCAGGAGTAGGACTAGGCAGAAACCTTTTTGGTTCCTGCTGTAGGACTCCAGTTTTTGCTGCCTAGTCAGGAGTAAAGACCTGGCTCTCTGCTGGGACCTGCGGTCCTGGCATTTTTTCCTATTCAAGTGGAATTTTTTTCCGTATTATTTTTGTTCCTACAATCAACTGTTCCTGTGTGAACTACAATCAACAGCCAGACTGGGTGACGCACTGGATATTCCAGACCCTTACGGTCTTTCTAGTCTGGCCTGCGACCCAACTATTAGCTCCGTGCTAGGTTGGCCGCAACATAGAACACAACAAGCAATTCCTGGCGCTGAAAAAACAGATGTTCAGAGATCCCAAAAAATGTGTGTAAATTATGTGGGATGGACGTATTAATGCCAAAAAAACAGTTAGTCATGTTGGGGTTGCAGCCGACCCATGCCCAGATCCTGACTGAGAGACATATAACACAACAGATAGATGGGTGTACTGGTGCTCCCAAGATGAATGACAGATAGGCACTTTGGAATCACACTTCTTGGAAAATGGTCACAATAAAAAATGTCAAATTTATTAAAACGGTGTAAAACACTGTAGACAGCAGGGGGCATCCAGCAGTAGGGCAATACCTTTGAGATGATCCCAAGGATCGGGTGAAGACGCCTGCCCAGGTGTTGAGGGGACAGCAGCAGCGCTGAAGCCGTGAAGGTGGAATCCCCTAGGGGCGATGGGAGTGGAAGGAGGGAAGGGGGGAGAGAAGCTCGCCCCCCGTATCCCGGACCTGCCGCAAGCTGTCCCGCAGCACAGCGGCTTCAACTCCTAGCTTCCGGCGGCTAAGGCAGCGCTGGGGGATGACGTCATTGGCTGCTGTCGGTCGAGTCACAGGAGCCAGTACAGCGCTTCAAGCCGAGCCTCGTACCCGATAACCAGTGTGGGAGGCAGCCTTGCTGAACCGGACGCTCCGCACAATAGTGCGGGCTGCCTTGCAGTGGGTAAACTGGTAGCCACAAAGGAGGACCGACAGCAGCCGATGACGTCATCCCCCAGCGCCGCCTCAGCCGCCAGAAGCTAGGAGTCGAAGCCGCTGTGCTGCGGGACAGCTTGCGGCAGGTCCGGGATACGGGGGTTGAGCTTCTCTCCCCCCTTCCCTCCTTCCACTCCCATCGCCCCTAGGGGATTCCACCTTCACAGCTTCAGCTCTGCTGCTGTCCCCTCAACACCTGGACAGGCGTCTTCACCCGATCCCTGGGATCATCTCAAAGGTATTGCCCTACTGCTGGATGCCCCCTGCTGTCTACAGTGTTTTACACCGTTTTAATAAATTTGACATTTTTTATTGTGACCATTTTCCAAGAAGTGTGATTCCAAAGTGCCTATCTGTCAATCATTTTGGGAGCGCCAGTACACCCATCTATCTGTTGTGTTATTTGGCCGCAATATAGTCCCACGTGACGGGGGCTGACCGGCAAGTGAAACACCTTGCAAGGTCGCACAGCCCTGGTCACGACAACAGTCATGACCAGAGTCGCAGCGTACCTCAGGCCGCAGCGCCCCCATTCCAAGATGGTGCGGCGGAATGCTGGGAGTGGGGCCTGCCTGGTGACCGTGGTATGGTTAGTAGTGTCCCCCCTTCTTTCCTGCGGAATTTCTGGGGTGGTCGCGCCCCCCCCTGGGTAAGCTAGGCTCCTCCTGTGTCCTTCCTCCGCCTCGTGTTTCCCCCTTCTCCTTTGTGGGGTTCCCCCCTAAGTTGGTGCCCTTATCTGTCCCCCCAGCCCCTCTTTGGGGCATGAGTGAATTTGGATAGGGGGACTGCATGGTGCTGGGTTGGAGGAGGGGTGGGTGATGCTGCTGTTGGCCCCCTGTAGGGGGTGTCTGTACCTGGATACTGGGGGGGGGTCCCCTCTTGGGTTCTGGGAATTTTTCCCTTGGATCCAGTGCCGCCATTTTGCTGTGGTCTCTGCATTCCTGGCTTCGGCAGCCATGTTTGTGTAGTCCAGCGGCCATGTTTTTGGTTTCCCTGTAGAGTTTCAATGGCGGCCATTTTCCTGTAGTCTGATGCAGTGCTGAGGCTGTGGGGGCCTCTAGTGTCAGGTCAGTGTTTCCTTTTCCCAGCAGTGTGGCAGACCATTTTGGCACTCTCCAGCTCGGGTGGTGAGTCTCTGGGGGTATCTATCCTACCTCTGCTGTATATAGCGCTGCAGACACGCTAATGCTTGTGGTGCACAGGGGGGAGGGACCTCGCATTAAAAAAAAGTTTTCTTTGCTGAGCAGTGCGGTTCTGTTTAACCCTTTATGGTCATGGAGCCTATGGAGCGCGTTTCACCACCCAATTCACTCCTGGAAGCTGCAGGACCCTCAGGGTCTCAGTCTACCCTGGCGGCCATGATGGCAGCCCTGCAATCACTAGTAGCCAAAGTAGAAAAGGCCCTGCAAAGGAGACATGGCAAGAAGCGCCCCCTGTCTTCACCTGTATCCTCTGCTTCCTCAGATTGAGTTGGATTTGGCCGCTGCGGACGAGAATCAGCCCACTGGGTCTGCGTCCATGCACGCTGAATGCTCTAATAGTGAGGATGAGTCCTCCTCCTCTCCAGCCACACTTGAAAAAGCCCTGGTGGAGGCCTTGATTGTGTCAGTGCGGGAAACTGCAAAGTTGGAGAACTCAGCTACTGCTGAGTCCGTGACGCCGGTGCAATTTGGCACCCGCAAATCTTCCAAGGTGACTAAGGTGTTTCCCTTTCCTGCCTATTTTGACGAGATTGTCACTAGTCAGTGGAGTTCCCCGGAATGCATGGTTGGAATACCTAAGAGTTTTGCTAGGAGATATCCTTTTTGAGGAGTCTCTTCTGAAGAAACAAACAGTTCCACTGTCTGTGGACTCTCAGGTTTCCAGGCTAAATAAGGCCAAACCTTTGCCGGTGGAGTATTCTCTGTTTTTTAGGGACCTTGTCCACAAAAGAGCTGAGACTCTGGTCTGGTACCTTTTGCACTGTGGCTGGTTCAATTTGAAGACCGGTGTTTGCTATCACCTTGGTATCCCAGATGTTAACGGAATGGGCTAAGATTTTGCACCAGGATCTGGAGGGGAGTCAAAACCCTTCTAAGCTGGCGGACCTGGCGGATCAGTTGATCCAAAGGTTACAGTATCTTTGTAATGCATCCCTGGATGTGGCCGTCAGGGTTTCTGTTACGGCGGTGATCCTCCGCCGCATGATCTGGTTGAAGTACTGGTCAGTTGACCAGGCTTCTAAAAAGGTGCTAACTGATCTTCCTTTTGTAGGTGACCATCTGTTCGGTGCCTCTATGGAAGAGATCCTTAAGGGCCTTACGGGAGGCAAGAGTACATTGCTTCTGCAGGCTACTAAGGGCAAGGAACCTCGCCGTAAGCGGGGTCCCTTCTTTTCGGCTCTCAAGTGGCCCTTTCGTCCATATGATTCACAGGAAAGGGCTTGAGATCCACTTGTAACGTTGCGGGAGGCTCCATGGAGCAGAGTTATTGTGCTGGTTCCAGAGTCTGAATGTTTCCAAGGTTTTTATTCAAATCTAAAAATAAATAATAAATCGGCGCAATCATAAAGTATAAAGAACGATGTATAAATAACCTCTATACACAAAATAAATTAACCCAATGGCAGCTTACATTTATAAAGTGTCTTTCACTAAACACATAAACAAAATAAAAATCAAATAAAATGCAGTGCCAAAAATGCTAATTAAATTGCTTCAACCCAATCTGTACACAATAAGTGCCAAAAAATACATTCAATCGATGCAATATCGCTGTGCAGTAAAAAAACAGACTAAAATTAAAATATATAAAATATATTCAATAGTGCCAAAAAAATTAATAAATACTAATGTAATAAGTCCATATAAATGTGTGTCATAGGACTCCTTTCTTCAGTGAGGTTCCACCGTGCAGTGCAAATATAAATTATAAAGTGCTGGTTGTCACGCCTCCCGTAGCTGAGCCTAATATGTATAGGGGTCACCCTGGTGGAAGACGCAGGCTAACCTGAGGTGCGTAGTCTAAGTGCCAACCGGTGTTCACCAGAGCTTCTGATGGTGGAGATGGACTTCACTGGTTGTTGGCACCAGGTCGCGGTCCTCAGGGTCGCCCCACCATGAGGTGAACGAGTTCGGATCCGGGAGCGGTGGAACCGATAGGGATTAGACGAAAGCGTAGTCACAAGAAAGTCGTCAGCCAATGGGATTCGAGAACTAGGAAGGTTGTCAGCCAGAAAGGAAATTGAGAGCCAGGAAGGTCGTCAGCCAAAGCCAAGTCATGCACAGAAGAACGTGGAAAACTGAAGATAGCAAGCAGAGATGCACCTTGAAGCACAAACTCATGCGCAAAGGACTGCAAGCCAATAGGTGATGCCCTAAGCGACGCCCAGGAAGCAGCAGGAAGTAATGAAGCAATCAGAGTCTATAAAAGACAGCAGTCAGCACATGTCCAAGATGGCTGCAGACAGGAAGGCAAGGTAAGACCTTGACACTGGTGCTGAAATTCCACATGAGAAAGGTGCTGGTGCTCACTTCCACCTGTGCAAACAGGCTGCTCACCTTAACATCTGACTCCTGTTTTACCAGTGAGTAAAATACAGCTGTTCCCCTCTAGGGATATCAGTCAGGATACTGCTCACTTCTCTCCTCCTTAGTATTCCTCCAAAACACAAACCTCCAAGCAGTGTTAATTTTGGCAGCAAATTTCAATTTAGTTTTAGTCTTAGTCTTAGGACTAAAATGGCATTTTAGTTTTAGTCCCATTTTAGTCTTCTGCAAGTGTTTTAGTTTTAGTCGTATTTAGTCGACTAAAACTCCAGTACATTTTAGTCGACTAAAACGTCCTACATTTTAGTCGACTAAAACTCCAGTACATTTTAGTTGACTAAAACGTCCTACATTTTAGTCGACTATAACTCATTTTAATCATCTATAGTGTTGAGCGAACACGGACTGTATTATTCATGTTCGTACCGAATAATTGGATTTTTGTTACCCGAACACGGACCCGAAAACTTTACTGTATGTTCGGGTTTAAAATCCGTGTTCGGTCATTTTATTTCCTGTTTTGTATGTAATGGCGCGCTTTCAACAGCCAATCAACAAGCGTTTAACTGGTGTGCGCCATCACAACCATGCCTACTAATGTATTAGTAGCTGTGATTGGCCATCTGAAGCATGTGACCATGTCTTTATAAGTTCGAGAGCCCCAGCGCGCTGCGTCATTCTGCTGTAGTTTAGGGACAGAGCACACATCATACGTGCTGGCTGCTGATTAGGGACAGACAGTGATTCTGTGAAAAATTGTGTCTGAAAAGAATGCAGGGACAGGTCGGAGTGCAGGCAGGGAAAGTTATTAGAGCATTTTAGGGCCAGGCTGGAGATTGGGCAGGGTCAGTCTACATTGATTTTGCTGTGTGGGGGGTGGTGCAGTGAACGATCTTATTGAGCATATTAGGGCCAGGCTGGAGATTAGGCAGGGACAGTCTACATCGATTTTGCTGTGTGGGGGGTGGTGCAGTGAACAATCTTTTTGCCCTCACTTGAGCCCACTGAGGAGGAGAAGGAGGAGGGAGAAAAAAATCTATTTTTATCAGTCTGTTGTGTGCAGTGTTCAGCTATATTTCACTACAGATTGCTGTTCTAATCTGCTATTAAAAAATTAATTTAAAGGGGAACTTTTTTTAAGAGCACTTGCCATGCTCTTAACTACATTTTGCTGCCATTTGCAGCACTCTAGCCCTTTCCATTGGTGTTTTAGAGCCATTTTAGTGCCTGAAAGTTCGGGTCCCCCATGACTTCAATGGGGTTCGGTGTCCGGGTAAAGTTCGGAAAAAGTCCGGGACACGGACCCGGACTTTTTTTTCAAGTTCGGCCGAACCTGCCGAACACGGACATCCAGGTGTCCCCTCAACTCTAGTCATCTATAATCGAATGGGTGTAGTTCAATTGTAATTTGTAATGCATTATTTAAGCATTTCTCTACATTTTCCAAACTCATTATATACTACTGCTGGTCCTGGAGTGAAAAATCTAATATGTTATTATTTATGGTATTAAGCTTTGAGCATGCACCAGTGTTAATTTTGGCAGCAAATTTCGATTTAGTTATAGTCTTTTGACTAAAATGCTATTTTAGTTTTAGTCGTATTTTAGTCTTAAGACTATAATGCCATTTTAGTTTTAGTTGTATTTTAGTCATCTGAATTGTTTTAGTTTTAGTCGTATTTTAGTCAACTAAAATTGTGTTAATTTAGTCGACGAAAACGTTTTAGTCGGTTTTAGTCGACGAAATTAACACTGCCTCCAAGAATGCTCCGCGGTATTTATAGGGACACAACATAACACACCCTATAGTGCTCTCTGTCTCTCTGATTTATTCAACATTAGAATTCAAGATGGTACATTTGCAAAGCAGACACTTGAGCAGTGTGGGCTTTACAAGGTAATCCTTCACTCGGATGCAACTCTACTAGAATGGCCGAGATGTGACGTCCGTGCACAGGCTCCGCCCCCATACATGTTACGTCTCAGCATAGACTTCGTCAGTAGGGGTGGAGCCAACACAACGTCCTGTCTAATTTATACTAAGTCTAATCAGCAGCATCCTCCTTCCTTGCAAGTAAACTATCCCTCCCCGATGCTCTGTCTCGGCACTTGTAATACCCAGAAAAACTCACAGTAAATAGAGAGGGGTCACGGAAGCTAAAAAGAGCCGGGGACACTGCCCATATGATAACATTTCTTGACATGAAGTAAAATAAAACAACAGAGCCTGTCCACTTAAAGCGGAGTTCCACCCAGGGGATACTTTTTTTAATAAAAATACCCCCGGGACAGTCAGGGCTAGTACATTCCACAATGGCTAGCCTCTGATCTGTCCCGGGTTGCACTTACCTTTTAGGAGAAATACTTACCTTGAAAAAGTATTCTCCAGCGCTGCCATCTCAGGTGTGGGCAGCTTGAAGCCAGCGCGATCCTCTTCGGCGTCCTCTTCCTTCTTCTTCGGTCCCATGATGCACTGCACCGGCCCCGCCGGCACTTCCGATGCGCGCGCGTCATCCCTCCACAGCTTCTGGGCATGCCCAGAAGCTGTTTAGAAGGGAATGACGCGCGCACACCGAAACTGACGTCGGGGCCGGTGCAGGCGCATTGATTCCTGGGAGCGATGACGTTCAGCTCCCAGGAATCATTGCAAAAGCCAGGAAGTGACGAATCGCCGTGGCCGCCGAGGGGAGGAAGAAGGAAGTAAGGTAAGTATATTTTCTCTACAAGGTAAGTAAAAAAAAAAATTGCGATTATCCATTTGTTTTTCAGGTGACCCGGAGCGAGAAGATGAAGGTAAGTGTAAATTTAGGGTGGAACTCCACTTTAAGCCACCCTCTCGGCCACCTTGACATAGATCAATTCAATAAAAAAACCTTAATATACATCAGTATAACACATTTAAAAATATTTCAAATGTACATATTAATACTAGAATGATAAAATACATGTAGCATTACGCCCTTGGGAGCTGCTGGTTATGGGTTCCCCTGGGTTACCATTAGCAACAGCATGACACTTCAGCATTGTTTAAAGTGTTTTTGGCTCAGTCAGGAAACAGTCTAGAAGCTTTGGTTTTTGTGTTTTTATTGAGAACTTGGATGGGAGAAGGGACTGAGTGGGATACTCCAACTTGTAACTATGCACAATCTGCTGGGATGACTAAATATTGCTGAGTGCGGCAAGACTGCTGCATCACCTTGTCAGTAGCGGTGAATAAGTAGTTACTGAGCTATTTAGATAAACTGTACTGTACTTCAAAATAATCTTCAGGGCCCTTCCTGGCACCCTCTTTGTTACTATTCTTCAGGGTTATCTACACGGCCCCCTTTTACTGAAATACTCTGTGTGAGCTAGCTCCTTGATCCCCTGACTTCACTGGAGTGGTCCCCCTTCCTGGGCTGACCCTTAGGCAAATCTCCTGGTACTCACGGACACTGTTTTTCCAGAGAGACTCTGCCAGCAACTTCACTGTCAGCTCCACTGGATCTTCTGCCACTCAGCTCCACACACCTGGTTCACTAGCAAATTGGATCATGCTTTGCTGGGGTTTATTTTTGCCTTCCTCTGGATCAACAGCGGGTATAGGATTGTGTATATAGGATTGTATGGTAGGGTTTTCAATACTGTTTTTTTTTTTTTTCATGGTTTAACCGGATGGACTTTTTTCAACCTGACTAAGGTGTCCTTTTATGAAATGGAGATGAGCAGTGATCCTGCTGATCACAGCTCATTTCCAATCATTCTCAGTTTATGAAACAGAAATGATCGGGGGAGAACATGTTCTCCGCTGATCATCTCTTCACACGGGAATCTGTCATTGACAGACACAGAAATGGCCAGGCTATGAAGCTGCGATCCCCGCACTTCACTGGCGATCTGGGTCAGAATTCACACTCCTGGGTTCACCAGCCTGGAGCTTGTGAAGTGGGGAGTGAAGACAGAATCGGGGGAAAACTGAGGGGGAAAAAGGAAGATTATGGACTTCCTTCTTCCTCGTTCAGACCCCCCAACACAGTAATCATGTCCCCCTGCCATATTTATGTATATATATACATGTATATATATACACACATACACGTAGATATCTATTTAATGTGTGTATATATATATACAATGTATGTGTGTGTGTATTCAGTGTATATATATACATATTTATGTAAGGGGACTATTATTTATAACCTCGTGTACTCAGCAGTGATAATTTATCTCTGCTTGTTAAAGCGCGCGAGGGATTTTCATACTACTGTAATCTCGCTTTGTCTCACGAGATTACAGGCGCTCCATTGACTTCTACACAGATCTCCGAGAAAACCGTTCTCCTCTGATCACCCTGGGCGAACTGAAGTTCTCCGATTCATAAAATGGGTGCCAGATGTGATCATTTTCCCCGGAGAACTGTAGAGAAGCCAACGGAGAAAAAAATTCACCCGTTCATAAAAGGACACCTAAGTATGTAACTAATGAAATCCCTTAAAGAACGTGAGGACATAATTGTGAGGCCTGCTGACAAAGGGGGAGGTATTGTTATTTTGGACACCTCCTCATATAAGAATGAGATGAACAAACTTCTGTTAGATCAGGAAACATACACCCCCTTGGTGGTAATCCCACTGTAGCATATAAGAAAGAATTGGTCTCTCTGGTAGATGATGGGTTCCATCGGAAGCTTCTTACCAAAAAAAGAGAGAGCTTTTTTGATTCCATCTGCTCCAAGGATACCCATCATCTAGTATTTGCCAAAAGTCCACAAGGATCCTGTGAACCCACCTGGGGACCTATTATCAGCGGAATAAATTCAATCACTTCCTGGGTGGGTAAATATATTGATTTCTTCTTGCAGCCTCTGGTCAACAAGACACCTTCCTTTTTGAGGGATTCAACGCAAGTGATCAACGAGCTTAGGGATATTGAATGGAAAGACAGTTATGTCTTAGTCACTGCGGGTGTTTCATCCCTATATACAGTGATTTCCCACCAACACGGCAGAGAAGCAGTTGCATATTAGTTGGGACAGAGCTCTCTGCTGAATCTTCAGAGCCAATTCATCCTTTCCCTCTTAGACTATGCCATGGCCCACAACTACTTCTGGTTTGGGGGCACTTACTATAGACAGAGTAAAGGTGTGGCCATGGGTGCAAAATTTGCGCCAAGCATGGCCAATTTATTTATGGCCAAGTGGGAGGAGGATGTCATTGACAATATGCCAAGGCCAGAGATAGTACTCTGGCGGAGGTATATTGATGACATCCTCCTCCTATGGGATGGCAATTTTGATGCATTAGAACTATTTGTGACCATGCTCAATAATAATGACAGAGGCATCAATTTACAACATGAGAAAAGTAGAACAAAGATCCATTTTTTGGACTTGAAGATCAGGGTGGTTGATGGTACTCTTGTGACATCCACTTTCTTTAAGGAGACTGACAGGAACGGATTTATTGACACATCTAGTTGTCACCACGCATCGTGGCTCAAATCCGTTCCTGTCAGTCAATTCCTTAGGTTAAAGAGAAACTGCACAAATAGGGCAGATTTCCTCTATGAGGCCTCCTCTCTTAAAACCAAGTTCTTGGAAAAGGGATACAAGGAGGAAGAGTTGGAAAGAGCACTGATCCAAGCGGACCAGCGTAACAGAGAGGATTTGTTGCAGCCCAGAGTACGGGAGAGTACTGATTCTTTCCAACATGCGTTCTTCTCCTTGTACTCTGTGCAACATTTCTCCATTAAGAAAACCATACGGAAACATTGGCACGTTCTAAGAAATGATAATCTTTTGGGTCCTCTCCTTCCAGAGGCTCCTACTGTCATTTTTAGGGGTGTACCTCCTTTGAGGTTACAAATTGAGCCCAATATAGTGGACCCCCAAAAACCGTTTCATTTTTTCAGAACAGAGGGGGTTTCTTTCCCTTCAGGCGATGCGCAATTTGTAAATTGAATAGCAATAAAGAAAGAAGGGTGGAATCTTTTTTACTCTAGTAATACCCAGCAAGATAACAATATAAAACCCTTCATCTCATGTACCACGAGATATGTGGTCTACCTTATTCGTTGCGCTTGTGGCTTTGAGTACGTGGGCCGCACTATTCGTATGTTACATGTACGATTGAAGGAGCATGTTGCGAACATAGCTAAGGGGTTCCCAAAACACAGTGTGTCACGACACTACAACCTTTGTCACAAAAGGGACCCCACTGGCACCACCTTCCTGGGAATTGATAAATTCTCAGGTAATTGTCTGTTATAACGCCCCCAGCCGTGCTAAATACCCGTTCAGATAATACACTGGCTGCAGGGCACGCCAGCACCTCCAAGGCGTAAAGGGCAAGCAATAAGATTAGAGGTGTGTCCCAACTTGAAACGAATTGGATATACCGGCTGAAATCATATGCAACATACGGGTTAAATATAGAGTGGGACCTGAACTCTTTCATCAACAATTCATGAGGAGTTTTGGATCCCTTTTCTGTTCTTTCCCATTCTGAGACAATTCTATAGCATTTGGTAACTAGATCACCTGCTGTATATATATAATATATATTTTTTATTTCTTTTTATTTTATAACCATTATATATATACAATTTTAGTGTAAAAAGTTTTAAACTTTTGTATAGAGTTGAGCGGACACCTGGATGTCCGTGTTCGGAGGGTTCGGCCGAACTGTAAAAAAAAAGTCCGGGTCCGTGTCCCGGACTTTTGCCGAACTTTTCCCGGACACCGAACCCCATTGAAGTCAATGGGGACCCGAACTTTCAGGCACTAAAATGGCTCTAAAACACCAAAGGAAAGGGCTAGAGTGCTGCAAATGGCAGCAAAACGTAGTTAAGAGCATGGCAAGTGCTCTGCAAACAAATGTGGATAGGGAAATAACTTAAAACAACAAAAAAAAAAACAGAAAAATAAAACAATGTTCTTCATCTCTGAAGGACGAGGCCCATATGGAGTAGGAGGGAGGTTGAGGTGGTGGTGGATGTGGCGGTGTCATAGGCGTGCACACAGGGTGTGCCGGGTGTACCTAGGCACACCCTAATCACCTAGGGCACATTAGCATTATCGCTCTGTTTGCCAGTGAGGAGATGGGAAAGATCTCCCTCGAACCTGCTCTGCTCTATTTCACTTTGCCAGCAGGGAGAGTAATGTATCGGGCCATGTACATGTAGGAAAACACATGCATGTGTATTTAAACTTTGGGGTGCACACCCTAATGCAATAGGCTGCGCACACCTATGGGTGGTGTAGGTGGAAGCGGCGGTGGAGGAGGACCAGGGCCGGATTAAGAGCATCATGGGCTTGGTGCTGAGGATTTTGAAGGGCCTTAAGGGCCGTGCCTTGGCATGCACCCAGAGGAGGAAGGGTGCAGCCATGCATGCCTAATTCAACATGGGATGCTGTCTCTGAAGCCCATAAACACATCCATGCATCGGCAACTGTCCCTCCTTGTCTGGCCTTCGTGCTGTGTGGGGAGGTTCTGAGGGAGCTGCCTGGGGAAGCGAGCATAGAAGCCAGACTTCTGTGTTTACAAGTGACAGAAGAGCGGTAACAGTGAATATGGCCAACCCGGGGCCTATATAAAAGGTAGGGGCCTGGAGCTGCAGCTCCAATAGCCCCTACGTTAATCTGGCCCTGAGGAGGATGAGGTAGCCAACACTGCTTCTTTTCACAAAATTTTAAATTTTAACATTTAAATTGGGTACACCCCAAAAGAGTGAGAAAGAGCAAAAATGGAACAATGGGTGGGTAAGGTCGGTATCCATCGCTATTCTGCACAAGGTACGGAAAAGTCCCGTGGGATCCATGCCTGGTTCATTTTAATGAACGTGAGCTTGTCCACATTGTCTCTGGACAGGCGGCTGCGCTTGTCTGTTATAACGCCCCCAGCCGTGCTAAATACCCGTTCAGATAATACACTGGCTGCAGGGCACGCCAGCACCTCCAAGGCGTAAAGGGCAAGCTCAGGCCATGTGCCCAATTTGGAGACCCAGAAGTTGAAGGGGGCAGACCCGTCATTCACTACATGTAGGCGTGTGCACACATACTGCTCCACCATGTTGGTAAAATGCTGCCTCCTGCTAAGACGTTCCATCTGAGCTGCTGGTGCTGCTGTTTGTTGTGGCGTGCTGACAAAGCTTTTCCACATTTCGGCCATGCTAACCCTGCCTTCTGAGGTGCTGGCGGTGCCCTGGTTGCGTTGGCGACCTCTTCCTCCTCTTCCTCCTCCTCCTCCTCTGCCTTGTGCTTCCACTGTGGCCCCGCTGTCAGGTGGGAATGCCAGCAGCATCGTGTCTACCAGCGTGCGCTTGTACTCGTGCATCTTGCGATCGCGCTCCAGTGAGTGAATTAAGGACGGTACGTTGTCCTTGTAACGGGGATCCAGCAGCGTGGCCACCCAGTAATCAGCACAAGTTAGAATGTGGGCAACTCGGCGGTCGTTGTGGAGACACTGCAGCATGTAATCGCTCATGTGTGCCAGGCTGCCCAGAGGCAACGAAAGGCTGTCCTCTGTGGGAGGTGTATCGTCCGTGTCCTCTGTATCCCCCCAGCCATGCACCATTGATGGCCATGAGCTGGCCTGGGTGCCACCCTGCTGTGAACATGGTTCCATCTCCTCCTCCAGCTCCTCCTCCTCATCCTCCTCATCCTCCAGAACTGTGCCCCTGCTGGACAATTGTGTCCCTGGCGTTTGTGTGTGCAGGAACCCACCCTCGGAGCCCTTTGCGAATGACTGCCCTGAAAGCCTTGGAAATGTTACCTCCTCGTCCTCCTCCTCCTCCTCATCCTGTGCCACATCCTCTTCCATCATCGCCCTAATTGTTTTTTCAAGGAGGCATAGAAGTGGGATAGTTAAGCTGAGAACGGCGTCATCGGCACTGGCCATGTTGGTGGAGTACTCAAAACAGCGCAACAAGGCACACAGGTCTCGCATGGAGGCCCAGTTATTGGTGGTGAAGTGGTGCTGTTCCGCAGAGCGAATCACGCGTGCGTGCTGCAGCTGAAACTCCACTATGGCCTGCTGCTGCTCGCACAGTCTTTTCAGCATGTGCAAGGTGGAGCTCCACCTTGTGGGCACGTCACATATGAGGCGGTGAGCGGGAAGGCCGAAGTTACGCTGCAGCGCTGACAGGCGAGCAGCAGCAGGGTGAGAACGCCGAAAGTGCGCACAGACAGCCCGCACTTTCTGCAGCAGCTCTGACATATCGGGGTAGTTTTTAAGGAACCTCTGCACCACCAAATTCAGCACATGCGCCAGGCAAGGGATGTGCGTCAAACCGGCTAGGCCCAGAGCTGCTATGAGATTTCGCCCGTTATCGCACACCACCAGGCCGGGCTTGAGGCTCGCTGGCAGCAACCACTCATTTGTCTGCTGTTCCATGCTCCTCCACAACTCCTGCGCGGTGTGTGGTTTGTCCCCCAAACAGGCAAGTTGTAAAACTGCCTGCTGTCGTTTACCCCTGGCCTTGCTGAAGTTGGTGGTGAAGGTGTTACGCTGTCCGGATGAGGAGGCGGTAGAGGATGAGGAAGCGGAGTAGGAGGAGTTAGGAACAGGAGGCAAACTGAAGCGCCCTGCAATCCTCGGTGGTGGAAGGACATGCGCCAAATTGCTATCCGCCTCAGGCCCATCCGCCACTGCATTTACCCAGTGTGCCGTTAGGGAGATATAACGCCCCTGACCGTGCTTACTGGTCCACGTATCGGTAGTTAGGTGGACCTTGGCACAGATGGCGTTGCGCAGTGCACACCTGATTTTTTCCCCCACTTGGTTGTGCAGGGAAGGGATGGCTTGCCTGGAAAAGTAGTTATGGCTGGGCACGACGTACTGTGGGACAGCCACCGACATAAGGTTTTTAAAACTGTGCGTCTCCACCAGACGGAATGACAGCATTTCAAAGGCCAAGAATTTTGAAATGCTGGCATTCAGGGCCAGGGATCGCGGGTGGGTAGGGGGGTACTTCCTCTTCCTCTCAAGTGTTTGGGAGATGGAAAGCTGAACGCTTCCACGGGACATTGTGGAGATGGTTGGTGACCCAGGTGGTGGTGTTGCTGACAGATCCTCTGTTTGCGGGGTGGCAGGTGCCAGTATCACTACAGATGTGGCTGGAGCGGCCGAGACTGCAGCAGAAGAGGAAGCAGGATGAGCCAGAGACGTTTCTTGGTTTTGAAGGTGTCTACTCCACTGCAGCTCGTGCTTTGCACTTAGATGCCTGATCATGCAGGTTGTGCTCAGGTTGAGAAGGTTTATGCCTCGCTTCAGGCTCTGATTGCACAGGGTGCAAACCACTCGTGTCCTGTCATCAGCACATTTTCTAAAGAACTTCCACGCTAGAGAACTCCTTTGAGCTGGCTTTGGTGCGCTCGTTCCCTTGCTGCGTTGGGCAGTAGCAGGCGTAGTGTCTAGGGCACGGCCGCTCCGCTTCTGCACCCTGCTCCCTCTTCTGCTGTGCTGGTGGCTCTGTGCGACCACCGCCTCTTCCTCCAAACTACTCAGGTCACCTGCATGACGTTCATTCCATGTGGGGTCGAGGACCTCATCGTCCTCCACATCATCTTCCACCCAGTCTTCACCCCTGCCCTCCTTGTCGGTCTCCACAATGCTGAACGCCACAGCAGTTGGCACCTGCGTTTCGTCATCATCGGAGACGTGCTGCAATGGTCCTTGCATGTACTCATCTTGAGAAATAAGTGGTTGGGCATCGCTGCACTCAATCTCTTCAACTTCTGGGGCAGGGCTAGGTGGATGGCCCTGGGAAACCCTGCTGACAGAGTCCTCAAAAAGAAGAAGAGACTGCTGTATGCATTGGGGCTCAGACTTCTTGCCTGATTTCCAAGGGGGTGTGGAGAAAGACGGTTGGACATTGGCTGCAGGTGCCAACTCTGACCTTTCTGCAGTAGACTGGGTGGGAGACAATGTGAAGGAACTGGAGGCACTGTCAGCAACCCAATCTACTATTGCCTGTACTTCTTCAGGCCTCATCACGTCTAGAGGCGCATGATGCCCTACCAAATACTGATGCAGGTTCTGTCGCCTACTCACACTTGTGGAAGGTGTTTCACTTGTACGTGTAGCTGGCACAGATCGACCACAACCTCTCCTTGCAACAGGAGCTCTACCAACAGCACCACGACCCAGGCCACGGCCCCTATTTGACGGTCTCCTCATATTTCTGTAATTTATGATCTTGCCCTAGAAAGGTGTTTATTGAATAGCGGAACAAAACAACAACAGTATCTCACACGTACACAACCACACTAGGCCCCAATTACTATTGTTTGTACCCCTAAAGGCAGGATGAGGAGTAGGAGGAGTATGGAACAGGCAGCACCCTCAAATCTTCAGAAGTATGAGATGAACCCCAAAAACTTGGAAAGGTGGATCTCTCTCACACGTACCAACACAAACTATCCCCCAATTTAACTGATCCCCAAAGGTTTTTATTGAATAGCGGAATAGGAAATATGATCAAAAAAAGTCTATGTATCTCACACGTACACAACCACACTAGGCCCCAATTACTATTGTTTGTACCCCTAAAGGCAGGATGAGGAGTATGGAACAGGCAGCACCCTCAAATCTTCAGAAGTATGAGATGAACCCCAAAAACTTGGAAAGGTGGATCTCTCTCACACATACCAACACAGACTATCCCCCAATTTAACTGATCCCCAAAGGTTTTTGATTAAATAGCGGAATAGAAAATATGATCAAAAAAAGTGTATGTATATCACACGTACACAACCACACTAGGCCCCAATTACTATTGTTTGTACCCCTAAAAGGCTGGATGAGGAGTAGGGGGGAGTATGGAACAGGCAGCACCCTCAAATCTTCAGAAGTATGAGATGAACCCCAAAAACTTGGAAAGGTGGATCTCTCTCACACGTACCAACACAGACTATCCCCCAATTTAACTGATCCCCAAAGGTTTTTGATTAAATAGCGGAATAGAAAATATGATCAAAAAAATGTATGTATATCACACGTACACAACCACACTATGCCCCAATTACTATTGTTTGTACCCCTAAAAGGCTGGATGAGGAGTAGGGGGGAGTATGGAACAGGCAGCACCCTCAAATCTTCAGAAGTATGAGATGAACCCCAAAAACTTGGAAAGGTGGATCTCTCTCACACGTACCAACACAGACTATCCCCCAATTTAACTGATCCCCAAAGGTTTTTGATTAAATAGCGGAATAGAAAATATGATCAAAAAAAGTGTATGTATATCACACGTACACAACCACACTAGGCCCCAATTACTATTGTTTGTACCCCTAAAAGGCTGGATGAGGAGTAGGGGGGAGTATGGAACAGGCAGCACCCTCAAATCTTCAGAAGTATGAGATGAACCCCAAAACCCCCAAATATCATTCAGCTCTGCTGCAGGCCACAACTTAATTTTTTTTAACCCAAGGCTGTATATTGAATAGTGGAATAGAAAAAAAGTGTATGATTTTTGAAACCACTCAATATTAGCACATGTGAACTGAACACAGCAGTGTATGATCAGTCACTCAGCACAGCACAGCTGAAGGAAAAAGGCTGCACACAGTGCCTGATAGAAAAATACTTTTCTCCCTCCTCCTCAGTGGGCAAAAAAGATTGTGTTCACTGCACCCCAAAAAGATTGTGTTCACTGTACCCCAAAAAGATTGCGTTCACTGCACCCCAAAAAGATTGTGTTCACTGCACCCCAAAAAGATTGCGTTAACTGCACCCCAAAAAGATTGCGTTCACTGCACCCCAAAAAGATTGTGTTCACTGCACCCCAAAAAGATTGTGTTCACTGCAGCCCACACACAGCAAAATGGATGTGGACCACTGACACCTGCCTATCTCCTATCCCACACCACACAGCAATATCGATTGTAGTTTGTAGAACACACTTTCCCTAAAAATCAGCAGACTCTATCCCTAACAGGATTGATAAGATCGTAGATCGGGTGACTGCAAACCCCACCCCACACAGCAATATCGATTGTAGTTTGTAGAACACACTTTCCCTAAAAATCAGCAGACTCTATCCCTAACAGGATTGATAAGATCGTAGATCGGGTGACTGCAAACCCACCCCACACAGCAATGTCGATTGTAGTTTGTAGAACGCACTGTCCCTAAAATCAGCAGACTCTCCCTAAAATGCCTACAACTCGCCCTGCCTAACACACTCCGACCTGTCCCTCAATTCTATCCGGACACAAATGTTTTTTTTTCCTGTCTGTCCCTAATCAGCAGCCAGCACGTTGATGTGTGCTCTCTCCCTGATCTAAACAGCAGAATGACGCCGCAGCGGCACTGCCTCGAACTTATAAAGACTTGGTCACATGCTTCAGACGGCCAATCACAGCTACTGATACATTTGCAGGCATGGCTGGGATGGCTTAGGCACACCAGTTAAACGCTTGTTGATTGACTGTTGAAAGCCCGCCATGAAAAGCGCGCCAAAGCATGCAAAACCCGGAAATAAAACGACCGAACACGGATTTTTACCCGAATATACAGTAAAGTGTTCGTGTCCGTGTTCGGGTAAAAAAAATCCAATTATTCGGTACGAACACGAATAATACAGTCCGTGTTCGCTCAACCCTACTTTTGTATGGTTTTACTTTCAAGCAATGTCCTATTAATTGATGGCTTATGTAAGAGATTCAAAGAGCATGTCTGGAGTACCTTGGGTTTTCTGGTATCCGACCTTGAGGTGGCCCTGTCATCCATCATCCTTTAGACGGCAGTGTAAATGTGTTTATTAGATATGATTTGGTTCATTATCCATAATTTTTTTAATAATTGTAGCCTATTTAGGTCCGTGGTTTTATAACGAACCTCTTATTATAATTTTGATCCAGATATCCTTGAATGGATTTTTGTGTTCAATTTACCAATACGTTTATTTTCTAAATCGTTGGTTTACATCCGCTTCCGGGGGTTGACATGCAGATTTGACTGCTTCCTGGATCCAGATCGCAATCCTAGAGCCCCGCCTGTCCGCTCCGTAGCCTATAAATTGATAGTACTTGCTGCTAAGCCACACCCCTGACGACGTCAGTTGTGTGACGAAACGCGTAGGAGGAGCCTGCGGCACGTCATGCCGCTACGGACGAGGGACACGGTGGCCATCTTTTTGGTTTGGTACTGATTCGTACCCACCTAAGGAGATTCCTCACGACATGCTGTATTGATCTTGGACAAATGTAAGTTGCCAATTGTCCTGCTTTTGTACAATAAACTTGTGTAACAGTATCACGCTATGAGTGTTGTTTTTCCTCATATGACTGGTTTATTGCTGAGGATTATGCGGGATCGATCGGTGGATAGCCGTTTGAGAGACCTCCCCTGATGTGTACCTGCTATTTGCTCCTCTGCAATCTATGATCCCTGTAACAAGGATCATAGTGATCCGGTAAGAGGCTGATTTATCCCTCATGGTGGTGGCTGTCTTACACCTGGCTTCTGTCAATTGGAGATCTGCATGTGTATGCTGTTTTGGAAAAAAGCACTTATTCTGAGGAATCTCTTTCTGGATTGATCTACTTCTTTCTTCCTTTTGTATCAAACTATGGACTTATGGATTATATGAGTTATCTTTCCTGAGATATTATAGCGCTACACTTTTATATTTATATGCTGTTTTTGATCTGTTTTGCTCATTCAGGATCAGGTGTTGGCTGCTTGCATAATTGTTTTATGTTAAATAATTGTACACCTCCCCATTAAGCGCAGCAATTTCTCTGTATGTAAACTATGTAACTATGTAACTAGGCCGACTACCTAAGACCACCTTCCTTACACCTGCAGGAGGAGAGACAGCCGTCCACCTCCTCCTGGGACTCTGCTTCACGCCAAAGATGCCCTTTCACATGTCCCCTCAGCATTTATGATCAATCCCAGGATGCATTGCAGGAATGCCCTCCCACTGGGACTGCCATAAAACATGATGTGTCACTGGCTGGGTTTCCTCCACTGTCCAACAAGCTCCCTCATTGGATACAGTGGGGACACTCCCTCAGACCCAGTGAATCACACCTGGAAACATGACAGGCAAACTAATGGATCAGGCTCCCCTGATAAGCAGAAGGAGCAATAGATGATTTTACGTAGCACCTACCTAATTAGGAGGGTGCTACATACTGTGGAGGTCATAGAGGTTGGGTCCTGGATGGGTGTTACATTTCAACAATATTTGGACTGTGGTCCCTTTAAGAGAAGCATGGGATCACAGGAAGGCAAGGGTTAAGCTCTCTCCCAGAGAGACCAGCTCCTAAGGACAGGAAGTAGTGTCAGTGGGTGTGGAGAGTAGGAGCTGGACATACACCTGGGAGACTGAGCTGCTAAAAGAAGTGTGTTTGTATGCTGCATGGTGGCTGGAGACAAGCTGCTGCTTGGGACGACATGCCTGGGGTAAAACCCCTGCCAAAAGCCGGTATTATATTATAAGTTACCATTTTATGCTGAAGTTAAGTGGACTTTTAAGTTATGCTTATTTTCTGAACTTTTTGCTGCTGGAAGCTTTATTTCTGTTATGCAAGAAAATAAACAACTTCTTGGTTAAGTTTACCCGACTTATGCACGTGAATCCCTTGGAGCTATCACCCCAAATATCACAACTGGTGGAGGATCCGGGCAGTGCATTTAAACCGTACATTGGAGACAATGTACCCATTTGCATGTCTTGTGTGAAGTCTTTGCATACAGCAGGAAAAGACATGGAGGAGGTTATCAAGGCGCTAATGCAAGCCACTGTGTCCCAGCAGCAAACCTCCATAGAAGCGAACCGTCGCCATGAGGAGGCTATAGCAGCTCAGCAGGAGACTACCCATTTGCTGGTCACCCATCTTACAGCCCAGCAGGAGGCTACACAAACGCAGGTGGTGGCCTTAAAGGAGGCAGTACAGCATCTAGCTCAAAGACGAGAGCAAGTAGCTGTTGGCCCTGGCAACCAAATAGCCGTGAGAGCCAGCCATGTATTACAGAAACTGACTCCAAATGATGATGTAGAAGCCTTTCTATTCACTTTTGAAAGGATAGCGGAGCTAGAGGGATGGCCCCGTGACCAATGGGCTGGCATCATCGCCCCCTTCCTTACCGGTGACCCGCGTGACTTCCGACGGAACACATCAAAGACTATGAGTGGCTGAAGGCTGAGATCCTGGCCCTCCTAGGGGTGACTACAGCCGTTCGGGCCCAAAGGGTGCACCGCTGGAGGTACCAACCTGACCGCCCACCAAGGTCTCAGATGCATGAACTTGTGCAGCTGGTCAACAAATGGCTGCAGCCAGAAACGTTGTCTGGCCCACAAATGCTGGAACGGGTGGTGATGGACAGGTACCTGCGGTCCCTGCCGGATGACCTTCAATGCTGGGTAAGCCATGGAGACCCTGCAACAGTTGACCGGTTGGTGGAGTTGGTTGAAAGGTATAAAGAAGAATGCTTTTTTCTCGTCAGTCTTTACACAGGAAACGGAGGGGTACACTGACCATGACTGTATGGTTAGTGGTAATACACAGGACTTGCCACTATGGCTAACAGAGGGTGAAATCAGGGAAAGGCTGGATAAACTTAACACAAACAAATCACCAGGCCCAGATGGCGTACATCCGAGAGTACTCAAGGAACTCAGCAAGGTTATATCCAGACCACTGTTCCTGATCTTTGCTGACAGTATTAGGACAGGAGATGTACCAGGAGATTGGAAGAAAGCTAACGTGATTCCGATATTCAAAAAGGGCCAGAGGCATATCCCGGGAAATTATAGGCCTGTCAGTTTGACATCAATAGTATGTAAACTTCTGGAGGGGATGATAAGGGACTATATCGTAGAGTTTGCTAAAGACAACAACATCATCAGCAGTAATCAGCACGGGTTTACAAATGGGCGTTCTTGTCAAACCAATCTCTTAGCATTCTACGAGGAGGTAAGCTGTGAGCTAGATAGGGGGAGACCAGGGGATGTGGTGTACTTTGATTTCGCTAAGGCGTTTGATACAGTTCCCCACAAGCGCTTAATTTATAAAATAAGGTCTGCAGGTATCGACAGCAGAGTTTGCTCTTGGATACGGAATTGGCTTAAAGGGCGTGTCCAAAGGGTGGTAATAAACAGCGCATACTCAGACTGGTCTGAGGTAGTAAGCGGGGTCCCCCAAGGCTCAGTCCTGGGACCAACCTTGTTCAATTTATTCATAAACAGCATTGAGGACGGGATCAGTAGTGCGTTATCAGTTTTTGCAGATGACACAAAATTGGCCAGGGCAATAACTGCACAGCATGAAGCAGATATCCTACAGAATGACCTGGACAAAATTACAGAGTGGGCAACGACATGGCAAATGAGGTTTAACGTGGAGAAGTGTAAGGTTTTGCACTTGGGGACTAAAAACATAAAAACACAATACACGTTAGGAGGGGAACCGTTGGGGGAATCAAAAATGGAGAAGGATCTGGGAGTCTTGGTTGATGATAGATTAGGCAACAGCATGCAATGTCAAGCGGCAGCTGCCAAAGCCAGCAGAATATTAGCATGCATAAAGAAAGGGATGTATTCCAGAGATAAGACTATAATCCTTCCACTTTATAAAACTTTGGTCCGACCGCATCTGGAGTATTCTGTCCAGTTCTGGTCGCCAGTCCTCAGGAGGGATGTGTTGGAGCTGGAGAGAGTCCAGAGAAGGGCAACTAAACTAATTAGGGGATTGGAGGACCTTGACTATGAAGAGCGTCTACAATCGCTCGATTTATTCTCCCTGGAGAAGAGACGTCTGAGGGGGGACATGATAGCAATTTATAAATATCTTAATGGGGATCCCAGCTTAGAAAAAAAGCTGTTCATTCGAAGGGATTGCATGAGGACTCGAGGGCATACAATGCGATTAGAGGAGAAGTGTTTTAACCACAGGCAACGTGGGGGGTTCTTTACTGTTAGGGCTACAAGATTGTGGAATTCTCTACCACAAGAGGTGGTTTCTGCGGGTAGTATGGTGGCTTTCAAAAGACTCTTAGACTTACATCTCAAGGATCAGAACATTCAGGGGTATGTGAGATGAGTACAGCCACACACACCTACACAGGTTGAACTGGATGGACTATTGTCTTTATTCAACCTCACCTACTATGTAACTATATGTATGTATACCGTGGTGGAGGATCTGCTCGGACCTGCCAAGCGACGGGAACCCACATCAAGGGCAGGACGGACAGCTGCAGCATTCATGAGAGGAGCCCTACCAGACCCGGGAACCTGCATCCCTGCCTCAGTTTCGCCAGATCCACGGAGATCGGCCCCTGGAAACCGAATGGGAGACATACAGTGTTGGCGTTGTCGATCCTGGGGCCATACCCGGGCGCAGTGCCCACTTCAGGAGGATCCCATGAAATTTGGGGTGGGCAGGAGAGTCTCCTTTTATGCCCAACTAGCATGTACCACCCATCTCGATCTAACATCAGGACAGTTTGAATGCGAGATTTGGGTGAACCACCTTCCTGCCAAGGCATTACTGTACTCCGGGAGTATGGTGACACTGGTCCATGCTAGAGTGATCAGAAGACTCTGCCCTGTGAGAGAGACTCTTCGGGTAGTATGTATCCATGGGGATACCAGGGAGTACCCATTGGTACCGGTGACTGTTTCTTATGGCTGCACCTCAGTGACACAGGAAGTATGGGTGGTAAACAGCCTAAACCGTGATATCATAGTGGGGCGGGATTGTCCACTATTCCTTGAACTATGGAACCAGGTGTAGAGTGGACTACCTGGACAGCCAAAAGAACTAGAGACAGTGGGGCCTGAAGGGCTAAAGTCTCAGGGGTCCGTTCCAGAACTTCCCACCACACACCCCGTTAGCTTTGAAACACCTAGGGGTGGTAGTGGTATACTAGAAAATGTTGATATGATTGACGTTCATGTTTCAGGTCTCAAGCCCGAGTTGACCCCTGAGGGGGGGGGACTCTCTGTTACAGGTCATGTTGGGGAAGATGAGGAGGAACTCTCCTCACTGCAGATTCCCCTTGGGGAAGCTGAAGGGGAGGTTTCCCCCAGACCAGTGCACCCAGACCTGGACATATCCAAGGGGGCATTTAGCTCCGCCCAGTTACAGGATCCCTCTTTAGTCAATGCCAGAGAACAGATTTCAGTGGTGAATGGAGTCCTACAAATACCAGGGGCAGAACAAAAGTTTCCGCACTTTGTGTTCATTGAGGATTTACTCTATGGAGTGACTGAAAGCCGAGGGGAAATTATTGAACAGTTGCTGGTTCCCCAGCCATATCGGCGAATGCTCCTCGATTTAGCTCACAATGACGCATTAGGCAGACACCTGGGGGCGGAGAATACAGAGGCCAGAATAACTGATCGGTTTTACTGGCCAGGCGTGAAGGCGGAGATAAAGAGGTACTGTGCTTCCTGCCCCACGTGTCAGTTAACAGCCCCAGTGTCACACTATAGGAACTCCTTAGTTCCCTTGCCTATAATTGAGGTGCCATTTGAGCGGATTGCTATGGACCTGGTGGGGCCTTTAGTAAAATCTGCCAGGGGACACCAATATATATTAGTATTATTAGACTACGCAACCAGGTATCCGGAGGCAGTCCCATTACGGAAAACAACCTCTAAGGCTATTGCTCGAGAGTTGTTTCATATGTTTTCACGCACTGGGCTTCCCAAAGCAATCCTGACAGATCAGGGCACCCCGTTTATGTCAAAGGTGATAGCGGACCTCTGCAAACTTTTTCAGATCAAACAGTTGCGAATGTCTGTCTATCACCCGCAGACAGATGGCCTTGTTGAGAGGTTTAATAAGACCTTAAAATCCATGCTAAAAAGAGTGGTCCAGAGGGATGGCAAAGATTGGGACATGTTGCTCCCGGCCTTGTTATTTGCCATCCGGGAGGTTCCGCAGACCTCCGCGGGTTTTTCGCCATTTGAACTAATGTATGGGCGAAGACCCCGCGGATTGCTGGATATGGTGAAGGAAACATGGGAAAGTGAGTCCTCACCACACAAAACTGTGGTGGAGCATATTTCCCAAATGAGAGAGAGGGTGGCAAAAGTAATGCCGTTGGTAAGGGAACACCTCCAAAAGGCACAGGATGCCCAGAGGAGGGTGTATAACCGTTCCGCAGGATAAGACAGTTCCAGTTAGGAGACCGGGTAGCTGTGTTAATACCCACAGTAGAAAGCAAATTCTTGGCCAGGTGGCAGGGTCCATTTGAGGTGGTGGAAAAAGTTGGTGATGTGAATTACAGGGTACATCAACCTGGGAAGAGGAAACCCTACCAAATCTACCACATGAATTTGCTAAAACCCTGGAGAGACCAAAATCAGGTATGCGCTGTGGTAGGGGTCACTGTAGTGGACCCTGCAGGGGTTGAGCTAGTGCATGTTGCTGCCACCCTGACTAAGTCCCAAAGCCAACAAGTGAGAGAATTTCTGCAGAGAAATAAAAGTTTTCAGGATTGCCAGGTCTAACCAACATATAATTGAGCATGACATTGTTACAGAGCCCAATGTAAAAATCCGCTCAAAGCCCTATCGCATCCAAGAAGCATATAGGAAAGCGATGTCTGAAGAGGTAAAAAGAATGTTGGAACTTGACATCATTGAGGAATCGCAGAGTGAATGGTCAAGTCCTATCGTTCTGGTACCAAAACCCAATGGCACTTTGCGATTTTGTAATGACTTCAGAAAACTTAATGAAGTCTCAAAATTTGACGCATATCCGATGCCCCGGGTAGACGAATTGATTGAGAGGTTGGGTCCCGCCCGGTACGCCCGGAGAGGTTGGGTCCTGGATGCGCTCTCCCGAGTGCATTGTATGGTGTCTGATGGTGCCTCCAACACCTCCGCGTTGAGGCAGAGGGGGGGGGGGGGGATATGTGGAGGTCATAGAGGTTGGGTCCTGGATGGGTGTTACATTTCACCAATATTTGGACTGTGGTGCCTTTAAGGGAAGTATGGGATCACAGGAAGGCAAGGGTTAAGCCCTCTCCCAGAGAGACCAGCTCTTAAAGACAGGAAGTAGTGTCAGTGGGTGTGGAGAGTAGGAGTAGGAGCTGAACATACACCTGGGTGACTGAGCTGCTAAAAGAAGTGTGTTTGCATGCTGCATGGTGGCTGAAGACAAGCTGCTGCTTGGGACGACATGCCTGGGGTAAAACCCCTGCCAAAAGCCGGTATTATATTATAAGTTACCATTTGCTGAAGTTAAGCGGACTTTTAAGTTATGCTTATTTTCTGAACTTTTTGCTGCTGGAAGCTTTATTTCTGTTATGCAAGAAAATAAACCACTTCTTGGTTAAGTTTGCCCGGCTTATGCACGTGATCCCTTGGAGCTATCACCCCAAATATCACAATACATATTAAAATATATAATAAAACAGAAACATATTTTATATATCTGAAAAAATTATATGTCTCTCATTTATCATTAGTAAAATAATTCAGGTCAAAGTCAATGTTTAACCGCTTTACCACCGGAGGATTTTTCTGCTTTACGTCCAGGCCACTTTTTGCAACTTGGCACTGCGCGACTTTAACTGACAATTGCGCGGTCATGCAACCCTACACCCAAACAAAATTTACATCCTTTTTTTTTTCCACAAACAGAGCTTCCTTTTGGTGGTATTTGATCACCTCTGCGCTTTTCATTTTTTGCGATATTAATAAAAAAAGAGAGAAAATTTTGCGAAACAATTGACATTTTCTACTTTGACAGTTAAAAAATATCCAATATATTCAATTTTTGTCATATATTTAGGCCAAAATGTATTTAGCTACATGTCTTTGACAAAAGAATCCTCAATGAGCGTATTTTTAACCGCTTTGAGACCGGAAGATTTTACCCCACTCCTAACCAGGCTATATTTTGCGATTCGGCACTTATTTTAACGGACAATTGCGCGGTTGTGCCACGCTGTACCCAAATTAAATGTATGTCCTTTTCCCCACAAATAGAGCTTTCTTTTGGTGGTATTTGATCACCTGTGCAATTTTTAATTTTTGAAAAAAAGAGCGACACTTTATAACATTCCGCAAAAAAAAATTAAAAATCAAAATTTTTTAACATTTTAAGCCAATTTGTTTTCTGCTACATATTTTTGGTAAAAAAAAAATCACAATAAATGTATTTTGATTGGTTTGCGCAAAAGTTATCGTGTTTACTAACTACGGGAAAGATTTGTCATTTTCATTGCTTATTTTTTTACTAGTAATGGCGGCGGTCTGCGTTTTTTTTTTTTTTTTTTGCGGGACTGCGACATTGCGTCGGACAGATCGGACCCCTAACTGACATTTTTGACACTTTTGGGGGTACTTACTGTAATAGCAGGGTATAGCAGTAATGACATTATTACAGTAATCAGTGCTATAAATATGCACTGTTACTGTAATAATGACACTGGCAGGGAAGGGGTTAACTTTATTGGTGATCAAGGGGTTAAATGTATGCCTTATGCTTACTGACGTGTGTGGGGGAAGGGGATTTTGTGACACAGACACAGATCGCAGGTTCAGCTATGCTGAGTCCTGTAATCTGTGACTGTCTGTTACATAGGAGATCCGCCCACTTTGTTTACACAAGTGGGCGGATTTCCACACTCGATCCCAGACAATTGAGGAAGAGCGGCGGTGATCACCGCCTCTCCTCCCTTGGCCCGACTCCCGATGTGTCTGAATACAGCGGGAGCAAGCCTCCGGCGGCGTGTGCCGCCGAGAGGGGGCGTTGTCCAGCGATGTAGGTCTACATCGCTGGACGATAAGGAGCCACTTTGCCGCAGTAACCTCAACGTGAGCGGTCGGCAAGTGGTTAAACCTCTAGGTGAAAGGACCTTAGCCTCAAAAATTCAATATATATTCTCTCCTACTAAGTTGCCTAATAAAATTCCCTCCTCTCCAATGTTTCTCTACTTGTTCTATCCCCCAGAACTTCAGTGAACTGCTTTTTTATGGACTTCTTTAACCCCTTCCGTACCGCGTCATGTAAAATGACGTCGGCACAAATCCTTTCTCGATCCGGGCCGACGTCATATGACGGCGCCCGGATCTCCCCGCTACTGCGCGCCCCCGGGGGCGCGCAGCGCGGCGATCGGGGGTGAGGCTCGTCCCTCGGACTGAGCCCAACCCCGATCAAGGTAAACAGCCAATGAAATTGGCTCTTTACCACGTGACCGGCTGTGTCCAATCACAGCCGGTCACAAATGTCATCAGAGAACACGGTAACTAGCTGTCACCGTGTTCTCCTCCTCACACACTGATCCTGTGTGAGGAGGAGATTGTGGTAACAGCTAGTTACCAATCATAGTGCACCCCAACCACACTGATTGCCCCCCCCCCCATAAAGAGCACCTGTCACTAGCCCATCAAAGTACCCGAGTACCTGTCACCAGCCCATCAGGTACTCAGATGACAGGTACTCGGGTACTCTGATGGGCTGATGACAGGTACTCTGATGGGCTGGTGACAGGTACTCGGGTACTCTGATGATGGGTACTCGGGTACTCTGATGACAGGTACTCGGGTACTCTGATGACAGGTACTCTGATGGGCTGGTGACAGGTACTCGGGTACTCTGATGATGGGTACTCGGGTACTCTGATGACAGGTACTCGGGTACTCTGGTGACAGGTACTCTGATGGGCTGGTGACAGGTACTCGGGTACTCTGATGACAGGTACTCGGGTACTCTGATGACAAGTACTCGGGTACTCTGATGACGGGTACTCGGGTACTCTGATGACGGGTACTCGGGTACTCTGATGACAGGTACTCGGGTACTCTGATGACAGGTACTCGGGTACTCTGATGACAGGTACTCTGGTACTTTGAGTACCCATCATCGGAGTACCCGAGTACCTGTCACCTACCCAACAGAGTACCCGAGTACCTTCCACCTGCTCATCAGAGTCCCTGACACCTGAAGTACCCGAGTACTTGCCACCTGCTCATCATTACCCATCACTACTCATCAGTACTCATCAGTACCCATCAGTACCTATCACCTATTAGTATCAGTACTGATCATCCGTACCCATCAGTACAGTATCAGTATCACCTATCAGTATCAGTACTACTCATCAGTACCTATCACCTGCCTGTCACCTGCCCATAAGAGTACCCGAGTACCTGTCACCTGCCTATCGGAGTACTCGAGTACCTGCCACTTGCTCATCAGTACCAGAGTACCTGTCACCTGCCCAGCAAAGTACCCGAGTACCTGTCACCCTTCATACAGCCACCATGTCTAAGTCCAAAAAGGTTAACATACGTTGTCCGTTTAAACCTAAATACCGGTGTTATGGCAGCAGATAGCTGCCATAACCCTGGTATTTTTTTAAACGGTGGACGGTTGGCTTTCCGATAAGGGTGGTCCCAGCGGCAGATTCGCCGCGGGATCACCCTTCCGGGGTGGCGGAAGAGGTGCCCCCCCCCCTCCCGCTGCATTCTGGTCCTTTTCCCCGCTTACCGGACCCGCCGGCAGCGGGGAAAACGATCCGGTCCCAGATCCTCACAGACAGGATGTCGAGTGAGGGCAAGCTTGCCCTCACTCGACTCTATGGTCTTGGAGGACCGGAGCTACGGCAAACGTCGTTGCCTAGCAACCAGTTTAAAGGTCCCTTTTTTTTTTTTCATTTTATTTAATTTTTTTTTAATTTTTTTTTTTTATTTTTTCTATCTTTTAGTGTACTTGTGAGATCTGAGGACTTTTTGACCCCAGATCTCACAAAAAAGAGGTCCTGTCGTGCCTTTTTCTATTACAAGTAATGTTTACATTTCTTGCAATAGAAATAAAAATGATCAATTTTTTTTTTTTAAAAAAAACAGTGTAAAAATAAAAAATAATAAATAAAATAAATAGTAAAAAAAAAAAATTAAAGCGCCGTGTCCCCGCGAGCTCGCGCGCAGAAACGAACGCATACGGAAACCCCGCCCACATATGTAAACAGTGTTCAAACTACACATGTGAGGTATCGTCGCGATCGTTAGAGCAAGAGCAATAATTTGAGCCATAGACCTCCTCTGTAACTCTAAGATAGCAACCTGTAGAAATTTTTAAAATGTCGCCTATGGGGATTTTTAAGTACCAAAATTTGTCACCATTCTGTGAGCGTGCGCAATTTTGAAGCATGACATGTTGGGTATCTATTTACTCGGCGTAACATTATCTTTCACATTATGGAAAACAATTGGGCTAACTTTACTGGTTTCTTATTTTTTAATTAAAAAAAGTGATTTTTTTTCCCAAAAAATTGCGTTTGGAAGACCGCTGCGCAAATACGGTGTGATAAAAAATATTGCAATAATCTCCATTTTATTCTCTAGGGTCTCTGCTAAAAAAAAATATATAATGTTTTGGGGTTCTAAGTAGTTTTCTAGCAAAAACAACTGATTTTAGCTTGTAAACACCAAATGTCAAAAATAGGCCTAGGCAAGTGGCTAGGATGCATGATGATGCTCCTTGGATGTTTAGGCCCCTCTATATGGCTAGGCTGTGAAAAAGTCTCACACATGTGGTATTGCCATACTCAGGAGGAGTGGCAGAATGTATTTTGGGGTGTCATTTTTGCGATGTACATGCTATGTGTTAGGAATATCCTATAAATTGACAACTTTGTGTAAAAAAAAAAGTTTTTATTTTTTTCCCACATTTTCCAAAAACTTGTGGAAAAAAATGACATGTTCAAAGGACCCATAATGCCTCATAGAATATACGTTGGAGTGTTTGCTTTCCAAAATGGGGTAATTTTGTGGACTTTTCCATTGTATTGTTGCTCTAGGGCCTTGAAAAGTGTGATAGGTAGTAAGAAAGTTTTATGTGTATTTATGCTCCTAAAACGCCTTATGGTGCTACTTGGACGTGGAGTCTCTTTTTGTGGCCAGGCTGTGTAAAAGTCTCACACATGTGGTATCACCATACTCAGAAGGAGTAGCAGAATGAATTTTGGGGTGTCATTTTTGCTGTGTACATGCTATGTGTTAGAAATAGCTTATAAATTGACAACGTTTTGGGAAAAAAAAAGAAAAAAAAATGTTTTCTTCATTTTCCCAAGAATTGTGGGAAAAAATTATAACTTCAAAAAACTCACCATGCCTCTTACTAAATACCTTGGACTGTCTACTTTACAAAAAGGGGTCATTTGGGGGGTATTTGTACTGTCCTGACATTTCAGGGCCTCAAGAAAGGAGATAGGCCATCAGTACATCTGGTGTGATCAATTTTCAGTAATTGGTACCATAGCTTCTAGACTCAATAACTTTCACACAGACTAAATAATATACACTAATTTGGGTTAATTTTACCAGAGATATGTAGCAGTATAAATTTTGGCCCAAATGTATGAAGAAAAATTAATTTTTTGCAAAATTTTATAATAGAAACTAAAAAAAAGTGTTTTTTTTTTGCAAAATTTTTGCTCTTTTTTTGCTTATATCACGAAAAAAAAAAACCCCAGTTGTGATCAAATACCACCAAAAGAAAGCTCTATTTGTGTGAAAAAAATGATAAAAATTTTGTTTGGTTACAGTGTAGCATGACTGAGCAATTGTCATTCAAAGTGTGAGAGTGCTGAAAGCTGAAAATTGGTCTGGGCAGGAAGGGGGTCTAACTGCTCTGTATGGAAGCGGTTAAAGTGCCTAGAAACATTGTGCATAATCATGCCCTTTCTGATATTTTTAATATGTTCTTCAACCCTAATACTCAAACTTCTACATGTGCATCCTATATACTGGAGCCCACATCCACACTAGAGCATATACAGTAGATAACGCCCGTAGTGGCACAAGTAATCAGATCTTTAATTTTATTTTAATATTATTTTTTATTTTCTACCAGTACTCCTTGAAACAAATTATTTTCTCTTTTTAATATTCCCTACAGTATGCTGAAATGCTGGACATCTGCCACAGGCATGGAAGTCTGTGATAGAGGGGAAAAGAGTATTCTTCCTTATAGGGGGATCAATAACTCCTGGGGCTACCATATCCTTAAGGGTAGGGTTTTTCTTATATATGAATTTTGGTTTTATAGGCAAAACTGGACCCAATATTCTATCCTTTTTCCCCCAAATGACGGGCTAGAAGGTTAGGAAGCCTTTAATGAATGGTTTCTGTATTTTAATAGCAAAGGGAAAGAGTTGATGCAATTTCTCAGACCCAGACCCCAATTCACTTAAGTTCTGGGGGATAGAAAAAGTAGAGAAACATGGGAGAGGAGGGAATATTATTAGGCATCTTAGTAGGAGAGAATCCTATTGGATTTTGGAAGCTAAGGTCCTTTCACCTAGAGGTCTAAACGTTGACTTTGACCTGAATTGTTTTATTAGTGATAAATAAGAGACATATTTTTTTTAGATATATAAAACATTTTTGTTTTTTAATATGTATTTTAATCTGTATTTTATCACTCTAGTATTATTATGTTTATTTTAAATATTTTTAAATGTGTTTTATTGATGTCTATTAAGGTTGTTTTTATTGAATTGATCTATGTCAAGGTGGCCGAGAGGGTGGCTTAAGTGGGCAGGCTCTGTTATTTTACTTCATGTCAAGAAATGTTATCATATGGGCAGTGTCCCCGGCTCTTTTTAGCTTCAGTGACCCCTCTCTCTTTCCTGTGAGTTTTTCCGGGTTTTACGAGTGCCGAGATGGAGCATTAGGGAGAGATCCTTTACTTGCAAGTAAGGCGGGCGCTGCTGATCAGACTTAGTATAAATTAGACAGGACGTTGTGTTGGCTCCACCCCTACTGATGAAGTCTATGCTTAGACATAACGCGTATGGGGGCGGAGCATGCGCACGGACGTTACATCCCGGGCCATTCTAGTGGAGGTACATCCGAGTGAAGGATTACCTTGTAAAGCTTGTCAAGCCCGCACTGCTCAAAAGTTCCTGCTTTGTAAGTGTACCATCTTGAATTTTAATGTGGAAAAAAATCAGAGAGACAGAAAGCACTAGAGGGTGTGTTATTTTGTGTCCCTATATATACCGTAGAACGTTTTTGGAGGTTTGTGTTTTTGGAGGAAGAGTAAGGAGAAGAGGAGTGAGCAGTATCCTGACTGATATACCTATAGGGGAACAGCTCTATTTGACTCACTGGTAAAACAGGAGTCAGATGTTAAGGTGAAGCAGTCTGTTTGCACAGGTGGAAGTTAGCACCAGCACCTTTCTCGTGGAATTTCAGCACCAGCACTTTATAATTTATATTGGCACTGCACGGTGGAACCTCACTGAAGAAATGTGTCATATGACGTACATTTATGTGGACTTATTACATTAGTATTTATTTATTTATTTTTTTGGTACTATTTATTATATTTCATATCTTTTAATTTTAGTCTGTTTTTTCACTGCACGGTGATATTGCGCTGATTGAATGTATTTTTTGTATAGATTGGATTGAAGCAATTTAATTTGAGTTTTTGGCGCTGCATTTTATTTGATTTGTATTCAAATCTGTTTAAAGTTCCCAGGAAGGAAGGCAAGGTTCGCCCCCCCTTGAATCTCCTGAATGTTTCTTCCTCAGACAAAACTTCTGAAGCTACAGGATGCTGTTCGGCTCCTGTTGTCCAACCATCGATCAAGGACCATTTGCACAGTTTCACACCAGACCTTTGCACAGGGAGATTCATATCAAATGGAACAAGGATCCGCTGTCATTGGATAATCTGATCCTGTTGATTCGGGGTTCAAGGGAGTCTCTCCTATGGTGGCTCCGCTCCCTGGCTCTACGCCTGGGAAAATCGTTTCTTCCCCTGTATTGGACTGTAATCACCACAGATGCCAGTCTGTCTGGATAGGGAGGTGTCTTGGACTCGGGAGGAGTCCAGTTTGCAAATTAACATCCTGGAAATTCAGGCGATCAGACTTTGTCTGTTTCAATGGACGGATCGTCTGCAGGGCGTGTGCGGATACAATCAGACAAAGCTACGGCTGTGGCATATGTCAATCTTCAAGGGGGCACAAAGAGTGCCCTGGCGGCATGGGAAGTGGCCTGGCATCTTGATTTGGGCAGGACGATATGTATCGGCCCTATCTGCTGTGCACATCAGTCGGCAGACAATGGATTCGGGAGAATGGTCTCCTCACCCGATGTGGACCTACTGGCTTCCGGTCTCAATAGGAGGGTGCAGAGGTTCGTGTCAAGGTCTCGGGATCCTCTGACCGACGCCGCAGGTGCCCTGGTGGCCCCTTGGGTCAGTATCATTACGCCTTTCCTCCAATACAAATTCTCTCGAGACTGCTACACAAAATCGAGGTAAAAGGAATTCCGGTCATTCTGGTGGCACAAGACTGGCCTCACCGGTCTTGGTACGTAGGCCTGGTAAGGCTGGTAGCAGACGTCCCTTGGAAACTTCTTCTCAGGGAAGATCTTCTGTCTCAGGGACCAATCTTCCATCCTGCTTTACAGTCGCTGGCTTTAATGGCCTGGCTATTAAAAGCCAGGTATATATCATAGGTAAAAAGGCGCTGGTAATCTTAATATATCACGTGTTATAAAAATTAATAGGTGATTTAAAGTGTAATATATGTGATTAAAAATTGCTACAAATATATATATGATCTACTATTGGTGCAATTAGAAAAGAAAAGTGCATACCAGTGCAATTTCAATTCAGAAGTGTTTGTGCTTCTCAAAGTAAATTAATCCACAAAGGTGTGGATCAGTGAACCAATAAATAGATATATAAAGAATTCCATACAAAAATCACATAAGAATATATAAAAATATAAATATATAAATGTGCTCCAAGTAGTTTTTAAAAGTCCAGGCAATAGCATGCAATCAAAATTGTGCTTGGTGGATTCTTATTAATCCCTTCACAGTGCTCCAGGTGCTGGGATGTGACAACCGTCAATTAAGAAGTGCTTGTGCTTCTCAAAGTAAATGAATCCACAAAGGTGTGGATCAGTGAACCAATAAATAAATATATAAAGAATTCCATACAAAAATCACATAAGGATATATAAAAAAATCACATAAGAATATATAAAAAAGTATAAATATATAAATGTGCTCCAAGTAGTGTTTAAAAGTCCAAGCAATAGCATGCAATCAAAATTGTGCTTGGTGAATTCTTATTAATCCATTCACAGTGCTCCAGGTGCTGGGATGTGACAACCGTGGCCTCTTACCAGCTAGCAGCAGGTCACAATGCTAACCCGGAAGTAACACAAATAGTAAGAAGCTAATTGTCACCTTATAGTGTATGTTTTTTGGAGAATAAAACAGTATTTCACTATTGGAGGCTATTTGTTCTTCTATATCTTTATGTGTATGGGGGGACTACATGGTCCAACTCGAGTAATATAGGAGCCAGAGATCCAAGCAATCGAAGAGAGGTTTGATCCACCCAATAAAGGGATCACAGGCGTTGGGGGTCCTTGTGACCTGCTGCTAGCTGGTAAGAGGCCACGGTTGTCACATCCCAGCACCTGGAGCACTGTGAATGGATTAATAAGAATTCACCAAGCACAATTTTGATTGCATGCTATTGCTTGGACTTTTAAACACTACTTGGAGCACATTTATATATTTATACTTTTTTATATATTCTTATGTGATTTTTTTATATATCCTTATGTGATTTTTGTATGGAATTCTTTATATATTTATTTATTGGTTCACTGATCCACACCTTTGTGGATTAATTTACTTTGAGAAGCACAAGCACTTCTTAATTGACGGTTGTCACATCCCATCACCTGGAGCACTGTGAAGGGATTAATAAGAATCGACCAAGCACAATTTTGATTGCATGCTATTGCCTTGACTTTTAAACACTACTTGGAGCACATTTATATATTTATATTTTTATATATTCTTATGTGATTTTTGTATGGAATTCTTTATATATCTATTTATTGGTTCACTGATCCACACCTTTGTGGATTAATTTACTTTGAGAAGCACAAACACTTCTGAATTGAAATTGCACTGGTATGCACTTTTCTTTGCTAATTGCACCAATAGTAGATCATATATATATATTTGTAGCAATTTTAAATCACATATATTACACTTTAAATCACCTATTAATTTTTATAACACGTGATATATTAAGATTACCAGCGCCTTTTTACCTATGATATATACCTATTTATT
Source organism: Pelophylax lessonae (assembly GCF_965119305.1). Lineage (NCBI taxonomy): Eukaryota > Metazoa > Chordata > Amphibia > Anura > Ranidae > Pelophylax > Pelophylax lessonae. Next base: position 491,355,314 of record NC_138768.1, on the reverse strand, counting down.
GTTTTATTACAATTAAAAGGGCAGCAGGTTCAACAATCTTTTATTTAAAGGGCCAGGCGACTTCTCTTTTCTTTTTATTATTAAAAGCCAGGTGCTGAAGGACAGAGGGCTGTCAGAGTCAGTGATTCCTACATTGTTGAAAGCTAGGAAATCTACTTCCAGGAAGGTTTATCATCGAGTTTGGAAGGTGTACATTACTTGGTGTGAGTCACGGGGGGTTTCTCCCCGCTCCTTTTCTGTGTCTCGCCTGTTGGAGTTTCTTCAATTGGGTGTAGATCAACATTTAGCTTTGGGCACCATCAAGGGCCAGATTTCCGCCTTGACTATTTTTTTTCCAAAGGCCGTTGCGGCAAAGTCCTTGGTTCGCACTTTTGTGCAGAGAGTTTTCCATCTGGCTCCTCCAGTGTGATCCCTGGTACCAGTGGCGGCTGGTGCTCAAAATTTGGGGGGGGGGGGCGCAAACAAAAAAATGTAATAGGCATTGCTTTGCGGCAAAAAACGATGTAAAAAATGAGTGACTTTGAGGTCCCAAAAGTGTGAAAGGGGCCTTGAGTAATTAAGGCACAGTGTGCCCCCTTTCAATGCACAGGGACCAGCGTGTCCCCTTTCAATGCACAGGGACCAGCGTGCCCCCTTTCAATGCACATAGACCAGCGTGCCCCCTTTCAATGCACAGGGACCAGCGTGCCCCCTTTCAATGCACATAGACCAGCGTGCCCCCTTTCAATGCACAGGGACCAGCGTGCCCCCTTTCAATGCACAGGGACCAGCGTGCCCCCTTTCAATGCACAGGGACCAGCGTGCCCCCTTTCAATGCACAGGGACCAGCGTGCCCCTTTCTATGCACAGGGACCAGCGTGCCCCCTTTCAATGCACAGGGACCAGCGTGCCCCCTTTCAATGCACAGGGACCAGCGTGCCCCCTTTCAATGCACAGGGACCAGCGTGCCCCCTTTCAATGCACAGGGACCAGCGTGCCCCCTTTCAATGCACAGAGATCAGCGTGCCCCCTTTCAATGCACAGAGATCAGCGTTCTCCATTGCAATGCAGAGATCAGTGTGCCCCTTTCAATGCACAGAGACCAGCGTTCCCCCTTTCAATGCACAGAGACCAGCGTGCCCCCTTTTAATGCACAGGGACCAGCGTGCCCCCTTTTAATGCACAGGGACCAGCGTGCCCCCTTTCAATGCAGAGATGCCAGCGTGCCCCCTTTCAATGCAGAGATGCCAGCGTGCCCCCTTTCAATGCAGAGATGCCAGCGTGCCCCCTTTCAATGCAGAGATGCCAGCGTGCCCCCTTTCAATGCAGAGATGCCAGCGTGCCCCATTCAATGCAGAGATGCCAGCGTGCCCCATTCAATGCAGAGATGCCAGCGTGCCCCCTGTCAATGCAGAGCTACCAGCGTGCCCCCATTCAATGCAGTGATGCCAGCGTGCCCCTTTCAATGCACAGGGACCAGCGTGCCCCCTTTCAATGCACAGGGACCAGCGTGCCCCCTTTCAATGCACAGGGACCAGCGTGCCCCCTTTCAATGCACAGGGACCAGCGTGCCCCCTTTCAATGCACAGGGACCAGCGTGCCCCCTTTCAATGCACAGGGACCAGCGTGCCCCCTTTCAATGCACAGGGACCAGCGTGCCCCCTTTCAATGCACAGAGACTAGCGTGCCCCCTTTCAATGCACAGGGACCAGCGTGCCCCCTTTCAATGCACAGGGACCAGTGTGCCCCCTTTCAATACAGAGATGCCAGCGTGCCCCCTTTCAATGTACAGAGATCAGTGTGCCCCCTTTAAATGCACAGAGATCAGTGTGCCCCCTTTCAATGCACAGAGACCAGTGTGCCCCCTTTCAATGCACAGGAACCAGCGTTCCCCCTTTCAATGCAGAGATGCCAGCATGCCCCCTTTCAATGCAGAGATGCCAGCGTGCCCCCATTCAATGCAGAGATACCAGCGTGCCCCCATTCAATGCAGAGATGCCAGCGTGCCCCATTCAATGCAGAGATGCCAGCATGCCCCCTGTCAATGCAGAGATGCCAGCGTGCCACCTGTCAATGCAGAGATGCCAGCGTGCCACCTGTCAATGCAGAGATGCCAGCGTGCCCCCTTTCAATGCAGAGATGCCAGCGTGCCCCCTTTCAATGCAGAGATGCCAGCGTGCCCCCTTTCAATGCAGAGATGCCAGCGTGCCCCCTTTCAATGCAGAGATGCCAGTGTACCCCCTTTCAATGCACAGGAACCAGCATGCCCCCTTTCAATGCACAGGGACCAGCGTGCCCCCTTTCAGTGCACAGGGACCAGCTTGCCCCCTTTCAATGCACAGGGACCAGCGTGCCCCCTTTCAATGCACAGGGACCAGCGCGCCCCCTTTCAATGCACAGGGACCAGCGCGCCCCCTTTCAATGCACAGAGATCAGCGTGCCCCCTTTCAATGCACAGAGACCAGCGTGCCTCCTTTCAATGCACAGAGACCAGCATGCCCCCTTTCAATGCACAGGGACCAGCGTGCCCCCTTTCAATGCACAGGGACCAGCGTGCCCCCTTTCAATGCACAGGGACCAGCGTGCCCCCTTTCAATGCAGAGATGCCAGCGTGCCCCCTTTCAATGCAGAGATGCCAGCGTGCCCCATTTCAATGCAGAGATACCAGCGTGCCCCATTTCAATGCAGAGATGCCAGTGTGCCCCATTCAATGCAAAGATGCCAGCGTGCCCCCTTTCAATGCACAGATGCCAGCGTGCCCCCTTTCAATGCAGAGTTAACAGCGTGCCAAGCCCCCCCGAAGTGCACTTACCTGTAGTGGCGGCTTCTCTTCAGTCCCCCGGTGCCTCCTCGAGTCCTCAGTCCTCCCGCCTCCTCCTCGGCCAATGGCATGGGGTTTGCCTTTCGGCCAATCAGGAAGCGCGTATCGGACCCGCTTCCTGATTGGCCAGGAGGAGGATCCGTGTGACAATAGCAAATTTTCATTTGCTATTGTCACACAATGGGTGGGCTTGGGGCGCACTGCTCTGTGCCCCGGGTCCACCCTTGGCTGAAGCCTATTAGAGCCTCTGGCTCTAATCGGGTGACTAAAAAACAAAAAAACAAAGCCTCATTGAACTCCATGCGTCCGGCGCCCCGCATGCAGATTAGAGGGTCGGACGCATGGATAGGGGGAGCGGCGCCCCTGCGCCCCCAACACACCGGCCGCCACTGCCTGGTACCTCCGTGGGATATTAATTTGGTTATGTCGGTGCTTCAAAAGCCTCCCTATGAAAGTATTCGAGAAATTCCTCTGCTCACTCTGTTGCAAAAGGTGGCTTTCTTAGTAGCTATTACTTCCGCGCGTTGCATGTCGGAGTTGGCTGCGTTGTCCTGTCCGTCACCTTACTTGGTGATTAAGTGGTTTTGCGACCCTGTCAGGCATTCCTTCCTAAGGTTGTCTCTGGGTTTCATGTGAATGAAGACATTGTGCTACCGTCCCTATGTCCTAAGCTTACACATTCTAAGGAAATTGCCTTACATTTGTAAGAATATTTTATAATAATATCTCGCGCTCGTACTTAATTATGTCAGAATATTTATACTGCTCTGAATATATAACAGTGTCTATTTGTGTCAATAAGCAAAGATCTGTGAAGAAGGAGAATCTCCACTTATTTCCACAAATCAATATGTAGTGAATTCTTTTTAATTGATTAATTTCTTTTTAAAAGCATATACCAATCTTAGTCTACAGTATGGAATATATATAAAATATTTATTCACAAGACATGTAATCACAATATATGACCAAACTTAAAATGACACAAAAAGATAACTCTACAGAAAATACTAACTTCAAACAATCAATGCAATGTGATGTTTAGCTCAATAATGAAAGTGAAACTGAAACAAAGTGAAAGCAAAACGAAAGCAAGATTACCATTTCTCCAGTTATAGCATAAACCATAGGTAAGTGTTCTATATAAACAGACCACAATTCTGGGAATCGCATAGCCGAATGTCACTTCACTGCAGATGAAGCGAGAATAAGCCATGCAAAATTGATGACTAAAATCGCAATAATACGCTAAATCTGATAGTAATAAAAATGTATAAAAACAAAAATCAGCTTTTTAGAGAAAAATCTACTATGGTTTATACGGCTGGGATTGTAATCTTATTACCCTTAAATATGCAATATAAAACATATAAGGAAGGAAATAAACAATATTGAATAAAATCAAATAACACAGCAAAGTTATATTTACCACACTTAAGATGGCTGCTAGCTTCAAATGGTCGTTACCAGAGTCCTAAGATGAATGCCTTTCTTAAGATGGTGGTCAGTGAGGGAGGAGTTTCGTTTGGCGTCCCTCAAAGTTTCAGATGAATGATGGAGCAAGATGGAGTAAGTCTGGATGAGTCTATAAATGGATGTAGTAGTGTGTATGTTGCAAGTGTAAGGTGTGTTGTCAGTAGTAATGTCCTGTCTCTCATCTGGGGTCTTCCTTTTATATGGTAAGAACAAAGGGCTATTAAAATTACCATAAGTTAAACCCAGAGGGATGAAACATTATCCCCATTGGTTGGGATATTCTATACCTTAACTGGTGAGGTCATAGTCACACCTCTTCTAATAACTCAATGTTTGTATAATAAAATTAAAGGATGATTTCTCTATGTTCAAGATTAACTATAAAACACAACATAAAACTTTGTCCATACTCCCAGTACATACATAAATGTACATCTAATCTCCATCATTCACCCTGGCAAGTAATGCCATTTCAATAATTATATTTTTAATACAATATAATATTTCTATATTGGAAATATCTAAATTATCCCAAGACTGCATTTGGTATTATCTCCACAGGAGGCAGTATTGTACTGTTCATTAAATTCAGTATTAAAATACGTCATAACAGACAGTAGCCCGCTATTCAAAAATAACCTTTTGACCTCTTGGCTAGTGAAAAGCCATTCATTATTTGAATTCTGCCATTACTGTCAGACATTTTGTCTGGCCTGTAGAATTTATATCACTTAGCCTAGTCCAAAGCAATTCTTATATAAACACTCCTACCACATGCCTTAAAATGAAGTAATTAGTATTCACTCTTAAGTCTAAGTAAGATTTGTTATTTAGCAAGAATATAAACCCAACATGTGATATAACATTCCTAAATATATATGTATATGCCTTACATAATATAATGACATAATTTATTGCTAATATCTTCTCACACATAATAATGTATCTTTAAACTTATAGTTTAAATGAACCTATTGTTCATCTTTAAAATACAGACAATTAAGGAGATATCACCCCCTTAACATCTGGTATAGCGTTGGGCTGACTGAGTCTTATCTAAAAGAACGTCAGTTTTCCACTTATTTATGACAAAAGAAAATAGAAATATCTGCTGAAATTATAAGACCCTATTGTAAGAGAAATTTTGTTTAAATGAACATATGAACTTTCCTTCACCTCCACCAAACAAGATTGAGGCTACGCTGTTCAGAATCTTATAAGACTGAATATACATGGCTTTTTAAATCCATATTTTTTTCTAATTTCCAATCACCCCAATAATCCTGACACATTCTTTAGATGTGGTAAGGGCGATTCGGGTTTACCTGGCGGTGACTGAACTGATTAGAGATTCTTTGTTTGTTCTTACAGATGGACCTCGTAAGGGGCAGGCCGCATCTGCTGCGACCATTTCCAAGTGGATCAGGCAGACAGTGGTGCAGGCCTACTCTATTACGGGTCAGGTTCCTCCTTTCCCTGTAAAAGCGCATTCTATTAGGGCGCTTAGTGCCTCCTGGGCCTTCCGTCATCAGGTGTCAGTGGCGCAGGTTTGCAAGGTGGCTACATGGTCGTTTGTACACACAATCACAAGATTTTATAAGGTGGATGTACTTGCATTTTCAGATGTGGCATTTGGCCGAAAAGTTTTGCAGGCTGCGGTTGCAGAGGCTATTGCTTCTTGAGGGTGAAGATTTTTTTCTGGTGAAGAGCTCCAGTTGTTCCTAGTGTCGCTCCTGTTACCTGGTTGGCTATGTTTAGCCTTGTTGGGAATTCTGCATTTGCTGTGTTTTTTCCCACCCCTCATGTTGACACTGCTTTGGGACATCCCACTGATCTGAAGAATTAAAGCGAAAGAGAACTTGATTTTTGTCTTACTGTAAAATCCCTTTCTCTGAGGTTCACTGACAGACACAGCACCCGCTCCTCTGTGAAGGTTGAGTTATTTGTTCTTCTGACACTGCTTGTTACAAACTGGAGTCCTACAGCAGGAAGTGATGGTATACCCAGGGGTGTAACCAAAAAAGTTTCTGCCTAGTCCTACTCCTGAAGAGAGACAGCATAATACCCACTGGTCTGAAGAATTGAAGCTGTGTCTGTCAGTGAACCTCAGAGAAAAGGTAACGGTAAGGCAAAAATCCAGTTTTTTTCCAGCATCCCACCCTTTTTTTTTTTTTGGCTAGTTAGTTCTCAAACGTATACTGCCATGGAGCCTTTCAGGAAAACAAAAACTTTCCTATTAAATACTTACAGTAATTTTCCTTTCCTGATGGGCTCCATGGCAGCAGGAGTTCCCTCCCAGTGTCATGAGTAGTCTAGTTACTGAACACGGCCTCTGGCTTAGCCTGCAAATTTATGGGAGTGTGGTCCTATGGGGTAGGAGTGAGGGCGGAGCTACCCAAACGTATGCTGCCATGGAGCCCATCAGGAAAGGAAAATTACGGTAAGTATTTAATTGGAATTTTTCCATTTTATTGGATCTCATACTCCTGCACAGAGATATTCAAGCAAATTCTGGTAGCTGAATGTCACACCATTACAATCATTATAAAGTATTAGCTGGAGTTTGGCTTCAGTTTGTTAGTGTATTTTTTTCTACTAGTGCATCCAATACTCCCCTCCCCCCAGACTGACAGTGCTGCTGTCTAAAGGTGTCCCCTGTGCTCATTCATCCAGAATGGGGACACTGTAATACAGCAGGTGTGTTACTGGCCAGATGACCTGTTGAAAACAGAAGGAAAAAAGCCTAAGAAAAGAATATTGATGCAGCCACCACATCTAATGGTTGGTAAACTGCAACATATTACATATTTCCTTTTCTGTTTAATACCGCTTTAGCCCTTCTTCCCTTCCTCTCCCCAGTCTTGTAGACATACCCGAGTTTATATCCCCCCACATTACATCCTGCCTCATTCCCTTACTCATCTGCCTCCAATTGCCTGGCAGCAATTCTCCCCATTTAGCTGTTTTGCATCATTACTAACATACAGATGACCTCCCAACATCTCACTGCAAGAGACAGAATCATTTTGCAGATTACTTGCCAGCACACAGCTTCACTTAAGAATTCATGAGAAAATAGCCAATATCCCATTTGACAATATGACCATATCATCACTACAGTGGTATCTTCTATACTTTCTCATGTGGGTGTTTTCCAAGCTTGACTACTTTATGGTCACATTGGGATTGTGTATTTCACAGTGTTGTCAGTGAAACGTGTAAGTCTTTTTAATGTGAATTACGATTAACAAAAAGTCCTAAAAAAAAAATGCATGCTCCTTATTTTGGTTAGTGTTGTGATTAGCTGGAATAGTAGCTAGTTGTATGATCAGTACTAATGGTTGTGTTAATCCAGTCATTTTAATTGTACAGAGCAGGAATTCTTAGACCATGGATTATATGCTGCTACTTTATTTTCTTTGAAAACAGTAATTTATTGAGAACAATTTCAACAGGAATGTATACAAACAGCAATGATCAACTTGGTACATAAATAGTATAACCATAAGTGCAAAAATACATGCATGAAACACGACAAATTACCTACACAGTAATTTGTAGGTAACATGTCTATGACGGCTATCTCAAAACAGGTCTAAGTGGTGTAAGAGAGAGCACATTCGCTTCTCGGCCTTTTGGCTAAGATCAAGTGTAGTATTTGTTCTTATCAGTTGGTATGGACCCTGATGGTTAGTATCGGCATGGGGCTGAAAGGAACCGGGGCGCTCTGGGCGTAACTGGAGGACCAGGAAGTAAGCCATGTCAGAGAAAGCCGGATGGGTCCATTGCCTTCTGATTTGAATGGGTCCGCCCCTGTCAGTTTGAAGGGAGCGAGAAAGCCGGGCGACCACGGCTAGTATTGCTCCTGGATGTGATTGGTAAGGAACGGCGGATGGCGGTGGGAGAGCCTTTCCTCCTGGGTTGAATCTGGCCTTGCAAAAGGCTTGTCCCCAGTTGAAGGCAGGTTCTCCCTAAGCTGTCTAAAGTTCTGATGCCTCCTGATGGGATAGGGCTACACTGGGACTGGCCTTGGGCCGAGATAGAAAAAGCCTGTGGTGTACGTGCCCCTGGGGTGGCAGCCCAGGGGTGCCTTAATTCTCACTGGTGAGGGGCAGCTCACCTGAGTTTTTCGGCACCTTGATCACTGCACCATCACACTTTTTCAGCACCTGCCTCTTGGGGCGGGCCTTTTGGCCAGCACCAGAGGAATTTTTTATTCCTGGCCGGGGGGGCCTTCCAAGGTCCTGCACTTTGGCACTACCCAGCACTTCTCCACTTCCCTTTTCCCCACTCTCTTTTTTTTTTTTTTTTTTTTTTTTTGTGTGTCCACGTTTGTCCCTTTTTTTGGTTGAGCACTTGCACGACTGGTACGGCGTAGGTCCTCGGGCCCTGAAAGTCTTGGGAGGGGGTGGATATGGCCTTCTGGCTTAGTTCGCCCTCTCTCATGGGGTCTCCCTTCGGGGGAGCCCCACCTAGTACTCGGGGTAGGCTGTTTCGGCAGTCCCCCTGAAGAATGGGGTCTGCCCGGCTTCGGCTGGGTGGACCAAAGTGAGTACCTCAGTCCCTGTCAGGAGCTTCGCGCCCCGGGGGATGAGGGTCAGGGCCCTTCCTCTTCGGAGGAGGGCCATGTGTACGCCTTGTGCACTTTTTTGTGTGTCTCACGTTTGCGTGTGTGCACTTTTTTATGCACCGGGTGTTAAGTCTTTCACACACCACGGGCTTTAAAAAAAAAAAAAAAAGAGAGAGCACATTCCATCTGCCAATGTGGCTGAACCAGAATAATAATGGAACAGTACAGGTACATACAGCGATACAACGAGAGCAGAGCCATCGCAGCCCATCCTCTGTGGTACAGCACGGTAGGACATTAATCGGAACAGGTATCAGCATTCTCCAGCCATCTACCCCAGACTTTATCATACTTTGTTTGACAGCCCCTATGGCGATAGATCAGTTTCTTATATGGGTGGGAGGGTAGAGTTCACATCAGCCCTCCATGCCTGTATGGACGGGGGTTGAATCTGCATCCATAATCTTAGCTATAAGTTTTCTGGCACTGAAAAGTGTCTCATGGAGAAAGGTAGCAAAGAATTTATCAGAGTCAGGGAACAGACCAAGGAGGCATATCTTTGGGTCCAGTTGGAGAGGCGATCCCATATAATCGTACAGGAATTGAATTATTTGTAGCCAGAAGGATTGGATTGGTGGGAAGGACCATATCAAATGCAAAAAGGTACCTACTGTTAGAGATGGCCTTGCGGTTCGCCCGGCGGTCGGTTCGCAGCGAATTTTGCTTGTTCGCTATCCGCCAAATTTTCGGACACATGGCGTCGTTCGCGGTGGCCATATTTGTTTACATTGGGGAGAACTCTGACCCGTGACACAGCCATCAGGTGGAACGGGACAGCCAATTGAAACATTCCAGCACATGGACAGTCCCCCTACCCTATAAATAGACCCGATCTGGTGGCCATTTCACATTCCGCTTTCTGCCAGTGTAGGGAGAGGTCTGCTGTGCTCGTCAGGGAGAGTTTGCTAGACACATATAGTGCTGTGAAGATCCACAAAAGTCCTTTCCAGGGCTGGTATTTTTCGGTATAGGTCTACTAGTATCTTTAGAGCTTCGGGAGAGGTATCCAGTGGTTGCTTTAGGGGCAGTTAGAGATCAGCTGCAGTCACAAATCACTCTGTCAATGTCCACAAAAGTCCTTTTCAGGGCTGGTATTTCGATATAGGTCTAGTATCTTTTGAGCTTAGGGAGAGGTATCCTGTGGTTGCTTTAGGGGCAGTTAGAGATCGGCTGCAGTCACACACAAATCGCTTTGTCAATGTCCACCAAAGTCATTTAAAATGCTCCAATGTCGTTTTAGGGTCTGTTACAGTCTCTTTACTATATGGCCAGGTATCCTGTGGTTGCTTTAGGGGCAGTTAGAGATTGGCTGAAGTCACACAGAAATCGCTTTGTCAATGTCCACAAAAGTAATTTAAAATGCTCCAATGTCATTTTAGGGTCTATTACAGTCTCTTTACTATAGGGCCAGGTATCCTGTGGTTGCTTTAGGGGCAGTTAGAGATCGGCTGCAGTCACACAGAAATCGCTTTGTCAATGTCCACAAAAGTCATTTAAAATGCTTGAATGCTGTTATAGTGTCTATTACAGTCTCTTTACTATAGGGGCGGGTATCCAGTGGTTGCTTTAGGGGCAGTTAGAGATCGGCTGCAGTCACACACAAATTGCTCTGTTAATGTCCATAAAAGTCATGTAAATGGCTGCAAATGTTTTGGTATTGCTGTGCAGTGCACTAAAAAAAGGGGGGGGGGGGTAATCCACAGTATAATATACTTTGTAGAAAGCATATTATAGTGGATTAGTACTATTATTGTTCACTGTGCAGTATTGTGACAGGTGTGGTGGTGAGACTAAACGTTTCTGCAGCAACACTACACACAGTGACAAAAGCACTTATAATGTATTATAACTGGTGTGATAGACCAATTGCACCCCCCCCCCCAATGCCACATATTGAAGTGGGGTGTTATCTGAGTAAACTTTTTCTAGTGTATTTGTGTCATGCAACAATATTGACTAGTTTGCTGAGTGAAGTCTGGTACACACAGCGCCAAACTCACTGGCCAATTTTTGGAACTGGTGTGCTACACCAATGCCACATATTGAAGTGGGGTGTTATATAACAGTATAATTTTCTAAGAGTGTATTTTAGTCCTGCAAAAATTTGGCCTCTCGCTGTGTAAACAGTGCTACACACAGTGACAACAGTTACTGGCCAATTATTTGTAGAACTGGTGTAATAAACCTGTGCCCCCAATGCCACATATTGAAGTGGGGTGTTATTTAACAGTATAATTTTCTAAGAGTATATTTTAGTCCTGCAAAAATGTGGCCTCTTGCTGTGTAAACAGTGCTACACACAGTGACAACAGTTACTGGCCAATTATTTGTAGAACTGGTGTAATAAACCTGTGCCCCCCCCCCCCAATGCCACATATTGAAGTGGGGTGTTATCTGAGTAAACTTTTTCAAGTGTATTTGTGTCATGCAACAATATTGCCTAGTTTGCTATGTGAAGTCTGGTACACACAGCGCCTAACTCACTGGCCAATTTTTTGAACTGGTGTGCTACACCAATGCTCCCCCCTATGCCACATATTGACGTGGGGTGTTATTTAACAGTATACATTTCTAAGAGTGTATTTTAGTCCTGCAAACATTTGGCCTCTTTTGCTGTGTTAACTCTGCTACACACAGTGACATTAGTTACTGACCAATTATTTGTAGAACTGACGGACCGGCAGATAGGTAGAAAGCAGACTGCAAATGTATCAGGAGCGAGCCATCAACCATGTACAGTCACATCTGGCGCTCCCAGGACGCCTGCACATGGCTCCGCAGTGTGGGCTTTTATTAATGTGTCCGTTGCTGACACCAGTGTTGCCATCTGCAGCCTGTGCAGTCAACGCATAAGTCACGGTAAGCCCAACACTCACCTAGGGACAACCGCCTTAAGAAGGCACCTGAAATCCCATCACCAAGCCCAGTGGGAGCAAAACTTGTGTATACTGTGAACGCCTACTGTACCTCTAGCCATCATATACTACATTCTTTACTGTCAGTTCAACCCATGTGAGCTCATGTTTGCGGCCTAAACAGCCCGCCACCAACTTGTGTATACAGTGATCGCCTACTGTACCTCTAGCAATCACATACTACGTTCTTTGCTGTCAGTTCAATCCATGTGAGCTCATGTTTGCGGCCTAAACAGCCCGCCACCAACTTGTGTATACTGTTAACGCCTACTGTACCTCTAGCCATCATATACTACGTTCTTTACTGTCAGTTCAACCCATGTGAGCTCATGTTTGCGGCCTAAACAGCCCGCCACCAACTTGTGTATACAGTGTACGCCTACTGTACCTCTAAATATCATATACTACATTCTTTACTGTCAGTTCAACCCATGTGAGCTAATTTTTGCAGCCTATACAGGCCGACACTTACTTCAGTATACTGTGTGAATGCCTAATGTACCTTCAGCCACAGAATACTACGTACTTACCTGTCAGGTAAACCCATGTGGGCTAACGTTTTGGGCCTGGAATGAGCGACACTTACTTCTGTTACCTGTGAATGCCTAATGTACCTTCAGCCACAGAATACTACGTTCTTAGCTGTCAGGTTAATTTTTGGGGCCTGGAATGGCCGACACTTACTTCTTTATCCTGTGAATGCCTAATTTTTCAGACTGGAAATGAAAAACAGTGGGTCTGTAAAGGTTCCGCCAAATTGTGGAATGGATGCGGACCCATTTTACAGATGTGTGAATGGACCCTATATGTATTATTAGACAATGTATTTACCGGCTGCTGTCAGTTCTGGCTGATTTATGAAAAAAAATATATATTTTTTGCTGTAAAAAAAAAATAAAAAAATTTAGGGCAACTTTTTCAATTGCAATACTTCTGTTATGACATTGTCCATGTGCTGGGACTATTTGTGCACAGCTAGTACGTCTTTTGTGGCTGCAAATATGACCTAAATGTTTTTAAAGTTCGCCTCCCTTCCAAGTCAATGGGGCCCACCGCGAACTCGCTTTTGAGAAAATTTGCGGCTGGCGTTCGCAAACCGCCCGACCGATGTTCGTCCATCACTACCTACTGTATCTGTGTGTGGCACCTGGGGCAGTATGAATTATAGTGTGGACGATACCTTGAAATTCGCAATGGGGTCAAGTAGAATCTATGGATAATGTAAAGCTGAGTCAGTCTGTCAGACAGTTTCGGAGAAGAGAGGTGATGGCAGTGTAGAACCATGTCCCAGTCCATCTCATCCAGTGTGCCCAGATCCCTTTCCCAACGCCCCTTGGCCCTGTCAGTCACAGTATTGGTGGTCTTGATACGCAGTTCGAGGTAAAGGGCAAATGTTAACTTGGTTGGGTTATTCCCTAGAATGATGTCCAGGACTGGCGGTCTAGATAGAGTAGGAATTCGATCTGGGAATTGAGCTTGTAGTGCATGCCTCAGTTGAATGTATCTGAAGAGCATAAAGGTCGGGAGGTCAAATTCGTCTTTCAGGGATTGAAACAATCGCACCCCTGTAGTACACATAAATTGGAACAGGTATAGAACGCCACGTCTCGCCCACAGGTCGACTCCTGGTATTGTGACCAACTCCCGGAGGTATGGATTATGCCATAGAGGAGTATGGTTATGTATATGGGTAAGGTCTAGCTTTTGAAGGGCCAACTCTCAAACACAACGGTGGTTGACGGGCATTGAGTCTCGGGAGGGAGGTAAGGTCAGCAGTTCACATCCACAAAGGAGTATTTGTGCCGGGGTGTGGGTTGCGCTATCTGTGCTCCAGCAGACCAAGGTTTAGTATCGAAGAGACTCCAAAGTACAGAAGTTGTAGAAATGGGAAAGTTGGGACGCCAGGTAGTGAAGGTCAGGCAGGGCCACGCCCCCTTGTGTGGTCGGATTCTTAAGTATGGGCCATGATAACTTGTGTCTGCTTGTGCCCCAAGTAAATGAATTAAGAATGGCATCAATAATTTTAACAAATTTGAGGGGTATCAGGGTCGGAGAATGCCAGAGCATGTACAGAATTTTGGGTAGCACTATCATTTTTACGAGGTTTACTCTACCCATTACCCCCCCAGTGGAAGGCGAGCCTAGGTTTGTGTGTGTTGCTTTACAGTAATGATTAGGGGTTCGGTATCATCAAGGACATAGTCTTTGGGTGTGTTGGTATCAAGTACTCCCAGGTACTTAATCGTAGATACTCTGGTTAGAGGCAGGGAAGCCAAGTCCACTGCAGGGGGAAATTAATCCAAGGGCAAAATCTGTGATTTAAACCAGTTAATACGCAAGCCAGAGTGTCGGCCAAAGTCTTCTATGGTGTGCAGTGTGTTTTGCAGGGTGGTTCCAGTATCCGCAAGATACAGCAGCATATCATCTACGCATAGTCCAATGGTATCTGTGATGGGTCCCAGACTCAGGCCTCGAATGCCAGGGTGTGTCCTGAGGGCAATGGCTAGGGGTTCAACAGCTAGAGCATATAACAACGGGTGGTTGTAGGACCCCTTCCCCTTAGGCCGGGTGCCAAGGCCTAAGGGAAAGGGGTCCTACAACCACCCATTCACCGCTACCTTAGCCACTGGGAGATGGTACAATAGTTTAACCCATTTTATAAATGAGGGGCCAAAATTGAATCCCTCCAGGCATTCCCAAAGATATTCCCAATTCCACCGAATCAAAGGCATTGGCGGCATCCAAAGTCACCACAGCCCTAGTGCCCACCTGCTCATAGCTCGCCTGTATGTTCATATATAACCTCCGTATGTTCATGGATGTGTTTTTCCCCAGCATGAAGCCAGTTTGGTCTGTGTGGATAAGGGATAGAGTCGCCTTGTTAAGGCGTGACGCCAGAACTTTCGCTAATACCTTGATTTCCTCCTGCAAGAGTGAAATGGGGCAATACGATTCGGGGTAATGGGGGTCCTTGTCGGGCTTAGGAATGACAATGATCATGACCTCACACATGGAGCCAGGAAGCGAGTTCGTGTCGTACGCATGGTTGTTGAGCGAGAGTAATGCAGGGGTCAGCACATCGGTATAGGTCGCATAAAAATCTTACGGTATGCCATCAGAGGCGGGGGCCTTGGCTGGGGCAAGGGAGGCAATCAGAGAAGAATTTTTGTCCATGGAAAGCGGGGCATCAAGTGCACCTCTCTGGGAGTCAGACAATTGTGGAAAAGATATAAGTTGCAGGAAAGTCTGGGTTTCTGACACACTGGTAGACTTTTGGGAAGTATTGAGTGCAGCGTAAAAAGAGCATCCATACCGTCCTGATTAGCTAGGTAAGCAAGAAGCTTGCCCGCCCTTTCACCATGTTCAAATACCTGTTGTTTACAGAAGAAAAGCTTCTGTCTGGCCTTTTCGTAATGGAGTTGGTCAACAATGCGAGTGTGGGATCTAAGTGCAGAGAGGTTCAAAGGTGTGGGTTCCCGAGTGTAGGTAGTGATGACTGATGCCAGCTGGTCAACAGCTTGTTGAAGGATAGATCGGGATGTCGATTTCAGTCGGTTTGTGAGCTGGGTAAGAACAGAATGAACATGTAATGTAAACATTTCCCAGATGGTATCTGCAGCTGCGGAGTCTCTGTTTGTGGTGAAAAATAATTGCCACTCACTGGGCAAGTCCTCCTGCTCTGCCAGAGCCTGAAGCCAAAATTGGTGGAGTCGCCACAGGCGAGGCACGACCTGAGGGGATATGGAAAACGTTGCCCAGCAGGGGGCATGGTTCGATAGGGACCTGGGCTCAAAACCGGTGCCCTTTAGCAAGGGTAGTAAACAGTCAGAGACCAGTATGAAGTCTATCCGTGACATGGTAGAGTGCAAAAAATATTTTTTTAATCAGAGTAATGTTTTACCAAAATTTTTTTTTTTCAATAGATTGTTTTTTAATAGATTGTTTTATAGTACTATTGTGGATTTATTGTTTGTATACCTTATTAGACCAGCTGTAAGGAATTGTGTGCATTATGAATTAACAGTACTCTAGGCTGGTAAAAGAGTAAATGTATGGCAGGGGTTAACAACCCCACTGCAACCACACCCATGAGGGAGGAGCCGTTTCAAGGCTCCATGGGTGAGGTACAGATCACTTCTGCTATATAAACTGGTGGTCTAGACATGGCCCCTTGGCTCTGAGGAAGAGGTGAAGCCTTGAAACACGTCAACCGTCATTCTATCAAAGACAGTGGACATTGCAACAATGGACTCTTTGTTTTTTGTTTGCAGTACTTTGTTGACCACCACACTCCTAGAGGGCAGCAAGGCCTTAGCCATTGGGGGTGCCAAGTAAGAGTTCCGTGATAGAAGTGTTCTGGGAACCCTGTTTCTGAGCGCAGGAGCAAGGTGCTATGCATCGCAAATTTGTTTTGAAGTGTCTGTAAGTGCAAAGTCTCTAAGGAGTCGGCTAAGTCTGGTGGAGTTAGGCATGGAGGGGGAGGCAATAGAATGCATGCGGTCCAGGGACGAGTTCAAAACCATGTTAAAATCCCCGAGCCATATGGCAGGTACTGTGGGGTGCTGGGCCATGAAGGAAACAAGAGACAAATTCAGAGCTATAAGGAGGAGGTATATAGCAGGCCAGGATCAAATGGGGTTTAGTATACAGCATCAAGTGTAGAAAAACAAACCTGCCATGGGGGTCCGTGTACACAGAAATAATCAACAACTGTATGTTTTTGGCGATGAGAATAGAGACACCTCTCTAATGGGTGCTATAAATGGAGTGGTAAGCCCAACCAATCCATGGCCTTTTCAGGGCACGCTGGAGATGGTCTGTGGCATGTGTCTCCACCAATACCACCACATCAGCCGTATAGGATTTAAGGCATGCAAAGTTAGCAGAGCGTTTCAACTTGTCCCTGAGCCCGCGGACATTCCACGTAACAAATTTCACAGCGGCCATGGGCGGAGATTGAGGTGTAGAAGGAGGGGCAATACAACGGATGCCCCCAAGGCTGGTCTGCAGGGAATACAGTAGGACAATAAGGCACAGTAAACTTAATATTACGATTGTTGAACAAGATTTACCAGGTATGAATGCATTTAATAAACATTTACAATAAGGAAGGAAAAAAAATCAAAACATAACACACCCCCCATCCCGCTCTCCACTGCCTAAACTCAGCGGGCGCATAATTCCCAAACCCAGCGTAGAGATGGTATAGCATTACCAGGCGTGTAAGAAGGTTAGAAAGGACATAAAATGCACAGTAAAAAAGAACCAGTCATCTCTACACATTGGCCAGAGATCAAAAGGGACAAACTATCGCTGGTAGGTTGAACAGTGGTAAGACTCATTGTAGAAGCTGGAAAGTGTAGACGCAGTGACCATATGTCAGTCTGCGGCCATAGTTCGCTCTTGGTGCAGGAAAAATATAGCAGGGTGATCATCTGAGGAGTAAAAGACACAAATGCAGTAATGTAGAAATCAGAAGTGTGTAGTGGAAGTCTGGGAAAGTACATGAGGTATAGGGAAACGTGGTGCCCATTATGGTAAGTCTTCAGGGATGTAAAACATAAACAGCGACATCCAGAGTCTGAAATCAGGCAGGGGTTAGAATAAAGGGAAGGAAGGGGGAGTACTTGCCATCCAGGGGGTACAGTACAGTTATTATGACAGGCCTTCACTAACATGGGGCGGCAAGGTGGTCACTCAAACAACATCCCATGGAGGAAAATAAGGATAGCTTAGTAACACCAGAATCATAGGGAACTCCCCATCAAGCAGGGTTATTCCTGGTCGCGGCCTGCTGGTCCAGCAACGTGGAGGTGAGGTCAGGATCCTCAAAGAAGTGTGCCCGGTCATCACACACCACCCGGAGGTGGGCAGGGAAAAGCATGGCGTATTTCAGATGGTGTATTAGGAGGCGTCGTTTAACATCTGTAAAGCGGGATCTCTGCTTCTGAACCTCCGCCGAGAAATCCGGAAAGGCCATGACATGGGTGTTGTGGAATGGGATATTTCCACGCTCATGAGTCAGTCTCAGGATTTGATCATGGTCCCGGTAATTTAGGAATTTAGCAATAAATGTTCTGGGGGGCGCGGTGAGCCGGCATGCGGTGGGCTCTCTCTACAGTAAAAGTAGTGGAGAAGGCCTCTCTCCCATAGGTGTTAAAAGGTTTTCCAGAAAGGTAGAAGAGTCAGGGCCCTCAGCACCCTCAGGGAGCCTGACTAACATTGCAGCGTTTGGCCCTGTTCTTCATGTCATCCTGCTTCTGGGTCAGCTGCTGCAGTTGCCTTTGCAGGGATTCAGTAGTGTAGAGGGTGTATAGTATCCTCCGCACGGCCTAGTCTGGTGTAACAATCCTACAGGCTCACCTGAGTCAGAGGACTGCTGGCCGGAGGTAGGAGTGGAGCCCAGTGGCAAGGACCACAGGCCGGTAGTAGGTGCAGGAAGTATGGCAGAGGCGTGGTCAAACAATCCGGGTTGGCTATGGTGGTAGCAGTGCTGGATACCAGATGGACACCAGGTAGTACTCTGATGAGGACACGGGTTCACCTGAGGTGCGGAAACTAAGTGCTAACTGGTTTTCACTAGAGCCCCTGATGGTGGGGATAGACTGCGCTGCAAGCTAACACCAGGTCGCGGTCCCCAGGATCACCCAGCCAGGCAGAGTGCAGGTTCGGTCCAGAGGTGGAGAAGCAGACAAGGGACAACCAGAGAGAAGTGAGACGAGCCAAAGGTCGGGGCGGGCAGCAGTAAGCATGGTCAGACAATCCGGATCGGCAACGGAGGTAACAGTTCAGTAGGTAGGGACAAAGCAGAAGAGTAGTCGGTAGTCAATTCCTGGTCAGCAGTGGATTTGTGGTAGTAGATAATAGCAGCAGATGAGGAGAAGCTTGATCAAGGCTCAGGAGCTCAATAATCAGCAAGCTTGAGTGCAAGGGGCTGGACTTATATAGGGAAGTACCAGGTGTGGGGAATCAAGGGTGATGAGCAAGGCTTGGCAAGACTAAGGTTGAAATAACAGGCTTCAGGGAAGAATGTCCAGAGAGGACGGTAGCCTAGTAAGCAGGGCTACTGCCTGGGATGTGGCTGGTCACGGGTTCGAATCCCGACAGTACCCCCCCCCCCCCCTTCTAAGGTGACCTCCGGGCACCGCAGGGGCAGGCTTACTGGGGTGCCGTTGGTGGAACTCTTTTACCAGTCTGGGGGCGTGGACGTTTTCTTCTGGTTCCCAGGAGTCATCCTCGGGAGGGTAGCCCTCCCAACCAATTAGATATTGTAGTCTTCCCCGGTGGATCCTGGAGTCGAGGATGTTTGCGACAGTGTATTCTTCTTCACCCTGTAACCTTACGGGTGGTGGAGGGGGGCGAGTGGCGGCCTGTGAAGGTTTTCTCCACATATGGCTTGAGCAATGGAAGACAGGGTGCACCCTAATGGAGTCCGGAAGATCGAGCCGGAACGTGACATCATTCATTTGAGCGGAGATCCGCAACGGACCCATGTATTTTTTGAGGGGATCTTCAATCTGAGGTTCCTGGTGGACAGCCACACCTTGTCTCCCACATGGAAGACCGGGTGGGTATGCCGCGTCTGTCTGCTCCCTGTTTAAAGCGCCTCTGGGCGAGCTGGAGGTTGTTTATAATGTTCTTTTGTGCCTCCTGTAGGGTTGTTAGGCGTTCTGCCACTGCTGGGAGGGTGGAGGCGACAGGTAGGTGGGGAATGAACACCGGGTGCGAGCCTGTGTTAGCAAAGAAGGGGCTGTGCTTGGTTGAGCTGTGCTCAGCATTGTTGTAGGCGAACTCGGCCGTGGAGAGATGGTCAAGCCAGTCATCCTGCAGGTGGGAGCTGAAACAGCGTAGGTACTGCTCTAAGGTCTGATTAGTTCTCTCCGTCTGCCCGTTTGACTGAGGGTGGAAGGCAGAGGACAGGTTCACCTTAACCCCGAGCGCCAAGCAGAAGTTCTTCCAGAACTTGGAGGCAAATTGTACGCCTCGGTCGGAGACCACATCGTCTGGGATCCTATGCAGCCTGAAGACCTCTCTGAGAATAAGATCGGCCGTCTGTTTGGCAGTGGGTAGGCATTTGTAGGGGATGAAATGGGCCATCTTGGTAAGGTGGTCGACTACGACCAGGATGGTGTTCATCCATTTTGAAGGAGGAAGGTCTACGACAAAGTCCATGGAGATCGAGCCCCAGGGGTGCGAGGGAATGGGGAGATGTTGTAACAGACCCACGGGAGAGGAATGAGGAGTCTTATTGTGGGCACAGACCGTGCACGAAGAGATGTACCTCTTGATGTCCTCCTTGTATGTTGGCCACCAGAAGGAGCGGGAGAGAAGCTCCTGGGTCTTTCTTGTGCCTAGATGACCGGCCAGCTTGGAGTCATGGTTGAGTCTGAGTACTTCGAGCCGTGCGATTTCTGGTACATATAACTGTAGGTCCTGATGAAACCAATGACCGTTCTTAAACGTAAGGCTGACATTCCTTGTGGGGTGGGCGAGAAAGGGGTCATTTTCGTATCCTTCTTTGATTGTGCCCAGGAGTTCTTTAGAGTAGGTGGCCCCTATGACCCTTCTCTCGGGTAGGATGTTGTTTTGGCCCTTGTTACACTGCGATGGCTCTGAAAACATTCTGGAGAGGGCGTCAGCCTTACCGTTCTTTCATCTGGGGCGATAGGTAATGAGAAAGTTGAAGCGGGAAAAGATTAGGCTCCATCTGGCCCGTCTGGCTGAGAGTCTCTTAGCGCTGCGGATGAACTCGAGGTTCTTGTGGTCAGTTAGTACGATTATGGGAATAAAAAGAAAAGAGAAGGCGCCTGGCCCTTTAAATAAAAGATTGTTGAACCTGCTGCCCTTTTAATTGTAATAAAACAATAAATAGGTATATATCATAGGTAAAAAGGCGCTGGTAATCTTAATATATCACGTGTTATAAAAATTAATAGGTGATTTAAAGTGTAATATATGTGATTAAAAATTGCTACAAATATATATATATGATCTACTATTGGTGCAATTAGCAAAGAAAAGTGCATACCAGTGCAATTTCAATTCAGAAGTGTTTGTGCTTCTCAAAGTAAATTAATCCACAAAGGTGTGGATCAGTGAACCAATAAATAGATATATAAAGAATTCCATACAAAAATCACATAAGAATATATAAAAATATAAATATATAAATGTGCTCCAAGTAGTGTTTAAAAGTCCAGGCAATAGCATGCAATCAAAATTGTGCTTGGTGGATTCTTATTAATCCCTTCACAGTGCTCCAGGTGCTGGGATGTGACACCCGTCAATTAAGAAGTGCTTGTGCTTCTCAAAGTAAATTAATCCACAAAGGTGTGGATCAGTGAACCAATAAATAAATATATAAAGAATTCCATACAAAAATCACATAAGGATATATAAAAAAAAATCACATAAGAATATATAAAAAAGTATAAATATATAAATGTGCTCCAAGTAGTGTTTAAAAGTCCAAGCAATAGCATGCAATCAAAATTGTGCTTGGTGAATTCTTATTAATCCATTCACAGTGCTCCAGGTGCTGGGATGTGACAACCGTGGCCTCTTACCAGCTAGCAGCAGGTCACAAGGACCCCCAACGCCTGTGATCCCTTTATTGGGTGGATCAGACCTCTCCTCGATTGCTTGGATCTCTGGCTCCTATATTACTCGAGTTGGACTATGTAGTCCCCCCATACACATAAAGATATAGAAGAACAAATAGCCTCCAATAGTGAAATACTGTTTTATTCTCCAAAAAACATACACTATAAGGTGACAATTAGCCTCTTACTATTTGTTGTGCCCTCCTGGCACTGGGCAATTCGGCAGTACAAAATCGTTTTTTTGGGTCTTAGGAAGATATTCTCCGGGGATCTGCAGCACCCTGTATCTCCTTTCCCCCTTTCTTTGTATTGCGGCGGTGGATGTGTATCCCAGCCTCTGTTCCAATAGTTCTTTGAATCTTATTGGGACATTTGATGGCAAAATGACCCAGCTCTCCACAGTAGAGGTTTTCGGCCAGCTGTCTCTCCTTCTCAGCTGTGGATAGAGACCTACGTAGTGCGTCGACCTGCATAGGTTCAGTTGCTGACTGGGGGTCGCGCTGGGCGGTAGAGGAGAAGGAGTAAGTGGGTCTGTGGTCCGAGGACCAGAGTCTTTCCTTCTTCCTCTCGTCCTAGAGTCTTTGATCTATCCGGATGCATAACTGAATAAAGTCATCCAGATCGTCCGGGGCCTCAACTCTGGAGAGTTCGTCTTTTATTGCTTCGCACAGGCCTCGCCGGAATTGGCTCCTCTGTGCTGCTGGGTTCCAGATGGTGTCCGTGACCCAACGGTGAAATTCGGCGGTATATTCGGCGACGGAGCGTCTCCCTTGTCGCAGACTATGTAGTCGCGCCTCGGCCGACGCACAGCAGTTGGGGTCATCGAAGACTTGGCTCATGATGGTGATGAAGTTGTTTAGGTTGTCCAGGAGCTGATTGTTAGACTCCACATATGGCGATGCCCAAGTGAGACGAGCCAAAGGTCGGGGCGGGCAGCAGTAAGCGTGGTCAGACAATACGGATCGGCAACGGAGGTAGCAGTTCAGTAGGTAGGGACAAAGCAGAAGAGTAGTCGGTAGTCAATTCCTGGTCAGCAGTGGATTTGTGGTAGTAGATAATAGCAGCAGATGAGGAGAAGCTTGATCAAGGCTCAGGAGCTCAATAATCAGCAAGCTTGAGTGCAAGGGAC
Source organism: Pelophylax lessonae (assembly GCF_965119305.1). NCBI lineage: Eukaryota > Metazoa > Chordata > Amphibia > Anura > Ranidae > Pelophylax > Pelophylax lessonae. The sequence goes on along the minus strand of NC_138768.1, from coordinate 491,332,762 downwards.
TGGACTTATATAGGGAAGTACCAGGTGTGGGGAATCAAGGGTGATGAGTAAGGCTTGGCAAGACTAAAGCCTCGTACACACGCACCGATTGTTGGCCGACCGATCGGCCGTCTTTTGTCCAGTGTTGTTGTGTTGGTTGAAATGTGCTCTAGACTGCACACGAATTTTGTCGGCCAACAACAACCAACTGCAGAAGTGATGTCATGTTCTGGTTTACTTTCCGTGTGTTTTTTCTTCTCTGAGCATGCCCAGTCTTGCTCATCACATTTTTGTCTGCCGAAATCTGTACTGACTGAGGAACCATTGGCCGTTCTGGTGACGGCCAACAAAAATTTTATAGCATGCACACCAGATTTTGTTCGGCCGAAAATTTGCAGTCGGTTGTCGGAAGCATCATACTAACCAGCCGACAATCGGCCGATCGGACGTTGGCCGAAAATTCACAGCCAACAATTGGTGCGTGTGTACGAGGCTTTAGGTTAAAATAATAGGCTTCAGGGAAGAATGTCCAGAGAGGACGGTAGCCTAGTAAGCAAGGCTACCGCCTGAGATGTGGCTGGTCATGGGTTCGAATCCCAACATCTGGTCTCAGCCTCAGTCACTCGGTCTCTTAATTTGGCCATGCCCTGCCTAATTAATGAGATATCTATTTTTACCTCTTTAATATTGGAGGTCAGGGTAGTTTGGCACGTGGATATCGCCTCCAGAACTCTGGTGGTGTCAGCAGCAGAAGAGGCCTTAGTGGTGGCAGCGCCATCTTCCCCAGGGTGATTCTTCTCCTGCCTCCTGAAATTATCCAGCGCAGGAACGGCTGTGGACGTCTTCCGTGGTGGCGACATGCTCCAGAGGGTCTTGGTAATGTATACCATGGTATTAGCCAGTAATTGGAATGGGAGAGCACACAGGATGAGTGGTGAAGGAGAGACCGGGAGCGGAGCGGAGCTAACATGCCTCCTGCGCCATTGCCGTCCAGTCCACGCCACCCCATATGCTGCTACTTTTAGGTAATTGGATACTGGAAGAAATCTTTTCTGAGATCCGCCCCCCAGTGTGCCAACACAACCCTGCACATATGGCTTCTGTTCTTTTGTAGTGAAGGGGTAATGGACCGCTTTTGTTGGAGAAGATTTTTTTCTATTTTTCACCGGTTTTTCATTTCTGCTTAACCACTTCCATACCGGGCGATTTCTGGCTCCTACATGTAAAAATCATAATTTTTTGCTAGAAAATTACTCGGAACCCCTAAAAATTATATATTTTTTTAGCAGAGACCCTAGGGAATAATATGCAACTTTTTATGTCACACTGTATTTGCACAGAAATTTTTCTTTTCTTTTGGAAAAAAAACCTGTTTTATGAATTAAAAAAAAACAAAACACTAAAGTTAGCCCACTTTTTTTGTATAATGGGAAAGATGGTATTACACCGAGTAAATAGATACCTAAAGCATGTCACGCTTTAAAATTGCGCACACTCGTGGAATGATTCCAAACTTTGGTACTTAAAAATCTCTATAGGCAAAATTTAAAATTTTTACAGGTTACCAGTTTAGAGTTACAGTGGAGGTCTTGGGCTAGAATTGTTACTCTCTCTCTAACTTTCACGGCGATACCTCACATGTATGCATTGAACGCCATTTACATATGTGGCCGCGACGAACTCATGCGTTCACTTCCGCGTGCGAGCACTCGGGGACATGAACACTTTGTTTTTTTTACTGTTTATTTTATTTTAATTTTTTTTAATTTTTACACTTTCCCTTTAATTTTATTATTTTTTGTTATCACTTTTATTCCTATTACAAGGAATGTAAACATCCCTTGTAATAGGAATAGTGAATGACAGGTCCTCTTTATGGGGAGATCTGGGGTCAATAAGACCTCATATCTCTCCTACAGGCTAGAAAGCATGAAATAAAAAAAAAAAAAAAGATCTTGGCTATTCAGCCGACATCAGTGCAGTATTGAAAACTGCCAGGCCAGGCGTGACGTCATCACATTGCGCCCGGGCCTCCGAGAGTCATAGAGAGCCATCTGGTCCTCGCAGTTTCTATGGTGTACTTCTGTCGGTGGCCGATTCCTTTTCCGGCTTGCCGATCACACGGGCGAGCCGGTAGAAGCACCAGAGGGCGGTGGGAGGGGGGGGGGGGATGTCCCTTCCCATGGAGGATATCCAGAGGTTACATTCATTCAGAATTGCCTATATACTTCCACCCTTCCAGTTGCCGTTGAAGCGCATAGGTTGCTGCACTGATGACTAGACCTCTACCTTTCTTTTCACACTGCCACTAGCACAACCTACAGTATATACAGTATATTTATATACAGTACATATACTTTTCATATATTGATGGTTTTACCGCACATGTATTTACAGTACGTTTAACTTATTCCATAGTTTTTGTTTCCTTTTTTTTTTAACCAGTTCTGGACCGCCCACCGCAGTTTTACTGCGGCAGGCAGCCCCTCCTGCACGAACCGACGTAGGACTACGTTGGTCACGCGACTGGTGCTGGGGGCAAGTGCGGCGCGCTCTTGCCCCTACTAGGCAGCGGAGATGCCGATGCACGGGGCTGGCGGCGCCGATTGCTGCCAGCCACCCGCGATCGCTCCCCGCTGAGAGAGAAGAACAGTCAGCTGTTCTAAACACAGCCAACCGTTCTCTCTGAAATCATCTCAGAGCGCCTGCGATCCTTCTATAAAGGATCACAGGTATCTATGGTCATTTCACAAGCCCCTCCCCCCAGTTAGTAAACACGCCCCTAGGCTTACATTTAACCCTTTGATCACCCACTAGGTTAACCCCTTCCCTGCCAGTGTCATTATTACAGTAACAGTGCATATATTTGAAAATGTCATGTCCTTATTCATACATGTATGAACAAGGATATGACATATTATGACAAAACACAACTAGTTTTTAACCACTTTAATACAGTGCACTTTCACCCCCTTCCTGCCGAGGCCAATTTTCAGCTTTCAGCGCTGTCACACTTTGAATGACAATTGCGCGGTCATGCTACACTGTACCCATATGAAATTTGTATCATTTTTTTCACACAAATAGAGCTTTCTTTTGGTGGTATTTAATCACCGATTTTTTTTATTTCTTACTAAAAAAAAAAAAAGAAAAAAGACAAACTTTGAAAAAAAAAAGTTTTTCCTATTTTCTGTCAGTAAATTTAGAAAATAAGTAATTTTTCTCCTTCACTAATGTGCGCTGATGAGGCATTGATGGGCACTGACTGGCAGCACTATGGACACTGATTGTGCGCACTGATGGTAGGCACTCTGGGCACTGCTTTTTAACCACTTGCTGCCCGCCGCAAGTACATATACTGCGGTGGTCAGCCCCGTGCAGGCAAAGTGATGTATCCATATGTCACTAGCTCCCGCCGTTCTGGGGCGCGCGATGACCTGATTGGGTTCAGAACTGATCAATTAATCAGGTCCAGGCCAATGATTTTTGGCCTGGACCTGTTGATCTGTCCTGCCCAATCAGATTCCTTGCTGAGCCTGTGTAATGTAAACGCAGGCTCAGAAAAGACGTGCTCTCCCCTCCCATGATGCTTTTTGGATTCATCGAGAGGAGAGAGCACATCTAACTGTGAGTACTGCACCAAGCACACCCACACACACTTAGACAGGCACATTTCACCCCCGATCGCCCCCCAGTTGACCCCTACACCCCCTGTCATAACACACACTGTATACAGTAGATTGCATTTTCCTATATACCCGTATAAGTGTGATTTGTGACCAGGTGTAGCGCTTGCGGCCCCCCCCTTTACACTTAAAATACCCGCCACCCCCCCCCCAATAAAGATTTAACCCCCTGATCCCCCCCCCCAGTTAACCCCTTCCCCCTGTCACATTGCACACTAATACAAACGTAATATACTGTTTTTCTGTATTTTGTATTAGTGCGATTGTGACTTGAGTTAGCGCTAGCGACTTAGTTTCTATCCCAAGTAGGTTTACGGTCCCCGCCACCCCCCCCCCTCCAATAAAGATTTAACCCCCTGATCCCCCCCTTATCACCCCTACACCCCCTGTCACAACACACACTGTATACAGTATATAGCATTTTCTATATACCCGTATAAGTGTGACTTGTGACCAGGTTTAGTGCTTGTAGTCGTTCCTTTTATCCTTAGGATACCCGCCACCCCCTCCCAATAAAGATTTAACCCCCTGATCCCTTCCCCCCTGTCACATTGCACACTAATAAACAAGTAATAACGGAATTTTTGTAAAATCTTACCGTACAATTCCTTTCTCTGAGCCCTCCGACAGTCGCCGCCCACTCAAAAAGTCTTCAGCAATGGGGTATTGACTTAATCTCCACAGGAGTAACTAGGCATAAGACTTGTTAAAAAACAAAGCATTTACATAGACACGTCCATGGGGGCTGTCCCCCTGGTCCAATACTCCCCCTGCTATCAACCATCCCAACTCAGTTTGGTAGCAAGCAGTTAAGTGTATAAGAACCCCAATAGAGGGGCGGGGGCGGCGACTGTCGGAGGACTCAGAGAAAGGAATTTTACGGTAAGATTTTACAAAAATTCAGTTTTCTCTTACGTCCTCCAACAGTCGCCGCCCACTCATAAAGTCTTCACCAAGGGGGATGTCCCAAAGCAGTGTAGACATGAGGGGTGGGAAAAACGCAACCATCAGAAAAGGCAACGCAGTACCCACATCAGAGAAAGGAAACTTACATGAACAGAAAGGTAACCCTCTGGGTAACAAAAAAGGCTCAACAGGAGCAACAACCCAGGAGAACAAATAACCAAGGGGGTGAACAACCCCAACAGCCAGGGACCCGAACTAAAACCAGGGTTCCATTACGGCACTGCTGCACAGAGAACTTTGCGGCCAAAGGAGGCATCCGCCGATGCCAGAACATACATTTTGTAAAATTTTGAAAAGGTGTGCACTGATGACCAAGTCGCAGCCTTACACACCTGGGCCACCGAAGCCTGATGCCGGAGAGCCCAGGACGTACTCACCGCTCTGGTAGAGTGCGCCTTGACAGGGAAGGGCGGAACCCGTTCCTTCAACGAATAGGCCTGAACAATTGTCTGCCTGATCCATTTTGAAATGGTTGCCACAGATGCAGCCATACCCTTCCGAGGTCCCTCAGGAAGTACAAAGAGAGAATCCGATTTTCAAAAGGATTCAGTCGACGACAGGTAAACCCTGATCTCCCTGTCAACATCCAAGGAATGCAAAGCAACCTCCTTAGGATGCTTAGGCTTCGCACAGAGCGAAGGCAAAACGATGTCCTCATTAAGGTGAAAATCAGAAACCACCTTTGGAAGAAAGGATGGGTTAGGTCGCAAGACCACCTTATCCCTATGCACCACCAGGTAAGGGGAGCGGCACGACAAAGCCGCTAACTCCGACACTCTGTGAGCAGAAGTGATCGCCACAAGAAAGGCAACCTTCGTTGACAGCAGAGGCAACAAGATTTCCCTGAAGTTTTCAAACGGGGAACGTTGTAACACGGACAGAACCAAGTTCAAGTCCCATGGAGGTAAGGGCTCCCTTCGAGGAGGAGCCAAGTGACGCACACCTTGAATGAAGGTGCGAATCAAAGAATTAGACGCCACTGGGCGCTGGAAAAGGACAGCCAGTGCAGATACTTGGCCCTTAATCATGGCCAGCGCAAGGCGCTGGTCCACACCAGATTGAAGGAAAGCCAGCACACTCGCCATCGAGTATGAACGAGGAGAGAAGCCCCTGGACTCACACCAGGCAAAATAAGCTTTCCACGTATGGTAATAAATCATACCAGATGATGCTTTTCTAGCCTTAATTAAGGTAGGAATGACCTCTGAGGAGAGACCCCTGTCCCTCAGGACCTCCCTTTCAACAGCCATGCCGTTAAAGCCAGATGGAAGATCGGTCCCTGAGACAGTAGATCTTCTCGCATCGGCAGCCACCATGGAGGCTCAACGGCCAGGTGAACGATGTCCGCATGCCAGGACCGTGTGGCCAGTCCGGCTCCACCAGAATCACCAATGTTGGTTCCGAGGCCAACCTGGGAAGGAACCTGGACAACAACTGAATCGGAGGAAAGGCATACATCAGATGATACCGATGCCAAGGCACTACCAACGCATCCGAGGCGTCTGCCAGAGGATCGCGCGTTCTTGCCACAAACCTTTCCACCTTGTGGTTTAGCCAAGACGCGAACAGATCCACATCCGGGGGTTTCCCATTTCGCACACAGCATTCGAAACACCTCCGGGTGCAGGGAACATTCCCCCTGGTCCAGGGTCTGGCGGCTCAGGTAATCGGCCTGCCAATTCTCTACACCTGGAATGTGAACTGCCGATATTGCCGGGACATGAGTCTCGGCCCAAGACAGAATACTGGTCACTTCCTGGGCCGCCCGGGCACTCTTGGTGCCCCCTTGGTGATTGATGTAAGCCACCGCAGTGGCATTGTCCGTCTGCACCCGTACAGGGCGACCCTGAAGACGGTCCGACCAATGGAGAAGGCACAGCCTGATCGCTCTCAATTCCAATATGTTTATGGGGAGGGAGGATTCCTCCACCGACCAAGTGCCCTGGGCAGACAGGTTGCCCAGGACTCCACCCCAGCCCGACAGGCTTGCATCCGTGGTCAGTACTGTCCACAGCAACGGCCGGAAGGATTTTCCGTCCGCCACAGACGGGGACTGAAGCCACCACCGAAGATCCACTCTGGTTTGGTGACACAGCGACACTCTCAGATCCAAGGACTGCGGGAGTCTGTCCCATCTGCTCAGGATCTTCGCTTGGAGAGACTTTGTGTGAAACTGTGCGAACGGTATCGCCTCGAAGGCTGACACCATCAACCCCAGGGCCCGCATACAGGTCCTGAGTGACGAGGATTCGTTGTCCCGGAGGGCTCTGACCTCGTTCTGTAGAGTCCGGAGCTTGTCCTCCGGCAGAAACACCTTCGCTTGAGCAGAGTCCAGAACCATCCCCAAATATGAGAGACGAACAGAAGGCTCTGGCTGGCACTCGATCTTAACAGGAGATCGTCCAGATATCCCAAGACCGCAATGCCCTGAGCCCGCAACAGGCCCAGAACTGGAGCCAGCACTTTGGTAAACACCCTTGGAGCCGAAGCGAGACCGAAAGGTAATGCCACAAACTGATAGTGTTCCTCCGCGATAGCGAATCGGAGGTACCTCTGATGACCCTCGAAAATGGGGATGTGTAGATACGCATCCTTTAGGTCGATAGAGGCCAGGAACTTGCCTGGACTCAGGGAGGCCACCACCGAACGGAGCGATTCCATGCGGAACTTCTAAGCTTTTAAGTCCAGAATCGGACGCACCTTGCCCTCCTTTCTGGGCACAGTAAACAGATTCGAGTAAAACCCCCGAAATCTGTCCCGATGAGGCGCCGGGACGACCACCCCCTGGGCGAGGAGATCTTGCACCGCCTGATGCAGATCCTGTAACCACCCTGGGGTCAAATGAAGATTTGAGGGAAAGAATCTGTCCGCCGGCCGTGAAAGGAATTAGATCTTGTAACCCAATCGAATGATTTCCTGAACCCACCTGTCCGGAATTCGGAGCAGCCAAGGTTGGAGGAAACCGCGCAAACGTCCCCCCACCCCTGAAACGGGTGAGGGCATCCCATCAGGCAGTGGCGGACTGGGCCGCCGCACCAGCCTGGCCGGATTTTGGCTTGCCCGCCCAGGGCTTTCTCTGGCCACCCTGGCCCTTGAAGGGTTTCCCCTTGTTCTGTGCCTTGAAGGCACGAAAGGGGACCCCTGATTTGGTTTAAAGGAGGGGCCCCGCTTACCGCGGAAAAACTTGCCTTTAGGATTCTGGGGCAGCAGAGTGCTCTTGCCCCAGTGACCCCTTTAACCAATTCATCCAGGGATTCCCCAAACAGGGGAGACCCCGCATAGGGGATGTCAGCCACCGTTTTTCTCGAAGTCTGGTCAGGCGACCAGCTCTTTAACCATATCAGGCGACGGTTAATCACAGCGACACTGGACAGGCGCGCAGCTAATGGGGCCTCATTCAAGGCCGCATCACACAAATACATAAATCCTTGATGGATCTGGTCCACCATCGCCACAGTAGTAGGAGGAGAGGAATCAGCCACGAGGGTGCGTCTTAGCACCTTGGTCCAGTCCACCACAGCCTGAGCCACCATGACAGAGGCAAAAATGGGCTTTAGCAGGGAACCCGCCACCATGTAGGCATGGCGGGCAAGGGATTCCATTCTCCTATCCGTAGGTTTCCTAAACACCGGAGAATCTTCGGTGAGTACTAGAGTGGCCTTGTTCAATCTGGCCACAGTGTGATCCACCTGAGTGGCCACACACCAGCGCGAATCCGTAGGAGACGCAAAGGGATAAAGGAGTTGAAACCTTTTTGGCACCACAAAGGTGCGTTTTAAATGACGCCATTGATCATTCACAGTAGCGTGAAACTCAGCGGGGCAAGGGAACACCTGCGCCGCCTTGCGGGTCCTGTGTGTGCCAAAAGAGGACACAATGCCCGGAGGATTGGGCTCATCCTCTAAATGTAGTGTTTCTTTAATGATGAAAAGTCAAAAAAAGGTGCGCAAATCAATAAGTTGAAGCAACACTAGAAAAATATGTAAATGAAGTGAAAGTGGATAGTAATGCGCTTCAATAGTAAACCAACAACATTAATGTATAAAACAACCAAATCTTGTAGGTGCAAAAATAGTGCACAAAATTGGAGGACTTCAGAATCATGTGTAAACAAAATACAGTTTATCAATTAAAGTCCATAATCAAACATGTGCAAATAATATGCTCAGTGGTGAGTCCACATTTAGATGGTGACTGTGTTCAAATTCCAACATAGTGAATGGCCTCTTACCATGTGTTAGACAAAACAGCGCGACCAGCTCCTGTCATTTTGTCACGATACCTTTCTGCAGACGGCCGTGACGTTCTTCAGCTTGTTGCATCTTTTTTACTTGGATTGCTGTAAGTGTATTTGCCTTTATTAAATTTGGTTTTAAAGGATAATGCACTATTAGTCCCTTTCTTTCTTTTGGGAATGCATCTTTGGGCCATTTCATCTTGAGCTGCACCAAGTTTTTTTCTGGATGCTGTGGGTGGATGTGATCTGGAGGATCCTCAAGGAGAGTGCTCCACCTCTTCAGTCCTGTCTAACACATGGTAAGAGGCCCTTCACTACATTGGAATTTGAACACAGTCACCATCTAAATGTGGACTCGCCACTGAACATATTATTTGCACATGTTTGATTATGGACTTTAATTGATAAACTGTATTTTGTTTACACATGATGTTGAAGTCCTCCAATTTTGTGCACTATTTTTGCACCTACAAGATTTGATTGTTTTATACATTAATGTTGTTGGTTTAATATTGAAGCACATTACTATCCACTTTCACTAGTGTTTCTTTAATGGCAAGAATCAGCGCATCCTCGGCCGTCCCAGGGGGTGAATCATCCACCCCTGCAACCTCCGCCTCCCCCTCAGATTGAGAATAGTGAGACCCCTCAAGGGGTACGGCACCTATGGCAACCATATCAGATTCAGAATCAGAAGACAAGGACAAACGAGGCCTTTTCCTGGCAGCACGTTCAGACATCAGACACCAAAGTCTCCACTGCAGCGGACAAAGTAGATAGAGCAGAGGATTCAGAGGAACCTGAATCCCCCACCAGGGCTGTGGGAAATTTGCTGTCCTGAGAATCCATGTTAAAAACAAAAATCCTTTTTTTTTTTTTATATATTATATGGTACTGGCCCTTTAAGCACGCTGCGGACCCCCGCAGCACACCGCTACAACGACTGTGAAAACACAGACCCTCAATCAGGATAACTGATAGCCAGAACGATTGCACAAGACAAAAGACAGCAGACAGACCCCCACAAGTGTTACCACCGCATCCGAACTCTCCAGAGTAAAAGGAGGAAGTGATGTCACCGCAGGAGGCTGAATTGAGGCTTCAGGCTAAGGAAAAATGGTTGCCAATAGAAAGTAATGGGAGGCTTCGGTAAAATGGCTGCTGATATGTGCTCGGAACGAACGTTTGCCACACACAAGAAGGCGCCGTAAGGCGCCAAAATACACCACGTACAATGCTGTATAAGTACCCATAGTGAAGCCAGACATGCTGCCCACACCTAAAATGGCGGACAGGCTTTTTTTAACCCCGCAGTGGTCGTCACACGTGTCTGTACCTCCAAAAAGCACCCTAAAGTGACACAGGAGAGGGACCCCCACAAACCCACACAGCGCACAGGCTGTGAGAGAAAACCCCCCGCAGGGACCGGGATCAGGGAGCCCAAAAACGCACAGACATGAGGGGATAACACAGACACACAGGACTGCCAGCCCCAGACAGAGGCCCCACACAGAATGTACTTACCTGTACCCGATGGCGTGGGGTGCCTCTCATCGATGGGAAACCGCCCACCCTCAGATGGCAGGGGTGCCGCCAGCCAAAAAACGCAGGACGCTAACAGTGCACGGAGAATCGTGGAAGAGACGTCCAGGCGAGGTAGCCACCCCACAGGCTGCATCCCTGAGGACAGGGATGGGTCGTTTGCGAGGCCAGGGCGAACACATAGCCCGCTAAATGCTCAATGGCGGGCTGGGATTCCATCAGCCCCTCTGTCCTGGAAAAAGAGGACGACCAGTCCGACTCCCAGCTCCGCAAACGCCGTCTTCATCCGAGGATTCCGACTAACTAACGCTGACAAAATAAACAGCTAGGAGTGCAAAGAAAAAACACATTTGCAGTAAATAAAATCATAAAATAGAAGAAGAAGGCTGAGACTGAAGCCCCAGCACAGGGAAGCCTATCTTACTCCTTAACTAGGCAGAAGACAAACTGAGTTGGGATGGCTGATAGCAGGGGGGGTATTGGACCAGTGGGACAGCCGCCATGGGTGTGTCTATGTAAATGCTTTGTTTTTTAACAAGTCTTATGCCTAGTTACTCCTGTGGAGGTGAAGTCAATACCCCATTGGTGAAGACTGTATGAGTGGGCGGCGACTGTCGGAGGACGTAAGAGAAATAGTGTTTTACTGTATTTTCTATTAGTGTGATTGTGACTTGAGTTGGCGCTAGCGAGTTAGTTTCTGTCCCAAGGAGGTTTAGGGTCCCCGCCACCCCCCCAATAAAGATTTAACCCCCTTATGCCCCCCTGATCACACCTACACCCCCTGTCACAACACACACTGTATACAGTATATAGCATTTTCTATATACCCTTGTGACCAGGTTTAGCGCTTGCGGTCATTCCTTTTATCCTTAGGATACCCGCCACCCCCTCTCAATAAAGATTTAACCCCCTGATCACATCCAGCTAACCCTTTCCCCCCTGTCACATTGCACACGAATACACATATAATATACTGGTTTACTGTATTTTGTATTAGTGTGTTTGTGACTTGAGTTAGCGCTAACGAGTTCGTTTCTGTCCCAAGGAGGTTTAGGTTCCCTGCCACCCCCCCCCCTAATAAAGATTTAACCCTCTGATCCCCCCAGTTAACCCCTTCATTGCCCTGTCACAGTGTCACTTTTGTAGTGTACAGTTTTTTTTCTGATCACTATTATTAGTGACACAGGTGACATTAGCTAGTGTTAGCGTCAGTCTAAAATATCGCAGATCCCCGGCGCATAGTTAGAAATAACCCCTTGATTACCACACACACACGCACATACACTTCCATTACTAGTATAGTGTTTGAACAGATCAATATCTGATCTGATCAGAACTATACTAGCGTCCCCATAGTTTAGGGTTCCCAAAATGCGGTGTTTGCACGATTAGCACTGATTCCTGCCAGCACCCCTCATAGACCACTTAAATCAGCGGTTTGCAGCCTTGTTTACCCCCGAACAAGTTGTCTGCGTTGACGAGTCCCTGATTACGTTTACTGGCCGCCTTGCTATAAACCAGTACCTCCCCAGCAAGCGTGCCAGATACTTGATCAAGCTGTACAAGCTCTGTGACAGGGCCACAGGCTATACAGTTAGTTTCCGGGTCTATGAGGTAAAAGATAGCACTGTGGAGCCCCCCCAACTACCCAGACTACATAGGGAGCAGCAGCAAGATAGCTTGGGACTTGGTGTCACCCTTATCCGGAAAGGGGTACCATTTGTACGTGGACAACTTTTACACAAGCTTGCCACTATTTAGTCATCTTCTTGAATTACAAATTGGCGCATGTGGCACCATGCGACCTAATCGCCGGGGCTTCCCCCAACGGCTTGTAAATTCCCGTCTTAGTTGGAGCCTGCTTGAAAACTGACAAATTGCTTGCAGTGAAGTGGAGGGATACACGGGATGTTTTCGTTCTGTTCTCCCTTCACGCAGACACGACGATCCAAATTTCTACGGCAACTGGCGTTATGGAGAAACCCCTCTGTGTCCACGACTACAATCTTAATATGGGAGGGGTGGACCTTAACGACCAGCTTTTGGCGCCGTATTATATGTATATATATATGTATATATGGATACCTTTGCTGGCAGCAGCTGTGGTAGGCTGATTTCAGCACTGCAGTTAAAATACCTTTTAGGTATACGTGGAATATTGTCATGTATACCCACCATCAAGTTCAGTGGGTGGCTGGTTGGGCGGTTAATGGTGTGTAATACTACACAATATTCCTGTGCTGATTTCTGTTAGGTTCTCTTTTTTTTTTCGTTCAGCCCACAGGCTGCATGAAAAAAAAAAACTACATTATATGCCAAACAAGGACCAGCAATGTACTGGTACATTGCTGGATTTTGAGTGGTTATACCAGGATGATGCCTGCAGATTTAGGCATCACATTGGTATCGTTTTTTACAGCCAGTGGTCGGCTTACATGTAAAAGCAATCCTAGCAGATAATTGGCCGCTAGACTGCTTTTACATGCAGTGGGAGGGGACCCCCCCCTAACGCCGCCTTCTGTGGTTTTTCTCAGGCTCTCCTGTCCCACCGGTTAACCCTAGAGTGCAGCCGGTGGTTCAATTATCTAACCATAGAGCTGATTGGAGATGAGAATGGCTCCAATCATCTCTGTGGCCTAAGATACCGGAAGCTACGAGCATTTTATGACTTCTGTTTCGTCAGAAATAAACAGCGCCATTGGGAAATTGGGAAAGTATTTTATCACACCAATTTTGGTGTGGTCAGATGCGTTAAGGTCAGAGGAGAGATCTAGAGTCTAAAAGACCCCAATATTTTTTTTAAAAAAGAGTACCTGTCATTACAGATTGCTATCATAGGGGATATTTAAATTCACTGTGATAACAATAAAAATGATGAAAAAAAAAATGTGTCAAAATAACATAAAAAAGCAAAATAAATAATAATTAAAAAAAATCAAGCCCCCGCTGTCCTCCCAGGCTTGCGCGCAAAGGCGCACGCAAGAGTTGGTCTAGTGTCATATGTAAACCGCAATTGCAGCATGCATGTGAGGTATCGCCGCGAACGCCAGGTTGAGTGCAGTAAAACTTGCAGTAGACCTCCTCTGTAAGTCTAAAGTGGTAACCTGCAAAGACTTTTAAAGGCTTTTAAAAAAGTACGTAGTTTGTTGCCGCTGCACAGGCCTCATGTTTGGTATCTATGTACTTGGCATAAGATCATCTTTTAAATTTTACCAAACAATTTGGAATTATATAGTGTATTTGTGCAATAAATTTTAAAAAAAAATATATTTTTTTCGCAGAAATTGCGTTTGGAAAATCTGTGCGCAAATGCCGTGTGAAAAAAAAATTTGCAACATCCACCATTTTGTTCTATAGGGCCTCTGCTTTAAATAAATATATAATGTTTGGGGGTTCAAAGTAATTTTCTAGTAAAAAAAAAATATTTTTTCATGTAAACAAAAAGTCAAAGAAAAGGCTCTGTTTTCAAGTGGTTAGAAGAGTGGGTGATGTGTGGCTAAGATTGAGCATAAAATTCCGGGACAGTTCAAACACCCCCAAAATGACCCCTTTTTGAAAAGTAGACACCCAAAGCTATTTGCTGAGAGGCATATTGAGTCCATGGAGTATTTTATATTTTGCCCTAAGTTTCGGGAAGATGAGAATTTGATTTCTTTTTTGTTTTTTTTTTACAGAAAGTTGTCACTAAATGATATATTGCTCCCGCATGCCATGGGTGTATGTGAAATGACACCCCAAAATACATTCTGTTGCTTCTCCTGAGTACAGAGATACCCCATGTGTGAGAATTTTTGGGAGCCTAGCTGTGTACGGGACCCCAAAAATCAATCCCCATCTTCAGGTTTTCTAATGGCGTAAATTGCTTATTTTACCTCTGCACTACCTGTCACAGTTTCAGAGGCCCTGAAATTTCAAGATAGCACAAACCCCCCCCCCCCCCCAAATGACCCCATTTTGCAAAGTAGACACTCTACTGTACTCAGCAGAAGCAGCAGAATATATTTTGGGGTGTAATTACACATATATCCATGGCATGTGTGAGCAATATATCATTTCAATTACAACTTTGTGTAAAAAAAAAACCATTTTTTTTTTTAGCCATTTTTCAAACACCTGTGACAAAAAAATGAAATATTCGATGAGCTCAACATGCCTCTCAGGACATTCCTTAGGATGTCTACTTTCCAAAAAGTGGTAATTTGGGGGGGGTTTGTACTGCCCTGCCATTTTAGCACTTCATGAAATGAGATAGGCAGTCAGAAATTAAAGCTGCGTAAATTTCAGTATTTACACCATAGTTTGTAGACGCTATAATTTTTGCGCAAACCAATAAAAATACGCTCATTGAGATTTTTTTTGTCAGACATGTAGCTAAATACATTTTGGCCAAAATATATGACATAAATTTAGTATATTGGATATTTTTTAAAAAAGTTTTTTTAAAAGTTGAAAATTTATTTTTTTCTCAAAATTTTCTCTCTTTTTTTTATTAATATCGCAAAAAATAAAAAGCGCAGACGTGATCAAATACCACCAAAAAAAAGCTCTGTTTGTGGGAAAAAAAAGGACGTAAATTTAGTTTGGGTACAGCATTGCATGACCGCGCAATTGTCAGTTAAAGTCACGAAGTGCCAAGTTGAAAAAAGACCTCTGGTATTTGAGCAGCCAAATCCTCTGGGTCTTAAGTGGTTAAGTCTCTGTAATCAGGGCACTGTTGATCGCCACACAGGCGAGGAGAGCCAATAAACAGCACTTCCTCATTTACATGTGAACGGTTGTGATTGGACACAGCCGATCACATGGGTAAAGAGCCAAGTCCTTGGCTCTTTACCAAGATTGGTGTCGCGCCGAGTCCTAGCAACACGGTGCGGCTACGATCGCCTTACTGTGCGCCCCACGGGTGTGCCAGAGAGGCCGTCCTGGGGCGCCATCATAGGACGTCATCCCAGAACGAGAGTCGTTCCACCGTCATTTGACGGTGGGCGGGGCATAAGTAGTTAACCATATTGCAACAATTTACATACGCTAATGCACATACCTTTTCTACTTATTTTGCAGACTGCTGGTGGGGTTACTGCTGGCGGGTTACTGCTGGAGGGTAATGCTGGCGGTTACTGCTGGTGGGTACAGCTGGTGGGTAGTGTTCTCAGTACTTCCCTTTTGCTTTTCCCTTCACATGAGGTCTGTATGTTCCCTCGCACTTGCCTGCCTCTCTCGCCAAACATATTTTGTTACATAGCTGCATGCAGACTCTCACCCAAATATCTCCCAATATTTCCATCTAGGTTGGGTGCCCCTCTGCTAAGAGGTATGCTGATTGTTCCCTCTGCAATCTTTCAGGTGAGGTAGTTCTCAACTAGTGTGATGACATGGAACTCTAGAAATTGTTCTCATTCCTCATCCTGAACTGTCTTCTGTTTGGAATATCCAAAAACCTAGCTCTTTGTACCCTGCAGGTCTTGGTTAGGTCTTGTATATCCTCTTCCTAATGCCTTACTTAGCTTTTGAACTCCCTGTATGATCTCTTTTGCAAGACGTTTTTGATGAGTGCCTGTTTGAGCCAAAGTGAGGCAGGGTCATATGGGTACATTGCGGGATGGAATTTCACTGCAAAGTTTTTTTTTTGCCAGTATCCACTCACCTGAAGGCAGTGGCATATAACCCATGCTCTAAGAATCAATTTTTATGTCCAGTACTGTACTCCACAATATGGAACTTATAGGTACATCAAAATTCCTTTTTTTTTCCCTATTTGCAGGAATTCTTTCTATCAAATTCTGCTGGACTCCAAAAGTTTAGAAATGAAATACCAAAAGGTGAGTAGGGAATACTTTAGGCAACGATACTGTATGTGATATATAATTGACCAGTCTTTTTATTGTGCAATTTTTAAATCTATAATAAATGTTAATTGCCAATATTCAGCTGTCATTCTAAGGTTAAGAATTGATCACTTCCTTTTAACGTGTTATTTCATAATTAGTCAGTTACTCCATTATATATAAATATCATATACAGATCTGGTCAAACATAATCTTTTTTATCTATATCTTTAAAAATTTGGAAGAACTCTACACATTCAGTATATATATCTACTGTTAAATTCATGATAAAACAGCAATAACCAAGTGACATGTCATGCCAGCTTATGGAAGTGTTTTAGTGTGAGGAGTTATACTGGGAAGTATAGCTGGGTGCCACAAAGGGGGACTTTACAATAGGGTGCTTGGGTATTATGTGGTGTACCAGATATGACAAAAAAAAATTTACTAAGCATATATTAGAGTAAAAAAAAGCAAAATATAACTTTATTGTGAACAACAATAAAAAATATAATGTGATTAGGGAAGTCACAGTATATTGTACAAAATTGAATTATATCACACCGACAATAAACAGCCATATAATTTCATACAAATATAGTCATACATATATTCTCCTAACACAAGGGTAAATGGTGTATATGCTTTTATACCCAGTTGCATCCACAATGGATGGTCTTTGTGCAGGAGGCGTGGTAGCCCACAACAATTAACCCAACATGTTTAGCAGCACTACCGCCGCTTCTTCAGGGGTATCTTTGAGGGTATCACATAAATATATTTGTCATGAAAGAAATGTAATAATAAGCTAAGATGATAAAGAAAAGAAAAATGAAGTTAGTACAAAATCATGATATACATGTTTGTAATAGCTTGTACAATTAATGATGTAATGTCAGAGCTTATTCAAAATAGTAGCTATAGTAAACAAAAAATTAAGTAATGTCCATGACACAGAGGTAGCAAAAGTAGTATACACTATCCTACCTGTTCGGCATGCAATGGAGCACGCTGTAGTAGGAGGTGGCTGTAGTAGGAGGTGCGACCACAATCCTTATTCTGTTATCAGGTAATGCTTGTGCCTTGTGCTCTCATTATTTTCTTGTATCGGCAACACCTACATCGAGGGGTAAGCCCAACCTAATGGCTTAGATCCTCGTCAAGGATGATTAGTCGAACCTCTAGATAATGTGATACATGTATCTGCCTAAATATTGCAGATTGCTTCTCCTAGTTGATACATATTAGATATATATTACCTTATATTTGCTTCTTTTTTAGGAAACATTATTGGGGATCTTCTATTTTGATCCATTTTCTCCCTCTACCCAGTCCCCGCCCATATTTATGGCCGGGCATTACTGAGGTAAGACACCCTCTCTTAACCACCATAGCTCCATGAGCTACGGCCTAAGCTAAAAACACTAGGTGCCCCTCCTGTCTCCCCTTTCTAGGTGAGACATAGGGTGGCTATACATGAAATTAAAAGCACATGTTTTATTTTTTCTTTTTCATCTTTTAGATCATATTTTCCTTCAGTTGCATTTGTATGCCCTATTTGTGGTCGGTCTCCTGTGTCCGCCCCCGGGGGGTTTCCCTTTTGGCCTTGTGGTCGCACCTCCTACTACAGCGTGCTCCATTGCATGCCGAACAGGTAGGATAGTGTATACTACTTTTGCTACCTCTGTGTCATGGACATTACTTAATTTTTTGTTTACTATAGCTACTATTTTGAATAAGCTCTGACATTACATCATTAATTGTACAAGCTATTACAAACATGTATATCATGATTTTGTACTAACTTCATTTTTCTTTTCTTTATCATCTTAGCTTATTATTACATTTCTTTCATGACAAATATATTTATGTGATACCCTCAAAGATACTCCTGAAGAAGCGGTGGTAGTGCTGCGAAACATGTTGGGTTAATTGTTGTGGGCTACCACGCCTCCTGCACAAAGACCATCCATTGTGGATGCAACTGGGTATAAAAGCATATACACCATTTACCCTTGTGTTAGGAGAATATATGTATGACTATATTTGTATGAAATTATATGGCTGTTTATTGTCGGTTTGATATAATTCAATTTTGTACAATATACTGTGACTTCCCTAATCACATTATATTTTTTATTGTTGTTCACAATAAAGTTATATTTTGCTTTTTTTTACTCTAATATATGCTTAGTAAAATTTTTTTTGTCATATCTGGTACACCACATAATACCCAAGCACCCTATTGTAAAGTCCTCCTTTGTGGCACCCAGCTATACTTCCCAGTATAACTCCTCACACTAAAATATTCAATAGGGACGTGGTGCTTTTCAAATTACTTCAAACTTATAGAGATAGTCCTCTGTTTATATTAGCTTATGGAAATGGTTTTATTGAAAGCACTGTTTCCATATGCTAGGTGTTTCTTCCACAATTGCATCAAAAATTATCATAGCAGGTAACAATTGTGTTTGCGTAGCCATTTTTAAGCTAAACTCCAAAACAGGTCAAACAAAATAAATGGAAATATTTGTCTTTAATAAATTGTGTCTGGAATGTGTTCATGACCTTATGTGCACATCACCTTTGCAGTATATAATCATCTTCATTCTATCAAACAAATAAAACAGTTCAAACTCTTTTCATCTGGGTATATTTATGTTATCACATTTTTTTAGTTTAATGTTCATGATATTACATTATCTAAATTGTATTGCTGATTTTTTTTAAAATGTTCAGCTCTTCAACTCTTCAGCTTCCAAGTCTGTATACCCCTTAAGAACCAAAGCAACTTTACACTTTTTTCTATGGTTCTGTCTATTTAATGATCTTTGTCACAAACAATCACAAACCGATCGTATGCGTTAATAGTAGTCAGTAGTGCCACAAAGTGTCCATAAAAGTGTAAAAATGAAAAAAGTTCATTAATGATCTTCAGCAACTTCAAAAGTCTGAATCCATCTTGCATAAACTCATCACAGTGAAAATGGTGCAATTCTCCAATGTGAACAAACTGGACTAACGCTCTTCCTTAGAAGAACCTTTAGCTCTTTTCTGCCAGGTCTGTATGGCGTACAGACCTACAGCATCGCTTCCAGCTGGCCAGGTCTACACCGTACAGACCTGACATTCCTCCTTTTACTTTAAGCTCTGAAGTAACCACAAGCCTTTAGCAACTGTTCAACAGACAGATGAACAAACCAGTAGCTCTGATTAGTAGCTAACAATCTGCGAATCAGAGCTATTGACCTAAAATGTCCCCCCCATACCCACTGCTACCTCTGACATCCCTGCTCCTGCTTCCCCCACTCAACATACTCCATCTTGGCTCAAATGGTTGCCCCCCCACCACCACCACACTAATTACCCTATTCCCCACTGCACTGATTCCTGCAGCACCGATTCTCCCTAACCCCCACCCCTGCACTGATCCCTGCTGCGCCAATTCTCCCTAACCCCCACCCTAGCACTGATTCTGCTGGCAACACTGATCCACTATGAAGGATACAATACACAAGTTCATCCCTCCCCTGCAGTTCTACAACCCCCCCCCCTGTAGTTGATCCCCCTCACTGATCCCCATTACCCCCTCTCTGCAGTTCTGCTGGCTGGCTTTCCCTGCAGCTGGGATGGGATATCAGTGTCAGGAGGGAGAGCGGGGGGGGGGGGGGGGGTGGCGTATTAGGTACCTTCTGTGTCATTCATCACTGGAACATAGTAAACTGTGTTTATTAGGCTTCAGTTTGTGAATAAATAGGGTCTCTATACAGAGACTTCTGTTCATCCATATGCAGTGCCGCTCAGGCTGCAGAGTAAGGGACTTAGGTCTTCATTTCCTTTCTGTGTCTCAAAAAAAAAACGATCAGGGGTCTGTTTAGACATCTGATATCGCACCAAAGCTCACTCAAAAAATGTGTGAAATTTCAAAATTAAAATTGTAAAATAAATAAAAACAAAATATAAAATATAGTAAGGCCTCGTTCCAAAATGAAACAATGATACAGCTGTGCACACCTGTGTATTTTTTCTGTGCTAAAAAACAGTACCAGCTAATACAAAAATAAAACTAAAATTGCTCAGCACCACACCACTACTTGTCTGTGTGTATGTAAATAAACAACTAATATTCAAGCAAAAATGTGATTAAACAATAAAAAGATGTAAAGAAAAGTCAATGTGTAGTGACAATGTACGGTTATTTAGCAGGGGCTGGCAACCAGAGATGGCAAGCAGCCGCATTTTGGATGGTTCGCTAAGGGAAGCCTGAGAGACCTATCCCACACACAACAAAACTGGCTGGCGGGTGTGACTCTATATATAGAAGGCCTCAGTTCCCCCGCTTTAGCTCCTACCCACCTGCATAGAAAACAGCAGGGATTCCTCCCACTAGCCACGGTTCCTGCCCACTTCAGCTCCGGCCCACCCACTGCAGCAGCGTGGATGGCTATCGCTGGCCTCAGTTCCCTCCCCCCTCATTAGCACCTGCCCACCTGCATAGAAAACCACAGGGATGCATCCCGCTGGCCACAGTTCCCACTTCAGTTTCAGCCCTCCCACTTCAGCTCCTGCCCACCTTACTCTGCCACACTGAGACTGAAACAGTGTGCAGACCGACACCCCAAGGTGCCTGCTCTGGCTTAGGACAGGTATTTAAAGGACTGCAGCACTCTTTTAGCCTGAGCCTTCTGTCAGCCTGTCTGCTTACACCCTGAGGGCAATTCCTGTTCCCCGGCAGTGGCATTAAAGAGGACTTGTGATAGCTGCTGTATCTGTTCTAGTTTTGGGATGCAACTATCTATTTGAACAGCTATTGGGAACTTCTACTTCAGAAACGACTACTTAGTACCACTTAGAACCATTTTGGTGCGAACCAGGCTTTGGTCATTGTTTTCTAAAAGCAGTAGTTACCAAATAAGCTCCAAAGTAGTAGTTACCAAGCCCTGATTTAAATTAGTAGTTCCCAATAGAAGGAACTACTACTTTACAACAGGGTTTGGTAACTACAACTTAAGAACTTATTTGGTAACTACTGACAAAACCAAAACCTGGTTCAAACCAAAACGCAATGCGGGAAAGGTGTGTCCCATGTGCGTTTTCCACACTGAAGTTGAACGTGCTACCCTTGCAGTCTGCATCTGAGTGCCTATGCATTGTTAATGACACCTCAAACGCAGTACTGTAGTACCATGTGGTTTTGGTGCAATGCGTTTTTGCACAATCCAGTGCACTATTTTTTGCGTGGTCTGGTGCATTTTGCACCCCATTCAAATGAATGGACCTTCAAAACACACAGCATTGGAACACGTAAGAATCACACGGGAACCCATGCATTCACGTGAAATCCCGTGAGAACCAGTCCTATACTATTATAGAAGTTCTAACTACATTTCCAGTGGGGGTATTAGGGGACATTATAGGTTTTCTTTCTTTTTTTGGAGCCCATGAAAAATTATTTAAAAAAAATGCACAAGTGCAGTAACTTAGCCCTGTTAAGTACAAGAAGAGTGAGGGAGGGGTGCCACTGTTGCAGCTGCTGCCTTTACCCCCATAGCACCTGAAAATACATCCTTCTTTGTAGCAGCCAGCTTTTAGCTAGATATTAATTTTGCATTAAGCAGCAGCCATACACACATCTTGTACTTAGTAATAGGGCTAAATTACTGTACTTTTGCATTTTTGAAAATAACTTTTTACAGAATCCAAAAAAAAAAATTAGGAAGCCTTAATGTTCCCACTGAACATTGACCCTTCATTCGCACCCATGCATTTTTTGGTGCCTTTTGCAGAAACGCACTACAGTCCATTTAACATGGTTTCCTATAGATGTAGTTCACATATGTGTGTTTTTTTTTTAAGGATCAGGGACTTTTTTTCCCGCAGCAGATTGAGTTTTACGTGTAGTAGATTTCATTGGGGCCTCACCAAAAATTCAAGTGTTGCGCTTTTGACTTGTTTTGCGTTTTCTTTTTCTCTTTAACACACTGTGTATAGCTGCTTGCTAAGGAGTGGGTCGGGAAGCCGGCTGCCACGTCCTTAACAACCGATGAGTCTTGTGGGGGGTGGAGTAACATGGCGCCGTGCTGCGTGTTTCTCTGAGCTCTGGCAACACCTTCCTGAGCAAGGAAAAAGCAAGGAAAGCATAAGCTCGGTATTTCCCCACATGTGTGCTTAATGTTGTGCTGCGAAGGACTGCTAAATCCAATCAGTCTCCGAGTGCCTGTAGCCTGGGGGCTGAAAATAGCAGGTATGCTTGAATGGCCAGCTGATGAATGAGGAGAGAGGCTTCCGGAATAAGAAGCGGATACTGGAGAGAAGGAGTGCAGAGCATGGGGTATGGAGACCAGAATGCGGAGTACAGAGTGTGGTGTACAGTGAACAGAAGCTGATTGGGGTTTAGTGATTGGAGAGAGCAGCAAGAGCACAGACACAGCTCGAGACAAGCAGAGTGACGGTCATTGATCAGCCGAGTGGAGTGGGGTGTTAAGCAGACGCAACAGGTCTGCAGATCAGCTGGATAGCTGGGGGACTGTTCTGACCTCTATTACATCTACTGCATCTATTACATCTACTACATCTACTGCATCTACCGCACTACATCTGCATCTATATCTACTGCACTTATAAGGGGCACCTTTCTGGAGGCGATGGCAGTTCAAGAGGGCGCTGATGCCGGTTATAGATTGAGGAGGGTGAGAAGGAACTTTCTGGTGGTAGCCTGTTTTCAAATTGAGTCGTTGCCACTTTTTTTTTTTGATACAGATGTCCGATACAGATTTCAGTACGATCTATTTTGGACTTTGATTAATCCCCACTTTTTTCCCCATCCCCCCCCCTTTTTTTTCTCAACTCCTACTATATGCTTAAGGTGGAAAGTGTAATAGGAAGAAAAGGAGTGAAATCTAACCAGGTAGAAAGTGGAAATCACAATACAATGAAATCATATTTAATTCAGGATCATGCAGACCAAACAGTTTGAAATGAAGGAGAAATTACCTCACCTCCAATGGAGTGGACAAAAAAAAGAGGACCCATATGGGAGGAGAGGAGGTAATGATGGAGGGGAAAATACATCAAATCAGAAGATAAACAGAGACAGATAGATAAACAGAGACCAACTAGCTCTCAGTCCCCTCAGGTTAAGAATAGTAAAAATGATGAAGTACCTTCATTAAATCTACACTTGCAATCATTGGAAAAGGGTAGTGAGAACCTGCAAGCTCTTCCCACAAAAGATATGGCAGATATGATCTCCCATTTGGAGTTTATGATTAAGGGGGAAATTTATGTAACAAAAACAGACATAAAGAATGTCCTATATCGAGTGGAGGAAATGGAATATAATTTAGATGAACATAAAAGGGTCATTGTCGAGTTCTGCGGGAAAGGATAGAAATGGAATGGTTAGAAATTAGAAACCTATGTTACAGGCTTGAAGATCGAGAATCGAAGCAGAAGAAAAAAATGTAAGGATCCGAGGATTATCAGAGTCCATTAAGGATCCTGATCTGGAGTCAGCAGTACGGGAAGTGTTTAATAAAATATTAAAACAGGAAATGTCTCCTGCTATTCGATTTGAAAGGATCCATAGAATACAAAGACCTAGTAAGATCTCCAGGGATGTGCCGAGTGATTGAATATCGAGATTTCATCATTATCAAAGAACAGGTGGTACAGGGAATGAGAAAAACTGCTTTCTTAGAGTTAAACAGATCCAAGTTATTTATCTTTGCGGACCTATCCTTTGAGACATTAGCCTTTAGGAGGGCTTTGAAACCTCTATTAAATCAGCTGAAAGCAAAGAAGATCACATACAGGTGGGGGTTTCCAGCATGTTTTATCGCTACACATCAAAGCATTATAGCAACCTTGCTTTTCCAGAGGATTTAAAGGAATTTTCCAAGAAACTGGGGTTACAGAATATTAACCTGGAGAATTGAGAAAAGAAACCCCCAAATTGGGGGGAGTTAAAGGACCGTTCCTGGAATAAAATATAACGTTAAAAGTATAAAGTTTAATGTTAAAGAAGGAAGGAAATAAGGAGAAGAGTAGTAAAGAAAGAGAGGATCTCTAGAATTTAAATTGAAGTGTCGAGAGAGACTGGAATCCGAAACAGATTTGCTCAAGAGGGGGGGGGGGGCTGGGGGGGGGGTATTATGGAGTGGCTGTGCACCCCTGGCCTCGTTAAAAAAATACTAACCTATAATGTCCAAGGTTTAAATAGCCCCACTAAAAGATCTCTTAGCCAATGTAGTATTTTTACAGGAAACTCCTTTAAAATGGAAATCCAACATTATATTAAGTACTTAAAACTTTCCAATATGGTATTATAGTTACTCCACTAGCAAGAGATCTAGAGGAGTGGCAATTGGTTTTGATAGAAATACCCCTTTTTTATTGAAAGCTCAAGACAGACCCAGAAGGACTATATCTGTTTATTAAGGGCTCTATTTTTAACATAGATTGTACATTGGTTGATGTGTATTGTCCTAATTTGTGTCCTTCCCTGTTTCTGAAGAAAGTAATGAATAAATCGGAAGTCTTCAGAGAAGGGAAGATAATAAATGCACTAAATGCTTTCTTCTCTTCAGTTTTTACACAAGAAAAGGAGGGGTATACTGACCATGACTGTATGGTTAGCAGCACATCACAGGACTTGCCACTATGGCTAACAGAGGGTGAAATCAAGAAAAGGCTTACATAGTTACATAGTTAGTAAGGTTGAAAAAAGACATCAGTCCATCCAGTTCAACCTATGATGCGTGTGTGTGTTTGCTTTTAACCGTACATTGTATACCCCTGTATGTTGTGGTCTTTAAGGTGTCCATCTAATAGTTTTTTGAAACTATCGATGCTCCCTGCTGATACGACTGCTTGTGGAAGAGAATTCCACATCCTTACTGCTCTTACAGTGAAGAACCCCTTACGCACTTTAAGGTTAAACCGCCTTTCCTCTAGTTTTAGGGAGTGGCCACGTGTCTTATTGTATCTCCTTTCTCTGAATAGTTTGTTCCTTATGCTCGGGTCACCAGTACAGTATTTGTACATTGATATCATATCCCCACTCAATCGTCTTTTCTCCAGAGAGAAAAGGTTCAGTGCTTGTAGTCTTTCCTCATAGCTGATGTCCTCCATTCCCCTAATTATTTTTGTTGCCCTTCTCTGGACTTTTGATAACATTAACACAACTAAATCACCAGGACCGGATGGCATGCACCAGAGAGTACTCAAAGAACTCAGTAGGGTTATATCTAGACCGTTGTTCCTGATCTTTGCAGATAGTATTTTGACAGGAGATGTACAAGGTGACTGGAGAAAAGCCAATGTGATATCAATATTCAGAAAAGGGTGGAGGCATATACCAGAAAACTATAGGCTGGTCAGCCTGACGTCAATAGTATGTAAGTTACTGGAAGGGATGATAAGGGACTATATCAAAGAATTTGTTAAGGACAACAGTGTAATTAGTAGTAATCAGTACAGGTTTACAAAAGGACGCTGTTGTCAAACCAATCTGTTAATATTTTACAAGGGGGGGGGGGCTGTGAGCTAGATAGAGGGAGACCTGTGGATGTGGTGTATCTGGATTTTGCTAAAGCATTCGATACAGTTGCCCACAAGCACTTAATCTACAAACTAAGGTCTGCAGGCATTGACCACAAGGTTTGTTCTTGGATAGAAAACTGGTTACAGGGGAGTGTCCAAAGGGTGGTGAGAAATAACACATACTCAGACTGGTCTGGAGTGGTTAGTGGGGTCCCCCAAGGCTGAGTCCTGGGACCAATTTTGTTCAATTTATTCATAAATAAGGGACGGGATCATTAGCTCAATCTCAGTTTTTGCGGATGACACAAAAATAGGCAGGGCAAGAACTTCTTGAGGTTTAATGTGTAGAAATGTAAGGTATTGCACTTGGGGACTAAAAACATGAAAGCAAAATACGCTTTGGGGGGGAACCTCTGGGGGAATCAAGAATGGAGAAAGATCTGGGAGTCGTAGTGGAAGATAGACTAAGCAATAGCATGCAATGTCAAGCTGCAGCTGCCAAAGCCGGCAGAATATTAGCATGCATAGGAAGGGGATTTATTCCAGAGATAAAGCTATAATCCTGCCACTTTATAAAACCATGGTCTGGCCGATTCTGGAGTACTCTGTCCAGTTCTGGTCGCCAATCCTCAGAAAGGATGTGCTGGAACTGGAGAGAGTCCAGAGTAGGGCAACTAAACTGATTAGGGGATTGGAGGGCCTTTATTATGAGGAGCGTTTGCAAGCGCTTGATTTATTCTCCCTGGAGAAGAGACGCCTGAGAGGGGACATGATAGCGATTTACAAATACTTCAATGGTGATCTCAGCATAGGAAAAAAACTCTTTAGTCTCAAGGAGTGTAAGAGGACACGTGGCCACACAATGAGATTAGAGCAGAGGCGGTTTAACCTTAAGCTACGTAAGGGGTTTTTTTACTGTAAGGGCGATAAGATTGTGGAACTCTCTTCCACAATTGGTGGTAACTGTGGGGAGTATAGCTATTTTTAAAAGACTCTTGGACATGCATCCTAAAGATCACAACATTCAGGGTTATTGGAAATAAATACATCCACACACACTTATACAGGTTGAACTGGATGGACTGTGGTCTCTCGGACCATGCTCCTTTTGTCATTTCCTTGGATTTGAAGGGGTTGCCAAATAAGCAGAGGACCTGGAGATTAGCTGAATCTCTTCTACAAGATTCTAAAGTGGTGGGGGATTTGGAGAATGATTTGGATGGGTTCTTCAGAGACAATAACATCGAAGACCTAGCTTCATCGGTTCTCTGGGAAACACATAAAGCATTCATGAGGGGGAGATTAATCATAGTTAAGAGGAAAAGAAACTGGTTCTCCCCGAAACAATCCCTCTTACGAGAAATCCAGGTGTTAGAACAATTGCATAAAGGTTTTATTCAAGAGCAAGATATGCTTAAATTAACAGAAAAAAAGAGAAGCATTAACCACTTAAGCCCCGGAAGATTTTACCCCCTTCCTGACCAGGGCCTATTTTGCGATTCGGCACTGCGTGACTTTAAAGGACAATGGCGCGGTCGTGCGACACTGTACCTAAATGAAATTGACGTCCTTTTTTTTCCCACAAACAGAGCTTTCTTTTGGTGGTATTTGACCACCTGTGCGGTTTTTTTGATCATGCGCTATAAACAAAAAAAGAGCGACAATTTTGCAAAAATAACAATATTTTTCAAATTTTTTTATATGAAATTCCCCAAAAAAATGTAAAAATCTAAATTTTTTAACATTTTAGGCCAATTTGTTTTGTGCTACATATGTTTGGTAAAAAAAATCGCAATAAGCGTATTTTGATTGGTTTGCGCAAAAGTTATTGCGTTTACTAACTAAGGGAAAGATTTTTGTCATTTTTATTGTTTTTTTTTTTACGAGTAATGGCGGCGATCTGCGCTTTTTTTTTTTTTTTTTTGCGGGACTGCGACATTGCGGCGGACAGATCGGACCCTTGACTGACATTTTTGACACTTTTGGGGGTACCAGTGACATTACTACAGTAATCAGTGCTATACATATGCACTGTTACTGTAAAAATTACACTGGCAGGGAAGGGGTTAACTTTATTAGAGATGCAGTGGCTATGTGTGTCCCTAGGGGCGTGCTTCTTACTGTTGTGGGATGTGGCTTTTCATGTAACAGCAGAGATATACGATCCTACATAGCAGGACCGTATGATCTCTGCTGTTACACAAGGGAGAATGACAGACGGCTTTGTTTACATTAGCCGCCTGCCTTTCTCCCTCTGTAACCGACGATCGCGAGTGAGTGGCGGACATCGGGTCCGCCACTCACACGCGCGAGGGGGTCCGTGAGCGAGCGGGAGCACGCCTCCGGCAGTGCGCGCTCGCTCCCTAGAGTCTCACAGGCTAGTGACGTACCCCTACGTCACTCTGCCTGTGAGGGGCTGACTGCCGCCGTATATAGTCGTGGTTAAGCGAGTTAATGGAGCAAGAAACTAAATAAGGTTTCAATGCAATAGCGAAAAGACATTATGAAATGAGGAATAAATCTGGGAAACTGTTGGCAGGATTAAATAAATGTAGAAGAAATGGAAATTATATAGCAAAAATGAAAGATAAGAAGGGAGATTTAAAACATTCAATAAGTGACTTTATTACAATTTTTCGTGAATATTATCAAAATTTATATAGGGTAAATGAGATTCCAAATGTGGAAGAAATTCAAAGTAGATGCAATAAAATAAAGCAATATTTACAGAATGTACAATTTCCAGTTATATCAGAAGAGGCTATAATAAAGTTGGATAGTGAAATTACCACAGAAGAAATTCAACAAGCAATAAATAGTTCAAAGATAGATAAAAGCCCAGGCCCAGACAGATGGATTTTCATATTTATATTTTTAAAATATTTACAAAACGTTAATGCCCTTTTTTCAGACATATATGAACTTTATTGGGGAATGTCAAGAGCTTCGGCAGGAAGCTTTAGGGGCATATATCTCTCTCCTAGAAAAAAGAAGGAAAAGATCCAACTTTGTTCCAGTTTTAGGCCAATTTCCTCGATTAATAAAGATTTAAAAATGTATGCGAGGATTCTGGCGGAACAAATAAAGCCCTTTATGTCCAACTGGGTAGAAAAAGATCAAGTAGCTTTTGTCCCCAGGAGGGAGGCTTGAGATAATGTAATAAGGACTATACTCTTGATGGAGCAAAAAAGGAAGGAGTCCAACTCTCTCTATCGGTTGATGCAGAGAAGGCCTTTAAATGATTGGATTTGGAGTATATGCTCCAGACATTCCGTCATATAGGCCTTGGTCCTCGTTTGTGTGGATGGATAGGGGCATTATTTGCAAATACAACCGCTCAAGTAAGGGTTAATGGGTTCCTATTAGAGTCCGTTAAATTATATAATGGTACACGTCAGAGTTGTCCACTCTCTCCATTACTCTTTGTATTGTCTTTAGAGCCACTATTAGCAACTATAAGGGCAAATCAAGACATTAAGGGTTTGGAGATAGCTGGACAAGAACATAAAGTGTCCGCTTGTGCAGACGACATATTGTTAAATGTATCTACTAATCCTTCACAGGTCCTTCCAAAAATTCTTGAAGAATTGGAAAGATATGGCAAGATCTCCAACTTTAAAATGAATGCGGAAAAACAGATACTAGATGTCTCTGTTTCCCCATCGGATTGCAGCGCAATCAGTGCTCTGCACCCCTTTGTGTAGAAACAGAGGGGTCTAAGATATCTGGGTGCATATATATCAAGGTCAGAAATGGATTTACTGTATATAAAGATCTTTATCTCCCCCTACTAAATAATAATAAACAAGATCTGAAAGGATACGTTTGGTAGAAAAAATGTAATAAAAATGATGGTTCTTCCGAAGTCCCTATAAATTTTTCAAACTCTTCCTACAAACATTCCGGGGGCTTATTTTAAAACACTTAGATCATTATTTCAAAGATTTGTATGGAAATATAGAAGCCCACGTACTGTTTAGACTAAAGTCCAATGGGGGACTAGTTCTCCCAGATTTGGAGAGTTACCATAAAAGCACCTGTCCTGCGTAGAGTAGTTGACTGGGTCCATGACTCCCCTCAGAAGAAATGGGTACAATTGGAAGAAAATGTAAGTAATTCCATATTGGGACAGAAAATATGGCTTCCCAGTCAATACAGGGGTCTTCCTAGGGATTTGGCTGCAATTACAATAGAAACTTTAAGAGTCTGGGATAATGTTCTTAAAAATACGCAGTGGCAATATAATAGTCATTTATTGTCCCTTTCTGGGTCAGATTATTTTCCTCCGGGTAAGGAGAATAAGTTGTATCTGAAATGGACTCAGTCAGACTGTCAAAAATGAAAGGACGTTCTAGAGGGGAACATCCTTTGTACTTTACCAGAACTTCGAGACCGGTATGGTATATCACCATGGGTTGTTTGGAGATTTAGACAGCTGCAGCTTTTTGTGGAGTCACTTCCCAAACCCCTACGTTCCATTCGTGAGCTCGGCCCATGGGAGAGACTTGAGGACCAGGGGGGGAGTCAACAGACGGATGATTTTGAGCATCTATAGGATGCTGATCTCCCTCTCTGACCCTGGTCCCTGGTGGTCTCCTGGGAGGTTGGGAGCATGAGTTGAGTGAATCTTACCAGAGAAATTAAAGTATAAGGTTATGGATTTGGTGCACTTCACTTCAGTCGATACGAGACTTAGGGTCCTTTCACACCTGTCCGTTCTGCCGACGGACTCAATTCTGCTCAGCGGGGGATTAATCCGCCGATCCCAGCTGAGCAGGCGGATGACAGCTCTGTCTCCGCTCTGTGCATGGAGACAGAGCTGTCAGATCCCCGCTGTCCTCTATGGGGGAATCGGATGAGAACGGACCGCCTGTCCGTTCTCATCCGATCCCATCTGATCCGATCCGCCAGACAGATGGAAAATAGGGTTTCCATTAATTCGGATTTGATGGACAGGATCGGATCGGATGGCAGTGGATGTCAGTGGAGATGTCTCACTGACATCCGCTGCCCCATAAGGATGCATGGGGCATCCGATCAGGTCCGGCTGAAAAACTGACAGGCGGATCTGATCGGACCGTATGTGTGAAAGGGGCCTAAAAGAGATGAACTATTAATTGTTAATGAGATGGTATTTTGTTCCATCTAAACTGCATAGGATTGATCCAGATGTTTCATCCCTGTGTGGGAGAGAGTGTGGAGGGGAGAAAACCCATGCCCATATATGGTGGAGGAGTTCTTTGATCCAGCCATACTGGAAAGCGGTATTAAGGGTAATTAAGAAAATTAATAATATAGAGATTAGACAAGACCCGTGCCAATGTTGGTTTAATGCTACTACTGGAACAAGGAAAAAATATAGGGGTTCTATTACCCCAGTATTATTAAACACAGCAAAACTATTGATCCCGAAATAATGGAAACAAAAGGAAATTCCGAGTATACAAGAATGTTTTAGGGAGATTGATAAAACTAGGCCTATGGAAGAGCTAATAGGTATGCAAAAGGATGCTGAATTGAGTTTTCATGCGATATGGGGAAATTGGATGACATATATGGGTAATGAGAGTATTAGAGTATTATATTCATTGTGGGGATAGTCTCATATTCCCCACCCTTTTTATTTTTTTTTTGTTTGTTTGAATTTGGGTGAAGGTTTTAAAATTAGTTGGTATATATATATATATATATATATATATATATATATATCTATATACATACAGTTGTGCTAATTCGTTTACATACCCTCCCAGAATTTGAGTTCTTGGCCATTTTTCCAAAAATATGATTGATAACAGAAAAACTTTTCTTTCACTTTTGGTTAGTGTTTGGCTGAAGTTTTTTTTTTTTTTATCAATCAACTGTGTTTACACTTTTTAAATCATAATGACAACAGAAACTACCCAAATGACCTTGATCAAAAGTTTACATACCCTGGTGATTTTGGCCTGATAACATGCACACAATTTGACACAAAGGGGTTTGAATGGCTAATAAAGGTAACCATCCTCACTTGTGATTGGTTTACTTGTAATAAGTGTGTGCGTATAAAAGGTCAATGAGTTTCTGGACTCCTGACAGACCCTTGCATTTTTCATCCAGTGCTGCACTGGCGTTTCTGGATTCTGAGTCATGGGGAAAGCAAAAGAATTGTCAAAGGATCTGCTGGAAAAGGTAGTTGAACTGTATAAAACCGGAAAGGGATGTAAAAAGATATCCAAGGAATTGAGAATGCCAATCAGCAGTGTTCAAACTCTAATCAAGAAGTGGAAAATGAGAGGTTCTGTTGAAACCAAACCCCGGTCAGGTAGACCAACTAAAATTTCAGCCACAACTGCCAGGAAAATTGTTCGGGATGCAAAGAAAAACCCACAAATAACTTCAGGTGAAATATAGGACTCTCTGAAAACATATGGTGTGGCTGTTTCAAGATGCACAATAAGGAGGCACTTCACGAAAGATGGGCTGCATGGTCGAATCGCTAGAAGAAAGCTATTACTACGCAAATGCCACAAAGTATCCAGCTTACGATACGCCAAACAGCACAGAGACAAGCCTCAAACCTTCTGGCACAAAGTCATTTGGAGTGATGAGACCAAAATTTAGCTTTTTGGTCACAGCCATAAACGCTACATTAAGAGAGGAGTCAACAAGGCCTATGATGAAAGGTACACCATTGCTACTGTGAAATACAGAGGTGGATCATTGATGTTTTGGGGATGTGTGAGCTACAAAGGCACAGGAAATTTGGTCAGAATTGATGGCAAGATGAATGCAGTATGTTATGAAAAAGTACTGGAGGAAAATTTGCATTCATCAGCCCAGAAGCTGCACATGGGACGTACTTGGACATTTCAACATGACAATGATCCTAAACACAAGGTCAAGTTGACCTATCATTGGCTACAGCAGAATAAAGTGAAGGTTCTGGAGTGGCCATCTCAGTCTCCTGACCTCAATATCATTGAGCCACTCTGGGGAGATCTCAAACGTGCAGTTCATGCAAGACAGCCCAAGAATTTACAGGAACTGGAGGCTTTTTGCCAGGAAGAATGGACAGCTTTACCATCTGAGAATATAAAGAGCCTCATACACAAATACCACAAAAGACTTCAAGCTGTAATTGATGTTAAAGGGGGCAATACACGGTATTAAGAATGGGGCAATACACGGTATTAAGAACTGGGGTATGTAAACTTTTGATCAGGGTCATTTGGGTAGTTTCTGTTGTCATTATGATTTAACCACTTTACAACCGGAGGATTTTGCTGTCTTCCGTCCAGGCCACTTTTTGCGATTCGGCGCTGTGCGACTTCAACTGACAATTGCGCGGTCGTGCGACGCCGTACCCAAACGAAATTTACGTCCTTTTTTTCCCACAAACAGAGCTTTCTTTTGGTGGTATTTGATCACCTGTGCGATTTTTACTTTTTGCGCTATAAACAAAAAAAGAGCGTTTATTTTGAAAAAATAACAATATTTTTCACATTTTTTTATATGAAATTCCCCCCAAAAAAGATGTAAAAACCAATTTTTTTAAAAGTTTTTGGCCAATTTGTTTTATGCTACATATGTTTGGTAAAAAAAATCGCAATAAGCGTATTTTGATTGGTTTGCGCAAAAGTTATTGCGTTTACTAACAAAGGGAAAGATTTCTGTCATTTTTGGTGTTTTTTTTTTAACGCGTAATGGCGGCGATCTGCGATTTTTTTTGCGGGACTGCGACATTGCGGCGGACAGACCGGACCCCTGACTGACATTTTTGACACTTTTGGGGGTACCAGTGACATTACTGCAGTAATCAGTGCTATATATATGCACTGTTACTGTAAAAATGACACTGGCAGGGAAGGGGTTAATTTTATTGGAGAGGGAGGGGTTAATGTATGCCTGGTGCTTACTGACGTGTAGGGGGGGAGGTGACTATGTGATTCATGGACAGATCGGATGTCCAGCTATGCTGAACAGTCCGATCTGTCACTCCCTGTCACTATGGAGATCCGCCCGCTGTGTTTACACACAGCGGGCGGATCTCCAGACTCGATCCCCGACGATCGGGTAAGAGCAGCGGCGATCGCCGCTGCCCCTCCCCTGGCCCGACTCCCGCTGTGAATGAAAACAGCGGGAGCGAGCCTCCGGCGGCGCGCAAGCGCCGCCCAGAAGGGGGAGTGTCCAGTCACGTTAATACTACGTGGCTGGACGATAACGAACCACTCTGCCGCAGTAGTATTACTGTGAGCGGTTGCAGAGTGGTTAAAAAGAGTAAACACAGTTGATTGATAATAAATGGACAAACGTGTTGCCTTGGCAACCCCCCCTGCACCCGGAAGTACACGTCACAGAATGCCGCGCGGACTCACAGCTGACCACTGGAAGTGCTGACAGCCATCGGTTACATCCTCGCCAGCCGCCGATGCCATCCTGATCTATTCCTTCCCACAGGGGGACATGCTTTACCTTTCCTATGTTTGCTGTATCTCATATTTTGAGTACCTGTATACCTCTTGTTAATAAATTACTTAATGTGCTACACTCAGATTGCACTTGGGTTTCCTCTCCAGTAATCCACAAGCCCCTTCTTGCTTGAACACTGAGCAGCCATTTAAAGGAGCCAGCACAAGAAGATCATCAAGGACTCATTTTGAACTTATTTAACCCTTATTGCAATTTCACCTCATCGTCCATG
This sequence comes from Pelophylax lessonae, assembly GCF_965119305.1. Lineage (NCBI taxonomy): Eukaryota > Metazoa > Chordata > Amphibia > Anura > Ranidae > Pelophylax > Pelophylax lessonae. The sequence goes on along the minus strand of NC_138768.1, from coordinate 491,298,301 downwards.
GGATGTAGCGGATTCAATGTTTTCGAAACTGAGTCGATCACTACATTTTCTAACCTGATATACCCCCTTAAATGTGATCATTAACAAAGAGAAAGTATTATTTTTTAGATCTTTTTTTTTTCTCACAATTACACAGGGTGAAACGGAGTAGATAACTATGTTTTCTAACCTGATATACACCCCTTAAATTTTATCATTAACACAGAGAATACAGTGCCTTGCTAAAGTATTCGGCCCCCTTGAACTTTTTGACCTTTTGCCACATTTCAGGCTTCAAACATAAAGATATAAAACTGTAATTTTTTGTGAAGAATCAACAACAAGTGGGACACAATCATGAAGTAGAACGAAATTTATTGGATATTTCATCTTTTTTAACAAATAAAAAACTGAAAAAATTGGGCGTGCAAAATTATTCAGCCCCCTTAAGTTAATACTTTGTAGCGCCACCTTTTGCTGCGATTACAGCTGTAAGTCGCTTGGGGTATGTCTCCATCAGTTTTGCACATCGAGAGACTGAAATTTTTGCCCATTCCTCCTTGCAAAACAGCTTGAGCTCAGTGAGGTTGGATGGAGAGCGTTTGTGAACAGCAGTTTTCAGTTCTTTCCACAGATTCTCGATTGGATTCAGGTCTGGACTTTGACTTGGCCATTCTAACACCTGGATATGTTTATTTGTGAACCATTCCATTGTAGATTTTGCTTTATATTTTGGATCATTGTCCTGTTGGAAGACAAATCTCTGTCCCAGTCTCAGGTCTTTTGCAGACTCCATCAGGTTTTCTTCCAGAATGGTCCTGTATTTGGCTTCATCCATCTTCCCTGTCCCTGCTGAAGAAAAGCAGGCCCAAACCATGATGCTGCCACCACCATGTTTGACAGTGGGGATGGTGTGTTCAGGGTGATAAGCTGTGTTGCTTTTACGCCAAACCTAACCTTTTGCATTGTTGCCAAAAAGTTCAATTTTGGTTTCATCTGACCAGAGCACCTTCTTCCACATGTTTGGTGTGTCTCCCAGGTGGCTTGTCGCAAACTTTAAACAACACTTTTTATGGATATCTTTAAGAAATGGCTTTCTTCTTGCCACTCTTCCATAAAGGCCAGATTTGTGCAGTATACGACTGATTGTTGTCCTATGGACAGAGCCTCCCACCTCAGCTGTAGATCTCTGCAGTTCATCCAGAGTGATCATGGGCCTCTTGGCTGCATCTCTGATCAGTCTTCTCCTTGTATGAGCTGAAAGTTTAGAGGGACGGCCAGCTCTTCGTAGATTTGCAGTGGTCTGATACTCCTTCTATTTCAATATTATCGCTTGCACAGTGCTCCTTGGGATGTTTAAAGCTTGGGAAATCTTTTTGTATCCAAATCCAGCTTTAAACTTCTCCACAACAGTATCTCGGACCTGCCTGGTGTGTTCCTTGTTCTTCATGATGCTCTCTGGGCTTTAAACGGACCTCTGAGACTATCACAGTGCAGGTGCATTTATACAGAGAGACTTGATTACACACAGGTGGATTCTATTTATCATCATTAGTCATTTAGGTCAACATTGGATCATTCAGAGATCCTAAGCCCCCGTTCACATAGAGGCGACCTGTGAGGCGACCTGGTCGCCTCACAGGTCGCCGCAGGTCGCCATCCATAGGGAAGCTGCGGACCCGTTCTAATAGGAGCGACACAAGTCGCTCCGACTTAGAAAAAGGGTCCGGAGCTTCTTTGGGGCGACCAGGAGTCGACCGCCATAGACTTCAATGTTATGAAGTCCGTGGCGGCCGCTCCGAGGTCGCGGCGCGCTGCTCGCACCGCGACCTTGGAGGTCGCCACCCGAAGTCGGATCGCCCCTATGTGAACGGGGGCTCACTGAACTTCTGGAGAGAGTTTGCTGCACTGAAAGTAAAGGGGCTGAATAATTTTGCACGCCCAATTTTTCAGTTTTTTATTTGTTAAAAAAGTTTGAAATATCCAATAAATTTCGTTCCACTTCATGATTGTGTCCCACTTGTTGTTGATTCTTCACAAAAAATTACAGTTTTATATCTTTATGTTTGAAGCCTGAAATGTGGCAAAAGGACAAAAAGTTCAAGGGGGCCGAATACTTTCGCAAGGCACTGTATATTATTATTTATATCTTTTTTTCCCCAGGGTGTTGTAATTAGTTGGTAAATATATCTATACCTTTTTAAATGAAATTATTTTAGTGTATAACTCACCAAATTTTTTAAGGTTTTTTTTCACACTATATATGGTGGAACAGGGTGGATAACCATGGTTTCCACCCTAAGATACACCCTTTTAATTTAATCACTTTTTTTTTTTTTTTTGGGATGGGGGTGAATGGAGTGGAGGGACCAGGGGAGTAGGGAAGGAAAAAGAAAGGGGAAATGAAAAGAAAAATAGTCGAAGGGTAATGAAGGGGAACTTCTATGCTGGGGAAACCAAAATTCCTAGGTTTTGTGCAAATTGATGTTATTTGTTTTGTAATGTCACATCTTTATTTGTTATGTATGTAAAGAAATGTAATAAAAATATTTATAAACAACTTATGAGTCATCAGCTGTCAGCCAGGTTCCCCACTAACAGTGACAGTAAAAAAAAAATTCTGGCAAAAGAATTGAAAAAAATTACGTAGGTTTCCCCCCCCCCCCCCAAACCATATTAGGCCCTTTGGTTCTGGTATAGATTTGGAGGGGAACCCCACAGCAAAATTTAAAAAATAAACGATGTAGGATCCCACTCAATATCCATACCATACCCTTATCCAAGCATGCAGCCAGGCAGTTCAGGATGAAAGAGAGGGGACGAGCGAGAAAACACTCCCCCCCTCTTGAACCATACCAGGCCACATGCCTTCAACATGGATGGGGTGCTTTGGGGCAGGTGGGTGTTGCCACCAGGTGATGCCGCTGAGTGGCCCTATCCCTTAACTAATTCAAAAATGTCACACGGCAGGGCAGACAGTTTTTTTTTTTGGTTTCCGTCAGTGCGGCGGGCATTGTGATGATGGATCTACATCGAGGGACATTGTTTTTTTTTATTTTTTAATAAAGTACTTGTCAAAAAATCTTTCTCTATCGTCCATTGACAGATGCAGTCTCCATCTTCATTAGCTGAATGGGTTACGATGCCCCCTGCAGGAGTTGTCTAGGCAGGAAAAATTTTACATGTACACGCCTACAGGGCTGTTCCCACATGCATAACGCACACACCCTCTACTCAGCAAACCAATTTGTTTCTTCCTAGAGAAGGAGTAGGCCCTAAGTTTCCTGCTGGGACTTCGGTCTCAGTTTTTTATTTTTTCAGAATATTTTGTTTTATTTCTCTTTACTCACTTTGCTAGCTAGTGTTCAGGGGGATCCTCCTAGTGATCTGCAAGCAATGCCGGCTGGGGCTTTGCACTGGATAATCTAGATCCTTATGGTCCCCCCAGACTGGCCTACGAGCGTGAGCAGGTTATGGTTCCGCACTAGGCCTCACCACTGCGGTGCCCCTTTCCAGATGGGAACGAGCCTGTGAGCGGATGCCTCTCCGGGAAGTGACGACCTGGAACACCCTGAGTCGCAGCGTACCCCTCAGCTGGCAGCACCCCCACTTCTGGTGCGGAGCCCACCATAGTATGGTGAGTAAATGTGACCCCCCTTGCCCCTGGTGGCCTTGGGGGATGTGGGCCCTCTCCTGGGGATAATAGGATTGTACCTCCTAAAGGATTCCCCTGGCCTGTCGGGTGCCCGAGCCTCTGCGCCCTGTCTCTCCCCCCCTGCCCCCACGGGGGGGCTATTTTACTGGGCCGCCTGGCGTCCTGAGGGGGGTGGCACCAGTACCTTGTTTTTGCTAGGTCTTGTTTTAAATCCTTGAGGCCTTCTTGGTGGGGGTCCCTGGCCGCATGGCAGTCCGTGGGCGCCGCCATCCTAAGTGTGGGCAACGTGTTTAATTTTCCTATTGACTTGTATGAAGCAGCCATTTTCCCTGAGCTTCCTTTTAAAATGCATTGGCACCCATTTTTGTGTAGTCTGTTGTACTGCACTAGCAGCGTGACCTTTTACATCCAGGCCGAGGTCACTTCCTGTGATTCTTCTTCCTGCTGCAGGCCATTCAGGAGGGTTCTCTCTGGAGTTGGTACAGTACGGGGGTCTGTACGGGCATATCCCTACACACTTTGCTGTTAGTGCATATTTAAGGGAGACTCGGCAGTGGGGACCACGATCGGCGCTTCTTAAAGTGACAGTGCTCCGTTTTTCTACAACTTTGAATATGGCGTTCCAGGCTGTAATTTCTCCCCCAGACCCACTCTGTGCGACTCCCGGACAGTTCGCATCCCAGTCGCTGGGCGTAATTTCAGCAGCTCTGGAAAGCCTGGCGACAAAAGTTGATTTTGTTATGAAAAAGGTTAATAGTAGTAAACGGCCGCTGCCTTCTCCATCCTTGGTGGAGTCCTTTTGATTCAGAGGCTGATGTGGTCGCCACGGACGCTCCCCCTACCTGAAGGTCAGATGGTGAAGAAGACCTGTCTTCTTCAGTTACAGTGCTAGAACACGCTTTGGTGGAAGCTCTGATTGTTTCAGCGAGGGAAACCTTAAAATTGGCTGATGAGCCCACACCGGCAGGGACACGGTGGCATTTGGCTCCCGCAAGACTCAAGTCTGGCAAGGTATTTCCCTGTCCCAAAACTTTTCATGATATGTGTTAAACACATGCTAGTTATGCTAAAACGCTTTAAACGCTGGTATCCTTTTGCTGATATGGTCTTCAACCGCTGGACGGTGCCACCTAAGGTGGACCACCCTGTTTCCAGGTTGAATAAATCTACCGTTGTGCCTGTGCAAGATTCCCTGGTTTTTATGGATCCAGTAGACAGGCGGGTGGAATCCCTTTCCCGCCATCTTCACGTGTTGGCGGGTTCCATCTTAAAATTGGTCTTTGCACCTGTGTTGGTATCACAGACAGTTACGGAATGGATTAGGGTTCTGAAAGGGAGCTTGGACCCTGACGTATTTTTTCCTGAATTGATGGAACTTTTGGACCAGATGGCCCAGGCCCTGGTTTTCCTGTGTGATACGTCCCTGGATGCGGCTCCCCTGGTGGCCAGAGTTTTGGCCATGGGGATTGCCCTAAGGCGCATGGTTTGGATGAAGAGCTGGTTGGCTGACCAAGCTTCCAAGAAAGCCCTGACGGATCTCCCTTTTCTGGGAGAACGTTTGGCGACTCACTGGATGAGTTGATCAAGGGTCTGACTGGCTGTAAGAGTACTCTTCTTCCTCAATCCTCCAAACGTAAAACACCCCATGCTAAGTTGGGTCCTTCCTTTACTGCTCATAGACGTTTTTTTCATGCCCCCCGCAGCGCAAGAAAAAGGTAAGCCATTCAGAGCTTCGGGAGGGGCTAAGAAGCACTGGGGCAAGCCCAAGACCAGTCAGTCCGGTGCTGCAGACAAGTCCTCTTCAGCATGAAGGGGCGCCCTCACCTGTGTCTGGGGTGGGGGGACATCTGCGTTTCTTTTAGAAACCCTGGACCTCCTTCTTTCAAAACAAATGGGTTCGCAAACTGATTTGTTCCGGGTACAAAATCGAATTTTGGTCCCGGCCGGGGGACAGGTTTTTTCAGTCGAATCTTCACCTGTCTCCAGAGCATTTGAAAGATCTTCGGGAAACTGTGCGGGACCTCCTGGCTCAAGGAGTGATCATGCCAGTTCCTCTGCAGGTATGCTCTCAAGGTTTCTATTCAAACCTGTTCACGGTGCCCAGAAAGGAGGGCATGATGCATTCAATCATGGATCTCAAGGCTCTGAACCGCTTTGTACGGGTGGAGTTTGAATGGAGTCTATTGTGTCGGTGGTGGCGTCCTTGAATCAGGGGGATTTCTTGGCCTCCATCGATATCAAGGATGCATATCTCCATGTCCCCATATTCGAGGGACATCAGTGATTCCCCTGCTTTGCAGTGGCAGAGGAGCATTTTCAATTTGTGACGTTACCCTTTGGTCTCGCCTCCGCTCCCAGAGGTTTTACCAAGGTCCTGGACCCTGTGCTGGCCTTGTTATGTCAGAGAGGAATTTCAATTGTGGGGTATCTGGACGATCTCCTGTTGTGAGCAGACTCTCATTCGGATCTGTTGGACAATATCTCCATTACAGTTCAGACCCTTCAGGAATTTCGGTTGGATGATTAAGTTCAAGAAATCTGCTATCTGGGGCTGACTCTCGACTCCACTCTAGCAAGGGTCTTTCTCCCCTTGGAAAAGGTTCATAAGTTGCAAAGGGTGATCAGGTTGCTGATGGGAACTGATCAGTCCTCCCTGCGGGCCTGCATGAGGGCCCTGGGTCTGACGGTGTCTACCTTCGAAGCAGTCCCATTTTCTCCATTTCATTCTGGGTCTCTGCAGAAAGAGATTCTGGCAAAATGGAACAGAGACCCTCGGTCACTGGACCGGATGAGTCATCTCACAAAGTCGACCCTATCCTGGTGTATCCAGTCTCCTGCTCTGGATCAAGTCCTTCCAGCCACTGTTCTGGATGGTGGTCACCACGGATGCCAGCCCGTCTGGCTAGGGTGGAGTGCTGGGGAAACTCTGTGCCCAGCGGACTTGGGCGTCGGATGAGTCCTCCTGGCCGATCAACATTCTAGAGCTCAGAGTGATCCAAGTTCTGCCTGTTCCAATGAACAAGCTGGCTATGCGGTTCTCTGGTTTGGATACAGTCGGACAATGCCACGGCAATCATCAACGGGGCAACAAGAGTGCCCTGGCGGCCAAGGAGGTGGCCGAGATTCTACTGTGGGTGGAACACAATGTTCTAGCTCTTTCCGCTGTCCACATTCCAGGTGTGGAGAATTTGGCAAGCGTTTTACCTGAGTCGTAAGGTGTTGGATCAAGGGAAATGGTCCTTTCATCCGGAGGTTTGTGACCAGGTCTCGGGATCCTCTGGCCGACGCAACAGATGCTCTGGTGGCTCCTTGGAGCCAGTATCAGCTGATTTATGCCTCCCCCGCTCATATTTCTGTGGAAGACATTCCAGTCATTCTGGTGGCACCAGACTGGCCTCGGTGGTCTTGGTACGCAGACCTGGTAAGACTGGGCGTACATCCTCCATGGAGACTTCCTCTGCGGGAAGATCTGCTGTCTCAGGGACCGATCATCCCTCCTGCTGTACGATCGCTGGCTTTAACGGATTGGCTGTTGAAAGCAAGGTGTTAAGCGATAGAGGCCTTTCTGACTCAGTGATTCCTACCTTTTTGAATGCCAGGAAGTTGACGTCTAGGAAAATCTATCATCGTACGTGGAAATCGTACATTTCATGGTGTGACTCGCTGCAACTGCACCCTCGCTTGTTTTCTGTGGCTAGGGTTTTAGCCTTTTTACAAAAAGGGGTTGAACAGCGCCTGGCATTGGGCACTATCAAGTAGGGCTGCGCATCTTCACTGGTCTCACAATTTGATTACGATTATCATGTCAACGATTCGATTCCACGGTGCACCACGATTACGACACTTGCCCAGCCCACTGCCCAATGGTTTTCAAAACGTTATAAAAAAGATAAAATAACAATAAAGCAGTCAAAAATTAAAGAATCATTTTTATTTTCATCTGCTCTTTAAGGACACTTCCCTGGACCCTGGCATGGCCTGCAAGCCCTGCATAGTTCAACTGCATACATATAGGAAACTCTGAAAATAGCATAGCAGAGACAGATAACACTATTTACTAGAAGTAACAATAAAATAGTATGGCATCAAACTGTAGTAGTGCAGTTTACTTCTTCATAAAAGAAAAGAAAATATTAATATAATGTCTAAACCTTTTAAAGTACAACTAAAGGCAAAACTTTTAATTTTGATTTTGGATAGAGTGGAGGAGAGGAGATGTATTAGAACATCTGTCAGTGTTTATTGCTGTCTATGTTGTCCACGCTGGAGAGATTTGCCCTCTCTATTTGTCCTTTGTTTTTACCATTATCATTGAAAGTAAAATGAAACCCCCCCAAATTTTGTGTTATTATTGGGATTTCCTCTCACTTTCAGTTTGGGACAGAAAGTGAAGGTAAATTTCCACAAAGGGGCAAACATAGGGTGACCACATTTTCTAACTGCCATTCAGGGACACTTACTTTCCCAAGTGCATTTCGTCAATTTTATACGTGAGACTGGCAAAAACATATCTGTCTGTGCATTTTTCAGTATTTCTGCACACTTTAACTGGTTAAACTTACATTTTGTCCTCTTAAATGCTGATAATAACGGTCATTGGATTACAGACAGTCAGTTACAGCAGGCTGAGGCGCCGCACAGTAGAGATCCCGGCTCCGGCTGATGTCACCGTCGTCACGTGACTCGGCCGCGCACTGCGTGCAGCAAGGCAGGGGAGGAGCCACACACACTGGACAGTACTATGCGATGCCGATCTGATTCGGCGATTGCATAGTATAAGGAAGTGACTATCTGTCACAGCACAGCAGCGGACGGCGGCTCACGGGCTCAGATCATTCCGGAACACTGCATTGTCCCGGAATGAGGGTGACCGGGACCCGGGACAGACTCTCCAAATGCGGGACTGTCCCAAACGCGATCCGGGACACGTGGTCACCCTAGGCAAACATGGCAAAAATAAACCTTACAGGTGTAATAATTAAATAACCTTCCCTTGCTCTATCCAAAATGAAAAATACGTTTTGCCTATTGTAATGTCTCGGCTGTGTGTTGCTTGAGGTACACAGCTTCACATCAAGTAATAACCAAATCTCAATGAAAGAAGCGCTGGTTTCTTTGATGCAACCTTTACTGAGATATAATCCATACATGTGCCTTTACATATGAATAAGCAGATATGTGGTGGACATGAGAGGACATAAAAGTATGTGGTAAAACTGTAAAACAAACATATGAAAGACAGGTATAAGTATGGCTATTCAACATCATACATTATACATAGTTATGCAGAAGATAGTGCTTACTACATACTGGAACACATATTATGTATACAAAGGTCTAACATCCCTCTATACAGGCTGAACTAGCAAATCCTTTACTTACAGGCTTTTGGTGTACATCAGGTTTGCAATAGATTAGCTTGAGAGGTCCTATGTCTGTTCCCTATGGTGGCTCACACTGGAATGGATAGACAAGTTTAGACTTGCCCAAAGCAGAAGGGAGAAGACCCGCCCCTAGGCTACAAGAAAATGGAGGGTCTTAAAGGGACAGACACTGCTGAGTTCCAGATACAAGATATACAGTGCGAAGGCAGCACACTCCCCACCTGGCATACTTTTTGTTATGCCACTAACCATTGGACAGAAGTAAAACGACTTCAGAAATTGGCCTAGCATACACCTTGGGAGTGCCCTGTCTAACAACTCTAACTTCAACTTTTCTAACTTTAGCATCACTACTAGGATCAGTTCCCACAATGAGTCCAATAGGCCACTCGTTCCTGTGGGCCTGAGTGTCTTTTAGTAAGACAACATCTCCAATTTGTAAGTTGGGCTTGTCATCTTGCCATTTCTTGCGTGACTGCAGTGTCACCAGGTATTCTTGTCTCCACCTCTTCCAGAAAATGCCCGCAAGACTTTGAACTTGTCTCCATTGCTTGGTGTACAAGTCCTTGAGGTCAAAGTCTCCTGTGGGAGCTATCACTGGTTGCATCTTCTGGGTCAGCAACATTGCAGGTGTCAAGACTGCCGGCATCTCCGGATCTGTGGACACTGGAACCAAAGGTCTGGCGTTCATAATGGCCATGACTTCAGCCATTAGTGTAGTCAAAGCTTCATGTGTGAGGTGAGTGGATCCAACCTTCAGGAGCATAGCATCAAGAATGCGACGTGCTACTCTTATCATCCTCTCCCAAGCTCCTCCCATATGCGATGCGTGAGGAGGATTAAAAGTCCAAGTGCATCCTTGGTCTTGACTTCAGCCATTAGTGTAGTCAAAGCTTCATGTGTGAGGTGAGTGGATCCAACCTTCAGGAGCATAGCATCCAGAATGCGATGTGCTACTCCTATCATCCTCTCCTAAGCTCCTCCCATATGCGATGCGTGAGGAGGATTAAAAGTCCAAGTGCATCCTTGGTCTTGAAGATAGGAACCTGTTTTAGAGTCTGTAGAGATGATCTTCAATTCCTTGCAGGCCCCAATAAAGTTTGTACCACGGTCTGAACGAATCAATTTCGCTGGTCCTCGGATAGAGAAAAATCTTCTCAAGGCGTTGATGAAATTTGAAGTGGATAACGATTCAATCACTTCGATGTGAACTGCTCTGGTACTCAGGCAAGAGAACAAAACAGCCCAACACTTACTTTCGGCACTGCCTCCTCTGGTCTTGCGAGAAGAGATGTTCCAAGGGCCAAAAACGTCTAGACCTACATGAGTGAACAGAGGATCTGAAGCAAGTCTGTCTGCAGGTAAGTTTGACATCTTCTGAACCTCAAGTTTCCCTCTAATCTTCTTGCAGATCACGCATTTGCTGATCACACTGGAGACTAGTCTCTTACCTCCTATGATCCACAATCCTGCTAACCGTGCTGCTCCTTCAGTGAAGTGTCCTCCTTGATGTGCGACTTGCTCGTGATAGTGTCTCACCAGAAGAAGAGCGATGTGATGATTCTTGGGTATGATGAAGGGATGTCTCTCTTGGATAGTCATATCCGCTGCCGACAAGCGACCTCCAATTCTTAACACTCTGTCTTCGTCGAGGATAGGGTTCAACTTCTTGAGCGAGCTGTGTCGAGAAATCTCTTCCTTTTTCAGAAGGCTTTGGATTTCTTCTTTAAAGACTTCCTGCTGGACGCATCTGATGATCGTGACCTTGGCTTGTTCAAGGTGGTCTTTGGTACGCTGATCAGTATTGGTAGCTCTGCAGGAGTATCTGGCTAGACAGATAAGTTTTCCGATTGCACGGGTCAGCGACTTCCAGCTTGAAAACCTTTCAAATCTATGGGCGCCCAGACTGTCTCTTGTAACTAAAGTCTTGCAAACTGCAGCTTGAGGTCTTACCTCTTTGTCTTGATCTGGTTCTATGAGTTGAAAAGTCTCTACCTGAGTAGTCTCTTTGGTTTCTGGCTTACCAAGAAAGGAAGGACCTAGTTTGGACCTTAGTTTGCTTGAGTACAGCGGCTGACATCAGTCTTGTCCCGTGATCAGCTGGGTTCTTGTCCGTGCTGATGTGATGCCACTGTTCTGGACTTGTAGACTTTCTGATACGTGTCACTCTGTTGGCCACGTATGTATAAAATCTTCTTGAAGCGTTGTAAATATATCTAACACAATCTTGCTGTCTGTATAAAAGTTCACTGCATGGATCTCAATGTCCAGTTCTGTCGTAATCATGTCTGCCATCTCTACAGCTAAGACAGCAGCACAAAGTTCTAGACGTGGGACAGTATGAGCGGGTCTCGGAGCCAGTTTAGATTTTCCCATAATGAACCCGACATGGCTTTGTCCCTCAGTATCTATTACCCTAAGGTAGGTTACAGCTGCGATAGCCATAGTGGAAGCGTCAGAGAATACGCATATTTCTCTTCTCTTTGTAGCAGATAAGGAAACAGGTGCGTACGGTCTTGGGATGCTGAGTTGTTCAAGCTCTAACAATGAGTCTTTCCACAACTTCCACTGCATTTTCCTTCTCTTCAGGTAGAGGTACGTCCCAGTCACTTTGTTCTTGCTCAATAGTGAACTGTCTCAAAAGAGCTTTGCCTTGCATGATGATAGGTGCTACGAATCCCAGGGGGTCATAAAGACTGTTGACTGTAGATAGGACACCTCTTTTTGTAAATGGCTTCTCTTCTCTGGCGACCTTGAAGGTGAAACTGTCAGTCTTCAGGTCCCAACTAAGCCCAAGACTTCTTTGCAAGGGTGGTGATTCTGTTCCTAGATGCAGGTCTTTGAGGTCTTTAGCACGGTCTTCCATTGGAAATGCTTCCATAACTCTGCTGCTGTTGGAAGCTATCTTATTCAATCTTATGTTGGATTCTGCCAACATTTCTCTTGTACTTTTCAAGACCTTAATAGCTTCTTCGTTGCTGGAGAAAGAAGCAAGTCCATCATCATCTACGTAAAAGTTCTTCATGACGAACTGTTTGGCTTCTTGACCATGTCCTTCATCTTGCTGTGCTGCTTGTCTCAAGTTGTAGATAGCTACAGCTGGAGAAGGGCTGTTTCCAAATACATGTACCTTCATCCTGTACTCTGTGATGTCTTTGTTAAAGTCATTGTCTGCATACCACAGGAACCTGAAGTAGTCTCTGTGATCTTCTTGAACAAGGAAACAGTAGAACATCTGTTGTACGTCTGAAATACAAGAGTCCAATTGCCCCCCGAAACAATGCCAGAACAGGTCAGAAGCACAGAGGTTAAGAAATGATAAGCTCAGAGTCCTGTCTACAAATGCTCGCAGTTTAGGTAAAAAAATCAATGAACTTGGGTCAATAATGGCATCTGAGAATGTAGATTTAGTGGCTGTTACGGAGACATGGTTTAATGAAAGAAATGACTGGGACATAACCATACCAGGGTACTCTTTATACAGAAGAGACAGAGAAGGTAAGAAAGGAGGAGGAGTGGCCCTGTATGTGAAAGATAGCATTAAATCTAACCGAATACAAGTTGGTGAGGCCAACATAGAGTCAGTTTGGGTTACGTTGCAGTTTGCTAATCATGCAGTAACTCATGTAGGTGTGATATATAGACCACCTGGTCAAGTCAAAAAAATAGATGATCTACTAGTTGAAGAAATAGCTAAAATGACAATGAAAGGAGAAGTTATCATTATGGGAGATTTCAATCTTCCAGATATAAACTGGAAAACCAAAATAGCAAGTTCTACCAGGAGTACAGATATTCTAAATTCCCTACTGGGGTTGTCTCTGCAACAAGTGGTTGAGAAACCAACCCGGAGGGAGGCCATTTTGGATTTGGTATTCACAAATGGGGATTCGGTATATGATGTCATTGTAGGCGAAACCTTGGGATCTAGTGATCACCAGTCAGTGTGGTTTAATATAAGAACTGTGAAAGAGTCACACCACACAAAAACAAAAGTTTTAGATTTTAGAAAAACAGACTTTTCAAAAATGAAAGTAGTCATAAATGAGTCCTTATCAGACTGGAACGGATTGCATGGAGTCCAGGAGAAATGGGACTACTTAAAAGGTGCATTATTGAAGGCAACAGAAAATTGCATTAGACTTGTCAGTAAAAGCAAAAAAAGGAAGAGACCACTGTGGTACTCAGCAGAAGTGGCCCAAATCATTAAAAATAAAAAGCTAGCATTTTGTAATTATAAAAAAAACCCAGAGCAATGAAGATAAGGAAATCTACAAGATTAGGCAGAAAGAGGCCAAGCAAGTTATAAGAACTTCTAAAGCGCAGGCAGAAGAAAAACTAGCTCAGTCTATGAAAAAGGGGGATAAGACATTCTTCAGATATATAAATGAAAAAAGGAAATTAAAACAAGGAATAACTAAATTAAAAACAAAGGACGGAAGGTATGTAGAAGAGAATAAAGGGCTAGCTGACTGCCTTAATGAATACTTCTGTTCAGTTTTTACAGAAGAAGGACCTCCACTTGAAAGGATGACTAATGAATCGTTTGATGCATGTGTCTTTACAGAGGAAGACGTTCTAAGATTGCTGTCTAAAGTGAAGACAAATAAGTCACAGGGTCCTGATGAGATACACCCAAAATTATTAAAAGAGCTTAGTGGTGAGCTGGCAAAACCATTAACAGATTTATTTAACCAATCATTAGTAACAGGAGTCGTCCCGGAAGATTGGAAATTGGCAAATGTCGTGCCCATTCACAAGAAAGGTAGTAGGGAGGAATCGAGCAACTATAGACCAGTGAGTCTGACATCAATAGTAGGCAAATTAATGGAAACCCTATTAAAGGATAGGATTGTGGAACATCTTAAATCCCATGGATTGCAAGATGAAAAACAACATGGGTTTACTTCAGGGAGATCATGTCAAACAAATCTTATAGATTTTTTGGACTGGGTGACTAAAATAATAGACGGTGGAGGTGCAGTAGACATTGCATATCTAGATTTTATTAAGGCTTTTGACACTGTCCCACATAGAAGACTTATCAATAAATTGTAGTCATTGAGCATGGACTCCCATATTGTTGAGTGGATTAGGCAGTGGCTGAGTGACAGACAACAGAGGGTTGTAGTCAATGGAGAACATTCAGAACAAGGTCATGTTACCAGTGGGGTACCTCAGGGATCTGTACTGGGACCAATTTTGTTTAATATCTTCATAAGTGATATTGCAAAAGGCCTCGATGGTAAGGTTTGTCTTTTTGCTGATGACACAAAGATATGTAACAGGGTTGATGTTCCTGGAGGGAAACGCCAAATGGAAAAGGATTTAGGAAAACTAGAAGAATGGTCAGAACTCTGGCAACTGAAATTTAATGTGGATAAGTGCAAGATAATGCACCTGGGGCGTAAAAACCCAAGGGCAGAATATAGAATATTTGACACAGTCCTGACCTCAGTATCTGAGGAAAGGGATTTAGGAGTAATTATTTCAGAAGACTTAAAGGTGGGAAGACAATGTAATAGAGCAGCACGAAATGCCAGCAGAATGCTTGGATGTATAGGGAGAGGTATAAGCAGTAGAAAGAGAGAAGTGCTTATGCCGCTGTACAGAACACTGGTGAGACCTCACTTGGAGTATTGTGCGCAGTACTGGAGGCCATATCTCCAGAAGGATAGAGATACTCTAGAGAGAGTTCAGAGAAGAGCTACTAAACTAGTACATGGATTGCAGGAAAAAACTTACCAGGAAAGGTTAAAGGACCTTAACATGTATAGCTTGGAAGAAAGAAGAGACAGAGGGGATATGATAGAAACTTTTAAATACATAAAGGGAATCAACTCGGTAAAGGAGGAGAGCATATTTAAAAGAAGAAAAACTACCACAAGAGGACACAGTTTTAAATTAGAGGGGCAAAGGTTTAAAAGTAATATGAGGAAGTATTACTTTACTGAGAGAGTAGTGGATGCATGGAATAACCTTCCAGCAGAAGTGGTAGCTGCAAATACAGTGAAGGAGTTTAAGCATGCATGGGATAGGCATAAGGCTATCCTTCATATAAGATAGGGCCAGGGACTATTCATAGGATTCAGATATATTGGGCAGACTAGATGGGCCAAATGGTTCTTATCTGCCGACACATTCTATGTTTCTATGTTTCTATGTCTGCTGTTACTGCTACGAGTTCTTTTCTGAACCTGATGAGTACTTCCAGGAGTGTATTGTTCAGGTCAGGTCCGCTGAGAAGGACATCATTTAGTGAGATGCCTTCGTGCTTCGCACTAGAGTCAAATACTACACGTATCTGACCTGGTTTCTGAGGATGGTACACCCCAAATATTGGTAAGTGCCAGTGTTCTTGGTTTTCCTGTAGTGGTGATGCCCTTTCTGCTTGCTCGTTGTCAAAGATCTTTTGCATGAAGGCTTGGAAGTGTTTCTTCATACTTGGCTTTCTTTGTAGAGTGCGTTGCAACGACGTGAAGCGTTTTTCAGCTTGTACCCTGTTGTCAGGAAGGCAATGGCATGGTGACCGGAAGGGTAGAGGGGCTACCCAGCTGCCTGACTTGTCTCTGAAGACTTCTCTGTCCATGATCTCAAGGAAGAGTGTATCTTCCACCGAGGGTGCTGGCTTGTCGTCGTCTCGTGTTCTTTCAAACACTTTGCAGCCTAGTTCATCTGCATCTCCAGTTGAGGCTAAGTCTTCCATGCACCTCTGGATACTCTGCTGATGTGTTGGGTTACCTAATCTCTCTTTAATGTGTAGACTGTTGGTACATGGGTAAAGACAAGATATACGACCATTCTGTAACAGATGTGTTCTGTAAACATTTACCTTTGCTGGTCTGTGCAGTCCGTCTAGACATACCTCTCCAACGATGACCCATCCGAGATCAAGGCGTTGTGCAAATGGTGCGTTGTGTGGCCCATTGTACTGTTCTCTGACTTTGTGCACTCTGAGGATATCTCTCCCAAGTAGAAGGGTGATTGCAGCATCTGGATCTAGTGCTGGTATCTGGTTGGCTATTCTCACTAGATGAGGGTGATGACGAGCAACTTCAGGTGTGGGGATCTCTGACTTGTCGTCTGGTATCTCATCACATTCTATAAGGGTAGGAAGAGTCACCTTTGTCTTTCCATCTAATGACTCGATGATGTAGTTGTTTGCTCTTCTCCCTGTCGTCTCTACAACTCCAGAACAAGTCTTCAAGGTGTATGGAGTTGGACTTCCTTTGTCACCGAAGAGGTCAAAGAACTCTGTTTTTGCCAGAGATCTGTTACTCTGTTCATCCAAGACTGTGTACATCTTGCTTCAATACATTTTTATTGATTTTCAAGGATAAGGTAACATAGGAATAAACCTCCAACATGGAGGATAACATAGGGAGTGTTACAATTAACAAGGGGAGGGAGGGGAGAAAAATACAAGGGTACAAGTTGTATCCAGTTCAAGTCTCATAAGTAATAAGGTACAGTTAGGCTGGCCATACACTATACAATTTTCTTGTTCAACTTTCCTTTAGATTTACCAAAACCATGTAATATAGGGTCAAACCTAAACACTTTCAATTTGTATGCAGTCAGGCAGGCCCTTGCACTACATAGTTTAAGGTAAATCTAAAGGAAATTGAATAAGAAAATTGTATAGTGTATGGCCAGCCTTAGTATACATGCAAAATCATAACATTGAAGGTAGAGGATAGAGGACGGGACCGTCCTCCCCAGCCCAGAACCCATAGGGATCAATGTCTCCAGGCCAGGGAGGACTAGTTCCCGGACTCCACCCTAAAATAGGTTTAGGACATTTTGGTATCAGGTGTAAGAAAGGGCCATGATGCCCATGCAAGTTGAAATTTACTGTAGGTTAGGTTATTAATTGACAGTGCTTTCTCAAGTACATAGTTCTCGTTTACTAAATGTATAACTTTGGAAAGGTTTGGAATGACTTTGGATTTCCAGTTTCTAAGTATTAGGTTTCTGGCAGCTAATAGGACGTGGATTATTATTTGTCTATACATGAGGGGATATGTGTCAATGTTGAGGTTTAGGAGGGCTAGTTCAGTGCTTGGATTCCTCAGTACGCCAGTGCAGGTAGCGATGCACTGGAACACGGAGTTCCAATAGCTTTTTAAAGATGGACATTCCCATAGTATGTGTGATAAGGTACCGGTCAAGCCACAATCACGCCAGTAAAGGGGTGAGAAATTGGGTATCATCTTGGACAGTCTGTATGGGGTATAGTACCATCTGTTTATGATTTTGGACATCATTTCCCAGTGGTTGGTGCAGTGGGAGAAACTATATGTGGATTTAATTGCTTTTTGCCATTGGGTCAACGTGAATGTTTGGTTTAGGGATTTTTCCCATTTAATCATGTGATGCGATTTCTGGGTTAGTGAGTCTGCTGTCAAAATAGAGTATGCTAGGGAGATTCCCTTGCGTTCTGGTTCTTTTGCCGTGATGAAGTGCCAACGCTTGGGAGTTGGTGTGGGTTTCCTGTAGTGGGTGTTTGGACAATAATAGTAGTATTTTGGAAAGGGATATCGACGTATATGGAGTCATATTGAATTCTTTTGTAATCGCTTCCTTAGTTTTAAGAGTATGATTACTATAGAATTGTTTTAGGTGACTGATGCCTAGTTTATCAAAATGATTTATGTTTAATTTTTGTATTTTGGATGTTAATATATCTATTGGAAGAGGGTTACTATGTTCTAAATTTTAGGGTGGGTTGAGATTTAGAGATAGATCTCCAGGCTTGAAGGGACGCTTTAATTGTTGGTGATAGTTTGCACCAGCTCCAGGGAATCCATAGGTCGCTTAACAGTAGCCATTTAAGATTTTTGGTTGGGGCTAGATATTCTTCAATAGAGGCCCACAATGGGGAGTCGGGTTTGATGTCCCAATGTTTCAGTTGGTCTATGCGTGTCGCCCAGTAATAGGCTGAGAGGTTCGGTAACCCTGCGCCTCCCATATATTTATGTGTCGTGAGGGTATTGTACGCTATTCTTGCTTTTTTCCCGGCCCAAATGTACTTCCGTAGGATGGTCGAGAGAGCATCGATCTGTGTTTTGGGGATGGGGATTCGTAATGTTCTGAATGTATAGAGTATTTGTGGGAGGATGCACATTTTCATTGTTGCCATTCTGGCACCCCAGGATATATCCACTTTTCAAATCTTTTAAGGTCGTCAGTGATTTTCTTTTTAAGTTGTTTGAAGTTGGACGGGAGTAGTTCGGAGAGACGTGGGGTAATGGAAATTCCTAGGTATGTTATCTTTTCTGAGGTCCAGGGGTAGGGGCATGTTAGTTGAAGGTATTGTTTGTTGTCCTGTGCTATATCTAGCTCAAGTATGCTTGATTTGGTAGGGTTAATTTTGTAGTATGATATAGTACCAAATTCTATTAGGATTTTGTGGGCTGTTGGTAGTGAGGTTTTGGGGTTGGTCATCATTAGAATTATGTCATCGGCGAATAGGTTGATCTTGTGTTCTAAGTTTCCTGTTTTAAATCCTGTGATTTCTGCTTCTGATGGTATTGCTTCCGCTAGGGGTTCTATGGAGAGATTAAAGATTGGTGAAAGGGGGCAACCTTGTCTTGTGCCGTTTGTGATAGGGAATGGTCTGGAGAGGGCCCGGATGTGAATACTTTGGCGGATGGTTGGGAGTAAAGGGCAAGGATAGCCGATAGTATATTACCAGTTAGTCCGAATTTGAGTAAAGTTGAAGTCATGTAGTCCCAATTGATTCTATCAAACGCCTTCTCTGCATCCAAGGTTAGGAGCAGAGAAGGCGTTTGCTTCGATTTGGCCATATGTATTATATTTATTATGCGTCTTGTGGCATCCGAAGTTTGCCTACCGGGAATGAAGCCCATCTGGTCTTTTTTGATCAGAGTGTGCATCACTTTCTGTAGCCTTTTAGCTAGTATTTTGGCAAAAAAAATGTAAGTCCGTGTTTAGTAGGGAGATCGGTCGGTAGTTACTAGATAATGATACGTCTTTTCCTGGTTTGGGTATTGTCACTATGTATGCCTCGAGCATGTCTTCTGGAAATGAAGCTTCGGAGATTGCTTTATTGAATACATCAGTTAGGTTAGGTGTAAGGAGATGGTGAAAGGTTTGGTAGTATTCGCTCGGGAATCCGTCAGGTCCGGGTGATTTCCCGTGTGGGAGTGTTAAGATTGTCTTTCGAACTTCGTCTATGGTGATAGGTGCATTAAGTTGTGTTAATTGAGAATCAGAGAGGTGGGGGAGATTACGTTTATCTAGAAACTGTAAAATAGATTCTTTAGAGGGTTTAATGTTGGTAGGGTCGGTGTCTAAATTGTAAAGGGAACGGTAGTAATCTGCGAATTCGTTCGCTATATCATTACGGTGTGTAAGTTTATGCGGGGAATGTAGTTTGTTTAAGTGGGTTATTCTGGATTTCGTTTGTTTGGTTTTTAGTCGGTTTGCTAGTAATTTCCCTGCTTTGTTGATATGTGTGTAGTAGTTTAATTTTAGCTTTCTTAGTTGGATATCGTGTTTTTCTAATAGTAGTAGGCGGAGTTGGTATCTCAGAGTGTTTAGTTCGTTGGTCAATTTTGGTTGTGAGTGCTTCTTATTTTCTACTTCTAGATTGTGAATTTGTTTAAGGATTTCAGTTAATTTTTGGTTGTATTTTTTCCTTACTATGGAATTTTGCTGTATGCATATACCCCTCATGTATGATTTGTGTGCTCCCCATAGTGTCCAGGGATCTGACACTGATGGGGAGTTGATTTGCATATATTCTTGTAGGTGTTGTGACAGGTGTGTGTTGCTTACTTTGGATTGCAGATTTCTGATGTTGCATCTCCACACCTGTCCCGTACCTCTAGGGAGTCCCTCGTCAACTGTTATCTCAACCACCGCGTGGTCAGACCACGTGATGTCCTTGACAACAGCCGAGGAGGTCCTTTCCAGTATGGGCCAGTCTGTAATAAACATGTCTATTCTTGAATATGTTTGGTGTCTAGCCGAATAAAAAGTATAGTCTCTCTCTGTGGCGTGAAGGCATCTCCACGTATCATACAGACCTTCCTTGTGGAGTAGTCCTTGAAGGGAGATTTTCCTTCCTTTCGTCGGGGTTGAGGAGTCTATAGTTGGGTCTGTCGTCGAGTTGAAGTCTCCGCATAGTAGTAGATTGCCATACTTGACCTCGTTGATCTTCTTTATCAGTCGTCGTAGGAATCGCAGTTGATGTGTATTGGGTGCATACAGTGCCACCAAGGTTAAAGGAAGGCTGTTAAATGTTCCAGTTAGAATGATGTATCTTCCATCTGGGTCCGTGATGAGGTCCTTAATTTGTGTAGACACCGTATGTTTTATTGCTAGTAGCACTCCTTTCTTCTTAGTGGATGAGTTTGCAAGGAAGATATGAGGGAAGTCCTTGTGAGTACATTTAGGGTGGTTCTGATCTTGGAAGTGGGTTTCTTGGAAGTTCGGGGTTCCTGCGGAATGCCGTCATTACTTTCTCCTTGGTTTGGAAGAAATGGACCCTCATGAGTACATCTCTCGGTATGTCAGGAGATAAAAACGCAGGTTTCGGTATCCTGTGGCTCCATTGCTGACAGGGTTGGTGCTAGTGATGATAATAGTTTAGTTGCATGCTGTTCAAGTTGTTGTGGTAGGATTGATTCTAGGATCCCTCTTAGTTTACGATTGTTCCTTCTGGATCTATCCTCTAAGTCAGCCACTTTATCTTTGAGCCAATCTAATTCTTCGGAATGTCTGTTATGTGCGTCAACCATGGCATTGTAGGAAAGAGCGTGTTTGCTGACAGAGTTCTCCACCATGTTGAGTCTATTTCCCATATTTTGCATTTCATTTTTAAATTCATGCATATATCCCATCACATCAGCGTGCAGAGAGGTTCTGAATGTGTGCATAAATGAATGCAGCATGACATCTGACATTGGATTGCCAGTGGTTGGATAAGAAGCAAAGGGATCAGTATTATGTATGTTATGATCCATGCTGGGGAACTGTGGCTGTGCTGAGTATGCTATGTTAGAGGTCTGTGTCTGTCCCTGTTTGGCTGGTGATACAAATCTTGCCTTATTCCTGACAGGGCTTCTGGATGTGGGTGATCCTGGTGAGGATGATCCTGAGGATCCCCCACTGTCAGGGTTTCCTACCTTGCAGATCGTTTGTTGGATGGGTCCTGCCGCTGTGTGCTGGACTGGAGGGTGTGCTTGTAGGAGGCGGCCGCCGCCACCATCTTGCAGAATGCAGGGGTCATGCTGTCTGGATATCAGCTCCATTTTCTGGAGTTGTGTGTTTTCCCTGCGGCGCCGGGTCATCTCTTGTGGTTCCCCGGGGTGTTAGCTTCCCGATGAGCCGAAGGAAGCGGCTGTGGAGGTCCTGTGTGCTGTTCGGTCCCTTATGGCTGTCGGAGCTCCCGATCTAAGCGGCCATCAGCAGCTCCGGTCGCCGACTGTGTACATCTTGATTGCCTTTTCTCTGAAACCTGCAGGATACACCTTGACTAAGCATATCTTGGACCATGATCTAGGACGGCCCTGCTCTGTACAGATCTCTGTGCACTTGGAGGATACTGCTGGCGTTGTACTCTCGCCTTGCTCCCCACCATGATCTTCTTGAGTTGCTGGAACTTCTTGCTTCCATGGTGGTGGTCCTGGGTGCAGTGTTGACAGGTGTTTGTCACTGTTGCACTCTGTGCATTGTATGGTTTTTGTACAGTCTTTTGCAAGATGTTGAATTGAAGCGCAACATCTGAAACAAATGCGATTGTCTTTAAGGTAAGCTTTGCGCTCTTCTAATGTCTTACTTCTGAAACTGCGACATTTTCTTAGTGGGTGAGGCTTGTTGTGGATCGGACATATTTTGTCTGGCTCCTCCACTTTCTTACACTTTCTTACTTGCGTAGTCTTCCTGATTGGCTGCAGATTCAGTAGGGACTTCTGTCTTCCGTACAGAAACTGTTGCTCTGCGTTCTTTGTAAAGCGCTGGAGGTTTTTGTTCTACCTTTGGGAAGCTTGCCGTTCTCTTGTTCAGGAAAGCAAAGCTTGGATCATTGCGTGTTTCTGCTTGGTCTACGATGAATTCAGCAAGGAAAGCAAACGGTGGAAACGCAACTCGACGATCTTTCTTGTATCTTGATGCTTGAGTGACCCACCTTTCTTGCAAGTTGTAAGGAAGTTTCTCGATTATGGGATCAATTCCACGTGCTGTATCCAAGTATGAGAGACCTGGCAGATATCCACTAGACTTAGCGGCTTCTATTTCTAAGAGTAGGTACCCTAAACCTCTCAGCTTTTGATTGTCCTTGTTTGTTATTCTTGGATAGTTTTCTATCCTCTTCAGAAGCGCATCCTCGATCACTTCAGGTGATCCATAGCATTGTTCTAGTCTCTGCCACACCATTGCAAGTCCTGCTGCTGCGTCATGAACATGTACTGACCTGATTCTTTGGGCTTGCTCAGTGGACTCTGGTCCTAGCCATTTGACGAGCTGGTCAAGCATTTCTCTGTCTGTCAGAGCTAAGTCTTGGGTACCGCTCAGGAAAGAGGACTTTCAGGCCCAGTAGTTTTCTGGACGGTCATCGAATTTCATGAGACCAGCGCTCACGATCTCACGGCGCATCAGGAATCTTGCGACTTCTGTAGCTCTTGCTGCGTCTGGTGAATACTTCCTGGGTGTAAACTCAGGGTATGGCTGCGGCTGGTAAGGCTTATTAGATGCTTGACTAAGTCCATTTTGGTTAGGTTGCTGTTCTCGTCTGTTGTAAATCTTTCTGCTATAATCCAGGCTTGTATTTGCTTGAGGAGGGATTACGTCAGCATCTGCTTGCACTCTTGGAGGGTTGGCAGATTGGTCTCTGAGCATGCGACCACTTGACTCCTCACGCTGAGGTTCTGATTCAGTCTTGCAGTGTTGCGTAGTATCAAAGTTGCTTATTGCTGGTGGAGTCAATGACGACCTAGGTATGTCATTGGACTGCTGGTCAGTGTACATGGTTGCTTGTGACTGTACGTACTCACGAGTGCGTTGGATTGCGCTGTGGGTTGACGTCTGGGTTTCTATGTCAGTGAACTGAGATTCGGCAGCCCTTACAAGAACTTCTGCCTCTGCTAAGGCTGCTGCAGCGTTTTTCTGCTGTTTGAGTAAGTGTAAAGATGCTTGCACTTCTGCTTTTTTCCTAAGTGCCTCAGATTCACTTTTTGCTTGCTCTCTCATCAATTCAGCTTCCTGTTCTGCATAAGAAGTCATCGCACAGGCTGCTTCTGCTTTTGCTCTTGCCTGGGTTGCTTTGACGCTAACTGATGACAGACTGGTGATGCTTGAATGTCTAGAACTAGTGATGCTTGAATGTCTAGAACTAGTGCGTTAAATCTTGCTGCACCGGCCCTAGCTGGAGTCAGATCTGCTTGACTGGATGTTCCGGACAGTGTTGTGCATCTAGACCTAGTTCTTGGCAAGCTGCATGTGTCTTCCTCTTTACAGGAGCATTGAGGGTTAACTGAGTGTTGTTCTCTGTGTCCTGCTTCTCCATTTTGCTAACGGTGTGAGATGCTGCTGATGATGATGATGATGACTGAACACACAGCCTTGTGAAATTAGTTTCACTTTCGTTTTGCTCCCACACAGACTGGATTTATGGGTCCTTTTACTGCTGTGGATGATTCAAAGCTGTTTAACTGCTTCTGATAACGTTTTAAAGCCTTTTTACTGTAATGTCTCGGCTGTGTGTTGCTTGAGGCACATCAAGTAATAACCAAATCTCAATTAAAGAAGCGCTGGTTTCTTTGATGCAACCTTTACTGAGATATAATCCATACATGTGCCTTTACATATGAATAAGCAGATATGTGGTGGACATGAGAGGACATAAAAGTATGTGGTAAAACTCAGGGCCGGATTAAGAGCATCATGGGCTTGGTGCTGAGGATTTTGAAGGGCCTTAAGGGCCGTGCCTTGGCATGCACCCAGAGGAGGAAGGGTGCAGCCATGCATGCCTAATTCAACATGGGATGCTGTCTCTGAAGCCCATAAACAGTGTGACGGAAGTGTAGGTAAGACAGAACGCACATGGAGAGCAGGAGTGCCAACAAAGCCTTTTATTGAACGGTAGCGGGTATGTTCACAAAGAAAGGGCCAAACAAAGGTGCCCAGGGTCAGACCCAACGTGGGTAGGACAGAGTTGCAGATAAACGGGTTAGTCCATAACAGGGGGCTCCCAATAGAATGGGCAAAGTCCTGGCCAGCGAGGGATTGGGCCACACACAGATCAGGGCAAACAATGAGGTGACAAAGTTCAGGCAGAGTTCTGGTAGGCCCAGTGTTAATCCACTCACCAGCAGGCAGATACAGGATGAATCCAAAATCCAGGTTGTAGGAAGGGACAGGGTAAATCCAAAATCCAGGTTGTAGGAAGGGACAGGGTAAATCCAAAATCCAGGTTGTAGGAAGGGACAGGGTAAATCCAAAATTCAGGTTGTAGGAAGGTTTGAAGAGGCCCGCAGGAACCAATAGGGGATTCTGTGTTCTCTGGCCGCAGCTCAGAGCCACACAGTCTTCCAAACAGCAGAGATGAACTACACACAGGAGAGACTCTCACTCAGCTAAATATCTTAGGACTTGTGTCCCAGCAGGTGGGACAGGCAACTCCCAGCCTGGCGTCCAGTTGCCCCAGCAACCAGCCCCGCCCCCCTCTATTTGAGCCCACACAAGGAATGTGTTCATTGTCCACAGTGAGCATGAAGGCGGAGAAGCAGACATTCAGGCACCTTGCTGGGGAGGGGAGAGGGACAGCACAGTGGGGGGGGGGCAGGCAAAGGAGTGAGCAGCCAGGGGGGAGAAAAGAATCCCATGCTGGGGAAGATAGTAAAGTACTGGGGGTGCAGAAGAGAGGAAAAGAAGGGGGGGGAAGTAGGATCCGTGACAACCCCTCCCCCTTTTATTTTACAAGTGCCGACAGGGGGACCTCGGCAGGTCTCCTTGGAGGCACTTGTGGTAATAGGCTCACCTACTGAAGGTCCTGCTGCCGGGTATGGTGGGACAAGGGGATAAACACTGTAGACTCCCTGAGGAGGATTGGGCGCCATGGTGGTCAGCCAGTCACTGGGAGGTTGGGGTAGAGGTCCTTCCGCTGGGGCCAACTCTGGGTAGTTGACTGGGCGACTGTGGCTGGCGGATGTGGTGCGACGGTTCTGAGGGCAGCTGGCCTGAAGATGCCCAGGTTGGTTACACCTATAGCACCGGAATTTGCTCAATGTGGGGTCAGAGTCTAGTTCCTGTTTAAATTTCTCACGGTCCCAGGTCAGGGTGGTATTCTGGTCAGGGTTGGTAACACTCACCGGATCCAGGGCAGAAGGGGAGTCCCGTTGGGTTTTCTCGGCAGGCAGGCCGTGGCTGGCTTGGCTCCTGGTCACAGCTCTGACGTATTGGCACTGTAGCTCTCCTAAATCATTTCCAAGCAGAATGTCCGCAGGTAGTCCAGCCATGATTCCAATTTGGCAGCGCTTTTCCCCAAACCCATAGTCAAGGCGAACCGACGCCTTGGGGATGTGTTTCGTAGTACCACCTGCCATTTCAATAAAGAACCCGGGGCCTGGCTTGATGGCTTCTGGTTTTACCACGCGGGGATCAGCAATGGTGAGGAAGGCCCCAGTGTCCCGAAATCCCGTAGTTCTCTCTCCATCAATCAGGACCTCCTGCAGGTGGCGCTGCCTCTGCTCTGGGTAGGATGGGACAAGGGGATGAACACCGTAGACTCCCCGAGGAGGATTGGCAACAGTGGGGGTCAGCCAGTCACTGGGAGGTGGGGGTAGTGGTTTTTCCTCTGGGGTCAACTTTAGGTAGTTGACTGGGCGACTGTGGCTGGCAGACATGGTGCGACGGTACTGAGGGCAGCTGGCCTGAAGATGCCCGGGCTGGTTGCACCCATAGCACCGGCGGTCCAGAAATGGCCCAGAAGTACGAGGTCGGTAGGAAGGGGCTGTGGATGGTGTTGGGGCGACAGGGCGCTGGAGGAGTGGCAGGGGGTTGCTGGGAAGTGGTCTGCCTGTGTTCTGGGCTTTGGGCGGCTCGACTACCAGTCTCTTCCAATGGGGTTTAATGGCAAGGGCCTCGTCTGCCAGTGCAGCAGCCCGCTCAAGGGTGCCAGGGTCCCTCTCCTTCACCCACTCCCGCACCTCTGCTGGGCATTTGGCAAAGAATTGTTCCTTTAGAAAGGCCTGGACAACTTGTTCAATAGTAAAGGCCTGCTCCCCCTCCAGCCAGCGTCTGCAGGCCTGCGAGATTTTGTGCGCATACATCTTGAAGGAAGGCTCAGAATGACAGGAGAGGTCCCGGAATTTGATCCGGTGGGTTTCTGAAGTTACCGCGTAGTGTTCTAGTATAGTCTGTTTGATCCTACTGTAATCTCGATTCCACTGTGCGTTCATTGTCCGGTAGGCAGCAGCCGCACCCCCTTCCAGCAGGCCCACTAGGTGGCGTACCCAGTCTCCATGGGGCACCTCCAGCAGCTGACATAAGTGTTCGAAGTCCTGGAAGAACCCTTCCACATCCCCTGTAGCTTCACAAAATGGCTTGAAGTCTTTACGAGTCACCCTTGGCCGATCAGGCCCACCGACTCGTGGGCTGGGGAGAGGGTCATATCCCCTGAGGCCTCTCATGGTTTCTCGCTCATGAGCCCTTCGGATAGCCTCCCGCTTGTCATCCAAGGTGGCCCCGGGCCCCAGGATAGCCATCTCCTCTTCGTACCATGTGATCCAAGGGCTCCTGGGACTTGAGACGGTGGATGCACTCTGTTCATTCTCTGACGGCGGAGCATTCAAGCTTTCAGTTCTCTGAAGGCCGGCTTCCTCAATGGCGGTGACCAGCTCTTCTTTGGACAGGCCCCTGTAGGTAAGGCTTAACTCCTGAGCCTTTTCTTGCAAACTTGCCACAGTCCAATTTCTGTACTCCCCACCCCGCATTGGGTCCAGTGTGAGGGGGCTGCTCTCCATCCTCTTCAGCGTTCTGATCCCGCCGCTGCCAACCAGTGTGACGGAAGTGTAGGTAAGACAGAACGCACATGGAGAGCAGGAGTGCCAACAAAGCCTTTTATTGAACGGTAGCGGGTATGTTCACAAAGAAAGGGCCAAACAAAGGTGCCCAGGGTCAGACCCAACGTGGGTAGGACAGAGTTGCAGATAAACGGGTTAGTCCATAACAGGGGGCTCCCAATAGAATGGGCAAAGTCCTGGCCAGCGAGGGATTGGGCCACACACAGATCAGGGCAAACAATGAGGTGACAAAGTTCAGGCAGAGTTCTGGTAGGCCCAGTGTTAATCCACTCACCAGCAGGCAGATACAGGATGAATCCAAAATCCAGGTTGTAGGAAGGGACAGGGTAAATCCAAAATCCAGGTTGTAGGAAGGGACAGGGTAAATCCAAAATCCAGGTTGTAGGAAGGGACAGGGTAAATCCAAAATTCAGGTTGTAGGAAGGTTTGAAGAGGCCCGCAGGAACCAATAGGGGATTCTGTGTTCTCTGGCCGCAGCTCAGAGCCACACAGTCTTCCAAACAGCAGAGATGAACTACACACAGGAGAGACTCTCACTCAGCTAAATATCTTAGGACTTGTGTCCCAGCAGGTGGGACAGGCAACTCCCAGCCTGGCGTCCAGTTGCCCCAGCAACCAGCCCCGCCCCCCTCTATTTGAGCCCACACAAGGAATGTGTTCATTGTCCACAGTGAGCATGAAGGCGGAGAAGCAGACATTCAGGCACCTTGCTGGGGAGGGGAGAGGGACAGCACAGTGGGGGGGGGCAGGCAAAGGAGTGAGCAGCCAGGGGGGAGAAAAGAATCCCATGCTGGGGAAGATAGTAAAGTACTGGGGGTGCAGAAGAGAGGAAAAGAAGGGGGGGGAAGTAGGATCCGTGACAAACACATCCATGCATCGGCAACTGTCCCTCCTTGTCCGGCCTTCGTGCTGTGTGGGGAGGTTCTGAGGGAGCTGCCTGGGGAAGCGAGGATAGAAGCCAGACTTCTGTGTTTACAAGTGACAGAAGAGCGGTAACAGTGAATATGGCCAACCCGGGGCCTATATAAAGGTAGGGGCCTGGAGCTGCAGCTCCAATAGCCCCTACGTTAATCTGGCCCTGGTAAAACTGTAAAACAAACATATGAAAGACAGGTATAAGTATGGCTATTCAACATCATACATTATACATAGTTATGCAGAAGATAGGGACTAACTAACATGTGCTTACTACATACTGGAACACATATTATCTATACAAAGGTCTAACATCCCTCTATACAGGCTGAACTAGCAAATCCTTTACTTACAGGCTTTTGGTTTTCATCAGGTTTGCAATAGATTAGCTTGAGAGGTCATATGTCTGTTCCCTATGGTGGCTCACACTGGAATGGATAGACAAGTTTAGACTTGCCCAAAGCAGAAGGGAGAAGACCCGCCCCTAGGCTACAAGAAAATGGAGGGTCTTAAAGGGACAGACACTGCTGAGTGCCAGATGCAAGATATACAGTGCGAAGGCAGCACACCTATAGTTCTACTTTAAAACCAAGATAGAAGCCAGCCAGCCAAGCTAATATTCTTGTCAAAATGGTCATCAGAAATTCCCACAAAACATTATATAAATCCTTTATGTGAATATGCATTGCAATAAATTCCAGGTGTGCCATAACCTGTCCTCTACAAAACAGAGCACTTCCTGACTAGTAGCAAACATCAAGGTGAACCTGGAACATAGTGCTGCAGAACTTCCATGTTCACTGTGATGTTTGTTTGCCCCTGCCACTGTCAACTCAAGTTAGTTGATGGCTGCTAGAGGCGAGTTATAAATACAGGGACATACTAAAACCTTTAATGTGAAAATGGCTTAATGTAGCTTAATGTGTAATAAAGTGCCTAAACCATAATCAATTGCCCTGAAACTTTGCACAGACTAAGTTTTTAACTTTCCTAATATATCCTAGAAGTTTCATGTAGTTTGGTCTTCCAGGAGGCAAACAAGGGACATTAAGCTTGTTTTTTGGGGAGCTTAATGTGGCTTAACGTACAAAAAAGAGCTTCGATTATGACCAATTTCCCCCAAACTTCACACAATAGAAGAGTCTATCTATTCCAACATATTCTGAAAATTTCAGATCATTTGGTAAATCACACCAAAAGTTACTCACATTAAGCTCTTTTTGTACAATACTAAAACGTTTAATGTCCTTAGCTTAATGTGAAAAGCGCTTAATGTACCAAAATGTGCCTAAACCTCAACCAATTGTCTTGAAACTTTGCACAGCCCAAGTTCTGCACTTCCCTAAGCTATCCTGGAGGTTTCATCAATTTTGGTATCCCACGTGGAAAACTGGGGACATTAAGCTCTTTTTTTGGGGAGCTTAATGTGGCTTAACATACAAAAAAGAGCTTAGATGTGAACCAATTTCCCCCAAACTTGGCACAAAAGAAGAGCCTATCACTTCCAACATATTCTGAAAATTTCAGATCATTTGGTAAATCACACCAAAAGTTATTCACATTAAGCTCTATTTTGCAATCATAAAAACGCATGGCTTAATGTGAAAAGAGCTTAATGTACCAAAATGTGCCTAAACCTCAACCAATTGTCTTGAAACTTTGCACAGCCCAAGTTTTGCACTTCCCTAAGCTATCCTGGAGGTTTCATCGATTTAGGTCTCCCACATGGAAACTGGGGACATTAAGCTCTTTTTCTGGGGAGCTTAATGTGGCTTAATGTACAAAAAAGAGCTTAGATGTAAACCAATTTCCCCCAAACTTGGCACAATAGAAGAGTCTATTGTTTCCAACATATTCTGAAAATTTCAGGTCATTTGATAAATTACACCAAAAGTTATTCACATTAAGCTCTTTTTGTACAATACTAAAACGTTTAATGTCCTTAGCTTAACCGCTTGCCGCCCGCCCGCCGTCATATGACGGCGGAGCGGTGCGACCATTATCCTGGGCCGCCGTCATATGACGGCGGCACTTTAAGCAGGGCAGGCGCGCGATCGCGGGCGCGCCGCCCTGCACTGCCGGTGTCGGGGTGTCCCCGGGACACCCCCCGTCACCGGCAGGGGGGAAACAGCCAATGGGCGCGGCTGTTTCCCATGTGATCGGCTGTGTTCCAATGACACAGCCGATCACAATGAAGGCGCCCACTAGATGACCGCGCATGCGCGATCGGGAGCGCGCAGCGCGGTCATGTCGGTGGCACTGTGTTCCGTAGGAACACAGCTGTCACCGGCGGTAGTAAACAGTCACTGATAGTGACTGTTTACTATGTGATCGGCTGTGAATCCATTCACAGCCGATCAGAAAATGTAAACAAAGAGCAGTAACTCAGTGTTACTAGCTCTTCTCCCCTCACACAGCTTCCAGTATGAGGGGAGAAGAGCTAGAAATAGTGAGTTACTGCTCTGTACACATGTCACAAAGTAAAAATCACACAAATAAAGGTCCCCCCACACAGTCCTCAGCCCCCCCCAATGTCACCTGTCACCCAACAGTCACCTCATCAGTGCCCAGAAATTGACACCCATAACGTTCACATGTGAGCGCAGCGATCGCAGGCAGAATCACTGCGATTCTGCCCGCGATCCGGAAATCATTGCATATCGCGGGACGCCTGTGCGTTGCCCCTGATTTGCAATAGCACCCCAAACGCTGTGCGATGTTGCCGCCATTTCCGCCTGCCGAATCGCGGTAACATCGCGCAAACATCGCATGACGCCCAAAAAAGGTACAAGAGTTTCTTTGGGGCGTCATGCGTTGTTTGCGCGATGTTACCGCGATTCGGCAGGCGGAAATCGCAGCAACATCGCACAGCATTTGGGGTGCTATTGCAAATCACAGGCATTGCACAGGCGCCCCGCAATTTGCAATGATTTCTGGATCACGGGCAGAATCGCAGTGATTCTGACCGTGATCGCTACGCTCACATGTGAACATAGCCTAAAGTTCACCGGTCACCAGAGACTGCCATCAGTACCGCCGTGCACCATCGCCCGTCACCTGTCACCCATCAGTGACCATCGCCCGTCACCTGTCACCCCATCAATCACCGTCACCTGTCACCCCATCAGTCATCGTCACTTGACACCCCATCAGTCATCGTCACTTGTCACCCCATCAATCATCATCACATGTCACCCCGTCAGTGACTGTCATCTGTCACCCCATCAATCATCGTCATCTGTCACCCCATCAATCATCATCACCTGTCACCTCATCAATCATCGTCACCTGTCACCCCATCAATCATCGTCACCTGTCACCTCATCAATCATCATCACCTGTCACCTCATCAATCATCGTCACCTGTCACCCCATCAGTCATCGTCACCTGTCACCCCGTCAGTCATCGTCACCTGTCACCCCGTCAGTCATCGTTACCTGTTTGCCATATACATGCAATCACTTACTGACCGCCTAACGACTATATGCGTCGGCCATTAAAAGCTAAATACTGGGGTTATGGCAGCAGATAGCCCCCATAACCCCGGTATTTTTTGAAACGGCGGGCGGTCGGCTTTCAGATAAGGGTGGTCCCAGTGGCGGATTCGCCGCGGAATTACCCTTACGGTGCAGGGGAAGAGGTGCCCCCCCCTCCTGCCGCGTCCCAGACGTTTTCCCAGCTTACCGGACCCGCCGGCAGCGGGGAAAACTATCCGGTCCCGGATCCTCAGAGACAGGAAGTCGAGTGAGGGCAAGATGGCCCTCACTCAACTCTATGGTCTTGGAGGACCGGAGCTACGTCAAAAGATGTTGCCTAGCAACCGGTTTAAAGGGCCGCTTTTTTTTTTTGCTTTTTTTTTTTCCCTCTTTCAACAATTTTTTTTTTTTTTTTCTTTTTTAGTGTAGTTGTGAGGTGTGAGGTCTTTTTGACCCCAGATCTCACAATAAAGAGGACCTGTCATGCCAATTTCTATTACAAGGGATGTTTACATTCCTTGTAATAGGAATAAAAATGATCAAAACATTTTTTTTTTTTAAACTGTGTAAAAATAAAAAAATAATAAATAAAATAAATAGGAATAAAAAAAAAAAAAAAATTAAAGCGCCCTGTCCCCGTTAGCTCGCGCGCAGAAGCAAACGCATACGCAAGTCCCGCCCACATATGTAAACGGAGTTCAAACCATACATGTGAGGTATCGCCGCGATCGTTAGAGCGAGTGCAATAATTTGAGCCCTAGACCTCCTCTGTAACTCTAAGCTAGTAACCTGCAGAAATTTTTAAAATGTTGCCTATGGGGATTTTTAAGTACCAATGTTTGGCGCCATTCTGTGAGCATGCGCAATTTTGAAGCATGACATGTTGGGTATCTAATTACTCGGCGTAACATTATCTTTTATATTATGGAAAAAAATTGGGCTAAATTTACTGTTTTCTTATTTTTTAGTTCAAAAAAGTGAATTTTTTTCAAAAAAATCGCATTTGGAAGACTGCTGCGCAAATATGGTGTGATAAAAAATATTGCAACGATCTCCATTTTATTCTCTAGGGTCTCTGCTAAAAAAAAATATATAATGTTTGGGGGTTCAAAGTAGTTTTCTAGCAAAAAAAATTATTTTAGCTTGTAAACACCAAGTGTCAAAAATAGGCCCAGTCTTAAAGTGGATAAATGGACAACTTTGTGTAAAGCGCTACTTGGATGTTAGGCCTATGTATGTGGCCAGGCTGTGAAAAAGTGTTACACATGTGGTATCGCCATACTCAGGAGGAATAGCAGAATGTATTTTGGGGTGCAAGTTTTGCTATGTACATGCGATGTGTTAGAAATATTGCATAAATGGACAGCTTTGTGTAAAAAAAATGTGTTTTCATTTTCTTTCCACATTTTCCAAAAACTTGTGGAAAAAAATGACATATTCAAAAGACTCATTATGCCTCAAAAATTATACGTTGGGCTGTTTGCTTTCCAAAATGGGGTCATTTTATGGGGGTTTCCATTGTCCTGGTGCTCCAGGGCCTTCAAAAGTGCGATAGGTTGTCAGGAAATGATATGTGTAATTTGTGCTCCTAGAATGCCGGACGCTGCTACTCGGATGTTAGGCCTCTGTATGTGGCCAGGCTGTGAAAAAGTCTCACACATGTGGTATCGCCATACTCAGGCGGAGTAGTAGAATGTGTTTTGGGGTGTAGTTGCAAGTATACATGTGCTGTGTGAGAGAAATAACCTGTTAATACGGCAATTTGTAAAAAAATAAAAATAAAAAAAAAAAATCTTCATTTTGCAAAGCATTGTGGGAAAAAATTACAACTTCAAAAAACTCATCATGCCCCTTATTAAATACCTTGGAATGTCTACTTTCCAAAAAGGGGTCATTTGGGGGGTATTTGTACTTTCCTGACCTTTTAGTGTCTCAAGAAATGAGATAGGCCTTCAGTACATCAGGTGTGATCAAGTGTGATCAATTTTCAATGAATAGCACCATAACTTGTGGACTCTATAACTTTCACAAAGACCAAATAATATACACTTATTTGGGTTTTTTTTACCAAAGATAAGTAGCAGTATAAATTTTGGCCAAAATTTGTGAAGAAAAATGACTAATTTGCAAAATTTTATGACAGAAACAAAGAAAAATGCGTTTTTTCACGATATTTTCAGTCTTTTTTTATTTATAGCACAAAAAATAAAAAACCCAGTATTGATCAAATACCATCAAAAGAAAGCTCTATTTGTGTGAAAAAAAGGACACAATTTTTGTATGGGTACAGTGTTGCATGACTGAGTAATTCTCAGTCAAAGTGTGAGAGCGCTGAAAGCTGAAAATCGGTCTGGGCAGGAAGGGGGTGAAAGTGCACTGTAGGCAAGTGGTTAATGTGAAAAGAGCTTAATGTACCAAAATGTGCCTAAACCTCAACCAATTGTCTTGAAACTTTGCACAGCCCAAGTTCTGCACTTCCCAAAGCTATCCTGGAGGTTTCATCAATTTTGGTCTCCCACACGGAAAACTGGGGACATTAAGCTATTTTTTTGGGGAGCTTAATGTGGCTTAACATACAAAAAAGAGCTTAGATGTGAACCAATTTCCCACAAACTTGGCACAAAAGAAGAGCCTATCACTTCCAACATATTCTGAAAATTTCAGATCATTTGGTAAATCACACCAAAAGTTATTCACATTAAGCTCTATTTTGCAATCATAAAAATGCATGGCTTAATGTGAAAAGAGCTTAACGTACCAAAATGTGCCTAAACCTCAACCAATTGTCTTGAAACTTTGCACAGCCCAAGTTCTGCACTTCCCACAGCTATCCTGGAGGTTTCATCAATTTTGGTTTCCCACACGGAAAACTGGGGACATTAAGCTCTTTTTTTGGGGAGCTTAATGTGGCTTAACATACAAAAAAGAGCTTAGATGTGAACCAATTTCCCCCAAACTTGGCACAAAAGAAGAGCCTATCACTTCCAACATATTCTGAAAATTTCAGATCATTTGGTAAATCACACCAAAAGTTATTCACATTAAGCTCTATTTTGCAATCATAAAAACGCATGGCTTAATGTGAAAAGAGCTTAATGTACCAAAATGTGCCTAAACCTCAACCAATTGTCTTGAAACTTTGCACAGCCCAAGTTTTGCACTTCCCTAAGCTATCCTGGAGGTTTCATCGATTTAGGTCTCCCACATGGAAACTGGGGACATTAAGCTCTTTTTCTGGGGAGCTTAATGTGGCTTAACGTACAAAAAAGAGCTTAGATGTAAACCAATTTCCCCCAAACTTGGCACAATAGAAGAGTCTATTGTTTCCAACATATTCTGAAAATTTCAGGTCATTTGATAAATTACACCAAAAGTTATTCACATTAAGCTCTTTTTGTACAATACTAAAACGTTTAATGTCCTTAGCTTAATGTGAAAAGAGCTTAATGTACCAAAATGTGCCTAAACCTCAACCAATTGTCTTGAAACTTTGCACAGCCCAAGTTCTGCACTTCCCAAAGCTATCCTGGAGGTTTCATCAATTTTGGTCTCCCACACGGAAAACTGGGGACATTAAGCTCTTTTTTTGGGGAGCTTAATGTGGCTTAACATACAAAAAAGAGCTTAGATGTGAACCAATTTCCCCCAAACTTGGCACAAAAGAAGAGCCTATCACTTCCAACATATTCTGAAAATTTCAGATCATTTGGTAAATCACACCAAAAGTTATTCACATTAAGCTCTATTTTGCAATCATAAAAACGCATGGCTTAATGTGAAAAGAGCTTAACGTACCAAAATGTGCCTAAACCTCAACCAATTGTCTTGAAACTTTGCACAGCCCAAGTTTTGCACTTCCCTAAGCTATCCTGGAGGTTTCATCGATTTAGGTCTCCCACATGGAAACTGGGGACATTAAGCTCTTTTTTTGGGGAGCTTAATGTGGCTTAACGTACAAAAAAGAGCTTAGATGTGAACCAATTTCCCCCAAACTTGGCGCAATAGAAGAGTCTATCGTTTCTAACATATTCTGAAAATTTCAGGTCATTTGATAAATTACACCAAAAGTTATTCACATTAAGCTCTTTTTGTACAATACTAAAACGTTTAATGTCCTTAGCTTAATGTGAAAAGAGCTTAATGTACCAAAATGTGCCTAAACCTCAACCAATTGTCTTGAAACTTTGCACAGCCCAAGTTCTGCACTTCCCAAAGCTATCCTGGAGGTTTCATCAATTTTGGTCTCCCACACGGAAAACTGGGGACATTAAGCTCTTTTTTTGGGGAGCTTAATGTGGCTTAACATACAAAAAAGAGCTTAGATGTGAACCAATTTCCCCCAAGCTTGGCACAAAAGAAGAGCCTATCACTTCCAACATATTCTGAAAATTTCAGATCATTTGGTAAATCACACCAAAAGTTATTCACATTAAGCTCTATTTTGCAATCATAAAAACGCATGGCTTAATGTGAAAAGAGCTTAACGTACCAAAATGTGCCTAAACCTCAACCAATTGTCTTGAAACTTTGCACAGCCCAAGTTTTGCACTTCCCTAAGCTATCCTGGAGGTTTCATCGATTTAGGTCTCCCACATGGAAACTGGGGACATTAAGCTCTTTTTTTGGGGAGCTTAATGTGGCTTAACGTACAAAAAAGAGCTTAGATGTGAACCAATTTCCCCCAAACTTGGCGCAATAGAAGAGTCTATCGTTTCCAACATATTCTGAAAATTTCAGGTCATTTGATAAATTACACCAAAAGTTATTCACATTAAGCTCTTTTTGTACAATACTAAAACGTTTAATGTCCTTAGCTTAATGTGAAAAGAGCTTAATGTACCAAAATGTGCCTAAACCTCAACCAATTGTCTTGAAACTTTGCACAGCCCAAGTTCTGCACTTCCCTAAGCTATCCTGGAGGTTTCATCGATTTTGGTCTCCCACGTGGAAAACTGGGGACATTAATCTCTTTTTTTGGGGCGCTTAATGTGGCTTAACGTACAAAAAAGAGCTTAGATGTGAACCAATTTCCCTCAAACTTGGCACAACAGAAGAGTCTGTCTATTCCAACATATTCTGAAAATTTCAGATCATTTGGTAAATCACACCAAAAGTTATTCACATTAAGCTCTTTTTAGCAATCATAAAAACACGTGGCTTAATGTGAAAAGAGCTTAACGTACCAAAATGTGCCTAAACCTCAACCAATTGTCTTGAAATTTTGCACAGCCCAAATTCTGCACTTCCCAAAGCTATCCTGGAGGTTTCATCAATTTTGGTCTCCCACACAGAAAACTGGGGACATTAAGCTCTTGGGACATTAATGTGGCTTAACGTACAAAAAAAAACTTAGATGTGAACCAATTTCCCCCAAACTTGGCACAATAGAAGAGTCTATCGTTTCCAACATATTCTGAAAATTTCAGGTCATTTGATAAATTACACCAAAAGTTATTAACACTAAGCTCTTTTTGTACAATACTAAAACGTTTAATGTCCTTAGCTTAATGTGAAAAGAGCTTAATGTACCAAAATGTGCCTAAACCTCAACCAATTGTCTTGAAACTTTGCACATCACAAGTTCTGCACTTCCCTAAGCTATCCTGGAGGTTTCATCGATTTAGGTCTCCCACGTGGAAAACTGGGGACATTAAGCTCTTTTTTTGGGGAGCTTAATGTGGCTTAACGTACAAAAAAGAGCTTAGATGTGAACCAATTTCCCCCAAACTTGGCACAATAGAAGAGCCTATCAATTCCAATATATTCTGAAAAATTCAGATCATTTGGTAAATCACACCAAAAGTTATTCACATTAAGCTCTATTTTGCAATCATAAAAACGCATGGCTTAATGTGAAAAGAGCTTAATGTACCAAAATGTGCCTAAACCTCAACCAATTGTCTTGAAACTTTGCACAGCCCAAGTTTTGCCCTTCCCTAAGCTATCCTGGAGGTTTTATCGATTTTGGTCTCCCACACGGAAAACTGGGGACATTAAGCTCTTTTTTTGGGAGCTTAATGTGGCTTAACGTACAAAAAAGAGCTTAGATGTAAACCAATTTCCCCCAAACTTGGCACAATAGAAGAGCCTATCAATTCCAACATATTCTGAAAATTTCAGATCATTTGGTAAATCACACCAAAAGTTATTCACATTAAGCTCTATTTTGCAATCATAAAAACGCATGGCTTAATGTGAAAAGAGCTTAACGTACCAAAATGTGCCTAAACCTCAACCAATTGTCTTGAAACTTTGCACAGTCCAAGTTTTGCACTTCCCAAAGGTATCCTGGAGGTTTCATCGATTTTGGTCTCCCACACGGAAAACTGGGGACATTAAGCTCTTTTTTTGGGGAGCTTAATGTGGCTTAACGTACAAAAAAGAGCCTAGATGTGAACCAATTTCCCCCAAACTTGGCATAATAGAAGAGTCTGTCTATTCCAACATATTCTGAAAATTTCAGATCATTTGGTAAATCACACCAAAAGTTATTCACATTAAGCTGTTTTTAGCAATCAAAAACACGTGGCTTAATGTGAAAAGAGCTTAACGTAAAAAAAAGGGGCCTAAACCTCAACCAATTGTCTTGAAACTTTGCACAGCCCAAGTTCTGCACTTCCCTCAGCTATCCTGGAGGTTTCATCGATTTTGGTGTCCCACATGGAAAACTGGGGACATTAAGCTCTTTTTTTGGGGAGCTTAATGTGGCTTAACGTACAAAAAAGAGCTTAGATGTGAACCAATTTCCCCCAAACTTGGCACAATAAGTAATAAGGCCACAGTAAGCTTCACAAAAAGCAAGCTAAATGCAGTGGCGGCTGGTGAAGTTTTAAGATGGGGGTGGCGCAAGACCCCGCCCTTCTATTTTGACCCCTCCCATTATAGACTCCACCCATTTTGTCCCCTATATTTTGCTTGCGTGAACAAATTCTCCCAATATATCACATATTAAGGGGTCTCTCAGTACTAGTATATATCCCATAATAGGGAGCAGGGACCCTATTATGGAATATACTGTGCGAGACACCCTATTATGGGATACACTGACTGAGAGTGGCACAAACCCCACAGTACAGACCCCCTAGCACAAACCCCACAGTACAGACCCCCTAGCACAAACCCCACAGTACAGACCCCCTAGCACTAATCCCACAGTACATGCCCCCTTTCAATGTAGTGACCAGCGTACATGCCCCTTTCAATGTAGTGACCAGCGTACAGGCCCCCTTTCAATGTAGTGACCAGCGTACATGCCCCTTTCAATGTAGTGACCAGCGTACATGCCCCCTTTCAATGTAGTGACCAGCGTACATGCCCCTTTCAATGTAGTGACCAGCGTACAGGCCCCCTTTCAATGTAGTGACCAGCATACATGCCCCTTTCAATGTAGTGACCAGCATACATGCCCCTTTCATCCATCCATCCATCCATGATGATATATATAATGATATCTGCACACTCTGGTCTGGGCCCGGCCTGGGTAACTTGATATTATTCTTGCACCGTGACCTGCCTGTACCTACCTGTTCTGGCCTGGGTCTATCCATCCATCATGGATGAATGGACCCAGGCCAGGCCAGAACAGGTAGGTACAAGCAGGTCACGGTGCAAGATTTATCAAGTTACCCAGGCCGGGCCCAGACCAGAGTGTGCAGATATCATTATCATCATGGATGGATGGATGGAGCCAGGCCAGGCAGGTACAGGCAGGTCATGGTGCAAGAATAATATCCCAAGCCAGGCCCAGATCAGAGTGTGCAGATATCATTATATATATATATCATCATGGATGGATGGATCATCCATCCATCCATGATGATATATATAATGATATCTGCACACTCTGGTCTGGGCCCGGCCTGGGTAACTTGATAAATCTTGCACCGTGACCTGCCTGTACCTACCTGTTCTGGCCTGGGTCCATCCATCCATCAATCCATCCATCCATCCATGATGATATCTGCAGCAGATATCATTATCATCATGGATGGCATGGCAGGCAATGGATGGCAATGTCATGGCATGGATGGCAGGCAATGGATGGCAATGGCATGGCATGGATGGCAGGCAATGGATGGCAATGGCATGGCATGGATGGCAGGCAATGGATGGCAATGGCATGGATGGCAGGCAATGGATGGCAATGGCATGGATGGCAGGCAATGGATGGCAATGGCATGGCATGGATGGCAGGCAATGGAGGGCAATGGCATGGCATGGATGGCAGGCAATGGATGGCAATGGCATGGCATTGATGGCAGGCAATGGATGGCAATGGCATGGATGGCAGGCAATGGATGGCAATGGCATGGATGGCAGGCAATGGATGGCAGGCAATGGATGGCAATGGCATGGATGGCAGGCAATGGATGGCAATGGCATGGCATGGCATGGATGGCAGGCAATGGCAAGGCATGCATTTTTTTTGTGGAGTGGACATAGGCCTGAGGAGGACTGAGGACTTACCGGGCTGCTGCTGCACAGGGCTGGACTCGTCTCTCTCTTCCGACCCGAGGCCTGGATCAGAATGCGGTCTGCCATCTGTCCACGAAGAAGGCCCGCCGCCGCCCGATCCGACTCCTGGTCTCCGTCTCCTCCTGGTCCTGGACTGGTCCTCCTGGTCAAGCGGCGACTCGGCGTCGGCGAGAGCTCTGAGTGGACGGGAGTCTTCTATCTTCTCTCAGCCGCGGGAAGGAATGGAACCCGGAAGGCGGAAGCGGTGATCGTGACGCCGGGGCGGTGCACTGCCCCACGCGTCACGTGACCAGATGATGTCCTTCTGTGATTGGTCCAGGCTGGAGTCTGGATCCAATCACAGCCAGGTGGGGGTGGCCAAGTGCTCTTTTCTGCACCCAGGTTACGCCCCCAGAAGGCAGCCAATCTCCCCAAA
This sequence comes from Pelophylax lessonae, assembly GCF_965119305.1. Taxonomy (NCBI): domain Eukaryota; kingdom Metazoa; phylum Chordata; class Amphibia; order Anura; family Ranidae; genus Pelophylax; species Pelophylax lessonae. Next base: position 491,257,951 of record NC_138768.1, on the reverse strand, counting down.
AAAAGAGCTTAATGTCCCCAGTTTTCCGTGTGGGAGACCAAAATTGATGAAACCCCCATGATAGCTTAGGGAAGTGCAGAACTTGGGCTGTGCAAAGTTTCAAGACAATTGGTTGAGGTTTAGGCACATTTTGGTACATTAAGCTCTTTTCACATTAAGCTAAGGACATTAAACGTTTTAGTATTGTACAAAAAGAGCTTAATGTGAATAACTTTTGGTGTAATTTATCAAATGATCTGAAATTTTCAGAATATGTTGGAATAGATAGACTCTTCTATTGTGCCAAGTTTGGGGGAAATTGGTTCACATCTAAGCTCTTTTTTGTACGTTAAGCCACATTAAGCTCCCCAAAAAAGAGCTTAATGTCCCCAGTTTTCCGTGTGGGAGACCAAAATCGATGAAACCTCCAGGATAGCTTATGGAAGTGCAGAACATGGGCTGTGCAAAGTTTCAAGACAATTGGTGGAGGTTTAGGCACATTTTGGTACGTTAAGCTCTTCTCACATTAAGCCACGTGTTTTTATGATTGCTAAAAACAGCTTAATGTGAATAACTTTTGGTGTAATTTATCAAATGATCTGAAATTTTCAGAATATGTTGGAATAGATAGACTCTTCTATTGTGCCAAGTTTGGGGGGAATTGGTTCACATCTAAGCTTTTTTTTGTACGTTAAGCCACATTAAGCTCCCCAAAAAAAGCTTAATGTCCCCAGTTTTCCGTGTGGAAGACCAAAATCGATGAAACCTCCAGGATAGCTTTGAGAAGTGCAGAACTTGGGCTGTGCAAAGTTTCAAGACAATTGGTTGAGGTTTAGGCACATTTTGGTACATTAAGCTCTTTTCACATTAAGCTAAGGACATTAAACGTTTTAGTATTGTACAAAAAGAGCTTAATGTGAATAACTTTTGGTGTAATTTATCAAATGATCTGAAATTTTCAGAATATGTTGGAATAGATAGACTCTTCTATTGTGCCAAGTTTGGGGGAAATTGGTTCACATCTAAGCTCTTTTTTGTACGTTAAGCCACATTAAGCTCCCCAAAAAAAGAGCTTAATGTCCCCAGTTTTCCACGTGGGAGACCAAAATCGATGAAACCTCCAGGATAGCGTAGGGAAGTGCAGAACTTGGGCTGTGCAAAGTTTCAAGACAATTGGGTGAGGTTTAGGCACATTTTGGTACGTTAAGCTCTTTTCACATTAAGCCATGCGTTTTTATGATTGCAAAATAGAGCTTAATGTGAATAACTTTTGGTGTGATTTACCAAATGATCTGAAATTTTCAGAATATGTTGGAATTTATATACTCTTCTATTGTGCCAAGTTTGGGGGAAATTGGTTCACATCTAAGCTCTTTTTTGTACGTTAAGCCACATTAAGCTCCCCAAAAAAAAGCTTAATGTCCCCAGTTTTCCGTGTGGAAGACCAAAATCGATGAAACCTCCAGGATAGCTTTGGGAAGTGCAGAACTTGGGCTGTGCAAAGTTTCAAGACAATTGGTTGAGGTTTAGGCACATTTTGGTACATTAAGCTCTTTTCACATTAAGCTAAGGACATTAAACGTTTTAGTATTGTACAAAAAGAGCTTAATGTGAATAACTTTTGGTGTAATTTATCAAATGATCTGAAATTTTCAGAATATGTTGGAATAGATAGACTCTTCTATTGTGCCAAGTTTGGGGGAAATTGGTTCACATCTAAGCTCTTTTTTGTACGTTAAGCCACATTAAGCTCCCCAAAAAAAGAGCTTAATGTCCCCAGTTTTCCACGTGGGAGACCAAAATCGATGAAACCTCCAGGATAGCGTAGGGAAGTGCAGAACTTGGGCTGTGCAAAGTTTCAAGACAATTGGGTGAGGTTTAGGCACATTTTGGTACGTTAAGCTCTTTTCACATTAAGCCATGCGTTTTTATGATTGCAAAATAGAGCTTAATGTGAATAACTTTTGGTGTGATTTACCAAATGATCTGAAATTTTCAGAATATGTTGGAATTTATATACTCTTCTATTGTGCCAAGTTTGGGGGAAATTGGTTCACATCTAAGCTCTTTTTTGTACGTTAAGCCACATTAAGCTCCCCAAAAAAAAGCTTAATGTCCCTAGTTTTCCGTGTGGAAGACCAAAATCGATGAAACCTCCAGGATAGCTTTGGGAAGTGCAGAACTTGGGCTGTGCAAAGTTTCAAGACAATTGGTTGAGGTTTAGGCACATTTTAGTACATTAAGCTCTTTTCACATTAAGCTAAGGACATTAAACGTTTTAGTATTGTACAAAAAGAGCTTAATGTGAATAACTTTTGGTGTTATTTACCAAATGATCTAAAATTTTCAGAATATGTTGGAATAGATAGACTCTTCTATTGTGCCAAGTTTGGGGGAAATTGGTTCACATCTAAGCTCTTTTTTGTACGTTAAGCCACATTAAGCTCCCCAAAAAAAGAGCTTAATGTCCCCAGTTTTCCATGTGGGATACCTAAATCGATGAAACCTCCAGGATAGCTTAGGGAAGTGCAGAACTTGGGCTGTGCAAAGTTTCAAGACAATTGGTTGAGGTTTAGGCACATTTAGGTACGTTAAGCTCTTTTCACATTAAGCCATGTGTTTTTATGATTGCTAACAACAGCTTAATGTGAATAACTTTTGGTGTGATTTACCAAATGATCTGAAATTTTCAGAATATGTTGCAATTGATAAACTTTTCTATTGTGCCAAGTTTGGGGGGAATTGGTTCACATCTAAGCTCTTTTTTGTACGTTAAGCCACATTAAGCTCCCCAAAAAAAGAGCTTAATGTCCCCAGTTTTCCGTGTGGGAGACCAAAATCGATGAAACCTCCAGGATAGCTTTGGGAAGTGCAGAACTTGGGCTGTGCAAAGTTTCAAGACAATTGGTTGAGGTTTAGGCACATTTTGGTACATTAAGCTCTTTTCACATTAAGCTAAGGACATTAAACGTTTTAGTATTGTACAAAAAGAGCTTAATGTGAATAACTTTTGGTGTAATTTATCAAATGATCTGAAATTTTCAGAATATGTTGGAATAGATAAAATCTTCTATTGTGCCAAGTTTGGGGGAAATTGGTTCACATCTAAGCTCTTTTTTGTACGTTAAGCCACATTAAGCTCCCCAAAAAAAGAGCTTAATGTCCCCAGTTTTCCATGTGGGATACCTAAATCGATGAAACCTCCAGGATAGCTTAGGGAAGTGCAGAACTTGGGCTGTGCAAAGTTTCAAGACAATTGGTTGAGGTTTAGGCACATTTAGGTACGTTAAGCTCTTTTCACATTAAGCCATGTGTTTTTATGATTGCTAAAAACAGCTTAATGTGAATAACTTTTGGTGTGATTTACCAAATGATCTAAAATTTTCAGAATATGTTGCAATTGATAAACTCTTCTATTGTGCCAAGTTTGGGGGGAATTGGTTCACATCTAAGCTCTTTTTTGTACGTTAAGCCACATTAAGCTCCCCAAAAAAAAGAGCTTAATGTCCCCAGTTTTCCGTGTGGGAGACCAAAATCGATGAAACCTCCAGGATAGCGTAGGGAAGTGCAGAACTTGGGCTGTGCAAAGTTTCAAGACAATTGGTTGAGGTTTAGGCACATTTTGGTACATTAAGCTCTTTTCACATTAAGCCATGCGTTTTTATGATTGCAAAATAGAGCTTAATGTGAATAACTTTTGGTGTGATTTACCAAATGATCTGAAATTTTCAGAATATGTTGCAATTGATAAACTCTTCTATTGTGCCAAGTTTGGGGGGAATTGGTTCACATCTAAGCTCTTTTTTGTACGTTAAGCCACATTAAGCTCCCCAAAAAAAGAGCTTAATGTCCCCAGTTTTCCGTGTGGGAGACCAAAATCGATGAAACCTCCAGGATAGCTTTGGGAAGTGCAGAACTTGGGCTGTGCAAAGTTTCAAGACAATTGGTTGAGGTTTAGGCACATTTTGGTACATTAAGCTCTTTTCACATTAAGCTAAGGACATTAAACGTTTTAGTATTGTACAAAAAGAGCTTAATGTGAATAACTTTTGGTGTAATTTATCAAATGATCTGAAATTTTCAGAATATGTTGGAATAGATAGACTCTTCTATTGTGCCAAGTTTGGGGGAAATTGGTTCACATCTAAGCTCTTTTTTGTACGTTAAGCCACATTAAGCTCCCCAAAAAAAGAGCTTAATGTCCCCAGTTTTCCACGTGGGAGACCAAAATCGATGAAACCTCCAGGATAGCGTAGGGAAGTGCAGAACTTGGGCTGTGCAAAGTTTCAAGACAATTGGGTGAGGTTTAGGCACATTTTGGTACGTTAAGCTCTTTTCACATTAAGCCATGCGTTTTTATGATTGCAAAATAGAGCTTAATGTGAATAACTTTTGGTGTGATTTACCAAATGATCTGAAATTTTCAGAATATGTTGGAATTTATATACTCTTCTATTGTGCCAAGTTTGGGGGAAATTGGTTCACATCTAAGCTCTTTTTTGTACGTTAAGCCACATTAAGCTCCCAAAAAAAAGCTTAATGTCCCCAGTTTTCCGTGTGGAAGACCAAAATCGATGAAACCTCCAGGATAGCTTTGGGAAGTGCAGAACTTGGGCTGTGCAAAGTTTCAAGACAATTGGTTGAGATTTAGGCACATTTTGGTACATTAAGCTCTTTTCACATTAAGCTAAGGACATTAAACGTTTTAGTATTGTACAAAAAGAGCTTAATGTGAATAACTTTTGGTGTTATTTACCAAATGATCTGAAATTTTCAGAATATGTTGGAATAGATAGACTCTTCTATTGTGCCAAGTTTGGGGGAAATTGGTTCACATCTAAGCTCTTTTTTGTACGTTAAGCCACATTAAGCTCCCCAAAAAAAGAGCTTAATGTCCCCAGTTTTCCATGTGGGATACCTAAATCGATGAAACCTCCAGGATAGCTTAGGGAAGTGCAGAACTTGGGCTGTGCAAAGTTTCAAGACAATTGGTTGAGGTTTAGGCACATTTAGGTACGTTAAGCTCTTTTCACATTAAGCCATGTGTTTTTATGATTGCTAAAAACAGCTTAATGTGAATAACTTTTGGTGTGATTTACCAAATGATCTGAAATTTTCAGAATATGTTGCAATTGATAAACTCTTCTATTGTGCCAAGTTTGGGGGGAATTGGTTCACATCTAAGCTCTTTTTTGTACGTTAAGCCACATTAAGCTCCCCAAAAAAAGAGCTTAATGTCCCCAGTTTTCCGTGTGGGAGACCAAAATCGATGAAACCTCCAGGATAGCTTTGGGAAGTGCAGAACTTGGGCTGTGCAAAATTTCAAGACAATTGGTTGAGGTTTAGGCACATTTTGGTACATTAAGCTCTTTTCACATTAAGCTAAGGACATTAAACGTTTTAGTATTGTACAAAAAGAGCTTAATGTGAATAACTTTTGGTGTAATTTATCAAATGATCTGAAATTTTCAGAATATGTTGGAATAGATAGGCTCTTCTATTGTGCCAAGTTTGGGGGAAATTGGTTCACATCTAAGCTCTTTTTTGTATGTTAAGCCACATTAAGCTCCCCAAAAAAAGAGCTTAATGTCCCCAGTTTTCCATGTGGGATACCTAAATCGATGAAACCTCCAGGATAGCTTAGGGAAGTGCAGAACTTGGGCTGTGCAAAGTTTCAAGACAATTGGTTGAGGTTTAGGCACATTTAGGTACGTTAAGCTCTTTTCACATTAAGCCATGTGTTTTTATGATTGCTAAAAACAGCTTAATGTGAATAACTTTTGGTGTGATTTACCAAATGATCTGAAATTTTCAGAATATGTTGCAATTGATAAACTCTTCTATTGTGCCAAGTTTGGGGGGAATTGGTTCACATCTAAGCTCTTTTTTGTACGTTAAGCCACATTAAGCTCCCCAAAAAAAGAGCTTAATGTCCCCAGTTTTCCGTGTGGGAGACCAAAATCGATGAAACCTCCAGGATAGCTTTGGGAAGTGCAGAACTTGGGCTGTGCAAAGTTTCAAGACAATTGGTTGAGGTTTAGGCACATTTTGGTACATTAAGCTCTTTTCACATTAAGCTAAGGACATTAAACGTTTTAGTATTGTACAAAAAGAGCTTAATGTGAATAACTTTTGGTGTAATTTATCAAATGATCTGAAATTTTCAGAATATGTTGGAATAGATAGGCTCTTCTATTGTGCCAAGTTTGGGGGAAATTGGTTCACATCTAAGCTCTTTTTTGTACGTTAAGCTACATTAAGCTCCCCAAAAAAAGAGCTTAATGTCCCCAGTTTTCCGTGTGGGATACCTAAATCGATGAAACCTCCAGGATATCTTAGGGAAGTGCAAAACTTGGGCTGTGCAAAGTTTTAAGACAATTGGTTGAGGTTTAGGCACATTTTGGTACGTTAAGCTCTTTTCACATTAAGCCATTCGTTTTTATGATTGCAAAATAGAGCTTAATGTGAATAACTTTTGGTGTGATTTACCAAATGATCTGAAATTTTCAGAATATGTTGCAATTGATAAACTCTTCTATTGGGCTGTGCAAAGTTTCAAGACAATTGGTTGAGGTTTAGGCACATTTTGGTACATTAAGCTCTTTTCACATTAAGCTCTTTTTACATTAAGCCGTCGACATTAAACGTTTTAGTATTGTACAAAAAGAGCTTAATGTGAATAACTTTTGGTGTAATTTATCAAATGATCTGAAATTTTCAGAATATGTTGGAATAGATAGACTCTTCTATTGTGCCAAGTTTGGGGGAAATTGGTTCACATCTAAGCTCTTTTTTGTACGTTAAGCCACATTAAGCTCCCCAAAAAAGAGCTTAATGTCCCCAGTTTTCCGTGTGGGAGACCAAAATCGATGAAACCTCCAGGATAGCTTATGGAAGTGCAGAACATGGGCTGTGCAAAGTTTCAAGACAATTGGTGGAGGTTTAGGCACATTTTGGTACGTTACGCTCTTTTCACATTAAGCCACGTGTTTTTATGATTGCTAAAAACAGCTTAATGTGAATAACTTTTGGTTTAATTTATCAAATGATCTGAAATTTTCAGAATATGTTGGAATAGATAGACTCTTCTATTGTGCCAAGTTTGGGGGGAATTGGTTCACATCTAAGCTCTTTTTTGTACGTTAAGCCACATTAAGCTCCCCAAAAAAAAGCTTAATGTCCCCAGTTTTCCGTGTGGAAGACCAAAATCGATGAAACCTCCAGGATAGCTTTGGGAAGTGCAGAACTTGGGCTGTGCAAAGTTTCAAGACAATTGGGTGAGGTTTAGGCACATTTTGGTACGTTAAGCTCTTTTCACATTAAGCCATGCGTTTTTATGATTGCAAAATAGAGCTTAATGTGAATAACTTTTGGTGTGATTTACCAAATGATCTGAAATTTTCAGAATATGTTGGAATTGATATACTCTTCTATTGTGCCAAGTTTGGGGAAAATTGGTTCACATCTAAGCTCTTTTTTGTACGTTAAGCCACATTAAGCTCCCCAAAAAAAAGCTTAATGTCCCCAGTTTTCCGTGTGGAAGACCAAAATCGATGAAACCTCCAGGATAGCTTTGGGAAGTGCAGAACTTGGGCTGTGCAAAGTTTCAAGACAATTGGTTGAGGTTTAGGCACATTTTGGTACATTAAGCTCTTTTCACATTAAGCTAAGGACATTAAACGTTTTAGTATTGTACAAAAAGAGCTTAATGTGAATAACTTTTGGTGTTATTTACCAAATGATCTGAAATTTTCAGAATATGTTGGAATAGATAGACTCTTCTATTGTGCCAAGTTTGGGGGAAATTGGTTCACATCTAAGCTCTTTTTTGTACGTTAAGCCACATTAAGCTCCCCAAAAAAAGAGCTTAATGTCCCCAGTTTTCCATGTGGGATACCTAAATCGATGAAACCTCCAGGATAGCTTAGGGAAGTGCAGAACTTGGGCTGTGCAAAGTTTCAAGACAATTGGTTGAGGTTTAGGCACATTTAGGTACGTTAAGCTCTTTTCACATTAAGCCATGTGTTTTTATGATTGCTAAAAACAGCTTAATGTGAATAACTTTTGGTGTGATTTACCAAATGATCTGAAATTTTCAGAATATGTTGCAATTGATAAACTCTTCTATTGTGCCAAGTTTGGGGGGAATTGGTTCACATCTAAGCTCTTTTTTGTACGTTAAGCCACATTAAGCTCCCCAAAAAAAGAGCTTAATGTCCCCAGTTTTCCGTGTGGGAGACCAAAATCGATGAAACCTCCAGGATAGCTTTGGGAAGTGCAGAACTTGGGCTGTGCAAAGTTTCAAGACAATTGGTTGAGGTTTAGGCACATTTTGGTACATTAAGCTCTTTTCACATTAAGCTAAGGACATTCAACGTTTTAGTATTGTACAAAAAGAGCTTAATGTGAATAACTTTTGGTGTAATTTATCAAATGATCTGAAATTTTCAGAATATGTTGGAATAGATAGGCTCTTCTATTGTGCCAAGTTTGGGGGAAATTGGTTCACATCTAAGCTCTTTTTTGTACGTTAAGCCACATTAAGCTCCCCAAAAAAAGAGCTTAATGTCCCCAGTTTTCCGTGTGGGATACCTAAATCGATGAAACCTCCAGGATAGCTTAGGGAAGTGCAAAACTTGGGCTGTGCAAAGTTTTAAGACAATTGGTTGAGGTTTAGGCACATTTTGGTACGTTAAGCTCTTTTCACATTAAGCCATTCGTTTTTATGATTGCAAAATAGAGCTTAATGTGAATAACTTTTGGTGTGATTTACCAAATGATCTGAAATTTTCAGAATATGTTGCAATTGATAAACTCTTCTATTGGGCTGTGCAAAGTTTCAAGACAATTGGTTGAGGTTTAGGCACATTTTGGTACATTAAGCTCTTTTCACATTAAGCTCTTTTCACATTAAGCCGTGAACATTAAACGTTTTAGTATTGTACAAAAAGAGCTTAATGTGAATAACTTTTGGTGTAATTTATCAAATGATCTGAAATTTTCAGAATATGTTGGAATAGATAGACTCTTCTATTGTGCCAAGTTTGGGGGAAATTGGTTCACATCTAAGCTCTTTTTTGTACGTTAAGCCACATTAAGCTCCCCAAAAAATAGCTTAATGTCCCCAGTTTTCCGTGTGGGAGACCAAAATCGATGAAACCTCCAGGATAGCTTATGGAAGTGCAGAACATGGGCTGTGCAAAGTTTCAAGACAATTGGTGGAGGTTTAGGCACATTTTGGTACGTTAAGCTCTTTTCACATTAAGCCACGTGTTTTTATGATTGCTAAAAACAGCTTAATGTGAATAACTTTTGGTTTAATTTATCAAATGATCTGAAATTTTCAGAATATGTTGGAATAGATAGACTCTTCTATTGTGCCAAGTTTGGAGGGAATTGGTTCACATCTAAGCTCTTTTTTGTACGTTAAGCCACATTAAGCTCCCCAAAAAAAAGCTTAATGTCCCCAGTTTTCCGTGTGGAAGACCAAAATCGATGAAACCTATAGGATAGCTTTGGGAAGTGCAGAACTTGGGCTGTGCAAAGTTTCAAGACAATTGGTTGAGGTTTAGGCACATTTTGGTACATTAAGCTCTTTTCACATTAAGCTAAGGACATTAAACGTTTTAGTATTGTACAAAAAGAGCTTAATGTGAATAACTTTTGGTGTTATTTACCAAATGATCTGAAATTTTCAGAATATGTTGGAATAGATAAAATCTTCTATTGTGCCAAGTTTGGGGGAAATTGGTTCACATCTAAGCTCTTTTTTGTACGTTAAGCCACATTAAGCTCCCCAAAAAAAGAGCTTAATGTCCCCAGTTTTCCGTGTGGGAGACCAAAATCGATGAAACCTCCAGGATAGCTTATGGAAGTGCAGAACATGGGCTGTGCAAAGTTTCAAGACAATTGGTGGAGGTTTAGGCACATTTTGGTACGTTAAGCTCTTTTCACATTAAGCCACGTGTTTTTATGATTGCTAAAAACAGCTTAATGTGAATAACTTTTGGTTTAATTTATCAAATGATCTGAAATTTTCAGAATATGTTGGAATAGATAGACTCTTCTATTTTGCCAAGTTTGGGGGGAATTGGTTCACATCTAAGCTCTTTTTTGTACGTTAAGCCACATTAAGCTCCCCAAAAAAAAGCTTAATGTCCCCAGTTTTCCGTGTGGAAGACCAAAATCGATGAAACCTCCAGGATAGCTTTGGGAAGTGCAGAACTTGGGCTGTGCAAAGTTTCAAGACAATTGGTTGAGGTTTAGGCACATTTTGGTACATTAAGCTCTTTTCACATTAAGCTAAGGACATTAAACGTTTTAGTATTGTACAAAAAGAGCTTAATGTGAATAACTTTTGGTGTTATTTACCAAATGATCTGAAATTTTCAGAATATGTTGGAATAGATAAAATCTTCTATTGTGCCAAGTTTGGGGGAAATTGGTTCACATCTAAGCTCTTTTTTGTACGTTAAGCCACATTAAGCTCCCCAAAAAAAGAGCTTAATGTCCCCAGTTTTCCATGTGGGATCCCTAAATCGATGAAACCTCCAGGATAGCTTAGGGAAGTGCAGAACTTGGGCTGTGCAAAGTTTCAAGACAATTGGTTGAGGTTTAGGCACATTTAGGTACGTTAAGCTCTTTTCACATTAACCACTTGCCTACAGTGCACTTTCACCCCCTTCCTGCCCAGACCGATTTTCAGCTTTCAGCGCTCTCACACTTTGACTGAGAATTACTCAGTCATGCAACACTGTACCCATACAAAAATTGTGTCCTTTTTTTCACACAAATAGAGCTTTCTTTTGATGGTATTTGATCAATACTGGGTTTTTTATTTTTTGTGCTATAAATAAAAAAAGACTGAAAATATCGTGAAAAAACGCATTTTTCTTTGTTTCTGTCATAAAATTTTGCAAATTAGTCATTTTTCTTCACAAATTTTGGCCAAAATTTATACTGCTACTTATCTTTGGTAAAAAAAACCCAAATAAGTGTATATTATTTGGTCTTTGTGAAAGTTATAGAGTCCACAAGTTATGGTGCTATTCATTGAAAATTGATCACACTTGATCACACCTGATGTACTGAAGGCCTATCTCATTTCTTGAGACACTAAAAGGTCAGGAAAGTACAAATACCCCCCAAATGACCCCTTTTTGGAAAGTAGACATTCCAAGGTATTTAATAAGGGGCATGATGAGTTTTTTGAAGTTGTAATTTTTTCCCACAATGCTTTGCAAAATGAAGATTTTTTTTTTTTATTTTTATTTTTTTACAAATTGCCGTATTAACAGGTTATTTCTCTCACACAGCACATGTATACTTGCAACTACACCCCAAAACACATTCTACTACTCCGCCTGAGTATGGCGATACCACATGTGTGAGACTTTTTCACAGCCTGGCCACATACAGAGGCCTAACATCCGAGTAGCAGCGTCCGGCATTCTAGGAGCACAAATTACACATATCATTTCCTGACAACCTATCGCACTTTTGAAGGCCCTGGAGCACCAGGACAATGGAAACCCCCATAAAATGACCCCATTTTGGAAAGCAAACAGCCCAACGTATAATTTTTGAGGCATAATGAGTCTTTTGAATATGTCATTTTTTTCCACAAGTTTTTGGAAAATGTGGAAAGAAAATGAAAACACATTTTTTTTACACAAAGCTGTCCATTTATGCAATATTTCTAACACATCGCATGTACATAGCAAAACTTGCACCCCAAAATACATTCTGCTATTCCTCCTGAGTATGGCGATACCACATGTGTAACACTTTTTCACAGCCTGGCCACATACATAGGCCTAACATCCAAGTAGCGCTTTACACAAAGTTGTCCATTTATCCACTTTAAGACTGGGCCTATTTTTGACACTTGGTGTTTACAAGCTAAAATAATTTTTTTTGCTAGAAAACTACTTTGAACCCCCAAACATTATATATTTTTTTTTAGCAGAGACCCTAGAGAATAAAATGGAGATCGTTGCAATATTTTTTATCACACCATATTTGCGCAGCAGTCTTCCAAATGCGATTTTTTTGAAAAAAATTCACTTTTTTGAACTAAAAAATAAGAAAACAGTAAATTTAGCCCAATTTTTTTCCATAATATAAAAGATAATGTTACGCCGAGTAATTAGATACCCAACATGTCATGCTTCAAAATTGCGCATGCTCACAGAATGGCGCCAAACATTGGTACTTAAAAATCCCCATAGGCAACATTTTAAAAATTTCTGCAGGTTACTAGCTTAGAGTTACAGAGGAGGTCTAGGGCTCAAATTATTGCACTCGCTCTAACGATCGCGGCGATACCTCACATGTATGGTTTGAACTCCGTTTACATATGTGGGCGGGACTTGCGTATGCGTTTGCTTCTGCGCGCGAGCTAACGGGGACAGGGCGCTTTAATTTTTTTTTTTTTTTTTTATTCCTATTTATTTTATTTATTATTTTTTTATTTTTACACAGTTTAAAAAAAAAAAATGTTTTGATCATTTTTATTCCTATTACAAGGAATGTAAACATCCCTTGTAATAGAAATTGGCATGACAGGTCCTCTTTATTGTGAGATCTGGGGTCAAAAAGACCTCACACCTCACAACTACACTAAAAAAGAAAAAAAAAAAAAAAATTGTTGAAAGAGGGAAAAAAAAAAAGCAAAAAAAAAAAGCGGCCCTTTAAACCGGTTGCTAGGCAACGTCTTTTGACGTAGCTCCGGTCCTCCAAGACCATAGAGTTGAGTGAGGGCCATCTTGCCCTCACTCGACTTCCTGTCTCTGAGGATCCGGGACCGGATAGTTTTCCCCGCTGCCGGCGGGTCCGGTAAGCTGGGAAAACGTCTGGGACGCGGCAGGAGGGGGGGGGGCACCTCTTCCCCTGCACCGTAAGGGTAATTCCGCGGCGAATCCGCCACTGGGACCACCCTTATCTGAAAGCCGACCGCCCGCCGTTTCAAAAAATACCGGGGTTATGGGGGCTATCTGCTGCCATAACCCCAGTATTTAGCTTTTAATGGCCGACGCATATAGTCGTTAGGCGGTCAGTAAGTGATTGCATGTATATGGCAAACAGGTGACGATGACTGACGGGGTGACAGGTGACGATGACTGACGGGGTGACAGGTGACGATGACTGATGGGGTGACAGGTGACGATGATTGATGAGGTGACAGGTGATGATGATTGATGAGGTGACAGGTGACGATGATTGATGGGGTGACAGGTGACGATGATTGATGAGGTGACAGGTGATGATGATTGATGGGGTGACAGATGACGATGATTGATGGGGTGACAGATGACAGTCACTGACGGGGTGACATGTGATGATGATTGATGGGGTGACAAGTGACGATGACTGATGGGGTGTCAAGTGACGATGACTGATGGGGTGACAGGTGACGGTGATTGATGGGGTGACAGGTGACGGGCGATGGTCACTGATGGGTGACAGGTGACGGGCGATGGTGCACGGCGGTACTGATGGCAGTCTCTGGTGACCGGTGAACTTTAGGCTATGTTCACATGTGAGCGTAGCGATCACGGTCAGAATCACTGCGATTCTGCCCGTGATCCAGAAATCATTGCAAATTGCGGGGCGCCTGTGCAATGCCTGTGATTTGCAATAGCACCCCAAATGCTGTGCGATGTTGCTGCGATTTCCGCCTGCCGAATCGCGGTAACATCGCGCAAACAACGCATGACGCCCCAAAGAAACTCTTGTACCTTTTTTGGGCGTCATGCGATGTTTGCGCGATGTTACCGCGATTCGGCAGGCGGAAATGGCGGCAACATCGCACAGCGTTTGGGGTGCTATTGCAAATCAGGGGCAACGCACAGGCGTCCCGCGATATGCAATGATTTCCGGATCGCGGGCAGAATCGCAGTGATTCTGCCTGCGATCGCTGCGCTCACATGTGAACGTTATGGGTGTCAATTTCTGGGCACTGATGAGGTGACTGTTGGGTGACAGGTGACATTGGGGGGGGCTGAGGACTGTGTGGGGGGACCTTTATTTGTGTGATTTTTACTTTGTGACATGTGTACAGAGCAGTAACTCACTATTTCTAGCTCTTCTCCCCTCATACTGGAAGCTGTATGAGGAGAGAAGAGCTAGTAACACTGAGTTACTGCTCTTTGTTTACATTTTCTGATCGGCTGTGAATGGATTCACAGCCGATCACATAGTAAACAGTCACTATCAGTGACTGTTTACTACCGCCGGTGACAGCTGTGTTCCTACGGAACACAGTGCCACCGACATGACCGCGCTGCGCGCTCCCGATCGCGCATGCGCGGTCATCTAGTGGGCGCCTTCATTGTGATCGGCTGTGTCATTGGAACACAGCCGATCACGTGGGAAACAGCCGCGCCCATTGGCTGTTTCCCCCCTGCCGGTGACGGGGGGTGTCCCGGGGACACCCCGACACCGGCAGTGCAGGGCGGCGCGCCCGCGATCGCGCGCCTGCCCTGCTTAAAGTGCCGCCGTCATATGACGGCGGCCCAGGATAATGGTCGCTCCGCTCCGCCGTCATATGACGGCGGGCGGGCGGCAAGCGGTTAAGCCATGTGTTTTTATGATTGCTAAAAACAGCTTAATGTGAATAACTTTTGGTGTGATTTACCAAATGATCTGAAATTTTCAGAATATGTTGCAATTGATAAACTCTTCTATTGTGCCAAGTTTGGGGGGAATTGGTTCACATCTAAGCTCTTTTTTGTACATTAAGCCACATTAAGCTCCCAAAAAAAGAGCTTAATGTCCCCAGTTTTCCGTGTGGGAGACCAAAATCGATGAAACCTCCAGGATAGCTTTGGGAAGTGCAGAACTTGGGCTGTGCAAAGTTTCAAGACAATTGGTTGAGGTTTAGGCACATTTTGGTACATTAAGCTCTTTTCACATTAAGCTAAGGACATTAAACGTTTTAGTATTGTACAAAAAGAGCTTAATGTGAATAACTTTTGGTGTAATTTATCAAATTTTCAGAATATGTTGGAATATATAGGCTCTTCTATTGTGCCAAGTTTGGGGGAAATTGGTTCACATCTAAGCTCTTTTTTGTACGTTAAGCCACATTAAGCTCCCCAAAAAAAGAGCTTAATGTCCCCAGTTTTCCGTGTGGGATACCTAAATCGATGAAACCTCCAGGATAGCTTAGGGAAGTGCAAAACTTGGGCTGTGCAAAGTTTTAAGACAATTGGTTGAGGTTTAGGCACATTTTGGTACATTAAGCTCTTTTCACATTAAGCCATTCGTTTTTATGATTGCAAAATAGAGCTTAATGTGAATAACTTTTGGTGTGATTTACCAAATGATCTGAAATTTTCAGAATATGTTGCAATTGATAAACTCTTCTATTGGGCTGTGCAAAGTTTCAAGACAATTGGTTGAGGTTTAGGCACATTTTGGTACATTAAGCTCTTTTCACATTAAGCCGTGGACATTCAACGTTTTAGTATTGTAAAAAAATAGCTTAATGTGAATAACTTTTGGTGTGATTTACCAAATGAGCTAAAATTTTCAGACTATCTTAGCATCAATAGAGTCTTCCATTGTGTGAAGTTTGGGGGAAATTGGTTAACATCTAAGCTCTTTTTTGTACGTTAAGCCACATTAAGCTCCCCAAAAAACAAGCTTAATGTCCCTTGTTTGCCTCCTGGAAGACCAAACTACATGAAACTTCTAGGATATATTAGGGAAGTTAAAAACTTAGTCTGTGCAAAGTTTCAGGGCAATTGATTATGGTTTAGACACTTTATTACACATTAAGCTACATTAAGCCATTTTCACATTAAATGTTTTAGTATGTCCCATAAATACACTATATAAGCTCTCGAGTTGTCACTTAGTCACTTTACAGAAAACATTACTTGATCTGCAGTCTACCACGATTAAACCTAACTGAAGCCAAGCCACCATTAGAAGAAGGAAAACCCTTGATAGAGTAAATCGTCAACTGAAGCTTAAACCTTGAGTAAATCTTTATGGGATCACAAATATACATGCAACACACGATTGACTGAATCAAAATCATGAGATAGGTTTGGCACTGCTACAACTCAAGCCACATGAGGTTGGGTCAGGTTAGTGTGTATTTGTGATCCAGTAAAGATTTAGGTAAAGTCAAGGTTTTAAGCTTCAATGTATGATTTAATCTTTCAAGGATGTTCCTTCCTGTACCGTGGCTGGCTTGCCTTCAGTTGTCTAGATACACTTTTACCTTTTAGTATTTGTTTGGTTGAGGGAACCTCCTACAAACACTTAGTGTGTGAACATTCAAAATGGACCATCTTTGAAAACAAGCATCTCCAGTCTCAGAAAAGCTGTAAAACAAATATAAAATGTTCCGGGTTCACTATGACAATGATTGTGTTCGCCCCTGCCACTGCCAGTCAACTAAACACAGTATGTGTTGAGTTGATGCTAGAGCTGTGTTATAAGCTCTTGTCAGCACACTCGGTCAGTCACGTTACAGAAAACGTTACCTGCACTCTACCACGTCGATTACACCTGTAACTGAAGCCAAGCCAAGGCACCATTAGAGGAAGGAAAATCCTTGACAGAATAAATCGTCAACTGAAGCTTAACCTTGATCCTTATGGGGTCACATTCACAAATATAGTAATATTGCACATACAAGTAACATCCAATACCAAAAAATTGCTGTATTATTTGTGATCCAGTAAGATAAGATTTACTCTAGGTTTTAAGCTTCAATTTACAATTTTTTTCTCACAGTGATTTTCCTTCCTATAATGGTGGCACCGTGACTTGGTGTCAGTTGTCTAGAAGGAAATACACTTAGTATTTATTTGGTTGAGGGTTAAATTAACCCCTAGACGCTTGTAGTGTGAAACAACAGAATATGGACAATCTTCAAAAACAAACCATCTCAGTGCTATAAAGCTATAAAACAACACTGATGTGACTGGCAGTGGGCAGACCAGACGGCACTTCCTGGATGTAAAAAAAATCACGTGTGAGACTCATAAATGGCTCTCATTTGCAACACATGTGACAAGACCTGCCAGTTCTTAGTAACATAATGTGCTGTTATTGTAACATAGGACTCCGTCGTGACTGAAGTACATGAATCACACATTATTGCGACTCGACTAGCTTGGTTCATTGACGCAATTACCTGAGCTTTGGTTTCGTGGTAGAGTGCAGGTATAACGTTTTCTGTAAAGTGACTGCGTGACGGGATCTTATAAGGTGGCTCTAGCATCTTCAACAGGTAGCGAAACCCGGGGTTGTCCACAACAGAGTAAGGCCATAGGTCCTTGGCGATGAAAGCTGCCACAGCTTTGGTTAGTTTCTTCCCTTTTTCAGAGTTGGTCGGAAATGTTGACAGTATGGCATCAGTTCTTGGCTGACCTGGGTATATTTCCTTGGTGGTGGCATTGGCACTGGTGGTGGTAACAGGTGATAGCATCTCAGCATGAAAACGGCTAACATGGTTTCTCAAGTTCGTAGTATTCCCTAGGTATTTCATTTCTGTGTGACAGTCTTTACACACATTGTGTGTCTTGTCCAACTCGCGCTTCCCTGTTTGGTTGTAAAATCTGAAATGTGCCCAGATGTTTGCTTTTAAAACGCTAGGTGCATCTTTTATCTCTCGCTCTTTTTCTCCTTCTGCGATTACCATACCACGTATGTGAGGGAATCGGATGACGTAAGTTTGCATACTCTGTCAGTGTTAAAAAAAAAAAAAAAAGCACTTGTAAACTAAGCCGCAACAAGCAAGCATCAAGTTTCCTAAAATATTGCTGTGTCTGTCTGTCTGATTCTGTCAGTCCCTTTTATGAATGCATTGCATTGATTCTGTAAGTGTTCGTGTAACAATACGATACCTTATCTGATTTCACTTTGGGAAATGATTCACACCTACACAGGTTGAACTGGATGGACTATTGTCTTTATTCAACCTCAACTACTATGTAACTATATAATATCTGCGCGTGCGGTCTCAGTCTGCACTGCAGACATGAAATGCATTCCTTCCTTAATGCACAAAATATAACAATAAAGAAAAAAAACAGAGTCCCCCCCCCCCCCCCAGACTCCCCATCACAGTTACTGCCAGACTGCCAGGCAGTCAGCCACCCTTCCCCTTCCCACCTCCCACCTGTCACTCCCTTCTCAGACTCCAAAACATAACCATTTCTCCAGTCTCCAACCTGTGAGTCAGAGAGAGTCCCAGACAGAGAGTGAGACAGTGACCTGACCTTATCCCCCTTTCCACAGCAAACTGAGCCAGAGACTCCCCTTTCCACAGCAAACTGAGCCAGAGACTCCCCTTTCTACAGGAAACTGAGCCAGAGACCCCCCTTTATACAGCAAACTGAGCCAGAGGCCCCCCCTTCACATCAAACTGAGCCAGAGAGCCCCCTTTCCACAGCTGACACTGACAGAGACCCCCCTTCCCCCACAGCTGACACAGTCAGACAGGAACCCCCCTTCCCCCATAGCTGAGCTTGACACTGACAGAGACCCCCTTTACACACAGCTGACACTGACAGAGACCCCCCTTCCCACAGCTGACACTGAAAGAGACCCCCCTTCCCACAGCTGACACTGACAGAGACCCCCCCTTCCCACAGCTGACACTGACAGAGTCCCCCCTTCCACAGCTGACACTGACAGAGACCCCCTTCCCACAGCTAAATAGACCCCCCCCTCCACCGCTGACAATGAAAGAGAGACCCCCCCTTCCACTGCACAACAGAGATAGTGTCCAATGTCCCGGGTCCTCCATCACAGACATACCCCCCAGAGATACAGAGACCCCCATAATAGCCCCATCATGCCACCAGACACCAGAAAAAGAGTCCCATCCATCAGACATATAGTAGTACCCCCCCAATCAAAAAGACATCACCCCCCCCAGAGACGTCACCCCTCTGAGAGAGGCCAGGCCACTAAATAAATGTCCTCAACTACTACTCTCACTCTCATTATAATAATTAGTTAGTTCGTATTTGTTGGTGATACATACCTGCTGTGTGTGTGTTGTTGTGCACTGCATAGTAGTACTTCACTGAGGAGGACAGTGCTCTCTGGGCTCCAGTGGCTGGCTGGCATGGTGGCTGGGAGCGACTGCAGTGAGGCAGCGCTGGCTGGCTGCGATTGGGGACGCTTGGGGCTCCAGGTCCTGGCTGGCTGCAAGACAACGTGGATACTCTGGGCTCCAGTGGCTTAGCTGGCTGGCTGCAAGGCAGCAGGTGGGGCCGATACCATGCGGGGGATGTTCTTTACCGCTGCACCTCGGGTCAAAGAGGGAAGAGGAAGGGGCAGAGCATTTTATTCAGCTCCCGCACTAATCCACCAATCAGCTCCCGCGCCGATCACCACTGCGGTGTTTTTTTCCCAGGAGCGGGAGGGTGTGGCGTGGCTGGGTGACGTCATTTCCTAATCGATGTTGCCATTCCCTCAAATCAATGCAGAATCACAAATGGTCGCATCGCAATTCATCGATTCGCCAATTAAATTCAGCAGGCCTAAAAGGCATGCACTCCTCCATAACAACAAAAACTGATCAGATGCATATATTAAGTTGCTCTGCAAGATAAACCAACACATAACATCAATAGATATAAACAGGGCTTTTTTTCTGCCGGAACGCGGCGGCGCGCCGTTCCGGAACCTTTGGCAACTCTTTCCTCTCCAGGTTCCAGGGCTGCTGCAGATGAGGGGCGCCGAAGCTGTGTCACTCACATATATTGTAAATCATGAGCAGCTTCACTGTTCTGCGCTTCCAGATGGCCTCTCTGCTGCCTCCAGCACTGGTTGCTAGAATAGCCTGCCGCTTAGCGTCTAGCAACCAGTGACGTCATGTTATGAGGCCGAGGAGAGGTAACAGCATTCAAGTGGCGGAAGAACTTCTTCCCCTGCGCCTAGTTAGTTTTGGCTCCACCCACCTCCTCCAGCATGGCTGAGAGCCTGAAGGGAGCACGTCTGACAAGTTCAGCAAGAGGTAAGTGTGAGCTGCCCTGACCTGCACCAGCACTTGCCTGACTTTGGAGGGTGTCTGAGGATCAGCCTTCTCATCCTTGGATCCGTGCTAAGGAAGTTGCAGCTGGACAGGTCAGCAGGGCTCTCGATGTCAGGAATGTGAACAGACTGTCACTGTGGGTGATTTATAGCTTTGTGAAAGTGAGAATCCCCACCGAGTGGACAAAGCACCCTGCCAGCATCAGCTTTAACCCTTGCTGGGCTAAGAAATAATTAGTGAAGGGGATTAGGCATTGTAAAGGAGAATGGGGGGGGGGGGGTTTGTGAAGAAGTGGCATAATGTGGAGGGGGATGGGGGCCAATGTGTATAGGGGTAATGAATGAAGGAGGGGGAAGTATGTACAGGGAGGAAGTAATGTGCAAAAGAGGGGGAATGGTGTACATCAAATATGGAGGGGAGTAATGTGTACAGGGAAGAGGATAATGTGTGCAAGAGGGGGCTGTGTTTACAGGGAGGGTACTGTATGTACAGAGAAGGGGGTAATGTGTACAGGGAGGGGGTAATGTGTACAGGGAGGGAGCTCTGTGTACAGGGAGGGGGTAATGTGTACAGGGAGGGGGTAATATGTACAGGGAGGGAGCTGTATGTACAGGGAAGGAGCTCTGTGTACAGGGAGGGAGCTGTATGTACAGGGAGGGGGTAATGTGTACAGGGAGGGAGCTGTATGTACAGGGAGGGAGCTCTGTGTACAGGGAGGGAGCTGTATGTACAGGGAGGGGGTAATGTGTACAGGGAGGGAGCTGTATGTACAGGGAGGGAGCTCTGTGTACAGGGAGGGAGCTGTGTGTACAGGGAGGGAGCTCTGTGTACAGGGAGGGAGCTGTATGTACAGGGAGGGGGTAATGTGTACAGGGAGGGAGCTGTATGTACAGGGAGGGGGTAATGTGTACAGGGAGGGAGCTGTATGTACAGGGAGGGGGTAATGTGTACAGGGAGGGAGCTGTATGTACAGGGAGGGGGGTAATGTGTACAGGGAGGGAGCTGTATGTACAGGGAGGGGGTAATGTGTACAGGGAGGGGGCTGTAAGTACAAGGAGGGGGTCATGTGTACAGGGAGGGGGTCATGTGTACAGGGAGGGAGCTGTATGTACAGGGAGGGGGTAATATGTACAGGGAGGGGGCTGTAAGAAAAGGGAGGGGGTAATGTGTACAGGGAGGGAGCTGTATGTACAGGGAGGGGGCAATGTGTATAGGGAGGGGGCTGTAAGTACAGGGAGGGGGTCATGTGTACAGGGAGGGGGTATTGTGTATAGGGAGGGGGCTGTATGTACAGAGAAGGGGGTAATTTTTATAGGGAGGGGGCTGTATGTACAGAGAAGGGGGTAATTTGTATAGGGAGGGGGTAATGTGTACAGGGAGGGGGCTGTATGTACAGAGAAGGGGGTAATGTGTGCTTCAGTCTTCTGAATCTTGCATCTTCTGTGTTACGCAGTTCTAAGCCTTGATCACACCCGTTATTTGGCGACCACTTAATTTTCACCTCTGAGGAAGGCGTGGCTGGGGGTGGGGTTGTGGGCGGAGTTGAGGTGGGGATGTGGGCAGAGTTGGGGTGGGGATGTGGGCAGGGAAGGTGAGTTCCAGCACCTTTTCTCTGAGAAAAAAAAGCCCTGGATATAAACAAGGGGAAAATCCTCAAGTTCGTTGGACATCTTATATTACTCTAAAAACTAGACAATTGATTGCAGAAATGAAAAAACTTGAAGTGAGGAAAAACAGACCTCCTATTAATGAAGCCTTACACTATATTCCCATCTATTACTGGAATCGAAATAAATAGTCACTGTCTAATAGGATTATCCCATGTGCATACAGTAACTATCTGTAGCAAAACAATGCACCAGTAATATGCAGATGGTAAAGAAAAATATAACAATCACCAGTGACTACGGCCATCCGGATAAAGCACCATAGGTGACAGCAACACACCTTGTATATATACCCAATGAATACTCATAATAGACCATACAAGTTACAAAAATAACAAATATAAAGATAAATAAACACACTAAAAATAATAAAACATATATTAAAAATAATAAAAATGTATATCAAAAATACATATTAAAAAAATCCCTAAAACCATAATAATAAACTCATCTGTCAGAAATAAGTCAATTTAAGTTAAAGTCTACATTGGGTCCTAATAAAGTCAAGAACTTGGTCTCAAATAGCCAGATGAACTCTCTGCAACTTAATTGCCGAATAAAATTGCCGCCCCTCCAATGACGGTTCACTTTTTCAATTCCCCAAAATTTTAATCCACTTAGATTTCTCTGGTGACAGATCCTAAAATGTCTGGACACACTATGAGCGATCAGACCCTTTCTAATATTGTTGACGTGTTCCACGACATGTACATGCAATGCTTGTGACGTCCGCCCAATGTACTGTAATTCACATTCACATCCAACATTCCAACATGTACACCACACCTTGCGTAGCACATGTGATGAGATTATCAATTTTATAAGTTTTTTTAATGGCCGTGGAAATAAAGTATTTTTTCTTTTTTATATTCCTCTTACAGCTTCTACTTGTGGCACACTTACCACATGCATAGAAGCCTGACAAAAAGGAGAAAAGACGGTTGTCTCTGACCTTGGGGGAATCCACGACTCCCGGAACTAATCTGTTGTGCAAAGAGGGTGCTTTTTTATAAACAAATTTGGGATATTCAGATACAGAAGGACCCAAGATTTTATCCTGTCTGAGGATGGCCCAGTGTTTCCTGATAATACGCTCAACTTTTTTATAATGCATATTGAAGTCCAAAACTATACGGAATTCATTATTAGCTCCTACTACACACTCCTTATTTAACCACTTTAGGACCGCTCACTGTGCTGCTACTGCGGCACAGTGGAAGCCCTGAGTCCAGCGATGTAGACCTATGTCGCTGGACTCCTAGCTGTCTCGGCGGAGGCTTGCTCCCGCTGTGTTTAGACAATAGCAGGAGTCGGGCCGAAGGAGGAGATGTGGCAATTACTGCCTCTCTTCCCTGATCGTCGGGGAAAGTGTGAGAAAATCCGCCTGCTTGTGTAAACAAAGCAGGCGGATCTTCTCTGTGACAGACAGGGAGAGATTACAGGATTCAGCATAGCTGAACCTGCGATCTCTGTCTCTGCCACAGAACCCCTTCCCCCCACACACGTCAGTAAGCATGAGGCATACATTTAACCCCTTGAGCACCAACAGTGTTAGCCCCTTCCCTGCCAGTGTCATTATTACTGTAACAGTGCATATTTTTATGACTGATTACTGTAGTAATGTCACTAGTCTCCCCAAAAGTGTCAAAATTGTCAGTTAGGGGTCCGATCTGTCCGCCGCAATGTCACAGTCCCGCAAAAAATTGCAGATTGCCGCCATTTACTAGTAAAAAAAAACAATAAAAATGACAAATCTTTCCCAAAGTTAGTAAACGCGATAACTTTTGCTCAAACCAATCAAAATACGCTTATTGCTATTTTTTTTTACCAAAAATACTTAGCAGAAAACAATTTGGCCCAAAATGTTAAAAAATTTAGATTTTTTCATTTTTTTTGGGAATGTTATATATCAGAATGTGAAAAATATTGTTTTTTTTTTTCAAAATTGTCCCTCTTTTTTTCAAAAATTAAAAATCGCACAGGTGATCAAATACCACCAAAAGAAAGCTCTATTTGTGGGAAAAAAAGAACGTAAATTTAATTTGGGTACAGTTTCGCACGACTGCGCAATTGTCCATTAAAGTAACGCAGTGCCGAATCGCAAAATATGGCCTGGTCAGGAAGGGGGTAAAATCTTCCGGTCTTAAAGTGGATAAAAATACGCTCATTGAGAATTTTTTTTGTCAAAGACATGTAGCTAAATACATTTTGGCCTAAATATATAGCAAAAAATTTATCTATTAGATATTTTTTAACTGTCAAAGTAGAAAATGTCAATTTTTTTGCAAACTTTTCACTCTTTTTTTATTAATATCGCAAAAAATAAAAAGCGCAGAGGTGATCAAATACCACCAAAAGAAAGCTCTGTTTGTGGGAAAATTTTTTATTAAATTTTGTTTGGGTACAGCATTGCATGACCGCACAATTGTCAGCTAAATTTGCGCAATGCCAAGTTGAAAAAAGTGGCCTGTCATTGAGCAGCAAAATCTTCCGGGGCTAAAATGGTTAACATGGACTCTCTGTTGATATCTTTTGATATCTTTAAGCTGGTTGAGTTATTTTCTAATGACCTCCTGTTCATATCCCTTTTGTAAGAATCTTTCTGCAAGCACCATAGATTGTGAAGGGAAGTCTGCATCCGAGGTGCAGTTGCATCTTAAACGCATGAACTGCCCCCGGGGGATATTACAAAACCACAATCTATGGTGATAGCTATCCAGAGGGATGTATGTGTTTCGATCCGTTGGTTTAAAGTAATTGCGTGTTTTAAACAAGCCATCCTCTTTGTAGATCTCTAAATCTAGGAATACAATATTCCTATTATCACTCATTTTACCCATGAAAGCTTGAAGGCTAGCCTTGTCTCCCTCCCAGATCATGAATAGGTCGTCGATGTACCACCTGTACCATGATAACTGAGGGGGCGGGTCATAGAATATAATGTCCTCCTCCCAGTGGGCCATAAATTAGTTGGCCACACTGGGAGCGAACCTGGCCCCCATCGCTACCCCTCTCGTCTGTAAGTAGAAGCGATGGTTATATCAAAAATAGTTCTTACACAGACAAAAGTTCAAACTGTTATACAGAAACTTTTTATGTTTTCTGGAGAGGTTTGAATCAGAAAAAGCCCACTGAACAGCTTCTAGGGCATCCGCCGTGATCAATATACTAGATGGTGAACTGGAGAAAGTACTCAAAATTTGTATGATGTTTTTAATATCTTTTAGATACGACTTGGTTTTATGTACCACCGGTTGAAGATAATCTATGTATTGTCCTAAAATGGAGTAAGATCCAATAGTTTTGAAACCCCCCGTTACTCACCCAGCGCTATGGATTAGCGAAAAAACAATAAAATTACACAAATACTGTATATGAGAGACCCTTTTTGGGTATAGCTGCTGCTATAAATGAACAAAATAGTATACCACTTTTGTGTTAAGCTGCTCAGATTAATGGTCCAGGTCCTCCTGAAAAGCAAATCACATTAGCAGCACTTATCAAAATCTTTTTGATCCCAACTGGGATTCGCAGTCCTAAAATCAATATTACAGCGGGTTCAAAGTCTCTTGGTGTAATCAGAATATTCTGTCCTTTCACCATGGTGTTAAACAATCAGGACATGCACCTTCACCACACCTTGTGTGCCACACCCTAGGCAGTGCTCACTCACTTGCTACACATCAATCTCCAGATGAAGGACTGACTCCACTGACTCTCTAATAAAAGAATGCAATTTTATATATATATATATATATATATATATATATATATATATATATATATATATATATATATATAGAGTAAAACATACACGTCACAAATAACAGTAGCGCAAGGATGGTGGAAACCCCTCACCACCACACAGTTGTTTATAAACCTGGTACACAGGTCAAGACCTATATACACAATAAAATCATGTAAAATTACCCTTATGGTTGTTCACAGCACAAACACTAGTCCATAAAGTCCTTGAACTCTAAATACATGCAAATGTAGATAATCTTTAAGTAGTAGTAATAATCCCTGATAGGGGGGGGGACACCCCACTCTCCACCACCACAGTGCCGGGATAATAGCTGGATGGAACACTCACCAAATGTTCATGCCCCCCACTCTCGTGGATCAGGCACACAGCTCATAGGTATTAGAAAGCAAAGCTCCACAGGACCGCCACAGACACCCCTTCGGATAGTATAGCACCCGTGTATGCAAATAAAAAAAGCTCCACTAGTGTGATACCGTTTCCACACAATTTATTAAAATCATCCCGCACAGTGCACTCACTTGTTAAACAGCAGATTATCACATAAGATCATAATCCAACATTACATCGGAGTTGTGGACATCCTTCGGACGCTTACACTGGCTCCACGCCAAGTAGAGAGTTCCTCCTGACACTCCAGTTCCTCCACCGTGTCGGTAACCAAGGATACCGTTTGGTCACGCCCTTCCGCGTTTCGTCATATCCGACTTCAACAGGGGGTGTGACCAAACGGCATGGCGTACGGCCCAATATAAAACAGAGAGGACTGGGTGCACACTGCACCACTACTTCCGGTCTATCAGGCATAAGGAATAAGGAATACGAGTTATAGCAGATCATCCGCTTGTACAATTAACCCCTTCCATGCCGATAAACGGCAAATAGACCACAAAACACTGGGAAAGTGGCGGGTCTGTGATCACCCAGGATTAACAACAGCCCAGTCACAATAAATACCACAGATTACTATGTATTGTGAGCTGGAATGCCTATAAAATATGGGGAGCCATTAAGTAGCTGTCAACAAGACTGGTTTCACCAATCAGTGGCACAGCGCTCCCAATCAGGGTATATACATGTATAAATATACACATCTATAAATTGTTCACCTCCACACCTAAGATTAAATTAATTGAAAATAGGACCAGTGTGAATGTAAAAATAATAATAATATTCAAAGCCATTACGGCTTCATGTGTATATACATTCGGCCCCTCTCAAAGGCCCTAAGACCGGAACAAGGTGTGCTTAGTCGTATCCCATATTATATAAACCACAGCAATAAGCTCACATGTGTATGGGGGCGTATATAAAAAATTGAAGAACACACATATACAGTATAAATCATGATAAAAACACGCATGGAGTTCATAAAATATATAAATGATAAACATTCCAAAAAACTAAAATTCAGAATGAAATTCAGAATAAAATAAAGCGCACACCCCTGGGGATATGCCCCAGACGGAGATCAAAAGAATAATAGAAATTATCACTTTCAAACTCCCCTGGAGGTCCTCAGGGGCTCCTCTACAGTGTTATGCATCACTAATGAAGCAGTTCAAATCTAGCTCAATATTGAGGCCTACTGGATCAAGTGACTGGGTCAGAAAAATCCATTTTGTCTTGCATTTGGACAATTCTCTAACCCAGTTTGCACCTCTCTGTGCCGGGGACACCCGCTCTACTCCCCAAAAATGCAGACCCCCTAGGGTCACGTTGATGGAATTTTCTGAAGTGTGCGGAAACGCTGTGTTCTCACTTTCCTTTTAGAATGTTGCTGATGTGTTCCCCTACCCTCTGCCATATAGTCCGCTTGGTACGCCCAATATATAGCAGATTGCAGGGACACATCAGTGCGTATACAACATGCGTCGTTTCGCATGTCATGAGGTGCTTAATCTCAAATGTTTTGTTTATGGCTGGAACCAAAAACTTTTCCTGTTTCCTCAAATTTGATCTAGCGAAAAAAGCAAGACCAACACCTCCCACATGAGGAAAAACCCTGCCTTCCTGGGATGAAAGAGATATTTGATGGGTCGAGTATTTTCTTGACAATCCTATCACCAGTATTAGGAGAAGCGTTTTAACCTCAGGCAACGAGGGGGTTCTTTACTGTTAGGGCTACAAGATTGTGGAATTCTCTACGACAAGAGATGGTTTCTGCGGGAAGTATGGTGGCTTTCAAAAGACTTTTAGACGTACATCTCAAGAATCAGAACATTCAGGGGTATGTGAGATGATTACGGCCACACGCACCAACACAGGTTGAACTGGATGGACTATTGTGTTTATTCAACCTCACCTACTATGTAACTATGTAATATGTAACTATGTAAATATAGATAAATGATGGAACCTCAGGTAAAACAGGTCCCAAAGTCTTATCCATACATAGTATAGGCCAATGCTTTTTAAAGATATTCTCTACTTTTCTGTAGTCCTCAGAGTAGTCTGATAAGAAGCTCCACTCCTTCTTATTGCCAGATGAGCTCAGAGTGTTGATCTTCTTAATCTCCAAGCATGAACTCCTTGGAACTTCCAAAATCTTCATAATTTCACTAAGCTATTCTCTCTATAGCCTTTGGTTAGAAACCTCTCTTTCAGAATACCCGATTGGGTCAAATAATCAGTGTCAGACGTACAATTACGCCTGACCCTCATAAACTGACCTCGGGGTATATTTTTGAGCCAGGTAGGGTGATGGCCACTCTGTATGGATAGATAGCTGTTTCCATCTTTTGGTTTAAAATACACTTTGGTGGTGAACTTGATATCTTGTCTACGAATGATCACATCCAAAAAGTGTTTCTCCTCCTGACTCCATTGGAAGTCCAACTTGATGTTGTTCTGATTATTATTAAGGTGGCTCATAAAATCCTTCAAAGAAGATTCTGGGCCCTCCCAAATGAAGATAACATCATCAATAAACCTACGGTCTACTAGTATTGAAGTCAAATTTGTCTTCCCATTCCGCCATGAATATATTTGCGAGACTTGGGGCGAACTTAGCGCCCATAGCAACACCTGTTCTTTGACTAGAAAACGTATTTTAATATTGTGGCCCAAACAAAAGTCAAGGGCCTTCTGGATGAAAACCTTTTGTGCAAAGGGTACTTCATCACGTTTGCTCAAAGCCCAATTAAGGGCTAAAAGAGCATCATCGTGTTGGATGATGGTGTAGAGGGATGACACGTCCGCCATCATCAGAAAGGCGGGCGGGTCGTCCCCCAACATCACATCATCCAACTTAACCAACAAATGTCCAACTTAACCAACGAAAGGACACAAATTCCCTTGTGTCCTTAAGGAATGCTTTAGTCCCAAGGACACTGGGCTGTAAAAAGGTATCCAGGTACTGACCAAGTCTTGCGTTCACTTAACCGATACCATTAACAATGGGATGGGGAGGAGGACACGTGGGGCCCTTGTGGACCTTAAGCAGCGTGTAGATGATGGGTATCCGACATACACTCGGGACCAAAAATTTCCTCTCTTTTTTGGTCAACACATGGCTCTTAAAGCCCTTCTCAAACTTGGGGGTCGGATCACAAGGTAATTGCACATAAGTAGCCGTATCACCCAACATCTCTTGTAATTGTCTGTGGTAGAAGTCCTTATTTAAAATTACAACTCCTCCACCCTTCTCAGCGGGCCTGATTATAATTTCCTTACGCTGCTCTAAAGACTCAAGGCCCTCCTGTATGTGTTTGTATTTCTTCACGATGGTGTGATTAAGTGGAAAGGACTGTAAGTCTTGTAAGACTACATTTTTGAAAACCTCCACACAATGGTTGTTTCTAACGGGGGGATTAAATATAGATCTATTCCGCAAACCACTATTAATCCCACCACTTCCACCTCCATTACTAACAGATGTGAAGGGGTTATTAATGAAATAGTTCTTCAAATTCAATTTCCTTATGTATTTGTGTATCAATATACACATTGAATTTATTCATTGCCCGTTTCGGTCCTTGGTCTAAAATGTGTAGTTCGCTTTTAGTCAGTTCCACCCTGCTGATGTTATAAATCGACTCGTTCAGTGCTCTCTCCTTCTCTTTCTTGTGCTGGATCCGTCTTCCAGACCGGACACCTCTTCGGGTTGTGATCTTCTCGGAGTGTCTGACGATCTCCCTGCTGGCCCCGATTGTACGGGCGATGACGAACCCTCCCCCTGCCTGTCCCTAAAAAAGGCTGGTGTCGGGGGGTTCTCTGAACCTCATCATCATCATCATTCCATCTATCTTCCAGGGGTTGGTGACGCTCTTTTAGCCCTTGATTGGGCTTTGAGCAAACGTGATGAAGTACCCTTTGCACAAAAGGTTTTCATCCAGAAGGCCCTTGACGTTTGTTTGGGTCACAATTATTTTTGGTATTAAAATACGTTTTTTAGTCAAAGAACAGGTGTTGCTATGGGCGCTAAGTTCGCCCCAAGTCTCGCAAATATATTCATGGCGGAATGGGAAGACAAATTTGTCTTCAATACTAGTAGACCCGCATTGAAATATTACCGTAGGTTTATTGATGATGTTATCTTCATTTGGGAGGGCCCAGAATCTTCTTTGAAGGATTTTATGAGCCACCTTAATAATAATCAGAACAACATCAAGTTGGACTTCCGATGGAGTCAGGAGGAGATACACTTTTTGGATGTGATCATTCGTAGACAAGACACCAAGTTGACCACCAAAGTGTATTTTAAGCCAAAAGATAGAAACAGCTATCTATCCATACAGAGTGGCCATCACCCTACCTGGCTCAAAAATTTTCCCCCGAGGTCAGTTTATGAGGGTCAGTCATAATTGTAAATCTGACGCTGAATATTTGACCCAATCGGGTATTCTAAAAACTGAATTTTTGTAAAATCTTACCTGTAAAATTCCTTTCTCTGAGTCCTCCGACAGTCGCCGCCGCCTCTAAGTCATCACTGTTGGGTATTGACTTCTGCTCCGCAGGAGTAGCTAGGCATAAAGACTTAGTCAAAAGAACAAAGGTATTTGCATATACACACCCATGGGGGCTGTCCCATCTGGTCAATACCCCCCTGCAGTGACCACTCCCAACTCAGTTTGGTAGCATAGCAGTAGGTAATAAGAACCCCAAAAGAGGGGCGGGGGCGGGGACTGTCGGAGGACTCAGAGAAAGGAATTTTACAGGTAAGATTTTACAAAAATTTAGTTTTCTCTTACGTCCTCCGACAGTCGCCGCCGCCTCTAAGTCATCACTGTTGGGATGTCCCAAAGCAGTATAGACATGAGGGGTGGGAGACGCAACCATAGAAAAGGCAACGCAGTACCCACATCAGAGAAAGGAACCTTACATGCACAGTAAGAGAACCTGCTGGGCAACAGAAAACAATGCTCAACAGAAGCAACAGCCCAGGAAAGCAAATACCAACAGCCAGGGACCCATAAAAAAACAAGGGTCCTTCATGGCACTGCCGCACTGAGAACCTTGCGGCCAAAGGAGGCATCAGCTGACGCCAGAACATCTACTTTGTAGAATTTGGAAAAAGTGTGCACCGACGACCAGGTCGCAGCCTTGCACACCTGGGCCACCGAGGCCCGATGCCAATAGGCCCAGGACGCACTCACAGATCTGGTAGAGTGCGCCTTAACAGGGAAGGGTGGAACCCGTTCCTTCAAGGCGTAAGCCTGTTCAATGGTCTGTCTAATCCATTTGGCAATAGTCGCTGCAGATGCAGCCATGCCCTTCCGAGGTCCCTCAGGAAGGACAAAGAGTGAGTCCGTCTTCCGAAAGGACTCCGTAGACGACAGGTAAACCCTGATCGCCCTGACAACATCCAAAGAATGCAGAGCAACCTCCTTAGGATGCTTAGGCTTCGTACAAAGCAAAGGCAGGACAATGTCCTCCTTAATGTTAAACTCAGAGACCACCTTAGGAAGAAAGGAGGGATGCGGACGCAAGACCACCTTATCCCGGTGAATCACCAAGTATGGAAAACGGCAAGATAAAGCTGCCAGTTCTGACACCCTGCGACCTGAAATGATCGCCACCAAAAAGGCAACCTTCTTAGACAGCAGAGGCAACGTGTTAGGAATGCTTCCTGAGCACACTGATGTGCTGTCATGATTCTGCAATGCAAAGGGTTAACCTAGAGCAGACTAATTGCAGTAATTGGCAAACAGGCTGCCTTATTTAAACAGCTCAGAAGCACTGTGTCTTCGCTGTCTTGTCTGCAGCTCTTCCTGTGTTCCTGAAGCCTGCTTCTTGTTACCTGTTTGATATCCGTCTGACCTTTGGCTTGTTCCTGACCTTGTCGACCTGCTGCCCGTCCTGACCCCCGGCTTGTTTGACCATTCTCTCGGATCTCCCTTGTCTGCTTATCTGCCTTCGGATCTTGACCGGTTTCTCCCTTGGTGGGGCGACCCTGAGGACTGCGACCTGGTATCCACACGCAGCAAAGTCCATCCTCACCACTAGAGGCCCTGGCGAAAACCGGTGGATACTTAGATTCCGCACCTCAGGTTAGCCTGTGTCACTTACCTTGGGGGGTCCCGCCTAAGCTCCGCCCTCCAGCACACGTGGGGCCTTCCTCTGCCATCAGGCTACCACTTGTATCCCTAACAGTACAAGACAGCCATGACGGAGCCTGCAAGAGAAGCCTCACCGTTGGAAGAGATCTGCCAACACCTCGCAGCCCTGTCTCAAGCCGTAAAGTCGCTTCAAGACGGCTACACACAGCTAGAGGAATGGCTGCGCTCTACGACACTTCAGGGGGATCTTCCTGTATTATCTGCTTCCTCTCCTGCTGCAGCACCCTCTGGACCTGCTTCTGGCCCTACCGTAGTGATGCTGCCACCAGAACCTCGAGTTCCTGCTCCAGAAAAATATTCCGGGGATCGCAGTAAATTCCGCGCATTTCGCAATGCCTGCCAGCTGTATTTCTCCCTGCAACCTCAAACCTTTTCTTTGGAGACCACCAAGGTGGGGTTTGTTATCTCCCTGCTCCTAGGCGAACCCCAGTCCTGGGCTCTTCGGCTCCTTGAAGAGGGCAGCCCCCATTTAAACTCCTTACGGTCATTTTTTGAGGCCATGGCACAGCTCTATGATGACCCGCAGCGATCCTCCATCTCAGAAGCTGCGCTTCATGTTCTTCAGCAGGGTCGCAGGCCCGTAGAGGACTACGTCACTGACTTCCACCGCCTCAGTTCCGATACGTCCTGGAACGAAGCAGCACTCCGGTATCAGTTCCGTCTCGGTTTGTTGGAAGGACTGAAGGACGAGCTGGCGCGGGTAGGTGTCCCCGACGCCTTGGAAGATTTGATTTCCCAGGCCATTCAAATCAACCGGCGGCTACGGGAATGCAGAGCAGAACGATCTCCGCAGCAGTTCAGACCAGCCTGGAAGCTACCAGTTGCTCCTCCTGCATACTTTTCTTCCGCTGGGTCAGCTCCTACCAACCCCGCTCCCGCTGGAGTTGCCTCAGATACGCCTGAACCTATACAACTTGGGATCATACGGCCTGCTTTGTCCCCGGAGGAGAGACGCCGTCGCCAGTTGGGTAACCTGTGCCTGTATTGCGGTGAAGCTGGCCACTATGTGCGCTCCTGCCCGGCAAAATACCATAAGTTCCTGCCAGCCTCACCATCCAGTTGTGTGGCATCTGTTAACAGTTCCTCCCACCTAGCCTTTCCTGTGTCATTACAGCTTCCGGAAGGACCCGTCCCAGTTACAGCAATCATTGACTCGGGAGCCTGCCGTTGTTTCATTGATCGCTCGTTTGCCCTGCAACATGGTGTACCTCTCCGGCTCAAGACCCAGGACCTCACCATCTTCCTGGCTGATGGCTCCCACATCAAATCCGGGCCCGTGACCCAAGAAACTTTTCCCCTTCCTATGGTCTCCTCCTCCGGCCATAAGGAACTGATTAGCTTGGATGTTATCAAATCCCCCTTATTTCCCATTATTCTGGGATTACCGTGGTTGCAAGCACATAACCCACAAGTCAATTGGATCACAGGCACCATCCAGTTCCCATCTCTGTACTGCAAGAATTCCTGTCTACCCGCTCCTCCTGAATTCCCCAAGACTCTGTTCTGTCTTGAATCTGAACCTGATGTATGTTCTGTGGTGCCCAAAGCATACCATGATTTCCTGGACGTATTCAGCAAACGGGGAGCAGAGACCTTGCCCCCCCACCGTCCATTTGACTGCCCCATCGACTTGCTCCCAGGAGCCGAAATCCTGTTCGGCCAGATTTACCCACTTTCTGAACGTGAGCTGGACGTCTTAAAAGACTATGTAGACGAAAGTCTGAAGAAGGGGTTCATCCGTCCCTCTACCTCTCCAGCAGGGGCAGGTATCTTCTTCGTAGAGGAGAAGGATCACACCCTCCGACCATGCATTGATTATAGGGATTTAAATAAAGTTACTATTAAAAACCGTTATCCCCTTCCTCTAGTCCCCGAACTCTTTCAGAGACTCAGATCTGCCGTCCTGTTTACTAAGCTGGATCTTCGTGGGGCGTACAACTTGGTGCGCATCCGAGAGGGCGACGAATGGAAGACTGCTTTCCACACTAGATTCGGACATTTCGAATACCTGGTAATGCCATTTGGCCTTTGTAATGCTCCTGCCACGTTCCAACACTTTGTGAACGACATCTTCAGGGATTGGTTGGATATCTTTGTCATCGTATACTTGGATGACATCCTAATCTTCTCAACATCCCTAGAGCAGCATCGCGAGCACGTTCGAAATGTCCTCGGTCGCCTTCGCCAGCATGGTCTCTACGCCAAGGCCGAGAAGTGCGTTTTTGAACAGAACAGTATCCCGTTTCTGGGGTTAATAATTTCCACAGAAGGAATAGAGATGGATCCTCAGAAGGTCTCTGCCATTCTGGACTGGCCACCTCCATCAGACAAAAAGGGAGTACAGCTCTTCGTTGGCTTCGCCAATTTTTATAGGAGGTTCATTAAGGGGTTCTCCAACATCATAGCCCCTATTACTCACCTTACTAAGAAGAATGTCCGCTTCCAGTGGACCCCAGAAGCTCAGTCCGCCTTCTCGGTTCTTAAAAAACATTTTACCTCTGCCCCTATCCTGAGTCACCCGGATCCTGCTTTACCCTATCTCCTGGAGGTAGATGCATCGGAAGTTGCGGTCGGGGCAGTCATCTCCCAAAGACAGGGAACTAAAGACTTAACTCACCCAATAGACTTCTTTTCCCGGAAACTCTCTCCTGCGGAGAAAAATTATGATGTCGGGGACCGGGAACTCCTGGCTATCAAGGCCGCTCTCGAAGAGTGGAGATATCTACTGGAAGGAGCATCACACCCGATTCTGATATTTACCGATCATAAGAACCTTGAGTACTTAAGATCTGCAAAGCGACTTAGACCCCGCCAGGCCCGATGGGCACTCTTCTTCTCCAGATTCTCGTTCCATATTACCTATCGGCCCGGGTCGAAAAATTTAAAACCGGATGCCCTGTCCCGGATGTTTGATAATCCTAAAGAAGATTTGGTACCTGACACTATCCTGTCAGAGAAAAACTTCCTGCTCCTGCTCACTAGCCTGAAATCCCATCTTGAGCAAGCCTCTGCCAACATTTCCGGTCCACCTGGGATACCTCTGTCACGCAAGGATGGTTTGTTGTGGGCTAAGGACAAAATCTTTGTCCCGGAGGGAGTCAGAGTTTCGGTTCTAGCTGCCTGCCATGACCACCCTCTGGCTGGCCATTTTGGTGTTCATAGGACCCTTGACCTCATGCAACGCCCCTTTTGGTGGCCTGAGATGGAAAAAGACTGCAGAAGTTATGTGTCTTCCTGTGTTTCTTGCTCCAGGAGTAAAACCACCAGAAGTAAGGCGTGGGGTCTCCTCAGACCACTCCCCATCCCTGACCGGCCCTGGCAAACTATCGCCATGGACTTTATCGTGGAACTTCCACCTTCGGCCGAGTGCTCCGCCATTTTTGTGGTTGTAGACCGGCTTACTAAGATGGCCCACTTTCTACCCCTCAAAGGTACCCCCTCTGCGAAAGAAACTGCAGAAGTCTTTATTAGGGAGATCGTGCGACTCCACGGGGTACCCAAGAACATTATCTCAGACAGAGGGGTACAGTTCACGTCCCGCTTTTGGAGGGCCTTGTGTAAGCTACTAAAAATTGAATTATCTATGTCTTCAGCTTACCACCCGCAGACGAACGGGCAAACAGAGAGAACGAACCAGACCCTGGAACAATATCTCCGGTGCTTTACCACCTTCGTCCAGGACGACTGGGTAGCATTACTACCATTTGCGGAATTTGCCTTTAATAATTCACTACATTCTGTCACCGGGCAATCTCCCTTCTTTGCCAATTATGGATTTCATCCTTCCTTTCTGCCTGACTTCCCATCTGATTCCGGAGTGCCCGCAGTTCAGGTCACCATTGACTTCTTCACGAGTAACAACAAACTTCTGCAGGACACCTTGGCCAAGGCTCAGATAGCGTCCAAAAGAATCTTTGATGGGAAAAAGAGGGGAGAACTGATTCTCCAACCAGGTGACCAGGTCTTTTTATCTACAGCTAACCTCCGCTTGGCATGCCCATCCAAGAAGTTGGCTCCCAGGTTTATCGGCCCATTCCCTGTTAAAAGAAGACTCAATGCCGTGTCCTATGAGCTATCCTTACCTGATACCCTACGGATCCATCCTGTGTTCCATGTCACTCTTTTAAAACCCGTAGTTCCCGACGCCTTCCCCGGCAGAAGCCCTGGACCTCCGGAACCAGTGATGGTGGATGGCGACATGGAGTACGAAGTTGAGGCTGTACTTGATTGCCGGAAAAGAGGTAACCAGCTTCAGTTCCTTATTAAATGGAAGGGTTATGGGCCGGAAGAGAATTCACGGGAACCTGAGAGTAACATTCATGCCGCAGACCTGATCCAGGCGTTTTTTCTTGCCCATCCTCAGAAAAGCAGTTTGTTGGGCACCCGGAGGTTGCCTTTAAGGGGGGGCAATGTTAGGAATGCTTCCTGAGCACACTGATGTGCTGTCATGATACTGCAATGCAAAGGGTTAACCTAGAGCAGACTAATTGCAGTAATTGGCAAACAGGCTGCCTTATTTAAACAGCTCAGAAGCACTGTGTCTTCGCTGTCTTGTCTGCAGCTCTTCCTGTGTTCCTGAAGCCTGCTTCCTGTTACCTGTTTGATATCCGTCTGACCTTTGGCTTGTTCCTGACCTTGTCGACCTGCTGCCCGTCCTGACCCCCGGCTTGTTTGACCATTCTCTCGGATCTCCCTTGTCTGCTTATCTGCCTTCGGATCTTGACCGGTTTCTCCCTTGGTGGGGCGACCCTGAGGACTGCGACCTGGTATCCACACGCAGCAAAGTCCATCCTCACCACTAGAGACCCCGGTGGATACTTAGATTCCGCACCTCAGGTTAGCCTGTGTCACTTACCTTGGGGGGTCCCATCTAAGCTCCGCCCTCCAGCACACGTGGGGCCTTCCTCTGCCATCAGGCTACCACTTGTATCCCTAACACAACGATATATCCCGAATGTTTTCAAAGGGAGCACGCTGTAACACAGACAGAACCAAGTTCAAGTCCCATGGAGGTAAGGGCTCCTTCCTGGAAGGAGCCAAATGTCGCACACCTTGAATGAAGGTGCGAACCAGAGAATGGGACGCCACAGGGCGTTGGAAAAGAATAGCCAGTGCGGACACCTGGCCCTTGATCGTGGCCAGCGCCAAACGCTGGTCCACACCAGACTGGAGAAAAGCCAACACTCTCGACACCGAGTACGAGCGAGGGGAGAACCCCCTGGACTCACACCAGGCGAAATAAGCCTTCCAGGTACGGTAATAGATTTTACCAGAGGAGGTTTTCCTAGCCTTGACATGGGTAGGGATGACCTCAGGGGAGAGACCCCTGTCCTTCAGGACCTGGGTCTCAACAGCCAGGCCGTTAAAACTAGCGATTGTAAAGCAGGATGGAAGATTGGACCCTGAGACAGGAGATCTTCTCGCAGAGGCAGTCGCCACTGCCAGGTGAACAACGTCGGCTTACCAGGACAGGCGTGGCCAGTCCGGAGCCACCAGAATCACCAGGTGCGGTTCCGAGGCTAACCTGCGGGGAACCTGGATAGCAACTGAATCGGAGGATAGGCATACATCAGACGATACTGATGCCAAGGGGCCACTTACGCATCCGAGGCGTCCGCCAGCGGATCGCGATTTCTTGCAACAAACCTTTCCACCTTTCGGTTTAGCTGAGATGCGAACAGATCCATGTCCGGGGATCCCCACTTCGCACACAACATTTGGAAGACCTCCGGGTGCAGGGACCATTCCCCCTGGTCCAGGGTCTGGCGGCTCAGATAGTCGGCCTGCCAATTCTCCACACCCGGAATGTGAACTGCTGAGATCGCCGGGACGTGAGTCTCGGCCCAAGACAGAATGTCGGTCACCTCCCGGGCCGCCCGAGCACTCCTGGTGCCCCCTTGGTGGTTGATGTAAGCCATCGTAGTAGCATTGTCTGTCTGTACCCGGACAGGACGGCCCCGAAGACGGTCCGACCACTGGAAGAGACAGAGTTTTATCGCTCGCAATTCCAGCACATTTATCGGGAGGGAGGACTCCTCCTCCGACCAAGTGCCCTGGGTAGACAGGTAGCTCAGGACTCCACCCTAGCCCGACAGGCTGGCATCCGTGGTAATCACCGTCCACACCAACGGACGGAAGGACTTGCCTTCCGCCACCGACGGGGACTGGAGCCACCACAGAAGAGCCAATCTGGTCTGACGACTCAAGGAGACACTCAGATCCAGGGACTGAGGCAGTCTGTCCCACCTGTCCAGGATCTCCACTTGGAGAGCCCGCGTGGGAAACTGAGCAAAGGGTATCGCCTCAAAGGCCGATACCATCAACCCCAGGCCCCGCATACAGGTCCTGAGTGACGAGGATGGGTTGTCCCTGAGGGACCTGATCTCGTCCCGCAAAGTCCGGAGCTTGTCTTCCGGCAAGAACACCTTTGCCTGAGCAGAGTCCAGAATCATTCCCAGATAGGGAAGACGAATCGATGGAGACAACGTCGATTTCTGAACGTTGATGGTCCATCCAAACTCCTGGAGCGTCTGTACCGTGGTGGACAGATCGCGCACTAGGTCCTGGCTGGCACGTGATCTCAGAAGTAGATCGTCCAGGTACCCCAAGACCGCAATGCCCTGTGCCCTCAGCAGGCCCAGAAGCGGCGCCAACACTTTGGTAAAAACCCTAGGTGCCGAAGCAAGACCGAAAGGTAACGCCACAAACTGGTAGTGGTCCTCTGCGATAGCAAACCGAAGGTACCGCTGATGACCCTCGAAAATGGGGATGTGCAGGTACGCATCTTTTAGATCTATCGAGGCCAGGAATTCTCCTGGACTCAAGGTGGCCACCCTTGAACGGAGAGACTCCATATGGAACTTCGAACATGCACAAAGCGGTTCAGTGCTTTCAGGTCCAGAATTGGATGCACTTTGCCCTCCTTTCTGGGCACAGTGAACAGATTGGAATAAAATCCCCGAAACCTGTCCCGATGAGGCACCGGGACAATCACCCCCTGAGCAAGAAGGTCCTGTACCACTTGGTGCAGGTCCTGCAGACGTCCCGGAGGCAAATGAAGATTTGAGGGAAAGAATCTGTCCGCTGGCCGGGAAAGGAATTCGATCTTGTACCCCGATCAAATGATTTCCTGAACCCACCTGTCCGATATCCGGAGCAGCCAATGTTGGAGGAAACCGCGCAAACTTCCCCCCACCCCTGAAATGGGTGAGGGCGCCCCTTCAGGCAGAGGTGGACTGACCCGCCTAGCCGGCATTGTCAGACTTCTGCTTACCCGCCCAGGGCTTCTTCTGGCTGCCCTGGGCCTTGAAGGACTTGCCCTTGGATTGGTTCTGAAAGGCACGAAAGGACCCCTGAGTGGATCTAGGCGCAGAACCCCGCTTGCCACGAAAGGACTTGTTCTTCGGGTTCTGGGGCAGCAAAGTGCTCTTGCCCCCTGTGACGCCTTTCACCAGGGTATCCAACGCCTCGCCAAAAAGGCGAGAGCCAGCATAGGGAAAATCAGCAACTGTTTTCCGCGAGGACTGGTCAGCCGACCAGCTCTTTAGCCATATCAGTCGCCAGTTAAGTACCGAGACACTAGAGAGGCGTGCTACTAAAGGAGCCCATTTAAGGCCGCATCACACAG
The DNA here is from genome assembly GCF_965119305.1 of Pelophylax lessonae. NCBI lineage: Eukaryota > Metazoa > Chordata > Amphibia > Anura > Ranidae > Pelophylax > Pelophylax lessonae. Next base: position 491,218,344 of record NC_138768.1, on the reverse strand, counting down.
ATACATGATTCCTTGGTGGATTTGATCCACCATTTCCTGCCGGGCAGGCGGAACATCATCAGACACAAGGTTGCTCCTAAGCACCTTAGTCCAATCAGCCACCGCCTGAGCCACCAAAACGGACGCGAAAATGGGTCTGAGCAACGAACCCGCCACCGTATAGGAATGGCGGGCTAGAGACTCCAACCGCCGGTCCGTGGGATCCCGGAAAACCGGGGTATCCTCAGAAGGAACCAAGGTACCCTTGTTTAACACGGCCACAGTGTGATCCACCTGTGGAGGCACACACCATCGTGATTCCGTAGCCGGTGCAAAGGGATAAAGCAATTTGAACCGACTAGGCACCAGGAATGGACATTTTAACGTGCGCCACATTTCATTAACAGTGTAAAGAAATTCAGCTGGGCAGGGAAAAACCTGCGCCGACTTGCGGGTCCTGTGCGTCCCAAACGAGGACACAACGCCCGGAGGACTGGGCTCATCCTTCAAATGTAGTGTTTCCTTAACAGAAACAATTAATTCATCCATGGTCGCCCGCTCTTCAGGTGACCCCGGGGAGGAGGTATCAACCCCCTCCACCTCTGCCTCCCCCTCAGACCCCAGTGGGTCTAAGGATGAGCGAGACCCTGAAAAGGGCACGCTCACCACAGCAGCCATATCACCATCTGAATCAGAGGAGAGAGACAATCTGGGCCTCTTTTTAGCAGCACGTTCAGCCATCAGCATTTCCATATTTGACACCAAAGTCACCACTACAGCGGCCAAATCAGGTCTCAGATGGGCCACAGGAGAACTGGGGACCCCCACCAGAGCTGGGGGGAATTTGCTGTCCTGAGAATCCATTGCTCAAGGTTACAAAACAACAGTGCAAGAAGTTTGTACTGCCCTTTTAAGATCGCTGCGGAGTGCGCAGCCCACCGCTACAGCTACAGTGACAAAGACCCCCAAACAGGAGAAGAAAAAACTGAGCCAGAAGCAACAATACAGAAAGATATTGAGAGCGTTAACCTGCAGAGCCCCGCAGTGTTGCCACCGCTGTCCTGCTTCAGAGGAAAAGGAAGTGCTGCTAGAGTAGGCTGAACATATAGGCTGCATGACTCAGGGAAAATGGCTGCCCCATAGGATTGCATGGAAGGCTCCACCAAAATGGCCACCGCACATGGGGTCGGAACGATCGTTCTGCTACTGCAAAATGGCGGCGGATGGCGCCAAAACAGCATGTAGTATTGCCCATAGAGAAGCCAAACATGCCTGCCCATACCTAAAATGGCGGACCGCGCGGATTTACCCTGCTGTGGCCGCCACACACACAGTCTGCACCCCCAACAAGCACCGAAGTGACACAGGGAAGGGGACCCCCAAAACCTACAGCACCGCAGCACATGCACAAGCGATCCCCGCAGGGACCGCATCAGGGAGTCACACAGGCACAGACATGGGGGACACACAGCAACACAGACTGCCACCCCAGACAGAGGCCCCACACAGAAGTACTTACCTGTACCAGATGGCGTGGGGTGCCTCTATGAACGGAAAGCCGCTGTCCTCATCTGACAGGGAGTGCCGTTAGCCAGGGATATGACACTGCAGCATCGCAGATGTGTCCTGTGAGGTAGCCACCTCACGGCTGCATCCCTGCTGCGAACAGGGATGGGTCGTTCACAGTGCCAGGACGAACCACGGCTGAACGCTCAATGGCGGGCTGGGGGTCCATCTGACCCTCTGCCCTGGAGAACCAGGGCGGTCAGTCCGAATCCCAGCACCGCATGATCCATCTTCTTCCGAAGAGTCGACTAAAAACTAAAAGCTGACAAAATAAACAGCTAGTAAAGTAAAATCTAGATTAAAGAAAATCAAATAAAAGATTAGATAGGCTGAGACTGTAGCCCCAGCACAGGGAAGCCTAACTACTCCTGACGCTAGGCAGAATGAAACTGAGTTGGGAATGGTCACTGCAGGGGGGTATTGACCAGATGGGACAGCCCCCATGGGTGTGTATATGCAAATGCCTTTGTTCTTTTGACTAAGTCTTTATGCCTAGCTACTCCTGCGGAGCGGAAGTCAATACCCAACAGTGATGACTTAGAGGCGGCGGCGACTGTCGGAGGATGTAAGAGAAAGAGAGGTTTCTTGCCAAAGGCTATAGAGAGAATAGCTTAGATAGTGAAATTATGAAGATTTTGGAAGTTCCAAGGAGTTCATGCTTGGAGATTAAGAAGATCAACACTCCGAGCTCATCTGGCAATAAGAAGGAGTCGAGCTTCTTATCAGACTACTCTGAGGACTACAGAAAAGTAGTACTATCTATAAAAAGCATTAGCCCATACTATGTATGGATAAGACATTGGGACCTGTTTTACCTGAGGTTCCATCATTTATCTATAGGAGGGCACCTCATTTTGGTGATAGGATTGTCAAGAAAATACTCAACCCACCGAATAACTCTTTCTTCTCAGGAAGGCAGGGTTTTTCCACACGTGGGAGGTGTAGGTCTTGCTTTTTCGCTAGATCGAATTTGAGGAAACGGGAAAAGTTTTTGGTTCCAGCCATTAACAAAACATTTGAGATTAAGCACCTCATGACATGCGATACGACGCATGTTGTATACGCACTGATGTGTCCCTGCAATCTGCTATATATTGGGCGTACCAAGCGGACTATACGGCAGAGGGTAAGGGAAAAGGAAAGAGAGAACACAGCGTATCCACACACTTCAGAAAATTCAATCAACGCGCCCCTAGGGGTCTGCATTTTTGGGGAGTGGAGCGGGTGTCCCCGTCACAGAGAGGTGCAAACTGGGTCAGAGAATTGTTCAAATGCGAGACAAAATGGATTTTTCTGACCCAGTCACTTGATCCAGTAGGCCTCAATATTGAGCTAGATTTGAACTGCTTCATTAGTGATGCATAACACTGTAGAGGAGCGCCTGGGGACCTCCAGGGGCGTTTGAAAGTGACTGATTTCTATTATTCTTTTGATCTCCGTCTGGGGCATATCCCCAGGGGTGTGCGCTTTATTTTATTCTTAATTTCATTCTGAATTTTAATTTTTTGGAATGTTTATCATTCATATATTTTATGAACTCCATGCGGTTGAGTTTTTATCATGATTTATGTATGTGTGTTCTTTAATTTTTTATATACATCCCTATACACATGTGAGCTTATTGCTGTGGTTTATATGATATGGGATACGACTAAACACACCTTGTTCCGGTCTTAGGGCCTTTGAGAGGGGCCGAATGTATATACACATGAAGTCGTAATGGCTTTGAATATTATAATTATTTTTACTTTCACACTGGTCCTATTTTCATTGAATTTAATCTTAGGAGTGGAGGTGAACAATTTATAGATGTGTATATTTATACATGAATATACCCTGATTGGGAACGCTGTGCCACTGATTGGTGAAAACGGTCTTGTAGACAGCTACTAAATGGATCCCCATATTTTATAGGTATTCCAGCTCACAATACATTGTAATCTGTGGTATTTATTGTGACTGGGCTGTTGTTAATCCTGGGTGATCACAGACCCGCCACTTTCCCAGTGTTTTGTAGTCTATTTGCCGTTTATCGGCATGGAAGGGGTTAATTGTACAAGCGGATGATCTGCTATAACTCGTATCCCTTATGCCTGATAGACCGGAAGTAGTGGTGCAGTGTGCGCCCAGTCCTCTCTGTTTTATATAGGGCAGGGTACGCCACTATAAAAGAGTACGCCGTGCCGTTTGGTCACACCCCCAGTTGAAGTCGGATATGATGAAACGCATAGGGGCATGACCAAATGGTGTCCTTGGTTACCGACACGGCGGAGGAACTGGAGTGTCCGGAGAAACTCTCTACTTGGTGTGGAGCCAGTGTAAGCGTCCGAAGGATGTCCACAACCCCGATGTAATGTTGGATTATGATTTTATGTGATAATCTGCTGTTTAACAAGTGAGTGCACTGTGCGGGATGATTTTAATAAATTGTGTGGAAACGGTATCGCACTAGTGGAGCTTTTTTTCTTTGCATACCTTGGGTGCTATACTATCCGAAGGGGTGTCTGTGGCGGTCTGGTGGAGCTTTGCTTTCTAATACCTATGAGCTGTGTGCCTGATCCACGAGAGTGGGGGGCATGAACATTTGGTGAGTGTTCCATCCAGCTATTATCCCGGCACTGTGGTGGGGGAGAGTGGGGTGTCCCCCCTAATATCATGGATTATTACTACTCCTTGAAGATTGTCTACATTTGCATGTATTTAGAGTTCATGGACTTTATGGACTAGTGTTTGTGCTGTGAACAACCATAAGGGTAATTTTACATGATTTTATTGTGTATATAGGTCTTGGCTTGTGTACCAGGTTTATAAACAACTGTATGGTGGGGAGGGGCTCCCACCATGATTGCGCTACTGTTATTTGTGACATGTATGTTTTACTATTTATATATATCAAATTGCATTCTTTTATTTGTACTATTTAAGTAACAGCATTCATTTTCCTACCTGACTCCTAAGCACATAGGGTTACTCTCTTTATTTCTACTTGTATCACACTTTAGTGAGTATCATTTATACTGACTCTCTGCCAGTATATTCCTCGAATGTGTCCTGGTGCACCAGAGTTGAGGATGGAAGATACAATGACAAAGGGAGGACTCATAGGGCAATATTACAAAAAAATACACACTCTTTATTGCAGACAACCCTTTCCCTTCTCCCATTACACTCACTATATTCAAGGCATAAAACGTTCAAAATCCATAAATCATTCTGGGATTTCATTGGATCATATGGAGGTCATTGATATTAATATTCCTGTCATCAGTATTAAACATTCTCCCTCTGCGTTTGTTAACCACTTAAGCCCCGGAGGATTTGGCTGCTCAAAGACCAGAGGCCTTTTTTCAACTTGGCACTTCGTGACTTTAACTGACAATTGCGCGGTCATGCAATGCTGTACCCAAACGAAATGTATGTCCTTTTTCTCTTACGTCCTCTGACAGTCGCCGCCCACTCATATAGTCTTCACCATAGGCGTGCGCACGGGGTGTTCCGGGTGTGCCCAGGCACACCCTAATCACCCTCCCCTGTCCAGGGTCGGCAAGGTGTCTGCACATGGACACTGGTGTCCATGAGCGGTCCTTGCCGGTCCGTCACGCCACCAATGACTTTTTTCAGTCGAGTCTCTCTGTCTGAGACTCTTCCCGACTCTTCCTTTCACTGAAAAAAATAGCTGCTCCGCCTCTCTGCTGCCTCCTCAGCCAATAGGAACACAGTGTACACGCCCCCTTCCCCAGCGCGCCTTGTTTGATATCTGAGCAGGAGATGCTGACTGCTGGAGAGGAGAGGAGAGTACACTGTCTGCAGCCTTTAGAAGTAGGTAAGTTGGGGAAGATAATCTAAATGTATTTTTGCCAGTACTTACCTTGCCGAGGAGGGGGAGAGGCTGTGTTTTCTCTTCCTGTCTCTGAGTCAGTTAGTTGTTTTTTCTGTGAGGAGCAGTGCACTGATTCTGGAGAGAGGATATTCTCTAAACTTCTCCCCCAATCTCTGCTACACCTCCCTACTCATTACCTGCCCACCTCCTCCTCTTCTGCATTACCACATCCAATGTCAGTGAGCTGCTGGAGCACTACAAGTACCAGCATGCCAGGAAATTGGGGCAGCAGCAGTGTATTTAATCAAGCTGATGTTTAAATGGAAAGTGCTGGTGTGTGTGTGTATACTGTATGTGTATACTGTGTATGTGTATACTGTATACTGTGTGTGTATACTGTGTATGTGCATACTGTGTATACTGTGTATGTGTATACTGTGTATGTGTATGTGTATACTGTGTGTGTATACTGTGTATGTGCATACTGTGTGTGTGTGTATACTGTGTGTGTGTGTGTGTGTATACTGTGTATGTGTATACTGTGTGTGTGTATGTGTGTGTGTGTATACTGTGTGTGTATACTGTGTATGTGTATACTGTGTGTGTGTGTGTGTGTGTGTGTGTGTGTGTATACTGTGTATGTGTATACTGTGTGTGTGTGTATATTGTGTATGTGTATACTGTGTGTGTGTGTGTATATACTGTGTGTGTGTATACTGTGTATGTGTATACTGTGTGTGTGTATGTGTATACTGTGTATGTGTATACTGTGTGTGTGTATACTGTGTGTGTATGTATACTGTGTATGTGTATACTGTGTATGTGTATACTGTGTGTGTGTATACTGTGTATGTGTATACTGTGTGTGTGTATACTGTGTGTGTGTATACTGTGTGTGTGTGTGTATACTGTGTGTGTGCATGTGTATGTGTATATACTGTGAGTGTGTTTGTGTGTATACACATATATATATATATATATATATATATATATATATATATATATATATATATATATATACTGTTCAAATCAATATGAACCCAAGGTTGGCCCAAAAAGTGTGTGTGTTGTTTTTATTTATATATATATATATATATATATATATATATATACACACACACACACACATACACACGCGCGCACGTGTTTGAGCTTTGGTTTGAGGTGTACACCCTAATGCCATAGGCTGGTCTTCACCAATGGGTATTGACATCTTATCCATAGGAGCAAGCTAGGCATAAGACTTGTTAGAAACAAAGCAATTTACATAGACACACCTGTAGGGGACTGTCCCTCTGGTCCAATACCCCCCTGCTATTAGCATTCCCAACTCAGTTTATCTTCTGCCTAGTTAGGAGTAAGATAGGCTATCCCTGTGCTGGGGCTACATGTGTCAGCCTTTCTTCTGTTTTCTTACTTTTATTTTATGCTAAAGTGTTTTCTTGTACTACTAGCTTTTTATTTGTTTCCTGCGCTTAGTTAGTCGGATCTTCGGAAGACTACAGCGTTTGCGGAGCTGGGAATCGGACTGGTTGTCCTGGTGTCCCAGGACAGAGACCCTTACGGAATCCCAGCCCGCCATCAAGCATTTAGCAGGCTATGTGTACGCCCTGGCCTCGCAAACGACCGGTCCCTGTCCCCAGGGACAAAAGCCCACGAGGTGGCCTTCTCGCTAGGATGCCTCAACCACGGCTCTGTGTGTTGCTAGAGTCCTGTTTGGCTGACGGCCCCCCCGCCACCTGGAGTGGGAGGCTTCCCGTCGCAGAGAGGCACCCACGCCATCATGGAACGGTGAGTACATTCTGTGTGGGGCCTCTGTCTGGAGATGACAGTCTGCTGTGTCTGTGCTCTCCCCTCATGTTTGTGTGTCTGGGGCTCACATTCCTCCTGGTCCCAGCGGGGGAGCTACCACGTCCAGGACGCTTTGTGGGGGGTTGTGAGGGTCCCCAACCCTGTGGCACTGTTAATGTGTTGTTTTAATGGGGTACAGGCATGTGTGGGCGGCCCGCAGCGGTAAAAAACCACGGGCCGCCATTTTGGGTATGGGCGGCTGCTCTGGCTTCACTATGGGCACTTCAGCAGCCATTTTCTATTGTAGTGTATTGCGCCCTTTGGGCGCCATCTTGTGTGTGGCGGTTTGGTTTATACATGTGTTTGGCGGCCATTTTCCCGGAGCCTCCCATTGATTTCTATGGGCAGCCATTTTTCTTTAGCCTGAATCCTGTTTAGCCCCTAGAGCTGCGACATCACTTCCTTTCCTGCATGCAGAGAGATCGTCAGCAAGCGTGGTAACACTTCTGGGGGTCCTTTATTGCTGTTTCTTGGGGAATATCTCTTGGCTATCAGTTTTATTTCTACCTGTGGGGTGTCTCAGTATAGTCCCTATTGTGGTACATTGCGGTGGGATCGCCACTATTGCGCTTAAAGGGCCGGCACCATAAAAGCTTTTATGGAGTTTCAGGACAGCAAATTCGCCCCAGCTTTGGTGGATGATTCGGGTACATCTGAATCATCTGCGATTACTGCTGCACTTGCGACTTTAGCGTCCAAGGTGGATCTATTGATGTCTGAGCGGGCTTCTAGAAAAAGGCCTAGGCTTTCTCTCTCCTCTAATTCAGAGTCTGATATGGTTGCCATAGACAGTGTACCCCCTGAAGGGTCTCAGTCCTCTCATTTGAAGGGGGATGATTCCCCCCCTGGGATGGCCAGAGAACGCGCTGCTATGTCTGCGCTTATTACCGCTGTTAAGGATACACTACATTTAGAGGATGAGCCCAACCCGCCGGGTAAGCAGTCTTCCTTTGGGACCCGTAGAACCAAGAAGGCGGCACAGGTGTTTCCTTGTCCCGCTTAGTTTCACGAAACGGTGAACGAACAATGGCGCAATTTGAAGCGCCCTTTTGTGGTACCAAAACGGTACAAACTCCGTTATCCCTTTGCATCTCCTACGGATTTGCGCTGGTCCGTGGCCCCTGAGGTGGACCACACGGTGTCCAGATTAAATAAGGCCACTCTAATGCCCACGGAGGATTCTCCGGTGTTCAGGGACCCTACAGATAGGCAGATGGAATCTCTTGCTCGCCACTCCTATATGGTGGCGGGTTCCATGCTGAAACCGATTTTCGCCTCAGTGATAGTCTCTCAGGCTGTGGCTGATTGAGCCAAGGTGCTCAGATGCACCCTTGTGGCTGATTCCACCCCTCCTACTACTTTGGAGATGGTGGACCAGATTATTCAAGCTGTTCTGTACCTGTGTGATGTGGCCTTGGATGAGGCCCCTTTAGCCACACGACTTTCTGCTGTCGCGGTGATAACCCGTCAGTTGGTATGGCTGAAGAGCTGGTTGGCTGACCAGACTTCCAGAAAGACGGTGTCTGACATCCCTTATGCGGGGACTCGCCTTTTTGGGGACTCCCTGGATGAATTGGTTAAAGGAGTCACTGGGGGCAAGAGCACTCTGCTGCCCCAGAATCCCAAGGGTAAGTTTTTCCGCGGTAAGCGGGGCCCTTCCTTTAAACCAAATCGGTGGTCCTTTCGTGCCTTTAAGGCACAGGACAAGGGCAAATCCTTTAAAGGCCAGGGTGGCAACAGAAAGCCCTGGGCGGGCAAGCCAAAAGCCGGCAATGCGGGCATGACGGGCCCATCAACCTCGACCTGAAGGGACGCCCTCACCCGTATCAGGGGTGGGGGGACATCCGCGCAGTTTTCTCGAACCTTGGCTGCTCCGGATTCCGGACAGTTGGGTTCAGGAAATCATTTGATCGGGTACAAGATCGAATTCCTTTCACGTCCAGCGGACAGATTCTTTCCCTCAAATCTTCATTTGACCCCAGATTGTTTACAGGATCTTCAACGGGCGGTTCACGATCTCCTCGCCCAGGGGGTAATCGTCCCAGTGCCACATCGGGACAGATTTCGGGGGTTTTACTCAAATCTGTTCACTGTGCCCAGAAAGGAGGGCAAGGTACGTCCGATTCTGGACTTGAAGGCTCTGATCCGCTTCATGCAGGTTGAAAAATTCCGCATGGAATCCCTCCGTTCGTTGGTAGCCTCCCTGAGCCCGGGAGATTTCCTGGCTTCCAACGACCTCAAGGATGCATATTTACACATCCCCATATTCGAGGGTCATCAGAGGTACCTCCGATTCGCAATAGCGGAGGAACATTATCAGTTTGTGGCGTTATCTTTCTGTCTCGCTTTGGCTCCAAGGGTTTTTACCAAAGTGCTGTCTCCTATTCTGGCCCTCTTGCGGGCACAGGGAATTGCGATCTTGGGATATCTGAACAATCTCCTGTTTAGATCGAGTGCCAGCCCGAGTCTGTTACGCGATCTGTCGGCTACCGTTCAGACGCTCCAGGAGTTCGGATGGACCATCAACATTCAGAAGTCGACCTTGTCCCCTTCTGTTCGCCTCCCTTACTTGGGAATGGTCCTGGACTCTGCCCAAGCAAAAGTCTTTCTGCCGCAGGACAAGCTCCGGACTCTACAGGACGAGGTCAAGTCCCTCAGGGACAACCAATCCTCATCGCTCAGGACCTGCATGCGGTCCCTGGTGTTGATGATATCAGCCTTCGAGGCAATACCATTTGCACAGTTCCATACACGATCTCTTCAAGCGGAGATCCTGGCCAGATGGGACAGGCATCCTCAATCGTTGGAAAGGTGGATATCTTTGGGCCACCAAGTCAGAGAGGATCTTCTCTGGTGGCTCCAGTCTGCTGCTCTGACGGAGGGGAAGTCCTTCCGCCCGTTGTTGTGGATGGTGATCACCACGGACGACAGCCTGTCGGGCTGGGGTGGCGTTCTGGGCATTCTGTCTGCCCAGGGAACTTGGTCGGAGGAAGAATCCTCCTTGCCGATAAACGTCTTGGAACTGCGAGCGATCAGACTGTGCTTGCTACGTTGGTCGGATCAGCTTCGGGGCCGCCCTGTGCGGGTGCAGACGGACAACGCCACTGCAGTGGCTTACATCAATCACCAAGGGGGCACCAGGAGTGCTCGGGCGGTTCTTGAAGTGACCAAAATTCTGTCTTGGGCCGAGACGCACGTCCTGGCGATTTTGGCAGTTCACATTCCAGGTGTGGAGAATTGGCAGGCCGACTATCTGAGTCGCCAGACCTTGGACCAGGGGGAATGGTTCCTACACCCGGAGGTGTTTCAGATGGTGTGTGTGCAATAGGGATCCCCAGATGTGGATCTGTTCGCATCTTGACTAAACAACAAGGTGGGAAGGTTCGTGGCAAGACGCCTCGGATGCGCTGGTGGTGCTTTGGAATCAGTACCGCCTGATTTATGCCATCCCCCGATTCAGTTGTTGTCCAGGTTCCTTCGCAGGTTGGTATCGGAAGCGAGGTTGGTGATTCTGGTGGCCCCAGACTGGCCGCGCCGGTCTTGGTACCCGGACATCATACAACTGGTCGTCGAGCCTCCATGGCGGCTACCATTGAGAGACGATCTCCTGTCTCAAGGGCCGATCTTCCATCCTGCTTTACGGTCGCTGGCTTTAACGGCGTGGCTGTTGAGAGCCAGGTCCTGAGAGACAAGGGTCTCTCGTCGGCGGTTATTCCTACCCTACTCAAGGCTAGGAAGGCCTCGTCCGGTAAGATCTATTATCGTACCTGGAAGGCTTATTTTGCCTGGTGTGAATCCAGGGGCATCCATCCTCGTTCCTACTCGGTGGCGAGGGTGTTGGCCTTCCTGCAATTGGGAATTGGACCAGCGTCTTGCGCTGGCCACGATTAAGGGTCAGTTGTCTGCACTGGCAATCCTTTTCCAGCGTCCCTTGGCGTCAAACTCTTTGATACGCACCTTTGTTCAGGGGGTGCGTCATTTGGCTCCTCCTAGGAGAGCTCCTTTACCTCCTTGGGACCTGAATTTGATCCTGTCTGTGTTGCAACGTCCTCCCCTTAAGAACATCAGGAAAATTCCTGTGCTGTCACGAAAGGTTGCCTTTCTGGTGGCGATCACATCTGCCCGCAGAGTGTCGGAGTTGGCGGCTCTGTCCTGTCGCTCCCCTTACCTGGTGGTTCATAGGGATAAGATGGTCTTGCGACCTAACCAATCTTTCCTTCCCAAGGTGGTTTCAGATTTTCACCTTAACGAGGATATTGTATTGCCTTCGCTGTGTGCGAATCCTAAGCATCCTAAGGAGTTTGCCTTGCATTCCTTGGATGTAGTCCGGGCGATCAGGGTGTACCTGTCGTCTACTGAATCCTTCCAGAAGTCGGATTCTCTCTTCGTCCTTCCCGAGGGTCCTCGGAAGGGTATGGCTGCATCTGCTACAACCATTTCAAAATGGATCAGACAGACGATTGTACAGGCCTATTCGATTAAGGAAAGGGTACCGCCCTTCCCTGTCAAGGCACACTCTACCAGAGCGGTGAGTGCGTCCTGGGCTTTCCGACATCAGGCTTTGGTGGCCCAGGTGTGCAAGGCAGCGACTTGGTCGTCCGTGCACACCTTTTCCAAATTCTACAAACTTGATGTTTTGGCATCAGCAGATGCTTCCTTTGGCCGCAAAGTTCTGTGTGCGGCAGTGCCTTGATGGGGACATGGTGTTGCCTGTCCCTGTCTGTTGGGGTTGTTTTCCCCTTTGTTTATTTGCTTCCTGGGTTGTTTACTCCAGTTGAGCTTTTCAGTTGCCCAGAGTTTTTACCTTTTCTGCTCAGATAAGGTTCCTTTCTCTGACCTGTGTGCTGCGTTGCCTTTGTGACAGTTGCGCTTCCCACCCCTCATGTCTACACTGCTTTGGGACATCCCATTGGTGAAGACTATATGAGTGGGCGGCGACTGTCAGAGGACGTAAGAGAAAACTGAATTTTTGTAAAATCTTACTGTAAAATTCCTTTCTCTGAGTCCTCTGACAGTCGCCGCCCCCGCCCCTCTTGTGGGGTTCTTTTGGACTTTAACTGCTTGCTACCAAACTGAGTTGGGAATGCTGATAGCAGGGGGGTATTGGACCAGAAGGACAGCCCCCTACAGGTGTGTCTATGTAAATTGCTTTGTTTCTAACAAGTCTTTTGCCTAGCTTGCTCCTATGGATAAGAGGTCAATACCCATTGGTGAAGACTGTATGAGTGGGCGGCGACTGTCAGAGGACTCAGAGAAAGGAATTTCATGGTAAGCTTTTACAAAAATTCAATTTTTTCCCACAAACAGAGCTTTCTTTTGGTGGTATTTGATCACGTCTGCGCTTTATTTTTTGCGATATTAAAAAAAAAAAATAGAGCGAAAATTTTGAGAGAAAATTACATTTTCAACTTTTTTTAAAAAAAAATATCCAATATACTCAATCTATGTCATATATTTTGGCCAAAATTTAATTAGCTACATGTCTTTGACAAAAAAAATCTCAATGAGTGTATTTTTATTGGTTTGCGCAAAAGTTATAGCGTCTACAAACTATGGTGTAAATACTGGAATTTACGCAGCTTTAATTTCTGACTGCCTATCTCATTTCATGAAGTGCTAAAATGGCAGGGCAGTACAAAACCCCCCCAAATTACCACTTTTTGGAAAGTAGACATCCTAAGGAATGTCCTGAGAGGCATGTTGAGCTCATTGAATATTTAATTTTTTTTTGTCACAGGTGTTTGAAAATGACAAAAAAAAAGTTGTTTTTTTTTTTTACACAAAGTTGTCATTGAAATGATATATTGCTTACACATGCCATGGGTATATGTGTAATTACACCCCAAAATATATTCTGCTGCTTCTCCTACGTACAGGGATACCACATGTAAGAATTTTTGGGAGCCTAGCTGTGAACGGGACCCCGAAAACCAATCACCATCTTCAGGTTTTCTAATGGCGTAAATTTTTGATTTTACTCCTCACTACCTCACAGTTTCGTAGGCCCTTAAATTTCAAGATAGCACAAACCCCCCCCCCCAAATGACCCCATTTTGGAAAGTAGACACCCCTAGCTATTTGCTGAGAGGCATGGTGAGTCCATGGAATATTTTATATTTTGCCACAAGTTCCGGGAAATATATTATTTTTTTTTTTACACAAAGTTGTCACTAAATGATATATTGCTCACACATGCCATGGGTATATGTGAAATGACACCCCAAAATACATTCTTCTGTTTCTTCTGAGTACAGGGATTCCCCATGTGTGAGACTTTTTTGCAGTCTAGCCGAGTACAGAACCCCGAAAATCAATCACCACTTTCAGGCCTTCCAAGGGCATAAATTGTTGATTTCACTCCTGACTACCTATCACAGTTTCGGAGGCCATGAAATGACAAGACAGCACAACCCCCCCCCCCCCCCAAATGATCCCTTTTCGGAAAGTAGACACCTGGAATTTGAAAAAAGAGGAAAAAAAATGCATTTTCCTGTTTTTTCTTCATTTTCCAAAAAAATGAGAGCTTCAAAATACTCACCATGCCTCTCAGCAAATAGCTTGGAGTGTCTACTTTGCAAAATGGGGTCATTTGGGGGGTTTTGGGCCATCTTGGCATTTCATGGCCTTCAAAAGTGTGATAGGTAGTAAGGAGTGAAATCAACAATTTACGCCCTTAGAAAGCCTGAAGGTGGGGATTGGGTTTCGGGGGCGTGTACGCGGCTAGACTGCCAAAAAGTCTCACACATGGGGTATCCCTGTACTCAGGAGAAGCAGCAGAATGTATTTTGGGGTGTCATTCCACATATACCCATGGCATGTGTGAGCAATATATCATTTAGTGACAACTTTGTGTAAAAAAACAAAACAAAAAAAAATAAAATAATTTTCCCAAAACTTGTGGCAAAATATAAACTATTCCATGGACTCACCATGCCTCTCAGCTAATGGCTTGGAGTGTCTACTTTGCAAAATGGGGTCATGTTGGGGGGGGGGGGTTGTGCTATCTTGTAATTTCAGGGCCTCTGAAACTGTGACAGGTAGTGCAGAGGTAAAATACACAATTTACGCCATTAGAAAACCTGAAGGTGGGGATTGATTTTCGGGGTCCTGTACACAGCTAGGCTCCCAAAAAGTCTCACACATGTGGTATCCCTGTACTCAGGAGAAGCAGCAGAATGTATTTCGGGGTGGGGTTTCATTTCACATATACCCATGGCATGCGTGAGCAATATATCATTTAGTGACAACTTTGTGGAAAAAAAAACAAAAAGAAAAACAAATTGTCACCTTCACGAAACCCAGGGCAAAATATAAAATACTCCATGGACACAATATTCCTCTCAGCAAATAGCTTTGGGTGTCTACTTTTCAAAAAGGGGTCATTTTGGGGGGTGTTTGAACTGTCCCGGAATTTTATGCTCAATCTTAGCCACACATCACCCACTCTTCTAACCACTTGAAAACCAAGCCTTTTCTGTGACTTTTTGTTTACATGAAAAAATATTTTTTTTTTACTAGTAAATTACTTTGAACCCCCAAACATTATATATTTCTTTAAAGCAGAGGCCCTATAGAACAAAATGGTGGATGTTGCAAATTTTTTTGTCACACGGTATTTGCGCACAGACTTTCCAAACGCAATTTCTGCGAAAAAAAATATATTTTTTTAAAAATGTAATGCACAAACACACTATATAATTCCAAATTGTTTGGTAAAATTTAAAAGATGATCTTATGCCGAGTACATAGATACCAAACATGACATGCTTTAAAAATTGCGCACGCCTGTGCAGCGGCAACAAAATACATACATTTTTAAAAGCCTTTAAAAGTCTTTGCAGGTTTTAGCACTTTAGACTTACAGAGGAGGTCTACTGCAAGAATTACTACCCTCGACCTGGCGTTCGCGGCGATACCTCACATGCATGCTGCAATTGCGGTTTACATATGACACTAGACCAACGCTTGCGTGCGCCTTTGCGCGCAAGCACGGGGGGACAGGGGGGGCTTTATTTTATTTTTTTATGTTATTTTGATACCTTTCCTTACATTTTTTTTTATCATTTTTATTGTTATGACAGGGAGTTTAAATATCTCCTATGATAGCAATCTGTAGTCACAGGCACTCTTTTTTTAAAAAATTGGGGTCTTTTAGACTCTAGATCTCTCCTCTGACCTTAACGCATCTGACCACACTAAAATGGGTGTGATAAAATACTTTCCCAATTTCCCAATGGCGCTGTTTATTTCTGGCGAAACAGAAGTCATGAAATGCTCGTAGCTACCGGTGTCTTAGGCCATAGAGATGATTGGAGCCATTCTCATCTCCAATCAGCTCTATGGTTAGATAATTGAACCACCGGCTGCACTCTCGGGTTAACCGGTGGGACAGGGGAGCCCGAGAAAACCACGGAAGGCGGCGGTAGGGGGGGGGAGTCCCCTCCCACTGCATGTAAAAGCAGTCTAGCGGCCAATTATCCGCTAGGATTGCTTTTACATGTAAGCTGATCGCTGGCTGTAAAAAAGGATAGCATCATCCTGGTATAACCACTCAAAGTCCAGCAACGTACCAGTACATTGCTGGTCCTTGTTTGGCATATAGTGTAGGTTTTTTTTTTTTCATGCAGCCTGTGGGCTGAATGAAAAAATAGAGAACCTAACAGAAATCACCACAGGAATATTGGGTAGTATTACACACCATTAACCGCCCAAACAGCCAAACCCACTGATTTAATAGTGGGTATACATGACAATATTCCACGTATACCTAAAGGTATTTTAACTGCAGTGGTGAAATCAGCCTACCACAGCTGCTGCCATCAAAGGTATCCATATATGCTGTGCGCAAACGCTGTTTGTGTCAGAATATATAAAATCAATGTGGCAGCCGACGGGTACCTGCAAGAGAAACAGGTTAACAAAAGAATAAAAAACAAAGTACAGTAAAAGTACAGTAGGAAGAGTAGAAGAACATAAAAATGACTGACACGAGAACTGTTTTTGGATTTTAAATTTTTTTTGTAACATTGTTTTTTCTGTGAACTGCGATTTTCCAGCTTGGGTCTCTCAAAATTTCGATAGCCATCGAACATCTTTCGAGACCCTGTGTTTGTGTGCCCTACACTATGTCGTGCTGTACCCTACACTAAGACTCCACTAGTGAATGGTAGCGCTCGAAACATTCCCTGATGCAGAGACCAGGTTGGTCAGGACAGTTGGGACAATAATAGTGGGTGTCACGCCTACATCCACGCCTGCTACAGACACAACATCTTCTTTGGGGGCGTCTTCGGGTAGGGGTACTCGGGAGGGCATGTGGAAAATGTCTCTCATGCAGCTGGCTCACTGCATCTGGAAGGGGAAGTTGGGCAGGCATACCTCCTAGGTACAGGTAGGCATTGATGATCGCTTCCTGGAATTCTCGGAAGGATCCAGTTCGTCCTGACGCCTTGTATAGGACAAAGGCCTTCAGCATAGCCAATTGGAATAAATAAACAGACACTATTTTGTACAAGCGTCTGGCTTTACGGGCAAATAAATACGGCGCCAAAAGCTGGTCGTTAAGGTCCACCCCTCCCATATTAAGGCTGTAGTTGTGGACAGAGAGGGGTTTCTCCATAACGCCAGTTCCCGTAGAAATTTGCATCGTCGTGTCTGCTTGAAGGGAGGACAGAACGAAAACATCTGTGTATCCCTCCACTTCACTGCTAGCAATTTGTCTGTTTTCAAGCAGGCTCTCTTCCCCCGACTAAGACAGGAATTTACAAGCCGTTGGGGGAAGCCCCGGCGATTAGGTCACACGGTGCCACATGCGCCAATTTGTAATTCAAGAAGATGACTAAATAAGGGCACGCTTGTGTAAAAGTTGTCCATGTGTAGCTTTTGATAACGCTCTGAGAGGCGGAGCGAAACGCGTCAAGCCGTCCGTCCAAATACGTACTACGTCATGTCCAGCCACTTCCGACTTCCAGTTTCCGGGGACACGGGCGGAGAGCACGGCCATTTGTTTGGCGTCCCGTGGGATAGTGTCAAGGAGTTTGATTATTTTCAACACTGTAAGTGTAATTTTAAATGCGCAACCAATAAAGTTCCAATATACTGCACGATGATAGCACCTTTCCTTTTTTATGAGCAATACCTGGAAGTTGTGAGATGCTGAGCACCTTATAAGCTGATCGTTTGGCGGTCCCTCGAGGCTTACATCACCAAGGAGTATACTTAGAGCAGTTTTATATTTGGCTTCTGGTGAGTAGGGGACCAGGAGGGGAGCACCTACTCGTGAATATTGAGCACCGGCACTTTATATGAGCACGTAGCACTTCGCATTTTTGTTGGGCACTAAGACTGTCACTTTTACATCACTTGGTTGATTGAAGACTATATGAACTTTTATCACAAGGATTTGTTGTGGAAGATTATTCATTTGTGGAAGATCATTTATCTATCTATTTAATTATATATATTTATTGATGTATTTATTTATTACACAGGTTGTCACATAAGCAAATAATTTATGCACAATTGGTAAAAAATGTATATTATTGATTTATTTGATATAGTTTGAGCACTAGCACTTTGAGCACAATATTTATGGTTTTTGCACACGTAATAATTTTATAGTAGATAAGCAGCGCAGGTACTCTAATATTTTATCGGTTTTAAAAAAGGCACCCCCCTTTTTTTTTTTTTTACCAGCAGCAGCTTATTAATTATTTACATATTTGTATAGTAATTTTATATATAATCCTAAGCGCTAGCCGTACGTACCTTACATGTACAAATGGTACCCCTTTCCGGATAAGGGTGACACCAAGTCCCAAACTATCTTGCTGCTGCTCCCTATGTAGTCTGGGCAGTTGGGGGGCTCCACAGTGCTATATTTTCCCTCATAGACCCGGAAACTAACTGTATAGCCTGTGGCCCTGTCACAGAGCTTGTACAGCTTGACCCCGTATCTGGCACTCTTGATGGGGAGGTACTGTTTCATAGCAAGGCGGCCAGTAAACTTAATCAGGGACTCGTCAACGCAGACAACTTGTTCGGGCTTAAACAAGGCTGCAAACCACTGATTGAAGTGGTCTATGAGGGGCCAAATCACATTCAGGGTCTCCCCAAGGACGACAGATTTCATTTTCGTTGAAATACAAAAATCGCAGAACTTGCTCGTATCTCGCCCTGGACATGGAGTACACGCGCATATGGTGAATTGGGCTAGTAGACCAATATAGCTGCAATTCACTCTTTTTGGTTATGCCCATGTTGAGGGAAAAGCCCAGAAACATTTTTAAATCGGGAACCGTTAAAGGTTTCCAGCCGAATTGTCTGGCAAGGGGCGAATTTGGGTTGGCGACGATTAATTTTTGTGCATATAAATTTGATTGATCCACAATAGATATGTACAGATCTTCCGTGAAGAACAGCTCAAAAAAATTCAGGGGCGTAAAACCAGCTGTCTCCATGTGGATTCCAGGTTGGGCAGTGAATAGGGGAAGTACTGGTGCTGTAGAATCAGTGGGTTGCCAATTGGGATATGCCAGCGCATCAGGGAGGGCACTATGGGCTCTACGGGCCTGTTTTCGAATATGCGGTGGCTGCATGCCACTACTCGTGCTAGCCACCGCACCAGCTTCAACTGCACTTATGGGACTCGCCAAGTCACCAAGTGTTACTGCAGTGCTGGTTGTACTAGGTCCAGGGTGTACTAGGCCACTGGCGCTTGCCAGGCCACCAGAAGGATGAGCTGCACTAGTACTGACACTCTGCTCCATACGAGCACCCTGCGATTCCTGCATCTCAACAACTCCAGAATGGGGTCGGGTACACCTGGGTCTAACAGGGACCCATCTGTCGTCAGAGCTATCTGTCAGGGAGCCGCTGCTGTCATCAGGTTCGTATACTGACCCTGATTCTGCCAGTGAGGCTTCCCCATCACTCTCATCTGACATGGTCAGTATACTGTAAGCCTCTGCACTACTGTACCAACGTTTGGACATTTTGGTAACTAAATTTGCCGGTACAGTAGTGTGACTCATGGGTAATAAAAGCACCTGGTTGTCAAGGACTATTTCAACCGCTACCAAAAAAAACTGCTAATGCTAGCAGGGTTTAGGCCTGACTCTGCTAACACAGCGGATTTGTGTGTTGTGTTTTTTTGTAAGTGACAGTAATCTATTGATTACTACACTTGCCTGGGTGGGGTGGGCTGGGCGGAGGGGTTAAATGCAGGTGCTGGCAGGAATCAGTGCTGATCGTGCAAACACCGTGTTTTGGGAACCCTAAACTATAGGGACGCAAGTATAGTTCTGATCAGATCAGATATTGATCTGTTCAAACACTATACTAGTAATGGAAGTGTGTGTGTGTGTGGGGTAATCAAGGGGTTATTTCTAACTATGCGCCAGGGATCTGCGCTATTTTAGACTGACGCTAATGTCACCTGTGTCAATAATAATAGTAATCAGAAAAAAAAACTGTACACTATAAAAGTGGCACTGTGACAGGGCAATGAAGGGGTTAACTGGGGGGGATCAGGGGGTTAAATCTTTATTGGGGGTAGGTGGGGACCCTAAACCTCCTTGGGACAGAAACGAACTCGCTAGTGCTAACTCAAGTCCCAATCACACTAATACAAAATACAGTAAAACTATATTACGTGTGTATTAGTGTGCAATGTGACAGGGGGGAAGGGGATAACTGGATGTGATCAGGGGGTTAAATCTTTATTGGGAGGGGGTGGTGGGTATCCTAAGTATAAAAGGAACGGTGGCAAGCGCTAAACCTGGTCACAAGTCACACTTATACGGGAATATAGAAAATGCTATATACTGTATACAGTGTGTGTTGTGACAGGGGGGGGTAGGGGTGATCAGGGGGGATCAGGGGGTTAAATCTTTATTGGGGGGGATGGTGGGAGCCTTAACCTCCTTGGGACAGAAACTAAGTCGTTAGCGCTAACTCAAGTCAGTCACAATCACACTAATAGAAAATACAGTAAAACACTATATTATTTGTTTATTAGTGTGCAATGTGACAGGGGGGAAGGGGTTAACTGGGGGTGATCAGGGGGGATCAGGGGCTTAAATCTTTATTGGAGGGGGTCAGGGGGTTAAATCTTTATTGGAGGGGGGTGGCAGATATCCTAAGGATAAAAGGAACGACCGCAAGCGCTAAACCTGGTCACAAGTCACACTTATACGGGTATATAGGAAAATACTATATACTGTATAAGGTGTGTGTTGTGACAGGGGGTGTAGGGGTGATAAGGGGGGGATCAGGGGGTTAAATCTTTATTGGGGGTGGCAGGGGCTCTAAACCTACTTGGGACAGAAACTATGTCACTAGCGCTAACTCAAGTCACAATCGCACTAATACAAAATAGAGAAAAACTGTATATTACTTGTGTATTAGTGTGCAATGTGACAGGGGGGAAGGGGTTAACTGGGGGTGATCAGGAGGGGATCAGGGGGTTAAATCTTTATTGGGGGGGTGGCGGGTATTTTAAGTGTAAAAGGGAGGGCCACAAGCGCTACACCTGGTCACAAATCACACTTATACGGGTATATAGGAAAATGTTATATACATTTCCTGCATCACGGCAGTACGCCGCCGACGGCCCAAATAAAGTCCGCGGCTTCAGTTGCGGCCTACCCGGAGGAGGACATGGCGGACACCGCCCTCCCTCGGCGCCACAAGCACAGCCACCTTCACCCACAACCACCTTACCGGAGGCTCAGATCTCCTCTCTGGCACAGGCAGTGGCCACCCTGCTGTCTCCCACAATCAAGGAAGCAGTGGACAAAGCCATATCCGAGGGGATCACTCAGATAAAGAGGGAAATAGGAGAGCATGCCCACAGGCTGACTGAAATGGAGCATAGGATGTCTGATCTAGAAGACGAGCTCCAGGGATCCTTTGCGATGGACCAGCAGGCCAGGCAGACGCAGAGGTACCTTCTTGACAAAGTGGATGATCTGGAGAACAGATCCAGAAGAAATAACCTCCGGATCATAGGCCTGCCAGAGACTTACGGAGCAGAGACCCTGTGTGAACTAGCAGCTGTGCGCCTTCCTGCGGCTCTGGGGATCCAGACGCCATGCTCTGTGGAACGCGCTCATCGCCTGGGGGCCCCTTCAAATGACAGACGCTCCCCGCGATCTATTATTGTGCGGTACCTGAACTATATGGACCGGCAGAATATTCTGAAATCGTTCCGCAACTCCAAAGCCCTACAAGTTGACGGCCATAAGCTGCTGATATTTGCAGATTACTCCCAGGAGGTTTCCCGCCGTAGGAAAGCTTTCCAACCGATTTGCCAGGCTTTATTCCACAAGTCTATAAAGTTTACTCTGGCGTACCCAGCCATCCTTCGACTAGCGGACCTTTCCGGGGAACAGAAATCTTTCTCTGCACCTGATGAGGCTCATCACTTCCTGCAACGCCATTTCAACATCACCCTGGACCCTCCGACTACTCCATCACCCCAGCGCCCCCAGGGGGCCAGGGGCCAACAGAGTCCCAGAAAGGATCCTGCGAAGAAACAGCGAGTATCCTATCGTAATAGACCACGCTGATGACCTTCCTACCTGTCTTATACCTGCTTGAATCCAGTCTGTGCCTCTAACGGACTCCGTTCTGTGCATATCCTGTGCTTCCCGAAGCTACTGCCGTATCTTGCTATTTGGTAACTATAAGCATATGTTCTAACTGTATATCACTACAGTTTTCTTTATTCTGTTGGTGGTTGCTTAAGGTTTATTTTATGTCATTGCCTACAGAATGTTATGGCTGTGCGACCCCATAGGGGTTTTCTTACTGTTTCTGTTATGGTTTAATATTTTTTGATGCGATGGCCCGACCCGACTGCGTGGGTCACACTACGCACGCGGGCCGGCACCATCTTGTGGCTTTCCCTCTCCAGTGCCATGCGACTCTGTTTCGTGGTCGGGGACCTCCCATGGTTCTCCTATGCAGCATCACTTGCTTACCACTCAACGACCATCAGTGGCGGGGGCATGCAGCACTGGACCTGGTAACGCTGTGCAATGCGTGAGCTCATTTACATGAGGAAAAAAGTGAAGTTCCACACGTGTATCTCATGTTCCCTATTTGTTTACCCCACGGCCTCGGTTGGGCCTACCTCTTTACCCTCATTTCCCTCCTTGGCACCTAAATTTTGCTTTTTTCCGCTAACCACATTTACTGGCATGGCGGACATCCCACTACGAGGCATATCACCAGGGGCAACCTCTTCACTGACACTTAACCATTTCGAGTTATCACCCTCGTGGGATCCTCCATGAGTGTAATTTCTTGGAACGTTAAGGGACTTAGATCACCCAACAAGAGGATGGCAGTTCTCAGACAATTGAAACGTTTGAAAGCTGACGTTGCGATTTTACAGGAAACACACTTGGAAGCGAAGGACTTCCATCGTATGCGCAAATTGTGGGTGGGACAGGTTTATGGTTCTTCGGCAGTGAAGGGCAAGGCAGGTGTCCTGATTCTTATCCATAAGAATCTACAGGCTACCCTCAAACACATGGTAACAGACTCAGAAGGCCGCGTAGTGACACTACATTTGGAAACGGCGCAACGGGAGTGGGCAATAGCGGGAGTCTACGCCCCTAACGTGCCCTCAGCGTCTTTCTTCCAATCATTGACACGGACATTGGCTCCCCTCCTTCATCTTCCGCTCCTAGTGGCGGGAGACTTCAACCAGTTGATGAATCCAGCGGAGGACAGGTCCCTCGCCGCACAGACTCTCCAGAATCCTAACTCACGTCACTCCCCTCTACTACGGGAATTTGCGGATAGCCTACATCTCACCGACGTGTGGCGACTACACAATCCCGAAGGCAGAGAGTATTCCTTTTATTCTCACCCCCACCAGACGCTCTCCCGAATTGACTACATCCTCGCGAATACTACTATTCTCACTTTCGTGACTTCTCCCCTCATACACGACATAGCGATTTCCGATCATGCTCCAGTTTCAGTAGGCATCACCCTCTATGACTCCACTCCTGCTGCGAAGTGTTGGCGATTTCCCTCTTACCTCGCTAAGGACCCCGGGGCATCCGCCCTCATCAAAGCAGCCTGGTCTGAGTTTATTGCACAAAACGATACTCCCTCGATATCTCCCACCCTTCTATGGGAAACAGGGAAGGCAGTGCTTAGAGGCCGTCTAATCTCTTATGCTGCGGCTTATAGGAAGACACTCGCCAAAACCTTTGAGACGGCTAGCTCATCGCTGAGAGTGGCTCAGGCTGCACTTCACAGCCGCAATTCCCCTGAAAACATAGACCGCTGGCGATCTGCAAAGGCAGTTTTTGATGAATGGGCCGAGAGGAGGGAACAGCTATACAGATCCCATCAGGAATGGAAGTTCCATTTGCTATGGAAACAAGCCGGGAAAACTCTTGGCATTCCTATGCCGAGGCCCCTTTACCCTTACTCAGGTAACAGCTCTCAGGGACATTGATGGTCAAATAGTTAACGACCCAAAGGAAATCAACAGGGTATTTGCTCAATTCTACCAAAATCTATATAGTCACGAGCCTATGGACGAGACAACGGCCTCGGATTGGCTCTCCAGAATCGGCCTCCCTTCTCTCACACCGGATCAACTGTCGCAGCTAAATGCCCCATTGACTTTGGAGGAATTGACCAAATCTATCAAAGCACTGACACCAGGGAAATCACCTGGCCCCGACGGGTACACGCCAGACTTTTACAAATTAGCATTGGACTCAGTGGCACCGACGCCGTTGTCTGTTTTTAACCACATACTAGATGGCCACCCATACCTCCCTACGGGCAGTCAAGCTCACATCAAATTGATCTATAAAAAAGGCAAGGACCCCTTAGACCCATGTAGATTCCAAATTGTTATCCAAGTTGATGGCGGACAGATTGGCCTCTATAATGCCCACCCTTGTGCACCCCTCTCAGGCGGGGTTCACGAGGGGAAGGTCAGCGACATCTAACATTAGAAAAGTGCTTCTAGCATTAGAAATGGCCAAATCGGACCCGGATGCAGACGCCGCGATCATAACACTCGACGCCGAAAAGGCTTTTGATAATGTGAATATCCAATGGTTGGATCGGGTGCTGTGCCAGCTGGGCTTCTCCGGTAGATTCCTTCACCTAATCCACGCGATGTACGAGTCCCCGGCTGCACAGGTGGTGATAGCGGGACATATGTCCCCGTCCTTTCGCCTGTTCAAGGGGACGAGGCAAGGGTGCCCGCTGTCCCCGCTCCTGTTCAACTTGGCGCTGGAACCGCTGTCCAGAGCCCTTCTGACACACCCGGATCTACACGGTATTGGAGTGGGCACCGATGAGCTTCGTATTGCAATGTTCGCGGACGACGTCCTTATATTCACTTCGGCGCCGGGCCATGATATACCCACAATTCAATCCATATTTGCGCAATACCGTTTGTGCTCGGGTCTACGCATAAATTTTACCAAGAGCGAAATCCTTCCCCTCAACACGACATGCACCCCATCATGGGCTAATTCCTCGACGTTACGTATAGCAACTTCACATATAACTTACCTTGGGGTTAAAATAGGCCGATTCCCCTCTTCTATATACCACCTAAACTTTACGCCACAATAGATAAGATGATAGCTGAATTGAAAACATGGGCCAATTTACCTCTGTCCTTCTTCGGAAGGTGTCACCTCTATAAAATGACCACCTTCCCGAAACTGTTATATCCACTGCAAACCATTCCCCTGCTTCTAAAACACACAGTCGTCAATAGACTACATAAAGCGCTCTCCACCTTCCTTTGGAAGGGGAAAAGGCCTCGCATCTCCATCAACAAACTACACCTGCCTAAGGGGGAGGGGGGAGTGGACTTGCCCAACACCAGAATGTACAACGTAGTATGCCTCTTGAGGGGATGTCTGGATTGGATTAGCCAGGATTCACGCTATACTAACTGGTCGCTGGAGACGCAGATGGTGGCCCCTTGGGATCTGACAGCGCTGCTGCACTGTGGAACGGGGGATATCCCACAGACCCTTCGTAATAATATTCTGATAAGAGACACGGTGGCGGCATGGCGAGAAGTGCGTAAGAAGTTGGGGACTCCCCAACGGCTGTCCTGGTACCTGCCCATGCACCACCACCCCGGGTTCCCACAGGCGCAGCAGCACTCCATTTTTGCAATTTGGGCATCAAAGGGGATCAGGCGGTTCTCCCAATTGTTTGATGTGAAGTCAGGAAGACCGTTGGCTTTCGCCACCTTTGCGGAAACCCACGGCCTTCCCTTTGGTCATTACCTATACTTTCGGCAATGTATTAGTTATGTTTCAAGAATGTGTCATGCTCCTTCACAACGTTTTTGCTCGTCCCTATTGGACTCATGGATACAACGGGGCAAGCTCAGGATACCACAGCTGTACAAGCCTCTAAATCAGGAGCTCTTACAGGGGACATCTGCTTCAGTGGCCAAATCTTGGAACAAGACTCTGAATTCCCCTGATGCGCATAAGAAAATTATCCAAGGCTACGCCATCACCCGTAGATATATTACCAACGAATTCTGGAGGGAGCAACAATATAAAATTCTGCATGGAGCGTATCTCCCGCACATGCGGTGGTCTCCAGACATTGCCAACCACTTTTGTACTCTTTGCAAGGAAAGTTTCCCCTCCCTTCTGCACAAACTGTGGTCATGCCCCCACATAGCTTCCTTTTGGGGTAAAGTTATCAGATATGTTGCAAAGCTGACGGGAGTTTCCCTCCCCAGGGACATATACCTTCTTCTTTTTAACTGCTTGAACAGAGACTTTATCTCTATACCTCAACCCTATTGGAAGCTTATATCCCTGCACAAAGCCTGGATAGTGACCTGCTTGATGTCGGCCCGTAGGCTGATACTCCGCAACTGGCTGTCGGACACTGCCCCAAATATCGCAGAACTGTCCACTGCTATGTCTTCATTAAGAACCACAGAATCGGTGGGCCTCTCCATCGACCCACGCTTGTCCCGCATTAAGTTTGACAGCAAATGGAACTGTATATCCTCCTCATGCTCTACAGAAGCTGAAGACCTTTCAGCTCACGCCCTTGTTTGATCTAAGATCCCATCACTACTAACTCAGTGGACTACAATGTACCGGTGCAACACACTCATCCCATCTGGTTCCCCTGTACTAATTTGTGTCTGCCTCAACCCCCCCCCTTTTACTTAATGTTTGGTTAACACCGATTGCTTATTGTCGTATGGGTGACAGCGGGCTCTTCTAGGGCCTCCCAGGCTGGGCCGCTCGACCACGGGCAACGGCCTAGTCCCGGACAACTGGCAACTGCGGAATGATACCTATGTTTATAGTCACTAGGATTCCATTTACATATCCCGCTACATTTCTCTTATCTTCCTTTGACGCCAAGTGCTACTACACCTGGCTTTCTGTAAAACATCCCTCCTCCCTCTTCCCCCCCCCCCTTCTATTAAAATGAAACACCTTTGGCCTTGCAGAATATCGTTATTATGACTTCACCCGAGAAATTCTTTGCGACCAGCAGGGCGCTTAGCAGAGCACGTTGTCACCAGTGTTATGCCGTTCATATTATTTCCTGATCCATTGCTCACAGTTTGGTTCTATGTAATGCTTTGAATTTCAATAAAATATTGTTTTAAAAAAAAAAAAAAAAAAAACACAATATCATTTACAATTCAAAGTGGACTAAAAGAGATGGTTCCTATGTCCCATGTTTTAAAATAAGAGAGCCCACCCACTCGCAAACATGGGCATAATTAAACAATTAAAAATGTTAATAAATAACAAAATAAAAAGTGTAGCAAGGCATACTGTCCCAATCATCTTTTGGGTGAGTTAGTATTAAATGTTCAGAATTATCTCACCTAATCCATCTGAGAGATGTAAGATATCCTATTATAAGGTGACCGGATCAATAATTGCTAATATAGCAGTTTACGTCCAGTTTTATATTCAAACCATTTGGATATAAGGCATCGGTCAAATAAATCCAGTGCGTTTTACGCTTAGATAGTTCTCTAACCATATTGGATGGTCGCCACACTGGGTCTAATTTCTCAACGTCCCAAAACTTTAGACCCGACGAGTCCCTATTGTGCTCACATCTGAAGAGCAGAGACACACTATGGTCTTTAAAGCCTTTAAGGATGCTTGCTATATGCTCTGATACCCTCTTGGCTAGAGTCCTTTTGGTACGCCCAATATAAATTAGGCCACAGGGACAGTCCAAACAATAAACGATGTAGGTGGAGTGGCACGATTTAAAGTCTTTGATATCCATCGACTTTCCATTACCACCAGAGACAAAGAAGGTCCTTCCGCTCAGGTGTGTATTAACCTGCCTGCAAGCCTTGCACCTACGACAGGCGTAAAAGCCTGCTTTGTCCCAAAATATTTTGGGCCTCCTAGGAGGATCCAAAACCTTTTGGAGGATCCGATCACCAAAAGTTGGGGCTTTTCTGTATATGAATATCGGTTCATTGGGCAACACCTTGCCCAGGACCTTATCCATGCCCAGGATGCCCCAATGCCTCCTGAAGATTTCTTCCAACTCTTTGTGTTATTCATTATAATTAATAATGAAGCCCCATTCATGTTTGGTATCAACTACTTTGCTTTTATTCTGAAGGCACTCCACCTGTGGAATCATTTTCACTTCTTGTATGGTCCTATCCAGGACTGGCCCACTGTACCCGTTTTCTATAAATCTCTCTCTAAAAATCTGTGCCTGAGAGAGATAATCATACTCGTCCATACAGTTTCTTCTGACACGCAATAGCTGGCCCTTAGGAATGTTCTTGAGCCAGAGTGGATGATGTCCACTTTGTATGGGTAGATACCCATTGTGGTCAGTGGGTACTTCCACATCTAAATAATTGACCCATTCCTTGCTCCAATTAAATTCCAATTTTATGTTGTTAATGTTGGAATTAAATTTATCAGCGAACATTTTCAAGGATGTTTCCATTCCTGTCCAGACAAAAAACAGGTAATCAATGTATCTTTTATACGTGATGTGTTCACTCCTCTGTTCGGCAAAGATTTACCGATCCTCCCACTCCCCCATAAATAGGTTCACCAGGCTAGGAGCGAACTTAGCGCCCATCGCAACCCCTCTTTTCTGTGTATAGAAATTTCCTCCATGCTGTAACCAGAAACACTTCTTCTGGATCTGGCAAAGTTATATCCCTCAAGGTCCAAAGAAAGTTTTTCTTGTCCCTCAGATAGGATATGGTTTTCACCAAACTCTCCTGGGGGAACTTATTCAGATATTACCATGCCCTAGATGATACAGAGAAAATCTTTTAGAAAAGCAAGTGCGTACATGGTGGGGTATATGTACCTTTGAACAGTATTTAAAGGAAAAGATCATCATGAGTCTCTCGATGGTCTGGATGATGATCAGTCAAAGGCCGAGTGGCTGGACTTTTTCAACAATGTTCGCCTGAAACTTCAGGAATTAGTCCTGAAAAGAAAAAAGAAAAAAATGGGAATTTTGGAGAAAAAATTAGCAGAATTACAACTTAATATAGATCCAGAAAGAGATACTCCACAAGTGAATACATTTAATACAGATAATAAAAAGAAGTTGGAAAAATTAGATCGGGATATACAAAGTACATAAGAAAATGGTGAAAAAGTTTCACAGAGATATGGGTGACTTTAAGAACAACCCGGTGTACTTTTGGCAAGTCCCAGGTTTAGATGCCAGAGAAACTCAGACACAGGCACTCAGAGTATCCCCAGCAATTTACCCCAATACGTGGGAATGAAGCTAAAAAAGGTAAACAACCTAAGGGATCTGGAGGTCAGCAGGCACAACAGAGGGGAGTCGGATCCAAAGAATATTATCCAGCTGGTCCAGGATACCCCCAAACATATCAACATCACAACAAGCTAAGGGATAATAGGAATGGGGATAATCCTCAGGGGAATAGACCTCAGTATAATATGCCCGATGGAGTACCGACCCATGACCGGTATGAGGCCCTCACATATTATGAAGAAACTAGGGCTCCAACCCCACCCCGTCCTTTTTTATGGAGAGGAGGCAGAGACCGGGGAGGGAGATGAGGAGGGAGACCTTGGAGGGGCAGACCCATAGGTCCACCCTTTCCACGAACAGAGTACATGACCACAGGAATGGCAATGACCTCGAGCAGAACAACAACAACATCGAGAGGATGCCATGCTGGGAGAAAGCTCCAAAAAAAGAAGGAGGGAAATAGACTAAAAAGCATCTTCAATTTGGCTGGAGGATCGTTAACAGACAAGGAGGTAAACATCCTCAATGCTAGTTTAAAACTTGTGGCAAAGAAACCCGTTAACAAGTTTAACGTATATACGTTCATAAATATATACGTAAAATTAATATGAAAAGGTATTTTTTGAATACGGGTAATACAAGAAACAGAAACCCACATTTGAACTCTGCACAAACAGTGGGTATTGATAGTGGGTTAAAAAATAAGTCTTTATATAATCCTCCACAACCCTCCAATCAGCACCTTGAGGTATTCAAGCAATTGGTTATTAGGGATTTGGAAGCGGTTAAACCCAAGAAAGAGGTAAACCCTAGGTATATCCAAGAAGGTTTGGAAGCTCTTGAAAAGTTTAAGGATGTTATTATACAACATGCTGACAAGGGGGCGTGGGGTTGTAATCCTTGATAAGAATTATTATAATACACAATTATCTGATATGTTTTTAGATACAACAACTTATGAGATATTAAGTGGAGATTCAACTATCCAATATCGGAAAGAACTGGACGAATTGGTAGAATTTGGATATCATAGGAGAATATTAACCAAGAAAGGGAAACGTTACTTCATGCCCAGCTTCAGTAGGATAACGACAATATACACCTTACCCAAGATAGATAAAGATGGAAAAAAAAAAACCCAGCGAGACCTATAGTCAATAGTATCAACTCAGTATCATCTAGCCTAGGTGAATATCTGGATAAGTTCCTCCAGGAGAGTGTGGCGAAAACCAGGTCCTATCTGAGGTACACAAAATATTTTCTTTGGACCTTGATGGGTATAACTTTGCCGGAAACAGAAGAAGTGTTTCTGGTTACAGCGGACGTGGCATCAGTGGCGGCTGGTGAAGTTTTAAGATGGGGGGGGCGCAAGACCCCGCCCTTCTATTTTGACCCCTCCTGTTTCTCAGAAGCCCCACCCCTTATAGACTGCACCCATTTTGCCCCCTGTATTTTGCTTGCGTGAACAAATTCTCCCAATATATCACATATTAAGGGGTCCATCAGTACTAGTATATCCCATAATAGGGAGCAGGGGCCCTATTATGGGATGTACTGTGAGAGACACCTTATTATGGGATACACTGACTGAGAGTGGCACAAAGCCCACAGTACAGACCCCCTAGCACAAACCCAACAGTACAGACCCCCTAGCAAAAACTCCACAGTACAGACCCCCTAGCACAAAGCCCACAGTACAGACCCCCTAGCACAAACCCCACAGTACAGGCCCCCTAAAACTAATCCCACAGTACAGACCCCCTAGCACAAACCCCACAGTACAGACCCCTAGCACTAATCCCACAGTACAGACCCCCTAGCACAAACCCCACAGTACAGACCCCCTAGCACAAACCCCACAGTACAGGCCCCCTAGCACTAATCCCACAGTACAGACCCCCTAGCACAAACCCCACAGTACAGGCCCCCTAGCACAGACCCCACAGTATAGGCCCCCTAGCACTAATCCCACAGTACAGATCCCCTAGCACAAACCCCACAGTACAGGCCCCCTAGCACAAACCCCACAGTACAGACCCGCTAGCACAAACCCCACAGTACAGACCCCCTAGCACAAACCCCACAGTACAGGCCCCCTAGCACTAATCCCACAGTACAGACCCCCTAGCACAAACCCCACAGTACAGACCCCCTAGCACAAACCCCACAGTACAGGCCCCCTAGCACTAATCCCACAGTACAGACCCCCTAGCACAAACCCCACAGTACAGGCCCCCTAGCACAGACCCCACAGTATAGGCCCCCTAGCACTAATCCCACAGTACAGATCCCCTAGCACAAACCCCACAGTACAGGCCCCCTAGCACAAACCCCACAGTACAGACCCGCTAGCACAAACCCCACAGTACAGACCCCCTAGCACAAACCCCACAGTACAGGCCCCCTAGCACTAATCCCACAGTACAGGCCCCCTAGCACTAATCCCACAGTACAGGCCCCCTAGCACTAATCCCACAGTACAGGCCCCCTAGCACTAATCCCACAGTACAGACCCCCTAGCACAAACCCCACAGTACAGACCCCCTAGCACAAACCCCATAGTACAGGACCCCTAGCACTAATCCCACAGTACAGATCCCCTAGCACAAGCCCCACAGTACAGGCCCCCTAGCACAAACCCCACAGTACAGACCCCCTAGCACTAATCCCAGAGTACAGGCCCCCTTTCAATGTAGTGACCAGCGTACATGCCCCCTTTCAATGCATTGACCAGCGTACATGCCCCCTTTCAATGTAGTGACCAGCGTACATGCCCCTTTCAATGCAGTGACGAGCGTACAGGCCCCCTTTCAATGTAGTGACAAGCGTACAGGCCCCCTTTCAATGCAGTGACAAGCGTACAGGCTCCCTTTCAATGCAGTGACAAGCGTACAGGCCCCCTTTCAATGATATCTGCACACTGTGGTCTGGGCCCGGCCTGGGTAACTTGATAAATCTTGCACCGTGACCTGCCTGTACCTACCTGTTCTGGCCTGGCCTGGGTCCATCCATCCATGATGGATGGATGGATGGACCCAGCCCATGCCAGAACAGGTAGGTACAGGCATGGATGGCATGGTGATGATGGCAAATTGGCAATGGCAATTGAATTTGGCAATGGCTGCCCACAGTGCTGCCCAGCATTTTTTTTGGGGACGGTCACGGGGGCCTGAGGACTGGAGGAGAGGAGGACTGACACTGACAGGAGGACTGAGGACTCACTTAGCGTGACCGACTGGTAACTTCCAGATGACCTCCGCTCCTCAAGACGCTGCGCGGCCTGTGGAATTTCTGCTGCGCGGCTGTGCGGCTGCGCGGCTGCGGCCTGGTCTGGATCCGGATGGATGCGGTCTCCGTCTCTCTGGCTCTGCAGTGCCGCCGACGCCAGTCCGTCCAGTCGTCCACGAAGAAGGCCCGCCGGGCCGCCGCTGCCCGATCTGACTCGCCGAGTCCTGGTCCCCGACTCTCTGTCAGACCTCTTCCTGCTCCAGGCTCCTGGACTGGTCCTCCTGGTGAGTGGTGACTGGTGAGTGACTCGAGTCGTCGCTCTTTGCCGTCGGTCTGCCCAGTGCGGAGTGCGGAGCTGCGGATGGGACGTCTATCTCCAATGCTGCTGCGCGACACACTTGGGCGGGAAGGAAGGCGGAAGCGGTGATCGTGATGCAGGGGCGGTGCACCGCCCCACGCGTCACGTCACAAGATGATGTCCTACTGTGATTGTTCCAGGCTGGAGTCTGGACCAATCACAGCCCGGACATCAGAAAAGTGGGGGGCGTCGGGGCGCATTGCTCTGCGCCCCGATGACCCCCTGAAGAGCGCTAATCGGCGCCCCTGCTGGCTGAGGGTGGGGTCAAAAACCCCACCCCCCCATACCCAGGACACAGTCCGGCACCCCTAGTTGGCGAAAATTTGACTTAAATCTTTCTTTTTTTTTGGGGGGGCGGCGCCCCCTATCGGCCAGCCGCCACTGCTTGGCATCATTATACACAATTATCCAACACGATGACAGCCTTTTAGCGTTGAATTGGGCATTTAGCCAGAGACAGGATTTACCAGACCCCCAAAAGAGGTTCTTTTGGGGGCTGGGTTTTAGATTTCTGCCTCTCGCACAATTATTTCTGGTATGGAGGGAAGTTCTATACACAGAAAAGAGGGGCTGCGATGGGCGTTAAGTTCGCTCCTAGCCTAGCAAACCTATTTATGGGGGAGTGGGAGGAGCGGTATATCTTTGCCAAACAGAGGAGTGAACTCATCACGTATAAAAGATACATTTTTTGTCTGGACAGGAACGGAAACATCCTTGAAAACATTCGCTGATAAATTGAATTCCAACATTAACAACATAAAATTGGAATTTAATTGGAGCAAGGAATGGGTCAATTATTTAGACGTGGAAGTAATGGTACATGGTTGACAACTGGTCACTAGGGCCTATTTTAATCCCACTGACCATAATGGGTATCTATTCATACAAAGTGGACATCATCCGCTATTGCGTGTCAGAAGAAACGGTACGGACGAGTATAATTATCGAGTATAATTATCTCTCTCAGACACAGATTATTAGAGAGAGAGTTATAGAAAAAGGGTACAGTGGGCCGGTCCTGGATAGAACCATACAAGAAGTGAAAATGATTCCGCAGGTGGAGTGCCTTCAGAATAAAAGCAAAGTAGTTGATACCAAACACGAATGGGGCGTCATTACTAATTATAATGAACAACACAAAGTGGTGGAAATTTTATCAGGTAGGGAGCTTAGGCACCCATTAAAATAGCCTAATAATCACCTGAATGAAGAAAGATTACTTATACCTGTGTGTTTGGCAGGTGAAGTAAATCATTATGCTGAGGGGGCGTGGCTGACTTCCGGGATGTGAGGAGCTTCTTCTCCTAGCTCCGCTGCCGATCGATTCTCCTGTATCTAATCCTTTGCCATCCGGGCTCTATTTCGCTGTCTACTTACCTCCCTCGGCTCCCTGATCACTCCTGCATCCGACAGATATGGTGAAGTACGGCAGGGACAGGCCGGTGTCCCCGGAGGATCGCGATCCGGATCCCTCGGCACAGGTCCAAGATGGCGCCCGATCCTCTCACGCTGCCGGGGCCTCCGCTGCAGCTGCTCACGCATCCTGGATGGGAGACAGTCCTGAATGGCCTGCACTGTCACCGAGTGCCCATACCGCTGCAGAACCTGTGGGACCACGCATATCCCAGGTACCTGAACCCACCCTGTCGCAAATAATGGATGCCTTAAAAATGTGTCAGACCTCCCTTACATCCCAGATTGATGCTCTTAGGGTGGACTTCTCCCTCCTTAAGGACGATGTCCACAAGCTCAGGCAGAGGGTCACCACTGCAGAACAACGTATAAGCTCCGTAGAGGACGATGTATTCCCTCTCCCTGCAGCACTTAGAGGCATACAGGCGGAGCAGAAGGCCCAGGCGGCTAAGTTAGGGGACATGGAGGACCGCCTGCGGCGCAATAATCTGAGATTCCTGGGCTTCCCGGAGGGAGCTGAAGGCAGAAATCCTGAGGCCTTTGTAGAATCCTGGCTGAAACAGGCGCTGGGCCCTGATTCCTTCTCCCCACTATTTGCTGTTGAGCGGGCTCATAGGGTCCCCTTTAAGGCCCCTGCACCGGGAGCTAGGCCCCGACCCTTGCTGGCAAGGATCCTTCACTACAGGGATAGAGATGCAGCTCTGAGGAAGGCCAGGGAACTACCGGATCTCCGCTTTGACAATGCTGTCATTACCATCTTTCCGGATTTCTCAGCGGGCACGCAAAAACAGAGAGCAGCATTTGTGCATGTCAAGAAACGTCTCAGGGAGCGGCAGCTACCTTACAGTATGTTGTATCCTGCTAAATTACGTGTGGTGTGTGGAGGCAAGACGCAATTCTTCCTGGATCCTGCGGACGCTGCTCAATGGCTGGACTCCTTGGGCAGGGGCTGAGGACTTTGCTGAGTGGGGTATCCTTTTTCCTGATATATCTCTCCGGATGCTGAGCCTGTCGCGAGGTTGGGGATACCCTTTTTTGTGCCTTGGATTATTGCCCGTCTCCTCTTCTTTACCTGTGGGAGGTGTACTCCTGATTCCCCTTCCCGGATGGTAACTTCTATGTGGTGTGACTGTATGGTGGCATTCTAGGAACGTTACTTAGGTTCGGTTCTCCACTAGTTCCACTGACTTGGTTTGGTTTGGGGTTCAGGCTCGGGCATGTTGGGGCTACGGGCAGGGTGGGGGGTTGGGGACTTTTTGTTTTTTTGTTTCTTCGGGACTGGTTTCTACCCTTCACGGATGCTTCCTGCGCTCCTTACCTTCTGTATACAGACGCTTCCTACGGCGGTTGATGCGCTGCCCCTTGTTGCCCGGTTTCTGGGGGTCCTCATCAGCATGGGACTGTCCTCTTTTTTCTTACCATGGCTGTGGACAAGTTAACTGTGCTCTCCTGGAACGTTAGGGGGCTTAACGATAAAGTGAAACGGGCCCTGGTTTTTAATTACTTACAGAAATATACCCCTCAGATTGTATTTTTACAGGAAACACATTTGACTGGGTCTAAGGTTCTTGCCCTTAAGCGGGCGTTTGTGGCGCATGGCTTCCACTCCATGTTTTCCACACACGCCAGGGGGGTATCAATCCTGGTGACTCGTTCACTTCGGTGCCTGGTGAAACAGGTTGTTACCGATATATATGGGCGATATGTTATCGTTTTACTGCAAATTGAGAATGTGGTGTATACTTTCTTGTCTGTTTATATCCCGCCCCCATTTACACTAGCCTTCTGGGACAAGGTAATGGCCCAATTGTTACAGGTGGCCGAAGGGCCTTTGCTGATTGCGGGTGATTTTAATGCAGTGATGTCCCCTGCGGTGGATAGGTATCCTGGAGATGTGTCGGCTTCTTCCTCTCTTGCGGCTTCAGTCGACAAGTATCAGTTGGTGGACTGCTGGAGGTGGAGGAACCCGACCGCTAGAGAATATTCCTGTTACTCGGCCTCTTATAAAACCCTCTCCAGGTTGGATATATGTTTGGTCTCCCCGGACTTGCTCCCGAGACTAATTTCCGTCTCCTACTTGCCTAGGGCCGTCTCGGACCACTCTCCTTTGCTTATTACAATTGGCCTCTCCTCCTCAATCGGTTACAAACTGTGGAGGTTGAGCCCTCAGTGGCTCAACGAGGAAATCTTTTTCAATATCACTGAGAAGGAGATGGCTCATTTCTGGCTGGTCAATCAGGAGACGGCCTCTGGTGCTATGGTGTGGGATGCCTTCAAGGCTACCATGCGGGGCTCAGTGTCCGGGGTGATTAAGCAACTCAGGGAGGATAGGGCCTGGAGGGTGGAATCTCTCCAGTCGGAGGCGACTAAGGCTGAATTGGAATATATTAAAAACCCCTCATCTGAGAACTATTCCGTGTGGCAGGACAGTGCTCGGCAGCTGGATCTCATTTTAATAGAAAAGACTCAGAAAAAATTACTCTATCAAAAGCAGCGAGTGTTTGAATATGGCGATAAGAATAGTAAGATTCTGGCGTATCTCTCTCGCTCTGAGCACCCGGTCACGGCTATTGCCAGTGTTTACGATGCCCAGCATCGGCGGTGCACGGAGGGCACGGAGATAGTGGGAGCCTTTCTAGATTTTTTTAAGTCCTTGTACTCCTCAAGAGCCACCTACTCTCAAGAGGAACTGGACTCCTACCTACGGGATATCCCGATGGAGACGCTTGAGGTGGAGGATAGTGTGTCGCTTGAGGGCCCTATTACTGCTGAGGAGATCGCGGCTGCGATTTCCTCTTTTGCGGCTAATAAGACACCGGGGATGGACGGGTTTCCGATTGAGTGGTACAGAGCCTACTCGGGGACTCTAGTCCCCCGACTATCTAAGGTTTATGCTGAAGCTTTTGAGACTGGGAAGCTCCCACCGTCCCTTCGGGAGGCCCTGATAGTATTGATACCCAAGCCAGGAAAGGACCCGATGTACTGCGAGTCTTATAGGCCTATATCCCTGATCAATGCTGACGTCAAAATTATGGCAAAGGTTTTGTCCCGTAGGGTGAATAACGTTGTCTCTAAGATTATTCACTCCGACCAAACTGGATTCATTCCAGGCCGCTCTACGGCGATAAACCTGCGTCGTCTCTTCATCAACCTACAGGCTCCACCCTCTGGAGTGGACACCAGACTGATATTATCCTTAGATGCTCATAAAGCATTTGACTCGGTGGAGTGGCCCTATTTATTCGCAGTGCTGGGCAGGATGGGATTTGGTCCAAAGTTTATCAGGTGGGTGCGATTACTCTATGACTCGCCAGTGGCGCGCTTGCGTGTCAACAACAGGGTTACTGAACAATTTCCGGTGTCCCGTGGCACTAGGCAGGGGTGCCCATTGTCCCCCCTGCTGTTTGCCCTGGCCCTGGAACCACTGGCCAACTTGCTCAGGCGTGATGAGAGGATACGTGGTTGCAGGGTGGGGGAGCTGGAAGAGAAAACATCTCTATATGCCGATGACATGCTGCTTTATTTGGCTGACTCCCGGGAGTCCCTGGATGCTGCCCTGGAGGTGATAGAATCCTTCGGGCGATTCTCGGGATTCCAGGTTAACTGGGATAAGTCGGTGGCGTTCCCCCTCGACCCTAATCGGGCACCTGACCTGGTGCTTCCACGTAACCTTCAGGTAGTGACTAAATTTCGATACCTGGGTGTGGTCATTCAGCAACCGGTGGGCATGTACGTTGACAACAATATTGCTCCACTGATACAACGGTTGAAACAAACCTTGGTCACCTGGAGCAAATTGCCCCTTAACCTGATGGGTAGAATCAATATATTTAAAATGATCTATCTGCCCCGCTTCCTCTATCTCTTTTGGCAGGCACCGGTGTACCTTCCCAAACGGTTCTTTGCAAGCATTGAATCCATACTGATTTCTTTTCTATGGGGTATGAAGCCGGCGCGGATCTCGTTCAGCACGCTAAAACTCCCCGCTCACGCTGGGGGTCTGGCGGCTCCTGATCTGCAGGCTTACTACTTGGCTGCTCAATTGACACATGTCCATGCGTGGTTCTTCCCGGACCTGCCGAACGCAGCGGTCACCACGTCGGCAGCGGTGATGGGCTCCTATGAGGCACTCCTTAATTCACTATATAGGAATGGTCCTTACCCGAAGGAGGGTGCCGCTATCCTTAGATTATCCTACAAAATTGTGCATATTTGTAACGCTAGAATGGGGGGTTCTTCCTTCAATAGATCCCCTAATGCTCCTATATGGTTTAACCCGGGACTGCCAGATTTACATAAGTTGGATTCCTCTAGGAGGTGGGCGGGATTTGACTTAAAATATGCCCACCAATTGTTTGTGAACCAGACCTTTAAGTCCTTTGCTGAGCTGAGGACGGAGCTGGGGATTCCCTTGACGTGCTGGTTTCTGTATCAGCAACTTCGACACGCAGTGGCGGCCCAATTTGGTCTTCGGGGGGTCCACCTGGCTCCGACTCGGTTGGAAAAGGAATTGATGAATCCCGACCACACTAAACTCATCTCTCGACTATATGGGTTGACTCTTGACCAGGGTGAGGGGAGGATGGGGTCCCTTCGGGCAAAGTGGCAGGCTGATATACCTCAATTGGAACTGGCGGACTGGGATGAGTTGCTCAGTGCCCAGTTCCATGGATTGATAGCTGCGGGGGACAGGGTTATTCAACTGAATTATTTACATAGAATTTACTATACTCCCTGCCGTCTCTTTGCGATGGGAAGGCTTGCCTCCCCATTGTGTTTCCGCTGCCAGGAAGTTAGGGGGGACTTCTTTCACATGGTCTGGTTATGTCCGCTGATTCAGTCCTTCTGGAAGGGGGTATGTACCTTTATCGCGGAAAAATTGGCACTGCCGAATATTCTCGCGCCGGACAGATGCCTACTTGGCAATCTGGGGGAGGAGGGTATTCGGCAGTCCCAGAGGACTCTGTTGTGTATACTTTTTTTCTATGCCAAGAAATTGATTGCCCTGAGATGGAAACAGGACGCTCCGCCTACGGTAGCAGCCTGGGTGGAACTGGTCAACAATGCTCTTCCTATGTATAAATTGACATATCTGGCTAGGGGTTCCAAGAAAAAATTTGCTAAGGTATGGTCCTCCTGGATGGACTCGGTTCTAGGGTCCAGAGAGGTCTAAACTTCTGAGATGTTGTGTGACTGTCTGTCAAACTTATTGCTCCGCCTTGGGGACGTTTTTGTTTTGTTTTTTTTCTCACCTATTGGGTGCCCGGGGCTGGGAGGGGGGTGGTGCTTCTTCCCTATGGTGGGTTGCATACTTGCTGATGTGATAGGAATGCATTCCGTGAAGGGTTTTGTTAGGTTTGTACTTTCTCCTTATACTATTTGGAAGGTTATATGTTTTAAGTTGTTGGGAGGGGGGGGGGGGAAGGGGGAGGGGGAAAAAAAAGGGGGGGAAAAAAAAAAAAAAACTTTTTGAATATCATCCTACGAAGTCTCTGGTTGGTGCGGGAGAGGCGAGGTGGGGGCAGTCAATTGAGGTTGCTATATGTGCGCTACTGTGGTTGATGTTACTTGCCTTACTACCCTGTACTTCTGTCTGTATGATTTTTGGATATGCATTATTTCCTTCTTGGTTGTACTTTCTGATTTATATCGGACTGTTGTCTGTGTTTTATGTTTATTAATAAAAATACCTTTAAAAAAAAAATCATTATGCTACCAGGTTATCAGTCAATATTGGTAGGTTTATGGATCAGAATTTTTACATCTTTTGATATCCTAAGAAATGGGGAGGGGTTTCCCATGTCAGTGACATCAGGGTTGGTGTCACCTGGTGCTTTAAAACATGGTGTCACCCCCCCCTCCACCAAATATAGTTCCCCCTCAGTGCAGACCCCCTCCCTCAGTCCAGACCCCCTGCCCAAGTATAGACCCCACCTCTCCACTAATTACAGACCTCCCTCACAAAGTTTAGACCCCCTCCCTCAGTAAAGACCCCCCTCCCTCAGTACACACCCCCCTCTCCACTTGTGCTAGTAGAGAGGTGTGGGGGGGGGGGGCTCAGATATGTGCAGGGGGCGCTTTGGGAGGTGAGCCTTATGCTCTTGTGGGGGGTCGATTTTTAAATCCAGGCACCACTTCTAGCATAGGTAATTTCCACTCCCAAAGTGCCCCCCCTTGCTTAATCGCTTCTCCATTTTATTTAACTTGCCCCCCCCCTCCTTCCCAGTCACTCTGTCCCCCTCCTGTGTCCGTCTATAATATAAAAACCTTAGTACAGATCAACGTGTCTGTGAAGAAGTAAACAGATGGGTGGGGGGAGAGGGACGGCTTTGGTCTGCTCTGCTGTGTGGGACAGCCTGGATAGCCCACGAGAGATGCAGATTAGTGCCACTGGTGTGGTGGTGGTGCCCCTGCTGATGGGCGACTATTTTCTGGGATGTAATGAACAGAGCAGAGAATGGTTTGCCAAATGCCATTATAACATTACTTTGCTCTTGGACTTAGAAACAAGTGTGAGATTATGGTTTATATATATATGGAGAGAGGCACAAGACTTCTTGGATATGTTTTTTGATGTAGTAGTAATGTGTTTTGCCTGATGTGAGAACTAAAGGCCCGTACACACGAGTGGAAATTCGACGACCGATTTGCCGATTTTCAGCTTGTTAGTATGATGCTTCCGACAACCGACTCCGACTTTTCGGCCGAAAAAATCCTGGTGTGCAGGCTATATAATTTTTGTCGACCGTCAAAACACGTCCGATTTCCATCTCATTAGTACAGATTTCGATGGGGAAAAATCTTATGAGCAAGACTAGGCATGCTCAGAGATGAAAGAACACAAAGAAAGCAATCCAACACATGACATCACTTCTGAAGTAGAATTCTGTCGTGCGGCAAAATTTGTGTGCAGTCTAGAGCACATTCCAACCAACAGACACCACTCTGGACAAAAGACGGACGACCGGTCGGTGGAAATTCGTTGCGTGTGTATGAGGCTTTATCTTTTTTTATTAATACTGGATTTGTTTGTGTGAGTGTATAATGCAGACTAAAAAACAGTGTTGTATTTTTTTTTCTCTTACGTCCTCTGACAGTCACCGCCCATCCATGCAGCCTTCACTAGTGGGTAATGGCGCCCTCTGCAGGAGCAAGCTAGGCAGTTTAAAAGGTTAATAAAAAACTTTTTATACCTAGACACACCTCTAGGGGGCGATCCCTCAGCCATTATCCTGAACCAGATTTCACTGTTCCTCACTATTATGCTGCCTAGCGTCGAGAGTAGGCCAGCTCTTCCTTGCTGGGACCTAGCATCTTGGTTTCTTTATGTTTTTTCCCAAAATGTGTTTTTCTCTCCTGAAATAGTGTTTTATTTCTCTCACTATCGCTAGTTAGTCAGGGATTTTTCCTGGAGGATTACAAGTGACAGTAGAGCTGGGCCTCGCACTGGATAATATAGATCCTTATGGAGTCCCAGCCTGCCGAGTGTCGCAGGTTACTGGTGCGCCCAGGCCTCATAACAACATTACCCCTCGGAATGGGGACGAGCCTGCGGAGATACATCTTCGCCGAGGGTGTCTCAACTCCGAAACGCCCGAGTGTTGTTAGCATCCCTCCTTGGCTGACGGCAACCCCACTCAGGGCGGTGCCTGCTTTTCTGGACTGGTGAGTACTAATACCTCCTTGTCCCTGGGACTAGGACCTTTAGGGGGGTTTGTGGGCCCACTCTTAGGGGATGGCACGGCTGGTGGTCTCTGGTATCCCCCTTCTGGCCGGCTTGGTATGTTTCCCTTCCTCCCTGGCCCTGCTGAGGGTGCTGTGCGGGGTACTTGCTGTACCTGGGGGGTGTGGGGGGACTCCATAGCTTTAAGGGGTTATCCCTGGGGTCCCCTGTGGTGGCCAGACCGCATGTAAGTGCTAGAATTGGCACCATTCAGCGCGGCCGCCATCTTGGATAAGGGCAGGTGGCTGAGCTCAGTGTGTGGGCAACAGCCATTTTAGGGCCCTGTCCTGGCACCGAACGGGTGCCATCTTGGCTAAGGGCACATGTCTAGTAAGGCCAGCCGCCATCTTGCCTGTGACTCTTCACATTGGCACCATTTTTTTGTGGCTCAAGGGCATAGGCCTCTAGGGTGTGAGGTCACTTCCTCCTTCCCTTCCATTTTCTTCACCGAGCAGCGTCTGGCAAGTACTGACACTGTGGGGGTTTTTTTGCCATTTCCTCTGGCATTTTACTGAAAGAAACAGTTTTCTCCTGTGGCTCTTGCCTTCTCTGAAGGGGCTCTTTTAAGTAATGCAAGCTGCAGTGGGGGTCAGCGGAAACCGCTGATTTAAAGGGCATTAATTTTATATTGGAAATATGGACTCCCAGGATAAGAAATTCCCCACAGACCTGGTGGGGGCTGCGGATACTCCTGAATCCTCTTCCATTGCCTCATTATCTGCTGCTCTTGAGACTTTGGCATCCAAAGTGGATCTGCTGATGTCAGAACGCTCTTCTCAAAAACGGTCTATGCCCTCCTAGTCCTCTGACTCAGAGCCTGAATTGGTTGCCACAGACAACGTCCCCCCGGAGGGGTCCCTGTCCTCAGCTTCCGAGGGGGAGGAGGAGGAAAAATCTTTTTCCTTGGTGGCGCAGGAACACGCTACGATGGATGCCCTCATTAGCGCCATTAAGGAGACTTTAAATCTTGACGATGAGCCCTCTCAGTCCAGTAAGCGGGCTGCTTTCGGGTTCCGAAGGGCCCAGAAGTCAGGTCAGGTTTTTCCCTGCCCTGAGGAGTTTCACGAAATTGTGAACGACCAATATCCCTTTTTGGAGGCGGTGGACAAACATTGGACGGTGTTCCCCAAGGTGGACCACACTGTTTCTAGGCTGCATAAACCCACCTTGATGCCGGGGGAGGACTCCCCGTTGTTCAAGGAACCAGCTCATAGGCGCGTGGAGGCGCTTTCGTGGCGGGTACCCTGCTAAAACCTGTATTTGCCTCGGTGATGGCCTCTCAGGCTCTCACGGCATGGTCCAAGGTGCTTCAGAGTACCCTGGTGGCGGAGTCAGCCTCTCCGACTGCCCTTGACATTGTGGATAAAATTACCCAGACTGGGATGTACCTATGTGAGGCGGCCTTGGACGAGGCACCATTAGTTGCTAGGTTGTCTTTGGTTAGGGTCGCGATCCGCCACATTTGGCTGAAAAGCTGGTTGGCTGACCACGCTTCCAAAAAGACGGTGTCTGATGTCCCTTATGTGGACGGCAGGGGCCTTCCTTCAAAGCTCAGCGTGGGTCCTTTTGTGCCTTCGGGGCGCAGGATAAAGGAAAATCTTTTGAACCCTCAGGTGGTCACAAGAAGCAGTGGTCGGGTAAGCCAAAGGCCGGTCAGACCGGTTCGGCGACCCAGTCCACCTCTTCCTGAAGTGACGTCCTCACCCGTTGCTTTCAGGAACCCTGGTTGTCCAGCATTAATGACAGGTAGGTTCACAAGCTGATTTATTCAGGGTACAAGATCGAGTTTCGATGTCGCCCCACAGACAGGTTCTTCTCAAATCTCCAGCTGACTCCTGATCGTCTCAGAGATCTCATGGGGGCGGTACAAGATCTGCTCGCCCAAGGAGTCGTTGTGCCAGTGCCTTCACTGGACAGGTTTTGCGATTTGTATTCCAACCTTTTCATGGTGCCCAGAAAGGAGGGCAAGGTTCGTCCGATTCTGGACTTAGTCTCTGAACCGCTTTGTGCGGGTGCAGAAGTTCCGGATGGAATCCATCAGGTCAGTGGTGGCATCGTTGAGTCCAGGGAACTTCCTGGCCTCCATCGACTTGAAGGATG
The DNA here is from genome assembly GCF_965119305.1 of Pelophylax lessonae. NCBI lineage: Eukaryota > Metazoa > Chordata > Amphibia > Anura > Ranidae > Pelophylax > Pelophylax lessonae. Next base: position 491,174,523 of record NC_138768.1, on the reverse strand, counting down.
CGTATCTACACATCCCTATCTACGAGGGTCATCAGAGATATCTCCGTTTCGCTGTGGCAGGGGAGCACTACCAGTTTGTTGCGTTGCCCTTCGGTCTCGCTTTGGCTCCTAGGGTATTCACCAAGTTATTGGCTCCTGTGCTGGCTTTACTGCGTTTAAAGGGGATTGGGATCCTCGGTTATCTGGAGGACCTCCTGTAAAGGTCGAGCTCGTGTGCAACTTTTACGAGAGATCTGTCCGTGAGGCTTCAGATGCTCCAGGAGTTCGGGTGGACCATCAATTTTCAAAAGTCGGCATTGACTCCTTCAGTTCGTCTTCAGTACCTGAGGATGGTCCTGGACTCTGCTCAGGCACGAGTTTTCCTTCCAGAGGACAAACTCCGGACTCTGCGGGACGAGATCAGGTCCCTCAGGGACAACGATCTCTCCTCCTTGCGGACTTGTATGTGGTCTCTGGGTCTGATGGTTTCAGCCTTCGAAGCTGTCCCCTTTGCTCAATTTCACACGAGGACTCGGCAAGCGGAGATCCTGGCCAGGTGGGACAGAAAATCTCAGTCTTTGGACAGGAGGTCCTGAGCCACCAAGTGAGATTGGATCTTTTGTGGTGGCTCCGGTCACCGACCCTGACCAGTCTTTCCAGCCTCTGCTGTGGACGGTGCTCACCACAGATGCCAGCCTGTCGGGCTGGGGTGGAGTTCTGGGCATGCTTTGTGCCCAGGGAACGTGGTCTGCAGAGGAAGCCTCCTTGCCGATAAACGTCTTGGAGCTCCAAGCAATCAAGCTTTGTCTGCTTCGTTGGTCATCTCGGCTTCAAGGTTGTCCAGTTTGGGTACAGACGGACAATGCCACGGCGGTGGCTTATATCAATCACCAAGGGGGCACCAAGAGTGCCTGGGCAGCCAAAGAAGTGGCTGAGATCCTGTCTTGAGCCGAAACGTACGTTCTGGCGATTTCGGCTGTTTGCATTCTGGGTGTGGAGAACTGGCAGGCGGACTATCTGAGTCACTAGACCTTGGACCAGGGAGAATGGTCCCTGCATCCGGAGGTGTTTCGCCTCCTGTGTGCCCGGTGGGGGACTCCGGACATGGATCTGTTCACGTCCCATCTCAACAAAAAGGTGGCAAGGTTCGTGACCAGAACCCGCAATCCTCTGGCGGATGCCACATATGCGTTAGTGGTGCCTTGGCATCGGTATCGGCTGATGTATGCCTTCCCTCCGATTCAACTGTTGTCCAGGTTCCTCCGAAGGTTGGTGTTGGAACGAATACAGGTCATTCTGGTGGCCCCAGACTGGCCGCGTCGGTCCTGGTACGCGGACATCGTGAGATGGACGTCGAACCTCCCTGGCGGTTTGCGCTGAGAGACGATCTTCTGTCTAAAGGGCCGATCTTCCATCCTGCTTTACAGTTTCTGGCTTTGATGGCGTGGCTGTTGAACGCCAGGTCTTGAGAGACAGGTCTTCTGCCTGCGGTCATCCCTACCTTGTTGAAGGCTCATAAAGCTACTTCTAGAAAGATCATTGCACCTGGAAGGCGTATATTGCCTGGCGCAAGTCCCAAGGGTTCCATCCCCGCTCCTTCTCGGTGGCAAAGGTTTTGGCCTTCCTGCAGGAAGGGGTGGATCAGCGTTTGGCCCTGACCACGATAAAGGGTCAGTTGTCGGCCTTAGCCGTCATATTCCAGCATCCCATGGCGACTAATTCTTTGATTCGCTCTTTCATCCAAGGGGTGCGGCATCTGGCTCCCCCCAGGAAGGCTCCCTTGCCTCCCTGGGACCTGAATTTGATGTTGTCCGTGTTACAACAGTCTCCCTTTGGAAACATCAGAGATATTCCTCTGCCTGTGTTGTCCCAGAAAGTGGCGTTTCTGGTAGCTATCACATCTGCTCGCAGAGTGTCTGAATTGGTGGCTCTGTCTTGCCATTCGCCTTCTCTGGTGATTCATAGGGATAAAGTGGTCTTGTGACCCAATCAGTCTTTCATACCCAAGGTGGTCTCGTCTTTCCACCTCAACGAGGATATCGTGTTACCTTCGCTTTGTGCGAAGCCCAAGCATCCCAAGGAAGTGGCCTTGCATTCCTTGGATGTGGTCCGGGCAATCAGGGTTTACCTATCTGCCATGGAGTCTGTTAGGAAGTCTGATACCTGTTTGTTCTTCCTGATGGAAGGGCTCAGCTGCATCCACGGCAACCATTTCTAAGTGGATCAGACAGACGATTGTTCAGGCCTATTCAATCAAGGGTCAGGGTTCTCCTTTCCCTGTAAAGGCCCATTCCACTAGAGCCGTTAGTGCCTCTCTGTGCCTCAGGTGTGCAAAGCGGCGACCTGGTCATCTGTAATGCCCCGTACACACGTGCAGATTATCTGCAGACTTTTGTCTGCAGACTTACCTTTTCTATGTAGTGCAAGGGCCTGCCGGATTGCATACAAATTGAAAGTGTTTAGGTTTGACCTCATATTATATGGTTTTGGTAAGTCTGCAGATAATCTGCACGTGTGCATGGGGCATTACACTTTCACAAAATTCTACAGAATTGATGTACTGGCATCCTCGGATGCTTCCTTTGGCCGCAAGGTTTTGAGTGCGACAGTTGTTTGAAGAGACATATTTTTTCTGTCTCTTCCTGTGGTGTTTTTTTGTTCTGGGTTTGCTCCAGTTTTGGGCTTGTTGCCCTGTTGGGCTCAGGTTGTTTTCTTACATAGTTACATAGTTAGTGAGTTCAACCTATGATGTGTGTGTGTGTGTGTGTCTACTGTTAACCGCACATTGCATACCCCTGTATGTTGTGGTCTTTAAGGTGCCCATCTAATAGTTTTTTGAAACTATCAATGCTCCCTGCTGATACCACTGCTTGTGGAAGAGAATTCCACATCCTTACTGCTCTTACAGTGAAGAACCCCCTGCGTATTTTAAAATTAAACCACATTTCCTCTAGTTTTAGTGAGTGACCACGTGTCTTATTGTATTTCCTTTCTCTGAAATAGGTTTTTCCATATGCTAGGGTTGCCAGTACAATATTTGTACATTGATATCATATCCCCCCTCAATCGTCTCTTTTCCAGAGAGTTCAGTGCTTGCACTCTTTCCTCATAGCTGATGTCCTCCATTGGCCTAATTATTTTTGTTGCCCTTCTCTGGACTTTCTCCAGTTCCAGCACATCCTTCCTGAGGACCGGTGCCCAGAACTGGACAGCATACTCCAGATGTGGCCGGACCAGAGTCTTGTAGAGTGGAAGAATAATATCCTTATTTCTGGAGTGAATCCCCTTTTTTATACATCCCAGTATTCTGTTGGCTTTGCTTGCAGCGGCTTGGCATTGCATGCCACTGCCAAGCCTGTTGTCTACCAGGACCCCCAGGTCCTTTTCCATCCTACACTCACCCAGAGGTTCCCCCCCCCCCCCCCCCCAGTGAGTAGCTTGCTTTCTGGTTTCTGGCACCCAGGTGCATTACTTTACATTTTTCAACATTAAACCTCATCTGCCATGTAGTTGCCCACCACATAATTTTGTTCAGGTCCGCTTGTAAGGTTTCCACATCCTGCCCAGAAGATATTGGCATGCTTAGTTTAGTACCATCCGCAAATACTGAGATTTTGCTCGATATCCCCTCCTCTAGATCATTTATGAAGAAATTAAACAGGATTGGCCCCAGGACAGAACCCTGGGGGACCCCGCTTTCCACACCACCCAATCTGAGTACTCCCCATTAATCACCACCCTTTGCAACCTCCCCTGGAGCCAGTTCTCTATCTAGGTACTCACCTTATGGTCCATACCTACCTTCCTTAGTTTGAACAGTAAACGTTTGTGGGGAACGGTGTCAAAGGCCTTAGCGAAGTCCAGGTACACCACATCCACAGGCTTACCTTTATCTAGGTGGCAGCTCACTTCATCATAGAAGGTTAATAGATTGGTTTGGCAAGAACGATTTTTCATGAATCCATGCTGATTACTACTAATAATACCGTTTTTATTACTAAAGTCTTTTATGTGGTCCCTTAACATTACCTCCAAAATCTTCCAGACTACTGATGTTAGGCTGATCGGCCTATAGTTACCTGGGATATATCTCGGCCCCTTTTTAAATATTGGTAACACGTTGGCTTTTTTCCAATCAGCTGGCACCATACCCGTCTGTAAACTATTCTTAAAGATCAAGAATAATGGTCTGGCAATCGCCTTGCTGAGCTCCTTAAGAACCCTCGGGTGCAAGCCATCCGGTCCCGGTGATTTATTTATGTTAAGTTTCTCTAGTTTAGTTCTAAGTCTATCTGGCCTGGTTGTTTTCGTTACCTTTTAGGTTGGTTGCGTCTTCCCACCCGCACTGCTTTGGGACATCCCACTAGTGAAGGCTGAATATATGGGCGGCGACTGTCAGAGGACGTAAGAGAAAATAGAATTTTTATAAGAACTCACCGTAAAATTATTTTCTCTGAGTCCTCTGACAGTCGCTGCCCCCGCCCCTCTGGTTTTTGGATCTGGGGGTTATTGCCTTCCGGTACTACTTGCTACAAACTGAGGAACAGTGATACCTTGTTCAGGATAATGGCTGAGGGATGGGCCCCTAGAGGTGGGTCTAGGTATAATAAGTTTTTTATTAACCTTTCAAACTGCCTAGCTTGCTCCTGCAGAAGGCGCCATTACCCACTAGTGAAGGCTGAATGGATGGGTGGCGACTGTCAGAGGACTCTGACACTTTGTAAGTTCTTACATCATAAAATTCTATTTTATTTTTTTTTTTTTTAGAGGGGAGGTTTATAAAATGTGAATACTAGAAAAAAAAAATAGAAGAGTGTTGTATTTTTAATTTTCTAATAAGGGGCTAGCTTTTCCCGTTACTCTGTTGCCTTTCCTGCAGTACCACATTTTTTTCATTTTTCTTAGTAATATTTCATAAAAAATGTTTGTGATCTAGTTTGTGTCATAAATCACAATTTAATAGACCATTTGCTGAAATGTAAATATTGCCCCTCGAGAATATTTTCCCCTGGCTCTTAACACAGGTTCTCCATCCTCCTTCCACTTTATTGCTACTAGATATTCTATCCTTCTTCCTACCTGATTGTCTTTCACCCCACAACCTCCCAAACATTTTATTTTTATTTTTTTCCCTCGACTTCAATCTGAGAGTTTCTCTAACCCCAGGAATTCCCTACTATCAAGAGGACAACATTGGCCAGAGTTGATTTAGTATTTTAAATGCCCTATTGCAGACGATTTCTCCAAAGACAACAAAACCTATTTTTCCACTACTGGAAGGAGAAGCTGTCAGCCCTGTATACCTCTTCTACCCCCACCCTGGTTTCCTTTCCTTCTCTCTGTACTCTCTCTACGTTGGCTGTTCTACAAGTTTATAAGCTTTAAATAACCTTTCTTATATGTTATTAAACTTCCTGAGCCAGAGACCCCCATAATATAGTTTAACCTCTACTCTCCGGTTTCAACATTATCTACATCCAGATATGTAACTCAAATGTTTGTTGTTATAAGCTAACACACTATCGGGGCTCATGCATGCTGTGCATCTGACATAACAGTTTATGACTACTAGGATGTTTGTAACATTGATTCTGTATGTGCGGTCTATTAACAAATAAAACTTGTTTGTATAAATAAAACAAATTCAAAAGTCTAAGAGCCGGTTCACACTGCTCCGACTTGTCAGGCGACTTGTGCAATGGAACTGTTCAAATCAGAGCGACTCAAGTCGCTCCGACTTAGAAAAAGGTTCCTGCACTAATTTTGGGCGAAGTCGGAGCGACTTGCATTGACTTCTATTATGAGAAGTCGTTTTCAAGCCGCAATGAAGTTGTGCTGCACGAGCGACTTCAAAGTCGGGGCAACTTTGAGTCACCGCGGTGTTAACCGACTCAAAAAGTGGTATATACTGTAGGTCCTGTGGTAATTTCTATTTCTCTTTAAATGTATGTTTTTCCTGATCTTTACTACATTACTAAACTTTGATTTTCTTACACAGAAATTCATCTGGAAATCAAGCCACCAAGATATTAATGTGTGCCGAATGAAAGGAAAGCAGGAGGTAGGACCAATTTTTCCAAGAACAGAATTTATGAGCAGGTAGTAAGGAACTATCTGTGAGAATAGAAAAAGAAAAAAGGGCTCACTGGCCTAGTGCATTATCCAACAGATTTATTAAAAGCTATATGAAGAAAACCATAAAGATGTCTACTCACAAACATAAGCTAAAAACACACTCATCAGGCCACATGAGTTTCAATCTCTCATCATTTGCTCGAATCACTGAACCTAGGGGGTCCTGGATGAGACCCCTCAGGCTAACGCGTTTCAAAGGACTGTCCGCCGTCTTCAGAGCATAGCTAGGCTCTATTCTCACAGTACTGTCAGCACGACCCCAGTCCTAGAGGGCAGCAAGGCATCTATGAGATTATCAACAGTTTGACCAGGCACTATACAGTCAGTTGACTCTAGCGCAGGAGTGTGTTGTTTATTTTAGTTAGGAACCATCATTCACACCGTGCATTGTATGCCATATCACAAGCACAATAACATAGTGGCTCAAGGAATGTACAGTGCTAAAACTCTTGAATAAATTACATTATTGGACTCAAACCTCTGCTGTCACTCACAGAAGTGGAGTTTGGAGGTAAGGTCAGAAATACTTTCAGCAGCTCATGACTCCTGTCTCCACAAAGAAAATTTTGATAGAATGATGTGAAACAAATGCATAAATGTGAAGTACTTTTCACCAAATCATATGATAATTCTGTGACATTATATGTTGACGTTACTGTGGATTTCTTCACAGCTCAGTATAAATATATGTGCTTGGAAAGGGTTTTATGCAAATAAATACTAATAGATTTATATAAAACAAGTGCACATGTCCCTTTAATTCAATAGTGCAAACAAAAATAAATCTGACACATAAATCTATCCCAATAATCTGTGCGAAAAAAAAAACCAAGTGTATAAAGGATGTGATAACCATAACTATACAGAATAAATAAATAAAACAAAGTCCACATATATATATATATACAGTATATATTTAATTAGCATGGAAAATTTCAACTCCCAAGGGCAGTCTTTCGCTTGTTTTATAAAGTGCTCACAGTGCCAATCAATTATGTAAAATGTGCTTCAGTGCTCAGGTGCTGTCTCACATGCAGAGCCTCTTACTGGACACTAAGATTTCAACAAAAGGAGATTAAATGCGCTTACACTGCAACAGAGCAGAGAACACCACTGGCTGGCTCCAAAATTTGTGTCACCACAAGGATACCCGGACCAGGCACTCTGTTTTAAATGTCCCCCTCAACTGCATATAGCATAACCATCAAAAGATAGAAACCAGGAGAAGCCTCATGCTGCTGTCAATTTAAAAGTAATGTAATAAAAAGGATATTGCATAGCAGACAATAAAACAAGCAGAATACAAAATCAAAAGTACTGCCTCGGGACCCAGTGTGCTTGATAACAGAAACCATTAGAATAAGCAAAAGTGACATAAGGTTCGTACAAATGCATAGTGTCAGGTACCAAAATATCGATTCTGAGTCAATCTCTTTTTTCAGTTTTCTTTAGGTTTTGTAATTCCTGGATTAGGATTTGATTTAATATGTTTCAAAGCGCTTTGGAAGGGAGGCAGCCTCCAACCTAGAGGTGTAACTAGAACCTTTAGGGCCCCGGTGCAAGAAAGTATAAAGGGCCCTCCTGACCCCCAACCGGGGACCCCTGCGATGCTGGAATGCCACTGGTGTCAGTATTTTATTATTTTTCTTATTTTCTTCTTATTTTTTTGTTACTATTTTATTTATTTATTTATTACAATTGTATTTTTTTTATTATTTAGGGTCTAACAGACCTCTGATGTTTCACCTTGAGACAGAGAAAGGAGATTAAGGACAATCCTCAATCTCCATCTCTGCAGCCTCAGCTGTACAGAATTAATAGACAGTCATAGAAACAAATAAGGTACCGTGTAGTGAGGTCCTTACCCCTTAATTGTATACAACAATAAAAGGATAGAAAAAAGTGGGGCTTTACCGGCCAGTGGGAGGAGAAGGATCACACCAAAACCAACATATAAAAAATTGACATTTTATAAATTTTTGCAAGTTAAAAAACATGGGCTATCATGCTCATGTAAACATAAATACAATAAATATAAGGGGATTTATAAAATCAATTTCATCAGAGTCATTAGGTAGAAATACAACCCATAGAGGGAAAACCAAAGCCTGTATAGGATGGATGGTAGGTCTCAGATGGAGGGCGGTCAATGCAGGTCCCCAGCAAGCCGACGCGTTTCGCTCATGGCTTCCTCAGGGCCAGAAAGACCATGACAGACCGGTATTTCCTTTTTAATGACTCAGAGGATAAGAAGATTACGGCAGGACACAAAATCCAAGGCACATCAGTGATTCAAGGATCGTGTAATGACAGTCAAGGTTCTCATTTATTCATATATATGTATAGGGATGAGTATCCAACACCCTAAGTGTTATCAGGAGGTCGCTTTCTGTGTTATACAGGGTAACAACCCATTGAAGCCGAATGGCGAAGGGTTACGCAGCCTTATCCTAAATGTCCAGGAAATCCCATGGTAGATGTACTAATGGAAGCAACTCAGACAATCAATTTATAGACTATGTACCCGGCAGGGATTCCAAAAGTCATAGCCTATACATAGTCAGGCTTCGGCTTCAGGCAGGTAGCGACATGCCGATAGGGCCTCCTATCTTAGGGGGACGGGGGTACTACAGTGTACCTAGCCGTCAGTAAACCTGGAACGTGTCCATCTTAGTGGTGACTCCCATTGGTAAGCCTGCCAGGCTTACCAATGGCCAGTATTGGCTTTATACTGGGGTGGGATTGGCAGATAGAATAAATGTCCTCTGCTTCAATTGGTTTTACATGAGTTTTAAATATAAAATGAATAAGACATAGGCCTCCCCAAAATAATACATTTTAAATAAATACCCTTTATCAGTTTGTATAAACATAACAATGGACAAATAGAGGTCTATAATACTGATTCGATAGATTGTCCCCAATATCTGTGGATTGTAGGAGAGTGTATTAGACATTGTTTACCTCACTTCCGGTACTCGGTTTGTCCCCATGTATTTAATGTTTTTAATGTACCCCGACATGTGTATGGTTTTAAATAGGTTTATTAAGTAACCGATCAGAAGATTTATTTTCCAAATTGTTAGTGTATAAATTGAAAATAAGATGAGTAATTTAGAATTACGAAATTCCAGGGAATACGATTTTCAAAGATGGCGGAACTAGTGCATCCGGTTCCAGGAATCCATCATGTATAATGTACACTGAAAAAATGGCGATCTAGGCATATCCGGCTTCAGTCCTATAAATAAATGCCACTTGCGTATGCAAATGTTCCCCTGAAGAAGCCCCGTGAGCGGAAGTGGCGTAACGCGTAGGGCCGTTTGACCGGAAGTGACGTTCTAATGCGGAAGTGAGGACCGCGATCTTCTGTTTTCAGCTAAAGGCGTCTATTTGTAAGTGCATTTACTAATTTTTTTATAAAGTGGTTTATTTCGGCAATATTGCACTATGTGAGCCTTTCATTTTGTGATACGCTGGAGATCTGGAGAGCGCTGTGCCCCGATCCATACAACACAAGTTAAACATCGTGCCGGATCAGAGTTCGAGGAAGGAAAGGAGAGGAGTAGTCTTTGTATACTATAAGGCGCAATACCTTATATATTGAGGTGAGCAAGTAGTACACCCTTAGGGGCACCAGTGAGAAGAGACACCCCACAACTTTACACGGTGTTAGGTGAAGGCTGAACACCTTTCAGAAGAAAACAGAGCACATTGTTTTTTTAATTTTTTCTATTATTATCTTGGACTTTTTTAAGCACTTTAAAAGGATTGGATGTCAAGATTGGAGATTTAACTCACCCACCTTGTATATTTAAGCACTGAGCACTTTTAAGGTCACTTGTCTATATTTTTTGTTTTATTTCACTAATTTTTTGCAAGAGTGCTGGTTTGGACTGTTTAACCACTTTACCACTAAGCCTATTTTTGACACTTTTTGTTTACAAGTTTAAATCAGTATTTTTTGCTAGAAAACTATTTAAAACCCCCAAACATTATATATATTTTTTTAGCAAAGACTCTGGAGAATAAAATGTCGGTCATTGCAAAAATTTTTGTCACGCGGTATTCGCGCAGTGGTCTTTAAAACGCCATTTTTTTGGAAAAAATTAGAAAAATCACATTTCACTGCATTTAAAAAATACTAAACAGTTAAGTTAGCCCATTTTTTTTGTATATTGTGAACGATGATGTCACACCGAGTAAATAGACACCCAACATGTTACGGGTTTAAAATTGCGCCCCCCCCCCCGTGGGATGGCGACAAACTATGGTCAATAGAGATCTCAATCTGCGATGCTTAAAATTTATTTAACAGTTACCAGGTTAGAGTTAGAGTATAGCTCTTTTATTTAAATTATTGCCCACGCTCTGGCGATCGCGGCGATACCTCACATGTGTGGTTTGAACAGTGATTTCATTCGCGGCTCGACTTGCGTATACCTTTTTTTTTTGTGCGCGAGCTAACGGTGACGGGGGCGGCTAAATTTTTTTTTTTTTTTCCTATTTATTTTTTTTTTTTAACTTTATTACAGTTTTTAAAAAAAATAAAAATCTGATCACTTTTATTGCTGTCACAAGCAATGTAAACATCCCTTGTGACACCAATATGTAGTGACAGGTACACTTTATGGAGGGATCGAGGGTCTGAAAGACCCTAGACGCCTCCACTACACTTCCCTGTATGCAAAACGCCGAAAACGGCATTTTTGCATACAGACGTTTTTCAAATCTGCCACCTTTTGCAGCACAGTAACCCGGAAGTGACGTCATGGACGCCACCTCCGGGTTACGTCATCGGAGACCCGATCGATGCCGTTTCCGGCATTCATCGGGACTCCATCCAGCCGGCGGACATGCCGGCTGGGTGCTCGCGGCACCCGGTGGGACGGGAGCCCCGAGCAAAGCCACGGAAGGCGGCAGGAGGGGGGGGGCGTCCCCTCCCGCCCCCCCCCGGGTAACGATCGAGCGGCTCCCGAGCCGCATCGGTCATTACCGACGGAAATCCGACCGTCGGCTTCAAACCACGGTACCGGGATGATGCCTCTAGCTAGAGGCATCATCCCGGTATAACCCCTTAAAGTCAGCCGACGTAGGTCTACGTGGCTAGACGTTAAGTGGTTAAGCACCTCATGAGGACGGAATATTAAGATTGGAATATTTCACCCACCTGTACATCTTAGCACTGAGCACTTTACTGTCACTTTCATACATTTTATGGCACATATTTAATTTGTTAATTTGTAATTTGTTAATTTAATGTTAATTGTAATTTGTTTTTCCAAACGCTATTTTTTTGGAAAAAATTCACTTTTTTGAATAAAAAAATAAGAAAGAGATACCCAACATGTCATGCTTCAAAATTGCGCACGCTCACGGAATGGCGACAAATCTTGGTACTTAAAAATCCCCATAGCCGACATTTTAAAAATGTCTACAGGTTGCCATCTTAGAGTTACAGAAAAGGTCTAGGGCTCAAATTATTGCTCTTGCTCTAACGATCGCGGCGATACCTCACATGTGTGGTTTGAACATCATTTACATATGTGGGTGGGGTTTCCGTATGCACTCGAGCTCACGGGGACAGGGCACTTTAATTTTTTTTTTTACTATTTATTTTATTTATTATTTTTTATTTTTTTCACCGTTTAAAAAAAAAAAATGATCGTTTTTATTTCTATTACAAAGAATGTAAACATTCCTTGTAATAGAAAAAGGCACGACAGGACCTCTTTTTTGTGAGATCTGGGGTCAAAAAGTCCTCAGATCCCACAAGTACACTAAAAGATAGGAAAAAAAAATAATAAAACAAAATGAAAAAAAAAAAAAAAAGGGACCTTTAAACCGGTTGCTAGGCAAGCTTGCCCTCACTCGACATCCTGTCTGTGAGGATCCGGGACCGGATCGTTTTCCCCGCTGTCGGTGGGTCCGGTAAGCGGGGAAAAGGACCGGAACGCGGCGGGAGGGGGGGGGGGCGAATCCGCCGCTGGGACCACCCTTATCGGAAAGCAAACTGTCCACTTTTTAAAAAAATACCAGGGTTATGGCAGCTATCTGCTGCCATAACACCGGTATTTAGGTTTAAACGGAGGACGTATATAAACCTTTTTGAACTTGGACATGGTGGCTGTATGAAGGTACTGATGAGCAGGTGGCAGGTGCTCGAGTACTCCGATAGGCAGGTGACAGGTACTCGGGTACTCTGATGGGCAGGTGACAGGCAGGTGATAGGTACTGATGAGTACTGATGAGTAGTACTGATACTGATAGACGATATTGATACTGTACTGATGGGTACGGATGATCAGTACTGATACTGATAGGTACTGATGGGTACTGATGAGTACTGACGAGTAGTGATGGGTACTGATGAGCAGGTGGCAAGTACTCGGGTACTTTAAGCGTCAGGTACTCTGATGAGCAGGTGGAAGGTACTCGAGTAATCTGATGGGTAGGAGACAGGTACTCGGGTACTCTGATGGGTAGGTGACAGGTACTCGGGTACTCTGATGGGTAGGTGACAGGTACTCGGGTACTCTGATGGGTAGGTGACAGGTACTCTGGTACTCTGATGACGGGTACTCGGGTACTCCGATGACGGGTACTCGGGTACTCCGGTGACAGGTACTCAAAGTACCCGAGTACCTGTCATCGAAGTACCCGAGTACCTGTCATCGGAGTACCCGAGTACCCGTCATCAGAGTACCCGAGTACCCATCATCAGAGTACCCGAATACCTGTCACCAGCCCATCAGAGTACCCGAGTACCTGTCCCCAGCCCATCAGAGTACCTGAGAACCTGTCATCAGAGTACCTGATGGGTTGGTGACAGGTACTCGGGTACTTTGATGGGCTAGTGACAGGTACTTTGATGGGCTAGTGACAGGTACTTTGATGGGCTAGTGACAGGTGCTCTTTATTGGGGGGGGGGCAATCAGTATGTTTGGGGTGCACTGTAATTGGTAACTAGCCGTTACCACAATCTCCTCCTCACACAGGATCAGTGTGTGAGGAGGAGAACACGGTGACAGCTAGTTAACGTGTTCTCTGTTGACATTTGTGACTGGCTGTGATTGGACACAGCCGGTCACGTGGTAAAAAGCCAATTTCATTGGCTCTTTACCTAGATCGGGGATGGGCTCTGTCCGAGGGACGAGCCTCATCCCCGATCGCCCCGCTGCGCGCCCCCGAGGGCGCGCAGTGGCGGTGAGACCGGGCGGACGTCATATGACGGCCGCCCGGATCGAGAAAGACTTCCTGCCGCCGTCATTTTATTATGGCGCGGTATGGAAGGGGGTATAGGCGACAAAAATTAGCTCAAATGGGTTGAACTGACAGCAAAGAACTTAGTTTTTGATGGCTAGAGGTACAGTAGGCATTCACACAGTATAAAGAAGTAAGTGTCGGCCTGTATAGGCTGCAAAAATTAACTCACATGGGTTGAACTGACAGCAAAGAACGTAGTATATGATGACTAGAGGTACAGTAGGCATTCACAGTACACAGAACAGTAAGTGTCGGCCTGTATAGGCTGCAAAAATTAGCTAACATGGGTTGAACTGACAGCAAAGAACGTAGTGTATTTGATGGCTGGAGGTACAGTAGGCATTCACAGTATACAGAAGTAAATGGCGGCCTGTATAGGCTGCAAAAATTAGCTCACATGGGTTGAACTGACAGCAAAGAACGTAGTATTTGATGGCTAGACGTACAGTAGACATTCACAGTGCACAGAACAGTAAGTGTCGGCCTGTATAGGGTGCAAAAATTAGCTGTTGGTCAGAAATGGGGTAAAATCTTCCGGTCTTAAAGCGGTTAAAAGTACACTCATTGAGAATTTTTTTGTCAAAGACATGTAGCTAAATACATTTTGGCCTAAATATATGACAAAAATTAAATATATTGGATATTTTTTAACTGTCAAAGTAGAAAATGTCAATTTTTTCGCAAAATTTTTGCTCTTTTATTATTAATATCGCAAAAAATGGAAAGCGCAGAGGTGATCAAATACCACCAAAAGAAAGCTCTGTTTGTGGGGAAAAAAGGACGTAAATTTTGTTTGGGTACAGCGTTGCATGACCGTGCAATCGTCAGTTAAAGTCGCACAGTGCCAAGTTGCAAAAAGTGGCCTGGACGTAAAGCAGGAAAATTCTCCGGTGGTAAAGTGGTTAAGGATGAATTGGTCTATAAGGACTCTAGCGGCCGTCCCCATGGAAAGAGGGGTTTCGCCGCCAGAGATGTTCTCTTCCCCCCTAGTGTGAGGGATGCTTTAGAGTGAAGCAGGAACCGCTCTTACAAGAGCTAGGGATTTAGCGATCCAAGCCGAAGGGAGATAGAGCTGGTATAGCCTTCTCCCACAAACATGAGATGACACTCTATGTTGTGAGTCTAAGCAAGAACTGTTTATTAAATTCCAAGACATACAGTTTTACACACAGTTAGGGAAACTCCCCTTAGCCTTGCCAAAGGGGGGGGGGACAAGGATCAGCCAATGGGAACGGAATATTTGTACATTGAAACAGGCAGTCTTAATACACACCCCCTGCGGAGAGATGTCTCCAGTCCAGACCAGTGTCTGTGTCATGAATCCACACAATTAGACACAGAAACAGGAGGGGTGGGGGATGGGCTGTAGCATTACATTAACTCAATGCCATGAGGCATGCCATCTACAGCTGTTCAGAAGATGAATAAAGGGAACAAAAAAATGAAATAAAAGGAAATGTCCCAAACTCATAGGAAAATGACACGAAGGGGTTTACAATCCAGGGACAGGGTGATCCGTCACACATAGTGACGGTTAGTACCGTCACATCTCTTCCCCCCAAAGGTAGACTAATCCAGGTACCAGACCTCCAACTGGTCTGTGCCTGAATTAGTCGGGTAACAAGTCCCAAAGAGTCAATCCAGGGAGTTCCAAGTAAATCTGCCATGGCCCCCTTTCCCAAACCAAATTCATTCTTCTTTTTTGTCTGAAGCTATCCTGGATTGCGGATCCGACCGGCACCTGATCCTAGCCTCACCTGGAGCGGTCTACCCTGTTTGGACTTTGCCCCCTTTCCCAAACCAAAACCTATCCCATATGACCGCACTCCATCCAAACATTTAAGCGTCTGGACCTCAGAATGTAAGTAGGTCTCCATGATGTGGGCCTGGGATCTGGACTGGCAGGAACGCTCAGGTCAAGTGGCCTAGGTCGTTCCCCAGTAAGACGTCGGTGGGGAGCTCCTGTATGGACCCCACATCAATCAGACCTGACCCAGCACCCCAATTCAAATGGACCCTCACAGTGGGTATCCGGTGCACCCCTCCCCCTGCTACCCGTACCACTACTGAACCTCCAGTTCAGGCGGCATCTGGGACCAAATGTCGCTTGACCAAAGTGAGAGTGGCTCCCATATCTCGGAGACCTTTCACAGGCTTTCCGTTTAACTGGGCAGATTGGCAATGGTGCTGTCGGTTCTCTTTAGCGGCTTTCACTGGGTCAGCTTCGTGAAGGGTACCCAATTGCTCCTCGGTGGGTTTGAATATTGGTATGACTGGGGGAGCCTCTGCATGATAGTAGGGGACCGTTGTCTTTACTGGAGGGGGTGACCCTGGTCGGATCCATGCAGCTTGATCCCTGCTCTGGGTACTCAGGTAGTGCCCAACCTGCTTGCACCTGTAGCACTGTACCCCACTGCGGGATTGGTATCTGCGTGCCTGCGAGTTGGAGGAGTCCCCCCCCCCTCTCTGTGGTAGGGGTGGTCCAAGATTGGTAATCTGGGGCTTTAGCATTGGTCTGAGGCTAGGTTGTTGCTGCCTGTGGCCATGGTAGTAGTGGACGGCTGTCCGTGCTGGGGAAGGTGGTCCTGCTCAAAGCCATGAATCGTGGTTCCTTCTCTGGTCACAGTTTCTCTGGTAGTGTCCGAACTGTTTGCACCGATGGCACTGTACCTGGCTTTGCTGTTGGAAGCGTGGTGGTGGGCGATTGCAGGTACCTGGGCTTCAGGTTGGTGCAACTGGTCCTGGAGCAGGTCTTACGGAGGGTTGCTCCGTTTTTCTGGAGTCAGTATACTCATCAGCCAGACGAGCTGCTTCGGGTAAGGTGAGCGGTCGCCGATCCCGAATCCATTTATTATCCATTTATTATCTTGGTGGCGGTTCCTGCACTCGGGGCTTTTTCCAAGTTTGAAGTGGTGGACAGTTTCCCTTCTTTATTGGAGCACTCTCTGATGAACTTTTGTTTACTGCACTTTTGTATTTGATCCATTTGAACATTTGTATGGACTGTGGATTCAATTGTGTTAGCGCTGCACCAATCCCATTCTATATTGCTATTTAGATCTGGTATTTCTGATTCTAGATCAGGTGCTGGCTGCTTTCATATGGTCTGTTGACTTTTTATTCATGTATGTTTTTATCTTTACATTTTAGCGCAGCAATATCCCCATTTTTATATTCTTGCTAATTAGTACATGTGCTGCTGCTTTGTGAATTCTGAGTAAGGATCTGTCGAGCGAGATATCCACATTTGTTTTTTTCGCATCATTATACCAGTGTTGGTTGGCCTTTCTGTGCTTGTACTATCATGGATGTATTTGAGTACAGGAAGACCTATTCCATCAACCTGGAAGGCATTTTCTCGACCTCTAGTGAGCCTGCGGATGACATGAGTGGTCTCTTTTTGAGACTTAAGAACATCATGACAACCGAGCTCCACACGGGGTGGGATATTGCCTTCTATGAGAAATATCTTGCTGAAAGTATGGTACCTAGAAGCCTGAGGTGGGAGGTGGCACCACAGAGTGACATCTTAGATTTAGATGAGTGGTACCAATACTTCAACAAGGCAGGGCTTGAATTACTACGTTATATGGTAACCAAGAAACGGCTTAAACTTAAGAAATTGGATGAGGAGATTAATGTTATTAAAGGCAAACTGGAGGAATTTAAATCTAAAGACCTCTACAAACAAAAATCTGACCTCTTAAAAAAGCATTTGGAAAAGGAGGACTTAGAACAGAAAAATAAAAAAAGGAAGAAATTCCTAAGGGATAGTGGTGATTATCAGAGTAAGCTAGTCTTTAAATGGCAAGCCAATAGGGACCCGGCTGATGTTGGCACAGGACAACCCTCTCAGCTTGTACCCCCCCCCCCAGTACCCCAATGGAAGTTGGTGAGAGTTCTGGCCAGTCTCATTATCCTCTTATTTCAACGGAGACATGGGCTCAGCCCAGAGGACGGGGACGAGGCCGTGGAGGTGGTAGGGGAAGGGCTAGAGGTAAGGGGAAAGCTGCCCCTCAACAAGGATATAGTCAACAACCCTCTGGAAATAGATTTTTACCACTCCGAGAGGATTATCAGGGAGCCGCTCAATATATCACCACACACCCGCAACAAGAGAAATGCATACCTCCTTTTCAGCCACAGGGACCCTATTATCAGAATAGAGGGAACCAACGGCCACAGACTTCACAGGGATACCACCAGCCTCCATCTGCCTACTCTAACCCTCCTGGGGGGCAAGGCTCATGGAACCAGCTTAATACCCCTTTTCACGGGGGCACCCCAAAAAACAAAAGGCAAAAGGAGAGCAGAGAGGGACTAGAGGGGGGCGGAGGGTCCGCGACAAAAAGAAGTCGGCGTTGAGGGATCGGGGTTTGTTTAATTTGAGTTCAGCTTCTCTTTCGGTTGAAGAGAAGCATGTGTTAAATCATGGACTCAGGTTTGCTCCCCCCCGACCTCTTAACAAATTCGACACTTTCATAGACCTTCAAAAGTTTGTGCGTAAAATGAGCATTAAAAGGCATATGATGGGGAACCCCATCACCCCCAGAGTGGAATATAATATGGGCATCAAGTCCACTTCATTTTCCAATGCCTCACTATTCAACCCCCCAGGTCCTTTGGCTCCCACTCTGACTGTGTTCCGAGATTTGGTTGCCAAGGACTTGGATAAGCTTAGCCTCAAAAAAGTCCATCAAACACATATGTTTGAACGGGGACTTCGCTCCTTAAAGGAGCGAAAGGACATAATTGTGAGGCCAGCAGATAAAGGGGGAGGAATAGTCATTCTGGATACTGTGGCCTATAATGTGGAAATGAATAGGTTATTGTCAGACCGGGACACTTATATTCCCCTGAGGGGTAACCCTACGACATCATACAAAAAAGATCTTGTCGACTTGGTGGAGGACGGCTTTCAGCGCAAACTCCTTACCAAGAAGGAGAAATCCTTTTTGGTACCATCCGCCCCAAGGGTGCCAATAATGTACTATCTACCCAAGGTGCATAAAGATGCGGTGAACCCACCCGGGAGGCCAATCATTAGTGGCATTGATTCGGTTACCTCCCGGGTGGGTAAATACATAGACTTCTTTCTCCAGCCCCTTGTGACCAAGACCCCCTCATTTTTGAGGGACTCTATGCAAGTCATTAATATACTTAAGGATATAGAGTGGAAGCACACCTACATCTTGGCCACTGCTGATGTTTCATCCCTTTACACGGTTATATCACACCAGCATGGAAGGGAGGCTGTTGAGTATTTCTTGGGTCAGAGCACTTTGTTAGGTCTTCAGAGTCAATTCATCTTATTCCTGTTGGATTATGCTATGACCCATAATTTCTTCTGGTTCAATGGCACTTATTACAGACAAAATAAGGGGGTGGCCATGGGCGCGAAGTTTGCGCCAAGTATGGCCAATCTGTTCATGGCCAAATGGGAGGAGGATGTCATCGGTGACGTTCCGAGACCAGAGATAGTTCTCTGGCGGAGGTACATCGATGACATCCTCCTCCTATGGGATGGTGACTCTGAGTCCCTTGAATCATTCATCTCTGCACTGAATGACAATGACAGAGGAATTAGATTGGTGCACGAATGCAGTAGATCTGAAATTCATTTTCTAGATCTTAAAATTAAAGTGGTTGGTAGTTCCCTTAAAACCTCTACTTTCTTCAAGGAGACTGACAGGAACGGATTTATTGACACATCTAGTTGCCACCATGTGTCGTGGCTTAGATCCGTTCCTGTCAGTCAGTTCCTCAGACTCAAGAGGAACTGTTCCAATAGAGCGGACTTCCTGCAGGAGGCTAGCTCCTTGAAGTCCAAGTTTTTGGAGAAGGGGTATAAAGAACAGGATCTTGAAACAGCCCTTATGCAGGCAGATTCCCGTAATAGGGCTGACCTGTTGGTACCACGAGAACGTGAGAGTAATGATGATTTTCAGTTTGCCTTTTTTTCATCATACTCCGTTCAGCATTTCTCTGTTAAAAAATTGATCAGGAAGCATTGGCACATCCTAAAGAACGACAGCCTCCTGGGCCCTGTACTACCGGAAGCTCCTAAAGTCATTTTTAGGGGTGTGCCTCCGCTGAGGCTTCAAGTGGCCCCCAACATTGTGGATCCACCTAAGACCATCTCTTTTTTTCAGGAGAGGGGTGGTTTTTATCCATGTAGAGGTTGTGCCATCTGCAAGGTTAATGCTTGTAGGTCTAGGAGGGTTGAGACGTTCTTTTCCAATGCCACACAACGTAATGTTAAAATCAAGCCGTTCATCACATGTTCCACACGGCACGTCGTCTACCTACTACGTTGCCCTTGTGGCCGTGAATATGTGGGTAGGACGATACGAAAGTTACACGTGCGGTTGCAGGAACATGTGGCGAATATACTGAAGGCATTCCCAAAACATAGTGTCTCTAGACACTATGATGAATGTCATGGGAATGACCCCAAAGGCACTGTCTTTTTAGGCATTGATAAATTTTCAGGCAGTTGGAGGGGTAGTAACCGTACCAAGGTGTCTCACAACTAAAGACCAGCTGGATTTATCGGTTGAAGACCTACGCCCCTCACGGGTTAAATATTGATTGGGATATTAATTCCTTTATCAATAATGCCTGATGAAGGGGTTTTCAGTATGTTCTGCACTGTTGGTTATCATAATTTTATTTTGTTTTTATTTGTGGGATAGTTTTAAATGTTTTTATTCTATATTTTTTGTGATGCTATTAAACTGTCATATTGTGTATCATATTTAGTTCACATTTTTAGTTACAGTTATAATTTTCCCTTCATGTCAATGTAAGTTATGTAATGGAGCACTCTCGGGAATTTTTGTTTCTGGCCGCTAGATGGCGGTGTTTCCCTGCAAAGTCTAGCACGACTGTTCCCCTGGTTACCTATAGGTTTCCCCCGTTTTGAAGCTCTTTTAAATAAGGTTTCTTTCTTAAGATCAAATATGCACTAGAAGTCCTTTGAAATATAAGGCACATATATCTCTTGTGCAATCATGTTAATATTTGATCGGTTTATCGCTGTTTGCGGTCTCCAATTCCGGGTTTAGCTCCGGATGTTGACATTCAAAGGTCACACTTCTGGTTCCGGGTCGTTGGTCTCCTTCCTGTTGATGGTTTGGGATGACCTCTTCCTGCTGGCTCCGGATTGGACGCAGCGAGTTCCGCCCTGTCTCACCCAGCATATAAGGAAAGACGTTCTGCCATAGGCCACACCCCCTGACGAAGTCACGTGTTGACGAAACCGGTCGGAGGAGGAGCCTGCGGTTCGTCGTGCTGAGGCCAGCAAGGAGACACGGCGGCCATTTTATTGGTTGGAAACAAAGGTTCTGAGAGTATAGCTCCGAGACATGCTGTGATTTCTTCATGCAAACGTGAGTTCCCACTCTGCTTTTACTGAATAAACCTATGAACGTACTTCACTATTGGAGTTGTCCCTCTTTTCCTTATGTTCACTTGTTCCGGTCGGAGCTGCTGAGGGAACACTGGGAATCGATACATGTCGATCTGGGCACTGATTTGATCACACAGGCTGTCTTTGATCCTTGTAATGGGGGTCATTGCAATTTGGTAAGAGGCCATTTATTATCTTGGTGGCGGTTCCTGCACTCGGGGCTTTTTCCAAGTTTGAAGTGGTGGACAGTTTCCCTTCTTTATTGGAGCACTCTCTGATGAACTTTTGTTTACTGCACTTTTGTATTTGATCCATTTGAACATTTGTATGGACTGTGGATTCAATTGTGTTAGCGCTGCACCAATCCCATTCTAGATCCCGAATCCATACCTGTATCTCCGGCTGCAGGGTGTTGAAAAAATGTTCCAATAGAAACAGCTGTAACACATCCTCTCCTGATATCGCTTGACAACCGGTAATCCCGAGGGAGGCTGTTCTGTAAAGACGGCAGGCCCACTCGGTGTAGGAATCCCCGCTGTGTTTTTTGGACTCCCAGGTATTCCCAGGTATAGCTCTAAAGGCTTCGGCAGCTCTACCTGTTAATTTCCCGGCCAGGATGGAAACCCATTCGTCTGTGGGTACTTTGTGTAAGGCACATTGTCTTTCAAAGTCGGCTAAGTAGCCATCTATTTCCCCCTCCGATTCCTGGAAGCTCTTAAAGGCTGCGAAGGGTACCTTTTTCCGTTTTGTTGGGGCTGGAGCATTCTCCACAGTTGGGCTCACTGGTCTCTGGATCTCCGCCATGCGCAACTGGTATTGTCGTTTCTCCCGGTTCTCAGCGATAGCGGCGTTCATCACCTGGGAAATGATGTCTGCAGGAGGATTGGGTCCATTCAACGCCAACCGCATACGCACAGTCCGCATCAACTCATCCTCCAGGTTCGGGGTTACTGCTCCAGTCACACCGTCGTTTCGGTCCATTTCCATCAGCTCGGCCAGTAGTTCCTTTTTGGTGCGGTTATTTGCTGGTCGGCCACGGTTCTCCAAAAAATCTTTCAAGGTTGACCTCTTCAAGTTTCCATAGCGATTCTCCATCTGCTCATTCCGTTCTCAGAACCAGTTGTAGCATCTCCTCTAGGGGAAAAGAACCATCCCACCGCTTGCCACCAGTTGTAGAGGCCGCCCCCATGGAAAGAGGGGTTTCGCCGCCAGAGATAACTGAGATCACAGACTCCCCAGAAGATCTTGAAAAATTCATAGAGTTGTGTGTTCGTCTGGATCTCCGGTATCATGAAAGGTGCCAGGAGAGACTCAGAACTCATAAGCTTCCAAGGCTGGTATATCGCTTGGCCCCTAACTTCCAAGCACCACCTCAGCCTGAACCCGAAATTTCTGTTGAATCCAAGTCTCCTGTGGAACCCATGGAAGTCAGCCATCTCCACCTCTCAGAATCGGAGAGACAGAGGAGGCGTGCATTGGGCTTATGCTTATACTGTGGACTGAAAGGACATTTGCTATCTAGTTGTCCAGCCCGTCCAGTAAAAGACAGGGTCTAACCAGTGTGGGAGGAGCTGGGTTAGACCTTACAAGTACTGCCTCCAAAACCAAGACTACTGTACCCGCAATCTTCCACTTAGCTTCTAAACTTGTCTCCTGTGAGGCTTTTGTAGATTCGGGAGCCGCTGGTATATTCTTGGATTACAATTTTGCTAAAGAAAATAACATCCCATTTGTTCCAAAGTCTAGACCCCTGAGCATTACCACCCTGAATGGACAGCCGTTGGGAGATGGCCTTGTCAAGTTTGAGACCACCACTATCACCGTTCAGGTAGGCGCACTCCATAAAGAGGAAATCATCCTGTCTCTTATTGATTCCCCACTTCTGCCTGTTATCCTTGGCTACCCATGGTTACAACAATACAACCCTTCCTTTGATTGGGTAAAGGGAGAATTGAGCTCTTGGGGGTCTTCCTGTTATTTGAACTGTTTATCTCGACCCACAAGACTTTCTGGTTGTCTGTTGGCTTCCGCAGCCATCCCTCCTACCTTGCCTCCTGAATACTATGAATTTGCAGATGTGTTTTGCAAGAGAAAGGCGGAGGTTTTACCTCCACATTGTTCTTTTGACTGTACGATTAATCTGATCCCTGGAGCACCTCTTCCCAAAGGAAGGACTTATCCCCTGTCTTTGCCTGAACAAAAGTCCATGGAGAAATATGTCAAAGACAACTTGGAAAGAGGTTTTATTCGACCCTCTTCTTCTCCAGTTGGGGCAGGTTTCTTCTTTGTCGAAAAGAAGGATGGGGTCTTCGACCATGCATAGACTATCGAGGGTTAAATCAGATTACTGTAAAAGACTTCTACCCGTTGCCTCTTATTCTGGAGTTATTTGATGTGCTTAAGGGAGCCATTATCTTCACTAAACTTGACCCCCGAGGGGCTTATAATCTGGTTCGAATTAGAGAGGGAGATGAGTGGAAGACAGCTTTCAACACCCGCAATGGACACTATGAGTATCTGGTTATGCCATTTGGCCTCTGTAACGCTCCTGCTGTCTTCCAACGTTTCATGAATGACATTTTTCAAGACTTCAGCAACAGTTTTGTGATAATCTACCTGGATGATATCTTAATTTTTTCCAAGACTCACCTTGAGCACTGCTCACATGTAAGGCAAGTATTACAGCGGCTGAGAGAAAACCACCTGTATGCAAAGATTGAGAAGTGCAATTTTCATCAAAACCAGATATCTTTTCTTGGATACATCATCAATAGTGTCGGTTTCCAAATGAAACCACAGAAACTTTCTGCTGTCTTGCAATAGCCCCAACCGACCACTTTGAAAGGACTCCAAAGCTTTCTGGGGTTTGTAAATTACTACAATCGTTTCATAAAAGGTGTTGCCTCCATAGCTGCCCCCATTACTGCTATGACTAGGAAAATCACCAATTGCAAACTGTGAAGCAGAATCAGCTTTCCAGCTTTTAAAAGGGATGTTCAGCAAGGCTCCAATTCTTCAGCATCCAAACTCTTATCTCCAGAACATAGTTGAGGTGGATGCCTCTGAGGTAGGAGCACGTGCTGTGCTGTCCCAGAGACAACCTAAGACCGGTAAGATTCATCCAGTGGCGTTTTTTTCTAAAAAGTTTTCTCCAGCCGAGATGAATTACGATGTTGGGAATCGAGAACTACTGGCTATAAAACTTGCATTAACCGAATGGCGACATCTTCTGGAAGGGGCTCTAAAGCCTTTTTCTATCCTGACTGACCATAAAAACCTGCTGTATCTTCAGACTGCTAAACGTTTGAATTCACGTCAAGCTCGATGGGCTCTGTTCTTTTCCCGTTTTAATTTTGTCCTTTCCTATGTCCTGGGCATAAGAACAGGAAGGCAGATGCTCTTTCCAGATAGTTTGTTACTTCTGAAGAAGATCAACCTACCGAACAATATACTGTATAATTCCACCTCACAAGATTGTCGTACAGATCTCTGCAGCTCTTTCCCAACAGTTACAGGAAACCCAGAATCGTTTTCCTCAAGGGCTGAAAATACCACCAGGTCGCCTGTTTGTAGCCCCCAGCCTCAGGAGTGTTATCTGGTCATCGAGGTATCACAATCACTCTTAAGACCTTGCAGCATCATGTTTGGTGGCCTCATATGAAAAGAGATGTTACAGACTATGTGGCTGCCTGTCCTCCCTGTGCTGCTAATAAAGTACCCCGCACATTGCCTGCTGGGCTATTACAACCGCTCCCTGCACCTCGCCAGCCTTGGACCCATTTAACTATGGACTTCATTACAGAGTTACCCAAATCTGATGGCATGACTGCTATATGGGTCATAGTGGATCGCTTTTCAAAAATGTCTCATTTTGTACCACTCTCTGGATTACCTACAGCGGAAGCTCTGTCTACCCTCTTCCTTTCTCATGTTGTGAAACATCATGGTATACCTACCAATATTGTCTCAGACCACAGATCTCAGTTCATTTCCCGATTCTGGAGAGTGTTTTGTAAGAAACTGGGAGTAACGCTCTCACTCTCGACCTCACATCACCCGTTAACATATGGTCAAACCGAACGCATGAACTAGACCCTTGAAATCTATCTTTGGCATTACATCAACTCGCTACACTCCAATTGGTCTAAGTATTTGCCCTTGACTGAATTCGCCATTAACTCTCATTGGCACAGTGCTCTACATACCACACCATTCTACGCAGCCCCGGGATATCACCCTCAGACCTTTCCATTACTTCAGCCTTCATCCAGATCAACAGGTGAAGAATATCTTGCTACACTGGAAAAAGATTTGCTTATTGTTACGGAAGTCAGCAGGCAGATATGAACGTTTCTCCAACAGACGAAGATGCCATATACCTTCATGTGCGGTGGGGGACAGAGTTTGGCTGTTGTCTTGCTAACTAGATTAAACTCTTCCTTATCTCTCACTGTTATACAAAACAGGCACACTTCTAAGCATAAGACATATTTTATTCACCTATCTTCTACAAGCTAAAATACACCATAATCATGAAAGTAAGAATCAATACATTTACCGGATATTGTATCATCACTCCGTGATCGGGGGACTCATCATCGATCGTAGGAGGTACCCGTCAATGTTATCTGCATCACACAACGCATCCGCCGTGGCTAAAAAAAGAAAGTCCCAAAATCCCTGGGCTTTCCCTGAACTTTATGGATAGAATCCCATTAATACCACGCCTTGCGCGGTCTCGTATACCCCTAAGGATTGGCTAATTTGATCACTGCTCATAACCATGATGATCACATGGACTACTAGTTATAGTTAAGTTCTGTTTGTGCGCGCTTACGGTCACGCGCCTCTTGCACAACCCAAAAAGATAGTGACATGCACAGTTGAAAGACTCAAGGAGGTGTGGCGCGTGATCATGACTTATAAGCCAATTATCAGCCACATCCCCCGTGCTGTTTTGAGTCCTTCAGACTTGCTTTTCTGAACTGTAATAACCTTGTTAGTTTCATGGAGGACAGGAGTCATTACTATCACTGACTGAATATGGACTCTATCTAATACTATACCAGTCACTCACACGACCATATCAGAATCGTATCACAAACGGTCCTTAATGACTTCTGTCCATATATGAAACCATAATGACTTTTTCCTTTTTACAGCATACCCTGTATGCCAAGTTGCAATTCCATATAGATAGAATCACAACTGCGCACGTCACCACCAACAAAGGGTGTACTAAAGCACTCAATGTTTGGGTCGCTGATGGCGACCAACCAGTGAATGCATCCCACCAATGGTGAGAGGTAGCACCTGCTATACTAGAACCCACTTTAACCAGTTTTCCAGCTACTACAGTGGTACTGATCATATGAGTAATTATACTGTTGTTCAATTGTCCAATTACTTTCTTTATTTCCGAAGAATCATTAAGGATTTTATGGAGTTTGGTAAGATTGAAATCCCAATTTGGCACTTTTAATTTAGTTGCATCCCAATCTATGTTAACTGCCATATCTATATCTCTAGTCAACATAAATGTTTCATTTTCCCACATTAGTATGGAGACGTTGTTTAAGCATCCAGTGAAGGGCACCTTCATTTTTGGAACAGCAGACAAATTAGTTGCCATACAGACCACCTGTGGAGCAATTTCCACCATCCACCAATAGTCTGCAGGCATAATAACCCATTCACATTGATTTACAGTGTTCTGTAATAAACAAGGTTCATAAACAGAAGACTGCAATTTACAAATTTTCCCTTCCAAAGTAGAGTCACAGAATGTCAGATCATGAGTCTTATTATTTTCATCCACATATTGACCATTAAATTGTGGGACCCAAAAATGTTGATTATTAAGTGGCCCCACTAATAAGGGTAATACTATAAATTTACACATTATACTTGTCTTTGTTACATTATACATTACTATTATTCCTTGACAGATTGTGTCATTGCACACCATTTTCTGCGGTTCCAAATGTATCCAATTATTTGGAGATATTGCGTCAAATACGGTCCTCCACACATTTTCGTTTCCAGTGATTAGACTTGTCTGGTAATTTGATTTTTGCACCTGTTGATAAATATTTTGCAAGGAACCCACCGTCCAATTCACAAATTTTGTAACATTTTGATCAAAACCTAAAGCAAAATCATTGGAGGCATTCTGTAAATTTAGCATAATAGCATCTATTCCAGACTGTTTTCTCACGGGTGCCCAAATAGTTGGCATCCAGCGAGCTTGCAAAGTCAAAGCATCATTCATTTTACTACCAGCATTGTGCATTCTATTAGCTAAGGTTTCAATGTCAAAGCTATTTAAAGTTCCAGTAATAGTTCCATATCCTCCTGGGTGTCATACCATGCTCTTTTATATCGCCCCCATAAGCAAAGCTTGATAGGAGGAAAAGTTATTTGAGCATGAATGACTGTCTTTTGCGCATGTTGTCCCACTTTCTCACAAGTGGAAGGAAGTCTCTTAATAAGTCCTGGATCTATTCGTGCACTGTCCACATTTGCAAAAATTAGATATTGTGCCCAAATAGTTTAATTTTAATTTTTAATTTCAGAACCGTTTGTACACATTAGAACATTTAAAGTTGCTAGAGGAAATCAGAAGGTGGTATTAGCCGTCACTGAACAATTTTTAACCAATCTCAGTCTGTCTCCCCGAGTTAGGTGTGTTTCAGTTTGCCTCCTGCCTGTTCCGAACTCCTCCTACTCCTCATCCTGCCTTTGGGGTACAAAAAATAGTAATCGGGGCCTAGTCTGGGTCTGTACGTGTGCGATAGATACACCTTTTGATATCATATTTTCTATTCCTCTATTCAATCTACACCCTTGGGGTAAAAAGAATTAAATTGCGGCATAGTCAGTATCGGTACATGTGAGATACACCTTTCCAATTTTTGGGGCTCATCTTACACTGCCGAGGATTGCAGGGTGTTTCAGTTTGCTTCCTGCCTGTTCC
Organism: Pelophylax lessonae; assembly: GCF_965119305.1. NCBI lineage: Eukaryota > Metazoa > Chordata > Amphibia > Anura > Ranidae > Pelophylax > Pelophylax lessonae. The sequence goes on along the minus strand of NC_138768.1, from coordinate 491,146,756 downwards.
GAACTCCTCCTACTCCTCATCCTGCCTTTGGGGTACAAAAAAAAGTAATCGGGGCCTAGTCTGGGTCTGTACGTGTGAGATAGATACACCTTTTGATATCATATTTTCTATTCCGCTATTCAATCTACACCCTTGGGGTAAAAATAATTAAATTGCGACATAGTCAGTATCGGTACGTGTGAGATACACCTTTCCAATTTTTGGGGCTCATCTTACACTGCCGAGGATTGCAGGGTGTTTCAGTTTGCCTCCTGCCTGTTCCGAACTCCTCCTACACCTCATCCTGCCTTTGGGGTACACAAAATAGTAATCGGGGCCTAGTCTGGGTCTGTACGTGTGAGATAGATACACCTTTTGATATCATATTTTCTATTCCACTATTCAATCTACACCCTTGGGGTAAAAAGAATTAAATTGCGACATAGTCAGTATCGCTACGTGTGAGATACACCTTTCCAATTTTTGGGGCTCATCTTACACCGCCGAGGATTGCAGGGTGTTTCAGTTTGCCTCCTGCCTGTTCCGAACTCCTCCTACTCCTCATCCTGCCTTTGGGGTATAAAAAATAGTAATCGGGGCCTAGTCTGGGTCTGTACGTGTGAGATAGATACACCTTTTGATATCCTATTTTCTATTCCGCTATTCAATCTACACCCTTGGGGTAAAAAGAATTAAATTGCGGCATAGTCTGTATCGGTACGTGTGAGATACAACTTCCAATCTTTTGGGGCGCATCTAACACCGCCGAGGATTGCAGGGTGCTTCAGTTTGCCTCCTGTTCCGAACTCCTACTCCTCATCCTGCCTTTGGGGTACAAAAAATAGTAATCGGGGCCTAGTCTGGGTCTGTACGTGTGAGATAGATACACCTTTTGATATCATATTTTCTATTCCGCTATTCAATCTACACCCTTGGGGTAAAAAGAATTAAATTGCGGCATAGTCTGTATCGGTACGTGTGAGATACACCTTTCAATCTTTTGGGGCGCATCTTCCACCGCCGAGAATTGCAGGGTGCTTCAGTTTGCCTCCTGTTCCGAACTCCTCCTACTCCTCATTCTGCCTTTGGGGTACAAAAAATAGTAATCGGGGCCTAGTCTGGGTCTGTACGTGTGAGATAGATACACCTTTTGATATCATATTTTCTATTCCGCTATTCAATCTACACCCTTGGGGTAAAAAGAATTAAATTGCGGCATAGTCAGTATCGGTACGTGTGAGATACACCTTTCCAATTTTTGGGGCTCATCTTACACTGCCGAGGATTGCAGGGTGTTTCAGTTTGCTTCCTGCCTGTTCCGAACTCCTCCTACTCCTCATCCTGCCTTTGGGGTACAAAAAAAAGTAATCGGGGCCTAGTCTGGGTCTGTACGTGTGAGATAGATACACCTTTTGATATCATATTTTCTATTCCGCTATTCAATCTACACCCTTGGGGTAAAAATAATTAAATTGCGACATAGTCAGTATCGGTACGTGTGAGATACACCTTTCCAATTTTTGGGGCTCATCTTACACTGCCGAGGATTGCAGGGTGTTTCAGTTTGCCTCCTGCCTGTTCCGAACTCCTCCTACACCTCATCCTGCCTTTGGGGTACACAAAATAGTAATCGGGGCCTAGTCTGGGTCTGTACGTGTGAGATAGATACACCTTTTGATATCATATTTTCTATTCCGCTATTCAATCTACACCCTTGGGGTAAAAAGAATTAAATTGCGACATAGTCAGTATCGGTACGTGTGAGATACACCTTTCCAATTTTTGGGGCTCATCTTACACCGCCGAGGATTGCAGGGTGTTTCAGTTTGCCTCCTGCCTGTTCCGAACTCCTCCTACTCCTCATCCTGCCTTTGGGGTATAAAAAATAGTAATCGGGGCCTAGTCTGGGTCTGTACGTGTGAGATAGATACACCTTTTGATATCATATTTTCTATTCCGCTATTCAATCTACACCCTTGGGGTAAAAAGAATTAAATTGCGGCATAGTCTGTATCGGTACGAGTGAGATACAACTTCCAATCTTTTGGGGCGCATCTAACACCGCCGAGGATTGCAGGGTGCTTCAGTTTGCCTCCTGTTCCGAACTCCTACTCCTCATCCTGCCTTTGGGGTACAAAAAATAGTAATCGGGGCCTAGTCTGGGTCTGTACGTGTGAGATAGATACACCTTTTGATATCATATTTTCTATTCCGCTATTCAATCTACACCCTTGGGGTAAAAAGAATTAAATTGCGGCATAGTCTGTATCGGTACGTGTGAGATACACCTTTCAATCTTTTGGGGCGCATCTTCCACCGCCGAGAATTTCAGGGTGCTTCAGTTTGCCTCCTGTTCCGAACTCCTCCTACTCCTCATTCTGCCTTTGGGGTACAAAAAATAGTAATCGGGGCCTAGTCTGGGTCTGTACGTGTGAGATAGATACACCTTTTGATATCATATTTTCTATTCCGCTATTCAATCTACACCCTTGGGGTAAAAAGAATTAAATTGCGGCATAGTCTGTATCGGTACGTGTGAGATACACCTTTCCAATTTTTGGGGCTCATCTTACACCGCCGAGGATTGCAGGGTGTTTCAGTTTGCCTCCTGCCTGTTCCGAACTCCTCCTACTCCTCATCCTGCCTTTGGGGTACAAAAAATAGTAATCAGGGCCTAGTCTGGGTCTGTATGTGTGAGATAGATAAACCTTTTGATATCATATTTTCTATTCCGCTATTCAATCTACACCCTTGGGGTAAAAAGAATTAAATTGCGGCATAGTCAGTATCGGTACGTGTGAGATACACCTTTCCAATTTCTGGGGCTCATCTTACACCGCCGAGGATTGCAGGGTGTTTCAGTTTGCCTCCTGCCTTTTCCGAACTCCTACTCCTCATCCTGCCTTTGGGGTACAAAAAATAGTAATCGGGGCCTAGTCTGGGTCGGTACGTGTGAGATAGATACACCTTTTGATATCATATTTTCTATTCCGCTATTCAATCTACACCCTTGGGGTAAAAAGAATTAAATTGCGGCATAGTCTGTATCGGTACGTGTGAGATACACCTTCCAATCTTTTGGGGCGCATCTTCCACCGCCGAGGATTGCAGGGTGCTTCAGTTTGCCTCCTGTTCCCAACTCCTCCTACTCCTCATCCTGCCTTTGGGGTACAAAAAATAGTAATCGGGGCCTAGTCTGGGTCTGCACGTGTGAGATAGATACACCTTTTGATATCATATTTTCTATTCCGCTATTCAATCTACACCCTTGGGGTAAAAAGAATTAAATTGCGGCATAGTCTGTATCGGTACGTGTGAGATACACCTTTCCAATTTTTGGGGCTCATCTTACACCGCCGAGGATTGCAGGGTGTTTCAGTTTGCCTCCTGTTCCGAACTCCTCCTACTCATCATCCTCATCCTGCCTTTAGGGTACAAAAAATTGTAATCGGGGCCTAGTCTGTGTTTGTACGTGTGAGATACACCATTTTATAAAAAATTTTTTATTCCGCTATTCAATCTACACCCTTTTTGAGTGTAAAAAATTAGAGCTCCTGTTGCAAGGAGAGGACGTGGTCGATCTGTGCCAGCTACACGCACAAGTTAAACACCTTCCTCAAGTGTGAGTAGGCGACAGAACCTGCAGCAGTATTTGGTAGGGCATCATGCGCCTCTAGAAGTGATGAGGCCAGAAGAAGTACAGGCGATAGTAGATTGGGTTGCTGACAGTGCCTCCAGTTCCTTCACATTGTCTCCCACCCAGTCTACTGCAGAAAGGTCAGAGTTGGCAGCCAATGTCCAACCGTCTTTCACCTCACCCCCTTGCAAATCAGGCAAGCAGTCTGAGCCCCAAGTAATGCAGCAGTCTCTTCTTCTTTTTGATGACTCTGTCAGCAGGGTTTCCCAGGGCCATCCACCTAGCCCTGCCCCAGAAGTGGAAGAGATTGAGTGCAGCGATGCCCAACCACTTATTTCTCAAGATGAGTACATGGAAGGACCATCGCAGCACGTCTCCGATGATGACGAAACGCAGGTGCCAACTGCTGCGGCACTCAGAATTGTGGAGACCGACAAGGAGGGCAGGGGTGAAGACTGGGTGGAAGATGATGTGGAGGACGATGAGGTCCTCGACCCCACATGGAATGAAGGTCATGCAGGTGACCTGAGTAGTTTGGAGGAAGAGGCGGTGGTCGCACAGAGCCACCGGCACAGCAGAAGAGGGAGCAGGGTGCAGAAGCGGAGCGGCCGTGCCCTAGACACTACGCCTGCTACTGCCCAATGCAGCAAGGGACCGAGCGCACCAAAGCCAGCTCAAAGGAGTTCTCTAGCGTGGAAGTTCTTCAGAAAATGTGCTGATGACAGGACACGAGTGGTTTGCAACCTGTGCAATCAGAGCCTGAAGCAAAGCATAAACCTTCTCAACCTGAGCACAACCTGCATGATCAGGCATCTAAGTGCAAAGCACGAGCTGCAGTGGAGTAGACACCTTTAAAACCAAGAAAGATCTCTGGCTCCTCCTGCTTCCTCTTCTGCTGCAGTCTCGGCCTCTACATCCACCTCTGTAGTGATACCGGCACCTGCCACCCCGCAAGCAGATGATCTGTCAGCAACACCACCACCTGGGTCACCAACCATCTCCACAATGTCCTGTGGAAGCATTCAGCTTTCCATCTCCCAAACACTTCAGAGGAAGAGGAAGTACCCCCCTACCCACCCGCGATCCCTGGCCCTGGATGCCAGCATTTCAAAATTCTTGGCCTTTGAAATGCTGTCATTCTGTCTGGTGGAGACGCACAGTTTTAAAAGCCTTATGTCGGTGGCTGTCCCACAGTACGTCGTGCCCAGCCGCCACTACTTTTCCAGGCAAGCCATCCCTTCCCTGCACAACCAAGTGGGGGAAAAAATCAGGTGTGCACTGCGCAACGCCATCTGTGCCAAGGTCCACCTAACTACCGATACGTGGACCAGTAAGCACGGTCAGGGGTGTTATATCTCCCTAACGGCACACTGGGTAAATGCAGTGGCGGATGGGCCTGAGGCGGATAGCAATTTGGCGCATGTCCTTCCACCACCGAGGATTGCAGGGCGCTTCAGTTTGCCTCCTGTTCCTAACTCCTCCTACTCCGCTTCCTCATCCTCTACCGCCTCCTCATCCGGTCAGCGTAACACCTTCACCACCAACTTCAGCACAGCCAGGGGTAAACGACAGCAGGCAGTTTTAAAACTTACCTGTTTGGGGGAAAAACCACACACCGCGCAGGAGTTGTGGAGGAGCATGGAACAGCAGACAAATGAGTGGTTGCTGCCAGCCAGCCTCAAGCCCGGCCTGGTGGTGTGCGATAACGGGCAAAATCTCATAGCAGCTCTGGGCCTAGCCGGTTTGGCGCACATCCCTTGCCTGGCGCATGTGCTGAATTTGGCGGTGCAGAGGTTCCTTAAAAATTACCCCGATATGTCAGAGCTGCTGCAGAAAGTGCGGGCCGTCTGTGCGCACTTTCGGCGTTCTCACCCTGCTGCTGCTCGCCTGTCAGCGATGCAGCGTAACTTCGGCCTTCCCGCTCACCGCCTCATATGTGACGTGCCCACAAGGTGGAACTCCACCTTGCACATGCTGGAAGGACTGTGCGAGCAGCAGCAGGCCATAGTGGAGTTTCAGCTGCAGCACGCACGCGTGAGTCGCTCTGCGGAACAGCACCACTTCACCACCAATAACTGGGCCCCCATGCGAGACCTGTGTGCCTTGTTGCGCTGTTTTGAGTACTCCACCAACATGGCCAGTGCCGATGATGCCGTTGTCAGCTTAACTATCCCACTTCTATGCCTCCTTCAAAAAACGATTCGGGCAATGATGGAAGAGGATGTAGCACAGGATGAGGATGAGGAGGAGGAGGAGGAGGAGGAGGATGAAGAGGTAATATTTCCAAGGCTTTCATGTCAGTCATTCGCAAGTGGCTCCGAGGGTGGGTTCCTGCACCCACAAACGCCAGGGACACAATTGTCCAGCAGGGGCACAGTTCTGGAGGATGAGGAGGAGGAGATGGAGGAGGAGATGGAACCATGTTCACAGCAGGGTGGCACCCAGGCCAGCTCATGGCCATCACTGGTGCGTGGCTGGGGGGATACAGAGGACACAGACGATACACCACAGAGGACAGCCTTTCGTTGCCTCTGGGCAGCCTGGCACACATGAGCGATTACATGCTGCAGTGTCTCCACAACGACCGCCGAGTTGCCCACATTCTAACTTGTGCTGATTACTGGGTGGCCACGCTGCTGGATCCCCGTTACAAGGACAACGTACCGTCCTTAATTCACTCACTGGAGCGCGATCGCAAGATGCGCGAGTACAAGCGCACGCTGGTAGACGCGATGCTGCTGGCATTCCCACCTGACAGCGGGGCCACAGTGGAAGCACAAGGCCAAGGCAGAGGAGGAGGAGGAAGAGGTTGCCAACGCAACCAGGGCACCGCCAGCACCTCAGAAGGCAGGGTTAGCATGGCCGAAATGTGGAAAAGCTTTGTCAGCACGCCACAACAAACAGCAGCACCAGCAGCTCATATGGAACGTCTTAGCAGGAGGCAGCATTTCACCAACAAGGTGGAGCAGTATGTGTGCACACGCCTACATGTAGTGAATGACGGGTCTGCCCCTTCAACTTCTGGGTCTCCAAATTGGGCACATGGCCTGAGCTTGCCCTTTACGCCTTGGAGGTGCTGGCGTGCCCTGCAGCCAGTGTATTATCTGAACGTGTATTTAGCACGGCTGGGGGCGTTATCACAGACAAGCGCAGCCGCCTGTCCAGAGACAATGTGGACAAGCTCACGTTCATTAAAATGAACCAGGCATGGATCCCACAGGACTTTTCCGTACCTTGTGCAGAATAGAGATGGATACCGACCTTACCCAGCCATTGTTCTACTTTTGATCTTTCTCACTCTTTTGGTGTGTACCCTCATTTAAAATGACTGAAAAAAATGCAGTGTTAGCTACCTCGTCCTCCTCCACCGCCGCTTCCACCTACACCGCCACATCCACCACCACCTCAACCTCCCTCCTACTCCATATGGGCCTCGTCCTTCACAGATGAAGAATTTTTTTTATTTTTCTGTTTTTTTGTTGTTTTAAGTTATTTCCCTATCCACATTTATTTGCAGAGCACTTGCCATGCTCTTAACTACGTTTTGCTGCCATTTGCAGCACTCTAGCCCTTTCCATTGGTGTTTTAGAGCCATTTTAGTGCCTGAAAGTTCGGGTCCCCATTGACTTCAATGGGGTTCGGTGTCCGGGTAAAGTTCGGAAAAAGTCCGGGACAGGGACCCGGACTTTTTTTTCAAGTTCGGCCGAACCCGCCGAACACGGACATCCAGGTGTCCGCTCAACTCTAGCTAGCACATGATGTACCCATGGCAGGACATATGGGGATGACCAAGACATTAAATCTCCTCACTAGACAATTTTGGTGGCCTGGTATGCGAACAACGGTGCAACAGTTTGTTTCCTCTTGTGAAACCTGTGCTAGATCCAAGTCTGACACTACAAAACCATTCGGACTACTTTGTAGTCTACCCATACCTACGGTTCCATGGGAGGTATTATCCCTCGATTTTATAGTCGAGTTACCTCCTTCTAAAGGTTTCACTACAATATTAGTGTCTGTAGACCATTTAACCAAGATGGCACATTTTGTTCCTTTTCGGAGATTACCCTTATCTAAGGAGACAGCTGAGTTACTTGTAAAGCATGTATTCAAATTACATGGTATTCCTAAGACTCTTATTTCAGATCGAGGGTCACAATTAATTTAAAAATTCTGGCAATCTTTATGTTGTATCTTACGCATTGAACGGAAATTAACATCACCATATCATCCACAAACTAATGGTCAGACTGAGCGAGTTAACCAGTGCATAGAACAGTATCTGCGTTGTTATACTTCATACCTTCAAGATGATTGGGCAGATATACTCCATTTGGCAGAATTTGCCTATAACAATGCAGTTCATAGTATTACCAAGCAAAGCCCTTTCTTCCTCAACTATGGGTTCCATCCAACACTTCTCCCTCCTCGTATTCTTCCTTCTAGTAATCCAGTAGCTACTGATTACCTGACACAAATCAAAAATTCTCTGGATCTACTCAACACCACCATTTCTCACGCTCATAGTCAACAAAAATGTTACTATGATCTCCGTAGGAGACCTTCTCCTCAGTATACTATTGGTGACCTTGTTTGGTTATCCACAAAAAATGTAAGATTACGGATTCCCAGTAAGAACTTGGACCTTTATATTTGGGACCCTTTCCTATTGAAAAACGTATTGGAACATCTGCAGTCCGTATTACCTTACCAACAGACTTAAAGATACATCCCATATTTCATGTATCATTACTAAAACCCCATGTTCCAAATCAGGGTATTAGAAGTACAGCCATACCTCCACCACCTGTGCAGGTAGATGGAGGTGAAGAATATGAAGTACAAGAGATTTTAGACTCTTGAAGTTATAGAGGGAAACTACAATATTTACTAATATGGAAGAATTATGGTCCCCAAGATGACACCTGGTTGGATGCCTCAGAAGTTCATGCACCTTGGCTTATTCAGAGGTTTCATACCAAACACCCTGAGAAACCGAGCTTATAGGCCTTCTGGAGCCGGAGTAAAGAGAATTAAGTCGGGTGACTTAACATAATCTCTGCAATACTACTGAGTGGTTTCCTGCAGCTGAAGATCCAAACCCCTAATTATAAATAGCAGAGCGTTACACACAGCTGCTGCCATCAGAGGTATCCATATATGCTGAGCGCAAACGCTGTTTGTGTCAGAATATATAAAATCAGTGTGGCAGCAGACGGGTACCTACAAGAGAAACAGGTTACTAAAAGAATGAAAAACAAACAAAGTACAGTAAAAGTACAGTAGGAAGAGTAGAAGAACATAAAAATAACTGACACGACAACTGTTTTTGTTTTTTTATTTTATACATATTTTTTTAACACTTTTTTTGTGAACTGCAATTTTCCAGCTTGGGTCTCTTAAAATATCGATAGCCATCGAACATCTTTCGAGACCCTGTGTTTGTGTGCCCTACACTGTGTCGTGCTGTACCCTACACTAAAACTCCACTAGTGTATGGTAGCGACGGAAACAGCCCCCAATGCAGAGACCAGGTTGGTCAGGACAGTCGGGACAATAATAACGGGTGTCACGCCTACATCCGCGCCTGCTACAGACACAACATCTTCTTTGGGGGTATCTTTGGGTAGGGGTACGTGGGAGGACTTGTGGAAAGTGCCTCACATGCAGCCGGCTCACTGCATCTGGAAGGGGAAGTTGGACAGGAACACCTCCTGGGTACAGGTAGGCATTGATGATCTCTTCCTGGAATTCTCGGAAGGATCCGGTTCGTCCTGACGCCCTGTATAGGACAAAGGTGTTCAGCATAGCCAATTGGAATAAATAAACAGCGCCTGGCTTTACGGGCAACTAAATACGGTGCCAAAAGCTGGTCGTTAAGGTCCACCCCTCCCATATTAAAGTTGTAGTCGTGGACACAGAGGGGTTTCTCCATAACGCCAGTTGCCATAGAAATTTGGACTGTCGTGTCTGGGTGAATGGAGGACAGAACGAAAACATCCCGTATATCTCTCCACTTCACTGCAAGCAATTTGTCCATTTTCAAACAGGCTCTCTCCCCCCGACTAAGACGGGAATTTACAAGCCGTTGGGGGAAACCCCGGTGATTAGGTCGCACGGTGCCACATGCGCCAAATTGTAATTCAAGAAGGTGACTAAATAGTGGCACGCTTGTGTAAACGTTGTCCACGTACAAATGGTTCCCCTTTCCGGATAAGGGTAACACCAAGTCCCAAACTATATTGCTACTGCTCCCTATGTAGTCTGGGCAGTTGGGGGGTGGGCTCCACAGTGCTATCTTTTCCCTCATAGACCTGGAAACTAACTGTATAGCTTGTGGCCCTGTCACAGAGCTTTTACAGTTTGACCCCGTATCTGGCACGCTTGCTGGGGAGGTACTGTTTCATAGCAAGGCGGCCAGTAAACCTAATCAGGGACTCGTCAACACAGACAACTTGTTCGGGGGTAAACAAGGCTGCAAACCTGATTGAAGTGGTCTATGAGAGGCCGAATTTTGTAGAGCCGATCATATTCAGGGTCTCCCCGAGGACGACAGATTTCATTGTCATTGAAATGCATAAACCGCAGAATTTGCTCGTATCTCTCCCTGGACATGGAGGCAGAGTACACGTGCATATAGTGAATTGGGCTAGTGGACCAATATAGCCGCAATTCACTCTTTTTGGTTATGCCCATGTTGAGGGAAAGGCCCAGAAAGATTTTAAAATTGGGAACCGATATAGGTTTCCAGGCGAATTGTCTGGCAAGGGGCGAATTTGGGTTGGCAGCGATGAATTGGCATGCATATAAATTTGATTGATCCACAATAGATCCGAAAAGATCTTCCGTGAAGAATAGCTCAAAAAAATTCAGGGGCGTAAAACCAGCTGTCTCCACGTGGATTCCAGGTTGGGCAGTGAATGGGGGAAGTACTGGCACTGTAGTATCAGTGGGTTGCCAATTGGGATATGCCAGTGCATCAGGGAGGGCACTATGGGCTCTACGGGCCTGTTTTCGAATATGCGGTGGCTGCGGGCCACTACTTGTGCTGGCCACCGCACCAGCTTCAACTGCACTTATGGGACTCGCCACGTCACCAAGTGTTACTGCAGTGCTGGTTGTACTAGGTCCAGGGTGTACTAGGCCGCTGGCGCTTGCCAGGCCACCAGAAGGATGAACGGCACTAGTACCGACACTCTGCTCTATACGAGCACCCTGCGATTCCTGCATCTCAGCAACTCCAGAATGGGTCGGGACGTTTGGGTCTAACAGGGACCCATCCGTCGTCGGAGCTATCTGTCAGGGAGCCGCTGCTGTCATCAGGTTCGTATACTGACACTGATTCTGCCAGTGAGGGTTCCCCATCACTCTCATCTGACACGGTCAGTATACTGTGAGCCTCTGCACTACTGTATCAACGTTTGGACATTTTAGTAACTAAATTTACCGGTATAGTAGTGTGACTCACAGGTAAAAAAAGCACCTGGTTGTCAAGGACTATTTCAACCGCTACCAAAAAAAACTGCTAACGCTAGCATGGATCAGGCCTGACTCTGTTAACACAGCGTTTTTTTGTGTTGTGTTTTTTTGTAAGTGACAGTAATCTATTGATTACTACACTTGCCTGGGTGGGGTGGGCTGGGCGGAGGGGTTAAACGCAGGTGCCAGCAGGAATCAGTGCTGATCGTGCAAACACCACGTTTTGGGAACCCTAAACTATGGGGACGCTAGTATAGTTCTGATCAGATCAGATATTGATCTGTTCAAACACTATACTAGTAATGGAAGTGTGTGTGTATGTGTGTGTGTGTGTGTGTGGTAATCAAGGGGTTATTTCTAACTATGCACCGGGGATCTGCGCTATTTTAGACTGACGCTAACACCAGCTAATGTCACCTGTTTATTAATAATAGTGATCAGATAAAAAAAAACTACACTATAAAAGTGACACTGTGACAGGGCAATGAAGGAGTTAACTGGGGGGTGATCGGGGGGGGATCAGGGGTTAAATCTTTATTGGGGGGGTGGCGGGGACCCTAAACCTACTTGGGACAGAAAATAATTCGCTAGTGCGAACTCAAGTCACAATCACACTAATGCAAAAATACAGTAAAACACTATATTACCTGTTTATTAGTGTGCAATGTGACAGGGGGGGGGGTTAACTGGATGCGATCAGGGGGGATCAGGGGGTTATATCTTTATTGGGGGGGTGGCAGGTATGCTAAGTATAAAAGGAACGGCCGCAAGCGGTAAACCTGGTCACAAGTCACACTTATACGGGTATATAGAAAATGCTATATACTGTATACAGTGTGTGTTGTGAAAGGGGGTGTAGGGGTGATCAGGGGGTTAAATCTTTATGGGGGGGTGGCGGGGGCCCTAAACCTCCTTGGGACAGAAACGAACTCGCTAGTGCTAACTCAAGTCACAATCACGCTTATGCAAAATACAATAAAACACTATATTACATGTGTATTAGTGTGCAATGTGACAGGGGGGAAGGGGTTAACTGGATGTGTGATCAGGGGGGGGATCAGGGGGTTAAATATTTATTGGGGGGGAGTGGCGGGTATCCTAAGTATAAAAGGAATGGCCGAAAGTGCTGAACCTGGTCACAAGTCACACTTATACGGGTATATAGGAAAATGCTATATACTGTATACAGTGTGTGTTGTGACAGGGGGTGTAGGGGTTAACTGGGAGGGGGGGCGATTGGGGGTGAAATGTGCCTATCTTAGTGTGTGTGGGTGTGCTGGTGCAATACTCACAGGTTAGATGTGCTCTCTCCTCTCAATTAATCCAAAAAGGATCATGGGAGGGGAGAGCAGGTTTTTTCGGTACCTGTGTTTACATTTCACAGGCACAGATCAGAATCTGATTGGGCAGGAATGATCACCTGGTCTAGACCAAAAATCATTGGCCTGGACCTGATGACTGATCGGTTCTGAACCCAATCAAGCCATCAGCGGCGGCGGGGGCGCGCGGGAGCATGCCCCAGAGCGGCGGGAATGAGCGACGAAGCCCTACGTCGGTTTGCCTGTAGGGGGCTGACTGCCGCAGTAAATAGTCATGCGGCGGTCGGCAAGTGGTTAAGTGGTTAATAGGGGATTGTCCTGGTAGTGTAGTAAACACTTCCTCCTTGCCCACCCACATAGAAAACCAGCAGGTCGGGACTTGGGAGGTCCTAGGTAATGTCAGAAGAGAGTGACTAAGGAACTTCAGATTTCTACTGGTTGAGGAGGCAGCAGGTGGTGATGCATCCCTTCAGGCCCGGACTGGGACAAAAAATATGCGTGGGCATTTTAGACTGAGCAGCCGGGGGGCGTGGCGTGACAGGGGGTGTGGTGGGCATGACATTCGTCGGGACGGTTGATGACAGGATTTTTTTTTTTTTTTTTTACTCAACATTTTATTGTTTTTCAAATACATTACATACGTATCTACAATACATTGACAACATTTACATCACCACTTCGCCCAGCCTCCCCCCATCCCAGCAAGAAATAAACAAGACACACATAAAAAAAGAAAAGAAAAGAAAAGAGAAAAAAAAGAAAAAAAAAAAAAAAAAACCCTTCCTTTAGAGGATGCACACCATGTGATTCCCTTAGTGCACTCTGGCCTTCTGCCCAAGAAAAAAAAAAAAAAAGAAGGGATCAAAATACCTTCTTCAATTTCCATTAGTGCACTTTGACCTTCGGCCCGACAGGCAGAAGGAGGTTTGTACTCTCCCAACAGTGAATAGGAACATAATGTAACACAAAAACAAAAACAACAAAAACATAAACAACAAAAACATAAGAGGAGGGGAGGTGGAACCCTTCCCTACTCCCCCCCATGTCATATACCGTGAACATTTCACTCAGTTCGTGGGACCCCACATCAAAACACATTAATTAACCCCCCATGTCACCAGACCGCACAAATCCAAACTCATCCGTGAGCTACTACCAAAAAAAAAAAAAAAAAAAAACCACAAGCGCCGACAAAGAAATCGTTCCTCCTCGGCACAAGGAAGAAAGTCCTCCCCCTTCCTCTCCCCCCGTCCTTGACGGAGGGAGAGAGGAAGAGAGGAGAGGAAAAAAAAAAAAAAGAAAAAAAAAAAAAAGGGGGATGGGGGGAGAAAAATCCCTATCCCAGACAAGACATACACAACATATATTCCGGATAACCCGCCTAATTGTCAAACCTCCCAGAACTACCTCCTCCACTGTCACACCAGGTATAGAGAGAGCAAGACAGAAGATCGCGGGAGAAAGGAGGAAAGAAGAAAAAAAATAAAAATTTAAGAAAGTTAAAATTAAAATAAAAATGACCTCTCATCCGCCCTCTCCAGCCCACCTCCCCCTCCCCCCCGCGCCCGCCCCCCTAACCTACTGCCTGTAAGTATTCCTCTGAGCATGTGAACAGCGTCCAGGGTTGCCATCGTACCCTATGTCGCTCTTCCATACTTAACCGTGCTGCAGTTAATGATTCCATCCTCTGAATCTCCCTTATTTTGGAGAGCCACAAGCGTACTGTTGGGCTCTGTGTCTGTCCCCACATAGCTGGTATACAAGCCTTCTATACATTTCAATAAATGTATCAAAATAGAATTTCTATATCTTTTAATAGAGTTACTCGTACAATGTAGTAGGCACAATGCCGGATCTTCTCTTACCTTAATTATTGTTAATTTCTCAGTTATTCGGGCCACCTCGTTCCAAAACTCCCCAATTGCTGAGCATGACCAAAATATGTGTAACAAAGTCCCCCCCACTTCCCCGCATCGCCAACATTTGTCCGAGTGTTTTCGATCCATTTTGTGCAGGATCCTCGGCACCCTATACCATCTGGTTAATACTTTATAACTAATCTCCTGATATCTGCTGGCAATTGATGCTTTATGAGCGAGTCTCAGGATTTTGTTTACTTGTTGTTGATTGAGAGAGACAGCAAGATCTTTCTCCCATTTCTGCACAAAACTCGGGCGGTGTAAGTCCTGTGTACCCCCTAAAAGTGAGTACATGTAAGATAGTACATGCGGAATTTGCTCCCCACCCTCACATAAAGACTCAAATGGTGTTAATGACCTTGGGATATACCCCCTATTTTGTAACTGTTTACAATAGTGTCTGATTTGGAATGCACTAAAAATGTCCAACTTCCCTTCGGGCCATGTCATTATCTCTTCAGTAGTTGGTGGATCATTTTGAGTCCATACGTCCCTCAGACGTGCTCTACCTGCCTTGGCTAGCTCTATGATTTTCCCATTGGTATTCCCAGGGATAAAAGAGGAATTTCCTACCAACGGCGTCAATGGTGAGATCGAAGGTGCTACTGCTTGATGGTTTTGTAGTTTTGTTGCTATATGTAGCGTTGCCCCTATTGTCGGGTGGGAAAGTATTTTATCTGTTTTCAGAATGGGAGTCCATGGGGCCAATGGTGTAGGAGAATTCATAATCTCTCTTTCCATGTGTGCCCACTGTTTGTGTGATTGGTTACAGTGCCAATCATACACCCTCATAAGATGGGCTGCCCTATAGTACCGTAACAGGTCAGGCAATCCCACCCCTCCCTTTGCCTTCGGGAGGGTTAAGATCTGCATCCCTATACGGGGAGATTTTTTAGCCCAGATAAAATTTTGAAATAATCTTTTAACCTGAACAAAGAAAGCCATTGGTATTGTAATTGGCACAGCTTGTATAACGTACAAAAGTCGGGGCAACACATTCATTTTTAAAGCACTACATCGGCCGAACCATGACAATACCAATGTCTGCCATTTCTGTACATCAGTCCTCAGTGTCTTCAGAAGTGGGGAGAAATTTACCTCAAACAAATCCGAAGGATTTGAAGTAATATGTATTCCTAAGTATTCTATTGATTGATTATTCCACTGGAAAGGGAAACATTGCCGCAAGTTCTTATATTTTCCTGCAGGTATGGAGACGTTTAATGCCGATGATTTAGATATGTTTATTTTAAAAAAGGATACCTCTCCATATTTACTGATAGCATCTAGTATTTGTGGGAGTGTTTTTTCGGGCTCTGTCACAAAAAATAGCAGATCGTCTGCATACGCTGCCACCTTGTGTTGTCCCACATTAGGTCCCGCTATTTCCGCATTTTGACGTATATTCCATAAAAGGGGCTCTAGCGCAAGAATAAAAATCAATGGGGACAGAGGGCATCCCTGGCGAGTGCCGTTTTTAATCTGAAAGAAGTCAGAATTCCACCCATTTACCCTAACCGCCGCCGAGGGCCTAGTATACAATGCCATGATGTAAGTCAACATTCTTTCTCCTAGTCAATATGAGTCAGGGTGGCCCTGATAAAATTCCAGGCCAAAAGCCTTCTCGGCGTCTACGGCCAACAGCATCATTGGCACTTTCCGTCGTTGCGCATTGTATATTAGGTCCACTGCTCGGGTGGTATTGTCCCTCGCCTCCCTTGTAGGGACAAACCCCACCTGATCATAATGGATTAGGCTCGGTATGTATGGAAGAAGCCGGTTCGCAATCATCCTTGCGAATAACTTGGTATCCAAATTCAGCAAGGAGATTGGACGGTAGCTTCCACATATCGTTGCATCCTTCCCTTCTTTGTGGATAAGGGTGATGTACGCCCGTAGTGAATCTATTGGCATACTTCCTCCCTCCCCAATATAATTCAAATGCGCTAATAGAGGAGCTTTTAGGATCTCAAAAAATTGCTTATAATATAGAAAAGAAAAACCGTCTGGGCCGGGGGCTTTGTGTGGTTTTGTTTGCGAAAAGGCCAACTTAAGCTCTTCCTCTGAAATCCTCTCCTCCATCACGCTCGCCTGGTCCGGGTCCAATGCCCGCATGTCCGAATTTTTGATATATTTGATCGCCTCATCGAAGCCAGCCCCCCCCCCCCCTCTGGCTGGCTCCGAGGAGGCGATGCCATATAGTCCTTGATAAAATCTGCTGAATTCCTCTGCAATTTCTGCTATTCCAGATATTTTTTGTCCCCCCTTTACGCGTATATGGTTGATTACCGTTCGTTTCTGCGGTCTCCTTAAGGCTCGGGCCAACATCGCCCCCGGTTTGTCTGAATATTCATAGAAATGTCTTTTTTGTGCCACTAAAGATCTCATAACTTTCTCATATAGCAATTCATTGAGTTTTTCCCTGGCCTTCGTTAGGGGTGACAGTTGTATCTTCGCTACTGTTTTTTTATGCACTACTAAACTCAAAATCTCTATCTGAGCCAACAACTCAGCAATCTCTCTTTCTTTTTCACGTTTGCATTTGGTACCCAACCGTATCATCACTCCTCTGATGACACACTTGTGTGCCTCCCAAATGCTCGATGGCGTCGCTTGCTCACTCGTGTTTTCCTGGAAATACCTTTCTAATTCTGTCTGAATCTCCGTTTTTGTGTCCACTGATTGTACTAAGAGTTCATTCAATCTCCATGTCGGTGGCCTTTTTGGGCCTGCTTCAAAATTTATTGTGATATGAATAGGCGAGTGATCCGACATGGAGAAAGATCCAATCTGAGACGACACTACTCTGGATAGCTCTGTCTGTGAAATCAAAATCCGATCAATCCTAGAATATCTATTATGTATTGGGGAGAAATACGTATAGTCTTTCTCCTCTGGATGCATAATTCTCCAGGGGTCAATTAAATTAAGCAGGGACAACTCCCTGCTGAGTTTTTTCAACCGAGCGTATGGTAAATGTGACGTTCCCATTGACGTATCCAACATAGGCTCGGCCGCGTAATTGAAATCCCCACCCATAATTAGCGAACCCTCTTGGAATTCAAGGATTATTGGTGTCAGAAGTAGTAAAAATGCCAGCTGGCTACTGTTAGGGAAGTATGTATTTACCAAAGTGATCATTTTATTCCCAATCTTACCTTTTAACATTAAATATCTTCCCTGTGGATCTGAGCGCGTGTCGATATGGGTCCAAGCAACCTCTTTTGCTATAATAATGCTAACTCCCTTTGACTTTGCTATTGGGGATGGGGCATGGTATGCCCACGGGAAGTTCTTATCGTGTAACCTCGGAATTTTTTCATATTTAAAGTATGTTTCTTGAATAAATGCAATCTGTGTTCGACTGCGTCTCATATCCAGCAGCAATCGTGATCTTTTTTCGGGGGTCGAAAGCCCCCTGACATTTAGGGACGTAATTTTAGTACCTTGCATTCCTCCACCTACTTACCTTGTCCTTCCCTGTCTTATTTATGTTCCTGTCTTACTAAACCGGCAGGAATCTCACGACTCCCCTCCCACTAAAACTCCACTATATAGTACAGAGGGGACTAGGGCGGAAGAGGGGAGAAGGAGAGAGAGAGGGAAGGGACAAGAGAAGAGAAAATCGGGAGAAAGCAAAAGGAAGAAGAAAAAAAAAAAAAAAAAGGGGGGGTGACCCCCCCTATCCCCTTCCCCGCTCCCCTCCGCCTTCCGCTCCCCCCACTACTGGTGTGTCAGTGTGTTTGACTAACTTTGGTCTACTCTTGACCAGTGGCGGCCGGTGCATAGGGGGCGCCAGGGCGCCGCCCCCCCCTGAAAAAAGGAAGAAAAAAAAAAAGATAAAAAAAAAAAAAAAAGATTGCAAAACGAGCAATAAAGTTTGAAAAAAAAATAAAAATTGCGTTCGCCGCCGCTGCCAGCCGATGTGGAGGGGGTGGGGGGGTGGGGTTACCACGCAGAAGAGGCGCCGATTGGCTGCCTTCTGGGGGGCGTAACCTGGGCGCAAGGCAGATTCCTTGGAAACCCCCACTTCGTGGATTCCTGGCTGTGATTGGTCCAGCCTCCAGCCTGGACCAATCACAGCATCCAGGACATCCAACGCTGACTCCGCTGACGTCACTCGCAGCAGTGGACCGGACCGCGGGCGATGGAGTCGGGTGGACACCGGACGGGAGTGACGGCGGCACCGGAGAGGAGACCAGACCACCGGAGGTCATCTGCTGGAAGAAGACATCACCACCGGTGAGTCCTCGTGGTCCTCCTGTCCTGTCAGTCCTCCATGACCATCCATCCAGCTTTTCCACCGCCATCCCCCTATGCTCTGCCTCATCCCATGAGTCATGGGATGAGGCAGAGCAGAGGGGGATGGCGGTGGAAAGGCTGGATGGATGGTCATCATGGGCCATGACCATCCATCCATCCATCCATCCAGCCTTTCCACCGCCATCCCCCTCTGCTCTGCCTCATCCCATGACCATCCATCCATCCATCCAGCCTTTCCACCGTCATCCCCCTCTGCTCTGCCTCATCCCATGACCATCCATCCATCCAGCCTTTCCACCGCCGTCCCCCTCTGCTCTGCCTCATCCCATGACCATCCATCCATCCAGCCTTTCCACCGCCATCCCCCTCTGCTCTGCCTCATCCCATGACCATCCATCCATCCAGCCTTTCCACCGCCGTCCCCCTCTGCTCTGCCTCATCCCATGACCATCCATCCATCCAGCCTTTCCACCGCCATCCCCCTCTGCTCTGCCTCATCCCATGACCATCCATCCATCCAGCCTTTCCACCGCCGTCCCCCTCTGCTCTGCCTCATCCCATGACCATCCATCCATCCAGCCTTTCCACCGCCGTCCCCCTCTGCTCTGCCTCATCCCATGACCATCCATCCATCCAGCCTTTCCACCGCCATCCCCCTCTGCTTGCCTCATCCCATGACCATCCATCCATCCAGCCTTTCCCACAGCCGTCCCCCTCTGCTCTGCCTCATCCCATGACCATCCATCCATCCTTTCCACCACCATCCCCCTCTGCTCTGCCTCATCCCATGACCATCCATCCATCCAGCCTTTCCCACCGCCGTCCCCCTCTGCTCTGCCTCATCCCATGACCATCCATCCATCCTTTCCACCACCATCCCCCTCTGCTCTGCCTCATCCCATGACCATCCATCCATCCAGCCTTTCCCACCGCTGTCCCCCTCTGCTCTGCCTCATCCCATGACCATCCATCCATCCTTTCCACCGCCATCCCCCTCTGCTCTGCCTCATCCCATGACCATCCATCCATCCAGCCTTTCCACTGCCATCCCCCTCTGCTCTGCCTCATCCCATGACCATCCCTCCCACTGCCATCCCTCTCTGCCTCATGCCCTCATCCCTCCCACCGCCATCCCTTTGCCTGATCCCATCTCTCCCACCACCATCCCTCTGCCTGATCCCATCTCTCTCACCTCCATCCCTCTGCCTGATCTCATCCCGCCCACCGCCTGATCCAATCTCTCCCACCTCCATCCCTCTGCCTGATCCCATCTCTCCCACCACCATCCCTCTGCCTGATCCCATCTCTCTCACCTCCATCCCTCTGCCTGATCTCATCCCGCCCACCGCCTGATCCAATCTCTCCCACCTCCATCCCTCTGCCTGATCCCATCTCTCCCACCACCATCCCTCTGCCTGATCCCATCTCTCCCACTGCCATACCTCTGCAGGGGGCATGTACGCTGGTCACTGTATTGAAAGGGGGCATGCACGCTGGTCACTACATTGAAAGGGGGCATGTACGCTGGTCACTACATTGAAAGGGGGCATGTACGCTGGTCACTACATTGAAAGGGGGCATGTATGCTGGTCACTACATTGAAAGGGGGCATGTATGCTGGTCACTACATTGAAAGGGGGCATGTACGCTGGTCACTACATTGAAAGGGGGCATGTACGCTGGTCACTACATTGAAAGGGGGCATGTATGCTGGTCACTACATTGAAAGGGGGCATGTACGCTGGTCACTACATTGAAAGGGGGCATGTACGCTGGTCACTACATTGAAAGGGGGCATGTATGCTGGTCACTACATTGAAAGGGGGCATGTACGCTGGTCACTACATTGAAAGGGGGCATGTACGCTGGTCACTACATTGAAAGGGGGCATGTACGCTGGTCACTACATTGAAAGGGGGCATGTATGCTGGTCACTAAATTGAAAGGGGGCATGTACGCTGGTCACTACATTGAAAGGGGGCCTGTATACTGGTCACTACATTGAAAGGGGGCCTGTATACTGGTCACTACATTGAAAGGGGGCCTGTATACTGGTCACTACATTGAAAGGGGGCCTGTATACTGGTCACTACATGGAAAGGGGGCCTGTACGCTGGTCACTACATTGAAAGGGGGCATGTACTGTGTGGTCTGTGCTAGGGGGTCTGTACTGTGGGGTTTGTACAAGGGGCCTGTACTGTGGGGTTTGTGCTAGGGAGTCTGTACTGTGGGGTTTGTACAAGGGGCCTGTACTGTGGGGTTTGTGCCACTCTGTCAGTGTATCCCATAATAGGGCCCCTGCTCCCTATTATGGGATATACTAGTACTGATGGAGCCCTTAATATGTGATATATTGGGAGAATTGGTTCACGCAAGCAAAATACAGGGGACAAAATGGGTGGGGTCTATAAGGGGTGTGGCTTCTGAGAAATGGGAGGGGCCAAAATAGAAGGGCGGGGTCTTGCGCCCCCCCATCTTAAAACTTCACCAGCCGCCACTGCTCTTGACCTTGCGTACCAAGACGTGTCCTATTTGGGCGGGCAATCAAGATGCGCGCCGTGAGGAGGACTTCTTTCTACCTTTACAAACAACACAACATCCACACAAAAAAAAAACAAAAAAACAAGGGACAAAAAATCATAACAACGGACCTCCGAGGGTCCGTGCGTCCCTGGGCGTCCGCCCTTCTCACACAACTGTATCGGGTGGGTTTGGATTTGGGGGGTTCTGGATGGGTATCATGCTGCGCTTAATAATAAATTATATCTCAACTCACCACATTGTCATATATCACAACACCCATTAATTTATAAATTCCAAACCCATCTTATGACACCCCCCCCTCCAACCCTTATCCCCAACCCCTTGTATGTATGACCCAGCAAAACCCCCTCCCCGTAATTACGGCCATTACAATTAACAGATAGCTGACACCTGTCTACCCATCAACTTGAATTAACATGACCCGCTGTTATTCAACACATCCCAGCTTCGGCCCATCTGCATATCCACCCTCTCCCTCATGCTACTTAATTCCTCGAGAGCTATTCTACGCTGTTAGTACATCTAGCCAATCTGCTACCTCAATTGGCTGTATTTTTAAGAAAGAAAAAAGTCCTTGCAACTGATCAGGCCATCTCAAAATAAACATAGAGTCCCCCTTCTTTATTCTTATGTGGAATGGGTGTCCCCAATGGTAAATTGCCCCTGCTTTCCGAATTTCTTCAAGCAAAGGCTTGACTGCTGCACCCATTCTTAGTGTCTTCTTAGAAAGGTCTGGCAGGATCCTGATCTTTGACCCTTCGTAATCAAAGGGGCCCCTATCCCACGCTTTCAACATAATTTGTTCTTTTTGAGCAAAAAAATGAATCCTTGCTAATACGTCCCGGGGGAAATCCGCCCCCACACTACGGGGAGCTCTCACTCTATGGACTCTGTCTATTTCAATGGCCTCTGTAAGGGGTCGTTCCAGTAGGCCATTGAATATTTCACCGAGCTTGCCCCTTAATTCCGTACTTGGGATGTCTTCAGAGAGACCCCTGAGACGTATATTGTTCCGCCGTTGTCTGTTCTCCCCGTCATCCTGTTGTAATTGTAGCATGATAAATTTATTAGCCATTGATTTCTGAACAGCCTCAATATGTTCCACTCTCTTCTCTAGCTGACTTTGTCCATTCTCCACCACCACAATCCTGCCATCCAATTTATTAATCTGTCCCTTTAAAGAGGTTATTTCAGTAGTTAAAGAACTTACTATATTTGCAGCTATTTCCATCAAGTCCTTCTTAGTAGGCATCATGGCTAGGATCTCCTTCCAGCTCTCTGGTTGCGTTTGCAGGGCTTGAGGTGATGGAGACTGTGCTGTTGGCCACTCATCACATACTGTGGATATCTCATCCCTTTTTCCGCCTATAGGTTGTTCTTGGATTTCCTTGCTGTTACCTGTGCATTTAGCGTCCTTTTTTGCCACCACCTCGGTGTTTGCAGCCGGTCGCTTTGGCGCCATACTAGCGCGTTCTTCCACCCCTCCACTCCGAGACCCCCGGAGGAAATATGTGGAGATATCCACGCTCCGGACCGACAGGCCTTGGCTCCTCGCACCGGGCACTTCTCCAGCTTGCATGAGCTGGTCACGAGCACTGTTCAGGTATCCTCCTCTACTTACGCCTCTGAGGGAAATCCACCACCATTCATTCCTCTACAGCTAGAGGCTCCTTCGGCATGCTGGAGGTTAGGAGACTCTCAATCCTCTGTGAGGCTCCCACCACCTCCGCTCGCCGCTCTAGTCACGGAGTCAAGATCCGATCTAGCACGGGGGTACCCTCGTGGCTTCAATAGTGTATCTCCGCCGCCACTCGTACCCCCGCTTGCGGAGCTGCACGCCGTCCGGCTTCGGATGTCCCCGCGCTAAGAGGCGGTGTGTGAGCTCCGAGGTGAGCCGCTGGTCTCGCGAGGTTTCCGGGGAGGGATATGCCGGACAACCGCTAATTACGGGCGGACGCCGTTGCAGAGAGCACGGAGCTCCTCAGCGAGCCTCCTCACGGCACCATCTTCCTGCCACGCCCCCAGTTGATGACAGGATTTAACATTCCAGGATGTGTGGATTCGATTACAGCACCTTTTTTAGTTTAATCTGACAGACTGGGTCCAATTTAGATCAGAGCTGCCATGATGAGTATCCTTGGCGACTGGTGAGTATCCTTGCGACTGGTGAGTATCCTTGCGACTGGTGAAGTAGCTTTGCAACTGGTGAAGTAGCTTGCGACTGGTGAGTATCCTTGCGACTGGTGAGTATCTTTGCGACTGGTGAGTATCCTTGCAACTGGTGAAGTAGCTTGCGACTGGTGAGTATCTTTGCGACTGGTGAAGTAGCTTGCGACTGGTGAGTATCTTTGCGACTGGTGAGTATCCTTGCGACTGATGAGTATCCTTGCGACTGGTGAATATCCTTGCGACTGGTGAGTATCTTTGCGACTGGTGAGTATCCTTGCGACTGGTGAGTTTCCTTGCACTGGTGAGTTTCCTTGTGACTGGTGAGTATCCTTGCGACTGGTGAGTATCCTTGCGACTGGTGAGTATCTTTGCGACTGGTGAGTATCTTAGCGACTGGTGAGTATCTTAGCGACTGGTGAAGTAGCTTCCGACTGGTGAGTATCCTTGCGACTGGTGAGTATCCTTGCGACTGGTGAGTATCCTTGCGACTGGTGAGGATCCTTGCGACTGTTGAGGATCCTTGCGACTGTTGAGGATCTTAGTGACTGGTGAGGATCCTTGCGACTGGTGAGTATCTTAGTGACTGGTTAGTATACTAGCGACTGGTGGGTACCCCAGGTTTGGTACCAGGGGAGTTAGAGGTAGTGTAGGTAAGGAAGAGCAGGTCGTTAACATTATCCCCATAGAGTAGTGGGTAATAATGTCCGACAGGATTGGGGATGCCACTCAGTGCGCTTCTTGCGGCATGTATGAGTTTCTTGATGAACCAATCGAGGACGAATACTGCTGTGCAAGATGTGAGCGACTTGTTGCTCTGGATGCCCACATCGCGGATCTAGAGAACACAGTGACAAGACTGCATGGCATCTACAACCTGGAAAGGAGCTTGGACATTACCCATCAGGCGCTGGCAGGGGTCAGTATAGAGGAGGGAAGAGAAGAGGAGACGCAAGCAGCAGAGGACGAATACTGCTGTGCAAGATGTGAACGACTTGTTGCTCTGGAAGCCCACATCGTGGATCTAGAGAACACAGTGACAAGACTGCGTGGCATCTACAACCTGGAAAGGAGCTTGGACATTACCCATCAGGTGCTGGCAGGGGCCAGTATAGAGGAGGGAGGAGAAGAGGAGACGCAAGCAGCAGAGGTACGCAGCTGGGTGACTGTTAGGAATGTTAGTGGGAGGAGAGTCAGGGAGGCCAGTCCTGAGCTGGTACACCCTAACATATTTGCCGAGTTGCAGGTTGAGGGGGATATCAACTCAGGGGTGGCAGTGCTGGAGCATGCGCCCTCCCCCAGCTGCCAGGGGAGGGACGGCTCCAGGAAGAAGGGGGGCCGTAACTCAGGAAAGGTTAGAAAGGTTGTGGTAGTTGGGGACTCAATTATCAAGAGGACAGAGAGGGCAATCTGTAAAAAAGATCTCGTGAACCGAACAATATGTTGTTTACCGGGCGCCCGCGTTCGGCACATCGCAGATCTGGCAGACAGATTATTGTGCGGGGCTGGGGATGACCCAGCGGTCATGGTGCATGTGGGCACCAATGACAAAGTTAAAGGTAGGTAGAGGATCCTAAAGAACGATTTCAGGGACTTAGGTACTAGATTGAGAAAAAGGACCTCCAAGGTGGTTTTCTCTGAAATACTGCCTGTACCTCGAGCCACACAGGAGAGGCAGAAGGAGATTAGGGATCTTAACATGTGGCTGAGGAATTGGTGTAGGAAGGAGGGGTTTGGGTTCCTGGAGAACTGGGCTGACTTCTCAGTTGGCTACCGTCTCTTTAGTAAGGATGGGCTGCACCTTAATGGGGACGGTACAGCTCTTTTGGGGAGAAAGATGGCCACCAAGTTGGAGGGGCTTTTAAACTAGGAGACGGGGGGAGGGCTCAGAAGAAGAGTCAGTCAGGAGGGAGCAAAGGACTGAAGGCAGTTGTAGGGTCAGCAGCGACAGTAGGTCCACAACGTCAATCGGTAGGTCTGTGCGGGAGAACCTCAGACCGAACAGGAATAAACATAACCAATCACGTTTAACGTCCGTAAAACTAATAGGGGTATATGCTAATGCCAGGAGTCTAGCTAATAAAATAGATGAGTTGGAAATGTTAGTTCATGAAGAGGACATAGACCTTGTGGGAATAGCGGAGACTTGGTTCGACCCCTCACATGACTGGCTGGCAAATATCCAAGGGTATTCGGTGTACCGGAAGGACAGGATAGGAAAAAGAGGGGGAGGGGTATGTCTCTACGTCAAGAACAATGTAAGGGTGATAGAGCGGAGTGACATTACGGAAGGGATGAGTATGGAGTTAGAATCCGTGTGGGTAGAACTCCTTAGAGAAGGAGAAAAGGGAAAAGTAATTGTGGGGGTTTGCTATAGGCCACCTAAACAAGGGGAGGAGGTAGAGCTGGAATTTTTAGCACTGTTGGGTAAAGTGGCAAAGCTAGGATCTGTCATCATATTGGGGGACTTCAATTATCCCGACATTGACTCGGGAGAGGTGACTACACACTCACAGAAGGCCCGTCTATTCACGGAAACCTTACAGGGCAACTACATGTCTCAGTTGGTGGATTCTCCTACTAGAGAAAATGCAATCCTGGATCTATTGATCACTAATGACCCAGACATAATCTCGGAGGTAGGAGTCCAGGACTACCTGGGTTCTAGTGATCACAGGATGATCACATTTAGTGTAAATAACAATAGAACAAGGCAAGTGGGGAACATAAGAACAGTGGTGGGATTCAGCCGGTTCGCACCGGTTCCATAGAACCGGTTGCTAACTTTCTGCAAGTTCTCAGAACCGGCTGAATCCCTCTGCGCGTCTGAGGACGCGCAGGACAATTGAATGTCCCGCGCTCGGGCAGACGTGGCGCCACGGCCCGCCCATTCTGTGACAATAGCGAATGAGAATTCGTTATTGTCACATGATCCTCCTCCTGGCCAATCAGGGAGCGGGTCCTCCCGCTTCCTGATTGGCCGAAAGGCAAACACCGTGCCGTTGGACGAGAAGGAGGCTCCGCGGGAGGACTCGGAGACGCGGGGAGCCGACTGCGAGACCGTCCGTGAGGTAAGTGCATGGGTCTCGCGGGGGGGGGGATCGCTGGCACTCTGCAATTGGGGACAATGTTGTGGCTGGCACTCTGCAATTGGGGGCAATGTTGTGGCTGGCGCTCTGCAATTGGGGGCAATGTTGTGGCTGGCGCTCTGCAATTGGGGGCAATGTTGTGGCTGGCGCTCTGCAATTGGGGGCAATGTTGTGGCTGGCACTCTGCAATTGGGGGCAATGTTGTGGCTGGCGCTCTGCAATTGGGGGCAATGTTGTGGCTGGCACTCTGCAATTGGGGGCAATGTTGTGGCTGGCGCTCTGCAATTGGGGGCAATGTTGTGGCTGGCACTCTGCAATTGGGGGCAATGTTGTGGCTGGCACTCTGCAATTGGGGGCAATGTTGTGGCTGGCACTCTGCAATTGGGGGCAATGTTGTGGCTGGCACTATGCAATTGGGGGCAATGTTGTAGCTGGCACTATGCAATTGGGGGCAATGTTGTGGCTGGCACTCTGCAATTGGGGGCAATGTTGTGGCTGGAGCTATGCAATTGGGGGCAATGTTGTGGCTGGCACTCTGCAATTGGGGGCAATGTTGTGGCTGGCACTCTGCAATCATTGGGGGCAATGCTGTGGCTGGCACTCTGCAATCATTGGGGGCAATGCTGTGGCTGACACTCTGCAATCATTGGGGGCAATGCTGTGGTCACTGTGCATTGAAAGGGGGGCACGCTGGTCTCTCTGCATTGAAAGGGGGGCACGCAGCGCTGGTCACTGTGCATTGAAAGGGGGGCACGCAGCGCTGGTCACTGTGCATTGAAAGGGGGGCACGCAGCGCTGGTCACTGTGCATTGAAAGGGGGCACGCTGGTCAATGTGCATTGAAAGGGGGCACGCTGGTCTCTCTGCATTGAAAGGGGACACGCTGGTCACTGTGCATTGAAAGGGGGCACGCTGGTCACTGTGCATTGAAAGGGGGCACGCTGGTCACTGTGCATTGAAAGGGGGCACGCTGGTCACTGTGCATTGAAAGGGGGAACGCTGGTTACTGTGCATTGAAAGGGGGCACGCTGGTCACTGTGCATTGAAAGGGGGCACGCTGGTCATTCTGCTGGGAAAGTCGGAACTGGTTACTAAAATTTTTGAATCCCACCACTGCATAAGAACCCTTAACTTCAGAAGGGCAAACTTTCCAAAATTGTTCTCATTGATGGAAAGGGTAAACTGGGACCGAACCCTAGGATCCCTGACCACAGAGGAAAAATGGGAATGCTTTAGGAACATATTAAGCAAAGGCATCATGCAGTGCATTCCTATGGGAAATAAATTTAGAAGAGACAAAGCCAAACCTGGCTGGCTAAACCGTAGCGTTAAAAACCTTATTAGGGGAAAAAAATTGGCCTTCAGGAAATATAAATCAGAAGGCACAGTATTGGCTTTCGACCAATACAAAGAGGCAAATAAGAAGTGTAAACACGAAATCAAGATGGCTAAAATAGACTTTGAGAGAAAAATAGCGGAGGATAGTAAAAAAAACCCAAAGAAATTCTTTAAGTATATCAATAGCAAAAAAACTAGGGCAGAGCATATTGCACACATAGGGCCTAATTCAGTATAAGTTTGGAGTAGAGCTGCTCACTTCTCCAGAAATAACTCCAGCCTAAACTCATTGCATCCTAATTAGGTAAGTGGCTGGAGTTAAACCATCAACTAGATGCTTTAATGAATTTGGAGTTGGAGTTAACTTAGACTGAATTCGGGTTTGGAGTTAACCAAATTCCCTTTGTGTTTTTCATAAAAGGAAATTTGTCTATTCTGAATCACTATTACACAGCAATGTCATTTATTATGGTTTATTTTAATTTTAAGGTATAGTTATGTATCTTATGTGTTTTAACCTTTAGATTTTCTAATAGCAGACTACACAGCTGTCTAATTAGCAGTCTTCATTCTTTATTCATCTGAAACCTTCAGGCATATCTGATTGTATTCAGCACTTTGGTGTAGTGGGCTAAGCTCACAGCTAAAGATTGCTAGGTCATGAGTTCAAGGCCAGACCATGATAACACCCTGTGTGCCATAATTTTTTGGCCACATAGTAATACATTGGCTACATCACCTAAAATTGCATGTCAATGGCCATGTATATTCAAGAAACAAACATGCATATGTGCAGGGTGCAATTATGAATTTGCCAAGTTTCAGTATTTATTTATAGCTGTCTAAAATTTAAGAAGGTGATGGCACACTTGGGATTTGAACTCATGCTCTCAGTGTTTATAGCCAGGAACACTAACCACTAAACCATTGAGCTGAGCATGATTACCCCTGGAATATTTATTCCCATGTTTCAATAGTTAACCACTTCCTTACAGGGCAGTTACACCCCTTCCTGCCCAGGCCAATTTTCAGCTTTTTATACTGTTGCATTTTGAATGACAATTGCGCGGTCATGCAACCCTGTACCTAACACAAATGTATCACAGTATTTTCATAAAAAAATAGTGCTTTCTTTTGGTGGTATTTGATCACTGCAAGGTTTTTTTTCTATTGGCAAAAAGAACACCTAAATGTTTGACCCCTAAAATAATGTGTTTTTGTTTATGTAATAAAATTTGGTAAATCAATATGTTTTTTGTTGCACTGACGAGCATTGAAGAGGCTGCGCTGGCAGGCACTGATGAGACACTATTAATATGCAGCACTGATAGACAGATAGGTGGCACTGATATGCAGCATTGATGGGCATTGATTGGCACTGGTGGGCAGCACTGAAAGATGGTAATGATGGGCAGCATTGATGAGGAGGGCACTAACAGGTTCCCTGAGCACTGATTGGCATCAATGGTGGCATGGGTGGGCATCCCTGGTGGCATCCCCCAAGGGTCTGCACTGGTAATCAA
The DNA here is from genome assembly GCF_965119305.1 of Pelophylax lessonae. Lineage (NCBI taxonomy): Eukaryota > Metazoa > Chordata > Amphibia > Anura > Ranidae > Pelophylax > Pelophylax lessonae. Next base: position 491,117,501 of record NC_138768.1, on the reverse strand, counting down.
TGCTCTGATTACAAGCACAGACCCCCCCCCCCCCACACACACACACACTTACTTTGCATATGAATGCCATTTCTTCACAGCTGAAAGTGGCCCTCACCATGATTAGCCAGTTGATTGTGACCACTTGCTGGAATGTGTGCAAGCCAATTTGGTGTCATTTCTGGTCCAGGGCGAACGCCAATGTGCCATTTGCAATTTATTGTAAAGAGATTTTGCTTTATTTTAAAAATGGCGCACACAGACAACTAAAATGTATTGGAAATGTTTTACCTAGGCCAGTGATGGTAACCCTTAACCCCCCCCCCCCCCAAGATGTTTTTGCCCTACATTTCCCAAAATGCTCATGTACTCTACAGTGTAGGTGAGCATCATGGGAAATGTTACAAAACACCTGTGTTGCCAAGGTTCATCATCACTGACCTAAGCCAACTAAAAAGGCGAGTGAGCGCTGTAGCAATCTTTTATTTAGTAATAATTTTTAGTGATTTTTTTATTAAATGTTTTGGTTACATTCATCCACAGCGACTGAATGGAAATTTTGTATTATTCCTTAATTTATATATTTTTAGCTAAATATATACATAAACACTTTAATTTTTTCTTACAATTTAGCCCCCCCCCCACCACACCACCCCACACACACACACCACCCCACACACACACACACCACCCCACACACACACACACACCACCCCACACACACACACACACCACCCCACACACACACACACACCACCCCACACACACACACACACCACCCCACACACACACACACACCACCCCACACACACACACACACCACCCCACACACACACACACCACCCCACACACACACACACCACCCCACACACACACACACCACCCCACACACACACACACACACACCCCACACACACACACACCACCCCACACACACACACCACCCCACACACACACACACACACCCCACACACACCACCCCACACACACACACACCACCCCACACACACACACACCACCCCACACACACACACACACACCACCCCACACACACACACACCACCCCACACACACACACACCACCCCACACACACACACACACCACCCCACACACACACACACACCACCCCACACACACACACACACCACCCCACACACACACACACCACCCCACACACACACACACACCACCCCACACACACACACACCACCCCACACACACACACCACCCCACACACACACACCACCCCACACACACACACACCACCCCACACACACACACACCACCCCACACACACACACCACCCCACACACACCACCCCACACACACCACCCCACACACACCACCCCACACACACCACCCCACACACCACCACACACACACTTCGCTGGAGTAAAGGGAGAAACCCTACCCATGTTCATACTGTACTGCCATTGCACACACACAAAAAATACAAGAAATGGATTACATTCAATAGACACAAAAGGTATCTGAATTACATCTAGACAAATATGAAGAAAAGAAAACAAAAAAACAGGAGCTGTGTACAAATGAATAAGCTTTATTGAACATGTATAAAACATCAGTAATCACTCAAGCAAGCATGTGAAATGTCCCCCCCCCCCCCCGCCCAAAACCCCCAAATCAAGTAATTTTTATTCAAATTACAGTGCAAAAAAGATACAACATATGATGGATAGATAGAGCTTACAATATCCAAAAGTCAAGCAAAATAAGTTGTAGACACCTTAGTATTAAGCATAAAACATACCCAACATACTTTTATGTTAATTGTTTGCATGAGCCTGCCTTTTCATTTAAATACCATCAAATCAGTAGAACATACAGCTACACAGAGGCATGAAAAAAAAAAAAAAAAAACATGTATAGAGTACATAAAGACACACTTTGCAAAAACTATACCAAACAGTTAGAGCATGAAAAGTATTCATCCAACAGAATACACTTACTGCAATATGGATCATTAGGCATGCCAGCAAACACCCACCCCAAAAAAGCAAATTCGGACATAAAGACCTGTGGCCCTTCCACAGGCCAAATGATATGATCTCATACATCCCTTTATATAACCTTGGTTAAACTACACCCACCCAGTATAAGAAACGCCCAGCAAAGTAATTAATTGGGTCTGTTGGTTCCTAAACCAAAATCACCAGTTCACTAATGAATGAGTGTTTGGCTGGCCATCCATGATCCAAGTTTCTTACAAGTCAACACACATAAGAAATGCTTTCAATAATCTCAGCATGAGCACAAAGTGGCTTTTTCATTTAGACTAATGCCTCGTACACACGTACCGATCGCCGGCCGACCGATCGGCCGTCTTTTGTCCAGGGCTGTCCTGTCTGTTGAAAACTGCAAAAGACTGCACACGAATTTTGTCGGCCAACAACAGACGACTGCAGAAGTGATGTCATGTGATGGTTAACTTTCCGTGTGTTTTTTCTTTTCTGAGCATGCCCAGTCTTGCAAATCTGCTGATTGTCGGCCGAATTCTGTACTGACTGGCGAACAATCGGCCGTTCTGGTGTTGGCCAACAAAAATTTTAATGCCTGCACGACAGATTCTGTTCGGCCGAAAATGCGCTGTCGACTGTCGGAAGCATCATACTAACGTACTGATGTAGTAATTTTTTATATATATATCTATATATCTTTTTTTTTTTTTTTTTGGGTTGTTGAATTCTGAGTTCTGGGGTTGCACTGCATATGTTCAATCAATTTGCAAATTCTCAGATTTGCAAGCTCAAACACTGCTATTTTTCAGAGTGTAATGTGGCTCTATATAGGAAGCAACACTAATATGGCTCCCCACTCAACAAATATAATAATTTCACACATATACAATGTTTTATTTTTGGGGTGTTGCTTGTCATATATAACAACAGACAGTTGTAGGTAGTTCAGGGATTTGAACACCCAAATACATTGTTGCATGGCAGCTGTGCTAACCACTTGGATATTTTGGTCAGTTTATTTAATCAAGCTCAAGCTCAATACATATTTGCAACATTTTTGCAAAACACAATTTACACAAACATAATCACTTTGTTACATTTATTTCATAATATATGCCACTGATAGTTTCTTAGCCTATCAATTTAAGTTTAAAATACTAATTTTTCACAGAAATAAATGTTTTAAACACCTATATATAATTTCCAGCATGCAGGATTATTTTTAAAAATTTGTTGATTTTATACAGTTTCACTAAACTAGGTTAATTATATGGGAATTGTGGTCTCTGAGGTTTTTTTTTTTTGTTTCTTGTTATCTTTATACCAAGCATACATGCACTGGCACCTTTAGAGCCCATTCACATTGAGGCGACACGACTTCGGGGGGTGACCTGTGAAGTCGCGTGCACCGCTGTGCACTGCGACTTGCAGAGACTTCACATACTGAAAGTCTATGCAAGTCGCTCCGAGGTCGCCCCAAAGTGGTACAGGACCCTTTTTCTAAGTCGGAGTGACTTGTGTCGCTCCTATTAGAACGGGTCCTGTACTACTCAATGGACCGCGACATACCGCGACTTGTCAGGCTGACAAGTTGCCTGACAAGTCGCGCTAATGTGAATGGGCTCTAAAAATTAATATAGTTTGATTCAATTAGTCCATCAAAAAATTTTAATAAATAAAAATTATTTGAGCTTGAATTGGGTCTAAATAGAATATATATATATATATATATATATGCTTTTTTTTTTTTTAAAGTACAAATCACACATGCTTTGAAAAAAATGTCATTAGCTTTAGGTAGTTAAGTGGTTAGCACCGCTGCCTTGCAACAGTGTATTTGGGTGTTCGAATCCCTGAACTACCTACAACTGTATGTTGTTATATACGACAAGCAACACTAATACGGCAAATCCCCAAAAATGAAACATTGTATATGTGTGAAATTAATATATTTTTGGGGTTGGTTAGATATAGGAAGTAACAATAATATATAGTTTTTTGCATATATATATATATATATATATATATATATATATATATATACACATATGCAAAAAAACATATATTATTGTTACATTCTATATCTAACCAACCCAAAAATATATTAATTTCACACATATACAATGTTTAATTTTCGGGGAGGAGCCGTGTTAGTGTTCCTTTTCATATATATATATATATATATATATATATATATATATATATATATATATATATATATATATATATACACACATAGGCAAATCAATAAATAAAACATATATATATATACATATAATTATTTTTGGGTATCTATCTATCTATATATATATATATATATATATATATATATATATATATATATATATAGATAGATAGATACCCAAAAATAATTATATGTATATATATATATATATATATATATATATATATATTTATGTATAGATATATATTTTTTTGTGATTCATATATATATATATATATATATATATATATATATATATATATATATATATAGACATACATAGATATGTGCAAAAAAAAAAAAAAAAAAAATTTATTAGCGCCGGAATAGCGCCGTTTTACCGCGAATTTGCGGCGGTATTTGCCGCAAATTCAATAAAACTCCCACTAACGTTTTCAAAAACGTTATTTTCAGCCTTGTTTTTGGTTTGGAGCATGCTCACATGGGCTATCTGCCAGAAATTGACTCTGGAGCTATATTTGCATTTTACACTTTTATTAATATCTTTTTTTCTACTTAACATTTTCACACAGTTTAAAAGCAGTTTAGCTCAAAATCATATAACACATCTTTCCCACACATTTTTTATTTTTTTCCTGCCATATTTTGTGATTTTGAAAAAATTAGTCCACCTTTTAGCTGGACTGTTTTTAAGTCCAGTCCTGACATTAGTTGATCTTAATGAATCTCACAGTTGGCGTTATTTTCCGCCCGCCGTTCTTTGAATACCAATTTCAGACTTAAAAATTCGCCGGTTCGCAAAATCCCGCCGAAACGCCAATTCCCCGTACTATGAATCAGGCCCATAATTAGCGATGATGGGAGGATGGTTACAGAGGACACTGAAAAAGCAACCGTGCTGAATACTTTTTTCTCGTCAGTATTTACACAGGAAACGGAGGGGTACACTGACCATGACTGTTTGGTTAGTAGTAATACACAGGACTTGCCACTATGGCTAACAGAGGGTGAAATCAGGGAAAGGCTGGATAAACTTAACACAAACAAATCACCAGGCCCAGATGGCGTGCATCCAAGAGTACTCAAGGAACTCAGTAAGGTTATATCCAGACCACTGTTCCTGATCTTTGCGGACAGTATTAGGACAGGAGAAGTACCAGGAGATTGGAGGAAAGCTAACGTGATTCCGATATTCAAAAAGGGTCAGAGGCATGTCCCGGGAAATTATAGGCCTGTCAGTTTGACATTGATAGTATGTAAACTTCTGGAGGGGATGATAAGGGACTATATCGTAGAGTTTGCTAAAGACAACAGCATCATCAGTAATAACCAGCACGGGTTTACAAATGGGCACTCTTGTCAAACCAATCTATTAGCATTCTACGAGGAGGTGAGCTGTGAGCTAGATAGGGGCAGAGCAGTGGATGTGGTGTACCTAGATTTCGCTAAGGCGTTTGATACAGTTCCCCATAAGCGCTTAATTTATAAAATAAGGTCTGCAGGTATCGACAGCAGAGTGTGCTTTTGGATACGGAACTGGCTAAAGGGCGTGTCCAAAGGGTGGTAATAAACAGCGCATACTCAGACTGGTCTGAGGTAGTAAGCGGGGTGCCCCAGGGCTCAGTCCTGGGACCAACCTTGTTCAATTTATTCGGTCGGGGTCAGTAGTTCAATAGCAGTTTTTGCAGATGACACAAAATTGGGCAGGGCAATAACCGCACAGCATGAAGCAGATATCCTACAGGATGACCTGGACAAAATAACGGAGTGGGCAACGACTTGGCAAATGAGGTTTAACGTAGAGAAGTGTAAGGTTTTGCACTTGGGGACTAGAAACATAAAAGCACAATACACGCTAGGAGGGGGAACCCTTGGGGGAATCAAAAATGGAGAAAGATCTGGGAGTCTTGGTTGATGATAGACTAGGCAACAGCATGCAATGTCAGGCGGCAGCTGCCAAAGCTAGCAGAATATTAGCATGCATAAAGAAAGGGATGTATTGCAGAGATAAGACTATAATCCTTCCACTTTATAAAACTCTGGTCCGACCGCATCTGGAGTATTCTGTCCAGTTCTGGTCGCCAGTCCGCAGGAGGGATGTGTTGGAGCTGGAGAGAGTCCAGAGAAGGGCAACTAAACTAATTAGGGGATTGGAGGACCTTGATTATGAAGAGCGTCTGCAATCGCTTGATTTATTCTCCCTGGAGAAGAGACGCCTGAGGAGGGACATGATAGCAATTTTTAAATATCTCAATGGGGATCTCAGCTTAGAAAAAAAAGCTGTTTAGTCGAAGGGATTGCATGAGGACTCGGGGGCATACAATGCGATTAGAGGAGAAGCTTTTAACCTCAGGCAACGTGGGGGGTTCTTTACTGTTAGGGCTACAAGATTGTGGAATTCTCTACCACAAGAGGTGGTTTCTGCGGGTAGTATGGTGGCTTTCAAAAGACTATTGGACGTGCATCTCAAGGATCAGAACATTCAGGGGTATGAGAGATGATTACAGCCACACACACCTACACAGGTTGAACTGGATGGACTATTGTCTTTATTCAACCTCACCTACTATGTAACTATGTAACTATGATGCTGTTTTTTTTTTTTTGTCTTACTTTAAATCCTGTTTTGATGGTTGAGTCCTAAAAACAGTATGAAGCAGCACAAGATGAGGGCTACTCTAATCAACTGGTAGACAACTTTTTGGGCACAGTGTGCCGAAAAATGTTTTCAAAGAAATTGGGAGTGCCAGATACATAAAAAATAACTGTCAACTTCATATAAAGTTAATTCTGTAAACCACTTGAATAAAAGTAAGAAATCAACTGAGCTTTGCACATTCACACATCAGATCAGCCCCAATTTCTGCACCTTCACACAACAGATCAGCTCCAATTCCTGCACTATCACACCTCAGATTAGCCTCAGTTCCTGCACCTTCACAACTCAGATCAGCTCTAATTTCTGCACCTTCCCACCCCAGATCACCCCCAATTGCTGCACCATCAAACCTCAGATCATTCCAATTCCTGCACTTTCGCACCTCAGATCAGCCTCGGTTCCTGCACCTTCACAACTCAGATCAGCTCCAATTCCTGCACGATCACACTCGGATTACCCCAATTCCTGCACCATCACACTCAGATCAGCCCCAACTCCTGCACCTTCAGAATACACAAAAGGCAACGCAGCTAGTCACTCACAGGTGTCAAAACAGTAGGAATCAGCAGATTCCTGCCCTTGCCATTTGCATTGTCCCTAAACATGTGTGCAAATGTAGCCTTAGAACACGGTTTGTGACCAACTACTTTAGAAAAAAAGTTACTAGACCCTGTTATAAAGTGCAGTTCCCTTTTAAAACCTCTAAAGTAGTGGTTACAAAACCGGTTATAAAGCATGACTTATAAAGCCAGATATATTAGAGTACTCACAAAGCCAGTTATTAAGCAAAACTCCTATATAACTAGCTCTGCGAGTAATGATTAGCAACTGGCTTTGTGAATACTGAAAAGCCAGTTATAAAGCATTAAGCCTTGTACACACCACTAAACTGACTGCTCAGGTCGGAGCCGCTGTACTAACAACCCAATGTGTTCTGACAGGGGGACAACCCCCCCCCCCCCGCCAGAACCCTCTGGCCAGGACTCTCAGTCATTGGCTAAGAGCGCTGATCAGGAGTCGCTTGGCAGACCTTTTTTGGTCATGAGCTTTCGACAGAAGCCAGCCGAATGGCCAGCTTCTGTCAGACTGGCTGCCATACACACAGGCTGAAGCCAGCCAACATGCAGCCCTTGTGTACTAGGCTTTATTCACAAATTAATTTTATTATTTATTAATTAGCATGTTAAATACTTCATCCACAGTCAACATTTTGGGTAGAACGGTCTCCCCTTTAGCTTGCACCAGGCACATGGCTGCTATGGGAGGGGTGCGATGCCATGCTCCCACCGCCACGGAATCTGACATGACATCAAGGGCAGCACACTTGGGACGGCGCACCTCTAAATTTTGCACCTGGGGCCAAAGCCCAGCTGCTCCCCCCCCCTGCTACACCACTGCCCGCTACACCACTGCCTAGAGACAGCAGGTGCACACTGATTAGAAAAGCCTGGCCATGAGCCGGCTGATTAGAAGACTGCTGTTACAAAAGAGAAAAAAAAAGAGCATACTGTAATTACCATTGTCAAAAGAACACTGTTTGGCCCTGGAGCATCCCATTCAAACCACTTCACCAGCGGGAAAAGAAGTGAGAGGGAAGAGAGGTGGGTGTACACCAGCTGCACTGCTTTCCCTATAGGTGGCTGCAGCACCTCGCCAGCTCTCATGTGCAGGAAATCCCCCTCCCACACATGAAAGCCAGCAAGGTCCTGTAGCTGCATATACGGAAGGTGGTGGTGTGGAAGGCCTCAGCCTCTCTGTCCCTTCTTCTTGTCTGGCATCCTGGTTGCCAGGTGACCAGCGGCTGCAAGGTGAATGTGCGAACAGTGACCTTCAGTTCAGCGGTGGCTTAGGTTGCCATGGAGCGGCTTGGTGGGCGGGGGAATGGTGAGGACTCCTTCAGCATACAACGGCACACCGGCCCTGCTGCAATCCACACATCCATCCAGTGTGGATCCACCCATGGCCAGCCCTGCATTTCACCGTTATGCAGCACATCCACCGGCGGCCGGCCCTCCATGTCACAAACAATGTCACAGCCTCTTCCAGCCCCGGTCCACCCGGAAAATGCCCGGTGTGCCCTGTGGCCAGTCCAGGCCTGCATCCCTTAGTATACAGAATGTTACTTCCTCCTTCGCCACTTGGTACACAGGATCTATCTAAAACCTGCAATTAAATCTTCATCCCACGGGCTTCCCTTCTTGGTGCAGGGAGAAGCTTACAACCATGCTCCTGAAGTGTCTACAGTGAATCTCATGCAATGACTGAGGTGAGGAAGGAGTGGGCAAGAGGGTGATTTGCCCCAATAGTATTTTAAGGCAAAATAGAGAGCTGCTACTAGTGCCTGTGCAGTGCATAGCTTATGCTCCACATCAATAGTTTTGCCTCCTTTAATAACCGTCACTATGCAGCATAGGTGTAAGCTTTGTGTCAAATTGTTAAAAAAATTTAGAAAATGGTCAGCATTACAATGATTGGTATTTAGCTAAGTTCACGCTAACCACTGATCTGAAAAACAATCTGTGGTTGTTTGCTTTTCACAGTGGTCCTGACGCCTCCTGAATGCCTGTTTTTCTTCTTTTTTTTTTGCTGAGTGGTCATTTATAATGAGCTGGAACTGCAAGCTAGGTGTTTGGCTCATGGTTGCGGTGTGGGCCGGTTGGCCTGCATGGCCGAGTTTGACAGGCAAAGACACCTGTCCACTCCACAAGAAGCATTAAATTTAGTTTGGCCATGATACAAACCATCACAGCCATTGCATGTGTACAGCCTTCTCCTGCTGTTTTTTAGACTTTAGGTGGGCAGCCTGGGGGCAGTAAAACCAAAGCTCAGCTTTCTGTTTTTACAAGCCCCGACCTCCCATGTGAAAGAGGTCCTAAAGGGGGCAAAATTATGCAAGCACTGACCCTTTAATGGTAGATGACCGTGCATTTGTGCTTTACACATTTCAGACCCCTACATTTTGTACATTACACACACCTGGCCCCTGCACTTTGTACAATATGCACTTCTGACCCCTGCACTTTGTAAATTGCAAAGCTGAATGGAATAGATGTTGTATTTCCCCTAGCAAAGACCCTCCAGATGGTGAGGAATAAAGGTGTCTGCATGCAGTGTATTTAAGTGAAGTGTCAGAGATCACCAATCCTGCAGATACATGGATCCTTGGAGACAGGATGTGCCCACACAAGCTCTTGAATTTCTGCAACAGGTATGAGGTGCCCTACCGGCAAACTGTAGACCCAGAAGTCCAGTGATAACTGCGTGGGTGTGAGGTGGAGATAGACCCAAAAAGCAAAGCAGCGGATGTGGTATTAGTGACAACAACCCTGCGCCCAGCGAAGCGGCTCCCAAGGTGAGAGGACCACCCCGCAATCGGTTCGCGGCGAATTTTGCTTGTTTGCTACCTGCCAAATTTGCGAACACATGGCGTTGTTCACGGCGGCCATATTAGTTTGCATTGGGGAGAACTTTGACCCATGACACAGCCGTCAGGTGGAACGGGACAGCCAATTAAAACAATTCAGCACATGGACATGCCCCCTACCCTATAAATAGACCTGAGCTGTCGGCCATGTCACATTCTGATTTTTAAAATCAATCAAAAGGCAGCGCTAACAGGTATATAGATACATATGATGTGAATATTAATAAATGAATCCGTGTATAGTGTAATCAAAAATTATAAAATACATACAAAATAAAGTGCATAATGTGATCAATAAATACAGAATTCATATATATTAAAGTGCATAAATAAAGTGCAATCATGAATTGTCCATAGTGCAACCATATGCAGTAGTGCAAAAATATTGAATTAAAGTGCAGTCCAAAATGGTTCCCTTGAATGGAATTAAGTTGCTGAAAAGGTGCTCAAGTGATCCACATAAGTGCCCAGGTGCTCTCAGGAAGAAAAACCCCCTATGTGGATGCACTCACCAAATCAAGGATAAAAACAAGCCTTAAGCTTAGGCAATATCCCCTGGACGGATGGATGGATCCAGCACAGCCTCTAGGAGTATCTCTATAATGGCTCCTCTCCACTTTCTCCACGACCATATATTAAAAGAAGGGGAAGGAGCCAGACATAGTGAAGCCCGTAGGTGTTTTTATTTCATAAATAAAAGAATATTACTCACAAACATATAGTTGTAATCAGCATTGGGTTTAAGCAATCCCTACAAGTCATCCCACTTCCGCGTACGCTGCCGGCGTGCGTTCCACGGTGGTTCCAGGAGGTGACGCTGTGTGATGCTCCTCTGCCCGGAAGTGCGTCGACACGTTTCGCCCGCCTATTTTGGGAGTTATCAAAGACATCACTTCCGGCTATGCAGATCTTATTTGTCTCGTCATACAACCAATCATAGGAGGCGGGATGAACGCCAAGCTTGCTATTGCTACTTCCTGTTATTAATGAAAACTCTAGGTGTCCCCAGAGCCATACATCATTTTATTTTTATTTATTTTTTCATTTTATTTATTTTTTTTATTTTTTTTTATTTTTGGAGAGGAGCCATTATAGAGATACTCCTAGAGGCTGTGCTGGATCCATCCATCCATCCATCCAGGGGATATTGCCTAAGCTTAAGGCTTGTTTTTATCCTTGATTTGGTGAGTGCATCCCCATAGGGGGTTTTTCTTCCTGAGAGCACCTGGGCACTTATGTGGATCACTTGAGCACCTTTTCAGCACCTTAGTTCCATTCAAGGAAACCATTTTGGACTGCATTTTAATTCAATATTTTTGCACTACTGCATATGGTTGCACTATGGACAATTCATGATTGCACTTTATTTATGCACTTTAATATATATGAATTCTGTATTTATTGATCACATTATGCACTTTATTTTGTATGTATTTTATAATTTTTGATTACACTATACACAGATTTATTTATTAATATTCACATCATATGTATCTATATACCTGTTAGCGCTGCCTTTTGATTGATTTTAGTAATTCTGGTCTTTTACCTAGTGAGTAGCAGCTTCAGGACAAACACTTTTTATTCATATCTATTTATGCTTTTTTAGCGCGGGTTTTAATCATTTCGTTTTACACATTCTGCTTTTTGCCAGCATAGGGAGAGGTTGCCTGTGCTCATGAGGGAGAGATTGCCAGACACAAATAGCTCTGTGAAGATCCACAAAAGTCCTTTTCAGGGCTGGTATTTCGGTATAGGTCTACTAGTATCTTTTCAGGTTAGGGACAGGTATCCAGTCGGTGCTTTAGGGGCAGTTAGAGATCGGCAGCAGTCACACTAATCGCTCTGTTAATGTCCACAAAAGTCATTTTCAGGGCTGGTATTTCGGTATAGGTCCAGTCTCTTTTCAGGTTAGGGGCAGGTATCCAGTCTGTGCTTTAGGGGCAGTTAGAGATGGGCAGCAGTCACACAAATTGCTCTGTTAATGTCCACAAAAGTCATTTAAAGGGCTTCAATTTCTTTGGTATTGGTGTGCAGTGCACTATATAGGGTGGGGGGGGGGATATCCACAGTATAATATACTTTGTAGAAAGCATATTCTAGTGGATTAGTAGTATTATTGTGCACTGTGCAGCATTGTGACAGGTGTGGTGACTGAGCGTTGCTGCAGCAATACTACACACAGTGATAAACCAATGCCCCCCCCCCCCCCAATACCACATATTGAAGTGGGGTGTTATCTGAGTATACTTTTACAAGTGTATTTGTGTCCTGCAATAATATTGCCTCTTTTGCTGAGTTAAGTCTGATGCACACAGTGCCAAACTCACTGGCCAATTTTTTTGAACTGCTGTGATAGACCAGTGGCCCCCCAATACCACATATTGAAGTGGGGTTTTATTTAACAGTATAATTGTCTAAGAGTGTATTTTAGTCCTGCAAAAAATTGGCCTCTCTTGCTGTGTTAACTGTGCTACACACAGTGACAGCAGTTACTGGCCAATTATTTGTAGAACGGTTGTAATAAACCTGTGGCTCCCCAATACCACAGATTAAAGTGGGGTGTTATCTGAGTATACTTTTACAAGTGTATTTGTGTCCTGCAACAATATTGCCTCTTTTGCTGAGTTAACTCTGGTACACACAGTGCCAAACTCACTGGCCAATTTTTTGAACTGGTGTGATAGACCAATGGCCCCCCAATACCACATATTGAAGTGGGTTGTTATCTGAGTAAACGTTTACAAGTGTATTTGTGTCCTGCAACAATATTGCCTCTTTGCTGTGTTAAGTCTGGTACACACAGTGCCAAACTCACTGGCCAATTTTTTGAACAACTGGTGTGATAGACCAGTGGCCTCCCAATACCACATATTGAAGTGGGGTGTTATTTAACAGTATAATTTTCTAAGAGTGTATTTTAGTCCTGCAAAAATTTGGCCTCTCTTGCTGTGTTAACTGTGCTACACACAGTGACAACGGTTACTGGCCAATTATTTGTAGAACTGTTGTAATAAACCTGTGGCCCCCCAATACCACAGATTGAAGTGGGGTGTTATCTGAGTATACTTTTACAAGTGTATTTGTGTCCTGCAACAATATTGCCTCTTTTGCTGAGTTAATTCTGGTACACACAGTGCCAAACTCATTGGCCAATTTTTTGAACTGGTGTGATAGACCAATGGCCCCCCAATACCACATATTGAAGTGGGGTGTTATCTGAGTAAACTTTTACAAGTGTATTTGTGTCCTGCAACAATATTACCTCTTTTGCTGTCTTAAGTCTTGTACACACAGTGCCAAACTCACTGGACAATTTTTTGAACAACTGGTGTGATAGACCAGTGGCCCCCCAATACCACATATTGAAGTGGGGTGTTATTTAACAGTATAATTTTCTAAGATTGTATTTTAGTCCTGCAAAAATTTGGCCTCTTTTGCTGTGTTAACTGTGCTACACACAGTGACAACAGTTACTGGCCAATTGTTTGTAGAACTGGCGGACTGACGGACCGGCAGATAGGGAGGAGAGGCAGGCAGAACTTGCATTGCACAAGAGGTACAAAGCAGACTTCAAATGTATCAGGAGCGAGCCATCAACCATGTACAGTCACATCTGGCGCTCCCAGGATGCCGTCACGTGGCTCCACAGTATGGGCTTTTTTTAATGTGTCCGTTGCTGACAACAGTGTTGCCATCTGCAGCCTTTGCAGTCAACGCATAAGTCGCGGTAAGCCCAACACTCACCTAGGGACAACCGCCTTAAGAAGGCACCTGAAATCCCATCACCGAGCCCAGTGGGAACAACACCGTCAGAACCCACAAAGCCACACTCCAGGCTCTCACCGTCCAGCCTCTTCTCCTTCTCCTGTCTCCTCACAGTTGTCCTCCACTCCACCTTCCATGATGCCGTTGTCACGTTGTTCTGGAAAAAGGCAGGCTTCTGTGGCTCAAATGTTGGAGCGTAAAAAATGGTGTCCATTAGGTGTCCGACTACATAGGGTTAACGGCCGATGTGGACGCTCTGAGGAGTGATGAACCCCTGGACTACTGGGTGGGCCGGCTTGACCTCTGGCCAGAGCTTGCACAATTTGCAATGGAACTGTTGGCTTGCCCCCCATCCAGTGTCCTGTCCGAAAGGACGTTCAGTGCAGCAGGGGAGATCGTGACCGATAAGCGCACTCGCCTAGCTCATGACAGTGTAGACTACCTCACATTTATAAAAATTAATGAGGCATGGATCTCTGAGGAATTCAACACATGTGACCAGTAGACCATGTTTCATTGAAATTCCTCATGACAGGCCACAAATATCTGCCAGACCGCCATCCACCCACAACAATTCCTGGTCCTTGTTTTCGCTAAATACAGCGACATAAAAGGCATTTCATGTCCATTGAATGGCTAATTTTTGGGGCCTATACAGGCCGACACTTACTTCTGTATACTGTGAATGCCTAATGTACCTCCAGCCATCAAATACACTACATTCTTTGCTGTCAGTTAAACCCATGTGAGCTAATTTTTGGAGCCTATACAGGCCGACACTTCTGTATACTGTGTGAATGCCTAATGTACCTCTAGCCATAAAATACTACGTTCTTTACTGTCAGTTAAACCCATGTGAGCTAATTTTTGGGGCCTATACAGGCCGACACTTACTTCTGTATCCTGTGAATACCTAATGTACCTCTAGCCATCAAATACACTACATTCTTTGCTGTCAGTTAAACCCATGTGGGCTAATTTTTGGGGCCTATACAGGCCGACACTTCTGTATCCTGTGAATGCCTAATGTACCTCTAGCCATCAAATACACTACGTTCTTTACTGTCAGTTAAACCCATGTGAGCTAATTTTTGGGGCCTATACTGGCCGACACTTACTTCTGTATCCTGTGAATGCCTAATGTACCTCCAGCCATCAAATACTATATTCTTTGCTGTCAGTTAAACCCATGTGAGCTAATTTTTGGGGCCTATACAGACCGACACCTACTTCTGTATCCTGTGTGAATGCCTAATGTACCTCTAGCCATCAAATACACTACGTTCTTAGCTGTCAGTTAAACCCATGTGAACTAATTTTTGGGGGCCTATACTGGCCGACTCTTACTTCTGTATCCTGTGAATGCCTAATGTACCTTCAGCCACAGAATACTATGTTCTTAGCTGTCAGGTAAACGCATGTGGGCTAATTTTTGGGGCCTGGAATGGCCGACACTTACTTCTTTATCCTGTGAATGCCTAATTTTTCAGACTGGAAATGAAAAACAATGGGTCTGTAAAGGTTCCGCCAAATTGTGGAATGGATGCGGACTCATTTTACAGATGTGTGAATGGACCCTATATGTATTAGACATGTATTCACCGGCTGCTGTCAGTTCTGGCTGATTTATGAAAAAAAAATAATAATTTTTTGCTGTAAAAAAAAAAAATAAAAAAATTTAGGGCAACTTTTCCAATTGCAATACTTCTGTTATGACATTGTCCACGTGCTGGGACTATTTGTGCACAGCTAGTACGTCTTTTGTGGCTGCAAATATGACCTAAAGGTTTTTAAAGTTCGCCTCCCATTAAAGTCAATGGGGCCTGCCGCGAACTTGCGGTTCTCAGACTTTGGAGAAAATTTACAGCTGACGTTCGCGAACCGCCCCGGCCGATGTTCGTCCATCTCTAGTGAGAGGTCCCCAGCTCTGCCTAGGCCATGGTGCCTGCCAAAGGCACCCAGAGTTACAGCCTCTTGCAGCTCTGAATCCTATGTCCCAAGAGATTGAGCCCACCCTGGATGGTTCAGTTTATCTGCTCACCAAAATTTCCTCAGTTTCTCAGCCCACTAGAACTTGTAGTTTTTAACAGTATGAGGTCGGGTTTTTACTTTAAGGTCAGAATTTTTTATTCCTACACTCTCGAGAGGTAGCAGTCTTTCTTGCTTTCTCATAGGCCTGTTTCAAGCTCTTTCGTAATTGGCGCTTCCATCTTTGCCCAGTCTTCCTACCGGGTCTCGTGCCTTTGGCCACTTGATAGGCCTGGCCACGATGACGCCACTCCCACTCATGAGCATGGAAGTCACATTACTGCACATGGATCAGGGGCCGATCGGGGCAGTAAATGTTCGCTGAGCTGCGCGGCTCAGTGAACATGACAGCTGGCAGGCAGAAGGATTAATTTATGGCAGAAGAGATCACTTGGGTCTCTTCTGTCATAAATACCCTGCCTTTCAGCCATTTGAATAAAACCAAGTTTACTTCCACTTTAATATGAATATTTGAAAAATATTAATGCTCTTCTTAAACATGTTCAAGTCATTGCTCCTGGAATGCCGGTGCTTGTGCATCTCCTTAATGTGGCATTTTTGCTAGAAAAAATGAACGCCGCCATCAGTAGCTTTGCTAAAACAAATGAGCGTAGTATGTTTATTTAGACACTGTGCATATACAACTGGCTTTCTTTCTGGATATGGTTGGTTTACATCCAGGTGTATTTTGCATGTTTTCAGGGCTCCAAAATGTTTTGTAAACACAGTTTACATATGCTTTTTATTTTTTATTTCATTTTGAGGTAACAATGGATATTGTAGTGAAAACATACTACAGCTGGCCCTAAAAACACCTTTTACATATGTAGGGCTACCCCGCAAGGGCTGCCAGAAGTTGTTGTCCCTGGTGGTTGCCCTGACTTTGCAAGCCCTCCCAACACCTCTGACACTCTGTATTCCGACATACTTCAACCAGAAGATACAAATAGAAAGATACCAATAATTTGTAGGATTTCTAAGTCAACACTTTACTAGAAAATTAGGTAAACAAGACTATTAAAGCGGAGTTCCGGGCACAAAAACGATTTTTTTTTTGTGCCCCTCCGCTAGGTAGAGCTCACCTGAAAAGGAATTGGATAGTTATTTTTATTTTTTTTGTTTACTCACCTTTTTATTGAAGATCGTAAATACTCACCTATGACTGCTTCCTCCTCCAGCACCGAGGCTCACCCGTCACTTCCTGCCTCGCGATGATTCCTGGGAGCTAAACATCATAGCTCCCAGGAATCAATGCGACGGCACCGGCCCCGCTCGTCATTTCCCGGCGACGCCGCATTCCCCTGCCCGCATCCTCCAAAGAAAGCCACGCTTCCCGCAAGCGCCTTGAAGACCCCTACCGAGGAAGTCAAAGGAGCATCACGCTCGACGTAACGCGTATAGGGGGGGCGGAGCGTGCGTGGCCTACGCAGATCGTTTCTCCGGAGCACTATCTACACTTCATGTCAGCAAAGCAGGCACGGCTGAGTGCCCTGCAAATGTGAGTTTGTTTATTCTCTTCAATAAAGCTGATTTATATATATATATATATATATACGGAGAGCACTAGATTTCGTCCCATTCTTATCCCCACATATATCTTGGAATCTCTGGAGCTACACAGTAGAGAGGCCCTTTCCTGGAAATCCATGATCCATGTTATGTGATTGCTGGCCCATTTGGGTCTGATGGGAAGGTGAGAGGCTTATCTGTCTGGTGGAGGGATTCACTAAACGGTGCTCACAATATTCGTTGTTTATCACGATTGGATCACATTTCAGTTGAACACTGGGACTTTTGGAGATTTCTCTGATTGGAGCACTAGCACGATTATGTGCCTTATGAACTGTTTTTCATCTATTATTATCACATATTATCACTGTTTTATTTGTGTGATTTCTGGCGCAGCACATTTTTGTATTATTTGTATGGTTTGTGATTTGTGAACACGATTGGTGTTTGCTGCCGGATTAGCATTTACACATTTGAGGATATATTTTTCCACACTATATTCACACACATTATTTTTGTGTTATATTTTGGTTTGCGCTGATAGTTTTTCTGGTATCATATTATGTGTATTTATGCTCCTAAAACGCCTTATGGTGCTACTTGGACGTGGAGTCTCTTTTTGTGGCCAGGCTGTGTAAAAGTCTCACACATGTGGTATCACCATACTCAGAAGGAGTAGCAGAATGAATTTTGGGGTGTCATTTTTGCTGTGTACATGCTATGTGTTAGAAATAGCTTATAAATTGACAACGTTTTGGGAAAAAAAAGAAAAAAAAATGTTTTCTTCATTTTCCCAAGAATTGTGGGAAAAAATTATAACTTCAAAAAACTCACCATGCCTCTTACTAAATACCTTGGACTGTCTACTTTACAAAAAGGGGTCATTTGGGGGGTATTTGTACTGTCCTGACATTTCAGGGCCTCAAGAAAGGAGATAGGCCATCAGTACATCTGGTGTGATCAATTTTCAGTAATTGGTACCATAGCTTCTAGACTCAATAACTTTCACACAGACTAAATAATATACACTAATTTGGGTTAATTTTACCAGAGATATGTAGCAGTATAAATTTTGGCCCAAATGTATGAAGAAAAATTAATTTTTTGCAAAATTTTATAATAGAAACTAAAAAAAAGTGTTTTTTTTGCAAAATTTTTGCTCTTTTTTTGCTTATATCACGAAAAAAAAAACCCCAGTTGTGATCAAATACCACCAAAAGAAAGCTCTATTTGTGTGAAAAAAATGATAAAAATTTTGTTTGGTTACAGTGTAGCATGACTGAGCAATTGTCATTCAAAGTGTGAGAGTGCTGAAAGCTGAAAATTGGTCTGGGCAGGAAGGGGGTCTAACTGCTCTGTATGGAAGCGGTTAATAAACACCCTTTTGGGGTAAAAAATATAAATTGCGGCATAGTTTGCATATTTGACTGTGAGATACACCCGTGCGATACTGTTGTTGTTTTGTTCCGCTATTCAATAAAAGATCATAAATTACAGAAATATGAGGAGAACGTCAAATAGGGGCCGTGGCCTGGGTCGTGGTGCTGCTGGTAGAGCTCCTGTTGCAAGGAGAGGACGTGGTCGATCTGTGCCAGCTACACGCACAAGTGAAACACCTTCCTCAAGTGTGAGTAGGCGACAGAACCTGCAGCAGTATTTGGTAGGGCATCATGCGCCTCTACAAGTGTTGAGGCAAGAACAAGTAGAGGCGATAGTAGATTGGTTTGCTGACAGTGCCTCCAGTTCCTTCACATTGTCTCCCACCCAGTCTACTGCAGAAAGGTCAGAGTTGGCACCTGCAGCCTATGTCCAACCGTCTTTCACCTCACCCCCTTGCAAATCAGGCAAGCAGTCTGAGCCCCAAGTCATGCAGTAGTCTCTTCTTCTTTTTGATGACTCTGTCAGCAGGGTTTCCCAGGGCCATCCACCTAGCCCTGCCCCAGAAGTGGAAGAGATTGAGTGCAGCGATGCCCAACCACTTATTTCTCAAGATGAGTACATGGAAGGACCATCGCAGCACGTCTCCGATGATGACGAAACGCAGGTGCCAACTGCTGCGGCACTCAGAATTGTGGAGACCGACAAGGAGGGCAGGGGTGAAGACTGGGTGGAAGATGATGTGGAGGACGATGAGGTCCTCGACCCCACATGGAATGAAGGTCATGCAGGTGACCTGAGTAGTTTGGAGGAAGAGGCGGTGGTCGCACAGAGCCACCAGCACAGCAGAAGAGGGAGCAGGGTGCAGAAGCGGAGCGGCCGTGCCCTAGACACTACGCCTGCTACTGCCCAACGCAGCAAGGGACCGAGCGCACCAAAGCCAGCTCAAAGGAGTTCTCTAGCGTGGAAGTTCTTCAGACAATGTGCCGAGGACAGGACACGAGTGGTTTACACCCTGTGCAATCAGAGCCTGAAGCGAGGCATAAACCTTCTCAACCTGAGCACAACCTGCATGATCAGGCATCTAAGTGCAAAGCATGAGCTGCAGTGGAGTAGACACCTTCAAAACCAATAAAGGTCTCTGGCTCCTCCTGCTTCCTCTTCTGCTGCAGTCTCGGCCTCTTCATCCACCTCTGTAGTGATACCGGCACCTGCCACCCCGCAAACAGAGGATCTGTCAGCAACACCACCACCTGGTTCACCAACCATCTCCACAATGTCCCGTGGAAGCGTTCAGCTTTCCATCTCCCAAACACTTCAGAGGAAGAGGAAGTACCCCCCTACCCACCCGCGATCCCTGGCCCTGAATGCCAGCATTTCAAAATTCTTGGCCTTTGAAATGCTGTCATTCTGTCTGGTGGAGACGCACAGTTTTAAAAGCCAGTCGGTGGCTGTCCCACAGTACGTCGTGCCCAGCCGCCACTACTTTTCCAGGCAAGCCATCCCTTCCCTGCACAACCAAGTGGGGGAAAAAATCAGGTGTGCACTGTGCAACGCCATCTGTGGCAAGGTCCACCTAACTACCGATATGTGGACCAGTAAGCACGGTCAGGGGCGTTCTATCTCCCACACTGAGTAAATGCAGTGGTGGCTGGGCCTGAGGCGGATAGCAATTTGGCGCATGTCCTTCCACCACCGAGGATTGCAGGGTGCTTCAGTTTGCCTCCTGTTCCTAACTCCGCTTCCTCATCCTCTACCGCCTCTTCATCCGGTCAGCGTAACACCTTCACCACCAACTTCAGCACAGCCAGGGGTAAACGACAGCAGGCAGTTTTAAAACTTGCCTGTTTGGGGGAAAAACCACACACCGCGCAGGAGTTGTGGAGGAGCATGGAACAGCAGACCGATCAGTGGTTGCTGCCAGCGAGCCTCAAGCCCGGCCTGGTGGTGTGCGATAACGGGCGAAATCTCATAGCAGCTCTGGGCCTAGCCGGTTTGGCGCATATCCCTTGCCTGGCGCATGTGCTGAATTTGGTGGTGCAGAGGTTCCTTAAAAATTACCCCGATATGTCAGAGCTGCTGCAGAAAGTGCGGGCCGTCTGTTCTCACCCTGCTGCTGCTCGCCTGTCAGCGCTGCAGCATAACTTTGGCACGCACGCGTGAGTCGCTCTGCGGAACAGCACCACTTCACCGCCAATAACTGGGCCTCCATGCGAGAACTGCGTGCCTTGTTGCGCTGTTTTGAGTACTCCACCAACATGGCCAGTGCCGATGACGCCGTTGTCAACTTAACTATCCCACTTCTATGCCTCCTTGAAAAAATAATGTGGCACAGGAGGAGGAGGAGGAAGAGGGATCATTTCCAAGGCTTTCAGGGCAGTCATTCACAAGTGGCTCCGAGGGTGGGTTCCTGCACCCACAAACGCCAGGTACACAATTGTCCAGCAGGGGCAAAGTTCTGGAGGATGAGGAGGATGAGGAGGATGAGGAGGAGGAGATGGAACCATGTTCACAGCAGGGTGGCACCCAGGCCAGCTCATGGCCATCACTGGTGCGTGGCTGGGGGGATACAGAGGACACAGACGATACACCTCCCACAGAGGACAGCCTTTCGTTGCCTCTGGGCAGCCTGGCACACATGAGCGATTTCATGCTGCAGTGTCTCCACAACAACCGCAGAGTTGCCCACATTCTAACTTGTGCTGATGACTGGGTGGCCACACTGCTGGATCCCCGTTACAAGGACAACGTACCGTCCTTAATTCACTCACTGGAGCGTGATCGCAAGATGCGCGAGTACAAGCGAACGCTGGTAGACGCGATGCTGCTGGCATTCCCACCTGACAACGGGCCACAGTGGAAGCACAAGGCCAAGGCAGAGGAGGAGGAGGAGAAAGAGGTCGCCAACACAACCAGGGCACAGCCAGCACCTCAGAAGGCAGGGTTAGCATGGCCGAAATGTGGAAAAGCTTTGTCAGCATGCCACAACAAACAGCAGCACCAGCAGCTCATATGGAACGTCTTAGCAGGAGGCAGCATTTCACCAACATGGTGGAGCAGTATGTGTGCACACGCCTACATTTAGGGAATGACGGGTCTGCCCCCTTCAACTTCTGGGTCTCCAAATTGGGCACATGGCCTGAGCTTGCTCTTTACGCCTTGGAGGTGCTGGCGTGCCCTGCAGCCAGTGTATTATCTGAACGTGTATTTAGCACGGCTGGGGGCGATATCACAGACAAGTGCAGCCGCCTGTCCAGAGACAATGTGGACAAGCTCACATTCATTAAAATGAACCAGGCATGGATCCCACCGGACTTTTCTGTACCTTGTGCAGAATAGAGATGGATATCAACCTTACCCAGCCATTGTTATATTTTTGATCTTTCTCACTCTTTTGGGGTGTACCCTAATTTAAAATGACTAAAAAAAGCAGTGTTGGCTACCTCGTCCCTCTCCACCGCCGCTTCCACCTACACTGCCACATCCACCGCCACCTCAACCTCCCTCCTACTCCATATGGGCCTCGTCCTTCACAGATGAAGAAAATTGTTTTATTTTTCTGTTTGTTTTGTTGCTTTAGGTTATTTCCCTATCCACATTTGTTTGCAGAGCACTTGCCATGCTCTTAACTACATTTTGCTGCCATTTGCTGCACTCTAGCCCTTTCCATTGGTTTTTAGAGCCATTTTAGTGCCTGAAAGTTCGGGTCCCCATTGACTTCAATGGGGTTCGGTGTCCGGGTAAAGTTCGGAAAAAGTCCGGGTCACGGACCCGGACTTTTTTTTCAAGTTCGGCCGAACCCACCGAACACGGACATCCAGGTGTCCACTCAACTCTACTCAGAGATCCATGCCTCATTCATTTTTATAAATGTGAGGTAGTCTACACTGTCATGAGCTAGGCTAGTACGCTTATCAGTCACGACCCCCCCTGCTGCGCTGAACGTCCTTTAAGACAGGACAATGGATGGGGGGCAAGCCAACATTTCCATTGCAAATTGCGCAAGCTCTGGCCAGAGGTCAAGCCGGCCCACTCAGTAGTCCAGGGGTTCATTACTCCTCACAGCATCCACATCGGCTGTTAAGCCGATGTAGTCGGACACCTGTCGTTCTAGGCGTTCCCTCATGCTGTATCGGGAGTACAGCTGTCGATGGTTCGGTGCAAGAAGGATCTCATATCTGAAGTGACCAAGACATCTTCCAACCGCCCTCTTCTTGCAGACGCTGTTGGATTGCTACCCACAACTGTCTCTCTGTGACTGGAAATTCCTCTGCCAGCGCACGGAAAAGCAGAATGCAGCATTTCCCGCAGCAAGGCCTGGAAGTGCTGCATTCTGACCGCCCTCCGTGATTGTGGTGACATTTCCGCCATTTTGTGTTTGTACCGGGGGTCTAAGTACATTGCCACTCAGTACATGGTCCTTGGCCTTTATACGTTTTATACAGGGGACCCCTTAAAACACTGCAGCATGTAGGCCCCTATTCCCACTAAACTGGAAGCGGTATAGTGGCCTGCTTCCAGCTCATCATCCAGGATAATGTCATCCTCGTTCTCCTCCCCCCATCCACGGATAACACCAGGGATCCCAGAAAGGTTTAAAGCATGCTCTTCTTGCTCCTCCTCTTTCCCCCCCAGCAACATCATCCTCCTCTGACTCCTCTTCAGACTCCTGCTGTTGATTTGTCTCAGATGGAGTAGCACCCCCTGGGAATTCATTCAACATTGCGACTTCCTGATCTTCCTGCTCCTGCTCCTCGATGGCTTGATCAATGACACGACGCAATGCACGCTCCAGAAAGAAGGCATAAAGTATGATGTCACTTATGGCGCCCTGGCCGTGACTGACCAGTTTGGTGATCTCATCGAATGGCTGCATGCGTCCTGCATGAGCAGCCACTGGCGAGGTGAAAAAAACCCAAGCTCCCCAGAACCTGTCCTGCCACCGAGTTTGAACAGGTAGTCATTAACTGCACGTTTCTGCTGGAGCAGCCTATCGAGCATATGCAACGTTGAGTTCCATCATGTCGGGCAGTCAAAAATAAGACGCCTGAGGGGCAGGTTGTGTCGCCGCTGAATCTCAGCAAGGCGAGCCATGGCTGTGTAAGATCTTCGGAAATGGCCCGAGATTTTCCTGGCCTGCCGCAAGACGTCCTGGACCCCAGGGTATTTGGCAACAAATCGCTGCACCACCAAGTTCAGGACGTGTGCCATGCATGGCACGTGTGTTATTTTGCCCTGTTTCAGCGCGCTCAGCAGATTGGCACCATTGTCGCACACCACTTTACCAACTGACAAATTCAGCGGTGAAACAGGGCAAAATAACACACGTGCCACTGATCTGCCTGTGAACGCAAAGCTGAAAGGAGTGCAGGACCAGTGTGGCTCTTGGCTTCCAGGCACAACAGACACAGCACAGCATGGCAACGTCTCACCTGGCATGTGGAATAGGTTCTGGGGATCTTGGGCGGCGCAGGAGAAGAGACGGTAGCAGCGGAAGAGGAGGAGTCAGCCGAGGAGGAGAGGGAGGATGGAGGAGGAGGAGAAGAAGAGGCAGGCCTGCTTGCAATCCGTGGCTGTACAACTAAATCTACACGGGTGCCACGGGTTGCATGCTTAATGGCCGTCAGAAGGTTCACCCAGTGGGCAGTAAAAGTGATATACCTTTCCTGCCTGTGTTTGCTAGACCATGTTGTAGTAGATTTTATATATATATATATTTGGATGTTTTATATATTTTATATATATATATATATACTCAGGCACTTAGGACAGGCTAGTGACAAGTCCATTTAACACATCAAAAAGTAAGGTTGGAAATAGATATTCATCTAATTAGGCATTTCAAAAGGGGACTTGTTGACCAGAACAGAGACTGACCAAACCAGACTGACCATTACATATCAAAGGGGCAGGTAATGACCCTGTGCTAAGTTAATTTTAATAAAAGGCCATCTCAGCCTTTGAGAGCCAACCTAATTAGTGGTTAAAGAATGCAAATTTGGTAATTTCCTGAAAGATTTTATGAAAGATCACCTCAGCCTTTGAGAGCCAACCTAATTAGTGGTTAAAGAATGCAAATTGGGAAATTTCCTGAAAGGTTTTATGAAAGATCACCTCAGCCTTTGAAAGCCAACCTATTTAGTAGTCACAGAATGCAAATTAGGAAATTTCCTGATGCAAATTAGGAAATTTCCTGAACGGTTTTATGACTGTAGTCGTCCATAGCCAGAGGGGGGCATTATCCTACAAAAGCAGATCAAAGGCCTAATAAAACTGGCCAATCAAATTGCTTATACTGGTCCTCAATGAGGAAAAAAAAAGGTATATTAGGAAATGGGTTGTTTTGGCAATGCTATGACAGGAGAAGCCTTCTTCCTTCTTATATATACCTCTGTTGACTTTGCTGGAAGAACTGGGTCGTTGCAAGAATAACTTGCATTACAGTAATAATTAATTAATACTACCACTACTATTGACCAATAAAGTATAAAGAGACTTTTTTTCATTTTTTTTTTCTTGTCACTACTACACATGCGTCTGTGTAGATAACACCCCGCTTCAATCTGTGGTATTGGGGGGCCACAGGTTTATCCCACCAGTTCTACAAATAATTGGCCAGTATCTGTTGTCAATGTGTGTAGCACAGTTAACACAGCAAAAGAGGCCTAATACAATCTTAGAAAAGTATACTGTAAAATAACACCCCGCTTCAATATGTGCTATTGGGGGGCCACTGGTCTATCACACCAGTTGTTCAAAAAATTGGCCAGTGAGTTTGGCACTGTTTGTATCAGAGTTAACACAGCAAAAGACGCAATATTGTAGCAGGACACAAACACACTTGTAAAAGTATACTCAGATAACACCCCACTTAAATATGTGGTATTGGGGGGCAACTGGTTTATCACACCAGTTGTTCAAAAATTGGCCAGTGAGTTTGGCACTGTTTGTATCAGAGTTAACCCCACTTCAATATGTGGCATTGGGGGGGGGGGGGGGCAATTGGTCTATCACACCAGTTATAATACATTATAAGTGCTTTTGTCACTGTGTGTAGTGTTGCTGCAGAAACACTCAGTCTCACCACCACACCTGTCACAATGCTGCACAGTGCACAATAATAGTACTAATCCACTATAATATGCTTTCTACAAAGTATATTATACTGTGGATTACCCCCCCCCCCCCATCCCCCACCCCTTTTTAGTGCACTGCACAGCAATACCAAAAAACGTGCAGCCCTTTACATGACTTTTGTGGACATTAACATAGCAATTTGTGTGTGACTGCAGCCGATCTCTAACTGCCCCTAAAGCAACCACTGGATACATGCCCCTATAGTAAAGAGACTGTAATAGACCCTATAACAACATTGGAGCATTTTAAATGACTTTTGTGGACATTGACAAAATGATTTCTGTGTGACTGCAGCCGATCTCTAACTGCCCCTAAAGCAACCACAGGATACCTAGCCCTATAGTAAAGGAACTGTAATAGACCCTAAAACAACATTGGAGCCTTTTAAATGACTTTTGTGGACATTGACAAAGCGATTTCTGTGTGGCTGCAGCCGATCTCTAACTGCCCCTAAAGCAACCACAGGATACCTGGCCCTATAGTAAAGAGACTGTAATAGACCCTAAAACGAGATTGGAGCATTTTAAATGACTTTTGTGGACATTGACAAAGCGATTTCTGTGTGACTGCAGCCGATCTCTAACTGCCCCTAAAGCAACCACAGGATACCTGGCCCTATAGTAAAGAGACTGTAATAGACCCTAAAACGACATTGGAGCATTTTAAATTACTTTGGTGGACATTGACAAAGCGATTTCTGTGTGACTGCAGCCAATCTATAACTGCCCCTAAAGCAACCACAGGATACCTGGCCCTATAGTAAAGAGACTGTAATAGACCCTAAAACGACATTGGAGCATTTTAAATTACCTTGGTGGACTTTGACAAATCAATTTGTGTGTGACTGCAGCAGATCTCTAACTGCCCCTAAAGCAATAGGATACCGGATACCTCTCCCTAAGCTCAAAAGATACTAGTAGACCTATACCGAAAAATACCCGCCCTGGAAAGGACTTTTGTGGATCTTCACAACGCTATATGTGTCTAGCAAACTCTCCCTGATGAGCACAGTAGACCTCTCCCTACACTGGCAGCAAGCGGAATGTGAAATGGCCGCCAGATCAGGTCTATTTATAGGGTAGGGGGACTGTCCATGTGCTGAAATGTTTCAATTGGCTGTCCCGTTCCACCTGACGGCTGTGTCAGGGGTCAAAGTTCTCCAAAATGTAAACAAATATGGCCGCCGCGAACGACGCCATGTGTTCGCAAATGTGTTCGCAAATTTGGCGGGTAGCGAACAAGCAAAATTCGCCGCGAACCGACCGCCGGCCGAACCGCAAGGCCATCTTTAGTTGTTACAACTGGGAAGGTAATCTAAATATCCTGAGCATACGATATTTATAGCATACAAAGAAACAGAAATCATTGTAATCAATAATGCATAATTACCACTCCAAAATGGCTGCTGGCTCAAAATGGTTGTTACCAGAGTCCTAAGATGGCTGCCTTTCCCAAAATGGTGGCTGGTTAAGGAGGAGCTTGAGTCTGGCATCCTTAATGTTTTTTCAGAGTGTCAAGCGTAAAATGAGGGCGTGAAGTAAGATGGAGTATGATGAGTGTGAATGAGTGTCTGAAGGTATATATGGATCTGTGTGTATATGACTCGTCTGGGTTCCTTTATATGCTGTATAGGACGAAAAGGCCAAACAATTATCATAAGCTGAACCCAGAAGGTGGAACTTCTTCCCATTGGTTGGGGTAAATTACCATTAAAGAGGTTGTAAACTCATTAAAATTTTTTATTTTTTTCCAACCTGAAAGAGAAACACATAATGAGCTAGTATGCATCGCATACTAGATCATTATGAAATACTTCATAGAACAAGCCCCCGCCGTGCCGCCCGCTTACCTGTATGACGGACGACATGTTCAGTCGCCCGTCTTCCGGGATCGCGGCATCCGGCCATCTGATTGGCCGGTCCCGCAATTACGTCACTCCCGCGCCAGCGGCCATTCCTTCAGAGCGCATGCGCCAGTGATGTCACTGGCTGCATTTAAGGTAAATATCTCCTAAACGGTACATGTTTAGGAGATATTTACAGTACCTATAGGTATGCCTTATCATGGGCTTACCTATAGGTGAAAGTTGCAGAGGAGGGTTTACTTCCTCGTTAACTGGTTGTGTAATTATGCAATTACCTCTTCTAACCACTACGTATGCCAGGGAGCAAAAATCTTTGATAGAAATTACTACATTAATTTATAGTATTAAAATTGAAAATCTGTCCATGTTCTCATGGTGCATGCATGGCCATCTGATATTTCTGTTAAATCTCTTTGAAAGGTTCAGTTCTGGAAACGCCGTTTAATGAGTATGCATACTAATACCATATATATCTTAGTTAAGAATGAGTTATTTGCCTATAGATTATCTAAATGGATAATAACCGAGCAGAGGTTACGTATGTATATACGCAACTACCTGGTTGCCTGGTTCTTACATATGGCGCATCTATGGTGCAGCAGCCATAAAGCTTTGATAAATTCTGAGATGTGCGTTTTTCTGCACATTAACTTCCATTGTGCCGCATGGAAATGTGCTTGGATTAATCAGCATCTCTGTCGCAATCATGAAATGTGGGACATTTTAGCCAGGATTTTTTATTTCATGAAGATATCTGAGTTTTAAATATATGTTATACCATTAGTAATGTGATTGATAAGCATGTTTTTACTTAGTTTGCAATTTGTTGCATGTCGTTAGGATGAATGCACATGTACAGTACATTTTTAGAGGTAAAATATGCTTAGCATTATTTGCAAGTATGTTTGCGGCTATGTTCTTGTTTGTTATTTAAATTGTGTTGCTTGCATATTTGTTTGGATTGTCTCACCTTCGCTGCCTTAATAAAAATGTTATATTTGAAAAAAAAAATGCTTAGCATAAAAACACAGCTTTTTCTGCACCAGGGGAGCCACAACTAGGGCATACAGATGGCCACAGAAATGAATAGATTTATGCCACTCTACTTGAGTAAATACTGATGCTTCTGCTCATATACCCTTGCATGTGAATTTGGAGCATTTTTCCCTAACATGGAACTTTTGCATTTTGGAAAATGTTGCATTCACTTTTATTGCCAGCTGTACTCCCTCCCTGGGTGTGGAAAAACACTGTTTTTTATGCTAGGCATATTTTTGCCCAAAAATGTCAAGTATATAACATTTGTTGTCATTGCCTTTGTTGTAATTTTTAACTCCTTAAACAACTGAAGTTTTATTTTATTTCTTTCAATAGGAGGAGTGCAGAAATTTTGTGAAAGTTCTCCTTTTGCGTGGCAAGACCTTATTTGCCTGTGGAACCAATGCATTCAACCCTGTGTGTGCAGACTACAGTGTATGTGAGACATTTTTCTAAAATTACTTCTTAGCATCTACTTACCTTTAAGTGCTAGACATGTTTTGTTTGGGCCTTTTTTGTAGTCCTCTACTACTCTGAAGGGCTAAACAGTTATCTTCAGTTTATATTATAGTAAAATATACTGTATGTGGCATTTTCAAAGTTTAACCACTTGCCTACAGTGCACTTTCACCCCCTTCCTGCCCAGACCGATTTTCAGCTTTCAGCGCTCTCACACTTTGACTGAGAATTACTCAGTCATGCAACACTGTACCCATACAAAAATTGTGTCCTTTTTTCACACAAATAGAGCTTTCTTTTGATGGTATTTGATCAATACTGGGTTTTTTATTTTTTGTGCTATAAATAAAAAAAGACTGAAAATATCGTGAAAAAACGCATTTTTCTTTGTTTCTGTCATAAAATTTTGCAAATTAGTCATTTTTCTTCACAAATTTTGGCCAAAATTTATACTGCTACTTATCTTTGGTAAAAATAACCCAAGTAAGTGTATATTATTTGGTCTTTGTGAAAGTTATAGAGTCCACAAGCTATGGAGCGAATCATTGAAAATTGATCACGCTTGACCACACCTGATGTACTGAAGGCCTATCTCATTTCTTGAGACACTAAAAAGTCAGGAAAGTACAAATACCCCCCAAATGACCCCTTTTTGGAAAGTAGACATTCCAAGGTATTTAATAAGGGGCATGGTGAGTTTTTTGAAGTTGTAATTTTTTCCCACAATGCTTTGCAAAATGAAGATTTTTTTTTTTTTTTTTACAAATTGCCGTATTAACAGGTTATTTCTCTCACACAGCACATGTATACTTGCAACTATACCCCAAAACACATTCTACTACTCCTCCTGAGTATGGCGATACCACATGTGTGAGACTTTTTCACAGCCTAACATCCAAGTAGCAGCGTCCGGCATTCTAGGAGCACAAATTACACATATAATTTCCTGACAACCTATCGCACTTTTGAAGGCCCTGGAGCACCAGGACAATGGAAACCCCCATAAAATTACCCCATTTTTGAAAGCAAACAGCCCAACGTATAATTTTTGAGGCATAATGAGTCTTTTGAATATGTCATTTTTTTCCACAAGTTTTTGGAAAATATGGAAAGAAAATGAAAACACATTTTTTTTACACAAAGCTGTCCATTTATGCAATATTTCTAACACATAGCATGTACATAGCAAAAATTGCATCCCAAAATACATTCTGCTATTCCTCCTGAGTATGGCGATACCACATGTGTAACACTTTTTCACAGCCTGGCCACATACATAGGCCTAACATCCAAGTAGCGCTTTACACAAAGTTGTCCATTTATCCACTTTAAGGCTCCATGTACACGGGACGTTGTTAAAAGTCCCTTTGAATGCTGGAATTTTTAGAACGTTTGAAACGTCCGTTCGGTCGCGTTTGTACCCGCGTTTAGCGGCGTTTGCGTTTAGAAGCGTTCCTAGAGGTCAAAAAAATGATTCCCCTTTAAAATGGAAAAACGCGAACGCTAAACGCGGGTCATCGCGTTCGGACGCGTTTGGACGCGTTCAGACGCGTTCGGACGCGTTTGTGCGTTTGAAACGCCGGGAAACACACGTTCGAACGCAAATAATTGCGTTCTAAAAACAGTCCCTGAACGCAACTGCCTGCAAATGACTGTAAACGACCTGGTGTACATGGACAGATAAGATAAAATGTAGATGGGTTCAGGGGCTTCTGAAAAAAACACCCAACTGCTCCTAAACGGCCATTTCCAGCGTCCCGTGTACATGGAGCCTAAGACTGGGCCTATTTTTGACACTTGGTGTTTACAAGCTAAAATCATTTTTTTTGCTAGAAAACTACTTGGAACCCCCAAACATTATATATTTTTTTTTTAGCAGAGACCCTAGAGAATAAAATGGAGATCGTTGCAATATTTTTTATCACACCATATTTGCGCAGCAGTCTTCCAAATGCGATTTTTTTGAAAAAAATTCACTTCTTTGAACTAAAAAATAAGAAAACAGTAAATTTAGCCCAATTTTTTTCCATAATGTGAAAGATAATGTTACGCCGAGTATTTAGATACCCAACATGTTCACAGAATGGCGCCAAACATTGGTACTTAAAAATCCCCATAGGCAACATTTTAAAAATTTCTGCAGGTTACCAGCTTAGAGTTACAGAGGAGGTATAGGGCTCAAATTATTGCTCTCGCTCTAACAATCACGGCAATACCTCACATGTATGGTTTGAACACCGTTTACATATGTGGGCGGGACTTTCGTATGCGTTTGCTTCTGCGCGCTAGCTAACGGGGACAGGGCGCTTTAATTTTTTTTTTTTTTTCCTATTTATTTTATTTATTAATTTTTTATTTTTACACAGTTTAAAAAAAAATGTTTTGATCATTTTTATTCCTATTACAAGGAATGTAAACATCCCTTGTAATAGAAATAGGCATGACAGGTCCTCTTTATTGTGAGATCTGGGGTCAAAAGGACCTCACACCTCACAACTACACTAAAAAAGAAAAAAAAAAAAAATTGTTGAAAGAGGAAAAAAAAAAAAAAGAAAGCGGCCCTTTAAACCGGTTGCTAGGCAACGTCTTTTGACGTAGCTCAGGTCCTCCAAGACCATAGAGTCGAGTGAGGGCCATCTTGCCCTCACTCGACTTCCTGTCTCTGAGGATCCTGGACCGGATAGTTTTCCCCGCTGCCGGCGGGTCCGGTAAGCTGGGAAAACGTCTGGGACGCGGCTGGAGGGGGGCACCTCTTCCCCTGCACCGTAAGGGTAATTCCGCGGCGAATCCGCCACTGGGACCACCCTTATCTGAAAGCCGACCGCCCGCCGTTTCAAAAAATACCGGGGTTATGGGGGCTATCTGCTGCCATAACCCCAGTATTTAGCTTTTAATGGCCAACGCATATAGTCGTTAGACGGTCAGTAAGTGATTGCATGTATATGGCAAACAGGTGACGATGACTGATGGGGTGACAGGTGACGATGACTGATGGGGTGACAGGTGACGATGACTGATGGGGTGACAGGTGACGATGATTGATGAGGTGACAGGTGATGATGATTGATGAGGTGACAGGTGACGATGATTGATGAGGTGACAAGTGACGATGATTGATGGGGTGACAGATGACAATCACTGACGGGGTGACATGTGACGATGATTGATGGGGTGTCAAGTGACGATCACTGATGGGGTGTCAAGTGACGATGATTGATAGGGTGACAGATGACGATGACTGATGGGGTGACAGGTGACGATGACTGATGGGGTGACAGGTGATGGTGATTGATGGGGTGACAGATGACAGGCGATGGTCACTGATGGGTGACAGGTGACGGGCGATGGTGCACGGCGGTACTGATGGCAGTCTCTGGTGACCGGTGAACTTTAGGCTATGTCCACATGTGAGCGTGGTGATCATGGGCAGAATCACTGCGATTCTGCCCGCGATCCAGAAATCATTGCAAATTGCGGGACGCCTGTGCGTTGCCCGTGATTTGCAATAGCACCCCAAACGCTGTGCGATGTTGCTGCGATTTCCGCCTGCCGGATCGCGGTAACATCGCGCAAACAACGCATTACGCCCCAAAGAAACTCTTGTACCTTTTTTGGGCGTCATGCGTTGTTTGCGAGATGTTACCGCGATTAGGCAGGCGGAAATGGCGGCAACATCGCACATCGTTTGGGGTGCTATTGCAATTCATGGGCAACGCACAGGCGTCCCGCGATTTGCAATGATTTCCAGATCGCGGGCAGAATCGCGGTGATTCTGCCCGCGATCGCTGCGCTCACATGTGAACGTTATGGGTGTCAATTTCTGGGCACTGATGAGGTGACTGTTGGGTGACAGGTGACATGGGGGGGGGGGCTGAGGACTGTGTGGGGACATTTATTTTTGTGATTTTACTTTGTGACAGGTGTACAGAGCAGTAACTCACTGTTTCTAGCACTTCTCCCCTCACACTGGAAACTGTATGAGGGGAGAAGAGCTAGTAACAGTCAGTTACTGCTCTTTGTTTACATTTTGTGATCGGCTGTGAATGGATTCACAGCCGATCACTTAGTAAACAGTCACTGTCACCGGAACACAGTGCCACCGACATGACCGCGCTGCGTGCTCCCGATCGCGCATGCGCGGTCATCTTGTGGGCGCCTTCAATGTGATCGGCTGTGTCATTGGAACACAGCCGATCACGTGGGAAACAGCCACGCCCATTGGCTGTTTCCCCCCTGCCGGTGACGGGGGGTGTCCCGGGGACACCCCGACACCGGCAGTGCAGGGCGGCGCGCAGGCGATCGCGCGCCTGCCCTGCTTAAAGTGCCGCTGTCCAGAGGCGGCTCTAGGCTTTGTGAGGCCTTAGGCAAATCTTAGACATGAGGCCCCACTCACGCCCAAAATGGGAAAAATAATTCAAGCTATAGAAATTAACTGTATAGATTGCATATATTAAGAGCCTTAAACTATGAATTTACAATCTCTAGAATTTTCACTAACTGATTACTCTTTAATCAAATATCATTAAACATAGGGTATACAGTATCTCACAAAACTAAGTACACCCCTCACATTTTTGTAAATATTTTATTCTATCTTTTCATGTGACAACACTGAAGAAATGACACTTTGCTACAATGTAAAGTAGTGAGTGTACAGCTTGTATAACAGTGTAAATTTGCTGTCCCCTCAAAATAACTCAACACACAGCCAATAATGTCTAAATTGCTGACAATGGATGTTGATAACAATGGGGTACGGGGGGGGGGGGTGAAGAAGACAGGGGGTGGGGTGGAAGGAAGCTGGGAGGGTTGGGGTGAAGTTGACAGTGGGGTGGGGTGGTAGGAAGCTGGCAGAGGGGTACAGGGGGATGAAGGTGACGGGGGGGTTGGGTAGTAGGAATCTGACAGAGGGCTACAGGGGAGATGAAGATGACAGGGGGTGGGGTGGTAGGAAGCTGGCAGAGGGGTGCAGAGGAAATAAGATGAGAGGAAGGTGGGTGGTAGGAAGTTGGCAGGGGGGATGAAGATGACAGGGGATGGGATGGAAGGAAGCTGGCAGAAGGGTACAGGGGGGATGAAGATGACGGGTTGGG
The DNA here is from genome assembly GCF_965119305.1 of Pelophylax lessonae. Taxonomy (NCBI): domain Eukaryota; kingdom Metazoa; phylum Chordata; class Amphibia; order Anura; family Ranidae; genus Pelophylax; species Pelophylax lessonae. The sequence continues at coordinate 491,083,001 of NC_138768.1, read as the reverse complement.
ATGGTAGGAAGCTGGCAGAGGGGTACAGGGGGATGAAGATGACAGGGGGTGGGGTGGTAGGAAGCTTGCAGAAAGGTGCAGGGGGGATGAAGATGACAGGTGGTGGGATGGTAGGAAGCTGGCAGAGGGGTACAGGGGGGATGAAAATGACAGGGGGTGGGGTGGTAGGAAGCTTGCAGAGGGATACCGGGGGATGAAGATGACAGGGGATGGGGTGCAAGGAAGCTGGCAGAGGGGTGCAGGGGGGGTGAAGATGACAGAGGGTGGGATGGTAGGAAGCTGGCAGAGCGGTACAGAGGGGGTGAAGATGACAGGGGGTACAGGGTGGAAGGAAGCTGGCAGAGGGGTGCAGGGGGATGAAGATGACAGGTGGTGGGATGGTAGGAAGCTGGCAGAGGGGTACAGGGAGGATGAGAATGACAGGGGGTGGGATGGTAGAAAGCTGGCAGATTGGTACAGGGGGGATGAAGATGACAGTGGAGTGGGTGGTAGGAAGCTGGCAGAGTGGTGCATGGGGGATGAAGATGACAGGGGGTACAGGGTGGAAGGAAGCTGGCAGAGGGGTGCAGGGGGATGAAGATGACAGGTGGTGGGATGGTAGGAAGCTGCCAGAGGGGTACAGGGGGGGGTGAAGATGACAGGGGGTGGGGTGGTAGGAAGCTTGCAGAAGGGTGCAGGGTAGATGAAGATGACAGGGGATGGGGTGCAAGGAAGCGGGCAGAGGGGTGCAGGGGGGGGGGTGAAGATGACAGAGGGTGCAATGGTAGGAAGCTGGCAGAGTGGTACAGAGGGGATGAAGATGACAGGGGGTATAGGGGTGGAAGGAAGCTGGCAGAGGGGTGCAAGGGGGGTGAAGATGACAGGGGGTACAGGGGTGGAAGGAAGCTGGCAGAGGGGTGCAGGGGGGTGAAGATGACAGGGGGTACAGGGGTGGAAGGAAGCTGGCAGAGGGGTGCAGGGGGGTGAAGATGACAGGGGGTACAGGGGTGGAAGGAAGCTGGCAGAGGGTTGCAGGGGGATGAAGATGACAGGGGGTACAGGGGTGGAAGAAAGCTGGCAGAGGGGTGCAGGGGGATGAAGATGACAGGGGATAGAGGGGTGCAGGGGGGTGAAGATGACAGGGGGTACAGGGGTGGAAGGAAGCTGGCAGAGGGGTGCAGGGGGGTGAAGATGACAGGGGGTACAGGGGTGGAAGGAAGCTGGCAGAGGGGTGCAGGGGGATGAAGATGACAGGGGTGGAAGGAAGCTGGCAGAGGGGTGCAGGGGGATGAAGATGACAGGGGATACAGGGGTGGAATGAAGCTGGCAGAGGGGTGCAGGGGGGTGAAGATGACAGGGGGTACAGGGGTGGAAGGAAGCTGGCAGGGGGGTGAAGATGACAGGGGGTATAGGGGTGGAAGGAAGCTGGCAGAGGGGTGCAGGGGGTGAAAATGACAGGGGGTACAGGGGTGGAAGGAAGCTGGCAGAGGGGTGCAGGGGGATGAAGATGACAGGGGATACAGGGGTGGAAGGAAGCTGGCAGAGGGGTGCAGGGGGGTGAAGATGACAGGGGGTACAGGGGTGGAAGGAAGCTGGCAGAGGGGTGCAGGGGGGTGAAGATGACAGGGGGTACAGAGGTGGAAGGAAGCTGGCAGAGGGGTGCAGGGGGATGAAGATGACAGGGGGTACAGGGGTGGAAGGAAGCTGGCAGAGGGGTGCAGGGGGATGAAGATGACAGGGGATACAGGGGTGGAATGAAGCTGGCAGAGGGGTGCAGGGGGTACAATGGTGTTAGGAAGCTGGCAAAGGGGTGCAGGGGGAATGAAGATTACAGGGGACGGGATGGAAGGAAGCTGGCAGAGGGGTAAAGGGGGGGATGAAGATGACAGTGGGGTAGGGTGGGGTGAGAGGAAGCTGGCAGAGGGGTAAAGGGGGGATGAAGATGACAGTGGGGTGGGGTGATAGGAAGCTGGCAGAGCGGTACAGGGGGGGGTGAAGATGACAGGGGGTACAGGGGTGGAAGGAAGCTGGCAGAGGGGTGCAGGGGGATGAAAATGACAGGGGGTACAGGGTGGAAGGAAGCTGGCAGAGGGGTGCAGGGGGATGAAGATGACAGGGGGTACAGGGGTGGAAGGAAATTGGCAAAGGGGTGCAAGGGGATGAAGATGACAGGGGGTATAGGGGTGGAAGGATGCTGGCAGAGGGGTTCAGGGGAATGAAGATGACAGGGGGTACATGGGTGGAAGGAAGCTGGCAGAGGGGTGCAGGGGGATGAAAATGACAGGGGGTACAGGGGTGGAAGGAAACTGGCAAAGGGGTGCAAGGGGATGAAGATGACAGGGGGTATAGGGGTGGAAGGACGCTGGCAGAGGAGTGCAGGGGGATGAAGATGACAGGGGGTACAGGGGTGGAAGGAAACTGGCAGAGGGGTGCAAGGGGATGAAGATGACAGGGGGTATAGGGGTGGAAGGACGCTGGCAGAGGGGTTCAGGGGGATGAAGATGACAGGGGGTACAGGGGTGGAAGGAAACTGGCAGAGGGGTGCAAGGGGATGAAGATGACAGGGGGTATAGGGGTGGAAGGACGCTGGCAGAGGGGTTCAGGGGGATGAAGATGACAGGGGGTACATGGGTGGAAGGAAGCTGGCAAAGGGGTGCAGGGGGGATGAAGATGACAGGGGATGGGCTTTAAGAAAGCTGGCAGAAGGGTACAGGGGGGATGAAGATGACAGGGGATGGGATGGAAGGAAGCTGGCAGAGGGGTACAGGGGGGATGAAGATGACAGGGGATGGGATGGAAGGAAGCTGGCAGAGGGGTACAGGGGGGATGAAGATGACAGGGGGTGGGATGGAAGGAAGCTGGCAGAGGGGTACAGGGGGGATGAAGATGACAGGGGATGGGATGGAAGGAAGTTGGCAGAGGGGTACAGGGGGGATGAAGATGACAGGGGATGGGATGGAAGGAAGCTGGCAGAGGGGTGCAGGGGGATGAAGATGACAGGGGATAGGATGGAAGGAAGCTGGCAGAGGGGTACAGGGGGGATGAAGATGACAGGGGATGGGATGGAAGGAAGCTGGCAGAGGGGTACAGGGGCGATGAAGATGACAGGGGATGGGATGGAAGGAAGCTGGCAGAGGGGTACAGGGGGGATGAAGATGACAGGGGATGGGATGGAAGGAAGCTGGCAGAGGGGTACAAGGGGGGATGAAGATGACAATGGGGTGGGGTGGTAGGATACCAGGCACAGGGGAAATATGATGAGGATGGAGATGATGATGATGGGGGTATGTTGGTAGCAGGCTGACTGTGGGGTACAGGAGAGGTGATAGGAAATATGATGGTAGGGTGGATGCTAGGAACAGAGAGATGATGATGGGGATATGGCAGGGGGTCAGTAGGTGGCATCATAGGTCAAATGGCATAAATATCATCAAGGGCAGGCTGTGTGAGGTCACAGGCGGCTGTCACAGGAAGCTCTCACTGTCAGTGTCGGGCAGGACAGTCATGCAGTACCTTCAGACTCCAGCAGTAGGCTAGTAGGCTCCAGCAGACTGACTTCTCGATGACTGCCAGGGGACGGTGCCAGGGGACTCGCTGTCCTTACCTTTTCCTCTCGTCTTCTGCTCTTCTCCTGGTACTGCAGACGGGAGAATGCAGGGGAGGGGCTACGTCGCGTCGTGACGTCATCGCTATCCATTGGCCGAGACAAAGCCGATGTGAGTGCGGGGCCTGCAGTTATGCTGTATACTAGCGCCGGCGCCGCACCGGCAATGTTGCGGATGCGGCCGCCGGCGGCCTAGCAGCAAGTGTGATAAGGCAAGGCTACTAGTATTCTCATAATAAAAAAATAAAAACATTATATTTTTTATTGGGCAGGAAAGGGACTGCGAGGCCCCTTTAAGTGCGAGGCCTTCGGCGGCCGCTTTAATCGCCTAATTAGAGAGCCGCCTCTGCCGCCGTCATATGACGGCGGCCCAGGATAATGGTCGCTCCGCTCCGCCGTCATATGACGGCGGGCGGACGGCAAGCGGTTAACCACTTGCCTACTGTGCACTTAAACCCCCTTCCCATCCAGACCAATTTTTAGCTTTCAGCGCTCTCACACTTTGAATGACAATTGCGCGGTCATGCTACACTGTACCAATATGACATTTTTATCATTTTTTTCACACAAATAGAGCTTTCTTTTGGTGGTATTTAATCACCTCTGGGTTTTTTATTTTTTACAAAAAAAAAGAAAAAAGACAGAAAATTTTGAAAAAAAAAGTTTTTCTTATTTTCTGAGAGTAAATTTTGAAAATAAATACATTTTTCTCCTTCACTGATGTGCGCTGATGAGGCGGCACTGATGGGTACTGATAGGCTGCACTGATGGGCACTGATGAGGTGGCACTTATGGGCACTGATGAGGAGGTACTAATATGCCGCACTGATGAGCACTGATAGGCGGCACTGATAGGCGGCACTGATGAGCACTGATAGGCAGCACTGATGAGCACTGATAGGCGGCACTGCTGGGCACTGAGAGGTGGCACTGAGAGGTGGCACTGCTGGGCACTGAGAGGCGGCACTGATGGGCGGCACTGATGGCACTGATAGGTGGCACTGATGGACACTGACGGGTGGTACTGATGAGCACTGATGGGCGGCACTGATGAGCACTGATGGGCGGCACTGATGAGCACTGATGGGCAGCACCATCAGTGCCCACACTCAGTGCCCATAGTGCTGCCAGTCAGTGCTCATCAGTGCCTAGATGAGCAGGCACTGATGGGCACTGACTGGCAGCAATATGGGCACTGATTGTGGGCACTGATGGGGGCACTGATGGCGGGCACTGTGGGCACTGATGGTGGGCACTTTGTGTATGTTTTTTACCTTGTGTAATCAGGGCACTGGTGATCAGTGCCCTGATTACATTCTTCTGTGTCCCCGGCGGCTGATCGGCTCTCCTCCTTCCTCACACTGCAGTCTCTGTGTGAGAAAGGAGTGCTGGCGATGAGAGATGATCTCATATGTTTACATATGAGATCATCTCTCATTGCATGGGCCGATCACGTGGTAAATGGCCGCTGTGATTGGCCATTTACCACGATCTGTGATTGGCTGTGTCCAAGGGACACGGCCGACACAGATTTTCCCCGATGCGCGCTCGCGGGAGCGCGCGGGGAGCCTATCTCTGGGAGGCCGTTTAAAGACGGCCTCCCGAAAATTAGAGTCCGCGCTGCAGCCGTCTTTCGGCTATAGCGCGGACCGGAAGTAGTTAAGAATAGGCCAACAAGCTACTGCACATGTGGCCCTCCAATCCTTGAATTTGGGTTCACATGTCAGTGATTGGAAGAATGCACAGAAACCTTTTATTCAATTGATTTTGGCCAGCTTATAGCTTTATGTGCACTACTTCCCAAAAATCATAAGTTAAACAAATAAAGAACAAATAGCAAGGGACTTTTCTGGTGTTACAATGATGACAACGGCATAATTTCTATAAAAACTATAATTTTAGTGATTCCCAATTCCTAAAATATCCCATAGTGGCATGAATTTGGTATATATTCTTTTTCAAAACCAGATTACACAAATAAGGGTAAACTCCAGGTTTGACCTGCCTTCGAAAAGTTCATTTGGACGAAGGTGGTTCCAAAAAACTATTTCCTTCACTTATAGATGCACCCACTGGGAGTGCTGTATAAATCAAATGTAAGCCCGCATTCACACTGCAGCGGCACGACTCTGTACTACTTCGGGGGCGACTTGTGAAGTCCCGTGCACCGTGACTTCGGCGCGACTTGCACGGACTTCATATAATGAATGTCTATGCAAGTTGCTCCGAGGTCGCCCCGATGTAGTACAGGACCCTTTTTCTAAGTCGGAGCGACTTGTGTCGCTCCTATTAGAACGGTCCTGTAGCAGTCAATGGACCGCGAGGGACCGCGACTTGTCAGGCTGACAAGTCACCTGACAAGTCGCGTTAGTGTGAATGGAGCCTAAGTGTATTCCGGCAGCGGTACAGGGACCTGTCTGTTGCCAGAACCAAACAGTTAGGCTGAGCACTGCTTAGCACAGGAAGCTTTGGGTTTGATTTAACCGCTTGCCGACCGCCGCAAGTAGATTTACTGCGGCGGTCAGCCCCTGCCAGGCAGAGTGACGTTAATTAACGTCACTAGCCTGGGAGGGTCTGGGGAGCGAGCACGCGCCCGCGGAGGCGCGGTCACGGACCCCCCCGCGCGTGTGACCAGCGGACCCGATGTCCGCCGGCCACTCGGCGATCGTCGGGGGAAGAGGGAGAATGTCAGGCAGCTTGTGTAAACAAGCTGCCTGTCATTCTCCTCGCTGTAAAGACACTGATCACATGGATCTACTATGTAGATCCGTTGATCAGTGTCCTTACAGCTAGAGCCACAGCCAATCACAGTAAGAATCACGCCCCTAGGGACACACACAGCCCCTCCCTCCCAAATAAAGTTAACCCCTTCACTGCCAGTGTATTTTTACAGTAACAGTGCATATATATAGCACTGATTACTGTAGAAATGTCACTGGTAACCCCAAAAGTGTCAAAAATGTCAGTCAAGGGTCCGATCTGTCCGCCGCAATGTCGCAGTACCGCAAAAAAAAAAATCGCAGATCGCCGCCATTACGCGTTAAAAAAAAAAACAACAAAAATGACAAAAATCTTTCCCTTTGTTAGTAAACGCGATAACTTTTGCGCAAACCAATCAAAATACGCTTTTTGCGATTTTTTTTTACCAAACATAGGTAGGATAAAACAAATTGGCCAAAAATGTTAAAAAATTTTGATTTTTACATTTTTTTTGGGGGGAATTTCATATAAAAAAATGTGAAAAATATTGTTATTTTTGCAAAATTGTCGCTCTTTTTTTGTTTATAGCGCGTGATCAAAAAATCGCACAGGTGATCAAATAACACCAAAAGAAAGCTCTGTTTGTGGGAAAAAAAGGACGTCAAATTCGTTTAGGTACAGCGTCGCACGACCGCGCAATTGTCCGTTAAAGTCACGCAGTGCCGAATCGCAAAATACCCCCTGGTCTTTTAGCAGGAAAATCCTCCGGGGCTTAAGTGGTTAACTAAAGGCAAATAGATATTTTACAAAGTGCACTTGCACTTTGCAACCGCAGTTGCTACAGAGCTTAGTAAATGAGGTAAAGCTTCACTTCACAAAGAATACCCAATTACATGCAAGGAAAAAAAAAAAAAAAACGCTTTTTCTCTTTCATTCATTGATGGACACAGCTCCTGAATTGTTCTTAACCATTGGGTTATGCTGCCCCCTACAGGAATAGGATACTAGGCAGGAAAAAACTTTACCAAGCCTATGGGGCAGTCCCAGGGGATATACTCCCACTGTCTGCTATAGGCACTGTTTTTTTCTGCCTTGTCAGGAGTTAGGACCTAGTTCCTTGATGGGCTCTCTGGTCCTAGCATTTTTTCTTTTTGACATGAAAATCCTTTCCTCTTATTTTTTTCTGTTCCAGTGAGAACTACAATCAACTGCCAGACTGGGTGACGGACTGGATATCTACGACATCCAGAGGGTCCCCCCAGTCTGACCAGCATGCGCGTGCAGGCCTCAGCTCCACGCTAGGTCGGCCGAAACACAGCCCCAATGGATGGGGGCTGGCCTGCAATGGCACCCTGCCGGCAGCCGAACGTGCGGTTTTGGGGGGGGGGGGTTTGTCCTGGTGGGGGCTCCTTCAAGGGCCCCCTCTACCTGCTGGGTTCATCCTTTAGTCCTCTGTGGTCCTGGGAGCCGTGTGGGCCCGCAATTTTATTGTAACTGGCTGGCTATGTATTCGGCGGCTATGTTTGTGTAGTCCAGCAGCCATTTTCTTGTGGTTTCCCATTGAAAATAGTGGCGGCCATGTTTTTGAAGCCTTATGGGCAGTGATTTCAGTGGTGGGAGCTCCTCCTTATCCTTTAGTGCTGACTCCTGGATTCCTTCTCTTCCTGATCGCCGCATGGTGTCCTTTTACTTGGCACATCCTCTCAGTGCCTGAAGGGTGGTGGTGAGTCCTTGTGGGTGCCTTTTTACTCTCCCTCTCTCTGCTGTAGCAGCAGTTGGTTGTGCTGGGACCTGTGGTACTGCCAGCGCGGTGGGGGAGTCACATAGCAGTACTATTAATTTTCTCTGTGTGGGTTCCCTGGTTAACTCATGGAGTCCCTGGAGCACATTTCACCACCTGATCCCCTCTCGGGGCTGTGGGGCCCTCCGGGTCCCAACCATCCCTGACTGCACTGTCGGTGGTCCTGGAGTGCTTGGTGTCCAAAGTAGATTTGGTACTGGGCAAACTGGCTAGCAAAAATCTTCCCCTGCCTTCGCCTGCCTTCTTTGTCTTCTTAGATTCTATATCTGACATGGCCACCGCAGACACCAGTCACCCTGCTGGGTCTGTGTCCACGCACCTTGAGTGCTCTGATAGTGAGGATGAGTCCTCTTCTGCTATGGCCGCACATGAAAAGGCGCTGGTGGATGCACTGATTGTATCAGTGCGGAAAACTTTGAAAGTGGAGCACACAGCTAATGCTGCGTTGGAGGCGTTGGTCGCTTTTTTTTACCCGCAGATCCTCCAAAGCGGCAAAGGTGTTCCCTTTTTCCGCCTACTTTGACAAAATGGTCAACTGGTGGTTCCTAAGCGTTCTGCTAGGTGGTATCCCTTTGAGGATTCCCTGCTGAAGGAGTGGAGAGTCCCACCTGTACTGGACTCTCAGGTTTCCAGGTTAAAAAAATCCACCTTAATTCCGGTGGAGGAATCTCCGGCCTTTAAAGATCCCTTTGACAGGAGAGCCAAGGCTTTGACCCACCATATGTTTACTGTGGCTGGCTCGGTCCTTAGGCCGGTATTCACCATTGCCCTGGTGTCCCAAACAGCTTCCCCCTGCCTTTGCGGAGCTGGCGGACCAATTGGTCCAGGGGCTGCAGTTTGTCTGTGATGCCTCTCTGGATGCTCCTTTTGTTTCTTGGCTGTCTGTGTCAGCGGTGGTCCTTCGGCGCATGATCTGGCTGAAATGCTGGTCTGTGGACCAGACTATCTGATCTCCCCTTTGTAGGTGATCGTCTGTTCGGATCTTCCGGGGATGACATCATTAAGGGTCTCACAGGGGGGAAGAGTACTCTTCTTACACAAACTACCAAGGACATGGAGTCTTGTTGCAGTTGTGGTCCCTTTTTCTCAGCTCAAAGGCAGCTTTTTTGTTCCTCAGGGTTTTAAGAAAAGGGATCTAAGTCTTTTAGGGGGTTCCAAGAGGACCTGGTTTCTTAAGCCATGGGCAGGTTTGTCCAAACCTGCAGACAAGTCGTCTTCTGCCTGAAGGGGTGCCCTCACCCCTATCTGGGGTGGGGGAACGTCTTCGCTACTTTCCGGACCTGTGGTCCTCCCTGGTTCAGGACAAGTGGGTCCACAAACTGATTCGGTCCGGATACAAGATCGAGTTTCCCTTTTATCCTCCAGAGAGGTTCTTTCCCTCCAACCTGTGCTTGTCCCCAGACTGCCTGCGGGTATCTCTCTGGATCGGTGCAAGACTTGTTACTACAAGGGGTGACTGTCCCGGTTCTGACTTTGGAAACGCTTTAATGGTTTTTATTTAAACCTTTTTTACATTCCTAAGAAGGAAGGCAAGGTACGTCCAATCTAGTGGATCCAGATTGGCCTCGCTGGTCTTTTTACGCCGATCTGGTACGACTGGTCGCCAATAGGGAAGATCGAACTTTTCAAAAGTTCGGTTCGGCCAGAACATCCGAACTTCCCGAAAGTTTGGCCCGGATTTCAGAACCCCATTGAAATCAATGGGACCCGAACTTCGGTAATCAAAAACACCATTTTGAAGCCCTAAAACCCAATAAATGTCCCTAAAAAGTTCCTAGGGTTCTGGGTCATACCCCAGGGACTATTAATCACACAAAAAAAAAGTTCTTAAAAATGTTCATTTTTGATAGAGAGCCAATTATTGGAAAAAAAAAAAACATTTCTTTGGATTTAGTATCTGGGGGGGGGGGGGTCTAAAAAGTGTACCTGTGAAGTTTCAGCTCTGTAGCATGTCCAGAACCATAAAAAAAAGATTGTTTGTATTTTGTCACTTATAGAACAGGTTAGTGGCTTCTCTCTTTTCACACCTTGCCGGTTTAGTAGCAAGCGTTTTTTTTTGGGCATTTTTTGGGGTCTTTTCAGGCAGGCAAAACATCTGAACTTGTGTATATGGGTATATATACACACATACTTATATGTATATATACACCTAGACATATATAGGTGTGATAGTAGCAGAAATATATGCTTGCGCTAATGAAATCTTTTACACTAATATGGCTCCGCTCCTAGAACACCTACATATGTCTAAGTGTAAAATACATATAAGTATGTGTGTATATATACCACTATACACAAGTTCAGATGTTTTGCCTGCCTCCAAAAACCCCAAAAAAATGCCTGCAACAACACACCTGGGCGTTTTTTTTTTTTGGCGCTAGCGTTTTTTTTGGCATTTTTTTGGGTTCTTTGGAGGCAGGCAAAACATCTGAACTTGTGTATAGTGGTATATATACACACATACTTATATGAATTTTTACAATTAGACATATATAGGTGTCATAGGAGCGTAACTATATTGGTGTTAATTATTTCATTAGCGCAAGTAGTGTTTTCTGCTCCTTTCACACCTATATATGTGCAGGTGTAGATATACATACATGGGTGTGTATATATACCCCCTATACACATGTTCAGATGTCATGCCTGACTCCAAACATGTGCTCAAAAAATCCCTATGGACGCCTGCAGCCAAAAAGCAAGCGGACAGGGGCAAAGCCATATTCCTGCAGCGAAAGTGACTTCAGAGAAACTAGCTTTTCTCTATAGCGGTCACCCTGATATGGAAGGGTTTGGTCACCCTGCCATAGCAGTCAGTGTCAGTTCACCCTACACTACACTACGGTCACCCTGGCACTTAACACTTTCCCTACAGAAACAAAATTTTTGCATCTAACTAAAGTGTAAAAGAGCACCCTAACTACACTAGATATCCCTTTCCTCACACTAATAAATGCTAAATGACACTTTTTAGCAGAAGTCACAGAACTGCTTCCACTCTCTTCCATGTCCCTGTATAACAATGCTAGGAATTTGGCGGGGGCTATCTTATATACTGGGGGGCGTATTCACTAATGATTGGCCTATGGACCCCCTAGTCACTCCAATCACATTCCTAGCATTCTCCTGCCCCCTCAATTGGCTTTTGCTAATGGTTCTGGTCCAATCATGGGCTTTTAAAGCCCATTTCCTGTCCCATTGCATTTTGGTCGGTTCTGGTTGCCGAATTCCAAACTTTTTGGGCAAAAAGTTGTAAATTCGGCCGAACCTCGAACAGCCAATGTTCGGGTTGAGCCGATGGTCGACCCGAACCGTTCGATCATCCCTAGTCGCCAATGCTTCTTGGAGACTTCCTCTCAGGGAAGATCTGCTGTCCCTTCCATCCTGCTTTACGGTCGCTTGCTTTAATGGCTTGGCTGTTAAATCAGTGATTCCTACGCTGTTAAAGGCTAGAAAATCTACCTCTAGGAAGATTTGCCATCGTACTTGGAAGACATACATTGCGTGGTGTGAGTCTCTTGCGGTTCACCCTCACTCTTTTTCAGTGGCTCGGATTTTGGCCTTCTTCCAATGAGGGGTGGAGCAGCGTCTGGCCTTGGGTACAATCAAGGGTCAGGTTTCGGTCTTGGCAGTTTTCTTTTAACGTCCTTTGGCCACCCATTCCTTGGTTGGAACCTTTGTTCAGGGAGTTCACCACTTGGCTCCCCCAGTGCGTTCTCCATTGCCGTAGTGGGACCTCAAATTGGTGCTGTCCGTTCTCCAGAAACCTCCTTTCTAAAATATTTGAGAGATTCCCCTGCTTACACTGTCCCAGAAGGTGGCCTTTTTGGTGGCTATTACTTCTGCGTGAAGGGTGTCGGAGCTGGTGGCATTGTCCTGTCGTTCACCCTACCTGGTGGTTCACAGAGATAAAGTGGTGCTTCACCCTTGTCAGTTGTTCCTCTCTAAGGTTTTTTCTGATTTTCATTTCCCTATGTCCTAACGAAATTGCTTTGCATTCTTTGGATATGGTTCGAGCAATCAGGGTGTATCTGGCCGTCACAGAGTTGTTTAGGAAATCAGACTCACTATTTGTCCTTACAGATGGACCTCGGAAAGGGTTGGCTGCGTCTGCTGCGACCATTTCTAGATGGAGCAGACAGACAGTGGTGCAGGCCTGTTCAATCAAGGGTCAGGTTCCTCCTTTCCCTGTTAAGGCGCACTCTACTCGGGCGCTTAGTGCTTCCTGGGCCTTCCGTCAGCCAGGCTTCAGTGATGCAGGTTTGTAAGGCGGCCACTTGGTCATCTGTGCACACTTTCACAAAATTTTATGAAGTGGATGTGTTGGCATCTGCAGATGCTTCCTTTGGCCACAAAGTTTTGCAAGCTGCTGTTTAGAGGACTTGGTCCTCTTTGAGGGTGTATTGTTTTTTTCAGGTGAGCTTCATGTTGCCTGGTTGGCTATGGTTAGCCTTGGGAATTTGTTATGCTGTTTTTTCCCACCCCTCATGTTTAACACTGCTTTAGGACGTCCCAATGGTTAAGAAGAATTCAGGAACTGTGTCCGTCAATGAATGAAAGAGAAAATGGGATTTTTGACTTACCCTAAAATCCATTTGCCTGATGTTCATTAACGGACACAGCACCCACCCCTCTATGAGTTGGGGTATTTTTCTTCTGACACTGTAACAAAACTGAGTGCCTATAGCAGAGAGTGGGAGTATATCCCCTGGGACTGCCCCATAGGCATGGTAACGTTTTTTTCCTGCCTAGTGTCCTACTCCTGTAGGGGGCAGCATAACCCAATGGTTAAGAAGAATTCTAGAGCTGTCAATGAAGCTGTCAATGAACATCAGAGAAATGGATTTTACAGTTAGGTCAAAAATCCCATTTTCTCTTGCATGTGATTGAATGATAGAAGTCAGTAGAACTCCTGCTTTTTTACTAAGCTCTGGAGCAACTGCTCTTGCAGAGTGCAACATTTGTATGTGAAATTTTTACCTCCTTGCTGCAGTGGTGCTGCTAGATCTAGGATTCCATTCGCATATGTTGCTGGCTTCTGTGTTCACCTCAGGTTGTCGTTTGCTCTATTGTGGATATTTATATCTCACTTGCTGAAGACAAAACTGAAGGAAAAATTCCCCAAGAACATGCAGTAATGGAAGACAGTTGCAGTAGAGGCCTGGCAGAGCAATCACCAGGGATGAAGCCCAGGGTCTGGTGATTTCTATGCGTTCCATACTTCAGGCTGTATTCGACTGTAAAGGATTTGCAACCAAGTATTAAAAAGTGAAAGTTTGATTTATGATTGTTATTCTGTCCCATTACTTTTTGTCCCTTAAAAAGTGGGAGGCACATATACAAACTGTTGTAATTCCTACACAGTAAATACCCTCAAATTAAAGCTGAAAGTCTGCAGTTAAAGCACATCTTGTTTGTTTCATTTCAAATCCATTGTGGTCGTGTATAGAGCCAAAAAGATTAGAATTGTGTCGATGTCCCAATATTTAGCGACCTGACTGTAAATTGGAACTCAGGTCAGGTGTTGTGTTAGGGGTCACAATGCAATCAGACTTGTCTTCCAAAAGGTGCTTCCACCTATTTCTGTACCTGTGGCTGAGGTCACCACCTCTCTGATGCTTCCACTACAAGAAAAACTGCTGACTGTCTGCCTCCTCTTCATCGCTTTGTGTCAGGAAAGACAGAATATACCCAGGCACATAGTTAGGCACAGACAGAGAATTCCTATTGGCCAGACCCACTGTCTGGAGAGAATAAATATGCATAGGTACATAGTTATGTGTAGACAGAGAATTCCTTTTAGCCAGAGCCGTGCTCGTACGATTGCGCGTGCGTGGCACTAGATTGCCGCCAAGTGGGCTATTTAAACACCTCTGCTGCACTAGGACTTTGCCTTATGGTCTATAGTGTTCTGCTACCTGTCACTTGTTCCTGTGTTTGATCTCCTGTTGCCGTTCTGCTATCTGTCTGCATGTATGAACTCTGCCTGACCAAGTGCCTGCTGACTGTCTTTCAGCCTGTGGTGCCTGCTGCCCTGCATCACAATCCAGCCTGAATCCAAGCCTGCCACTCTAGGCTCTTGTGGCTCCTGTTACTTTATCAGGGGTACTGAGATGGAGCTGTAGGAGATCGCCCCCCCCCCCTTTCCACGTCAGACTCCATCAACAGATACATAACACTTTGATTGCCCCATTGATCTTCAACCTGGGACTACTCCACCTCAGAGTCAAGTCTACCCTCTCTCCATTCTGGAGACTCAAGCCATGTATGAGTATATTCAGGAAAATCTACAAAAAGGATTCAGCCAAAAGTCTAAGTTTCCCACTGGATCCGGCTTCTCCTTTGTGAAGAAACAAGGATGGTACACTCCGACCCTGCATTGATTATAGTGGCCTCAATGTCAACAACATTAAGAAACGGTGCTCCGATCTTCACCGTGTTAGACCTCCATGGGGCTTACAATTTGATTAGGATACAAAAGGAAGATGAATGGAGAACTGCTTTCAACACCAGAGATGGACATTATGAGTATCTTGTGATGCCTTTTGGCTTGTGTAATGCTCTAGCCATTTTTCTGAACTTTGTCACTGAGATTTTCACTGATCTTTTGTATGCTTGTGTCATTGTTTATCTGAGCGACATACTGATTTTCTCTCCAGATCTGAACACTCATCGTCAGCCTGTGTGTCTGGTTCTTCAGCGTCTTTGTGATCAATGCTTGTATGCAAAGCTGAAGAAATGGCTCTTCAAGCGAAACCCAGGTCCTTTGTCACAAACAAAGGGCTGCTTATGGACCCTAACAAATTTCAGGCCATCTCCAACTGGCCTGAGCCCTCTGGTCTGAAAGCAACACTATGTTTCTGTCATGTACCTGGGTGTCCTTGAACTGGAAGGTTCCTTGTTTCGTAGCTTGCAGCCTTATCTGTTGTACCACAATGAAGCTCTGGAGTTTTGGCAGTGATTTTCCAGCCTGATGCTTTACTTTTGGACTCACTAGCTCCACCTGCTGCCAGCTGTGTACAATTTAACCAGCTGTGAACAATGTACAATTTTATCCAAACGGGCCATAATGTCAGTGGACCCTGCTGAGATTGTTAAGGCGCTTACGCATCAAGGACAATTGATTGGAGCTCATGAACAGCATATTTCTTCTCTGGACGCTAAGCTAGATGAACTTTGTGCTATGCTAAAATCCTGTTTGCCTGGCTCCTCTGTATCTGTCCAGACTCCTGCTCCAATCCAACCCACCTCTTCTGTGCCCCTCAAATTTCCCTTACCTGAAAAGTTTGGTGGTGACACCGAGGACTGCATAGGTTTTTTAAAGTTTGGCGTTTGCACTTTCGCAACAACCCTGGGGCTTTCAGTACTTCTTCTGCCAAAGTGACATTTGTAATTTAATTGTTAAAAGGGAAAGCCCTGGCTTGGGTCTCTCCTTACCTGGAATGCAATGATCCTGTGCTGCAAGATGCTGATAGATTTCTGGCTTCTCTTCAGACTGTATTTGACAAGTTACATAGAGCTTCACCTTTGGACATACAACAAGGTAACAGGACTGTGGCACAGTATGCTATTGAGTTTCGTACCCTAGCGGCTGAGACCAAATTGGACTCAGGGGCATTACGTGCAGCTTTCCGTAAAGGTCTTACAGATCGCATTAAGGATGAATTGGTCTATAAGGACTCCCTAGAAGATCTTGAAAAATTCATAGAGTTGTGTGTTCGACTGGATCTCCGGTATCATGAAAGGTGCCAAGAGAGACTCAGAACTCGTAAGCTTCCAAGGCCGGTACATCGCTTGGCCCCTAACTTCCAAGCACCACCTCAGCCTGAACTTGAAATTTCAGTTGAATCCAAGTCTCCTGTGGAACCCATGGAAGTCAGCCATCTCCACCTCTCAGAATCGGAGAGACAGAGGAGGCGTGCTTTGGGCTTATGCTTATACTGTGGACTTAAAGGACATTTGCTATCTAGTTGTCCAGCCTGTCCAGTAAAGGGCAGGGTCTAACCAGTGTCGGAGGAGCTGGGTTAGACCTTACAAGTACTTCCTCCAAAACCAAGACTACTGTCAGATCTCTTGGTAGAGGCCGAAGTGCTGAGAGGACTTCCCTTGCAGCTCGGTGCAATCACCCCTGGAAGTGGAACAGGAGGTGATGCGACCCAAGTAGCACTGGATGCTTGTGGAGTGCAGGTGGATGGTTCAGACGGATATCCGGGGTCACTTCCAGTAACTCCAATGGGAACAAACAGTAGTGAAGGCCAGGCCGGGGGTCATACACGTGTGATCAGTCCCAGGTAACAGCAAGTTGCTGGTCAAACAAGCCGAGGTGCCGTGGCCGGTGGGCATAGGCAGTAGCAGGTCCGTTGAGCAAGCCGAGGTCGGTACACAGGTAATCAAGCAGAAGGGGTAGCAAGAGTTGGGATGGTCAGACGAGCCAGAGGTCTAAACACAGGAGCAAGATCAAACAGGTCAGAAGGCAAGCCGGGTCACAACAAGGAAGCAGGAAGTAATCACAGGGCAAAGGTACAGGAAGCTGTCGATAATCCAGCGCCGGATGGAGCTGTGAGCAATGCTTATGAAGAGGCTGGGCCGGTGCGCTGTGCGTCATGACTCACGCGCGCCACGCCGGCACGCATTGGTGCACGCGCAGCCGCGCTCCCGCGCATGAGCACCCGTCTGGAATGATCACTGGCCGCAAAGCGGCGTTTATGTCCCTGACAGTGCCCCCCCCCCAAAGGGCAGCCTCCGGATGCCCAGCTGGGCTTGTTTTTCAGGAAACCTGTCGTAGAATTCTTTGATGAGCCTAGGGGCATGAATGTTACTTACAGGTTCCCACGAATTATCTTCAGGGGGGTACCCTTTCCATTTAATCAGGTATTGCGTAAGATTACCCTTCTTCCGACAATCCAAGATGGTCTCGAATTCGAATTCAGGTTCCCCCTCCACCGAGATCGGGGGTGGAGGCAGCTCTTCTCTCCCTGGGAAGGGGCTAGGCACCGCTGGTTTAAGAAGGGAAGCATGAAATACCGGATGCAATTTGTAAGAATCAGGCAGGGTCAATTCAAAGGCCACAGGGTTTATGATTCTTTTGATTTTGAAAGGGCCGATAAATCTTGCTCCCAGTTTCTTGGAAGGGCATGAAAGCCTTAAGTTAATTGAGGAGAGCC
Organism: Pelophylax lessonae; assembly: GCF_965119305.1. Taxonomy (NCBI): domain Eukaryota; kingdom Metazoa; phylum Chordata; class Amphibia; order Anura; family Ranidae; genus Pelophylax; species Pelophylax lessonae. The sequence continues at coordinate 491,065,753 of NC_138768.1, read as the reverse complement.
AAACCTCATCTCCAATTTTAAACGCAGGGTTCTCCCTTTTCTTGAGATCGTAGAATCTTTTGTAATCCTGTTGGGCCTTCAATATAGTATCCTGTAACAACTGGTAGTTGGTTTTGATGGCAGCTATCCGGTCCTGTACTGCGGGAACTGACGTTTCAGGTAAGACATTTGTCAAAAAAGAGGGGTGGAAGCCGTAGTTTGCCCAAAACGGAGTTTGGTTAGTAGCAGAGTGCAAAGAGTTGTTATACGTAAACTCTGCCCAGGGAAGAAGAGAGACCCAGTTGTCTTGAGAACTGGTGCAGAAGCAACGTAGATACTGTTCAAGGGTCTGGTTGGTTCGTTCAGTTTGTCCATTACTCTGCGGATGGTAGGCTGATCTCATGGACAAGGATTTACAGAGTTCTCTCCAGAATTTGGAGGTGAACTGAACACCTCTATCTGAGACTATACTATCCGGGAGTCCGTGTAGTCTGACCACCTCTTTTATAAACACGTGTCCACTGCGAAGGGTGTGCCAATCATGGGAAGAAAGTGAGCCATCTTTGAGAGACGGTCTACAACCACCAGGACGTGGTAAACCCTTCCGAGGGCGGCAATTCCACTATGAAGTCCATAGAGAGTCTTTTCCAAGGTTGCTCAGGGATTGGCAATGGTCTCAGTAGGCCCCTAGATTTAGTTTTAGCCCCCTTGTTATGCTGGCACGTAACACATGAGCCCACATAAGTTTTACAGTCTCGAACCAGATTGGGCCACCAGAAGAGATGCTGAATAAGCTCACATGTCTTCCTGACCCCAAAATGTCCGGCAAGCTTGTGGTCGTGCAGAGTCTTTAGGACCTGTAATCTCACTTGTGCGGAAACAAAGATCTTTCCTTGGTACCAGAAGAGTCCCTCTTGTCTCCTCAAGGAAGAGGTACCCGGCTCCATACACTGAATGGAGGCTTGCTTAATTGTTGACCGTAAGTCGGTCTGGATGGTGTTGGGCCTAGTTGTACTTTTGGGTGTCTGGGAACATTCGGGAAAGGGCATTAGGTTATGTGGAAATTGAACCAGGAAAAGAACAAGGCCCACGAGCTTGACGGGGTCTCAAGCGTCAAGCTGTCCTAAGATATTCCAGGTTCTTGTGGTCTGTGTATATCATAATTGGGATAAGTAGCCCCTTCCAGCAGGTATCACCATTCTTCCAAAGCAAATTTTATGGCCAAGAGTTCCCGGTACCCCACATCATAGTTCCTCTCAGGAGGCGTCATTTTCCAGGAGAAAAAAGCTACGGGATGAAGAAGGGTCTTTGGGCCTTGTTGTTGAGACAAGATCGCTCCTGTGGCAATTTCCGATGCATCCACTTCAAGCACATAAGGTAGAGCTGGGTTAGGGTGCTGGAGAATGGGTGCTGAGATAAACAAAGTCTTTAACTTGTCAAAAGCTATTTGAGCCTCCTGTGACCAATGAAAGCGGACTCGTTGGCGAGTCAACTGAGTAATAGGTGAAATGATCATGGAAAATCCTTTCACAAACCTTCTATAAAAATTGGCAAATCCCACGAATCGTTGAACTCCTTTTTTATCACTGGGAGCTGGCCAATCTAAAATTGACTTCACTTTTTGTGGAAATGCCATTGGTTGAGATGATAAGCCCCAGGAATTGGATGGAGTCTTTTTCAAACTCGCACTTTTCTGATTTTACATAGAGACCATGTTTCCTTAAAGTGGACAGTACCTTCCTAACATGGGTCCGGTGGAGTTACAGGTTGGGAGAAAAAAATGAGTATGTCGTCCAAGTAGACGATTAGAAAGTTATCCAGGAATTCCCGGAAAATATCGTTGACCAGATGTTGAAAGGTGGCGGGAGCATTACATAGCCCGAAGGGCATGACCAAATACTCGAAATGGCCGAAACGAGTTCTAAACACCGTCTTCCACTCATCAACCTTCCGGATACAGACCAGATTGTAAGCTCCACGAAGATCCAATTTGGTGAAGATTCGAGCTGACCGAAAACGTTGGAACAGTTCTGGGATGAGGGGTAGAGGATACCGATTCTTAATTGTGACCTTATTAAGCTCCCGGTAATACACACAAGGTCTTAGTGTGCCGTCTTTCTTCTCGACAAAGAATATGCCGGCCCCCGCTGGTGAGGAGGAAGGGCGAATAAAACCTTTTTCCAGGTTTTCGTTAACATAGACTCGGAGGGTTTCCAGTTCTTTTTCTGAGAGAGGGAATATCCTTCTGAAAGGAATCTCTGCTCCTGGAAGAAGCTTGATAGGACAGTCGTAGGGCCTATGCGGAGGAAGAGCTTCGGCCTTTTTCTTGTCAAAAACGTCTGTGAATTCCCCATAAACTGTGGGGACGTTTTCGGGGAGATTAAGTATGGGTCTGACGGCTAGGCAGGCAGCAGGAATATTGGATCCCGAAGGGAGCCAGTGGCTGTGGCAATATTCAGAGGTAATGGTGATACTCCTATTAACCCAATCAATCTGCAGATTGTGGGCCTGCAGCCAAGGAAGTCCCAAGATAATGGGGAACATAGGTGAGGACAGGACATCAAAACAGAGGAACTCTTGGTGGTGGGAGTCCGTTGTGGTGATGGGACATGTTTCTTCACAGACCGGTCCAGAACTGGGCAAGGTATCATCCGCAAGGAAGATATGTAGTCGTTCCTTCTTGGCTTGTAAAGGGATACCCAGTCTTTTGGCCAGTGTATAGTCTAGAAAGCAACTGCTCGCCCCGGAGTCAATGATTGCCAGAAGCGGAATCTTCTCTTCTGCTACCTGTAGGGAAACAGGGAGAATTAGATGAGCAGGGGACGGCTCGGTGACTTGACAATTCAGCAGAGGTCGTGGGTAACACTTACTAGGTCTCACAGGACAGTTGCGTAAGAAGTGGCCGGATTCCCCACAATAAAGGCAGAGGTTGGCTTGACGGCGGCGTTGCCTCTCCTCGGGGGTCAAGGAAGAGCGGATTAGCCCAATCTGCATAGGCTCCCCCTCTGATCCCATGGTGGTGGAAGGCCCAGGGTGAGGTGAAGCAGTAAATGGGACTTTGGGCAGTACCCAGGTAGGTCGGCCCCCTTGGAGGTGCTCCGAGCGTCTCTCCCGCAGGCGTCTGTCCAGCTGAATTGCCAGCGAGATCAAGTCCTCCAGAGATGCAGGGGGTTCCACCCGCCAGTTCGTCCTTAAGGGCCTCAGATAGTCCATGACGATACTAGTATTTAAGAACTGCCTCGTTCCAGTCCGTATCCACGGCCCATCTGCGGAAATCAATGGTGTAATCCTCTACTGGACGTTTATTTTGCTGCAGAGCATGCAGAGCTGATTCTGCCGTAACAATACGCTGGGGGTCCTCGTATAGCTGAGCCATGGCCTCGAAGAAGGAGGTTACGGAGTTCAGTGTTGGGCTTTTTTGCTCCAGGAGGTTATGGGCCCAGGTCTGGGGTTCCTCGGACAGCAGAGAAATTATAAACCCCACTTTAACAGTCTCGGAAGAGAAGGTTCTGGGTTGAAGTGCCAAGTATAGGAGACAGGCATTTTTAAAGGACCGAAACTTCCTCCGTTCCCCGCGGAAGCGTTCTGGTGTGGGGTACCTGGGTTCAGGTGATGGAACCATAGCTGGTCCTTGCTGAGACGGGGCAGGCACAGAGCTGGCAGAAGGTTGGTTGGGGTCGGCAATAGGGGGTGAACCCGCTAGATTTAGAACCCGACCCTCCGCTGAAAGTAGCCGTCCTGAAGTCTCTGAACTGCTTGGGTTAAGTTGGAGACTTGCTGGCACAGTGCCTCGAGCTGGGAAGCACCTCTGTCGGCCTCTGACATGGCTGGATTATACTGTCTGTCAGCGAGTCTGTGGTAGTGAGCCCTTATAGATCCCCAGCTCAGGATTCCCCAGGGCGCGGAGTCTAAGCCCCAGCCTGCTTCTTCACCAGGGCCCCTGATGGTGGGGATGGACTTGCAGCAGACTGGAACCAGGTCGCGGCCCCCAGGTAGGCCCAGCTGAGGATGTGGAGACCGCTGGCGTGTGCAGGGTAAACAGGAGACTATAAGGAGATCCAGGAGACAAGCCGAGGTCAGGACAGGCAGCAGACAAACATAGACGGAGAAACGAAGCCGGGTCGGTACACAGGAGATCAGATACAATAGCCAAGGGATACACGGATGGGAGCTCAGAGAACAGCGTTGTTGCTCAAGCAAGGGGCAGTGCACTGAGCATGTGTATACATAGGGAAGCATACAGGGAGGTGACCCAGGAAGTAATTGACAGGAACAAGATATAACCCACAGTGGAGCAGGCGACGCCCATAGAAGCCCAAACACCACATGTGAAGGGAAGCAAGACAGAAGCACTGCAGCAAGGAGGTAAGAATATACAGACAAAACTATAGGCTAACTTGTGACACTGTCAGATCTCTTGGTAGAGGCCGAAGTGCTGAGAGGTGCGAATCACCCCTGGAAGTGGAACAGGAGGTGATGCGACCCAAGTAGCACTGGATGCTTGTCGAGTGCAGGTGGATGGTTCAGACAGATATCCGGGGTCACTTCCAGTAACTCCAATGGGAACAAGCAGTGCGGTAGTGAAGGCCAGGCCGGGGGTCATACACGTGTGATCAGTCCCAGGTAACAGCAAGTTGCTGGTAAAACAAGCCGAGGTGCCGTGGCCGGTGGGTATAGGCAGTAGCAGGTCCGTTGAGCAAGCCGAGGTCAGTACACAGGTAATCAAGCAGAAGGGGTAGCAAGAGTTGGGATGGTCAGACGAGCCAGAGGTCTAAACACAGGAGCGAGATCAAACAGGTCAGAAGTCAAGCCGGGTCACAACAAGGAAGCAGGAAGTAATCACAGGGCAAAGGTACAGGAAGCTGTTGATAATCCAGCGCCAGATGGAGCTGTGAGCAATCCTTATGAAGAGGCTGGGCTGGTGAGCTGTGCGTCATGACGCACGCGCACCGCCAAGCATACGTGCATGCGCAGCCGCGCTCCCGCGCATGCGCACCCGCCTGGAATGATCACTGGCCGCAAAGCGGCGTTTATGTCCCTGACAACTACTGTACCCGCAATCTTCCACTTAGCCTCTAAACTTGACTCCTGTGAGGCTTTTGTAGATTCGGGAGCCGCTGGTATATTCTTGGATTACAATTTTGCTAAAGAAAATAACACCCCATTTGTTCCAAAGTCTAGACCCCTGAGCATTACCACCCTGAATGGACAGCCGTTGGGAGACGGCCTTGTCAAGTTTGAGACCACCACTATCACCCTTCAAGTAGGCGCACTCCATAAAGAGGAAATCATCCTGTCTCTTATTGATTCCCCACTTCTGCCTGTTATCCTTGGCTACCCTTGGTTACAACAACACAACCCTTCCTTTGATTGGGTAAAGGGAGAATTAACCTCTTGGTGGTCTTCCTGTTATTTGAACTGTTTATCTCGACCCACAAGACTTTCTGGTTGTCTGTTGGCTTCCGCGGCCATCCCTCCTACCTTGCCTCCTGAATATTATGAATTTGCAGATGTGTTTTGCAAGAGAAAGGCGGAGGTTTTACCTCCACATCGTTCTTTTGACTGTGCGATTAATCTGATCCCTGGAGCACCTCTTCCCAAAGGAAGAACTTATCCCCTGTCTTTGCCTGAACAAAAGTCCATGGAGGAATATGTCAAGGACAACTTGCAAAGAGGTTTTATTCGACCCTCTTCTTCTCCAGTAGGGGCAGGTTTCTTCTTTGTCGAAAAGAAGAATGGAGGTCTTCGACCATGCATAGACTATCGAGGGTTAAATCAGATCACTGTAAAAGACTCCTACCCATTGCCTTTTATTCTGGAGTTATTTGATGTGCTTAAGGGAGCTGTTATCTTCACTAAACTTGACCTCCGATTATAATCTGGTTCGAATTAGAGAGGGAGATGAGTGGAAGACAGCTTTCAACACGCGCAATGGACACTATGAGTATCTGGTTATGCCATTTGGACTCTAACGCTCCTGCTGTCTTCCAACATTTCATGAATGACATTTTTCATGACTTCAGCAACAGTTTTGTGATAATCTACCTGGATGATATCTTAATTTTTTCCAAGACTCACCTTGAGCACTGCTCACATGTAAGGCAAGTATTACAGCGGCTGAGAGAAAACCACCTTTATGCAAAGATTGAGAAGTGCAATTTTCATCAAAACCAGATATCTTTTCTTGGATACATCATCAATAGTGTGTCGGGTTTCTAAATGGACCCACAGAAACTTTCTGCTGTCTTGCAATGACCCCAACCGACCACTTTGAATGAATCCAAAGCTTTCTGGGGTTTGCAAATTACTACAGGCGTTTCATCAAAGGTTTGACTAGGAAAGGCACCAATTGCAAACTGTGGCCCTCAGAAGCAGAATCAGCTTTCCAGCTTTTAAAAGGTATGTTTAGCAAGGCTCCAATTCTTCAGCATCCAAACCCTGATCTCCAGTACATAGTTGAGGTGGATGCCTCTGAGGTAGGAGCAGGTGCTGTGCTGTCCCAGAGACAACCTAAGACCAGTAAGATTCATCCAATGGCGTTTTTTTCTAAAAAGTTTTCTCCAGAGGAGATGAATTACGATGTTGGGAACCGAGAACTACTGGCTATAAAACTTGCATTAACCAAATGGCGACATCTTCTGGAAGGGGCTCTAAAGCCTTTTTTTATCCAGACCGACCATAAAAACCTGCTGTATCTTCAGACTGCTAAATGTTTGAATTTATGTCAAGCTCGATGGGCTCTGTTCTTCTCCCGTTTTAATTTTGTTCTTTCCTATGTCCCTGGGCATAAGAACAGGAAGGCAGATGCTCTTTCTAGACAGTTTGTTACTTGTGAAGAAGATCAACCTACTGAACAATATATAATTCCACCTCACAAGATTGTCTCACTGATCTCTGCAGCTCTTTCCCAACAGTTACAGGAAACCCAGAATCGTGTTCCTCAAGAGCTGAAAGTACCACCAGGTCGCCTGTTTGTAGCCCCCAGCCTCAGGAAACCTGCACTCCTCTGGGCACATGATGGAGTGTTATCTGGTCATCCTGGTGTCATAATCACTCTTAAGACCTTGCAGCGTCATGTTTAGTGGCCTCATATGAAAAGAGATGTCACAGACTATGTGGCTGCCTGTCCAACCTGTGCTGCTAATAAAGTACCTCGCACATTGCCTGCTGGGCTATTACAACCACTTCCTGCACGTCGCCAGCCTTGGACCTATTTAACTATGGACAGATTTAGTTACCTAAATCTGATGGCATGACTGCTATATGGGTCATAGTGGATCGCTTTTCAAAAATGTCTCATTTTGTACCACTCTCTGGATTACCTACAGTGGAAGCTCTGTCTACCCTCTTCCTTTCTCATGTTGTGAAACATCATGGTATACCTACCAATATTGTCTCAGACCACGGATCTCAGTTCATTTCCCGATTCTGGAGAGCGTTTTGTAAGAAACTGGGAGTAACGTTCTCACTCTCGACCTCACATCACCCGCAAACAGATGGTCAAACCAAACGCATGAACCAGACCCTTGAAACCTATCGGCATTACATCAACTCGCTACACTCCAATTGGTCTAAGTATTTGCCCTTTGCTGAATTTGCCATTAACTCTCGTTGGCACAGTGCTCTACATACCACACCATTCTATGCAGCTCTGGGATATGACCCTCAGACCTTTCCATTACTTCAGCCTTCATCCAATGTACCAGCAGCAGATCAACGGGTAAAGAATATCTTGCTACAATGGAAAAAGATTTGCTTATTGCTACGGAAGGCAGCAGGCAGATATGAACGTTTCTCCAACAGACGAAGATGCCATATACTGTACCACCATATGCCGTGGGGGACAGAGTTTGGCTGTCTACCAAATACGTAAGACTGAAGCAACCATCTACCAAATTGGGCCCTCGATTCATTGGTCCTTTTAGAGTAATTGCTAGAGTCTCCTATTGGTTGAAATTGCCCTCCTCTCTCCGGATACACACTGTGTTCCATGTTTCTCTCCTTAAAAGGGCAATCTTCAATCATTACTCCAGGACTCAACAACTACCTCCTCCTGTTCTTGTTGATGGACAACATGAGTTTGAAGTCTCTAAAATTCTGGATTCTAGAAGACGGGGTTGTGGCCTACAATATCTGGTTCATTGGAAAGGATACCCCATCACAGACCGTTCCTGGGTTCCAGCTAAAGATTGCATGCCCCTGCTCTCATCTGAGACTTTCATGTCTCTTTTCCTGCTAAGCCTCGCAAGGCACCTGGAGGGGTCCATTGAAGAGGGGGTCCTGTCATGTACCTGGGTGTCCTTGAACCGAAAGGTTCCTTGTTTCGTAGCTTGCAGCCTTATCTGTTGTGCCACAAAGAAGCTCTGGAGTTTTGGCAGTGATTTTCCAGCCTGATGCTTTACTTCTGGACTCAACTATCTCCACCTGCTGGCAGCTGAGAACAATGTACAATTTAACCAGCTGTGAACAATGTACAATTTTATACAGCCTTTAAATAGCAGCACTTCCTGTTCCTTAATGCCCGTTTGTTTTGGAATATCTTCCTGGGTGTGCTGTTTGCTATTTTACTGACTATCGTGTATGAACTTTTGCCTGTATTCTTGACCCCTCTTCAGCCTGCCGAATCTGTACTTCACCGCCAGCTTGTGTATGACTTCTGCCTGCCTGACCATTCTTTGGATTACGTTTGGATACCGCTTTGCCCGATCTGTTGCCGGCCTGATCTCTGACTACATTTTCGCCTGAATCCTCAGCACTCAAGCTCCACTTCGGACTTGACCTAACAGGTACCTAACAGTTTCTTGGGGTTCACCAGTTTCTATCGCCTGTTTATTGTTGGGTATGCCAGCCTGGTGGCTCCAATCACTTCCCTGACCCAGAAGGGTGTTGATGTCAAAACTTGGCCTCCTAAAGCAGTCCTGGCTTTCCACAAACTCCAAAACACCCTTTCGCTCTTCATCTATTCTCATATGTCCTAACATTCTCCAGCCCTTCTTCTTCAAGGTAGATGCTTCATCCTTGTGTGTGGGTGCCATTTTTCAAGTGCAACAGAAGGATATGCCAGCGTGCCTTCTTTTTCAGATGCTGATAGAAGTTACACCATCAGGGACTAGGGATCTCCACACTGTACCCGGTTTTATATCAATCTCAAGGATCTCCAGTGCCTGCTATATGCCCGACATTAGAATCCCAGGCAAAAATGATTGGCTCTTTTTTGACAGCCTAACTTTGACACTACCTTTTGGCCTGGTTCCATAAATGACCATGGTCATGCCCCGTCCAGATCATTTGATGTTGCTGACTCTGACTGCCATGTTGAACTGGAACCCATTATTCCTGCAAATTGTATTCTGTCCACAACTTAACTTCAGGCTGGGTTTAGACTATTTTCGGAGCGGCTCACAGCAGTCCGTTGCATCCTTGTTCACGGTTTCAGGGGCGAAATGGAGCCAAAGACACACAGGATGCTTCTGCAGTGCGCTCCTCGGCCTCCCCGGAGATGTGTGAGCCGGCTCCATTTAGAGCCGGTCACACTCTCCTGTCATACAAATTGGATAAGGGGAAACCCGCATCCAATTCTCATAAGTGTAAACCTAGCCTTAGTCTTCACGTATCCCACCTGGTAAGACCTATGTTTTACCTGCCCTTCGCTCCAAACTTCTCAAATGGGCACATGATTCCAAACTCTGGACATCCTGGTGAACAAAGTACCTGTGCTTTCCTGCAGTGTCACTTCGGATGGCCCTTCCTTTGGATGTTAAAGAATATGTTCAGACTTGCTCCATTTGTGTACAGCTTAAGTCATGTCTGCTCCAGCAGGTCTTCTCTTACCTATTCCAAGTGAACCTTGGTGTTGCATCTCCATGGACTTTATCTCTGAACTACCCTCCTCCGCAGGCTCCACTGTTATCTGGGTGGTTGTGGACAGGTTTTTAAAAATGTTTCACTTCACTCCACTTCTGGGATTACCTTCAGCTCTCACTCTGGCTTCCATCTTTATAAAGGAAATCTTTCGTCTTCATGGTATGCCCTCTCACATTGTTTCTGATAGAGGAGTTAAATTTACAGCTCGCTTCTGGAGGGCCCTGACCACATTCTTTGGGATCATGTTGGACTTTTCTTCTGCCTTCCACGTGTAGTCTAATGGGTAAACTTAAAGAATCAACCAGAATGTAGAACGAAATCTCTGTGCCTTCAATTCTGCCCATCAGAATGTTGGACTGAGTTTGCCTTCAATAACCCTGCTCATGTCAGCGGTGGGGAGTCTACTTTTTTCATGGTGTTTGGTCGTCCTCCTTGAGTGCCATTTCCTATTTCCATCTCTCCTGTAGTGCCAGCAGCTGCAGAGAATCAATGGTCCTTCAATCTCAGAGTACCCTCAATTAAATTCACCCCTTGTTTCTTTGGTTCCTTTTAAAATTCTCTACCAGGTTAATTCTGTCACTTTCAAGCTCCATCTCCATTTAAATTTAATGATTCCTAATGTCTTCCATGTTGCACTACTGAGACTGTACATCAAGGTTTTTTTCATCCACTTCCTCATCCATCTCCAACTGTCAATGCTCTGGATCAGTATGAAATCAACCAAATCTTGGATTCCAAATATTCCAGGATGGGGGGGGGGGGGGTGGGGGTTACTGTTACAGTCAGACCTGCAATTTTCTTTTTCTGAAATTCTTACCTCCTTGCTGCAGTGGTTCTGCTAGGTCTATGATTCTATTCACATGTGCTGCTGGCTTCTGTGTTCACCTATGGGCATCCACTGCACTACTCTTGATTTATATCCCTTTCCGTTCTATCACTTCCTGGCCCATCTCCCAGTTTGCTTCCCATGTATATATATATACATGCTCAGTGCAGTCTGGGTTGCCTAGGCAACTTCCTAGTTTCTCTGTGTTCCTGGTTTGCCTTTTATTATTTGTATTCTGTACCTGACTACCTATGACTGCCTATGTCTCGTCCCTGAGTTTGTCTACCGTTTTTGCTTGTCAGTCACCTGACCTGAATTTAGCTTGTTTCCCAGATTCTCTTCTATCTCCTGCCATCTGTACACTACACAAGCGAGCGGTCTCTGCATTGTCAGCCAGGTGTACCTAGGGGCGGTGACCTGGTTCCAGTTTGATAAAACTCCAGGCCCACCATCAGGAGCCCTGGTGAAGAAGTAGTCTGGGGCTTAGACTCCACTCCTTGGGGAACCCTGAGCTGGCTTTCTACTTAAAAAACTCACTACTTAAGAAACCTGACACAATACAAGGCTTTCCCCAACTGGTTAAGGTGGAGAGGAAGGTGGATGATGTCACGATCTCTACCTCATCCAATCAGAGGAAGCTTTGTTTTTTCTGAATAAATACACAGAAAAAAATTGAAAGCTTCCCGTGAATGGTTGATTATGCAGGGTGCAGCCCAACTCGGTTTTGTTCTGGCAACAGGAAAAGCATTAGGAGTAGCCAAAGAAACAGGAACAGGATGGGAAGTCCCCATACTGCTGCCGAAACACAGCGCTGTTCTGGCTGCATGCCGCTTATGCTACAACATAAACACAGTTTATACAGTGCTCCCAGCAGGTGCATGTATTCGTGAAGGAAACAGTTTTTTTGAACCTGCTTGGTCCAAATGACCTATATAAAGTTAAAATAGGAAATTTTGTCTGGAAATAAAGCCCAAAGGCACCACATCCCCATTTAAAAAAATAGGAAAAATCTCAACCAACCATAATTTATGGAGGAAGAGAGAGTTGAGTTGGGGATTTTTTAGGTGCCAAAAAAAAACAAAAGGAATTTTTTTATATACAAATACAAATGTTATTATTACATTTAAAATAACACAAAAAAAAAAAAAAGGAAAGACATATATTGCACATACAGTATATCGTTAAAATCAATTTGTACGCTGCATGTACACTCAGTTCAGAGGCAAAAAATACTGATATCATGGAGTAGCAATCCTGACATGTTTCACCGGAATGGTTTCTTCAGGGGATTCTTTCTGAGCTACTTTAATGTTGAAACCAAAAAAGAGGATTCGCTTTCAAACATTAGGCTGGTTAAAGCACAGATCAGAGGGCGCGCACATAGGGTTAATAGGTCAACTAATTAAGGCTCAAGCAGCTCTTAGGAAAACATTCCTCCAGAAATGCAGAGACAAAAGGTCCAAATTTTAAATCAAATGAGTTGGGCAGGTATACAGTCTCTCTATTCCCCAAATGTTGAGTGTCGGCGAGGGCTCCGCCGTACACAGATATCCATGCTGCAGTCTGTTTTCTGGAGTCTTAACCACTTAAGGCGCCGGAGGATTTGGATGCTCAAAGACCAGGGCCTATTTTTCGATTCGGCACTGCAGGACTTTAACGGACAATTGCGCGGTCAGGCAATGCTGTACAAAATGAAATTGATGTCCTTTTTTTCCCCACAAAAGAGCTTTCTTTTGGTGGTATTTGATCACCTGTGCGATTTCTATTTTTTGCGCTATAAACAAAAAAAGAGCGACAATTTTGAAAAAATAACAATATGTTTCAATTTTTTATATGAAATTCCCCAAAAAAATGTAAAAATCAAAATTTTGTAACATTTTAGGCCAATTTGTTTTCTGCTACATATGTTTGGTAAAAAAAAATCGCATTAAGCGTATTTTGATTGGTTTGCGCAAAAGTTATTGCGTTTACTAACTACGGGAAAGATTTATGTCATTTTTATTGTTTTTTTTTTACTAGTAATGACAGCGATTTTTATTTGCGGGACTGCGACATTGCGGCAGACAGATCGGACCCTTGACTGACATTTTTGACACTTTTTGGGGTACCAGTGACATTACTACAGTAATCAGTGCTATAAATATGCACTGCTACTGTAAAAATGACACTGGCAGGGAATGGGGTTAACTTTTTTTGGTGATCAGTAGGTTAAATGTATCCCTACGGGCGTGATTCTAACTGTGGGGGGGCGTGGCTTGTGATTAACACAGACATACGATCCTACATAGCAGGATCGTATAGTCTCTGCAGTTACACCAGGGAGAATGACAGGCAGCTTTGTTTACATCAGCCGCCTGCCTTTCTCCCTCTCCAGCGGGAGATCGCAAGTGACCGGCGGACATTGGAGCCGCCGGTCTTTTGCGCGGGGATGTTAGTGAACGAGCGGGGGCGGGAGCGCGCATCCGGCGGCGCGCGCTCGCCCCCTAGAGGCTCGTGGGCGAACGACGTAGCCATACGTCATTTTGCCTGTATGGGGCTGACTGCCACAGTAAATAGTCGTGCAGCGGTCGGCAAGTGGTTAAAGAAAGATACACATAATATATTAAGCTTTACCTAAACATATGCAAAATCCTATACCCGCAGTTGATCCAGAGGAAGGCGAAAAAACCCCAGCAAAGCATGATCCAATTTGCTACAGCAGGGGAAAAAAAATTCCTTCCTGATCCCCCGAGAGGCGATCGGATATTCCCTGGATCAACTACAAAAAATGTAGTACCTACTTATATTAAGTACACCCAAGAAAGAATCCAGGCCTTTTTTAAAGCCATCTAGTGAGCTAGCCAAAAACCACCTCTGGAGGGAGTCTATTCCACATTTTCACAGCTCCTATAGTGAAGAAACCTTTCCGTAATTGGAGATAAAATCTGTTTTCCTCTAGACGTAAAGAGTGCCCCCTTGTCCTCTGTGTTGACCTTAAAGTGAACAACTCAACACCAAGTTCACTATATGGACCCCTTATGTATTTATACATGTTGATCATAACCCCCCTTAATCTCCTCTTCTCAAGAGAGAATAAATTCAGTTCCTCTAATCTTTTCTCATAACTGAGCTCCTCCATGCCTCTTATCGGTTTGGTTGCCCTTCTCTGCACTTTCTCCAGTTCCCCGAAATATTCTTTTTAAGAACTGGTGCTCAAAACTGAACTGGATATTCCAGATGAGGTCTTACTAATGATTTGTACAGGGGCAAAAATTATATCTCTCTCTCTGGGGACCATGCCTCTGTTAATACAAGAAAGGACTTTTCTTGCGTTAGAAACCACAGCTTTGCATTGCATGCTATTATTAAGCTTATGATCTACCAGAACACCCAGATCCTTCTCTGCTATTGATCCCCCCAAATCTATTCCACCTAGTATGTGTGATGCATGCATATTCTTAGCCCCCAAGTGCATAACTGTACATTTATCAACATTAAACCTCATTTGCCACATAGTTGCCCAATAGAACAGTGCATTGAGGTCACCTTGTAAGTTGGAGACATCCTTTAAAGAGGTTATTCCACTGCAAAGCTTGGTGTCATCTGCAAAGACTGAAATGGTACTTTTAATCCTTTTAATCCTTAATTACTTTTAATGGTACTTTTCAAAGACACACTGGAAATTAAATGTGAAAAAATGATGCAGCAGGCTAGTCCATTTTGCTGAAATTTCATTACAGAAACTTAACATGGTATTCAGTAGTTTGTATGGCCCCCACATGCTTGCATGCATGCCTGGCCATGCTCCTTATAAGATGACAGATGGTGCCCTGGGATATTTCCTCCCAGATCTGGACCAGGGCATCACTGCACTCTTGAACAGACTGAGGTGCAACCTGGTGGAGTCGGATGGACAGAAACCCAATGTCCAAGAGGTGTTCTATTGGATTTAGGTCAGGCAAGCATGGGGATCATTCAAAAGTATCAATTCCTTCATCCTCCAGGAACTGGCTGGATACTCTCACTACATGAAACCGGGCATAGTTGTGCACCAGGAGGATCCCTGAAGCCACTGCACCAGCATAGGGTCTGACAATGGGTCCAAGGATCTCATCCCAATACCTAATGGCAGTCAGGGTGCCATTGTCTAGCCTGTAGAGTTCTGTGCGTCCCTCCATGGATATGCTCCCCCAGACCATTACTGACCCGCCACCAGACCGGTCATGCTGAACATTGTTACAGGCAGCATAACATTCTCTATGGCTTCTCCAGACCCTTTCACGTCTGTCACATGTGCTCAGGGTGAACTTACTCATCTGTGAAAAGCACAGGGTGCTAGTGGTGAATCTGCCAATTCTGGTGTTCAATGGCAAATGCCAATTGAGCTCCACGGTGCCGGGCAATGAGCACAGGGCCCACTAGAGGATGTCTGGCCACCCTCATGAAATCTGCTCCTGATTGTTTGGTTACAGATAACCACACCAGTGGCCTGCTGGAGGTCATTTTGTAGGACTCTGGCAGTGCTCATCCTGTTCCTCCTTGCACAAAGGAGCAGATACCTGTCCTGCTACGGCCCTGTCCAGCTCTCCTAGAGTCATAGCAAACCTTCTAGCAATGTGCCATCCTGGAGGAATTGGACTGCCTGTGCAAGCTCTATTGGGTCCAGGTATCACCTCATGTCAGAAAAGAGGAGTAGGGGAAAAAAAGTCAGTGACCATCACCTGTAAAACCATTCCTGTTTTGTTGTCTCATTGTTGCCCATCCAGTGTACCTGTTGTTAACCAGATCAATATCCCAGGTGTTTAATTTATGTGACGCTATACTCTGAATAAAAAGTGTTCCTTTAATTTTTTTAAGTAGTGTATATATTTTCTGAAAGCAGAGACCCTAGTAAATAACATTTTTAAAGTTTATTATTTTTTAAATTTTACATGATATTCGCACAATGATGTATCAGGTGCAAATTGTTAATGCAAAAAAACCCCCAAAAAACTAAAGTTAATTTTATTGCACACAAACACAATATATCACTCAATTCTTTGTAAAATATAAACAATGTGGTTGTATCGAGTACATAGATATCCAACATGTCAATCTTTAACCACTTTACCACCGGAGGATTTTGCTGTCTTACGTCCAGGCCACTTTTTGCGATTCGGCACTGTGCGAGTTAAATTAAAATTGCGCGGTCGTGCGACGCCGTACCCAAACAAAATTGACGTCCTTTTTTTCCCAGAAACAGAGCTTTATTTTGGTGGTATTTGATCACCTGTGCGGTTTTTACTTTTTGCGCTATAAACAAAAAAAGAGCGTAAATTTTGAAAAAATAACAATATTTTTCACATTTTTTTTATATGAAATTCCCCCCCAAAAAAATGTAAAAATCAAAATTTTTTTAAATGTTTGGCCAATTTGTTTTCTGCTACCTATGTTTGGTAAAAAAAATCACAATAAACGTATTTTGATTGGTTTGCACAAAAGTTATTGCGTTTACTAACTAAGGGAAAGATTTCTTTCATTTTTGGTGTTTTTTTTTTTTAACGAGTAATGGCGGCGATCTGCGATTTTTTTTTTTTTGCGGGACTGCGACATTGCCGCGGACAGATCGGACCCTTGACTGACATTTTTGACACTTTTGGGGGTACCAGTGACATTACTGCAGTAATCAGTGCTATATATATGCACTGTTACTGTAAAAATGACACTGGCAGGGAAGGGGTTAACTTTATTGGAGAGGGAGGGGTTAATGTATGCCTGGTGCTTACTAACGTGTGTGGGGGGAGGTGACTGAGTGACACAGGGACAGATCGCATTGTTCAGCTATGCTGAACCCTGCAATCTGTCTCTGTTTGTCACTTAGGAGATCCGCCCGCTTTGTTTACACAAGCGGGCGGATCTCCAGACTCGATTCCCCGATGATCGGGGAAGAGCGGCGGCGATCGCCGCTGCTCCTCCCCTAGCCCGACTCCCGCTGTGACTGAATACAGCGGGAGCGAGCCCCTGGCGGCGCGCGAGCGCCGCCCAGAAGGGGAGGAGTCCATCGACGTAGTACTACGTCGCTGGACGGAATCGAGCCACTTTGCCACAGTACAGTCAACGTGACTGGTCGGCAAGTGGTTAAAATTGTGCATACCCGTGAAACATTTCCATACCCAAAATTTTTCATAGGCAACGCATTAAAGGCTCTTACAGGTTATCAGTTTAGATGTCAACATAAATAATGTTCCTAGAATTATTGCTTTCACTTTGGTGTGCACAGCAGTATGTAACTTGAATGACTGAATTAACATTTTCATAGAAGCCCCTGACGTGTGCATTTACATACAAATGTGCATGTACAGTAATGTGCAAAACTTTTAGGCAGGTGTGAAGAAAATAAACCTCAGAATGACACCTGCGCATATATCACAACTAAATCTACTCACCAAATTGTACTTAAAAATAAAGTGTTATTAATTTGTGAGAAAATATATTCAACACCGCATAAATATATGTGTGAATACCACTGTAAGAGCTGCGTGTCTTAAAGCCAGAAAGGCTTAATGACAAATATATAAAGGGAACCCTGTTCTCAAGAGATACCCATAAATTTGTATTATGTGTGCACAAATTGTTCTACATAAAAATATATACTCTAACTAGACAGTAAGCAAAATCCATAAACCATGCATTCTGTGCCCATAAAGTGAAAGAAAAGAGCCACCAAAAGAAGGATAATCCGTCTCCAACACTAGCACCCCACTGCACTCACCAGAAAAATTTGACCCCTTCTTTCAAACTCGCTTAGATAAGGATCTCTAAACTCCACTGTATGCTTTCAATCCTGGTGAATATATCTTTGAGTGGACACCAGTGCTCCTGCACCTTTAAAGCTCACTGTAATAAATTCCCTGGCAAGTGTGACATTAAAAAGATCTCTCGATTTCCGGTTCCGGCGCCCTATGCATTAGCCGTGCTTCTTTCGGCTCCCCCTAAAACCTGCCTAAAAAGGCTTCCCACCTAGCCGCAATCCTCCTCTGTCAGCCATCCGGAGCATCCCCCCCGAACCCCTGCCCACTTTTTCTTCCAGTCAGATGGGCCATTTCGTAGTGAAGGGCGGGCCCCGCACGATCCCAGGCACGCCATTAATCGAGGCCATGGCTTCGGCCTACCCTCCGCCGGTTGGAACACAGGCAGACATGGAGACCTGCACAACTCCAGCGCCCCCTGCCTCTGACCATGCTGATGCTACCACAGAACGAATAGCCCAGGCAGTAGCCGCACTCCTCTCCCCTACCATTGCAGCATCCGTGGAGAAAGCGGTGAATGTTGGGATGCTGGAGATCAAGAGGGAGCTGACAGAACACTCCCTCAGACTGAATGAGGCTGAACAGCGTATTTCCAGTATGGAGGATGAAATGTACCAGGCCCAGAAGGGCGAACAGGCGCAGGACAAATCTATCCAATATCTCCTTCAGAAGATAGAGGACCTGGAGGATAGATCACGGAGGAGCAACCTGCGATTTGTAGGGGTGCCTTTACAGTCGAGAGAACTCACCGCATTGGAGCCTCCTCCTCGGATCGGACCGCGCCCGATTATTGCAAAATACCTCAACTACGAAGACGGTTATCCTCCAAAAGTTTAGACAAGCAAGATCCTTACTCATCGACGGCATCAGAATCCTAATCTTTGCAGATTATTCTGCCGAAGTGGCCAAAAGAAGAAAAGCCTTCCAAACTGTCTGCTCAAAACTTTTCCATCATCAACTGAAGTTTATACTGGCCTACCCGGCTGTTCTTCGGATCAAGGCACCTGACGGGAACCAGCTTTCTTTCCAAGAGCCTTCGGAAGCGGAAACATACCTACACTCACTTCGCCTTGAAGAGCCATTCCTGGCATCGCCCAGGACCTCACCACTTCAGCGCCCTCTGGTCCAATGGAGCCCTCGAAAGGAACCACCCAAGCGCCCCAAGTTCCCCAACAATAGACATTCTCTCCGCCCGGCTCTCCAGGGACTCGGCTGATCATCCTGCTCACATAGGCGTGCGCAGCCTATTGCATTGGGGTGTGCACCCCAAAGCTCAAACACACATGCGTGTGTGTGTATATATATATATATATATATATACACACATACGCACACACACTATATATATATATATATATATATATATATATATATACTGTATATATACATATATACACACACTATATATATATATATATATATATATATATATACACATACACACACTATATATATATATATATATATATATATATACATACACACACTATATATATATATATATATATATATATATATATATACTGTATATATACATATATACACACACTATATATATATATATATATATATATATACACATACACACACTATATATATATATATATATATATATATATATATATATACACACACATACACACTTGTCAAAAGTATTGGGACACCTGCCTTTACACACACACACACACACACACACACACATGAACTTTGATGGCATCCCAGTCTTAGTCCATAGGGTTCAATATTGAGTTGGCCCACCCTTTGCAGCTATGCCAGCATCAACTCTTCTGGGAAGGCTGTCCACAAGGTTTAGGAGTGTGTCTATGGGAACGTTTGACCATTCTTCCAGAAGCAAATTAATGACGTCAGGCACAGATGTTGGACGAGGAGGCCTGGCTCGCAGTCTTTGCTCTAATTCATCCCAAAGGTGTTCTATCGGGTTGAGGTCAGGACTCTGTGCAGGCCATTCAAGTTCCTCCACCTCAAACTCGCTCATCCATGTCTTTATGGTCCTTGCTTTGTGCATTGGTCCAAATCATTTGGTGGAGGGGGGATTATAGTGTTGGGTGTTTTTCAGGGGTTGGGCTTGGCCCCTTAGACTCTTAGGGCGTCAGCAAACCAAGACATTTTGGACAATTTCATGCTCCAAAATTTGTGGGATGGCCCCTTCCTGTTCCAACGTGACTGCGCACCAGTGCACAAAGCAAGGTCCATAAAGACATGGACTTAGCATGGGTGGTGGAAAATTAACTTCAAGTGCAATAATTTACATTATAATAGTAACTAAAACATATAAAATTAAGTGTAACAATCTAAAAAATAAAAATTCCAAAGTGCTCTACTGGTGTGACCCTTCCAACTAAAAAGTTTTTGCACTTAAGTTAAATTGTATGGCAAATATCTGTAGAGGGGTTCCACCATCATTGCTATGTTTTGAAAAAGATGTATGCCTTATTTTCCTTTTGATGTGTATTACAGGTGAAATTACATGTGAGGCACTGATATGGACAGATAGGCAGCACTAATAAGCACTTGTTCTCAGCACTGACTGGCACTGATGAGGCTGCACTGATGGGCACTGATTGGCAGCACTGAGAGGTGGCACTTATTGGCAGCACTGATGGGTACTGATAGGTGGCACTGATAGGCAGCACTGATTGACGGCACTGCTGGGCACTAATAGGCATCACTGATGGCTACTGATAGGCGGCATTGGTGGGCACTGATTGGTGGCACCGATAGGAAGCACTGATAGGCACTGTTAGATGTCACTGATGGGCACTGATAGGTGGTACTGATGGGCACTGATGAGGCGGCACTACTGGGCACTGATAGGCACTATTAGGTGACACTGATGGGCACTGATGAGGCGGCACTGGTGGGCACTGATAGGTGGCACTGGTGGGCACCTATGAGGTGGCACTGATAGGTGGCACTACTGGCACTGATAGGTGGCACTACTGGGCACCACTTATGGACACTAACAGGGGAGAGGGGGAGTTTCACATTCAGCAGACAGTGAGACTTGCAAGAGCCGCTCAATGTGTGTGCAGTGGCGTACCTAGAGCATTTGGCACCCGGGGCAGATCCTATATCTGGCACCCCCCAACTTTAAAATGTAAAAACACCCACAAAAATTTGTAATGTTTTCAAGAATATTTATTGCACAAAATTCACAGCCTCCCATCACAGTGCCCCTTGCAGTCTGCCCCCCTCGTCTCTCTAATCACAGTTCCCCCTATTGCACTCTCTGCGTCCCCTGCACAGTCCTACCTTCAGCATAAATAGATAGCTAATATTATTAGCAATGTGTTTAAATTTGAGTAAGAGATTGGAGACTTGCTAAAGGAGATATTCAGAGACTGCAGACAGGATACAGTAGATGGTCAGAGACTGCAGACATGATACAGGAAATGCTCAGACTGCAGACATGATACAGTAGATGGTCAGAGACTGAGGACATGATACAGGAGATGGTCAGAGACTGCAGACGTGATACAGGAGATGGTCAGAGACTGCAGACATGATACAGGAGATGGTCAGAGACTGCAGACATGATACAGGAGATGGTCAGAGACTGTAGACATAGTACAGGAGATGGTCAGAGACTGCAGACATGATACAGGAGATGGTCAGAGACAGCAGACGTGATACAGGAGATGGTCAGAGACTGCAGACATGATAGAAGAGATGCTCAGAGACTGCAGACATGATACAGTAGATGGTCAGAGACTGAGGACATGATACAGAAGATGCTCAGAGAGAGACTGAGGACATGAAAGAAGATTGAAGAGCACTAGGGGGGCCGGAGAGCACAGGGGAAGCAGAGAGCACTGGAGGAGCTGAAGGGCACGGTTGGGGGGGGGGGCTGGAGAGAATTAAGAGGGGGTTTGGAAAGCATTGTAGGGGGGTTGGAAGGCGCAGGGGTGGAGAGCACTGAGGGGGATAGGGAGCACTTGGGGGGCGGGCAGGGAAAACCAGGGGGGTGGAGAGCCCTGGGGGGGAGGGAGATGAAAAGCACTGTGGGGAGCTGAAGAGCTTCGGGGGGGCTAAAGAACAGGGGGGTCTAGTGCATTGGAGGGGGCTAAGAGCACTGAGGGGGGGGGTTAAGAGCACTGAGGGGGGGGGGGGTTAAGAGCACTGGAGGGGGGGTTAAGAGCACTGGGGAGCCAGTAAAAGTAGTTGTATAGGAAGGGGGCGGGGCAGCTGCATATAGATGAATTGATCTTTCCCTATTCTTCCTGCAGGAGGGAGAGGAGGAGAATCAGTTATTCAGCAGCTGCAGGAAGAATAGGTAAAGATGAATTCCTCTATATGCAGCTTCCCCATCCCCCTCCTATCCAGCACACACACTTGGGCAATGGGCATGCACTCACCTTCTTCCAGCCGAGGACCGCCCCCCCCCATTGGTACCCCACTGTGTTTGTGACACTTTCATGCAATGTAGCTGCTTTCAGGGAGAAAGACCAGCTGTCAAAACTCAGTGGTGATGTCGGGGGTGGGCGGGATCGAGCAGCTGTCAAACACCAGCCAATGATTGGGCTGCTTAAGAAAGGGGCGGAGCCACATAAACAAAGTGGCTGCCCAGACCCCATCCCATTGGCTGGTGTTTGATAGCTGTTCGGTCCCACCCACCCCCGACATCACCCCTGAGTTTTGACAGCTGGTCTTTCCCCCTGCAAGCAGTAACATTACCTGACAGTGTCACACACACTGAGCGGCTCTGGCAAGCCTCACTATCTGCTGGAGCCAACAGCACAGCTGCCTCTCCACCAAGTATCTCACTACCCTCAGTGCCAAAGATGGAGATCTCGGGAGACAGCCAGCCCTACACTAACAGATAGAAAAGACAAAAAAGAAAAAGAGGGGCGCACCGACCTAGTGCATTACCATAAAACCATTTATTTAAAATATAAAAAGTGTACAAAGTACTCACAAGACTGGTGTGATACAACACACATCAACATTGCATATGCAATCTCCAAGGTAGCCAGGTCCCAAATGTAGCGAATGGACATGCAGATGGTCGCATGGGGCTGCTGTGGCTAGGCTGACACGTTTCAGGGGCGAACCCCCTTCCTCAGAGCCAGAAAGAGTGCTGTTGGATCACAAGCCGGACGGCCGAAGACTAAATGGGAGCTGGTCACACCTCTTCCTGCTCCGCCCCAAACCCAAAGGCGGGACAAAGGGGATGGAGGGAAGGGGGGAAAAAGAAAAGGGAAGGGGAGGGGAAAGGGGAAGGGGGAAATGGGACTCATAGAATAGGAAGGACAGCAAGAAGGGGAGGGAGGGAGGTGTGGGGGTACTGGGACAGGGAAGGAACATGGACGAGGGGGGGCAGGGACACTTGTCCAGCCCGGGTCAAAACACGCCCACCTTCCAAGGCCAGCCCGGACTGTGTGATCAACAGCAGAATATACAGCAAATAAAACACTTGTTCAAACACGAAAGGAAAAATAGAAAACCAAATGTGATGAATAATACATTGAAAAAATATATATACACAATCAATACTTTAAATCTCTGTAGGTTCAAATAAATACTCCACTACCTTACTTGTGTACCTTCAGTATAACAGCAAGCAGATCAGTGTCAATAGCCCCTGACCTGCAATACTGCAGGGGAGACACTGTCCATGGAAGTGGGACATTTAGAAATAGGACATTATGAAACATATACAGTGTATTTGGTATGGTACACGGAGACCCTATTGGCATCTGAATACAAAGTGGTACCTGTGATCCTGATGTAGGGTAAAGCGCCGTGACATGTCCACTGACCGGGACCAGAATGGTACAGTGTGTGCTTGACAAACCCCCATTCAAATGGCTGTGTCATTCCTCTGGAACGCACGCCAACCCGCACCCAGAAGTAGAAGACCGGAAGTGCGGGTGGATGCGTTCCACCCGCGTCACTTCCGCTGTCTACTACGGGGTGCTGCACGGTCCATTTACCCACAGATCACTGGGTCCACAGAACGACAGAAGACATGGGCAGGGCGGCGCTCACCCGACCCCGCCCTCCTCCTTGCATCTATATGTGGAAATAATAATACATGTCTGTAATTTACAGTCAGGTGGCTCAGGATCGTGAACGATGATGACACAGTTAATATGGGCTCATGGAGCATATGAATATGGTTAGAACATAATAATAATGATAATAATCAAGATTGATAAATAATGATAAATAATTAATTGATTAAATAATGATAACAATAATAATAGTAATAAATAACAAATGGGAAAATTGAAAATTAAAAATGAAAATGAACCACATATAAAAAGTATATATAATAACAATCATAAAGCGTATATAAATATGTATATGTTTACATTTATATATATACTTTTTATTATTATTTTTATTTTTGTATCTTGCTCAAAATAATGGTGCAAGCAAAGAGTGGCCATTATGTCATCATTGTCCACATTTAGACAAAAGAGGGAAAAAAAAAAAAAGGAAAGAGGGGGGAAAAAGAGGCAAAGGGTGAGCCGCCACCCAAAAAAGGATAAAGGCTGTAAACTTGAATGACTGGCCTGTGTGCATGTGCACACAATGGACAGACCGCAAGAGGACAAAAATGTCACTATACAGACATGTGTAATATGGAAAATATATTTAAACCAATACTAGCTATTCATTATGTGCATGAAGGAATGCTAATACTGATGGCCAAAGATGGACTATCACAGCCATCCAACTCGGATGACTGTACCACAGAGGAAAAAGGGGGAGGGGGAAAGGAAGAGAGAAGAGAGAGATTCACACGACTGTGTGAAGCTCGATCTCCTCATTCAAACCCTTGGGGGCAAGAGACCCCAGGCTGAATATCCAATAGGCCTCTCTGGTACAGAGCCTTTGGTATTTAAGGCCACTATCCAAATCTTTGTTGATGGCCTCTATCCCAAATACCCTCAAGTCTTCAACACTACTATTGTGTGCATCCAGAAAGTGCCGGGGAACAGAATATTTATCTTTCCGGAGAGTGATGCCACTTTTATCCTCACCAATTCTTACTCTCAGAAGTCTAGTAGTGCGGTCGACATAAAGGAGGCCACAGGGACAGAGCATCCCATAGACTACATGGGTGCTGCTGCAGTTGATGAACTGATTGATCTTATAGGTTTTGCCATCAATAGCTGCAACATCTTTTTTCCTGTGGCACATGTGTGCGCACGTGCCACAGTTGTTGACACCACACCTATAGCACCCCTTTTGGTCAAAGACTCGGCCCCAGGCCCCATTCAACCCATTAGTCTTCCTGTCTCTTCTAACCCTACCATGCTTCTGAGGTCCCTAGGTTTCCTGAATATAAGGTTCGGGTATGGGGGTAGGCGATCCTTCAACACAGGGTCCTGTTGGAGGATTTTCCAGTTCCTCCTCAGGACCTTCTGTATTACAGGGGCTTGGTTATTAAACCTGGTACAGAATCTGACCTGCACCACCCCTTCTGTTCCAGGATTTCCCACTTTCACTCCACCTGTGTCAGCCGGAGAGGTGTCATAGAGGGACAAATACTTTCCATAGGCCTCCTTTACATGTTCGGCCTTGTATCCCTTCTCCTCAAACTTCTTACTTAAAATTGCTCCCTGTTCCTCATAATCCACCTTGCGTGTGCATGTCCGCTTAAGCCTGCAGAACTGGCCGAAAGGGACATTTCTGATCCACTTAGGGTGATGATGACTACGGGCATGGAGAAACGAATTCCCAGCACTAGGCTTGAAGTGTGTTTTTGAATAGATCAGGCCTTCATCATCCACCCGAAGCTCAAGATCCAGAAATATCAAACAATTTTCATCCAGCACATGAGTGAAAGCAATGCCATAGGGGTTATCCGAAAAGTAAAGCAAAAATTGTTTCAACTGTTCATCGGATCCATCCCAGATGACCAAGATGTCATCTATATAAAGGAAAGCCTGTGGATGTGGTGTATCTGGACTTTGCAAAGGCCTTTGACACCGTTCCCCACAAACGCTTACTGTACAAACTAAGGAACATAGGTATGGACCATAAGGTGATTACCTGGATAGAGAACTGGCTCCAGGGGAGAGTTCAGAGGGTGGTGATTAATGGGGAGTACTCGGATTGGGCGGGTGTGGAAAGTGGGGTCCCCCAGGGTTCTGTCCTGGGACCAATCCTGTTTAATTTATTCATAAATGATCTAGAGGAGGGGATATCTAGTACAATCTCAGTATTTGCAGATGATACTAAACTAAGCATGCCATTATCTTCTAAGCAGGATGTGGAAACCTTACAAGCGGACCTGAACAAAATAATGGGGTGGGCAACTACATGGCAGATGAGGTTTAATGTTGAAAAATGTAAAGTAATGCACTTGGGGGCCAAAATAAACTTGAAATAATTATGCGTGAGCATATATTCAATGCCACTATACAGAAACTGAATCTGGGCATGATGAAATAATTGATCCTTAGTTAGAAAGTGTTGCACCGCCTGCAGGCCAAAGTCATGTCCTATAGACGTGTACAAGGACGTGACGTCCAGCGACAGCCATCTGTAACCATCCTGCCATTTGTAAGATGACAGAAGGTCCAACATATGACCAGAGTCTTTGACGTACGAAGATAATGTGGTAAGTAGATCTTGTAGGAAATGATCCACATAACACCCCAGGTTGCTGGCTAGGCTGTCAATGCCAGCAATGGTGGGCCTGCCTGGGGGATTGAGAGGGTCTTTGTGGAATTTGGGGATATGGTAGAAGTGAGGGGTAACTGGATATTTACGAAACAGGAATAGATATTCATCTTTAGTGATAACTTTGCTCTTTAGGGCTTTTTCTAGGAGGGCCTGGAGTTCTTGCTTGTATCTCATGGTGGGATCACAGGGGAGTCTTTCATATGTGGTGGTGTCATTCAGGAGTCTTTCAGCTTCCTTTATGTATACATCCCTGTCTTGAATAACAAGACTACCCCCCTTATCCGCCTGTCTGATGACGACCTCAGTTCTGTCTTTAAGTGCTGATAAAGGGCCTTTAAGATCAAGATTCGATTGTGTACAACCCATAGATCTTTTTTTGGGGAGATTGCCACACAAAAACCTAAATTCACTAAGGACCATCTCATAGAAGGTGGAAATAAAATTCCCCTTTGTCCAATGTGGATAAAACTTGGACTGTGGTCTAAAGGTGGTCTGGATAATTCCTGCATTGTCCATAGGATATAATAACTCTAGGTTATCCAATCCCCCTATAGCCCCCTCATCATACAGTGCTTCCAAAGCAGCAAGAGCTGAAACATCATCAGGGCCACAGGGGGGGGGGGGGGAGGGGGGCATGATGGAGGGGGGAAGGGGGTGAGGAGTAGGGTGAAGTGACCTCCCTTCCATTCCCATCCCTGTCCTTGAGTGCAAAGATGCGTTTGATGGTTAAATTCCTCACAAATCAATGAATAGTTCGAACAGGTTCGTAGGGGTTTTATGGAGCAAAATTTAGACCTTTCCTAAGTAGATCCAACTCTGCATCAAGAAACACTGATTGTGAAAGATTCAAAATTTTAATTGTGGAATGTGCATCTAGTGTCTTCTCCTTCCCCTTGTGTTTCTTCCCACTTCTTCTCCCCCGCCTCGTGTGCCCTGACCTCTTCTTGTTGTGCTCCTTGTTGGTATTGTTCTCCTCGCTGCGGGTACTCGGTTCCCCGCAGCTCCTCTCCCTAAAAAAGGGTCTGGGAAAGTTGTAGCAGATGCCTCATCGCCTTTTAGAGTCTCTGAAGCCACTGACCCAGGGCCTCCTCCTAGGCACACCCGGCACACCCCATGCGCACGCCTATGCCTGCTCACCTAGCAAGTAATGATTCCATTTTCCTCATCCCTCCCGGGCCTGATAATACTGATTAGGGTGTGCCCATGCACACCTGGCACACCCCCGTGCGCACGCCTATGCCTGCTCACCTAGCAAGTAATGATTCCATTTTCCTCATCCCTCCCGGGCCTGATAATACTCGCCGTCCTTTGGCCTACCCTGGCTGGGAGAGTGCACTATGACTCAGTCGCATGTTTATTTATTTATTTTTTTATTTCCTTCTTCTTCTTCAGCGCTCAGGACTTGTTCCACCTAATTATTGGTCTCTACTCCCGGATGCTCACCGACGTAGCTTATCTTCACAGCTGTCCTGTGGAGTTGGTTGCCCCGTGTACCCCTAGACTCTAGCCTCCCTACAAATGTGGGCTTACTCTCTCCTCTAGCTATGGCGGGTGACAGCGTTGGGAACCGGCACTTCGGTGAATGCATATGGAAAAATGCAAAGTTACTGACTGTTTTGTTGTTACCCCATTCTCTACCCTCGGGTTACACCCCTAACCCCGTTTTTGCCCATCCTTCTCTTTCTGTCCATCCCTTCCTGCCACCCCCATCATCTTCCCAGACTTCGTACACATGGACCCAAACTGGACCCCACACCCCCTCCACCACGAACAATACTCTTCCTACTCCTACACATATATCGCAAGCTTTTCCTGTACACTGCTCCACATTAACTAGAATTTTATGAGAGTAACCTCTTGGAACGTTAAGGGTCTTAGATCCCCCTGCAAACGGTCAAAAGTCCTAAGCCATCTGAAACGTCTGAAAGCAGATATTGCCCTCCTTCAGGAGTGTCACCTCTCCTCTTCGGACTTCCACAGCATGCGGAAATCCTGGGTGGGAAAGGTACTGGGCTCAGAAGCTGACTCTCGCAAAGCGGGGGTGCTTGTCCTGCTACATAAGCGGTTGGCCTATGACATTATTTCCTCCGACACCGACTCCCATGGACGCTACATCTCCCTGCATATCCGTATACAGGGAAGAGAATACGTCATATCTAATATTTATGCCCCCAACACTCCTGACAAACACTTATTCGCTGACATTTCTGCCAAGTTGCTTCTCCACCCCACTGTAGCCCAGCGCAGCCTGCTTATGAAAGATTCACCAACGAATAGACAAGAATGGCATGATGCCAAACATGCCTTTGACACTTGCGCGCCCACTATAGAAAGCGTTGAGAAGGCTCGTCTAGCAGCGACCATTCATAAGTTCGGTAATAAATCGGGCAAACTGCTTGCTTGCTAGGCTATGCTCTGGCACTTACAGCTCCACCCACATTAAAGCCCTGAAAGACCCAGAAGGCAACATCAAACACTCCCCAGGAAGTGAGTGCGATTATGAAAGATTTCTACTCCTCCCTGTATGCCCCCCGGACCCTATAGATTTACAATCTGCCCATTCCTTCCTATCTCACACCCCACTGTCCTGTGTGACCTCGAACAGCTATCGGCCCTTAATGCCCCGATAACCCTGACCGAGATTTCTGACACTGTCAGCTCATTGGCTCCCAACAAAGCCCCGGGCCCTGACGGCTTGACAGGCAAATTCTATAGGGCCTTTCCAACCCATGCTCAAATCCACTCTCCTTGCAGTCCACTCCACTCCACTCTGTGGACAGGTGGACCCTACCCTGCCACAGGCTATCAAGCCATCATAAAACTCTTGGCCAAGAAAAACAAGGATCCACTCGAACCTGGCTCGTATAGGCCCATTTCACTTTTAAATTTGGACGCCAAAATCCTTTCTAAAATATTAGCCACCAGACTCTCACTCGTCATCCCTTCCCTCCTTACTACAGCTCAATCGGGGTTTGTGAGGGGTAGGTCCGCCACCCTTAACATCCATAAAGTGCTAATGGCGCTAGAGAATTGTTCTGCCCATATTGGTCATAGTAAAGTGCTGTTACAGATTATACTGCAATGTTGTTTGACATTGCTGCCATCTAGTGGTCAGAGTTAGTTATTATAGTTATTATTGCCAGAGCTTGACAGGAAAAGGTATTCCCTTAGAGGAAGAGGCAGTAACCTTTAACCTGGAACTGTATTTCCTCCATTTCACAACTGACCCCCTGATACAGCAGACAGCATGCAGAAGAGCTTTCATCTATTCTTGGACTAATGATGGAATTGTCTGTAAGTACATTCACTGATGGAGTGAGGCTGCTGTATAATGTTTAATGTACTGACACATATGTTTTGTTTATGCTTATGTTGTAGTTTTACAAAGTTATTCAGAAAAAAGAATACATACAGATCTGATGTCTCCCGTTTCTTGACTTCTGAATTATTGTTAAGCTGTCTGACTAGTGTTATACAACAGTTCAATAATGCGAAGCAGAACAGTAAAAAGACAACCACGTCTGGTCGGGAATAAACTGAGACGCCATTACTGCAGCATGAGTCTAAGATCAGGAACAAAGTACAAGGCTGATGTCACGCCACCGCTGACACAGCAAGACAGGGAGAACATTCCCGGCGCCCAGCAAGACGATGCACAATCGCATGCAACCAGATCTTCACGGGCTAGCAAGATGTCCTCAGCAAGTTCCTCAGCGGCTAGAGCTCGTGCCAAGGCAGAAGCTGCCCGCGTCCAGCTACAGTACGCAGAAAAAGAAGCAAAAATGATGCAGGAGTTAGCAGCAAAGAAAGCTGTCAAAGCACAAGAAGAAGCCAAGATGATGCAGGAGTTAGCAGCAAAGAAAGCTGTCATGGCACAAGAAGATGCGGAATTAGAATCAAAATTGCTCATCCTGCAGCGACCGGCTGCAGTTGCTCAAGCAGAGGCCGATGCCTACATGGGAACAAGTCGATCAGGAAGTGAGAAATCAGTTTCCAGAAAAACCTCTATTCTCTGTAGATGGTACAAGTGAGTACATCCAGAACCTTACTGATGCGCACACAAAGGAACAGTCTCTTAAATCTGAAGCAAAGGAAGTCAGGCCGAGAGCAACAAACCCCCTGAGCAGGCCCGATCAACCACATGAAGTCAGCGGCTGCCAGCAAACCAAGAATGAAGCAACAGAAACCCCTAAGAACGAAAAACAAGTGTTCCCATCACCTCAACCTATAGATTACATGCGCGAACAACAATGTGCAGTGGATGTCACCAAATATCTCATCCGCAAAGAAATGGTTAGCTCAGGCTTTCTCCAATTCGATGACTGTCCTGAAAACTATTGGGCATGGAAATCTTCCTTTCTGAATGCCACTGAAGGCCTGAACTTATCACCAGCAGAAATGCTTAATTTAATGATAAAATGGCTTGGTACCGAGTCAGTAGAGCATGCGAAGAGGATGAGAAAAACAAACCTGTTCAATCCTGCAGCAGGACTCAACATGACCTGGAAAAGACTAGAAGAAACGTATGGATCCCCAGAGGTAATAGAAGGAGCACTGTTGAGAAAACTTGAAGTCTTTCTCAAGGTGGGCTACAGAGACAACGTGCGGCTACAAGAACTAAGTAATCTTCTGCTAGAGATAGAATATGCCAAAGAGGATGGCTACTTGCCAGGACTTTCATATCTAGGTACAGCTAGAGGCACTAATCCCATAGTAGAGAAACTGCCCTCAAATCTGCAAGACAAGTGGATGTCTGTGGGAGGTAAATTCAAAGAAGATTATGGAGTCGCCTTTCCCCCTTTCTCTGTGTTTTCTAGGTTTGTCTGACAGCAAGCGAAAATCCGAAGTGATCCCAGTTTCGCCTTCACCACCAGCGGCAATCAATCACACAGACCTGAGAGACCTCACAGACCTCACGGTAGGACATCTGTATCCACACACAAAACAGCTGTATCTTCAGAAGTCACAGACTACCAAAGCACCCACAAGGTACACATCATAGAAAACCATGATAGACATTGCCCAATACACAAAAAAACACATCCACTAAAGAAATGCAAAGGCTTTAGAAGCAAACCCATTGCAGAGCGGATGTCCTTCCTTAATCAAAACGGCATCTGTTTCAAGTGCTGCGGATCTAGTTATCACATTGCCAAAGACTGCAAAATACCAGTAGAATGTACAGAATGTGGCAGTGAGAGACATATTGCAGCTTTGCACCCTGGCCCTGCTCCTGCTCCACTAGAGACTGTAGAACCCAGGAAAAATCAGGGCAGGGAGCAACAAGAGACCCCACTCTCCTCAGTAATGTCTAATTGCACTGAAGTATGTGGACAAGGCAAGAGTGCACGATCATATATATTAAAAAAGAATAGCGCGCAAATGCAAAAGAAATAACTACCAAATCTGAAGACAATCCATAAATAAAAATGGGGGTTTGGTCCCACCATATGGCCATATCGTGCTCAAGCCCACTACTGCGTCAAAGTACCCCATTATCAGTGGGTCCTACACTATCCATGAAAAAGAGATGAATCCAGCCTAACCCTTGGAGATAATACTCCTTGCTGGGAAGGATGTGCAAATGCACTACAGGGGACTCCTACTATATCCACTAGATGGTGGACACTGATTGAGTACAGGTGTGTGTGGGGGGGTGGGGAGGGTTGCTCAACCTCGATAGTCTGGTCAGACTATCGAGGTTGTGAGTGCACGATCATGCTCAAAAATCTGTTTAGTGACTGTGTATCCCACTGGCAAGAGAGAAAGGGCAGTGAAAATGTATGCAGTGCTAGATGAACAGAGCAACAGATCCCTTGCAAAGTCAGATTTCGTTGATATCTTTAACCTTAAGGCAAGTGCAGTTCCATACACTCTAAGGACATGTACGGGGACAATTGAAACCACAGGGAGAAGAGCTACTGACTTTACCATTGAATCCTTCAATATGAAAGTGCAGTTTCCACTTCCTACCCTAATAGAGTGTGGCATGATACCTGACGACAAAACTGAGATTCAATCTCCAGAAGTAGCACATCACCACCCTCACCTCCGCTCAATTGCTCACCTTATCCCAGCTGTTGAGCCAGATGTTTCTATCCTTCTACTTCTTGGGAGAGACATCCTTCAGGTACACAAGGTGCGCCAGCAAATCAATGGACCTTATAATGCCCCCTATGCACAGAGACTGGACCTGGGGTGGGTCATTGTAGGAGAAGTTTGCCTGGGGACAGTGCACCAGCCTGATAAAATTAGCACTCTGAAGACGTCTGTGTTAACAAATGTACGCGCATCTCTTCTCAGTCCCTGTCACAACAGCTTCATTGTCAAGGAAAGCTTTGGCGGGTCAACACAACACTGTGACTCTTCTACACTATATGGTAAAGAAGAAGTTAATTCCAACATTGAAACAGACAATCCAAGGATTACAGTGTTCCAGAAAACTAAAGATGATGACAAACAGGCCCTCTCTATAGAGGATCAGACCTTCCTGCAGATTATGGATAGAGAGGCTTACCAAGATGACAATCACAGTTGGGTGGCCCCTCTCCCCTTTCGCACACCCAGACGTGTTTTGCCTAGTAACAGGGAACAAGCCATGAAGCATTTGCATTCACTCAGCAAAACACTGCAGAGAAAGCCAGAAGTGAAAAGAGATTTCATTGAATTCATTGAAGGGATGCTAGACAACGATCACCCTGAAGTTGCAGAACCACTTGAGACAGACAGGGAACACTGGTATCTACCAATGTTTGGTGTTTACCATCCACACAAACCTAACCAAATCAGAATAGTTTTTGATTCCAGCACAGAGTATAAACAAGTCTCTTTAAATGAAGTACTGTTGAGTGGCTTATCCTTTTTGTACCAACCACACTGTGAGCAGATAGACACTGTTAATGTTTATCCACTCGTAGAGCCCGAAGCGGACCCTGAAATCAGATCAGAAATTACAAGTTTCAGTACCAAAGCTTCTGAAACCACACTTCACTCACATTGCTTTGAGAGATTTTCTTGCTGGAAGATATTAGTTAAGACCCTAGCCAGACTCATCCATGTCTCTAAATCCTTCCGGAGAGAAACCAATAGCGATCAGGTCAGAAGGTGGGAAGGTTTCCATGAACAGGTCGATCTAGTGGAACTTGCTCAGGCGAAGTCTGTTATTTCTTCTGTTCAAAACAAGCATTTCCAGAAGTAAATAGACTGCATCAAAAAACAAAAGACATTCCCAAAACAAAGCCATCTTGGGAGGCTAAGGCTGGCCATACACTATACAATTTTCTTATTCAATTTCCTTTAGATTTACCTTAAACTATGTAGTGCAAGGGCCTGCCTGACTGCATACAAATTGAAAGTGTTTAGGTTTGACCCTATATTACATGGTTTTGGTAAATCTAAAGGAAAGTTGAACAAGAAAATTGTATAGTGTATGGCCAGCCTTAGCCCCTTTTTAGACAAGAATGGGTTGTTGAAAGTAGGTGGACGTTTGTCTCTTGCTGAGCTTTCAGAGGCAGAGAAACAGCCTGTCATTATACCTTATGATCACCACATTGCGACACTGCTTGTTAGGTACTATCATGAACAAGTAGTTCACCAAGGGCGACACATCACAGAAGGTGCAATTAGATCCGCAGGTTTCTGGATTCTTGGTGGCAAACGCTTGGTATCAGCTGTTATACACAAATGTGTCATCTGTCGCAAGCTGCGAGGAAGATTACAAAGTCAAAAGATGGCAGAGCTGCCAGAAGACAGAGTAATTGCTCAACCACCTTTCACCAATGTGGGCTTAGATGTATTTGATCCGTGGTCTGTTTTAACCCGTCGCACTAGAGGAGGCAGCGCGGACAGTAAATGATGGGCAGTCCTTTTCACTTGTTTGTCTACCCGAGCTGTGCACATAGAGCTACTTGAAGCCATGTCAACATCAAGCTTTATTAATGCCTTGAGGAGATTCTTCTCAATTCGTGGCCCAGCAAAACTGCTCCATTCTGACAGAGGAACAAACTTTGTGGGAGCCTGCAAAGAACTTAACATTTGTGACAGTGAATCACAATTGCAAGACTTTCTCCAAGACAGAGGATGTACATGGGTCTTTAATCCTCCACACTCCTCACACATGGGTGGTGTCTGGGAGAGACTTATAGGTATTGCCAGGCGAATCTTGGACGCTATGTTGCTACAAACCAAACCTGCTCACTTGACCCATGAGACTTTAAGCACCTTTATGGCAGAGGTTACAGCTATTATGAATGCCAGGCCTATAGTTCCTGTGTCCTCGGATCCAGATACACCTATGGTCCTTACCCCAGCAATGTTGTTGACTCAAAAGGTGAACTCTTTGTCTGCTCCATCTAGAACCATAAGTACAACCCAAGTTCATGCGAAACAATGGAAGCAAGTACAATACTTGGCAGACACCTTTTGGAAAAGATGGAAGAGAGAGTATCTGTCAAACCTGCAATGCCGTAGGAAATGGACTGAGGATCCCCCAAATGTAAAAGTGGGTGATGTTGTTCTGTTGAAGGACAGCCAAGAGAGCAGAAACGAGTGGCCCGTAGGACTTATTGTCAATGTTCTACCAAGCAGGGATGGCAAGGTTAGAAAGGTAGAGGTCAAGATTGTAAAAAATGAGACTGCCAGAATTTATCTCAGACCTATAACTGACATTATAGTTTTGATCTCAGACTATCTAGGATTCCATTTTCCTGTTTATATTTGTTTTTTCTGCATTGCCGTAATTGTTTGGGTAGTGACATAATAAATTATGCCAGACAGGGAATGTTCTGCCAATATGGTCATAGTAAAGTGCTGTTACAGATTATACTGCAATGTTGTTTCACATTGCTGCCATCTAGTGGTCAGAGTTAGTTATTATGGTTATTATTGCCAGAGCATGATAGGAAAAGGTATTCCCTCAGATGAAGAGGCAGTAACCTTTAACCTGGAACTGTATTTCCTCCATTTTACAACTGACCCCCTGATACAGCAGACAGCATGCAGAAGAGCTTTCATCTATTCTTGGACTAATGATGGAATTGTCTGTAAGTACATTCACTGATGGAGTGAGGCTTCTGTATAATGTTTAATGTACTGACACATATGTTTTGTTTATGCTTATGTTGTAGTTTTACAAAGTTATTCAGAAAAAAGAATACATACAGATCTGATGTCTCCCGTTTCTTGACTTCTGAATTATTGTTAAGCTGTCTGACTAGTGTTATACAACAGTTCAATAACGCGAAGCAGAACAAGTATGCCAAATCAACCCCTCCAGAGACCTGGCCATCATCTCTCTGGACGTGGAAAAGGCATTTGATAATGTCAGCTTTGCCTGGCTAGATCTCGTTATGGAGAAACTGGGCTTCAGTGGGCCCTTCGATCACCTGATTCGCTCTATGTATGCCTTTCCCGTGGCCAGACTGATGGTGGACGGTCTACTTATCCCTGAATTTCGCCTTCACAAGGGAACTCGACAAGGATGCCCCCTCTCCCCTTTACTGTTTAACTTGGCCATTGAACCCCTATCCAGGTTCCTCCAGTCTGTTGTCCCCCTACACGGCATCTCAACTGGACCACTAGAACTACGGGTGTCCCTGTTCGCAGATGACATCCTAATTTTTACTTCCGATCCAGCTAGCAATATGCCAATCATCACTGACACATTTAACACATTTAAACTATGCTCTAGCCTCCACATAAATTTCTCCAAGCGTGAGATTCTCCCGTTAGGTACTTCTTCTTCTCCTCCTTGGAAGTCCTTATCCCCCTTCACAGTAGCAAGCTCGTATATCACCTACCTGGGCATTAAGATAGGCAGCATTCCCTCTTCCATCTACACGCTCAACTATCCCCCCCCCCCCTGTTCCGGAGAATTACTCAGGAACCCCAGGGTTGGATGGGTCTCCCGATCTCACTCCTGGGGAGATGCCACCTAATCAAAATGATTAGCTTTGCCCACATCCTATATATACTTCAGACCATTCCTTTGTTACTAAAACATAAGGATGTCTCGTTGCTAAACAAAGCCTTCACCGAGTTTATTTGGAAAGGCAAACGCCCACGCATCTCTTTGAAAAAACTGTGTCTCCCCAGGCGCAAAGGTGGGGTGGCCCTCCCCAATTTACGGTTATATAACCTATCCTTTCTTTTTAGAACGGCATTAGACTGGATCTCACAGGCATCACACTATTCTAACTTTGACCTGGAATCTCAAATTACCTCTCACTTCTCACTAACAGCCCTACTACACTGTAAATGGAAAAATATCACCCCGTCCCTTCAACACAATCTCCTTCTCCGAGACACCGCCATTGCCTGGAGGGAAGTTAGAAAACTCCTGAGACGCCCTCCGCACATGTCTTGCTATCTCCCCATTCGAGGCAACCCCTCCTTACTACCCGGTATACACCATGAAGCTTACATAACCTGGCAGAGCCACGATCTGTCTATGTTTTCTGACCTCTACAACCAGTCCACAGGCACTCTCCTACCTCTACAACAAGTGCTGCATAAATTCAACCTCCCAGCCGCTCACTCCTTCTTCTTACTCCAGTACCATAACTATCTTAAGCTCCTGAACTTGACGAGCTCCACTGTTTTCAAGGACTCTTTTACTGACAAGCTTCTTCACCACCAAAACTATGGGATTTCCACCATCTACAAGCCCTTACTGGAAGGTTCCTCTGCTGCACTATCCTCCTCCACCGCCACAAATTGGGGCAAAACCTTCCCTGACCCCGACTCACTCCACAAGGTCTTTGAAGGTTATCGAAAGACTCTCAAGTTGACCACAAACGAAGCCTGGAGGGAGTCTCAATTAAAAATCCTCCACCGCGCCCATGTCCCCTTTCTCCTAGACAAAAATAACCCCCAAGCGGGTCACTGCCCCCTGTGCAGATCTCCGAGGCCCTCTCTTTCACATCGACTCTGGCTATGCAAATACATCTCCACTTTTTGGGACCGTGTTATCGCTTATATCTACAAGATTACCCTCCTAACTATCCCTAAAGATCCCTATCTCCTTATATTGTCTATTGTATATTGGGACAAGTAACTGTTGACCTGGTCTAACGGCCCTTCCGCTCACCATCTACCATGGACTCTCACCTGCCTCTTGCTTGCGAGGAAGTCTTGATCTCACCCTCTGCTCCAACCATAGGCCAACTCAAACAGGAACTAAGTGCCTTATTTCAGAAAGACTATATTACCACGGACTTCACTCATATATCTTCCAAGGCTCGCTTCGAACGGACATGGCGGCTCTTTGCAACCAAAACGTGACCTTCACGGGATATGGACTTCCAGAACAAAAACTTTATTTACTACACAACTTTGTCTAAGGATCTGGTGGACTGAGCTATAACACCCTATCTATTCCTCCACCTGGCTCTCACCATGATCCGTCTTCGCTTATTACTATCCCGCCCGGAGCCTTTCTCAATAATCCTCAGACCCGTCCACCTCAGGATATATTTAAGGGTATTGTCCACAACAACTGTAAACAGTATGCATATTTTCTACCTCTGGGTCCCTTCTCTCCACCTGTCTCTCCTTTGCGCCCTCTCGCCCCTCCCTCCCTTTCCACCTCATTAGCTCCTTCATCCATGGCTCCCCTGTTATTCCGGTTTTACTCAGTTTGGCATGTTATGTTGTGGCACGCATTCTTTTTGTTTGCTCTGCACCCTTAATGCAAAATGTTTTTGATGCATTTGATGTTCCTTTGTACTGTTTATTTTACCAATAAAACCTCTTTAAAAAAAAAAAAAAGATCTCTCATAGTTTAGTAGGTCACGTGAATAATAATGCATGTACATTTTCCCATAAAAAAACAAGCATTCCAATACTGAAAGTGAACCAGAAGTGATGTATCTCAAGATGCTCCACCTTACGCTTTTCGTAAGTTCCATCTGATGTCATCAAGGGTCACGCTTGTTTTTTCAAGATGCACAACGTCAGTAGCAGTTTCGGTTTCCATACTCACTTGCTGTATTAGAATGCTTGTTTTTTTATGGTAAAATGTAAGTGCATTTTTACACAGTTTTTAATAAATATTATTCAATATTATTCAAGTGACTTACTACACTATGAGAGATCTTTTTTTCCTCCCCCTGGGAGAGGGAATTTATTACAGTGAGCTTTAAAGGTGCAGGAGCACAGGTGTCCACTCTGAGAGATATATCCATGGGGATTGAGAGCATACAGTGGAGAAGTTGTTAGAGTTTGACCCTACTTTGAGAGAAGGGGGTCATACTTTTCTGGTGAGTGCAATGGGGTGCTAGTGTTGAAGAAGAAGCACTATCCTTCCTTTGGTGGCACTTTTTTTCACTTTATGGATTTAAAGGCACAGAACACATTATTTATGGACTTTATTTTATTTTAAAGGCACAGAATGCATGATTTATGGATTTAATATCTAGTTAGAGAATATATTTTTATGTAGAACAATTTTTGCACACATATTACACATTTATGGATATTTATTAAAAGTGAAGTCCCCTTTTTATACAGTGTGAAGAAATGCCGTAAAGTAAGAATGTAAGGAATATACTAGCCCCACGCCACGTGTTTATTATATTATAAATATGTGAATAAATAATAAAAAATTCCTGTGTGTAACAATTAATTTTGTGCATAAAATATTTTTTAAAAATGGTGTATATTCGTAGCAGCTGCTATAGAACAGCCTTTTTCAACCAGGGTGCCCAGGCACCCTGGTGTGCCTTGAGGTTTCTTTAGGGGTGCCTTGGCAAAATCCCTGAAAATTGCCCCAAAATTGTATACAAGCTGGTGGGTGGATGAACCCTGCCTTTTAGTTACACACAGACACAGGTTTTCATTGTACACCATTATTAGCTGCCAACCTCCTATCGACCAAAGGCATCATCTTATGGAGGATGTCAGTTGCCTGAACACCCTTCTTTGTTTGACTCTCCCTTGCCTCTTTCCATCAGCTTTAGGGGTTTCATTAGCTAAGTGATGGAGAAAAACTGAAGGAGAAGAAAAACATTGGAATACCATTCAGTACCAGTTTGCAAAAGTGTATTTGCTTTAGCAAAATAAATTACTTCTAACATTTGGTGTCCTACGTGTATTGATGTTGCTGCATGATGTAAAACTATTAGAATAGTTTTTACATTTTAGAATGGAGTGCCTCAAGCCTCTCCATAATTTTGGAGGGTGCCTCAAGATTGTCCATAATTTTAAAGGGTGCCTCTAGTGAAAAAAGCTTGAGAAACACTGCTATAGAAGATAAAGGTTGTTTGCAGGTAAGTAGTCTGGTGTACTACCTATAGCGCTTGCTTTAAAATAATTTATATTAAAGTGGATAAAGTGAATTTCATAAAGTTAATAGTGATCAATAAATGTGATAATAATCAAATCTTATTTCATATAAAATGTCCAAGGTAAAAAAGTCCAATAAATATGCAATATAAATAAAGTCCTTTGTGCAAACTTCCAAGCAAAAAAGTGCAATTATTGTGCAAAATAAAATGAATCCTTTGTGCAAAACTTCCAAGCGAAAAGGTGCAAATGCTCAGCGCGATGATTACTCAACCCACTCAGTAATAATCCTTACATTTAAAATATCATCATGACAGAGGTAAGATTCAATCACTTACCAGATGTTGGGGGTCATGTGTGCCTTATAGCACCACGACCAATCGAGCTTGTATAGCTGTCCAGGCTAAAGATGGACTCTCCTTATGGCTTGCTCAGGTGGATGAGATGGTGGGATCCTCCTCTGTCTCCTCTCCCCAGATGTTGGGGGTCATGTGTGCCTTATAGCACCATGATCAATCGAGCTTGTATAGCTATCCAGGCTACAGATGGACTCTCCTTATGGCTTGCTCAGGTGGATGAGATGGTGGGATCCCCCTCTGTCTCCTCTCCCAGGCATTTGTGTACCTCAGATACAGAAGCCATTTTAGTTCTGATGCAGACAAGTGAAGATCTCCATATTTGCCCCTAGATACACAAATAACAATAAAGACCACATCCAGAGAGAGAGTCCCAGTGGAAAGCATAGAGTGAGTCTTCAATCCTTATGTGAGGACCACCACCCAATCACACAGCTTCTTACCATATATCATAGACCCTCACTACAAAGGTCTATGGAAGCGGTTCTACTGTATATATATCAGGCAAAGGTGATAGTGGAATCCTCCAATACTCCTCTAGTGATCTTCTCCACAGGCATAACATCTCATGTGGAGATAAATGAAACACTCCTCATTGTGTAGACGTAATAATTCAATTTATTATAAATAAAAGATCCACTCGCATATTAGTTGTAAAACTCCAGCGTATCTCTATCCTGTGTTTCAAGCCAACAAGATGGCCACCATGTCGCAGCATGTATCAGCATCATACGTCATCGACTCCGCCCTTCGCGTTTCATCATCATGTGGTCGTCAGGGGCGTGGCCTAATAGACGCTATCAATGGTTATATATACCTAAGACTGATGGGAGTGGGCGGGAGATGGAATTGCATTCCAGCACCTGAAACTAACGCCATCCTTCATGCGTTCCATCATCCAGAACCAGTGGCAGGACACTATACATCCAAAATAGCAATATATTCTCCACTTTATCGTAATAACAGAGGAAAAATAATAGCATATCTCATGTGCCAAGACCGTCACATATTAACCAAATTACCATTACCGATACAAATCACAATGGTAGAAAACTGACATGCTCTATGCTTTCCACTGGAACTCTCTCTCTGGATGTGGACTATTGTTTTTTGAATAGCACTGCACCACTTTTTACTGTTTATGCTATTTTATTGTTTTTTTTCACAATATTGTGTCAGCTGCTTCTTCGCAACATTTTAAATGTTGTATTTTATTACCAGGCGCAGCAGATATAATATAATTTTTATTGCACCCTCCATTAGTGTCTGACCAATTATATTCTTATTCTCCAACACCCCCCCCCCCTCCCCCCCAAATCCTTCTCCTTCGGCCTTTTCATAAACCTCTTCCCAGGCACAGCAGACCATCTTCATTTAGGTGCAAACCACCATTTTAGCATATAGGTTGCACCCCGAAGAGAGGTCAGCCCAGTGCAGTAGAAACCCAAATTCAACTTGTCATATCAGGTCTTTAGCCATACATTCAGTTCTCCAAGTTCCCCCTGCCTTTCCTGATTTGCACATGGAACAGGCAATATTCCAGAAAATATAACCTTGGAGGTTATTCTCTTCAGCTGGCAGCCTAGTTCTTTAAATTGATTCATAACGATCTTCCACCTTCCATGTATTTTATCAATGGTCCCAACATGGAGCAAGACAGCTGGGTCATGCCCAGCCCCTCCCAGTAATTTATCATCTTGGTCTACCACATCCTGGCAGAAGGGGAAACGTCAAATCATTCTGTCCCACAGAAGCCACAAGAAACCTAGCCTTTTCCCTTACTATGACCTCATAAGTGAGAGAAGACAGTGGGATATCTATGAAAGGTTTGAAGTTTTCTAATAAAAAAAAAACACACACATTGAGGTCCCATAGAGTCAATGGGGAGTGAACTAAAAGGAGCAATGTGAACAAATGCTATCACTAGTGAGTAGTATGTCCGTAATCTCTGGAAAAGAATAACCTTTGGTGGTATTTACCTTTTTTTGCTTATGTTGGTGGCAGCAGCAGGGTTTCCCCACACTCCCAGCTGGAAATGCGTGTGTACATATTCTGACACTGTAGACTTTCTTGTGGAAGTGATCTACAGCTACCTCATCATTTCCATGCTTGTGGCAAAGTGCCACCTGCGCCGGTCCAAGTTTCCTCCCCACCATATATTTAGAGCTAAATCTAAGAATAAACCAAGTCTGACAAGGCAAATCCCAACAGACGAGGAAAATGGGGATTTTCAAATTATGAAAGAAAAACAGATCATAAAAAATATACAAATTTTATTGAAAACAAAATAATAAAATCAACACATAAAAGTATAGCGTATCACATAACATAACACATTCCACGATGTGGTGGATCGACGTGTTTCACCCACAACAT
The DNA here is from genome assembly GCF_965119305.1 of Pelophylax lessonae. Taxonomy (NCBI): domain Eukaryota; kingdom Metazoa; phylum Chordata; class Amphibia; order Anura; family Ranidae; genus Pelophylax; species Pelophylax lessonae. The sequence goes on along the minus strand of NC_138768.1, from coordinate 491,023,643 downwards.
GGGCTTCCTCAGGATCCGGATGAGAATAAATAAATAGTGTGAGGGACCAAGAATGCAAATGATCATTGGGGGGGGGGGGGACATGAGACAATGGAGAATGAAAAAGGCCAAGCAAAGAAAAATCCTTACCCTGCATAAAAGCAAATCAATATATCACACGCTATGCAGCGAGATCTCAAATAATGGGCTTAGAAATGACTGATTGGTCTTGGCAGGGAAAAAGGATGTGAAATCCCCTAAAGAGAGCCTTTACCTGTAATATAATAAATATCCATAGAAGCAACAAACTCACTAACCAAAAAAAAATAATAAGTTGAGTTGAGTTTACCTGACCCCAGTTCCCCTCCCCCCCCTTTTTATTTTCCTCTCTCTCTCTCTCCTTGGTTGTTTCTTTCCATGCCATCCTCTTCATGCTTTCTTCTCCCTTTTCTTTTCCTCTGTGTCTCTCATGGGTTTTCTTCTATGTCTGGATGCATATAGATGTCTCTTCAGAAATCCCACAACCTGCTTACCCAACATCCCCCTTTCTTTTTATTTTCTCAGATAAAATGATTACACTGTTTCGGGCTGACATTGAACTCGTCACCGAGGCTTGGCTACCTAATCTGTACATGATGTAACTCACATGTAAATTCACTCTGTGTTGCTACACTTGTTTTATGTAATTTCCATATGTAACTGACAAATCTGTCTTTCTCTGTAGTATAACATTTCTAAAATTCTAAATAAAAAAAACCATATCAAACTAAATAAAATTTGAGGCCAGAAAAGAATCACGGCGATGGCTAAAAATCTGGCTCATGGAGCTTTTAACATATATCTCAGGATGAGTAATGTCAGCATGAAGATATACATAATTTCAAACTTTCATGGCACAGTCAAAGCATCTTGTCCCAGGGCCTATGTCACACAGTGTTAGGAGCATTATAGAGAGTGTGAAGCACGCTCCTACTGTGTCTCTTTCTGCGGATGCTGCTGTTGACTCTCCTCCCACAGCCACCACACAGCTGCTTTTCTTCCCCAGCTGGAACATCTGGGGTTTGTTTAACAACAAACACAGCTCACACAGCAATATCCACTTCTGTTGGCCAATGGTTGCACTGCTCTTGGAGGGCATGCTCAGTGCCAGGCAGGTCAGTTCCATCTTCCTAGCCACCTCCACTTTTGCTGTGGTGCTCTGTTTAAGCATCACAAGCCCAGGGCTCTGGGTTTGTTATAGCATGTGTGTTTTGGGCGTTGCTAAGTCCCTGATTGTAACTGACTTATCTGCTTAATGGCCTATCATCCTGACTGCAGGCTCTTCTGACTTCTTGCCTGGACTTAGATTACTCTATTGATTGCCACCTGCCCTGACATTTTGCCTTAAAATGAACCACTTTCCTGACTACCTTCTGCCTTGACCCTTACTTGGATAACAGATTTTGTCCCCTAGCCAGTGTTGCCCTTAGCATTATACATGTGCAATTCGTTTCGGTCCGAATTCAAATTCAGACAAATTTTTGGTTATTCGGAGATTCCGATGTATACGAATCTCCAAATCAAATAGTAATAGTAACAAATTAATTTTATTTATTTGTTTTCTAACGAATTTCAAATTTTCTGAACAATTAGAATTTGGATCGGTCAAAAAATGATCGACTGATTCAAATTCTGTGTGAAGAATAGCTGGTTGTTAAGCAGGAGATCCCCTTAGTCTGCCTGTAAAGTGGTGCATCTGTAGCATGCATAGAACATGCTGCAGCAAAAATGAAATTTCTATGAAAAACAAAACTAGTCAAATCATTTTTAAGAAATGTTAGAGGGAGAGCAGGTGGTCCGCAAGAAGCGTTCTAAAAGGCCGGAGGTTTTTTTCTTTTTTTAGGTCGCGGTGGGTGGCATGGGGGCGACATTGTTTTTTTTTTTTTTTTTAAAAAAGGAATTGTCAAAAACTAATTTTCTATCTTTATTAACTTTTTGCACATTTTTGTGAATATGTAGGGGTATGCTGTACCCCATACTAATTTACTTAGGGGGGGCAGGATAGGGGGGCCACTTTGTTAAAGGGGGCTTTCAGATTCAGATAAGCCCTCTGCCCACAGACCCCCACAACCACCGGCCAGGGTTCTGGGGATGAGGCTCTTGTCCCCATTATCATGGGGACAAGGTGCTTTGGGGGGTGAGTGCTTTTCCCCCCTGCCCCAAAGCACCCGCCCCCCATGTTGAGGGCATGTGGCCTGGTATGGTTTAGGAGGGGGGGAACTCGCTCTTTCCCCTCTTTACTGACCTGCCAGTCTGAATGTTCGGATAAGGGTCTGGGTCATGCTCGAATAAGGGTTTATTTTCATTCTAGCGTGGGGTTCCCCTTTGAATCCATCCCAGACCCAAAGGGCCTGGTATTGATTGGGGGGGGCATGCTGTTTTCTTTTCCAGAATTTTCTATTGCCGGCATTGTTTTGATTACACTTCAGCTGTCAGTGGGGAAGCCCGCTGACGACTCGCTGGTTGTTAAGGACGTGATGCGACCAGCTTCCCAGCCCGCTGCTTAACCACCAGCTATTCTTCTAACAGATTTCGAATCGGTTGATCATTTTTTGACTGATCCGAATTCGAATCGTTCTAAACATTTGGAATTCATTAGAAAATTATTAAACAAAACAAAAGTTAAAGAAAATGGAAGGAAATTTCAACAAAACAACACTAAACAAATGACATAGTTATATAGCAGGTAAGGTTGAATAAAGACAATAGTCCATCCACTTCAACCTGTGTAGGTGTAAATGTGTCAGTGTTGATAATTATTTCCCATATTTTTTTGTTGTCCGCAAAAACTGAGATTGAGCTATGTATCCCATCTTCTTTTTTTCTTTTTTTTTTTTCTCGTTCAAAATATTTTATTGGAGTTATGTACATATAATAGATACAACAGAAGTGTAAAAAAGATACAACAAAAATGTAGAGAAGATAGAGTCCAAATATAGATTGGGCAAATGGTATACAAGATATAGAGAGAGTCAATGAGCGATAATGAACAGTTAATAAGTATAATAAATAATGTAGAAGTGGAAGTCAATGGGGTTGCAATAATAGGAATAGCATGTCCGTGTCCTCCCTATGTGTCCACCATAATGGGTTCAAGCTGTGACCCAAAAGGAGAACAGGTAATGGGAACCTTCCACAAATAAAGGATCTTCGAAAAAGTTACATATCTTGACTAATAAAAGTATCTCATAGAACATATGAAGAACAGCCTAATATAGCATGGCACATAGTCATCCAATTGTTCAAAATAAACAAGGACTTTAATCTAGTAGAGAAACTAAATTGGTATATCAAAAATTACTATAAACCAAATAATAATAAGAAAATAAAAAGAAATAGAGGGAAGGAGAAGCAAACAGAAGGTAAGAATGCCAGAAAGGAAAAAGAGTGGAAGATAGAGAAAAGAAGTGGAAACAATTATGGGGAATAAGGCAAGGCAGAAGGAAACAATATAATAGGATGAGTATGAATGTTACCAAGAAAGTAAAACAGCTTCATTGAAGTCTGGGGGAAGCATCTTGGAAATGTTCACTCGTTTAGTTTCACAAAGGTTTAAGGAAGAGGATTTCCATGCTTTGGCAATAGTCTGTTTAGCGGCTGTTAAGAGTTGCATAAGGAGTTTAAACTGAGTGCATGTAAGAATGTCTGGTTTTGCATTTAAAAGTGCAATTAATGGGTCTTGCAGTAGTGACATATCCAACAGCTTAGAGGCCAGTCGAAAGACTTCTCCCCAAAAAGAGGAAACAATCGGGCATAACCACCAAATGTGAAAGTGGGTACCAACCTTCGAACAGACGCAAAAACAGAGTGCTGAGAGTTGTGGTGCAAATTTAGCCATTCTGGAGGGCACCAAATACCAACGCATGAATACTTTATAAGAAGCCTCTAATGCAATAATGTTGGTTAAGGAGGATTTTGTATTAGACCATTGTATCCAACCATTCTTTGTTATTCAAAGGGCGACCCAGATCAGATTCCCATTTTTACTACATAATCAGGGGGTCCTTCTTCAAGTTTAACAAGAAGTTGCAAGTATAGTTGCGAAATGAGGCCCTTAACGTGGGGTAATCTACTCGTTCAAATGGCGAAAGCTGATTCAGAGGGCCAGTTCCAGACGGAAGCGGGGAAAAAAAGTTTTTAATTTGTAAAAATCGAAAAAGTTCAGAGGAAGGGAGAGAAGTGGAAGCACTTAAATCTGGAAAAGATATGAAATCGGATGCAGAGACCAAATTGCAAAGTCTAGTTAGTTCCGATGTGACCCAGTTTCGGAAGGATGACGGGGATACCAAGGCTGGGTAGATGGAAGGATTTCTAAGAAAGGAGAGCAAAGGGTTATGTGTTGATTGGAGGCCGTATGGTGTTTTCATTCTGTCCCAGATTGAATATGTGTGTTTGATAATAGGGTTGTGAATAGGTGAATGAGATTTGGGTTTTAGACATATAAAATTGGAGATCGAGAGAGGATCAATTCCAGTAGATTCAATAGCAACCCACAATGGTATTTCCTGTGCTGCGTGGTATTTGGTGACCGATGCAATCTGAGCGGCTAAATAGTAGGTATTAAAGTTAGGGAACCCTAAACCACCTTGAATTTTCAGAAGGAATAAAGTCTTATTAGCAATCCTCGGTCTAGTACCACCCCAAGTGAAATTCAAAGTTTTCCGTTGTAAAATACGTAGAAAATGAGCTGGTATTGGTATTGGAAGGACTCTGAAAAGATACAGAAATTTAGGAAGTATTGACATTTTAACCACTTTACCACCGGAGGATTTTGCTGTCTTACATCCAGGCCACTTTTTGCTTTTTGCGAACAGAGCTTTCTTTTGGTGGTATTTGATCACCTGTGCAATTTTTACTTTTTGCGCTATAAACAAAAAAAGAGCGTTTATTTTGAAAAAATAACAATATTTTTAACATTTTTTTATATGAAATTCCCCCCCAAAAAAATGTAAAAATCAAATTTTTTTAAAATTTTTGGCCAATTTGTTTTCTGCTACCTATGTTTGGTAAAAAAAAAGCACAATAAGCGTATTTTGATTGGTTTGCGCAAAAGTTATTGCGTTTACTAACTAAGGGAAAGATTTCTGTCATTTTTGGTGTTTTTTTTTTAACGCGTAATGGCGGCGATCTGCAATTTTTTTTGTGGGACTGCGACATTGCGGTGTGCAGATCGAACCCTTGACTGACATTTTTGACACTTTTGGGGGTACCAGTGACATTACTGCAGTAATCAGTGCTATAAATATGCACTGTTACTGTAAAAATGACACTGGCAGGGAAGGGGGGGGGGTTAATGTATGCCTGGTGCTTACTAACGTGTGGGGGGGGAGGTGACTGAGGGACATAAGGACAGATCGCATGTTCAGCTATGCTGAACACTGCAATCTGTCACTCCTTGTCACTGAGGAGATCCGCCCGCTCTTTTTACACAAGCGGGCGGATCTCCAAAGTAGATTCCCCGACGATCAGGGAAGAGCAGCGGCGATCGCCGCCGCTCCTCCCCTGGCCCGACTCCTGCTTCGACTGAAAACACAAAGGGCGGAGTCCAGCGACGTAGGTCTACGTCGCTGGACGATAACGAGCCACATTGCTGCAGTAGCAGCAATGTGAGCAGTGTTAAAGTGGTTAATAACTGCAATCCTTCCAAACCAGGAGAGGGGAAGAGATGTCCAATATTTAAAGAGATCATTAATCTTTTTCAGCAAGGGGGGGTAGTTGGCCGAGAACAAACTAGATATGTCAGCTGTAAGTTTTATTCCAAGATAAGGAAGGTGGTGTGAGGACCAGGAAACTGGTAATGCGGACTGGGTCAAATGGAGTTCTTCTGTGGATAAGGAAATATTCAATGCTGTAGACTTATGAAGGTTCACATGTGGGCCTAAAATATTACTAAATTTGTGCGAAGTATGAATCAGGTTGGGTGCAGAAATATGAGGGGAAGAAAGAAATAGAAGAAAATTATCCGCAAACAAACATAGTTTGTGGTGATGGCCCCCAAATTCGATTCCTTTGATAGACGGGTTTAGTCTGATGTGTTGGGCGAGTGGTTCATTTAATAGGGCAAAATGTAGGGGCGGCAAGGGACAACCTTGTCGTGTACCCTTTTTTACAGGAAAAAGTTCCGATTTGTATCCAGCGTATTTTATGTATGCTCTAGGTTCATTGTATAAGGCGGCCACCCATGTTGAAAAATGAGGGCCAAAACCTAATTTGCGTAGGGCAAAATCCATGTAAGACCAGGAGGCAGAGTCAAAAGCTTTTTTAATGTCTAAAGATAAGAAACAAGTGGGGATGTGTCTCTTTCTAGCAATGTGGGAAAGTAGTAACGCCCGACGAATATTATCACCTGCTTGACGGCCAGGAATTAAACCTACTTGGTCTCTGTGAATGAATACGTTTTCCGATAATATTATTTAATCTTAAGGCTAGAATTTATGCCAAGATTTTAATATCCAAATTTAAGAGGGATATAGGACAGTAGTTAGACCAGGTAGAGTCGTCAGTATGAGGTTTAGGTATCATGCATATGGAGGCTGTGAGAGATTCCCCTCTAAAGGATGCACCATATAGAAGGGAATTGAAAGCATTAGCCAAAAGAGGAGTCAAAGTAGAGGAAAACGTTTGGTAATATAATGTAGAAAACCCATCTGGACCTGGTCTTTTATTAGGTTTCAATGATTTGATAGCTGCTAATATTTAATCTTGTGAAATGGGAGAATCTAAAAAATCTAGTTGTGGAGAAGGGATGGTAGGAAGATTTAGGTCAGAGAAAAAGGAATTTGCTCGGTCAAGGTCGATAGAACCTCTGGAGTTATAAAGGGCAGCAAGATGAGATCTAAAGTTAGCTAGAATTTTAACAGGATTGCTAGAATAGGAATTGTCCGCTATCTTAAGTTTGATATGTTTAGAGGGATTGCAAGCTTTATTTACCATGCATGCCAAAAGGGTATCGGGCTTATTAGATTTAAGATAGAAGTGGTGTCTAGCTCTAAGAATTGTTTTGTCAGCCGTTTCAGTAAGAAATAAATCAACTTCAAGCCTAGCATTATCCAGATCATGTTTCCGGGCAGGTATGGGGTCACATTGGAATGTAAGATAGCATTTGTTAAAAGTAGATTCCAATTTATCGCTAAGGGTTTTTGGTTCTTTTTTCAAACGCGACATCTGTTGCATACAAATACCTCTTAGTACCGGTTTATGTGCTTCCCATAGGGTTAAGGGTGAAGTTTCAGGTAGGGAATTATGAGTTAAATAGTCTGACAAGGCATTAGCTATTTCGGGGCAGTGAGTCTGAGTCGGATTCTTAAGTAATATGTCATTCAAATACCAAGTAGGGTCATGAGCTTTAGGGATGGCGGAAGCAAGAGTGGTGCAAACCGCACTATGATCAGTCCAAGGGATGGGGATAATTTTAGAAGAGAGGAGTTCTGGGAGCATACCAATGAAAAGAAAAATATGATCAATACGTGAAAAGGAGTTGCGGGGATGAGAAAAATGTGTGAAATTCTTTTTAGTTGGATTGGATTCTCTCCAAGAGTCAGCAAGGCTATATTAAACTGGACAAAGATAGTCTTCTCGAAGGGGATGAAGGAGCAGGTGGTGCCTTATCTAGAAAAGGTGAAATGATCTGGTTCGAGTCGCCAGCTAACAGAAATGTACCTATTTTATGGGAGTCTATTATTTGTAAAAGGTGTGATGGGAAGGGTAAAGGGTTCTTATTGGGAGCATAAAAAGAGACAATGGTGACAGCAGTGTCTAGAAGTTGCCCAGTTAAGATCAGGTAACGACCTTCAGGATCTTTTATTTCTTTAAAGACTGAAAAAGGTGTATTGTGGCGAAAGGCTATAAGAACCCTGCGTTGTTTAGTATCTGCAGAGGCTGTGTAAACCTGTGGAAATTTAGAGTTGAAAAATTTGGGAGTAGAACGGATTGAGAAGTGGGTTTCCTGAAGGCACAGAATGTGGGATTTCAAGGAGGCAAAGGTACGGAAAGCTTTGGTACATTTATGCAGATTATTTAATCCCTGCACATTCAGGGATAAAAAAAGTCAGCGGAGCCATTTTGTATTAGTAAACATTATGACATTAAAATGTACATTTATAACAAGTCCAAAAGATAAAAGTTTTATTCCCGAGGTCAAAGATAAGAGCAAAAGAGAAGGGAGGAAAAAAAAGAAGGAGCAGAAAGGAGAAAAGAACAAAAAGTGATAATAAAAGCATATTGTAAAATAAAGACATATAAATTTACAAAGAAAAAAGAAGAAAATAAGAAAAAAATAAGATGTCTGTTAGTGGGAGAACAATGGTCCCCCACTAAGGGAAAGGAGGCCAACGTCAGGAGTTCTGTTTAAAACGCAAACTCCTGAGGGTAACCAGTGAGAGTACATGGAGCAACCCTGGCAGAGACAGATAACCGAATCGTGATAAACAATACCAATGATAAGCTATGAGGGCAAAGCAAAGAAAACGCCCAAGCTATGCCCATAGACCTTGATATATCACCTCAGGATCCCTAAGAGGGCTTAAGAGGTTAACGGGCGTCTAAGGGCCTATACAAAAAATAATATTAGTAAAATTGGAGAAAGGATGGTGTGGCATGGGGTTTATTGACCTTGGGTATAACAAATAGCTTGACAAAATCCCAAAAATTTAACCAAAAATATGGGCTTAAAGAAGTCAAAGCTAGTATCAGCGAATGATGTAAAACAAAAAGTGTGGCATATTCACTATAAAAAATAGTGGGGGAAAAAAAAAAGAAAAAAGGATCCTGCAAACAAAGGGTTACTGAAAAATAACAAGCATTTAAGCAAGAAGTTGGAACAAGCAGGAGCACTATCAAGAGGGCATAGCCATAAGATAGATTGAACTAACTCAGTCCATCGAGTCTGCTGGATCAGGTGTAGGAGAGATGAAGTGGCTGCGCTTGTTTGGAGTTTATTTGCCTTTCTTCTATTTTTTTCCTGGGATGATTCTGTGGGGAATTCGAAGATGATCTGCGATGAGAGTTTCCACTGACAGGCGGTGATTCAATTAACTGTAGATCATGAAGCGTGGACTGTAGGTCTTCAGCTGTGCGGCATACATATTTAGTACCTTGGAAAGTGAAGCAAATAGAAAAGGGGAAATAATAAAGAGACAAGGGTGACCAGCGCTATGGAGTTTAAAAGCAATGTATATAGAAGTGAATTTATATAAAGGTGTAAGCTGCCAACAACCAAACCCCTTGGTGATCGGGGTTAAATATGAAATAAAGTGCTAAGAAGGTTGATAAAGGCGCTACCTATAAATATATGCAAAGTGCTGGATAGGATGGTGCACCACACAAATGGTGAAACCAAAATTAATATAAATATAAAGTGCACAAGTGCGAATGTTACCCCAATGGTCTGGGAGTAATACCCAATTTACCGTCCTTTATCAGACAATGTGCCGTGAAGAAAATAGGGTGCTATGTGCAATAAATAAACGGAAAGTGGAGAAGTAGTGATAAGTTTATTGCAAATCAAAAACACACTATACAGTGCAAGTGCTAAAATTCCAGTGGGGTTATGGTGCACAAAAAAGAGCTCAGATAAATGCATAACAAATTGTATTAAAAAGTGATAAAATAAATAATGTTAGAAAAAGGTTCTTCCTGAAAGTGCTGTGTGCAATGATAGTAAAGGAAATTTTTGTGAAATATAGATAAAAAGGAAATTTCAGTGAGAATGGACAAGAAAGTGCATCCACCTGTGTGACCACTAGGTGTCACACTTCTCATACAACCTGTTGTTTTGTGAGTTGTAAAGATGTAAAACAGGCTAGATATCCCGGGGGTTCCCTCCAGACTGAATGAGCAGGTTTCAAACTATCTGTGTGCTCAAAAGGAAAGGAAGCCCCATGATGCAATATACAAATGCAATCCAGTGACAGACAAAAGTATCGACTCACGGTGTAGGCTGGTCGAGATCAGTGTACTAGCCGGGAAGGTTCCACGGCTCAGGCTCCAAAGAACGGAAGTGACGTTTGACGTTTTAGACTCCACCCTACGCGTTTAGTCAGAGGACGTCTGCTGGAGCTGCATCAACTTTGCCTACTCCCGGCTCTTAAATAGTCAACCCATGTCCTAGCAACCATATGGCTTCACCCGCCGCCCTATTAGTGCTCAAAAACGATGCCGGTCAGAGGTCATGTTACTCCTCTCTGCAATGCCAGCTTGTGTACGGACATGTAAGGGCGGCCACATTTCATCATTTCTGAGCAGCCTACACCAACGATCGTAAAAAATATATAAGTGCAAATTAAAAATCTTTATTAGTCCGAAAAAAATGTTTTAATAAAAAAAGGTAAAATCAAAAAAATTATTATAACAACTGGTATCCACATCATAAATTATATATTGAATTGCAGATTAAAAATTAAAAATTCTTTGTTAAAAACGTATATTTCTGCTTATTATAGACTCAGACAATGAAAAACACCAAAAAATATTGTTTTCTATTAAAATTAATGTATACATAGTACATAGTAGGTGAGGTTGAATAAAGACAATAGTCCATCCAGTTCAACATGTGTAGGTGTGTGTGGCTGTAATCATCTCGCATACCCCTGAATGTTCTGATCCTTGAGATGTACGTCTAGTAGTCTTTTGAAAGCCACCATACTACCTGCAGAAACCACCTCTTGTGGTAGAGAATTCCACAATCTTGTAGCCCTAACAGTAAAGAACCCCCCACGTTGCCTGAGGTTAAAACGCTTCTCCTCTAATCGCATTGTATGCCCCCGAGTCCTTATGCAATCCCTTCGACTGAACAGCTTTTTTTCTAAGCCTAGATCCCCATTGAGATATTTAAAAATTGCTATCATGTCCCCCCTCAGGCGTCTCTTCCCCAGGGAGAATAAATCAAGCGATTGCAGACGCTCCTCATAACCAAAGTCCTCCAATCCCCTAATTAGTTTAGTTGCCCTTCTCTGGACCCTCTCCAGCTCCAACACATCCCTTCTGAGGACTGGTGACCAGAACTGGACAGAATACTCCAGATGAGGTCGGACCAGAGTTTTATAAAGTGGAAGGATTATAGTCTTATCTCTGGAATACATCCCTTTCTTTATGCATGCTAATATTCTGCTAGCCTTGGCAGCTGCCGCTTGACATTGCATGCTGTTGCCTAGTCTATCATCAACCAAGACTCCCAGATCCTTCTCCATTTTTGATTCTCCCAAGGGTTCCCCTCCTAACGTGTTTTATGCTTTTATGTTTCTAGTCCCCAAGTGCAACACCTTACATTTCTCCACGTTAAACCTCATTTGCCATGTCGTTGCCCATTCCGTTATTTTGTCCAGGTCATTCTGTAGGATATCTGCTTCATGCTGTGCTGTTATTGCCCTGCCTAATTTTGTGTCATCTGCAAAAACTGATATTGAACTACTGATCCCGTCCTCAATGCTGTTTATGAATAAATTGAACAAGGTTGGTCCTAGGACTGAGCCTTGGGGGACCCCGCTTACAAACTCCGACCAGTCTGAGTATGCGCTGTTTACTACAACCCTTTGGACACGCCCTTTTAGCCAGTTCCGTATCCAAGAGCAAACCCTGCTGTCGATACCTGCAGACCTTATTTTATAAATTAAGCGCTTATGGGGAACTGTATCAAACGCCTTAGCAAAATCTAGGTACACCACATCCACTGGTCTGCCCCAATCTAGCTCACAGCTCACCTCCTCGTAGAATGTTAAGAGATTGGTTTGACAAGAACGCCCATTTGTAAACCCGTGCTGGTTACTACTGATGATGCTGTTGTCCTTAGCAAACTCTACAATATAGTCCCTTATCATCCCCTCCAGAAGTTTACATACTACTGATGTCAGACTGACAGGCCTATAATTTCCCGGTATATGCCTCTGACCCTTTTTGAATATCGGAATCACGTTTGCTTTCCTCCACTCCCCTGGTACATCTCCTGTCCTAATACTGTCCGCAAAGATCAGGAACAGTGGTCTGGATATAACCTTACTGAGTTCCTTGAGTACTCTCGGGTGTACGCCATCCGGGCCTGGTGATTTGTTTGTGTTAAGTTTATCCAGCCTTTCCCTGATTTCACCCTCTGTTAGCCATAGTGGCAAGTCCTGTGTATTACTACTAACCATACAGTCATGGTCAGTGTACCCCTCCATTTCCTGTGTAAAGACTGACGAGAAAAAAGCATTCAGCACGGTTGCTTTTTCAGTGTCCTCTGTAACCATCCTCCCATCATCGTTAATTATGTGTGCAATATGCTCTGCCCTAGTTTTTTTGCTGTTGATATACTTAAAGAATTTCTTTGGTTTTTTTTACTATCCTCCGCTATTTGTCTCTAAAAGTCTATTTTAGCCATCTTGATTTCGTGTTTACACTTCCTATTTGCCTCCTTGTATTGGTCGAAAGCCAATACTGTGCCCTCTGATTTATATTTCCTGAAGGCCAATTTTTTTCCCCTAATAAGTTTTTTAACGCTCCGGTTTAGCCAGCCAGGTTTGGCTTTGTCCCTTCTAAATTTATTTCCCATAGGAATGCACTGCAAGATGCCTTTGCTTAATATTTTCCTAAAGCATTCCCATTTTTCCTCTGTGGTCAGGGATCCCAGGGTTCGGTCCCATTTTACCCTTTCCATCAACGAGTACAATTTTGGAAAGTCTGCCCTTCTGAAGTTAAGGGTTCTTATGTTCCCCACTTGCCTTGCTATATTGTTTTTTACGCTAAATGTGATCATCCTGTGATCGCTAGAGCCCAGGTTGTCCTGGACCCAGATTAGGTCTGGGTCATTAGTGAACAATAGATCCAGCATTGCGTTTTCTCTAGTAGGAGAATCCACCAACTGTGACATGTAATTATCCTGTAAGGTTTCCGTGAATAGATGGCCCTTATGTGAGTGCGTAGTCCCCTCTCCCCAGTCAATGTCGGGATAATTGAAGTCCCCCAATATGATGACTGATCCTAGCTTTGCCACTTTACCCAAAAGTGCTAAAAATTCCTGCTCTACCTCCTCCCCTTGTTTAGGTGGCCTATAGCAAACCCCCACAAATACTTTTCCTTTTTCTCCTTCCCTATGGAGTTCTACCCATACGGATTCTAACTCCATACTCATCCCTTCCGTAATGTCACTCCTCTCAATCACCCTTACATTATTCTTGATGTAGAGACATACTCCTCCCCCTCTTTTTCCTACCCTGTCCTTCCGGTACACTAAATACCCTTGGATATTTGCCAGCCAGTCATGTGAGGGGTCGAACCAAGTCTCCGTTATTCCCACAAGGTCTATGTCATCCTCGTGTACTAACATTTCCAACTCATCCATTTTATTAGCTAGGCTCCTGGCATTAGCATATACCCCTCTTAGTTTTACGGAAGTTAAACGTGATTGGTGGTTATGTTTATTCCTGTTTGGTCTGCGGTTCTCCCGCACAGACCTACCGATTGACGCTGTGGACCTACTGTTGCTGCTGACCCTACAACTGTCTTCAGTCCTTTGTTCCCTCCTAACTGACTCTACTTCTGAGCCCTTCCCCCCGTCTCCTAGTTTAAAAGCTCCTCCAACTTGGTGGCCATCTTTCTCCCCAAAAGAGCTGTACCGCCCCCATTAAGGTGCAGCCCATCCTTACTAAAGAGCCGGTAGCTGACTGAGAAGTCGGCCCAGTTCTCCAGGAACCCAAACCCCTCCTTCCTACACCAATTCCTCAGCCACTTGTTAAGTTCCCTTATCTCCGTCTGCCTCTCCTGTGTGGCTCGAGGTACAGGCAGTATTTCAGAGAAAACCACCTTGGAGGTCCTTTTCCTCAATCTATTACCTAAGTCCCTGAAATCGTTCTTAAGGATCCTCCACCTACCTTTAACTTTGTCATTAGTGCCCACATGCACCATGACCGCTGGGTCATCCCCAGCCCCGCACAACAATCTGTCTGCCAGATCTGCGATATGCCGAACGCGGGCGCCCGGTAAACAACAAACTGTTCGGTTAACGAGATCTTTTTTACAGATTGCCCTCTCTGTCTTCTTGATAATTGAGTCCCCAACTACCACAACCTTTCTAACCTTTCCTGAGTTATGGCCCCCCTTCTTCCTGGAGCCATCCCTCCCCTGGCAGCTGGGGGAGGGTGCATGCTCCAGCACTGCCACCCCTGAGTTGATATCCCCCTCAACCTGCAACTCGGCAAATATGTTAGGGTGTACCAACTCAGGACTAGCCTCCCTGACACTCCTCCCACTAACATTCCTAACAGTCACCCAGCTGCGTACCTCTGCTGCTTGCGTCTCCTCTACTCCTCCCTCCTCTATGCTGGCCCCTGCCAGCGCCTCATGGGTAATGTCCAAGCTCCTTTCCAGGTTGTAGATGTGACGCAGTCTTGCCACTGTGTTCTCTAGATCCACGATGTGGGCTTCCAGAGCAACAAGTTGCTCACATCTTGCACAGCAGTATTCGTCTTTGATTGGTTCATCAAGAAACCCATACATGCAGAAGGAAGTGCACTGAGTGGCATCCCCAATCCCGTCGGACATTATTACCCACTACTCTATGGGGATAATGTTAACGACCTGCTCTTCCTTACCTACACTACCTCTATCTCCCCTGGTACTAAACCTGGGGTACTCACCAGTCGCTAATATACTAACCAGTCGCTAAGATACATACTAGTCGCAAAGATAGCAACAGACGCAAAGATACTCACCAGTCGCAAGATACACACCAGTCGCAAGATACTCACCAGTCGCAAAGATACTTACCAGTCGCAAAGAATCTCACCAGTCGCAAGATACTCACCAATCGCAAGGAATCTCTCCAGTCACCAGATACTCACCAGTCGCAAGATACTCACCAGTCCCAAGATCGCAAGATACTCACCAATCGCAAAGAATCTCTCCAGTCGCAAGATACTCACCAGTCGCAGATACTCACCAGTCGCAGATACTCACCAGATACTCACCAGTTGCAAATATACTCACCAGTCGCAAGATGCTAACCCTCGCAAGATGCTAACCAGTCGCAAGATGCTCACCAGTCGCTAAGATACTCAACAGTCTATAAAATACTCACGGTTGGTCAGTCACAGAGCACCGTCGGTCAGTCACAGAGCACCGTCGGTCAGTCGCAGAGCACCGTCGGTCAGTCGCAGAGCAGTCTGGCAGTCGCAGAGCAGTCTGGCAGTCGCTGACGGTCGCAAGCAAGGTCAGTCAGTCACAGATCCCTATGTGGTCAGTCAGTCACAGATCCCTATGTGGTCAGTCAGTCACAGATCCCTATGTGGTCAGTCAGTCACAGATCCCTATGGTCAGTCAGTCACATTTCTGTCAGTCAGTCACAGGTCCCAAGCACCGTCACACAGGAATAATGACCCAGCTGCAGAGATACTCACCAGTCGCCGCTGCTCCTCCTCCCCTGCTTCTGGGAACACTCACCTCCTCAATACTGTGCGGTGTCCGTCCTCCGCCGCAGCCGCCGCTCCGCCGTCCACCGCCGCAGCTTTCAGTCCCGGTCCCTCTCTGTCCCGGTCCCGCCACTAAATGAGCGTTCTAAATGAAAAAAAGGGGCAAAAAAACAGAATTAAGTTCAAAAATAATAAAATACAAATGGCCAAGGAAATGATGTTGGATGAGAAGGACTATAAAGTGGTGACCTTTGGTCAAACCAAAATAAACTAAAAAAACAAAAACAAAAAGGGGCCACTCCCTATACAATTCCAGGGAGGTGATGCTGGATTAGAAGGGTATTGAAAAAACAACAAAAGAAAAAAAGGGAAAAAGGACTGAAAATAGATGTGAATATAAATGTAGAAATTATCTACATAAATCATCTTATCAGTAGTCAGTAATCCATACAGTCAGGGTAATTAGCAGCCCTGCATTGAGGATATCTTCTTCATAATGTCCAATTTATTTTTGATTCGGGAATGGGGATAAAAAACAAAAACAAAAAAATTGTTTTTAATAGATATTGTAAAACTAAGACTCTTTAGTCGATGCTGGATAAGAAGGATTATGTCGGTTGCGGCTATTACAAATTATTAGAAGGTTGGTTACAATGGAACGATAGCAGAAATAGCTATTATATGGTGGTTTTTTTTGAACGTGTCAAAATATCTATATATTTTAAGGATGCTGGAGGAGAAGGATCATAATACTAGCAAAGGCAATTGGGCTAAAATTCTTTTAACCCAAAAAAAAATATGGTAATATGGAATATAAATATATAAACGGTATAAAAATTTGAAATTATATATATCCATATATTTTTATAGATACTGGATGAGAAGGATCAAAATGGGGTAAAAATCTGAATATGAAGATATTATGGTAATATGAGATCCCAAAAAGGGCAAAAGAGGTCTCATAAATACCATATAACAAAGTATGCGTAGCCATAGAGGTATATAAATGGTAAAAGCTGTATAAAAACCATATGGTTATAAAAAATAAATTTATAAAAAATATAATTTTATAAAAAATGGTATAAATTTATAAAAAATGGTTGTATATAAAAGCCACTAGGATAAAATAACTTTAGGGTTGCATAAATTTAGAAAATAAAAAATAAAAATAAAACGCCAAATGTCTGAAAGACAGGAAGAGACTAAAAATTTAAAAAAGTCTAAAAAAGTTTTATAACAAATTTGAGTGTATTATACGTCCGTGATAAAACAGTTCAGATCTATATCCACATTTAACCCATCTGGGCGAAGAGATTTCATCAGAAAAATCCACTTTGTTTCATTTCGAGAAATCATTCTTTTCTTATTGCCTCCTCTCCAGTCCCCCTTAATTCTGTCTATTCCATAGAAGATTAGTCCAGAGGGGTCTTGTGAATGTACTTCCTTGAAATGTCTGGAGAGATTGTGTTTATCAAAACCGTTCTTAATGTTTTTTATATGTTCCCTAATTCTTATATACAAGGGTCGGGTGGTCCTGCCTATGTATTGAAGCCGGCAGGGGCACTCAATGACATACGTCACATGCGAGCTAGTGCAGGTAATGGTGTCCCTTATTCTATATTCAGTGCCAGTAGTGTTAGATCTGAAGTTTTTAATTTTCTTTTGTTGATTCTTATTAGTTCTACATGGCAGACACTTTTGGCACCTAAAAAACCATTAATACTTGTGGGAAGAGTCATGGTTTATGGTGAGTTTACCACGTTATGTACCACCTTGTCTTTAAGTGTCGGCGCTTTTCTGTAAACAAAAGACGGTTTACTCGGTAAGATTCTTTTCAGAGTTCTGTCTGCCGAAAGTATGGGCCAGTGTTTTTTTATTATCTTTTCTATCTCTTTATGCTGTCTATTAAAACCTGTAATGAAAGCGAATTCATGTTTGTTCTGTCTTTCCTTTTTGTTATTTTCTTTAATGAGGTCTTCTCTATTGGCGTTCCTTACTAGTTGTTTAAGGTGTTCCAGATCCTTCTTTTTATATCCTTTCTCAACAAATCTTTGGATGAGTATATATGCTTGAATGTCAAAATCCCGGATATGGCTGCAGTTTCGCAGGAGCTGTCCCTTGGCGATGTTACCCAACCATTGTGGTGGTGGCAGCTCCTGAGTGGAATATACCCATTTTTATCTGTCTTTTTAAAAAATGTTTTGCTGGCCAGCTTGCCATCCTGTTAGAATAGTTCCAAATCCAAATAGGCCACTTTGTAATTATCCCAGTTACCTGTAAAGGTTATGCCATATTCATTGCTGCTAATTTCATCAAAAAATGATTGCAATGTTCCTGTGTTTCCACTCCATATTAAGATGATGTCATCTATATACCTTCGATAATACTTTAGATTAGGTCTCTCCACACTAAAAACTTGCTCCTCCTCCCATTTTTGCATAAATATGTTTGCAACGCTGGGGGCATATTTAGCCCCATAGCTACCCCTTTCGTTTGTGCATAGTATCGTCCCTTATGCCAGAAATAGTTTGAATTCATGGCCATTTTAAGGCCTTCCAGAATAAAGTGCACTTGTGCATGTTTTAGATCAGTGTATTTACAAAGTGCCCATTCCGCACTGTCTAATCCGTCTCTTTGTACTATATTAGTGTACAGCGAGTTGACGTCAATAGTCACCAAAATGTCCTCCTCTGTGACTTCCAAATTTTGAATATCTGTCAACAGCTGTTTACTGTCTCTAAGGTAGGATTTCCCTTTGGGCACCAAGGGTTGCAAAAATTTGTCCAGGTATTCTCCCAAACGGGAGTGGACAGAGTTTATGCCGCTAACTATCGGGCGACCTGGTGGTTTTTCCTCATTCTTATGTATTTTCGGCAATTATAAATTATTGTGAAAATAAATAGTGCGCTTATTCAATATGTAGGTGAAAAACCACTTAAAGGTGATGTAGTAAATTAACCTATAACAGATTAAATTGATATTAACCACATAAAATTTTTGCTTAAGTTTCAAACTCAAAAGAATCATATACAAAAGCAATATATGGTGGAAAATGAATGTTCATACAAATAGTGAAATGAATTAGAAATCCAACAATTCCATTCATGAAGAAAAGAAACTCCTCCAATAGTGTTTTGAGTGAACATTACTCATAAAAAACAGGTGATGTGAAAAGTCCAAAATAATGAATCAAAGTGAACGTGACTGGAATATCCCTCCACCTGGTGAAATTCCTCCTTACCCGGTGGAAAAAAAGGTAAGTGCAGTAAGTATAATCCAGTTGTTACAACATATATATATTCTGGTATTGATCACCTCCAAACGTGCACAGACCACAAAACAAGCAGTCTTGGCCTCTTACGAAATGTAGAAGAAAAATTGGCTCAACAATTGCTGGTATAAAGCTAAAGCGTTGCTCCCTTCTCCCTCAATAAGGATAAGTGGCTTTCGGATCCCACGGTGTGTCCCCGATATACATAAAAAATATATATGGAGGCTGATAGTGCATTACCTTTGGGGATGTTTATTAATGTAAAAAGATTGCACTTACATGATACAGGATAAATACAGATGGTACATAAGACTCGAGCAGAGAGAATTTCTGATGGGACTCGCATCCGGCTGCAGCACGGACCGCGAGTGACGTAATGACGGCACACCTCCCCTGCTCAGGCCTACATAAATCATCAAAAATATATACGGAACACCCATGATGAATACTGAATTTAAGCACACTGCACTTAAGAACAAATCCATTTTTAATCCGAAGAACCCCCAAAATGAAAATTTGGAAGTTTTTAAAAGAATGGTGGAGGAAGAAATTAGGGCCTTGAAGATCAAGAATAAGAAGGAGAAGGACATGTGGGACACTATTAGGAAACTTGAAAAGAAAAAGGGAATTGTCATCAGACCGGCAGATAAAGGAGGAGGCCTGGTCATCCAAAACCAAAAGGACTATGAAGAAGAATTGGAACATCTTCTGAGTGCGGAAGACACTTATAAAAGATTACCAGGAGACCCAAAAGGAAAATTTGACAAAGCACTAAAGACATATATTAAAAAGGGAAAGGAATTAGGCATCCTAAATAAGAAAGAGGCAAGCTATTTACACATAGAAGCAGCTAGAACGCCAATAATTTATAATTGCCGAAAATACATAAGAATGAGGAAAAACCACCAGGTCGCCTGATAGTTAGCGGCATAAACTCTGTCCACTCCCATTTGGGAGAATACCTGGATAAATTTTTGCAACCCTTGGTGCCCAAAGGGAAATCCTACCTTAGAGACAGTAAACAGCTGTTGACAGATATTCAAAATTTGGAAGTCACAGAGGAGGACATTTTGGTGACTATTGACGTCAACTCGCTGTACACTAATATAGTACAAAGAGATGGATTAGACAGTGCGGAATGGGCACTTTGTAAATACACTGATCTAAAACATGCACAAGTGCACTTTATTCTGGAAGGCCTTAATATGGCCATGAATTCGAACTATTTCTGGCATAAGGGACGATACTATGCACAAACGAAAAGGGGTAGCTATGGGGGCTAAATATGCCCCCAGCATTTCAAACATATTTATGCAAAAATGAGAGGAGGAGCAAGTTTTTAGTGTGGAGAGACCAAATCTAAAGTATTCGAAAGTATATAGATGACATCATCTTAATATGGAGAGGAAACACAGAAACATTGCAATCATTTTTTGATGAAATTAGCAGCAATGAATATGGCATAACCTTTACAGGTAACTGGGATAATTACAAAGTGGCCTATTTGGATTTGGAACTATTCAAACAGGATGGCAAGCTGGCCAGCAAAACATTTTTTAAAAAGACAGATAAAAATGGGTATATTCCAGTCAGGAGCTGCCACCACCACAATGGTTGGGTAACATCCCCAAGGGACAGTTCCTGCAAAACTGCAGCCATATCCGGGATTTTGACATTCAAGCAGATATACTCATCCAAAGATTTGTTGAGAAAGGATATAAAAAGAAGGATCTGGAACACCTTAAACAACTAGTAAGGAACGCCAATAGAGAAGACCTCATTAAAGAAAATAACAAAAAGGAAAGACAGAACAAACATGAATTCGCTTTCATTACTGGTTTTAATAGACAGCATAAAGAGATAGAAAAGATAATAAAAAAATCACTGGCCCATACTTACGGCAGACAGAACTCTGAAAAGAATCTTACTGAGTAAAACGTCTTTTGTTTACAGAAAAGCGCCAACACTTTGGTGCCCAAAGGGAAATCCTACCTTAGAGACAGTAAACAGCTGTTGACAGATATTCAAAATTTGGAAGTCACAGAGGAGGACATTTTGGTGACTATTGACGTCAACTCGCTGTACACTAATATAGTACAAAGAGATGGATTAGACAGTGCGGAATGGGCACTTTGTAAATACACTGATCTAAAAAGAATCTTACAGAGTAAACCGTCTTTTGTTTACAGAAAAGCGCTGAAACTTAAAGACAAGGTGGTACATAACGTGGTAAACCCACCAAAAACCATCACTCTTCCCACAAGTATTAATGTTTTTTTTAGGTGCCAAAAGTGTCTGCCCTGTAGAACTAATAAGAATCAACAAAAGAAAATTAAAAACTTCAGATCTAACACTACCGGCACTGAATATAGTATAAGGGACACAAGACCCCTCTGGACTAATCTTCTATGGAATAGACAGAATTAAGGGGGACTGGAGAGGAGGCAATAAGAAAAGAATGATTTCCCGAAATGAAACAAAGTGGATTTTTCTGATGAAATCTCTTCGCCCAGATGGGTTAAATGTGGATATAGATCTGATCTGTTTTATCACGGATGTATAATACACTCAAATTTGTTTTAAAACTTTTTTAGACTTTTTAGTCTCTTCCTGTCTTTCAGACATTTGGCGTTTTATTTTTATTTTTTATTTTCTAATTTTATGCTACCCTAAAGTTGTTTTATCCTAGCGGCTTTTATATACAACCATTTTTTATAAATTTATACCATTTTTTATAAATTCATATGTTTTATAAATTTATTTTTTATAACATATGGTTTTTATACAGCTTTTAACATTTATATACCTCTATGGCTACGCATACTTTGTTATATAGTATTTATGAGACCTCTTTTGCCCTTTTTGGGATCTCATATTACCATAATATCTTCATATTCTTAGGATACAAGATTTTTACCCCATTTTGATCCTTCTCATCCAGCATCCATAAAAATATATGGATATATATAATTTCACATTTTTATACTGTTTATATATTTATATTCCATATTACCATATTATTTTTTGGGTTAAAATAATTTTAGCCCAATTGCCTTTCCTAGTGTTATGATCCTTCTCATCCAGCATCCTTAAAATATATAGATATTTTACACGTTTATATATTTATAATTTTAAGATACATTGTAAAGATCTTTTGGAGTTCTCACGCAAAGATTTAATTTTCTTTTAAATCATTTTATTTGGTTTCCCTTTACCATTTCAAT
This sequence comes from Pelophylax lessonae, assembly GCF_965119305.1. Classification (NCBI taxonomy): domain Eukaryota; kingdom Metazoa; phylum Chordata; class Amphibia; order Anura; family Ranidae; genus Pelophylax; species Pelophylax lessonae. The sequence goes on along the minus strand of NC_138768.1, from coordinate 491,001,753 downwards.
CCTTTATTCCCAGTTTTCCAACATCTACATGGGTATACTCTTCAAAAAAACCCACCATATAATAGCTATTTCTGCTATCGTTCAATTGTAACCAACCTTCTAATAATTTGTAATAGCCGCAACCGACATAATCCTTCTCATCCAGCATCGACTAAAGAGTCTTAGTTTTACAATATATATTAAAAACATTTTTTTTTGTGTTTTATCACCATTCCTGAATCAAAAACGGATTGGACATTATGAAGAAGATATCCTCAATGCAGGGCTGCTATTTACCCTGACTGTATGGATTACTGACTACTGATGATAAGAAACCCCTCTATTTCTACATTTATATTCACATCTATTTTCAGTCCTTTTTCCCTTTTTTTCCTTTTGTTGTTTTTTCAATAAACATTCTCATCCAGCATCACCTCCCTGGAATTGTATAGGGAGTGGCCCCTTTTTGTTTTTGTTTTTTTTAGTTTATTTTGGTTTGACCAAAGGTTACCACTTTATGGTCCTTCTCATCCAACATCATTTCCTTTGCCATTTTTATTTTATTATTTTTGAACTTAATTCTGTTTTTTTGCCCCCTTTTTTTCCTTTAGAATTCTCATTCAGTGATACATTAATAGAAAACAATATTTTTTTGGTGTTTTTCATTGTCTAGGAGTCTATAATAAGCGCAAATATACGTTTTTTAACGAAGAATTTTTAATTTTTAATCTGCAATTCAATATATAATTTATGATGTGGATCCCCGGTTTTATAATAATTTTTTTGATTTTACCCTTTTTTATTAAAACATGTTTTTTGGACTAATAAAGATTTTTAATTTGCACTTATATATTTTTTTACGATCGTTGGTGTAGGCTGGAGAGATGCCCTGCAGTGAATTGGACGTTCTACCTCCTCCACACAGTCCCTAAGGGCAGTTTACAAATAGGCAACATTGTATGCTGCTGTATCTGAGATCTGGGTGTGGGGGCTTGCTTGGGGAAGGAGGGGTGACAAGATATTTGCAAAGTTGTCATCTTCCCCCATTTGGCCTCAATTCAGTTCATACAATGAAAATAAAATAGTAAATAAACTGCGCTAACAAAAGAATGATAAAACCAGAAAAGCTGCTAGCAAATCAACTGACATGTGTTGTAAATAAAGTGAAAAAAAACGGAAAATTCCTATCAGATACTTACCGTAATTTTCCTTTTCTGATGGTCTCCATGGCAGCCTACGTGTGGGTTAACCCCGCCTCCTCTCCAATGGTATAGGACCCCCCTCCATAAATTTCAGCTTGCAGGCACAGCCAGTGATCCATATCTTAGCCGAATCCAAGACCAGAGGGTGGGACCTCCGGCTGCCATGGAGACCATCAGGAAAGGAAAATTACGGTAAGTATCTGATAGGAATTTTCCGTTTTCCTGACAGTCTCCATGGCAGCCTACGTGTGGGAAATAACTAGCCCAAACCACACGGGTGGGAATGTTTCAAATCAAATTTTACTTCAAATTATTAGCAGACAAAACAGTCAAGCCAAAATTAACTGAAAATAAGGAGGCTGGATCCACACAAAAATGTGTCATAAACGTATTTACAGAAGACCAGGAAGCCGCTCTGCAGACTACTTCTGGTGCAACATGATGTGAAGCCGCCCAGGACGTTGAGATGCTTCTCGTTGAGTGGGCTGTCACCGCCTCCGGAGGAGCCAAACCCTCTACACAGTAAGCTCGTTGAATAGCAGACACAATCCAGGCTGCAATGGACCTTGACGAGGCCCGCTTTCCTCTATTTTTGCCTGAGAAGAGGACGAAGAGGTTATCCGATTGTCTGAAGGAAGATGTTGAATGAAGATATTCCATTAGAATCTTACCTACATCCAAGGGACGAGGTTCATTATCCTCAGAAGATCGAAAGGTAGGAAGCACAATCTCCTGGTTTTCATGAAAAACCGATGATACCTTCGGATTGGAATTGAGCATCGGGATTAGGACCACTCGATCCGGAAAGAACGTGAGGAAAGGTTCTTTATGACCAAGGGAACTGATCTCAGAGACCCTTTTGGCTGAAGTGATTGCCACTAAAAAGGCTGTCTTAATGGTAAGTTCTCTGATCGAGATGGAGTCCGTCAAACTAGTTCTTGAAAGGACGTTAAGGACAAGAGGAAGGTCCCATTTTGGAAACCTTGGCTTCCTCTGAGGTCTGAGAGTCTGACCGCACCTTTGAAAAATTGCTGTATGAGTACATGCTTGGCCCAGGGGAACCCTGAGAACACCGATAAGGCTGAAATTTATCCAGTCCCGCTTGAAGGAACTTCAGCACTTCTTGAACTCCAAAATTCGAGGAAGGATTTCCCTCCGGGTACGTGAATTCTAAGAATCTAGACCAGACTCTGCAGTAAACTCTGTTTGTGCTAGGTCTCCTGGAGTTCATTAAAGTAGGGATTGCCCCAGGAGGGCATCCGAGTGACTCCAACCTCTCCCTCTCAAGAACCAGACTGTTAACCTGAGCAGAGCAGGGCAGGGGTGTAATGTTGTTCCCTGTGAGAGAAGGTCTGGTTTGAGGGGCAGGGGAATTGGGCTCTGATAACTGAGCTGCAGGAGAAGTGGGAACCAGGGCCTGTTTGGCCAATGAGGGGGCCACCATGACAATCTCCACATCTTCTGCTTGGAGGATGATGGGAAACGGGGGAAAAGCATATGCCCTGCTGAATTCCCATCTGTCGGTCAGAGCGTCTGTCCCGCAGGATTGGTGACACCTGCTGCGTGTGAAGTACCGGTCCAGCTTGTGGTTGCATAGAGATGCAAACAGGTCTACTTCGGGTGAGAACCCTAGTGACAGAATCCACTTGAATGAGTCGATGTGGAGAGACCACTCGTTGTGATTCAACTGGACTCTGGAAAGGAAATCTGCCTGGACATTCTGTGGCCCCGGAATGTAGGCCGCCGAGATGTTGGACAGATGGGCTGTCATGATTGGGTCTACTTCTTGAAGAAGGGAGAGACTTCTGGTTCCGCCCTGTCTCTTCACATAAGCCACTGCCGTGGTGTTGTCCATTCGAAGAAGCACGGATTTGCCTTCTATTAGGTGGTGGAAAGCTTGAAGAGCTAGAAAAACCGCACGGAGCTCCAGGATGTTGGAGACCAGGGAGTGGGCTTGTGGAGGCCATCTCCCTTGAGCCACCTCTGCCATGCAATGGGCTCCCCAACCAGAGTTGCTGGCGTCGGTTGTAATGATGACCCAAGTGATGGGAACTAGAGAATGGCAATTGAGCAGGTTCTTGTGTTGGAGCCACCATAATAAGCTGCTTCTCATGCTGTGGGAAATAAAGATACGCTGCTCGCGTTCCTCCGGATTCCACTGCAGAAGGAAGCCCCTTTGAAAGGGCCGCATTCGCCACAGTGCCCACTTGACCATAGGGGCCATTGAGACCATAGTGCCGATGATCTTGAGACACTGGGATGCCATCAGAAAAGAGGAGGAGAGGGCTGGAAGGATCCTCTCCCGAACCACAGGATTTTCTCTAGAGGCAGAGAAAGTGTATTCTGAACGGTGTTGAATTGAGCCCCTAGATAGACCAGATGTTGAGAGGGCTCCAGATGACTTTTTTGTAGATTCAACAACCATCCGAACTCCATGAGTGTTGTGGCGACCAGGTCCCTTTGGGACAAAAGTTGATCCCTGCTTTGTGATAACAGTAGAAGATCGTCTAAGTAGTGATGTAGACGTACACCTTTTGTCCTGATTAGAGCTACCAGAGACAGAAGGACCTTGGAAAACACCCTTGGGGATGTGGACAGGCCAAAAGGAAGGCAGATGAACTGGAAGTGCTGATGTTCTATCGCGAAACAAAGGTACTTGTGGAAGTTCACTGCTATAGGCACGTGGAAATATGCGTCTTTGAGATCTATTGAAACCAGCCAGTCTCCTGGAAGCACTGCTTTCTGAATGGTAGATAAGGTTTCCATTTTGAACTTTTCGTTCTTTATGAACCTGTTGAGATAGGTGAGATCTATCACAGGGCGCCAAGATCCATTCTTTTTCTGTACTAGAAAGAGGGGCGAATATACGCCTTGGAATCTTTCCTGTACGGGCACCGGAACTATTGCGCCCTGAGCCACCGAAGTGCTTACATAGTCGAGCAAAACACTTCTTTTCTCGTCCTGAGAGGGCAAGCGAGTGGGAATGAACCTGGAAACGGGATCTGTCGAGAAAGTCCATGTGTGTCCAATGGACACTGTCTTGATGGTCCAGAAGTCTGAGATTGAGGCCGCCCAGACATGCTGAAAGTGGAGCAGGCGCGCCCCCACCTGGCATGTCTGAACGGGCCCAATCTCAAAAAGACTTTGAGGTTTCTTGCCCGGAAGGTGCTGAGCCTCTGACCGTCTTACGAGAGGATGCTTGGCTTCCTTTCCAATTTCTCCTATAATCTCGCCCAGGCCTGTATGAGCGGGCATCTCTTGAACGCTCTGCAAACTGCTTTCTTGGTTGCTGCTTCTTAGGGCCAAAGAGGCGCCTATCTTGGGGAAGGAAACCTGACTTTCCACCCGTCACTTTAGTAATTGCATTATCCAATTTGTTTCCGAATAAAGAAGATCCTTCAAAAGGGATTTTGCACCAAGCCTGCTTGGAGGCTGGGTCTGCCAGCCAGGGGCGCAACCACAGGGCCCGTTTGGCTGTGACAGAAGCCAACATGGATCTGGATAAGAGACGTAACACATCAATGGATGCTTCTCCAAGAAACACAGAGGCTAACTTCAGTTCCTGAACAGGAGAGTTTTCTACTGCATCTTCAGACACACTTCTTAATTTCAGTTCGACATCAAAAACCCAGGTTTGCATGGCCTTAGACATGGCTGCTAATGCTAGCACAGGTTTACAAGCCGCACCAGCCGTGATATAGATTCTTTTTAAATCTAGATCCATTTTGCTGTCCAGAGGGTCTTTAAAGGAAACCACATCGTCCAGCGGTAGGGTAACATGTTTTGCTAGTCTGGAGACCGCGGCATCGACCAGAGGAGCCGATTCCAGATGACTGACCTCTTCTGGTCAAGGGATACTATTTAGCCAATGACATCCTTTAATTCTGAAAGGAGCGGAAAGTTTAGCCGCTCTTTCCCCAGGTGTTTGAAAAACCTTCTCTGTTTCGTTTGTGGGGTAATGGGATCTTCCCATTTCAGAGCCTCTTTGACTGCTCTTATGAGAGGTGAAACAAGGGCGAAATCAAAGCCCCCAACTACACCTTCCTCTTCTTCCGAATCACTTTCTGAGGATTTTCCAGAAGTGAAGCTTGGTTGAGAGGGACCTTGCTCTTCAGGAGCCTCAGCAGGAGAGCTGGGAGTAGCAGGCCCAGGTGTGGGACTAGCACCCCACTCTTTCATGGATTGTTGGACAATCCGTTTCACCAGGGATTCCAATCTCTGATCTTCAGACTCTCTCTCACCAGAAGCACGAGCAAAACAGGGCTCGCAAAGGGACTTGTCCTCCGGGACATGCGCCCCACAACCCCAGCAGGCTCTCTGGGCCATATGGCTACTGTGGCGGTGTGTGCGGTGTCTGGAGGAGGAATTTGAGCATCTCCTTTCATGCCTGCTCCCTGATGGAGACTCACGGCGTCTTGACCTTGAAGAAGATTCTCTTCGTGGCCTGACAGGGTCTCTTTCTTGACCAGACCTGGAGGAGCTGGGAGAAAGAGAAATCCAGGGAGACACAGGATTTAGCCATGAATCATGAGCCAGCATCCCTCCCTTCATATCCCCCTAGAATGTACCAGCACTCACCTGTTGTGAGAGGGCTGGCCACAAGGGGGCGTTGAAGCAGGATCCATGTTTCAGGCAAAACCAAAACTGACAAGGAAATAGAGAGCATACAGCGGATCACTACAAGGTAATAAGGAACACTCAGGTGTCATCTTAATATGCATCCAACCGCTCCCCCCCCCTGCACACCGCCAAAAGGTATACAGCATCCGGCCCCACATACTTGGATTCACAACGGACAAGGTACCGGTAAGATGTCGCTATGCCCACAGTGCTTCCCATTTGCACTGGAGCTGACAGGCGTTTAAATTTTCGCACCAGGATGACGTCAGCGGTGACCGGCCACGATCGCAAGTGCGCATGCGCGGACCGGGCCTCGCTTCCGATCGCTGCGAAGTGCGCATGCGCAGGCAGAGAGCGGAGCTCCATTCCCACACAGCGCATGCGTCCGCCGGACTGAATGGAGGGGGAGCAGGAAGGAGATGGCTGGAATGCAAGGAGCGTTCCAGCCGCCATTGGGCCACCAGGGATAGCAAAGAAAGTACTTTAAGACACACAAATATAACAAATACGCTGCCATGGAGGAAGACAAATCTTCAGACCCTGTCAGGATATCCATCGGCCATCCGAAGCACCGCACAGTTATCAGCCAAAGGGGATTTTGAATGTCACTCACCCGCCCATGGCTGGGCCCTGGACATAGACACCGACTTTCATTCTGAGGTAAGCCGACCAAATTTCAACAGGAAATAATCCAAATAGGGTCCTTGGAGGACAAAAAAGGAACACTGGCTGTGCCTGCAAGCTGAAATTTATAGAGGGGGGTCCTATGCCATTGGAGAGGAGGCGGGGTTAACCCACACGTAGGCTGCCATGGAGACTGTCATGAAATGGAAAATTGCAGCGCTAAACCAAAATAACAAACATCATGTGACCATAAGTGAATACATGAATACACAAATCAAATAAATGATATATGATCAAATGAAATATGAGGTGATCAAGTATAGCCACTGAAAAAAATTCATAAAGAGAGTCCCAGGTAGTGATGATAGGTGTACATCCAAATACAAAGGTGATATTCAACCGTGCCAGGGGACCCCACACCAAAGATCAATAAATTGCGCTCACCGGAGAGTATGGACCCAAGATACTATATAGTATATAGGCCATACGGGCTGGTATTGCTGTATACTTCCAAGACAAGGCTGGAACACCGGATATCAGGAAGGTAGCCACAGTATCACAACGGAAGCCGTAAATCTCTCACAGTTGTACATGGAGGAAGCCAGATAAGACCGACATAGTGTAAAACCGCTAGACTTTATTATAATATAAAAGCCAAAAAAACACTTACAAGCATCCAATGAACTTAGGTATAGGAACTTAGGAACATGATGTTTGTTATTTTGGTTTAGCGCTGCAATTTTCCATTTTTTTCAGTTCATACAAGTTGTCAGGAAAGAGAAGAGTAAAATCTTAGTTTCTAAGGCCGTAGTGAAAATTCTAAACATTTCAACATCCTCCATAACCATCAGAATTTTTTTTATATTACTATAAAATTTAAGTAACCACACAAGATTACTATATAACCCTAATACAGACTTCTCTAAACTCTGGCTTTTTGTGCACAATTACAAAGCTCAGCTGTCCTATCAGTTTTTAGCTAAGGAGACACTATTTACAGACTAAGGAAGATTGGTATACAGGGTTAATTTAATATATACAATATATACATAAATAGCACTCTTCTGGTTACTATGCAAAAAAAAAAAAAACGAAATACTAAAAATTCATCAATATACATTTAAACAGTGAACTGAATAGTCGATAAGGTTCAATATGGAAAGAAGTCCATGTGCCAATAGCAATGAAAGCATATAGTGGAATGCAGATGTATCTAGTTACATAGTCACATAGTTAGTGAGGTTGAAAAAAGACACCAGTCCATCTAGTTCAACCTATGATGTGTGTGTGTGTTTGCTGGTAACCGTACATTGTATACTCCTGTATGTTGTGGTCTTTAAGGTGCCCATCTAATAGTTTTTTGAAACTATCAATGCTCCCTGCTGATACCACTGCTTGTGGAAGAGAATTCCACATCCTTACTGCTCTTACAGTGAAGAAACTCCTGAGTGTTTTAAGGTTAAACCGCCTTTCCTCTAGTCTTAGTGAGTGGCCACGTGTCTTATTGTATTTCCTTTCTCTGAATAGGTTTTTCCATATGCTAGGGTTGCTAGTACAATATTTGTACATTGATATCATATCCCCCCTCAATCGTCTCTTCTCCAGAGAGAATAAGTTCAGTGCTTGTAGTCTTTCCTCATAGCTGATGTCCTCCATTCCCCTAATTATTTTTGTTGCCCTTCTCTGGACTTTCTCCAGTTCCAGCACATCTTTCCTGAGGACCGGTGCCCAGAACTGGACAGCATACTTCAGATGGGGCTGAACCAGAGTCTTGTAGAGTGGTAGAATAATCTCTTTATTTCTGGAGTGAATCCCCTTTTTTATACATCCCAGTATTCTGTTGGCTTTGCCTGCAGCGGCTTGGCATTGCATGCCACTGCCAAGCCTGTTGTCTACCAGTACCCCCAGGTCCTTTTCCATCCTAGACTCACCCAGAGGTCCCCCCCCTAGTGAGTAGCTTGCTTTCTGGTTTCTGGCACCCAGGTGCATTACTTTACATTTTTCAACATTAAACCTCATCTGCCATGTAGTTGCCCATCCCATTTTTTTGTTCAGGTCCGCTTGTAAGGTTTCCACATCCTGCCCAGAAGATATTGGCATGCTTAGTTTAGTATCATCTGCAAATACTGAGATTTTACTCGATATCCCCTCCTCTAGATCATTTATGAATAAATTAAACAGGATTGGCCCCAGGACAGAACCCTGGGGGACCCCGCTTTCCACACCCGCTCAATCTGAGTACTCCCCATTAATCACCACCCTTTGCACTCTTCCCTGGAGCCAGTTCTCTAGCCAGGTACTCACCTTATGGTCAATACCTACCTTCCTTAGTTTGAACAGTAAGCGTTTGTGGGGAACGGTGTCAAAGGCCTTTGCGAAGTACAGGTACACCACATCCACAGGCTTACCTTTATCTAGGTGGCAGCTCACTTCATCATAGAAGGTTAATAGATTGGTTTGGCAAGAACAATTTTTCATGAATCCATGCTGATTACTACTAATAATACCATTTTCATTACTAAAATCTTGTATGTGGTCCCTTAACATCCCCTCCAAAATCTTGCAGACTACTGATGTTAGGCTGACCGGCCTATAGTTACCCGGGATATATCTCGGCCCCTTTTTAAATATTGGCACCACGTTGGCTTTTTTCCAATCAGCTCGCACCATACCCGTCTGTAAACTATCCTTAAAGATCAAGAATAATGGTCTGGCAATCACCTGGCTGAGCTCTTTAAGAACCCTCGGGTGCAAGCCATCCGGTCCCGGTGATTTATTTATGTTAAGTTTTTCTAGTTTAGTTCTAAGTCTATCTTCTGTTAGCCATGGCGGTATTTCCTGAGATGTGTTGTTTAGTTTGGCCTTACAAGCTGGGTTAGTGTAGCCCCCTGGTTCTTTTGTGAAGACTGAAGAGAAGAAATTATTTAACACTACCGCCTTATCCCTGTCCTCTGTGGCCAAAACTCCCTTATCGTCTTTTATGGGGCCAATGTGTTCTGGCCTCGCTTTCTTACTGTTTATATACTTAAAGAATTTCTTGGGGTTCTTTTTACTCTCTTCCGCTATGTCTCTCGTGTTCTATTTTAGCCACCCTGATTTCTTCTTTACATTTCTTATTACACTCTTTTGTAATGCTTGAATGCTGCCAATGACCCCTAAGCCTTGTATTTTTTGAAGGCCTTTCCTTTAGCATTAATATGCATTTTTATGTTGGAGTTTAGCCACCCAGGGTTTAGTTTTGCTCTTTTAAATGTATTTCTCTTTGGAATACACTGGCCAATCCCTTTGTTAAGTATGCTTTTGAAGCACTCCCATTTTTCCTCCGTGTTCTTTGTTCCCAGGGTTCTATCCCATTTGATATTTTCTAGCAGAGAGCGCAGTTTTGGGAAATTGGCTCTTTTGAAATTCAGTGTCCTTATATTACCCTTGTGTTTACTATTACTATAATTAATACTGAAACTAATTGACCTATGGTCACTGTTTCCCAAGTTGTCCCGTATTTCTATATCCGTGAGCAGGTCTGTATTGTTGGTAATCAGTAGGTCAAGTACCGCATTGTTTCTTGTCGGTGCATTCACCATCTGACCCATGACATTGTCCTGCAAAACTTTTAGGAACTGCTGAGCCTTGGCTGAATGCGCGGTTCCTTCTGACCAGTCTTTATCTGGATAAAGTCCCCCATTATAATTAGGGATGATCGAACTTTTCAAAAGTTCGGTCGGCCAGAACATCCGAACTTCCCGAAAGTTCGGCCCGGATTTCAGAACCCCATTGAAATCAATGGGACCCGAACTTCGGTAATCAAAAAACACAATTTTGAAGCCCTAAAACCCAATAAATGCCCCTAAAAAGTGCCTAGGGTTCTGGGGCATGCCCCAGGGACTATTAATCACACAAAAAAAAGTTCTTAAAAATTGTCATTTTTGATAGAGAGCCAATTATTGAAAAAATTAAAAGAAAAAAAAAATTAAAAAAAAAAAAATTTCTTTGGATTTAGTGTCTGGGGGGGGGGGGGGGGGGGTCTAAAAACTGGATTTTTGACTTACCGTAAAATCCTTTTCTCTTAAGCTCATTGACAGACGCAGACTTCTTGATTAATATCAGTAGGGATATACTGCCCCCTACAGGAGTAGGACACTAGGCAGGAAAAAAGTTCTGGCCACACCTATGGGCAGCCCCAGGGGATATATCCTCTCTCTCCCTGCTATAGGATGTCAGTTATGTAACAAAGCAGTGTCAGAGAATTCAACCCAACCCAACTCAAAAATAGAGGGGCGGGTCCTGCGTCTGTCAATGAGCTTAAGAGAAAAGGATTTTACGGTAAGTCAAAAATCCAGTTTTCTCTGTCGCTCATTGACAGACGCAGACTTCTTGATTAATATCAGTAGGGACGTCCCAAAGCAGTGCCACAAATGAGGGGTGGGATAACAGAAAATAAAAATCCAATCCAGAAGGCCCAACCGGAGCCAACCAGAAGTATCAAGGACTCATCGAACAAAAGGATGAGACCCAACTGAAAAAAAACAAAAACCCCCGAGGTAGACCAATGGTCCCCTCAAACAGCGGCCTGCAAAACCTTGCGGCCAAAAGGAGGCATCCGCCGATGCCAGCACATCAACTTTATAAAATTTTGTAAAGGTATGAACCGACGACCAGGCAGCCGCCTTGCAAACCTGAAGCACCGACGCCTGATGGCGGAAGGCCCAGGAAGCACTAAGAGCCCGAGTGGAGTGCGCCTTAACAGGGAACGGAGGAACCCGACCCTTAATAGAATAAGCCTGCACCGCCGTCTGTCTGATCCATCTGGAGATAGTCGCGGCAGACGCAGGCAACTCCTTTCTAGGGCCATCCGTGATCACAAAAAGTCAATCAGCCTTACGAAAAGAGTCAGTAGTAGCCAAGTACACCCTGATCGCCTGAACCACATCCAAGGAGTGTAACGCAAACTCCCGAGGATTACTGGGCTTAGGACACAGGGAAGGCAATACAATATCCTCATTCAAATGAAACTCTGAAACCACCTTAGGAAGGAAGGATGGATTCGGACGAAGAACCACCTTATCCCTATGAACCACCAGATATGGGGAACGACAGGACAATGCGGCCAGTTCCGACACCCTGTGTGCAGAAGTGATAGCCACCAAAAAGGCCACCTTCTGGGATAAGGTAAGCAAGGGAATCTCCCTAATATTTTCAAAGGGAGGTTTCTGGAGAACCGACAACACCAAATTAAGATCCCAGGGTGGCAAGGGCGCGCGCACCGGAGGAGCCAGGTGCTGCACCCCCTGGATTAAATTCCGCACCAAAGAATGAGTAGCCAGTGGCCTCTGAAAGAAGATTGCCAATGCTGAGACCTGACCCTTGATAGTGCTCAAGGCCAGCTTCTGCTCAACCCCCCGTTGCAGAAAGGCCAATATCCGAGCCACCGAGTAAGAACGTGGAGGAAACCCAAGGGATTCACACCACGTGATATAAGACTTCCATGTGCGATAATAGACCTTTCTGGAAGTTGCTTTCCTCGCTTTAATCAGAGTAGGGATAACTGAAGCAGACAAGCCCCTGTCCTTCAGCACCTGGCTCTCAACAGCCAAGTCGTCAAAGCCAGTGATCGTAAAGCAGGATGGACGATCGGTCCCTGAGACAGCGGCTCTTCCCTGAGAGGAAGTCGCCAAGGAGCGTCTGCGACCAGCCTGACCAAGACGGCATATTAGGCCCGATGAGTTCAATCCGGAGTCACAAGGATGACTGGAATTCCCTCCGCCTCTATCCTGCGAAGAAGTTTTGGTGACAACTTGAGAGGAGGAAAGGCATACAGCAGCTGGTACTGCCCCCACAGAGTATTCAGTGCGTCCGCGGCGTCTGCCAGAGGATCGCGGGCGCGGGCTACAACCCTCTGCACCTTTCTGTTGAGCCGAGATGCCAACAGATCCACATCCGGGGTGCCCCAATGAAGGCACAACTGGTGAAACACCTCTGTCTGAAGAGGCCATTCCCCTTGATCCAAGGTCTGACGGCTGAGAAAGTCCGCCTGCCAATTTTCCACACCCAGAACGTGAACTGCAGACAGAGCCGGAACAAACTGTTCCGCCAAAAACATGCCGGCCACTTCCACAGCCGCTAGAACACTCTTGGTGTCCCCTTGATGTTTGACATAGGCCACGGCCGTGGCATTGTCCGACTGAAGATGCTCGGTCCGGTGAACCAGGCAAAACCTGATCGCTTTCAGTTCCAACACATTTATCGATAACCTGGATACTTTCGTGAAAAAGGGCTTCCCCTGACTGAGCATCGGAGACCGAGGCCCCCAAACCAGAAACTACCTGGTCCGCTCGCTCAGCCGGATCCGATTGTCCAGGAAATCGGAAATTCCATTTGGGAAGAATCTCCTTTTGGAGAGTCCGCGTATGACACTGAGCCTGCGGAGACTCCGCACAGAAGAGGAGGTCGTCCAGGTAGCCCAGGACCGATATGCCCCGCTGCCGCAACAACGCCAGGACTGGGGCCCAAACTTTTGTGAAGACCCGGAAAGCAGAGGCGAGACCATAGGGTAACGCCACAAACTGATAATGGTCCGCTCCCACCGCAAAGCGCACATACCGCTGGTGTCCTGCGTAAATGGGAACGTGAAGATAGGCACCCTCTATGGGCGCCATTTGCATCCAGTGCTGCACTGCCCCCAACAGAGCCATTAGGCGATTCGGGGACAGTCGCATATTGGAAGGGAAGAACCGCACCGGTAGAAGCGATCGCAACTCGATCTTGTGTTCCGACCGTATGACCTCGTGAACCCATTTGTCTTGAATACTGTAGAGCCACGGGTCCGGGAACCGGTGAAGACACCCCCCCACCCTTGATCTGGGTGGGGGCGCACCTTCAGGCTGAAGCAGTCTTATCCTCAGGTCTGGAAGGACCGGATTTTTGCTTACCAGACCAGGGTCTCTTGAAACCCCCCGGGGGGGCTTTGGAGGACTTTGCCTTATCGCCCGCCCCGGAGGAGCAAAAAACTTCTTGTGAGCTGTAAAGGAAGGTCCCTGTCTGCGACGAGGTTCCTTACCCTTATTAGCCTGTGGTAGAAAGGTGCTCTTGCCCCCAGTGAGATCCTTAATAATCTCATCCAAGGTAGCACCAAACAGGCGATCCCCCTGAAAAGGGAGATCAGTCAATGCTTTTTTGGAAGCCTGATCCGCCGACCAGCACTTTAACCATAGCATGCGCCCCAGCAATGGGGCAGCGTCCAGTGCGGCGTCACAAACAAACTGTAGCCCCTGCACTATTTGCTCCAGCAACTCCGGCACGGCAGAAGGGAGACTTCTCCCCTCCAGGTCATGGCATAGTTACATAGTTACATAGTTACATAGTTAGTAAGGTTGAAAAAAGACATCAGTCCATCCAGTTCAACCTATGCATCCAGTTCAACCTATGAATGCGTGTGTGTGTTTGCTTTTAATCGTACATTGTATACCCCTGTATGTTGTGGTCTTTAAGGTGTCCATCTACTAGTTTCTTGAAACTATCGATGCTCCCCGCTGATACGACTGCCTGTGGAAGAGAATTCCACATCCTTACTGCTCTTACAGTGAAGAACCCCTTACGCACTTTAAGGTTAAACCGCCTTTCCTCTAGTTTTAGTGAGTGGCCACGTGTCTTATTGTACCTCCTTTCTCTGAATAGTTTGTTCCTTATGCTCGGGTCACCAGTACAGTATTTGTACATTGATATCATATCCCCCCTCAATCGTCTTTTCTCCAGAGAGAAAAGGTTCAGTGCTTGTAGTCTTTCCTCATAGCTGATGTCCTCCATTCCCCTAATTATTTTTGTTGCCCTTCTCTGGACTTTCTCCAGTTCCAGCACATCCTTCCTGAGGACCGGTGCCCAGAACTGGACAGCATACTCCAGATGTGGCCGGACCAGAGTCTTGTAGAGTAGGAGAATAATCTCTTTATTTCTGGAGTGAATCCCCTTTTTTATACATCCCAGTATTCTGTTGGCTTTGCTTGCGGCGGCTTGGCATTGCATGCCACTGCCAAGCCTGTTGTCTACCAGTACCCCCAAGTCCTTTTCCATCCTAGACTCACCCAGAGGTTCCCCCCCTAGTGAGTAGCTTGCTTTCTGGTTTCTGGCACCCAGGTGCATTACTTTACATTTATCAACATTAAACCTCATCTGCCATGTAGTTGCCCACCCCGTTATTTTGTTCAGGTCTGCTTGCAAGATTTCCACATCCTGCATAGAAGATATTGGCATGCCTAATTTAGTATCATCTGCAAATACTGAGATTGTACTAGATATCCCCTCCTCTAGATCATTTATGAATAAATTAAACAGGATTGGTCCCAGGACAGAACCCTGGGGGACCCCACTTTCCACACCCGCCCAATCCGAGTACTCCCCATTAATCACCACCCTCTGTACTCTCCCCTGGAGCCAGTTCTCTATCCAGGTACTCACCTTATGGTCCATACCTACCTTCCTTAGTTTGTACAGTAATCGTTTGTGGGGAACGGTGTCAAAGGCCTTTGCAAAGTCCAGATACACCACATCCACAGGCTTACCTTTATCTAGGTGGCTGCTCACTTCATCGTAGAAGGTTAATAGATTGGTTTGGCAAGAACGATTTTTCATGAATCAATGCTGATTACTACTTATAATACCAGTTTCATTACTAAAGTCTTGTATGTGGTCCCTTAACATCCCCTCCAAAATTTTGCAGACTACTGATGTTAGGCTGACCGGCCTATAGTTACCCGGGATATATCTCGGCCCCTTCTTAAATATTGGTACCACGTTGGCTTTTTTCCAATCAGCTGGCACCATACCCGTCTGTAAACTATCCTTAAAGATCAAGAATAATGGTCTGGCAATCACCTGGCTGAGCTCTTTAAGAACCCTCGGGTGCAAGCCATCCGGTCCCGGGGATTTATTTATGTTAAGTTTCTCTAGTTTAGCTCTAAGTCTATCTTCTGTTAACCATGGCGGCACTTTCTGAGGTGTATTATTGGCCTTACAAGCTGGGTTCGTGTAGCCCCCCGATTCTTTTGTGAAGACTGAAGAGAAGAAATTATTTAACACTTCCGCCTTTTCTCTGTCCTCAGTGGCCATATTTCCCTTATCATCTTTTACGGGGCCAATGTGTTCTGGCCTCGCTTTCTTACTGTTTATATACTTAAAGAACTTCTTAGGGTTCTTTTTACTCTCCTCCGCTATATGTCTCTCGTGTTCTATTTTAGCCGCCCTGATTTCGTCTTTACATTTCTTATTACACTCTTTGTAATGCTTAAATGCTGCCAATGACCCCTCAGTCTTGTATTTTTTGAAGGCCTTTTCTTTAGCACTAATATACATTTTTATGTTGGAGTTTAGCCATCCAGGGTTTATTTTTGCTCTTTTAAATTTATTTCCCTTTGGAATGCACTGGCCAATCCCCCTGTTTAGTATGCTCTTGAAGCACTCCCATTTTTCCTCCGTGTTCTTTGTTTCCAGGGTTCTATCCCAATTGATATTTTCTAGCAGCAAGCGCAGCTTTGGGAAATTGGCTCTTTTGAAATTCAGTGTCCTTATATTACCCCTCAGCTTCCTATTCCTGTAATTAATACTGAAACTTATTGACATATGGTCACTGTTTCCTAAGTTGTCCCGTATTTCTATATCCGTGATCCGGTCTGTATCGTTGGTAATCAGTAGGTCAAGTACCGCATTGTTTCTTGTCGGTGCATTCACCATCTGACCCATAAAATTGTCCTGCAAAACATTTAGGAACTGCCTAGCCTTGGCTGAGTGCGCGGTTCCTTCTGCCCAGTCTATATCTGGATAATTAAAGTCCCCCATTATAATGACATTTCCCATCCTTGCTGCCAATCCTATCTGTAAAAGGAGGGCCGCCTCACCCTCCTCCCTCTGGTTGGGGGGTCTATAGCATACGCCCAATATTAACTTCCCCGCCGTGCCATCCCTTTGAAGCTCTACCCATAGGGATTCTGCCTCATCCATAGCTCCATTATTAATATCATCCCTCATATTTACCTGTATGCTGTTCTTAATATACAGACATACCCCTCCCCCTTTTTTACCTTCTCTATCTCTGCGATAAAGGGAATACCCCTGAATGGTCGCCATCCAGTCATGGGAGCTGTCAAACCAAGTCTCAGTTATCCCCACAAAATCTAATAATATAATAGCTTGGCCCATTCCGTCAATGTCTGTGAAACCAGAGCAATGGTAAACACTGGCCTTAAGGCCGACCCTGCCAGGGAGAATATGGAACGGGACACAGATTCCGGCCTACGGTCAACTGGATCCCGAAAGGACGGGGAATCCTCCACCGGGATAACCGTGGCCTTATTTAGTCTGGAAACCGGCGGATCCACCACAGGTGGCACCGTCCATTTTTTAAGGAGGGACTCTTCAAACGGGTAGCTCCTAGCAATCCGTTTAGGCATCCCAGGGGATGGTGCCACCTGTGGTGGATCCGCCGGTTTCCAGACTAAATAAGGCCATGGTTATCCCAGTGGAGGATTCCCCGTCCTTTCGGGATCCAGTTGACCGTAGGGCGGAATCTGTGTCCCGTTCCATATTCTCCCTGGCAGGGTCGGCCTTAAGGCCAGTGTTTGGATGGGCCCACTCATCTTTAATAATATCATCAAAGCATTTGGGAAAGGGAAACACCTTTTCCACCTTGGAGGGCTTGCGAGTGCCAAAGGTAACTTCCGTCTGAACTGCATCCACTGGTGCAACCTCCAGTTTTAGGGTCTCCCGGACTGACATAATCAGTGCGTCCACCAGTGCCTTGTCCTGTGCTATGGCAGAGGCAGGAATATCATCCTCACTGTAAGAGGAGCGCGGGACATCAACCCTAAAGGAGGAAACCGCAGCAGCAGCGACCGGCTCAGGATCAGAGTCTGAGGCATCAGAAAAGACAGGGGTAGGCGGGGTTCATTTTTAGCCCCCCGTCCCTGACAGGCCACCTCCACCCGGGACACAAATGACTCCAGGACCGCCGAAAGCGTATAAATGGTGAGTGGAGAATCGGAGGGCCCTGCGGCCACCTCGAGGGGATCAGATGGGGACTCATGTGCAGCAGGGTCCATGGCAACGCCAGGGGAACCTGTCAGACAAAAATGACAAAATTGAAAAAAAGAAAAAAATATTTTTTTTTAAAGAATCCCCCAGCGCTACAGCACCCCTCAGTGGTCACGTGCTCGAGACCCCCTCAGAGAGAGAAGAGAGACCCCCAAAAGGCTCACCACCTGATACACCAGAGTTCAAAACAGGACTGCTCTCAGCGCTGTCTATCTGACAGGAAGTCCTTGTGGAGTGATTTTCCCTGGTCTAGGGAGGGGCTCCGCCCCCTTCCACGCCCTCAGTAACTCCTACAGCTGCTCAGCTCTCAAGCAAGACGAGCTGGGTGTACCAAGATGGCCGCCGCCATGCAGAGGACATGAAGGCTACAACAAAATGGCGGCCCGCGCGGCCCGTGGAAAAATGGCGGCCTGGTGCGGTCCGCAGTGCCAACAGGGGACCCCCGTGTGCTTACCTTATGGATCGATCGGTAGATGGGCCTGAAAGCACAGGTATTAACCCCCCCCCCGCACGATCGTTTTTAGGGCAACACCGGCGGCACCCCCCACCGCCTCCATATGTGGCCTGTAACCCACTAGTGAGGGGGGCAGATAGGTGGGGGTGCGTAACAGGACAGAGGGGAACCCGGAATCATGAGGGTCCGACCATCCCGGGGAGGGGCCCGCGTCCAACCCCAAAACCCAGCAGGGGGAGAGGGGGAACATTCTACTCACCATACCGGAACAGGCGGGCGCCAACTCCTGACAGAACCCCTCTCCACCGAGGTGGGGGGGCTGTCGGCCAACACGGACGCCGCGACTCAGATTCCGACTGGGCGTAGGCGACCTGGCGAGACGTGTAACTCGCGGGGCCAGTCCCC
Source organism: Pelophylax lessonae (assembly GCF_965119305.1). Taxonomy (NCBI): domain Eukaryota; kingdom Metazoa; phylum Chordata; class Amphibia; order Anura; family Ranidae; genus Pelophylax; species Pelophylax lessonae. Next base: position 490,983,393 of record NC_138768.1, on the reverse strand, counting down.
GCTCAGTGGGACTATGTCGCGGCCAACCCAGCGCAGAGCTAGGACTGCACGCGCTCGTAGGCCTGCTGGGGTGACCACTGGATCTCAACATCCAGCCCGTCGCCCAGATCCAGCATAATTGCTTGAAGATCTCACAGGAACAACTGGAGAAAAAAAGCTAACTAAAAAAAGATTTATCTAAAAAAAGCTTGCCAGGACCAGAGGTCCCAGCAAGGAACTTAGGTCCTTACTCCTGACTAGGCAGAAAAAAACTGACATCCTATAGCAGGGAGAGAGAGGATATACCCCCTGGGGCTGCCCATAGGTGTGGCCAGAACTTTTTTCCTGCCTAGAGTCCTACTCCTGTAGGGGGCAGTATATCCCGACTGATATTAATCAAGAAGTCTGTGTCTGTCAATGAGCGACAGAGAAAAGTGTAGCTCTGTAGCATGTCCAGAACCAGAAAAAAAAAGATCATTTGTATTAGGTCACTTATAGAACAGGGATATGGCTCCGCTATTTTCACACCTTGCCGGTTTAGTAGCAAGCGTTTTTTTGGGCATTTTTTGGGGGACTTTGGAGGCAGACAAAACATCTGATCTTCTGTGTACATACACCCATGTCCTTATATGGACTTGTTTTTTCTCTACTTATTTGATTGATTGAGCTTTTTTTAAACACTGCCAGAGACTAATTATATATAAATCACATCCCTTTCACTTTTTTAATATTGATATATATTTTCTCATTTTCATCACTTGCACTAATAACACTTTATCACCATTAATTTATAATATTTTTGTTGAATCATATTTACCACCCCATCTTTGATATTTTCACTAGCAATTTATTTAGATTGGAAGTTTATATTCCTTTCCTATTTTTGGTTAATTAAGGACACACCAGCCAGTATTTTCTGGCCAAATCTATCATCTCTGCACATGTGCACGTATATTCAGTAGATATAGTTGGATGCTATGCGCACAGGTATTTGCACTATTTCACTTTATATTCACATTTTATATTTATTCAGTTGTATTAACTAACAACATATACAATACAATTTTATACTGTTTTTATATTGCACTTATATTTATATGTATTTATATATACAATATATATGAGATGTTTTTTCTGTATATGAGCTTGTATGTTTTTTCTGTATATGTGATTTACCCACATTTTAGAGATCTTTTAGGCAGCGCCAATTACCTCACTATTTTACACATTTTTAATATTGACCTTTTGGTCTATATTTTAGGGGTAGGCAGCAGCCATTCTTAAGTATTTTAAAAATATACTTTCTCTCCATAGCGCGGATATTATTGTCAATCACACATACACATATATAGGTGTGAAAATAGCAGAAATCTATGCTTGCGCTAATTCACACTAATATGGCTTCTCCCCTATAACACCTATATATGTGTATGTGTATAAATACATATAAGTGTGTGTATATATAACCCTATACAGAAGTTCAGATGTTTTGCCTGCCTCCAAAGACCCCAAAAAAATGCATGCAAGAACACACCTGGGCATTTTTTTTTGGCGCAGGCATTTTTTTGGGGTCTTTGGAGGTTATATATACCCACAAAAAATGCCAAATAAAAACGCCTGCAACAACACACCTGGGCATTTTCTTTTTTGGCGCAGGCATTTTTTTGGGGTCTTTGGAGGCAGGCAAAACATCTGAACTTCTGTATAGGGTTATATATACACACACTTATACGTATTTATACACATACACATATATAGGTGTTATAGGGGAGAAGCCATATTAGTGTGAATTAGCGCAAACATAGATTTCTGCTATTTTCACACCTATATATATATATGTGTATATAAACATACATGGGTGTATGTATATATACCCCTACACAGAAGTTCAGATGTTATGCCTGCCTCCAAAGACGCCCAAAAAATGCCAAAAAAAATGCCTGCGCCAAAAAAAATGCCCAGGTGCGTTCTTGCAGGTGTTTTTATGGGCATTTTTTTGGGGTCTTTTGAGGCAGACAAACCATCTGAACTTCTGTATAGGGGTATATATATACACATACAAATGAAAAACGTGATGCGCCAGATGTGCACAAAATTAACAAATGTCCGTGTAAACAATAAAGTTATTCATATATACAGTCCAAATAATGCTGTGCTCAAAGTGCAATACAGATAGTGCTGTGCTCAAGTTACATAGTTAGTGAGATTGAAAAAAGACATCAGTCCATCCAGTTCAACCTATGATGTGTGTGTGTGTCCGCTTTTAACCGTACATTGTATACCCCTGTATGTTGTGGTCTTTAAGATGTCCATCTAATAGTTTTTTGAAACTATCAATGCTCCCTGCTGATACGACTGCTTGTGGAAGTGAATTCCACATCCTTACCGCTCTTACAGTGAAGAACCCCTTACGCACTTTAAGGTTAAACCGCCTTTCCTCTAGTTTTATTGAGTGGCCACGTGTCTTATTGTATCTCCTTTCTCTGAATAGTTTGTTCCTTATGCTCGGGTCACCAGTACAGTATTTGTACATTGATATCATATCCCCCCTCAATCGTCTCTTCTCCAGAGAGAATAGGTTCAGTGCTTGTAGTCTTTCCTCATAGCTGATGTCCTCCATTCCCCTAATTATTTTTGTTTCCCTTCTCTGGACTTTCTCCAGTTCCAGCACATCCTTCCTGAGGACTGGTGCCCAGAACTGGACAGCATACTCCAGATGTGGCCGGACCAGAGTCTTGTAGAGTGGGAGAATAATCTCTTTATTTCTGGAGTGAATCCCCTTTTTTATACATCCCAGTATTCTTTTGGCTTTGCTTGTGGCGGCTTGGCATTGCATGCCACTGCCAAGCTTGTTGTCTACCAGTACCCCCAAGTCCTTTTCCATGCTAGACTCAACCAGAGGTTCCCCCCCCCCCTAGTGAGTAGCTTGCTTTCTGGTTTCTGGCCCCCAAGTGCATTACTTTACATTTTTCAACATTAAATCTCATCTGCCATGTAGTTGCCCACCCCGTTATTTTGTTCAGGTCCGCTTGCAAGGTTTCCACATCCTGCATAGAAGATATTGGCAAGCCCAGTTTAGTATCATCTGCAAATACTGAGATTGTACTAGATATCCCCTCCTCTAGATCATTTATGAATAAATTAAACAGGATTGGTCCCAGGACAGAACCCTGGGGGACCCCACTTTCCACACCCGCCCAATCCGAGTACTCCCCATTAATCACCACCCTCTGTACTCTCCCCTGGAGCCAGTTCTCTATCCAGGTACTCACCTTATGGTCCATACCTACCTTCCGTAGTTTGTACAGTAAGCGTTTGTGGGGAACGGTGTCAAAGGCCTTTGCGAAGTCCAGATACACCACATCCACAGGCTTTCCTTTATCTAGGTGGCAGCTCACTTCATCGTAGAAGGTTAATAGATTGGTTTGGCACGAACGATTTTTTATGAATCCATGCTGATTTCTACTTATAATACCGTTTTCATTACTAACGTCTTGTATGTGGTCCCTTAACATCCCCTCCAAAATTTTGCAGACTACTGATGTTAGGCTGACCGGCCTATAGTTACCCGTGATATATCTCAGCCCCTTTTTAAATATTGGTACCACGTTGGCTTTTTTCCAATCAGCTGGCACCATACCCGTCTGTAAACTATCCTTAAAGATCAAGAATAATGGTCTGGCAATCACCTGGCTGAGCTCATTAAGAACCCTCGGGTGCAAGCCATCCGGTCCCGGGGATTTATTTATGTTAAATTTCTCTAGTTTAGCTCTAAGTCTATCTTCTGTTATGGCGGCACTTCCTGGGGTGTATTATTTAGTTCGGCCTTACAAGCAAGGTTCGTGTAGCCCCCCGATTCTTTTGTGAAGACTGAAGAGAAGAAATTATTTAACACTTCCGCCTTTTCCCTGTCCTCAGTGGCCATATTTCCTTTATCATCTTTTATGGGGCCAATGTGTTCTGGCCTCGCTTTCCTACTGTTTATATACTTAAAGAACTTCTTGGGGTTCTTTTTACTCTCTTCCGCTATATGTCTCTCGTGTTCTATTTTAGCCGCCCTGATTTCATCTTTACATTTCTTATTGCACTCTTTGTAATGCTTAAATGCTACCAATGACCCCTCAGTCTTGTATTTTTTGAAGGCCTTTTCTTTAGCACTAATATACATTTTTATGTTGGAGTTTAGCCACCCAGGGTTTAGTTTTCCCCTTTTAAATTTATTTCCCTTTGGAATGCACTGGCCAATTCCCCTGTTAAGTATGCTCTTGAAGCACTCCCATTTTTCCTCCGTGTTCTTTGTTCCCAGGGTTCTATCCCATTTGATATTTTCTAGCAGCGAGCGCAGTTTAGGGAAATTGGCTCTTTTGAAATTCAGTGTCCTTATATTACACTTGTGTTTCCTATTACTGTAATTAATACTGAAACCAATTGACCTATGGTCACTGTTTCCTAACTTGTCCCGTATTTCTATATCCGTGAGCAGGTCTGTATTGTGTCCATATAGCACTAAAGGGGCCTTGATCCCGTGAGAAAAAAATCAAACACCAGTGTGTTAAATCCCTCCACCAGGAAGATTGGCCTCTCACCTCAGCTTAAGACCCAAATGGGCCAGCATTAGCCTGTATACAAATTCCAAGGGATGACTCTCCAGCCTCTCACCTCCGGAGGTCGTCGGGACATGCAGTGGGAAGATAAGGAAAGAATCTAGTGCTCTCTGCTTAGATATATTGCAGGCTTTATGGATTGTACTGTGTTTGCAACGCCAATGATTTCAGCCCATATGCATCACAACCTGCTGTACAGAGTGCTCCGGTCCCCGGGAAGTTAGGTCCGTCCTGGGCAGTATGGCGGAGTGACATAGACCCCGCTTAGCACCAAGCCTGCTCAATAGAGGAGCGCAGCCTGCATTTTTTTGGGGTCTTTGCAGGCAGGCAAAACATCTGAACTTCTGTATAGGGGAATATATACACACACACACACACTTGTATGTATTTATACACATACACATATATAGGTGTTATAGGAGCAGAGACATATGCCTGTTAATTATTTAATTAGCGCAAGCATATGTTTCTGCTACTTTCACACCTATATATGTGTATGTGTATATATACAGACATGGGTGTATGTATATATACACCTACACAGATGTTCAGATGTCATGCCTGACTCCAAACATCTCCTCAAAAAAGCCCTATAAACGCCTGCAGCAAAAAGAATGCTCACAGGTGAGAAGCCATATCAGTGCACTGAATGTGACCTAAGAGAAACGATCTTTTCTCTATAGCGGTCACCCTGATATGGAAGGGTTTTGTCACCCTGCCATAGCAGTCAGAGTCAGCTAACCCTACACTACACTTTCCCTACAGAAACTAGATTATTAAAACTAACTATAGTGGAAAATAGCACCCTAACTACACTAGATATCCCTTTCCTCACACTAATAATTGCTAAATGACACTTTGTAGCAGAAGTAACAGAACTGCTTCCACTCTCTTCCATGTCCCTGTATAACAATGCTAGGAATTTGGCGGGGGCTATCTTATATACTGGGGGGCGTATTCACTAATGATTGGCCTATGGACCCGCTAGTCACTCCAATCACATTCCTAGCATTCTCCTGCCCCCTCAATTGGCTTTTACTGATGGTTCTGGTCCAATCACGGGCTTTTAAAGCCCATTTCCTGAACCATTGCATTTTGGTCGGTTCTGGTTGCCGAATTCCGAACTTTTTCAGCAAAATTCAGCCGAACCTCGAACAGCCAATGTTCGGGTCGAACCGATGGTCGACCCGAACCGTTCGATCATCCCTAATTATAATGACATTTCCCATCCTTGCTGCCAATCCTATCTGTAAAAGGAGGTCTGCCTCCCCCTCCTCCCTCAGGTTGAGGGGCCTATAGCATACGCCCAATATTACCTTCCCCACAGTGCCTTCCCTTTGAAGTTCTACCCATAGGGATTCTGCCTCGTCCATAGCTCCATTATTAATATCATCCCTCATATTTACCTGTATACTGTTCTTAATATACAGACATACCCCTCCCCCTTTTTTACCTTCTCTATCTCTGCGATAAAGGGAATACCCCTGAATGGTCGCCATCCAGTCATGAGAGCTGTCAAACCAAGTCTCAGTTATCCCCACAAAATCTAAGTCCTCCTCAAACATCAGCAGCTCCAGCTCTCCCATCTTGTTGGCCAGGCTTCTGGCATTGGTATACAAACCTCTTAATTTCTACCGGTTACATATATCCTCATTTGATGTTTTTAGGCTGCTTTCTTGATTTTTCCCCATACCCCCCCTGGGTTTAGGAGCTCCGAACACCCTACTGCTAATGCCCCCATTTCTGCCCTCTGAATCTTGCTTTCCACTGTCTAATTCTACATCTGTACCCTCCCCCCATCACCTAGTTTAAAAGCCCCTCTAACTTTTCGGCCATCTTCTCACCCAGTACGTTTGCACCCTCCCCATTTAGGTGCAATCCGTCCCTACCAAAGAGCCGGTGGCCCACTGAGAAGTCGGCCAGTTCTCCAGGAACCCGAAACCCTCCTTACTACACCAGCTCCTCAGCCACTTGTTAACTTCCCTAATCTTCGCTGCCTCTCTGGTGTGGCTTGAGGTACAGGTAGTATTTCTGAAAATACTACCTTGGAGGTCCTAGTCCTCAACTTAGCTCCTAAGTCCCTGAAATCATTTAGGACTCTCCATCTTCCTCTGCCTATGTCATTGGTACCCACGTGTACCATGACAGCTGGGTCTTCCCCAGCCCCACCCAATAATCTGTCCACCCGATCCGCGATAATGCTTCTCAAGTTAATGATATATCCCACCGGGTGGCACACCACCTGAACTGTTAAAGAATTCCACCATACACACCTGCCCTCCACCAAAATCAAGACTCTTACCAAATGGTTTTGATCCCCAATTACAAAGATCAAACACACATGAGAAGTAATGGACCCCTCTGGGTGTCTCTAAATGGGATCAGTATGGTCCACTGGGTTTCAACATATGATATTCCCCAATACCAATGCCACAACTTTGGATCCAACTCAGACAGCCGCCATAGAGGAAAAGGAACATAGGCCACACATAGCGTGAAAACTGCTAACACACGTTTATTATTAAAAACACATGGTACTCTCATGATTCAGGACAATAAAAAGAATTCAAACCCCACGGAGCTTCGCTTACAGCCGACATCAGCAGGCATGAAAGATGTCACACAATTGTGGTCCTGCCCAACTAGTTTTGCATCACAGCGCGTTGTCAGGGGAACAGGAGGCCTCAAGGGCTTTTTTTTTTTGCTCGTCAAAAGTGCAAAATGTGCCAAACTATTGGTGGACAAACCCATAGGACCAAATCTTTCTCCTCACAGGCGACCCTCAGGTCATTTAATATTGAGTATTTTATCCCATGAAGTACTAAAAGTGTGGTATACCTTTTAGAGTGCCCATGCAAAATTCAGTACATGGGCAGGACCACTAGGGCATTAAAAATTAGGATTAATGAGCATATAAATAATATTTTAAAGGGCTTCAGGAGACCACAGTTTATCTAAACATTTCCGGTCCCACCATAACAAAGATCCCTCTTCTTTAAAACTGAAAGGGATACAGTAGATTTCTACTCTCCTCATTGGAGAGGTAGCAATATGTTAAGAGGTATATACAAACTTTAAACTTGTTGGATTTACCAGCTTAGAACTTTTAGACCACATGGTCCTAATATTGAGTTGGACCATAACTACTTTATTATTAACAGCTAAAATAGGGTCTCTATCTAGGTTCATAATATTGAATATATACAGTGCCTTGCGAAAGTATTTGGCCCCCTTGAACTTTGCGACCTTTTGCCACATTTCAGGCTTCAAACATAAAGATATAAAACTAATTTTTTGTGAAGAATCAACAACAAGTGGGACACAATCATGAAGTAGAACAAAATTTATTGGATATTTCAAACTTTGTAAACAAATAAAAAACTGAAAAATTGGGCGTGCAAAATAATTCAGCCCCTTTACTTTCAGTGCAGCAAACTCTCTCCAGAAGTTCAGTGAGGATCTCTGAATGATCCAATGTTGACCTAAATGACTAATGATGATAAATAGAATCCACCTGTGTGTAATCAAGTCTCCGTATAAATGCACCTGCACTGTGATAGTCTCAGAGGTCAGTTTAAAGGGCAGCGAGCATCATGAAGAACAAGGAACACACCAGGCAGGTCCGAGATACTGTTGTGGAGAAGTTTAAAGCCGGATTTGAATACAAAAAGATTTCCCATGCTTTAAACATCCCAAGGAGCACTGTGCAATTGATAATATTGAAATGGAAGGAGTATCAGACCACTGCAAATCTACGAAGACCTGGCCGTCCCTCTAAACTTTCAGCTCATACAAGGAGAAGACTGATCGGAGGTGCAGCCAAGAGGCCCACGATCACTCTGGATGAACTGCAGAGAACTACAGCTGAGATGGGAGACTCTGTCCACAGGACAACAATCAGTCGTATAATGCACAAATCTAGCCTTTATGGAAGAGTGGCAAGAAGAAAGCCATTTCTTAAAGATATCCATAAAAAGTGTCATTTAAAGTTTGCCACAAGCCACCTGGGAGACACACCAAACGTGGAAGAAGGTGCTCTGGTCAGATGAAACCAAAATCGAACTTATTGGCAACAATGCAAAACGTTATGTTTGGCGTAAAAGCAACACAGCTCATCACCCTGAACACACCTGAACTGTCAAACATGGTGGTGGCAACATCATGGTTTGGGCCTGCTTTTCTTCAGCAGGGACAGGGAAGATGGTTAAAATTGATGGGAAGATGGATGGAGCCAAATACAGGACCATTCTGGAAGAAAACCTGATGGAGTCTGCAAAAGACCTGAGACTGGGACGGAGATTTGTCTTCCAACAAGACAATGATCCCAAACATAAAGCAAAATCTACAATGGAATGGTTCACAAATAAACATATCCAGGTGTTAGAATGGCCAAATCAAAGTCCAGACCTGAATCCAATCGAGAATCTATGGAAAGAACTGAAAACTGCTGTTCACAAATGCTCTCCATCCAACTTCACTGAGCTCGAGCTGTTTTGCAAGGAGGAATGGGCAAAAATTTCAGTCTCTCGATGTGCAAAACTGATAAAGACATACCCCAAGCGACTTACAGCTGTAATTGCAGCAAAAGGTGGCGCTACAAAGTATTAACTTAAGGGGGCTGAATAATTTTGCACGCCCAATTTTTCAGTTTTTTATTTGTTAAAAAAGTTTAAAATATCCATTAAATTACGTTCCACTTCATGATTGTGTCCCACTTGTTGTTGATTCTTCACAAAAAAGTACAGTTTTATATATTTATGTTTGAAGCCTGAAATGTGGCAAAAGGTTGAAAAGTTCAAGGGGGCGAATACTTTTGCAAGGCACTGTAGAACATCCAATTTTCTCTTGTCAGTTTTATATATATATATATTTATATATATATATGTATAAAGTTTTTATTCCATATCATTTTGTTAATGTTTGTGTGTATATATATATATATTGTGACATAAGGAAAGGGGAAGTCGTCGAGGGGCGATATATTTCTCCTCGCTTTCTGTCCTATGTACAGGATTAGTGGAACCAATACCAGGTTTTTGAGGTGACTTTGGGTCTGAGCAGTCCAGTTCAGATTTTGTGTCTCTCATCTGGATTTTTTATTTCTTAATTAGGTCCAGGTGAGATAAAATGGGAAAGGCTGGAACATAATGTTGCTCTTGGCCTGGGACTCAGGAAGACAAAACCCTTTAAGAGCTACTGATCTGAAGTTTGCTGTATGAGAGAAAGAAAAGGTTTGCATTCTGTCTATTTTGTTGGTGACTGGGAGAAGCCCTTCACCTGTGAGTTTGGAAACTTAAACTGTTTAGTTAATGCCTGGTTGGCAAGGGTTTATTTTCTGTTTTGTTTTATTTTCATGCAACCTTATTAATAAAACTGGCTACAAAGTCAGCTTTTAAGAAAAGTCGTGTCTTTGGACTGCATTTTTCTCTCCCCCACGATAAATATATATATCTACAGTATTTGCATCATTTTACACATTTTGTAAAGATTTTTCCAGTACATGTGTATTTTGTTAAGATTTTGCCCAGTACAGAAGTGCACTATTATTTATGTATATGTTTTCACATCACTTTTGGTATTCCGGTGATGCATAGGTGAAGCTCTTTGTTAATTTATTACAGTTCAATGCAGAAACACACTTGTTTAAAGGATTCATTTAATATCCAACTAAGATCTGCAGCAGAAGTTCTGAAGGCAATAAATCTACATCACAAAGACAATCAAACAAATGCTCCTTACTGCACAAAGTAAGAAAAGGGGATCTGTGACTAACAAAGCTCAATATACTTCATGTATTTCTGATGTCAGCTCTGTTTGACTCAGAGGTAGAAAATCAGTGTCACCGACAACCTTTCCAACCCAAAAAATATATAAATGGGCAGATGGATTTTCTATGTTTTGTGTGCTTCACAATCTCACTAATCTCCTAAATTTTTTTTTTTTTTTTTTTTTACTTGGAATGTCTCTTTATATAATGTATTTAAAAACATACAAGGTAAAATTAATGGTTTTGTAGCATTTAACATAAATTATGTCTTTCTCAGTTGGATACGCTAGAACAAATAGGGGAATCATTCAGTGGGATGGCTCGATGTCCTTATGATCCAAAACATGGAAATGTTGCTCTCTTTGCAGGTAAGCCCTCTAAAAATGTTATTCTTTTAATTCTGTCTCATTTACATTTAACATTTTAGCATATTAAACTGAATGTGTTAATTGTCATACAAATGTACCCTCAGCTAATATAACAAAGAATATACGGTATATTAAAGAATCTATAATTACAGTTTTATCAAACTAGGTTTACCCACTGCCCTCTCATTTTGCTTGTTAGTGCTTAACCCCTTCCTGCTGGCTCTGCTCTTGAGTTTTTTTCTGTAAATTTGTTTCTCTCCCTACAGTTCTTCCTATACTCCTTGCCCCAGCCTGTATATTTTTTTCATATCTCTCCCCCATTGCTCTGTCTTCCTGACACCTCCCATGGGGTGAATAATTTACTGTTCCACCATTCTATAGCTGCCTGTTATCTTGTCCCAGTGCAGTTTAGTGTGCTTTATGTAGCTGGGCTTCCCACTCCTCTCCCCCACACTGCTTCCTGACCTATGCAACTTTGCTTAGCTCAACTCCTTCTATTTAACCATTTACTAACTGATCTGGCAGTTGTAAGCTACATGTATTATCTTGTATCTATAATAGGGCTTACCTGTAGGTACAGTGAATATCTCCTAAATGTAGCAGCCGGTGATAGCACCAGCGCATATGCACTGCGCTCTCAATGGATGACATACCATACTGTGCTCTGACCATGACACCTGCGTGCATGCGTGTGAGTTACATCATTGCAGTTTGGCCAAATGACTGGAGGCCAAGAACCCAGAGAGTAGACCAGATGAAGATGGAATCCCTCTTAGTAGTGACAGCACACTGCTGAAGAGATCTGTTTTTTAGGTTAGAAAAATATAATTAAGGGCTCATTCCCACAGGTACTCTGGCTGTGTTAGGAGGGGGGGGGGGGGGTTTGGGCTGGAGCCACCTGTCATTCTATGGGGATGCAGCGCCTGTACGAACACAGCCACAGGCCCCTATTGGACAGGTATGTAGGTGAGCAGTCCCCAAATGCACACTGTCTGTGTTCGGGCCGTACACCTGCACCCCCACGCCTGTCAAATTAGGCCATGCAGATGTGTTTGTACAGCTCCAGGTGGCTCAAGCCACATAAATGAACCACTGATTTACACTGTACAGACCACAGCACCCCTGTTGCTTGGGCCCCAAGACCTCATTCACACACAGATTTATTTATCAACTCACTTTCATCTTTTATATTTAGCAGGAATTCTGTGAGTTAGGTTGTATTTTTTTCAAAATATAGCTTTAATATTTTCTTGGGGGGGGCCTGTCACGTTTTCTGTATGGAGCCTCGTGATTTCTATCAGCAGCCCTGAGCACAGAAACCAGCAGGAACTGGAAAGCTCCCTATGCATACTTGGTATCAGGAGCTTTCTTATAATAAATAAATATAATATTTATTATAATAAATAAAACTTATAATAAAGAGAAAACTCATCTCTTATGTTTAGACAATATATGCTTATCTGAGAGCCCAGCTTTATCCCTTCCCGACACCGCCTATTCGCTCTTTAAGAGGTTCTAAATTCCGGGAGGTGGAGGCAGGCATTCTGATCATGTGAACGGTGTGATTGGTAATCACAGCTATGTTAAATAATGGCCTATGGTAAATGGTTATAGATAAGTTTTCAACAGCATTACATATGTGGAGCTAACCAATGGAGGAGCCGCTTGGTATAACGGTTCTCTGTCCTTTGTCACAACTCAGAACATCTACATCCCCTGTTTAACCGCTTGCCGACTGCGCACAGTATATTTACTGCGGCAGTCGGCCCCGGCCAGGCAGAGTGACGTAGGTCTACGTCGCTCGCCTGTCACTCCTTCCAGAGCCAATAGCGGGCGGGCGCGCGCCCGCTGAGGCGCGCGCCCGCCTCGGCTCGTTCACGGAGGAGTGCGGGAGTGTGACTGGCGGACCCGATGTCCGCCGGTCACACTACGATCGTCGGTACAGCGGGAGAAAGACAGAGCGGCTTGTGTAAACAAGCCACCTGTCAGTTCTCCCTGTGTAAAAGTGAAGATCAGACAGTTCTACTATGTAGAACTGTTGATCTTTGTTTTTACACTAGTAGACCTGTCCCTGCACAGTTAGAATCACGCCCCTAGGACACACTTAACCCCTCCCTGTCCAATACTGTTAACCCCTTCCCTGCCAGTGTCATTTTTGCAGTAACAGTGCATATATATAGCACTGATTACTGCAGTAATGTCACTGGTACCCCCAAAAGTGTCACAAATGTCAGTCAAGGGTCCGATCTGTCCGCCGCAATGTCGCAGTACCGCAAAAAAAATCGCAGATCGCCGCCATTACTCGTTAAAAAAAAAAACACCAAAAATGACAAAAATCTTTCCCTTTGTTAGTAAACGCGATAACTTTTGCGCAAACCAATCAAAATACGCTTTTTGCGATTTTTTTTTTTTTTTTTTTTTTTTTTTTTTTTTTTTTTTTTTTTTTTTTTTTTACCAAACATAGGTAGCGTAAAACAAATTGGCCGAAAATTTTAAAAAATTTTGATTTTTACATTTTTTTTTTGGGGAATTTCATATAAAAAAAAGTGAAAAATATTGTTGTTTTTGCAAAAATTACGCTCTTTTTTTGTTTATAGCGCGTGATCAAAAAATCGCACAGGTGATCAAATACCACCAAAAGAAAGCTCTGTTTGTGGGAAAAAAAGGACGTGAAATTCGTTTAGGTACAGCGTCGCACGACCGCGCGATTGTCCGTTAAAGTCACGCAGTAAAAAATCGCAAAATAACCCCTGGTCTTTTAGCAGGAAAATCCTCCGGTGGTAAAGTGGTTAAGGTAAAGGGGTTGCTGAAAGCACAAGTATTAATATCTTACAGACAACTGTGTTAGGGTATTAGGAAATAATCACCACACTGCTCAGCTGTAAGTAATGTGAGTATATTGTCACAGGATATTGTCACAGGTTAAAAGTAAATTGCAATGGACCAATATACGAGGGGCGTTCAAGTCAAACTGAAACTTTTAATATTACAGGTGCAGTAGTAAGTGCTACTAAGCAAGTAGTTACTGTTAGGTGGCGCACATGTCGCAGGCCAGGCCAGAAACCAGTAATCAAGATGGCAGATGGTGTTAGTGCATGCATGGAACAGCATGTGGTGATGACATTTCTTGTGAAAAAAGGTGTAAAACCTGCAGATATCGACAGAAAACTTCAAGCACAGTACGGTGATGAAACACTCAGCCACAGGAACACATTAGAATGGTGTAAACTTTTCAAAGATGGCCATACATTTGCCAGTAATGAACCCAGCCGTGGTGGTTCCCAGCCTACAGTAGTCATTCCTGTGAACATTCAGCGCGTGAAACCCCTGTTCATGGATAATCAACGCATAACATGGATGTCTACAGAAGACTTAAAGCACAGTATGGCGATGAGACGCTCAGCCACAGTAAGACTGATCCTGGATAATTGACGCATAACCTGTTGTGATACTGCTAATCTTTCTATGGGAACAGTGAACACAATCCTTCACTAACAGGTATGGCCACATCCCCCTTAGAACTCCGACCTTGGTCCGAGTGATTTCTACCTGTGTGGATCCCTAAAGGGGTTCCTCGGAGTCTAGTATTTCAGCACTTATGATGAAGTAAAGCAGTCTGTCCTAGGATCGTGCAGGCGTAATGACAAATCTTTCTATGCCGAAGCTTTCCAGGCATTAGTTTAAAACTGGGATAAGTTTGTAAATGTAGCAGGGGAGTATGTTAAAAAATAAATGCAGTTTCCAGTCCGTGAAATTTGTTCTGTTCTATAAACTCAAAAGTCCAGGTTTGACTTGAACGCCCCTCATACAGAAGCAAGTGGAAGAAACATTTACTTGTACACTGAATGAGGTAATTAAGAGGTTATAGCAGCTCACTCCAAATTACTCTACCACTAAAACAAGATAACTCAAGAAAGAACAGTATCAGTAATGAACAGTTTCTGTCTCAGTGTACTCTATATATAATATTTAATTAATGAGTGATACCTCTGGCTATTCCTAACTCAGTTCAAGGTGAAGCAGTTGGTGGTATCTGACCCCTTTAGCTGGCTCATCGGTAGGGTCCAGTCTTTATGGTGGTGCAGTTCTGTAAAGTAGTTCTAAACTCTGCATGCAGCGATATATTTTTTTTTTTTTTTTCACTACAAGGTAGATAGACAGTCTCTCTTGGCATGGCCGAGCAGCAGAAATGGTTGAACGCTTCTACCATCCTCTCTGCTGGGAATCTGTGCTTTTATCCTGCAGGTGTCCTTCTTATCTCACCTGACTATCTCTGCTACACTGCCAATAGTCCTGCTGACTCCTGCGAGCATGTCTAAATAGCTTAAAGATAATCGATCCTAGGCCTAGGACATGGGCTGAAATGGCACCCTACCACGAGGGGGAAGTAGGAGGCTGCACAAAAGCTCTTCTCTTGGGCACTAGTCAAAGACTCTCCTATCTCTCACATTAAGCCAGAGGATTCCTCGGGAGGTCAGTCAAAAGCGGAAGACACTGTTCCCCTGGAGGATGCAGTCGGATCCTCTCTGGACTGGAATACTGTGAGTACACCATCTTTGCAATGCCTCCTGTACCCCCTGAAGACACAAAAGAATCCGATCCTACACCATCGGACATTCTTTCTGCTGTCACCTCCTGCAATTCCTCCATCACAACTGTGACGGTATCACTGTATCTCACCGCCTTGTAATTCCTTAATCCCCAATAGTTGAAGAATCCCCAATTCGCCAAATAAGAAATCGCTGGTATCGCTGAATAATTCCACACATGAGCCAAAGCTGAATGCTGGAATGCCTTTTCTCGAAGCAACCACAGGCATTTAAAACTACAATTTCTTTTATCCCCTGCCCCCATGCAAGGGAGACACCCACAACAAATACACATTAACCAATAACACAAAGGTTACAATCCACATAAAATCCTCCCTTCTGTCTGGGATGTAATTATAGTAAATAATGCGGACAGACATAAAAGGGCATCCTTCACAATGGCCTCCCTTTTTCTCCCTGCTTCGGCAGACCCGGTTAGACCTTTTCTGGTCTAATAGGGGCTGGCGGTGCTCCAGGCCTAGTCAGATAGTAAGTCAGTTTGCCTTGACAGCCCATCCGCGTTGCCGTTTTGCTTGCCAGGGCAGTAATGAATGGTGAAATCATAGGGGTGGAGGGCAAGGCTCCACCGTAACAATGAGCATTGTCTCCAGCGACCTGGTTGAGCCAGACCAAGGGGTTGTGGTCAGTAAGGAGAGTGAAGGCATGGCCATACAGATGGGGGGGGGGGGTGAGTTTTTTGAGGGCCCAGACCAGCGGCAGGCACTCTTTCTCAATTTCCGCATAACTGACTTCCCTTGGCAACAATTTCCGACTCGGGTAGATCACCGGGTGCTCTCCCCCATCCTCACCGACCTGGCTTGGTACTGCCCCCAGTCCAAACATTGAGGCATCTGGGTCTCAGTTGGTTGTGGGTGGCTCTCGGCAGCATGACTTTGGGCTCGGGTGGTCACGGCTTGTACTTCTTGTGGAGAAGTGGTTGCAAAAGCGGAAGTCAAATGGCCAATATCATTGCCCAACACTACCTCGGCGGGAAAATCTCTCACTACCCCAACCTGTACGTTGCCCGCTCCGGCAAACCAGTCCAGATGTACCTGAGCAGTAGGAATCCGGTCCACTGCCCCCCCTGCCACTCGCACAGCAATTGATTTCCCCGGTCTCTCTTTGTTGTCAATGGGGTGCCTTTGTACCAAAGTTATGGTAGCGCCACTGCCTCGTAGTCCTCGGGCTGTTTTCCCATTAATCATCACCAGCTGACAATGATGTTTGTGGTTGTCCGTGATGGCGGATTGAACACTAAGGGCTTCATACAAGTTACCCAGGGGTTCTTCCTGGAATTCTTTGGCATCCCAAACAGAGGGTACTGGATGATCCACACAGTGAACTGCCGCCCGGGGTTGAGGGAAACCAGTAACAACAAAGAGCAGAGCCGCTCAGGTGTTAGTTCAATGGGTGGTGCTGGTCAGATCCGCCGTCCAAGCAATGAAGAATCCAAGAAAGTAGACCACACTCAGGAAAAGTAAGATGAAAACAATCAAAACTCCTTTATTCTTCTTCAGTGCAACAGACAGACAGTACAATGCACATAACAGACGTGCCGGGTTAGCGCGTTTCACGAATTAGATCGCTTACTCATAACCATACACAGAGTGATTTGATTGTTTTCATCTTACTTTTCCTGCGTGCGGTCTACTTTCTTGGATTCTTCATTGAGGGAAACCAGGTCGGGTCCAGCTGGTTCTGGGAGGCTCCAATGGACAGTTGTTCCGAATATGCCCCACTTGGTTACACCGATAACAAATGATGCCATTGTTGGGTGGCCGGAAATAGCGAGGTGTAGCTGTCACCGGCCTGCTGGGCTGTTGGTACCTGGGGAGGGCTGAAGGTACTGTGGGACGTGGAGGTTGGGTTCTTGGAGTAGGTGCTGTAGCTTTCCGAGTATCTGCATACTCGTCTGCCAATTTGGCAGCCTCTGGTAGGGAAAGGGGCTTGCAGTCTCTTACCCACTCTTTCACCTCTGCTTGGATGTGGTCGTAAAACTGCTCCAGTAGTACCAACTGCAGGACGTCATCCAGGGTTGAAGCTTGGTGTAAGGGACCGTTTCAGCAGACAAGGGGTTAAAATCCGTTTAGGCGATATGCCCCTTTCTGAGAGACAGGCACAGCTACTTGCAGGACACCAAACTCCCGAACTGGATACAAAATAGCACTCCAACCTGGAACCTCACGAATAGCTGCTAGCAGACGAACAGGAAAAGCATACATCAGCTTACACTCCTAGCAATCAGTCTCCAACAGCATACAGTGAGTCCCCCCAAGAACGAGACAAGGCTCTGTGTGAGGTTCAAGCAGTGGTCTGACTTAGAACTGTTTATTAAATCCACACAAACACATTATATACACTATCAGGTAATGTGAGTCTCATTGCATTAGCATATGCAGATAGATTTGTAAACAGGCACAAAATAACACTAAACTAATTATCTAGCCACCTGGCCAGAACAATGCAAGGTCATTAGCATGTAAGAATGGAACAGGAATACTTAGCACACCCGACAATAGGTGAATGCAAAGCCACCTCAGACCAAAAGCAACATTTTCATAAGTTCTAAAATATGCATCACATTCAAATAAATCATAGAAATCCCTCCAGGGGTTAAAAAGTTAGACGGAAGTCCTTTTCTGACCGACCGCAGGCACATTTTCATGCCCAAATACAGTCTTAAAGGGGTAAAAGCCCCTAGGTCCATAGTCATATTGCAGGAGGCAAGCAACCAGGCTTCTCCAACGCCCAGTGGCGAGATTGGTCTCGTCACATTTCTCCCCTTTTCCAAACAGACTAACAGGGTATCTGACCTTCTGCCGGTCAGTGCCCTTGTTAGTCCAGCAGCCCACCCACAAAACAGAGACAGCAGTACAGCCCACCCAAAATAACTGGTTGCTACACCTCGGTAGAAGAGAAATTTGTCCATGTCCAGGTGCCTCACCTTGGCTGTGTGAGAGACTGGCAGACTGCCTTGGTGGGTTGCTGAGTGGGCAGAGACCAGCGGTACTCTGCCCTGGTGCCAGCGCTACCACAGAAGTAGCCTGGTTGGAGACGGGTTGTTGGAGGGGGAGACCGACTGTCTCCCCTTTAGATACACCACCATGCTGCTGTGGGGGAAGACCGACTGTCTTCCCTTTGGCTAAACAGCCCTGTTGCTGTGGGATGGAGACTGGGCTCCCAATTCCCAACGAATCCATCTGCTGCTGGGGGACAGGACCAACTGTGTCTGCCCCCTGTAACTCAGCCTGCCGCTGGGGAGGGAGGATGCTGCTCTCCTCTCCCTGTACTTCACACTGCCTTCCTGGCATATCACTTTGCTGCTGGGGGGCAGGAACAACTACCTCTGCCCCCTGTAACTCAGCCTGCCACTGGGGAGGGAGGATGCTGCTCTCCTCTCCCTGCACTTTACACTGCCGCTGGGGAATGGAGACTGGGCTCCCAATTCCCTGCAGGACCGGTGGAGAGACCTCGGTCCCATCTCTACCGGCCACCTGGGGTTCTTCCCAGTAAAACTTTACCATCTCGTCCCCTCTGAATGGGTCTGGCTCTGGGTCTGTCCTGCTGCTCTCCTGCTGAGCCTTCTCATAGTATTGGAACAGCTGCTGGTAGCCCTGTTCTAGCTCCATCTCTCAGGTCACCAGGTGGACCAGGTCTTGCTCAATTTCGTGAGTGTCATCCCAGTCATACCTGCTCTCCCTCCACTCCAAGAGATCACTGTATCAGGCTTGTGTAGGGCTCCCAAATTCTAGCTCTGAAAAAGACTCCCATAACAAGCCAGGGCCATCAAACTCCTCTCCCTCTGGCTTGTCATGCTCGGTTGTCCAGGGCAGGTACTGTGCCCCATACCACCAGAGCGCCTGGTAGGCATCCTCCAGCCACATCTCCTGCCATACCCAGAGCTCCAATTCCTTTACCCATTCCTCCAGGGGCTGCTCTCCCAGGAAGGGCATCTGCAGGGCTAGTCGCTTCTGCAGTCGCTGGTCTTCCTTGGGGAGTCTCTCGCCCCGCTGGTATTCCACCATACCCAGTGCCTGGTACCAGATGCCTTTACGGACTGCATCTCGGTCATCCATGGCACCCTCATCGAACTCCACTGCTGGTTCCATGCTGGTGCTGTCAGGGTCGCTGTACTGGGACATGCGTTGCCCTCAATTGTAAAATCCAGAGCAATGGTGTCTCCTGTAGCTGTCCTTCTGGCTGTAGGAACGATCCCGCCGCTTGCCACCAATTGTAACGGACCGTTTCAGCAGACAAGGGGTTAAAATCCGTTTAGGCGATATGCCCCTTTCTGAGAGACAGGCACAGCTACTTGCAGGACACCAAACTCCCGAACTGGATACAAAATAGCACTCCAACCTGGAACCTCACGAATAGCTGCTAGCAGACGAACAGGAAAAGCATACATCAGCTTACACTCCTAGCAATCAGTCTCCAACAGCATACAGTGAATCCCCCCCCCCCCCCAAGAACGAGACAAGGCTCCGTGTGAGGCTCAAGCAGTGGTCTGACTTAGAACTGTTTATTAAATCCACACAAACACATTATATACACTATCAGGTAATGTGAGTCTCATTGCATTAGCATATGCAGATAGATTTGTAAACAGGCACAAAATAACACTAAACTAATTATCTAGCCACCTGGCCAGAACAATGCAAGGTCATTAGCGTGTAAGAATGGAACAGGAATACTCAGCACACCCGACAATAGGTGAATGCAAAGCCACCTCAGCCCAAAAGCAACATTTTCATAACTTCTAAAATATGCATCACATTCAAATAAAACTTACATTTTCAGAATCAGCATACTTCAAATGCAAACATAACCAAAAATCATAGAAATCCCTCCAGGGGTTAAAAAGTTAGACGGAAGTCCTTTTCTGACCGACCGCAGGCACATTTTCATGCCCAAATACAGTCTTAAAGGGGTAAAAGCCCCTAGGTCCATAGTCATATTGCAGGAGGCAAGCAACCAGGCTTCTCCAACGCCCAGTGGCGAGATTGATCTCGTCACACTTGGCAGCTGGTAATCCAATGGGTAGCTGATTGTTGCAGGCGACAGGCCCATTCTGCGTAAGAGTCCTTTTCCAGCTTACGGGAATCTCTGAACTTTTGCCGGTATGCCTCTGGAGTTATTGCATACCGAGCGAGTAGGGCTTCCTTAACCCGGGCATAGCTGTGAACGTCTTCCCAGGGTACCGCTCAGAAGGCATCTGCTGCTTTGCCAGATAGCTTCCCTGCGAGTATGGAAACCCGGTCTTCTACTGGTACTCGATGTAGGATACACTGACGCTCAAAGTCTGTCAGGTACCCATCAATTTCACAGTCCTTTTTCGTCAAATGCTTTAAATGCACTGAAGGGAACCTTTTCTGGAGTCCCCAGTGCTGCTGGGTCCGCTCGGGAAACTTACGACTGCTTGCTGTGTCTCTGCCAGTTTTAACTGTAGCTCCAGCTGTGCTTTTTGTGTATTTTCCTCCGCTATGATTTTCATCACCTGCATGATGATCTCTGGCGTTTGGGTTCGGTCCAAACCATGCCAGTCTCTCTCGCATCCCCCGCTTCGTGGGAGATTCAGTTTCCCGAACTGTCGGTATATCCATCTCCCGAAAGGCCGGTATTTCGGTTTCCTGACCGATCGTTACTGCCTCAGCCATGCTACCTCGATCTAGCTCCATCAATTCGGCTATAATGACCCGCTTAGCCTTGCAGCCTGCACTTTTCCCCCAAACTTCCAATAGTTCCTTTAATGTGTTGCGCTTGAGCCGTGTGTACCAGCTCTCCATTCGCTGTGCACCCGCTTCCTTTGGATTCTTCGTTTAGGGAAAAAAAGGAAAATCCTGCCGCTGCCAACCAGTTGTGACGGTATCACTGTATCTCACCGCCTTGTAATTCCTTAATCCCCAATAGTTTAAGAATCCCCAATTCGCCAAATAAGAAATCGCTGGTATCGCTGAATAATTCCACACATGAGCCAAAGCTGAATGCTGGAACGCCTTTTCTCGAAGCAACCACAGGCATTTAAAACTACAATTTCTTTTATCCCCTGCCCCCATGCAAGGGAGACACCCACAACAAATACACATTAACTAATAACGCAAAGGTTACAATCCACATAAAATCCTCCCTTCTGTCTGGGATGTAATTATAGTAAACAATGGTTAACATAATTATCACAGGCAGGAAAAATGCAGTTTTACCCGCATGCTGTAACTTTAAAACTATACATCCAATCTTTATACAAATACATATTCACAATCAATCCATTCAGGGGAACAACATATTAAAAAATGGCCTGAATCGGACCAGGGGTTCTAACATTAGTACCACTCTCTGTGGCCTGGCTGTACACATGGCTTGTCTGCCCAAAACCAGTTATACACAGTCTTTTGTCCTGGAGATAATTGAGAAGTGATCCACTCATCTCCCAAGGACAGAGGCTGACAAGTAGTGCTCTCCAAGTACTCGTGGCAACTCAGAAGAGGGGAGTTTTTCATAAACCTATAAACGAATCCTCAATATAGTCTTTTAAGCAGGGAGAGGAAACATGCGGACAGACATAGAAGGGCATCTTTCACAACAACCCCAGCATTGCCAATGTTGAGTTCCACCTGGTGGGTATGTCCCAAATAAGGGGGTTGGTGGGCAGGTTGAATTCACGTTGAATGTCAGATAAGCGAGCACTGGCAGTGTATGAATGCCAGAAATGGCAACAGACTTTTCTGGCCTGTCTCAGGAGATCTTATGAGCCTGGGTATCTGGTCAAATGCTGAACCACCAGATTCAGGACATGTGCCATGCATGGAACCTGTGTCAAGTGTCCCTGTCGGAGGGCGGTGCCATTGTCGCATACAACCATTCCTGGCTCAAGCTGTTGTGGTGTCAATCATCTCTGAGTCTGCCCCTGCAGAGCTGACAGAATCTCTGCCCTGGTGTGACTCCTATCCCCTAGACAGACCAACTGAAGCACGGCATGGCATCTTTTAGCCTGACTGCTTGCGTAGCCCCTTGAACGCTTAAGGAGCACTGCTGCTTCAGAAGACAATTGAGCAGAAGAGGACATGGAGGAGGAGGAGGTGGTAGAGTAGCCAGATGTGGCAGAACCAGCACCAGCTTTTTGGAAGTGTGGTGGCAAAACAAGCTGCAACACTGAACCCTGCCCTGCATCCTTCCCAGCTGCCAGCAGAGTTACCCAGTGCAACGTGAAGGAAATGTAACATCCCTGTCCATGCCTGCTGGACCAAGAGACAGCAGTAATGTGAACCTTCCTGCTGACTGCTCTGTCCAACGAGGCCAATACACTACCTTCCACATGATGGTAGAGAGCCGGAATGGCCTTACGTGAAAAGAAATGCCTTTTTGGTACATGCTACTGTGGTACAGCACATTCCACAAATTTGCAAAAGGAAGCAGAGTCTACCAGATGAAAAGGCAGCAATTGTAGTGCTAGCAATTTGGCCAAGCTAGCATTAAGACGCTGAGCATGTGGATGGCTGGGACAGTATTTATTTCTACGGTTCAGCAACTGGGGTAATGAAATTTGCATGCTGCTCAAATTAAGAAGGGTGTACTGTTAGCAGACTGGGTGCAAGTCTCTTTGGCACTCATTGCTATTCCATCATCCCTCTCAATGCAGGTTTTTGAGAAGACATGAGGTATAGTAGGGTTAGAGATCCCAGATGAGGAGCAAGGTGAAGTATGCTTGTTTTTATCTTGTGGCTCTTTCAGGTGCTGTTGCCAATGGATTGCATGGCAGGTTGTCGTATGTCTTGTCAAGCATGTGGTGCCCAAGCGGCTGGTGTTCTGGCCACGCTTGATCCACTTCAGACAGATGTTGCAAACAGTAACGCTGCGGTCTACTGCACATGTGTTTGAGAAAAGCCCATACTAATGAATATTTGGAAGTCCGCGGGGAGTTTGAAGCACCCTGCACCTGTGGAGCTCTGTGGTGTGATGCAATAGGTTGGCTACTCCTATGGCGGCCCCTGGAGCACATCCTGTCTCCTTGGAGTTGTGCCTCCTCCCCCTCACTTTCCTCTTCTACCCTGTCAGTCATCCAAGTACAGTCAGTTACCTCATCATCTCCTCCCTCCTCGTCACTGGAGCAAACTTGGCAGTATGCTGCAGCTGTGACAACATGACTGCTAGTTTCTTGTTCGTCATTGTCACCCCCTCTCTCTAGGCTCACGTTATTCCCTTCATCAACCTGGGAACCAACATTACAGCATTCAAATTGCTGCGCATCCTCAGCAGCATGTCACTGACACTATGATCGAATAGTTCAGATGACTCCTCCGTGCATGATGGTGGGGCAACAGAAGAAGGAGGAGCCTGTGGAACGGCCGCTTTGGCAACTGCGGTGGAAGGCAAACGAATATGAGCGTGGGTGTCAGAGGGCGAGGAGGATGAGGACGGCTTATTTATCCACTCCACCAACTCTTCTACATGTTGTGGCTAAATAACACGTCCAGCACTGGAAAAAAAAAGGACGGGCGTGCCCCGCCTGCAGAGAATGCAGCATGTCTGTGACCACCACTTTTCACTGTGGACACAGAGGCTGCTTGCTTGGATGTATGTTCTATGCTGAACTGACTGATAGATACTTAATGGCCTAATATATACTCAATTGTGATAGATAGATATGTATATAGATATAAATATATGCTCAATACTGAACTGACCGATAGATACTCAATGGCCTAATATATAATCAATTGTAATAGATAGATATCAATGTATGGTATATTGTCTATGGTATATACTGCACTGCTGAATATACTTCACTATCTGATCTCCTAAATTGCAAAAAACACAAATCTCTCTATCCCTGCCTAACTGACTGCTACTAGCAATGTCTTCTTAGACTACACTGCATTGTCTGTCTAATAAACTGCAAATCCCTTACCTCTCCCTGCCTCAACCACTTGCTATCTCACCCGCACAGTCATTCTACACACAGCTGCTGTGTGAGCAGCCTATAATTTTTCAAAAGATTTTTATTAGAAAGTCATATAAAACATTACAGATCATTTTCATCATACATCAAAACAGAGATATACAGTAGTTACAACCATATAGGAAAGGTATTACATAACAAGGTTGGCCTGAGAGCAAAAACAAATCAGATGAGCCAAGCTATAATATAACAGGAGAGGATAAGAGATGCTGTGTGGCTCAATTACCGGATCATAGTGCCCAGAACCTAGGCTGTATTCGTATCAACTCTTAGAATCCCAATTAGCCCATTTGGCCTGAAATATTGGCATCGAGTTTTGTACTGAATGAAAAACTTTTTCTGATAGCTTAATACTTTCCATACGGGAGAGTACCTGAGACCACACCAGAGTGTCCGACCTCCAGTTAAGGGCTATCATCCAGTGAATGGAGCACATCAATGTATGGATCAGTCTCCCTGTCTGGCATGGGACACCAGGAGCTTTAATAAAGAGTAGACAGATTTTTGGGGAGAGGGAAATGTTTGAACCAGCTATTTTCGATACAAGTTTTTGAGCCTGATCCCAAATGGGCTGCAAATAATTGCAGTTCCAAAAGAGATGAAGCAGAGTACCCTCCTCTGAACATCCTCTGAAACAAGAGGGAGAAACTGAGTCATAAAAAGAGTGTATTAGGGAAGGGGTTAGATACCATCTAGTAAAGAGATTCCCTACATGCACTAGAACGTGAACATCTGCGTAGATTACTCAACATATTATTCCATTCTAGAGTTGAAAAAGTACAGTTCAGGTCCTTTTCCCATTTAATCATATAACCCTGCTTCTCTGGAAGAGAGACGCCAACCAGATGAGAGTATAATGCGGATACAATACCCTTTTCTCTGGGGGAAGAGGAGCAAATGTTTTCAAATATAGTGAATGGCGGGTTAAGTTATATGGAGCCCTGTGACTGATAAAACTCCTTAATGCTCAAATAGTGGTCCAACTCTGATCTGGGGATCTTGTGCAATTTGATAAGTTGCTCAAGGGTACAGAGTGTGTTGCAGACTGAGATGGCTTTAAGAGAAACCAAGTCTCTAGAGATCCAAGGCTCCAAGTCTGTTTCATTTAATGGGAAAGAGGGAGAGTTAATATGATTCATGAAGGAAGCCAGAGGAGAGACCTGGGATATCATTCCAAAAGGGGATTTCAATCTAGACCAAAGTTGAATTAAATGATTGATAATTTTATTAGGAACTGCATTATATCCAGGCGGTCGCGGATTGTCCCAGAGTATGGCTTGCAGAGAGCATGGGGCAACCGAGGCTCGTTCAAATTCTAGCCAAGGGATGACATCATCCTTGGAACTCCATTGAGCCAGCTGCTGAAATTTAGCAGAGAGGTAATAAAGCCACAAGTCTGGGAGACCCAGACCGCCAAGAGACTGAGGGGCATGCAAAACATGTTTATTATATCTGGATTTTTTCCCACACCAGACAAACTTCGATACATCTCTTTGAAAGGATATATGTGTTTTTGGGACATTGATGGGGAGGGCATGGAAAAGAAATAACAACTTGGGGAGTATAATAATCTTCACTGCTAAAACTCTACCCAAGAGTGAAATATGAAATGTAGACCAAGTTTTTAACAAAGTTTAGTTTTTTAAACATGTTAGGGAAATTTAGCAAAAACAGGGAATCATAGTGAGGGGTGATATGCACTCCCAAATATTTAAATGATCTCAAACACCATGTGAATGAGAAACGTTCTCTAATGGAGACCTGCATCCAATTTGGTAGGTTGATCGGCATGAGAGAACATTTGGGGAGATTAACCCCCAGACCTGAAATAGAACTAAATTGTTGCAACTCCACTAATAGTTGAGGTAGGGATATATGGGGGTGGGATAAAAATAGTTTGAACTCCTTACCCTCTTTACGATAGCCACTAATTTTAGTATTGTTTCTGATGGAGGCTGCTAGCGGTTCGATTGCCAAGGCAAACAGAAGTGGGGAAAGGGGGCATCCCTGTCGAGTACCCCGTTTCAGGAGAAAGAAGTCTGAGTTGCATCCCAGAAGGCGTACCCTCGTTTGTGGGGATTCATGCAGGGCCCTGAAGCCATGTACGAATCCATCACCCAGACCATATCTCGGAAGCAGATGGTTCAAATAAGCCCAGCTGACGCTATCAAATGCCTTGTGGATATCCACAAGGCTTGTGGATATCCACAAGGCAAAGAGGATGAGAGTGTGAGCAGCCTTTATATAGTGTGGGGCATGTACTTAGCCCCTGAGCCATGATTGGCTAAAGGCAGCCTGTCTTTGTCCAGTCATGGCAGAGATGATTTGATTGGCCAAAGCATGGAGGTCAGGGTGCATGCTTTGGCCAATCACATAATGCACTACACATACATGCGCAGTGCATTATGGATGCAGGCGTTCAAATTTCCCATGAAGAAGCACATTTGTTCATCATTCGACGAACGAGCGAACAGCCAACATTTGAGTCGAGCTTACGTTCAACTCGAACTCCAATCTCATCCCATCTCTTTACTAAATTACTAGCCTCCAGACTCAAAGTAGGTTTTATCACCTCTAGAGAAGCGAGAGAAAATACGACCAAGGCCCTTCATTTAGTTCACCTAGCTAACCATACACAAACCCCCTGCATATTTCTCAGTACAGATGCTGAAAAGGCATTTAATAGGGTCAGCTGGGACTTTGTTTAGTCTTACGCTCCATGGGCTTTGGGGAACAAATGCTCCATTGAGTCCTAAGTATTTATTCATTCCCACGTGCCTCGGTAAAAGCCAATGGAGTCTTCTCAGACCCATTTGATATATCCAATGGCACGCGCCAGGGATGCGCTCTCTCGCCCCTACTTTTTGCCTCGTCTCTGGAACCCTTTCAGAACACCATACGTTCCAATCCAGATATCTCTGGTATACAAGTGGGGGAAACTTCTCATAAAATCTCAGCTTATGCTGATGACCTCCTATTCTCCCTTTACATCTCCACATATATCCCTTCCCAACCTCATAGCTGAATTTGAACGGTACATCTCCAACCTTAAAAGTTTGAAGTCCTGGGAATATCCATCTTCCTCCTCGCTACGCTCAAACCTTCAAATTAATTTTTATTTTAAATAGACTTATCCCTCCGAACCCAGCAGCTATCTTCAACCTAAGTTTCCTCCTCCCTCCTTAGCAAAGTATGCACCCTACTAGAGTGATGGCAATCATATTTACATTCTTGGTTCTGTCGCTGCACTGTTCTTAAGATAAGTATTTTGCCGAAATTCCTCTACTTATCCCAGGCCCTACCCGTGTCCATCCCCCTGACCTTTTTTAAGCAAACCAATGCACTCTTCACTTAGTACATCTGGGTTGGCAAACACCCTATCCTTCTAAACCTCCCGAAGAACCAAGGTGGGATAGCTACACCAGATACCCACAAATACTACCAAGCAGCACATATGGGGAGACTCTTAGATTGGAGCAGATACAGCAGTTTTAAACTTTGGATATCAATTAAGCAGATTTATAGCACTGTGCCACTATGCAGAGCACCATGGTGCTTTAAGTCCCTCCAAACATCACTCAGATCTCACCCCACCATTGGCCCCACCTTCCGAATTTGCTCCACTATCTGCCTAACCCCCCCCCCCCTACTCCCCGGTCTTCCCCATCATAGGACACCCAAGCTTTACACCTGGCACCAAAGAGGGAAAACTTCGCTCTCTACTGAAACAGGGAATCTTCTAAGCCTCAAATTTTCTGGATTCACACTTATGGCCCTACATTGACAAACCCACATGGGAAATACAGATTAAACTTCTGGCAGGCCCTAACACTATCTTCAATCATTAGGCAATCCCTCAACCATTAGGCTCTACTCATATCACCTCCCATGGACTTTCTGATCACAGGCATAGCCAAATTGGAGAAGACATTAAATACAACCTTTGCATCGGCACAACGTCAAAATATTTTACATCTTGCACTCAGGAGACAAACTACTCACATACTGCTACTACACCCCAATAGCTCTCTTCTTTCTCTACTTCCCTGACACTTCAAGCTGCTCCTGGAGATGCTCCACATTTGTTTGAGCTGCCCAAAACCTAACCACTTAAGCCCTGGAAGATTTTACCCCCTTCCTGACCAGGGGGGTATTTTGTGATTCGGCACTGCGTGACTTTAACGGACAATTGCGCGTTCGTGTGACGCTTTACCCAAATTAAATTGACGTCCTTTTTTTCCCACAAACAGAGCTTTCTTGGTGGTATTTGATCACCTGTGCGATTTTTGTGCTATAAACAAAAAAAGAGCGCCAATTTTGCAAAAATAACAATATTTTTCGCATTTTTTCACATGAAATTCCCCAAAATAAAATGTAAAAATCTAATTTTTTTTAACATTTTAGGCCAATTTGTTTTCTGCTAAATATGTTTGGTTAAAAAAAAAAATCGCAATAAGCGTATTTTGATGGGTTTTGCGCAAAAGTTATTGCGTTTACTAACTAAGGGAAAGATTTTTGTCTTTTTTTTTTTTTTTTTTTATTTGCGGGACTGCGACATTGCGGCGGACAGATTGTATGTAAACTTCTGGAGGGGATGATAGGGGACTATATCGTAGAGTTTGCTAAAGACAACAACATCATCAGCAGTAATCGGCACGGGTTTACAAATGGGCGTTCTTGTCAAACCAATCTCTTAACATTCTACGAGGAGGTGAGCTAGATAGGGGCAGACCAGTGGATGTGGTGTACTTGGATTACGCTAAGGCGTTTGATACAGTTCCCCACAAGCGCTTAATTTATAAAATAAGGTCTGCTGGTATCGACAGCAGGGTTTGCTCTTGGATACGGAACTGGCTATAAGGGCGTGTCCAAAGGGTGGTAATAAACAGCGCATACTCAGACTGGTCTGAGGTGGTAAGTGGGGTCCCCCAAGGCTCAGTCCTGGGACCAACCTTGTTCAATTTATTCATAAACAGCATTGAGGTCGGGCTCAGTAGTTCGATATCAGTTTTTGCAGATGACACAAAATCGGGCAGGGCAATAACTGCACAGCATGAAGCAGATATCCTACAGAATGACCTGGACAAAATAACGGAGTGGGCAACGACATGGCAAATGAAATTTAATGTGGAGAAGTGTAAGGTGTTGCACTTGGGGACTAAAAACATAAAAGCACAATACACGTTAGGAGGGGAACCCTTGGGGGAATCAATAATGGAGAAAGATCTGGGAGTCTTGGTTGATGATTAGGCAATAGCATGCAATGTTAAGCGGCAGCTGCCAAAGCCGGCAGAATATTAGCATGCATAAAGAAAGGGATGTATTCCAGAGATAAGACTATAATGCTTCCACTTTATAAAACTCTGGTCCGATCGCATCTGGAGTATTCTGTCCAGTTCTGGTCGCCAGTCCTCAGGAGGGATGTGTTGGAGCTGGAGAGAGTCCAGAGAAGGGCAACTAAACTGATTAGGGGATTGGAGGACCTTAATTATGAAGAGCGTCTGCAATCGCTTGATTTATTCTCCCTAGAGAAGAGACGCCTGAGGGGGGACATGATAGCAATTTATAAATATCTCAATGGGGATCTCAGCTTAGAAAAAAAAGCTATTCAGTCGAAGGGATTGCATGAGGACTCGAGGGCATACAATGCGATTTAGAGAAGCGTTTTAATCTCAGGCAACGTGGGGGGTTCTTTACTGTTAGGGCTACAAGATTGTGGAATTCTCTACCACAAGAAGGGGTTTCTGCGGGAAGTATGGTGGCTTTCAAAAGACTCTTAGACGTACATCTCAAGGATCAGAACATTCAGGGCTATGTGAGTTGATTACAGCCACACACACCTACACAGGTTGAACTGGATGGACTATTGTCTTTATTCAACCTCACCTATCTATGTAACTATGTTTGGGTCATCCTTTTTTAAGTGATACCAGAGATACCGAAGGGGAAAGTCTGTGTATTCCTGGGTTGGAGAAGCATTGGTCCATATTATAAATGCCCAGTTACCTTTTGAGCTCTGGTGAGTGGATTCCCTCAGGGGGGCTGGAAGCACCGTCACTGTGTGGAGCACCATTGCACCTTTAAAATTGGCATCTTAGATATACAGCACTGTATATGAGCACGATCATAATTGTGGAAAGAAACCAACTATTTGGGCTATTGAAAAAATGAATGGTCTTATGGAAAAGGCCAAATACAGCGCTTGCTAATGAATCACTATTGGATAGCAATATCCATGCCAATCTCTGTGGTATGTATAAATAATCAATAAAAAGTGGTATAAATATAAGTTAAAATATCAAGTAAACAAATATAAAAATAAATCATCAAAACTCCCAATACATAATTAAATAGGTGCCACAATGTGCATAAGTGACTTGGTGAATGATATATAAAAATTAAAAAAAAAAAAAAAAATATATATATATATATATATATATATATATATATATATATATATATACGGTAGAAACGAATATAATCAACCGTATTATAATATGAACGAATTATGAATAAACAGTGACTGTAGTGCTCAAATATTAGTAAAAGTCCTCAGTGAAAGTGAGTCTTCAAAAATTCGAAGGTGCAAGTGCTCAGGCATGATTGGCCGTAACATCGATTCCTTGCCTCGTGTGAGTGAATAGATTGGATCACTTACCGGATCTAGTGGGTCCTATATGCCATATGGCATTAGAACCATTCAAGCTTAATAGCCCCCTGTGCTGAATAGGTTTCCCCTTAGTGGTCCTATGGGCTGGTGACTGCTCCTTTAGGCTCCGGGGTAAACTAACAAGTGTAGTAGGAAAAGGAGAAAAAAGGCTCCAAATAGTGTAGTAGTATTAAGATTAAAATAGTTTATTTCCCATATATCAGGTTCAAATGCAGAAAAAATGACAAATCACTGGTGGCTCCTCGCAGAGTGGCGAGCTAACTTCTGGCTTGCGTTCCACTCACATGACGTAATGGCGCTATGCTGTCCAAACTGACGCGTTTCGTCACTTCCGGTGACGTCCTCAGAGTTTGGAATGCATAGCGATGAACGGGATAATATAGTGGTAATTCTGCCCCTATCTCCACCCTTAATTATGCAGCCGGAAGGAAGAGGAATACGGAGGTGTCCCCACAGTATTAATTGATTTAGTATATAACCGCTTCACCCTCTAGTGTAACCCTTAGATTACAATACATGTATTAAAAATATATATAATAAACAACTGATCGTATTGTATATTACAGATAAATAGCAAAAAGGTTTGTACAAAAATTATTACTATTGAATATATAAAATATGAGGTTAAAAAGTATTAAAATTGCCCAAGATAAGTTATTAGACAGATATGTTAATTATATATTCACCCAAATATCTCTACAATTAAACTATAAATTACGTGATATAAATGCAAAGTAATATTAATAAAAATTATAGAAGATAGCAGTAAGATTAAATGTATAAAATATGGGTGTAATGGATTTATATTTATGTGTGGGTGTTCAAAAATTACTATGAAACCGCTTACTTTATGCGTATAGATAATCAAATACTTAAATAGTAGTTGGAATAATTAAAAATATATATAACATGTGAGTATTAAATAAATATGGATATGAACAACTTTATAAAAATGTAATATAAACATGTGGGTAATGTATATAATTATAGAAAAATATGAATTTATTTTTTATAATATTAAAAGGAACGTATTCAGGACCATGTTTAAGGAAAAAGAGTTACATAGGTATAATTAATTTACGCTAATGAGAAGGTTAATTTCTGAAATTATGGGGGAGGCATTGCCCACTTGACTGGAATGGGCTACATGAGTAAAATTTATTTTTACGGAATAGGACAATTGGTTTATGGATTTTGATATGAAGCAATTAATGTCCATAGCAATATTCATTCCTTTGGGATGTAATGTAGATAATTGGTAAATCCATTTGGATTCATTGCGTGAGACCGCAATCCTCATATTTTTTCCCCCTCCAGTGGGGTTCAATTTTGTCTATTCCACAAAACGTGAGTAGAGTGGGGTTTCTATTGTGTTTTAACCGAGCGGCGAAACCTTCTCAGAGACAGAACTAGCAGTTTTAGATTTAGGTCTCAAATTTGCCCCGGATGTTTTATTAGACCCTTTTAATGTTTTTATCGATATACAGAAATTTATTAGAAAAATTAATATTAAGAAACATTTTTTAACAAAAAATGACATTAACCAGATTCCAAATGAAACAAAGTACCAACACAGTGGACTTAGGAACTTCTCTATGTTTAACCCCAAATGCAGAATGAACCATTTTGTGGACTCTTTCAAATCCCTTCTGGAACAAGATTTAAATAAACTAAAGAAAAAATGGCATAGATCAAAAGAAGATATTTTGACAGGAATTAGGGAACAAGAAAAAAAGAAAAATATCGTCATTCGACCGGCAGACAAAGGGGGGGGGGGGTTAGTCATATTAAAAACTGAGGACTACTACGAGGAATTTAATAGACTAGTACAAGACCAGGATACCTACCAAGAACTGAAAGGAAATCCCTTATTACAGTACAGGAAAAAATGCAAGAAAATATTGAAGAGAGCACACAAAAAAGGAATCTTAAATAAGAAAGAATATAAATACCTTTTACCTGAAGCACCACGATCACCCATAATTTACCAACTACCCAAAATACACAAAAATTCAACTAAGCCAGTGGGATAGACTCCCTATTCTCTAGAATTGGGGAATACATTGATACCTATTTACAGCCTATGGTCAACAAATATTCCTCACACCTAAGGACAGCAAACATTTGATCAATCTACTCAATACCATCCCCAGAGACAAAGACAAAGAAGTGATACTTGCCACAATTGATGTAGAGTCCCTATACACAAACATTGACCAGGATGATGCACTTTCAGCAATTGATTGGGCCTTGCAACAAAAATCATCCTTAGAACCTGAACAAAAGAGCTTCCTCCTCAAACTTTTGAAAACTACTTTGAATAGAAACTATTTTTGGCATCAAGGATGGTTTTACAGACAGCACAAGGGCGTAGCTATGGGCG
Organism: Pelophylax lessonae; assembly: GCF_965119305.1. NCBI lineage: Eukaryota > Metazoa > Chordata > Amphibia > Anura > Ranidae > Pelophylax > Pelophylax lessonae. The sequence goes on along the minus strand of NC_138768.1, from coordinate 490,950,077 downwards.
CGAGATACGCACCCAGCGTTGCCAACCTCTTTCTAAGCAAATGGGAAGAAGAAGAGATTTTTGGTAAACATATAGAGGGACTACACACATACAAAAGATTCATAGATGACATCTTTATTATGTGGACTGGATCAGAAGAAACCTTACAACAATTTCTTCAAGACATCAATACCAATAAATACAAAATAAAGTTTACAGGATCATGGGACAAGAAGGAAGTGGATTTTCTGGATCTCATCATATCACAGCAGGATGGAGAATTAACCACTAGAACACATTTTAAGTTGACAGACAGAAATAGTTATATACCCACCCATAGCTGTCCCCATCGAAACTGGATAAAGGGTATCCCTAAAGGACAAATGATAAGACTGAAAAGAAACTGTGGAAATCAACAAATACTGGAAGAACAGATCCAGACCCTCATGACAAGATTTAAGGAAAAGGGATATAAACAAAATCAACTAGAAAAGGTGAAGAGAGAGATTGACCAAATGGACAGAGAAAAACTACTGGAAGACAAAGCAAAACAGAATAAGGACTATGGATTATCCTTCATCACAAACTACAATATTCGGCACCGGGAAATTGAACGAATAATTAAACATTGTCATTTACTTTTAAGAGACGAACAATCAAGGGAAATTCTACTGGAACGGCCTAAATTCATATACAGGAGAGGCCCAAATTTGAGAGATAGACTAGCCAAAAATGTCCCCAACCCCCCCAAAAAACTTTTTACCTTTTCATGATCTAAAGGGATTTTATACTTGCGGGAGATGCAAACCCTGCAAAACGGTAACTAACAGGAAGAAAAGAACACTCAAATTTAAATCTAATACCACTAATAAAACCTATAAAATTAAGAGTTTGATAACCTGTCAAAGTACACACGTCACGTATCTGCTGACTTGCCCATGTAAGCTGCAATATGTGGGACGCACCACGAGGAACTTGAAAACGCGCATCAGGGAACACATAGATAATATAAGAAAAGGTTTCAGATACCACAGTGTTTCTAACCATTTTCGGTTAAAACACAATAGAGACCCCACTCTACTCACGTTTTGTGGAATAGACAAAATTGAACCCCACTGGAGGGGGAAAAATATGAGGATTGCGGTCTCACGAAATGAATCCAAATGGATTTACTAATTATCTACATTACATCCCAAAGGAATGAATATTGATATGGACATTAATTGCTTTATATCAAATCCATAAACCAATTGTCCAATTCTGTAAAAATAAATTATTTTACTCATGTAGCCCATTCCAGTCAAGTGGGCCTCCCCCATAATTTCAGAAATTAACCTTCTCATTAGCGTAAATTATACCTATGTAACTCTATTTATTTCCTTTAAACATGGTCCTTAATACGTTCCTTTTAATATTCAAAAAAATAATAAAAAATGAATTCATATTTTTCTATAATTATATATATATATATATATATATATATTTAGTACCCACATGTTTATATCACATTCTTTTTTATAAAGTTGTTCATATCCATATTTTTTTAATACTCACATGTTATATATATTTTTAATTATTCCAATTACTATTTAAGTATTTGATTATCTATACACATAAAGTAAGTGGTTTCATAGTAATTTTTTAACACCCACACATGAATATAGGAATTGGTTGAATCCTATCACTTAGTACTCAGTGCTAGTGGCCATCACCTACTTCACTACTGTACTTAAGTACCGAAAGGCGGTATCTGTACTTTCCTAGAGTAGAATTTTTTTCTCCTACTTCCACTTTTACTTCACTACATTTTTTCGATGATTTCAATACTTCTACTCCAATATTTTTTTTTTTTTTTGTGCTGCATAGTTACTCGTTACTATTATAAAAATTACCACTGCCAGAACAGTAGATGGCAGGTTTCATGAAGCTCAAAACATGTGTATTATCAGCGCATATGAAAATAAATGCTACTGTATGTATAAATAAAAGCTGCATTTGAAATAATAAAAAACAATATGATGTTCGAACTTTTGACTTCTTTCTTTAATAACTACATAAAACAGTACTTGTACTTTTACTTTCAGTACTTAAGTAGCAATTTTTTTTCAAAACTACTGGTACTTTTACTTTCAGTACTTGAGTAGCAAAATTTAAAAAAAAAACTACTTGCAATACTTAAGTACAAAAAATGTTGAATACTTTAGTACTTCTACTCAAGTCACTTTTTGATCGAGCACTTCCACTTCTACTCAAGTCACTTTTTGATCGAGCACTTGTACTCTTACTCAAGTATGGGTTTCAAGTACTTTATACAACTCTGCCGGTAAGTGATCCAATCTATTCACTCACACGAGGCAAGGAATCGATGTTACGGCCAATCACGCCTGAGCACTTGCACCTTCGAATTTTTGAAGACTCACTTTCACTGAGGACTTTTACTAATATTTGAGCACTACAGTCACTGTTCTGGACTATTCATAATTCATTCATATTATAATACTGTTGATTATATTCGTTTCTACTATATAATAAAAAAAAATATATATAATATTTTTTTTTTTTTTTTTTTTTAATATATCATTAACCAAGTCACTTATGCACATTGTGGCACCTATTTAATTATTTATTGGGAGTTTTGATGATTTATTATTATTTATATTTGTTTACTTATATTTGTGCCACTTTTTATTGATTGATTTTTTATACATACCACAGAGATTGGCATGGCTATTGCTATCCAATAGTGATTTATTAGCAAGCGCTGTATTTGGCCTTTTCCATAAGACCATTCATTTTTTCAGTTTACCCTTTATCCTACAGCAGCTGCTTATTCCATTTATTTACTTTTAGGCACACAGGTTATTTGCATATATCTTTTTTATAATAGTTCCTTGGCGCGTGGAATATACTTTGTATATTTTTTACATATTTGGGCTATTGTTGTGGACTTTGAGTATTGATGGCACTTTTTCACTTTGCATGGCATGTTTTTGTAATTCTTATATAAGTTTTTATTCTGTATTCAGCACGTCAATGCTTTATGCACCTTTATATAATTATTGGATATATATTTTTGCACAGAGCACTTTATGCACATATTTTAGTATTATAACACTGTTGGAGTCAAAATATATATGAATTGATGCTATTTATTTTTATTTATCATTTATTATTTTGCGAGCGCTGTTTTTTGGGTATATATATTTTTCTAAGTCTTTGCTTAGTGGGCAGCAGCTGCAACACACAATTGTGAGTTTAACACATATTAAATCCTAGCGCAGGTTTTAATTTAATTTTACCACTTATTTTGGAATCCAGCCATCCAGCCGTTTGCTGATAGTGTGCAGTCCATTCAATCAGATCCAGACTTTAGATCTCAAACTGCACTCGTGCTGGGCTGCTGCTGATCACGGACACCGTTGACATCTTAGTCTCCTCTTTAGCTTTAGAAGCACTGACACTCCACGGCCTCCTCAGCCTACCTACCAGCCTACTAGTCTACCAGCTGACCAGCCTACCATATTACCAGCCGACCGTTTATAATTTACAGTTCCCCCCAGCTTTCAGAGATTTACCAGGACCCTTTATACAAGAGGGGGTAAAAGCAAGGATGATGTGGCGACCCAGGAATCCCAAAATGGCACCGGAGCGTTTGCGCCCGCATCACACAAGGGAATGAGAGGGGCTGATAGACCCAAGGAAACGGGTACTAAAAGCAAACTTTCTCGCCCTCCAGGTAAGGAGAGGAATGGTGATATTCTTTTATATAGTAAGAAATGAACTCCGCGCTAAGGATATCTAAGGGGTGTAAAGGTATAAAAGGTATAAATAGGCTACAATCAAAGGACTGTATAAAAATGAAGGAAAAAATTGGGTAATTGGCACTGCCTATATAGAAGATTGTAGTGTGTAAAATAAATAAATGAATGCACCGTGATATGTGTATAAATAGTGGTATACAGTAAATTATCTTTGCAACAAATACGTATTGTGATATTTGGGGGGATAGCTCCAAGGGATCACATGCACAAGCCAGGTAAACTTAAACAAGACGTGGTTTATTTTCTTCCACAACAGAAACAAAGCTTCCAGCAGCAAACAGTTCAGAAAACAGGTATAACTTAAAAGTCTGCTTAACTCCAGCATAAATGGTAAATTATAATACGATACCGGCTTTTGGCAGGGCTTTTACCCCAGGTATGCAGTCCCAAGCAGCCGCCAAGTCTCCAGCCACCATGCAGCACACAAACACACTTGTTTTTAGCAGCTCAGTCTCCCAGGTGTATCTCCAGCTCCTACTCTCCCACCCCCACTGACACTACTTCCTGTCTTTAACCGCTTGCCGACCACCGCACGACTATTTACTGCGGCGGTCAGCCCCTCACAGGCAAAGCGACGTAGTACTACGTCGCTAGCCTGTGAGGGTCTAGGGAGCGAGCGCTCGCCCCCCGCGCGGTCACGGACCCCCCCCCCCCGCGCGTGTGACCGGCGGACCTGATGTCCGCCTGTCACTCGGCGATAGTCGGTGCAGAGGGAGAAAGGCAGGCGGCTGATGTAAACAAGCCGCCTGTCATTCTCCCCTGTGTAGGACCCTACTATGTAGGACCGTTGATCACTGTTGCTACACCTCAAGCCACAGCCAATCACAGTTAGAATCACGCCCCTAGGGACACACATAACCCCTCACTCTCAAAAGTTAACCCCTTCACTGCCAGTGTAATTTTATAGTAACAGTGCCTATGTATAGCACTGATTACTGTAGAAATGTCACTGGTAACCCCAAAAGTGTAAAAAATGTCAGTCAAGGGTCCGATCTGTCCGCCACAATGTCGCAGTACCGCAAAAAAAAAAAAAAAAAATCGCAGATCGCTGCCATTATGCGTTAAAAAAAAAACAACAAAAATCTTTCCCTTTTGTTAGTAAATGCGATAACTTTTGCGCAAACCAATCAAAGTATGCTTTTTGCGTTTTTTTTTTTTTTTTTTTACCAAACATATGTAGCATAAAACAAATTGGCCGAAATTGTTAAATTTGGATTTTTACATTTTTTTGGGGGGGGGGGGGGGAGAATTTCATATAAAAAAAAATGTGAAAAATATTGTTGTTTTTGCAAAATTGACGCTCTTTTTTTGTTTATAGCGCATGATCAAAAAATCGCACAGGTGATCAAATACCACCAAAAGAAAGCTCTGTTTCGTTTAGGTACAGTGTCGCACGACCGCAATTTTCCGTTAAAGTCACGCAGTGCCGAATCACAAAATAGGCCCTGGTCAGGAAGGGGGTAAAATCTTCCGGGGCTTAAGTGGTTAAGAGCTGGTCATCTGGGAGAGGGCTTAACCCTTGCCTTCCTGAGATCCCATACTTCCCTCACACCACAGTCCAAATATTGGTGCAATGTAACATCCATCCAGGACCCGACCTCTATGACCTCCACATATCCCCCCCCCCCCCGCCTCAACGCGGAGGTGTTGGAGGCACCATCAGACACCATACAATGCACTCGGGAGAGCGCATCGGCATTCTGATGCTGTCTCCCGGGTCGATGCTCTACCATAAAGTTGAATTCCTGGAGGGACAGGAACCACCTCGTCACCCTGGCATTGGTCTGCTTGTTTTGTCACATCCAGGTCAACGGGGGGGCATGGTCGGACACCAGGCAAAACTTCCTACCCAGCAGGAAGTAGCACAGAGTCCAGTGCCCACTTGATGACGAGACACTCCCGCTCCACCACAGCATAGTTTCTCTCTGCCGCTGTCAGTTTCCTACTGAGAAAAGCTATGGGGTGCTCTTCCCCATTGACCACTTGCGACAAGACAGCACCCAGTCCAGCATTCGAGGCATCCGTCTGTACTACAAACTCCCTAGAAAAAATCAGGCGCTACTAGCACTGGATGCTCACACAATGCTGTTTTAAGCTTCTGAAAAGCTTCCTCTGCATTCCACGTTATCACGGACCTCCTCCCTTTTGTTAAGTCCGTCAATGGGGCCGCAATAGTAGCAAAGTTGGGGACGAACCTTCGATAGTAACCAACTATGCCCAGAAAGGCCCTGATCTGTTTTTTTGTTAGGGGGCGGGGCCAGTTCTGGATGGCTTCTACCTTGTTCATCTGAGGCTTTACTAGTCCCCTACCCACAATGTACCCCAGGTACTTCGCTTCCTCCATCCCAACAGCTGACTTCTCTGGATTTACAGTAAACCCTGCTCTTTTCAAAGAGTCTAGGGCGGCCTGGACCTGAGATAGATGGGACTCCCAATCAGTGCTGAAAATAACGAAGTCATCCATATATACCAAAGCGTATCGTCCATGGGGCCCTAAGGTTTTGTCCATAGACCTTTGAAACGTGGCTGGGGCGGAGTGTAAACCAAACGGCATTCTTTTATATTGCCAGTGGCCTTCTGGAGTGGAAAAAGCTGTTTTTTCCCTGGCTTCCTTGGTGAGGGGAATCTGCCAATACCCTTTGGTAAGGTCTAGTGTGGTAATATACCGGGCGGGACCCAACCTCTCAATCAATTAGTCTACCCGGGGCATCGGATATGCGTCAAATTTTGAGACTTCATTAAGTTTTCTGAAGTCATTGCAGAATCGCAGAGTGCCGTTGGGTTTTGGTACCAGAACAAAACGATAGGACTTGACCATTCACTCTGCGATTCTTCAATGATGTCAAGTTCCAACACTCTCTCTACCTCTTCAGACACCGCTTTCCTATATGCTTCTGGGATGCGATAGGGCTTTAAGCGGATTTTTACATTGGGCTCTGTAACAATGTCATGCTCAATTATGTTGGTTAAACCTGGCAATCCTGAAAACTTCTCTTTATTTCTTCAGAAATTCTCTCACTTGTTGGCTTTGGGACTTAGTCAGGGTGGCAGCAACCTGCACTAGCTCAACTCCTGCAGGGTCCTCTACAGTGACCCCCTACCACAGTGGATATCGGATCTCAGTCTCTCCAGGGTTTTAGCAAATTCACATGGTAGATTTGGTAGGGTTTCCTCTTCCCAGGTTGGTGTACCCTGTAATTCACATCAACTTTTTCCACCACCTCAATTGCTTTCTACTGTGGGTATTAACACAGCTACCCGGTCTCCTACCTGGAACTGTCTTATCCTGGCGGACCGGTTATACACCCTCCTCTGGGCATCCTGTGCCTTTTGGAGGTGTTCCCTTACCAACGGCATTACTTTTTGCCACCCTCTCTCTTATTTGGGAAATATGCTCCACCACAGTTTTGTGTGGTGAGGACTCACTTTCCCACGTTTCCTTCACCATATCCAGAAATCCGCGGGGTCGTCGCCCATACATTAGTTCAAATGGCGAAAAACCCGTGGAGGTCTGCGGAACCTCCCGGATGGCAAATAACAAGGCCGGGAGCAACATGTCCCAATCTTTGCCGTCCCTCTGGACCACTCTTTTTTTAGCATGGATTTTAAGGTCTTATTAAACCTCTCCTCAACAAGGCCACCTCTCAACAAGGCCATCTGTCTGTGGGTGATAGACGGATGTTCGCAACTGTTTGATCTGAAAAAGTTTGCAGAGGTTCGCCATCACCTTTGACATAAACGGGGTACCCTGATCCGTCAGGATCTCTTTGGGTAGCCCAGTGCGTGAAAACATATGGAACAACTCTCGGGCAATAGCCTTAGAGGTTGTTTTCCGTAATGGGACTGCCTCCGGATACCTGGTTGCGTAGTCTAATACTACTAATATATATTGGTGTCCCCTCACAGATTTTACTAAGGGCCCCACCAGGTCCATAGCAATCCGCTCAAACAGGACCTCAATTATAGGTGTAACGCTGATATTCTCCTACCTTGATGTGTGTCTGTATACTTTAATGAAACGTCCATGGACATTGCTATGTTTGAGTAGTTGGAGCCATCTAGTGACCAAATACTGGTAATGCAGCTATGGTTTTTTTTTTCTGAAAGAGACAGGAAGTGATTGTGGGTTTGGGAGGTTTGGTGACCTACCCATGAACACCTTCTTGTGCAGGGCATGCTGGGTAGGGGATAAAAGGGGCCGGAGCAGCCATTTTAGGTCTCTTGGAATCGTGTGGCCTGCCTGAGAGGACCTGTGGGGAGACGGTGGCCAGATTGCAGAGACCCAGAGATACTCATCCGAGCATCGGAGGATGGGATCCACTCAGTGGGGCTGAACTGAGTGATTGGCCCAGCTGATGGAGAAGCAAGTTTCAGTCACCGGACAAAAGTCACCACACAGAGCCTCTATCCAGTGGGTGAGCGGGTCACGGCCCACAGTTTGTTAAATCTCACATGCAGTTAGACTCATATACAGGCCTCACTGGAAATTATAGTTCCACAAAGGAGCAGAGCAACTGATACTGAGAAGGTTTGAGGCCTATCTACCTTGATGTCTCAAATGTTTAAATAGTTGTTACAGCTACACCAGAAGCATTTTCACTCACCAAAACTGTGGATTACAAATCGCAAGGTGTCACTTTAGCTAGCGAAGAAAAGAAGGTCCAGGACTAAGTACTCCAAAAAGTACACACACACACACACACTTTTTCTTTCTAATTGTTTATATTGCAATCCATTGTGCTGTTGTATTATCCTGGAGTGACAATACAGGTGTTTTGTACTATCTTACATTGTATTGTATTGCATTGCATTGCATCACAGCTGTGCCAAGGGGATTGAGCCAAGTTAGTGGGGTTTATTGGTAGAGTTCAGGCCCAGATCAAACCAGCAGCCCTTTCGGGGGTCAGTGCTACATAGGCAAAGGAACTAAGGGGTTCCTATAGTGTGACACTGGTGCTGTTAACTGACACGTGGGGCAGGAATCACAGTACCTCTTTACCTCTGCCTTCACGCCTGGCCAGCAAAAACGTTTCTGGCCTCTGTTTTCTCTGCCCCCAGGTGTCCGTCTAATGCATCATTGTGGGCTAAATCGAGGAGCCTTCGCTGATACGACTGGGGAACCAGCAACTGTTCAATAATTTCCCCTCGTCTTTCATTCACTCGATAGAGCAAATCCCCAATGAACGCAAATCCCCAATGAACGCAAAGTGCGGAAACTTTTATTCTGCCCCTGGTATTTGTGGGACTCCATTCACCACTGAAATCTGTTCTCGGTCATTGACTAAAGAGGGATCCTGTAACTGGGCGGAGCTAAATGCCCCCTTGGATATGTCCAGGTCTGGATGCACTGGTCTGGGGGAAACCTCCCCTTCAGCCTCCCCAAGGGGAATCTGCAGTGGGAAGAGTTCCTACTCATCTTCCCCCAACATGACCTGTAACAGAGTCTTCCCCCCCCCCTCAGGGGTTAATTTGGGCTTGAGACCTGAAACATGAACGTCATCAGTCATATCAACATTTTCTATTCTACCACTATCACCCCTAGGTGTTTCAAAGCTAACGGGGTGTGTTTGTGAGCAGTTCTGGAGCAGATCCCTGAGACTTTAGCCCTTCAGGCCCCACTGTCTCTAGTTCTCTTGGCCGTCCAGGTAGTCCACTCTGCACCTGGTTCCATAGTTCAAGGAATAGTGGACAATCCGGCCCCACTATGATATCATGGATTAAGCTGTTTACCACCCCTACTTCCTGTGTCACTGAGGTGCAGCCATAAGAAACAGTCACAGGTACCAAGGGGTACTCCCTGGTGTCCCCATGGATACATACTACCCGAAGAGTCTTACTCACAGGGCCGAGTCTCCCGATCACTCTAGCATGGACCAGTGTCACCATACTCCCGGAGTCCAGTAATGCCTTGGCAGGAAGGTGGTTCACCCAAATCTCGCATTCAAACTGTCCTGCTGTTAAATCGAGATGGGTGGTACATGCTAGTTGGGCATAGGAGACTCTCCTGCCCACCCCACATTCCATGGGCTCCTCCTGAAGTGGGCACTGCGCCAGGGTATGGCCCCAGGATCGACAACGCCAACATTGTATGTCTCCCATTCGGTTGCCAGGGGCTGATCTCCGTGGATCTGGCGAAACTGAGGTAGGGATGCAGGTTCCCGGGTCTGGTAGGGCTCCCCTCCTGGATGCTGCAGCTGGCCGTCCTGCCCTTGATGTGGGTTCCCGTCGCTTGGCAGGTCCGAGCAGATCCTCCACCACGGTAGGGATGCAGGTTCCCGGGTCTGGTAGGGCTCCCCTCCTGGATGCTGCAGCTGGCCGTCCTGCCCTTGATGTGGGTTCCCGTCGCTTGGCAGGTCCGAGCAGATCCTCCACCACGGTATACCTTTTCAACCAACTCCACCAACCGGTCGACTGTTGCGGGGTCTCCATGGCTTACCCAGCGTTGCAGGTCATCCAGCAGGGACCGCAGGTACCTGTCCATCACCACACTGTTCCAGCATTTGTGGGCCAGACAACGTTTCTGGCTGCAGCCATTTTTTGACCAGCTGCACCAGTTCATGCATCTGAGACCTCGGTGGGCGGTCAGGTTGGTACCTCCAGCGGTGCACCCTTTGGGCCCTAACGGCTGTAGTCACCCCTAGGCGGGCCAGGATCTCAGCCTTCAGCAGCTCATAGTCTTTGATGTGTTCCGTTGGAAGATCAAAGTAAGCCTTTTGCGGGTCACCGGTAAGAAAGGGGGCAATGATGCCAGGCCATTGGTCACGGGACCATCCCTCTCGCTCCGCTATCCTTTCAAAAGTAAACAGAAAGGCTTCTACATCATCATTGGGAGTCAGTTTCTGTAAAACATGGCTGGCTCTCACGGCTATTTGGTTGCCAGGGCCAACAGCTACTTGCTCTCGTCCTTGATGCTGTACTGCCTCCCTTAAGGCTGCCACCTGCGTTTGTGTAGCCTCCTGCTGGGCTGTAAAATGGGCGACCAGCAAGCGGGTAGTCTCCTGCTGAGCTGCTATAGCCTCCTCATGGCGACGGTTCGCTTCTATGGAGGCTTGCATTAGCGCCTTGACAACCTCTTCCATGTCTTTTCCTGCTGTATGCAAGGACTTCACCCAAGACATGCAAATGGGTACACTGTCTCTTTAAAGTCAGTTTGCAAATTGGCTTTTTCGGTTTAAATGTACTGCCCGCATCCGAAACACCAGTTGTGATATTTGGGGGGATAGCTCCAAGGGATCACATGCACAAGCCAGGTAAACTTAAACAAGACGTGGTTTATTTTCTTCCACAACAGAAACAAAGCTTCCAGCAGCAAACAGTTCAGAAAACAGGTATAACTTAAAAGTCCGCTTAACTCCAGCATAAATGGTAAATTATAATACGATAAAGGCTTTTGGCAGGGCTTTTACCCCAGGTATGCAGTCCCAAGCAGCCACCATGCAGCACACAAACGCACTTGTTTTTAGCAGCTCAGTCTCCCAGGTGTATCTCCAGCTCCTACTCTCTCACCCCCACTGACACTACTTCCTGTCTTTAAGAGCTGGTCATCTGGGAGAGGGCTTAACCCTTGCCTTCCTGAGATCCCATACTTCCCTTACAGGGACCACAGTCCAAATATTGGTGCAATGTATATCCATTCAGGACCCAACCTCTATGACCTCCACAGTATACAAAATAAGAATATAAAATCAACGTATAAAAACAATTAATAAATATCCACGTGATAAGGTGGAGTCTGAGTGACAGAGTATATATAAAATGAATAAATATTATCAAGCAGTGAATAAATAAAATAAGTACAATAGTGGTAATAACAAGGTAAAGTGACAGTGGCAGAGAGTGCTGGGAACTTGCACTATAAAATGTAAAATATAAAAAGTGGTTTATGCATTCAATATGAATAAATGTGACAACAAATAGTGCAATAGGGTGCACAGGAGGTGACTTGAAAATGATATAGTGCCTTGCTGGGAAAAAGTCCTAATAGCCAGTAATAGAATAGTGCTGTATGAAAAATAAATTAGTCCATGACTTGATAGATGCACAGGTGACTTGTGAATCAATCTTATAGTGACCCCGTGGTGGGTAACTGGCGAGGTGCTGGGTGACCCCCTAAAGTAAAATGACCTACTAACCAGATATGCCCACCCCACACAGGGGTATAGAGCGGGTATTGAGGTGCAAATGACGCTCCTTTTGTTGGCTCCTAACTCCCTTCTGTAATGGGGGGATGTCGGGGGGGCGTCCCTGGGGGTCCAAGATGTCCCAGAAGAAAAGCAGGATCCTATGCTCCTCCTTATCACGTGAATATTTATTAATTATTGTTTTTATACGTTGATTTTATATTCTTATTTTGTATACGTATTTGTTGCAAAGATAATTTACTGTATACCACTATTTATACACATATCACGGTGCATTAATTTATTTATTTTACACACTGCAATCTTCTATATAGGCAGCGCCAATTACCCAATTTTTTCCTTCATATTCTTTTATATGCTAAAAAAACTGCAATCTTTGCTATTAGTGGAGGAGGAGGAAGCCAGCGAAAATAATATGTTTGTCTACATGTGTGGGGCCTGACAGTGATATGGTCATTGATAATATGCGGGGAGGGAAACCTGCTGACATGGCCTCTGTCAAGCCCTCCACTGGCTTCCGCTCACCCAACTAATCAAATTCAAAATACTAACAACATCTTACAAAGCCATCCACAGCTTAGACCCCAACTACATACCTAGCCTAGTCTCAAAATACCAACCTAATCGCTCTCTTCGTTCCTCTCAAAACCTCTTGCTCTCTAGCTCCCTTGTCACCTCCTCCACTGCTCGCCTCCAGGACTTTTCCAGAGCCTCTCCAATCCTGTGGAACTCCTTACCCTTATCTGTCCGATTTATCTCCTTCTCTATTAGCTTTTAGGCGATCTCTGAAAACCCTCCTCTTCAGAGAAGCCTATCCTACCCACACCTAACAACTCTACCTCCATTTTATCCATCTGCCCAGCCCCCTTGGTTACTGCCTTTTGTTTCTCTTGACGCTCCCTTCTAGATTGTAAGCTCTAACGAGCAGGGCCCTCTGATTCCTCCTGTATTGAATTGTACTGTAAATGTATTGTCTTCCCCCATAATGTAAAGCGCATTACCGGGACAGAGAGAATTTTTAAACTAGCCAGAGAAAAAGCTAATATTACATATAATGGCAGCCGGGTCTCTTTCTACCCTGACTTTTTTCAATGGAGGTGCAAAAACAGTGGGACAAGTTTATGGAAGTAAAACAGAGGTTGCGTAGACTGGGTTTGGTGTATGGGATGCTTTATCTGGCACGTCTCAGGATTACGGTGGAAGGGAAAGTGCATTTTTTTAACTTGGCTTCTGAAGCAGCATCATGGCTGGACGTGAATGAGCCTACTTTGCGACATCGTAAAAGGCCGACTTCTGAGGGGATTTCTGAGGACTGAAGTCTGCTTTTGCTTTGATTCATTATTATTTATTAGCTCAATTGAAGTGATCATAGTTGCTCCACATTGGTTCCTGGCCGGGGAATGTTATTCTCCTTTTTTGTTTTTTCTCCCCTCCTTTTTTTGGGGTATCTGATTTATGCTCTTTGAGGAATTAACCACTTGAATGACTGCGAATGATCCCTCTAGTCTGGAATGCCCTGCCTTCTTAGGAGTATGGAAGTATGTGGGCAGGATGAAGGGGGGTGGGGTGGGCCATGTATTGGCCGCTCTTATGCTTGAGCGACCTTATGTCCTCAAGGTTAGATGTTTACAGGCACTTACGTGCCTTATTGTGTTTGATTATGCTTTATTTTGTCAATGTGTTTTTAGGAGATGTTCAACCTTGCAATTCTTTTCCAGGTGCTTTATGGTCTATTTATATTCATTATGATCTAGAGCCTCTGCACTCCTCCAGTGTTTGGACTTGGTTGCAACCAGTGGCGGCTGGTGCTCAAAATTTTTGGGGGGGCGCAAAAAGAAAAATTTGCGGCAAAAAATGCGGTAAAAAATTGCGTGACTTTGATGCCACACAAGTGTTAAAGGGGCCATCAGTAATCAAGGAAGAGTGCCTTGATAAAGCATTCATAGTTACCCCTTTAAATAATACATATTTTGTCATGTTATTTACCACCAAAAACTTACATGTATTTCATGTGATAGACCGGCACAAAATTGTGAACTGGAAGGAAAATGGAAGAAAAATGACAAATGTATTGCTTTGAACATTTTATTAACAAAATGCAAACATGAAAGAAGAAAACTAAAACCAAACCGCAAAAAGCCAGCGTCTTTATCTGAAAAGAAATTTTTGCTCTTCTTTCCTTAAGGGATGCAAATTTCTCGATGACCTTCTGGTTGAAATCGGTCATCTCTGTCACCAGTCTTTTTTCCATAGACAGCATGGCCAATGCATTCAACCTCTCCTGGGTCATGCTGTTCCTCAGAAAAGTCTTTATCCTTTTTAGGGTTGAGAAGCACCTCTCAGCCTCTGCTGTGGTCATGGGTGTGGTGATGAGGATCTTGAGGAAGGTTAAAGTCTCTGCAAAGACATCTGTAAGGTTTTTGGCAACCAAAAACTGAAATAAGTCCACAGCTCCACGACAGGTTCGGAATTGCTCCTCGGAGTAGAGGAGACGAAGCTCCGTTTTTAACCTACTCCCATCAAGTACAGGATAGGTTTTCACAGTAGTGCTAAGTGCATCCTTTGGGAATTCCCTCGCATACTGCTCAAACTTGTCCGCTTGAAGCAGGGTGGCACTAACCAGATGGTTTGTGAAGGAGAAGCGCTCCATGGTGTGTAGGAGGATGGTATCACAGACCTATCAAGAATGAGAAAAAAAACAAAATTAGGTACTGGTGAAAAAATGTCAATGTCATGTGTCAGTTCCCTGAGCATCAGAAATGCATGAAACTTAAATATGTACTCAGAATGTCTTGGGCATTTGTATGGGATGCAGAGAAATTATGATTTCAAAAAGCACTTGTTAAAATGTTCAGGTTTAAGTTATTATAAAGGAAGATCATATTCAGTGTTTTTGAATCCAGAATTTCTCAGAACTCCATACACATCAACAGGACATTCAAAGTAAATGTTTCTAAGTTGTATGCATTTCTGATGGTCTGGGAGCTATGATTGCTGTAATACCAATTTTTTCCACTAGAGGGGAAAACACATTATTTTCTACAAATAAAAACTAACCTCTGTTGCAATAACTTTATGGGTTGCTGGATCAAACCACCGCATCTTCGGTTGAGAACCACCTTCACTCATTTCCAGACTTGTATAAAGTACTCGAAATTTCTACTTGAGTAAAAGTACAAGTGCTCGATCAAAAAGTGACTTGAGTAGAAGTGGAAGTGCTCGCAGAAAAAGTTACTTAAGTAGAAGTACTAAAGTATTCAACATTTTTTTTACTTAAGTATTGCAAGTAGTTTTTTCAAAAAATTTGCTACTTAAGTACTAAAAGTAAAAAGTACCAGTAGTTTTGAAAAAAAAATTCTACTCAAGTACTGAAAGTAGAAGTACAAGTACTGTGTTATGTAGTTATTAAAGAAAGAAGTCAAAAGTTTGAACATCATATTGTTTTTTATTATTTCAAATGATTTATTCAAATGATTAACCTGTGTTTGTTAGTAGTTTCTTGATGCACTTTAAGCGCTGTAGCACCATTTATTTGTTTGTTTCATATTTTCTTTTTATTGGAAAGATTTGGTATAGCAGCTTTTATTATACACAGCCTTTATTTTCGTATGCGCTGATTTACAAATGACATTATACACATTTTTTTGAGCTTTATGCAACCTGCCATCTACTGTTCTGGCAGTGGTAATTTTTTTAAAAGTAACGAGTAACTATGCAGCACAAAAAAAAAATACTTGAGTAGAAGTATCGAAATCATCGAAAAAATGTAGTGAAGTAAAAGTAGAAGTAGGAGAAAAAAATTCTACTCTAGGAAAGTACAGATACCGCATTTCGGTACTTAAGTACAGTACTTAAGTAGTTCTACTTCGTTACTATACATCTCTGCTCATTTCACCAACCAAGGAATGCAGAGAATCTCTGAAAATGTAGAAGTAGTAAGAATAATTAAAACAACAACAACAAAAAAAAAACAACGTGGAAAGGGATGAATACAGCTGCTACCTGATGTTTTGTATGCCCTGCTGGAACTGCTGGATGCTCCCCTTAATGTGGACTGAATCTATGTCCTTCCGCTGGAGTTTGGCATAGAGGAGGTCCACATGTGGCATTATTTGGTGGAAAAGGTTCAGAAAAAAAATAAAATTCCTGCTTCTCCAGCATCGTGGCATAGCATCCTGCCTCTCTGGTGGTAGTAAGGTCAAAGTCACCAGAATCCTGAATTTGTTCAAAACCGCGAATGAGGTCCTCTCTGTGCTCAAAGACTGTATTGACAGCACGGCTGTGGAAGTTCCATCTGACACTGCTTGCTGTTGGTAGTCGATGGGCAACTACTTTATCCAGAACATCCATGCGCTTTGGTGATCTGGAGAAAAAGCTGGCAAACCCTCCAAGGTTAGAGAAAAAAATTCTCACTTTGGATATACGAGAAGTGGCCTGCTGCATTATCAGATTCAGCTGATGTGCATAGCAGTGGATGTAATGGGCATTTGGGTAAACATCCTGGATCTTCCTTTGCACACCTCCAGTGGCACCCCTCATCACACTAGCTCCATCATAGGCTTGGCAGATGAGTTTACTCTTCTGATCCTCTGGAAGGATGACAGCAAGACGCTCTTTTAGTGCTGTAGCGATGGAATCAGCTGTAGTTGTATGCAGAGGAATGAACTCAAAAAACCTCTCTTGGATGCGGTTGTTGCCATCAATGTAGCGCAGCACAAGCACAAGTTGGCACTGTGTGGCAATATCAGTGGTCTCGTCGGCCTGGATGGAGAGAAAATCACTGTTTTGTGCTTCTTTGATAATTTGGTCTTTAATAACTGACAACATACAGTCCAAGAGCTCGTTCTGCACAGTTTTTGAAGTTCCCTTAAACACAGTGGCGTTCTCAAGGTGCTCTTTCAAAACTTCATCCAGAGAAGATACAAAGTCGACCAAGCCACGGAATACCCCGGGATTATCTGAAGTGGCACTCTCATCATGGCCACGCAAAGCAAGTTCAAAAGCACCACAAAATTTCACGCAGTCTATAATTCTAGACAGGATGTGTCTATTTTTGGTGACTTCCCGATTGTGCTTTCTTATGGCAGTCCTGTAGCTTTGATCTAGCTCTTCAGCAATGTTTTGGCTCCCAAAAAGCTGGAGTCTCATAACGTTGGTCAGATGACTTCGGCTACCTTCATGCCGCTTGCACTTTTCTGTCAGATGTTTCAGGTCAGAAACCCCTGTTGATATCCACAATGTGTCAGTTCCATGAGCTTGAAACAGCAAACAGGGAAAACAAAAGAAGGCATTGCTAACATCACATCCAGCAAGCCAATTCCGTCTCTCATAGCAAGTGGTGGAAAAGCTCCTAGTGTAAGCTCGACCACGATCACTTGCCTGCTGCTTAATTTGCAAGTTGGGACGATCTGGTCCAAGCTCCTTTAGCCTCTTTTTCTCAGCATCAGAACGCCGTGAGAAGGGGTTTTCTTTTAAAGCTACCACAGAATTTTCTCTGACTCGTGGCTGACAAATGTGCTTCACTTCCTAAATGATCAGTACCTAGGAGTCAGATGACAATATGGGAATGTTTAAACGAGAGATCCGTATGGCAATTCCAAAAGCAAGTGTCTATTTAATCAAGAATTATGATAGGCTACGAGGTTTGAAGGTGTTGTGCACGTCACCCTGAAACCTCGTACACACATTCTTTGTTCGCCTACTTAATGATTTTTACAGTGGTCTACAGTGACATGTTGTACTGACTACATGCCAATGATCATAAGTGGTATTGCTGAGACAAGCAAGACAAAGCTGCAGCAGCACATGGAAACTGACATAAATATACAAAAGCTGATCATTGTGAGCACCTCTGTCAGTGTAAATGGTTTGTCAGAACCTTCTAACCGCAACATCTGCAAAACTGCTTGTTTTGTTGAAAACAATGCACTTAGTTTCTTTATGTTCACCTGCTGATCCTGCTAGTAAGACTAATTACAGGTCACTATAAAAAAGTCCTCAAGATCCATTCCCTCATCCAGGACAGGGAAGGTGCCACTGCCCACTCTGATATTAGGGATTTCTCCACCCCCCCTCCTATGATAAGGAGTCCAGACAGCCTGCTGAGCCACCCTCCCATTCCTAGACTGTGATAACTATTAAACCTGAATTTAAAATGTGGCAAATTTACTCATTTTACCTTTGTGTGAATCTAGGAATGGGAGGGTGGCTCAGCAGGCTGTCTGGACTCCTTATTATCATAGGATGGGGGGGGCATCCCTAATAGCAGAGTGGGCAGTGTGGCATCCTTCCCTGTCCTGGATGAGGCCAGAACTACTACAAGGACTTCTCATCATGCCACCACTCCATAACCATGATGGAACCATCTTCCACAAGGCAGCAGTCTGTGTGCCATTTACTAGTAATAAATATATAGTGCCAGGCCAGCAGCCTGCTTAGCAGTGAGTGTACACAATATAAGACAGCACAGGCCAGCCCAATAACATTGTACACTGGTAAAGTGCTATGCTAACTTAGACAGTGTACAATGTAATTGGCCTGGCCTGTGCTGTCTTATATTGTGTACACTCACTGCTAAGCAGGCTGCTGGCCTGGCACTACATATTTATTAATAGTAAATGGCACACAGCGGCCTGGTAGAACGTGCAATAAAGGTAATTATATAAAAGGTTATGAAATCACTAGACAATGCAATAGTGAGTTGATATATTTATGCTAGCAGAGGGCAGGATTTAATATTAACACACATATCATTATTCCCTCATGATAAATTTATGAATACAAAGTTAATGCTCGGTTTACCACGCTGCCCTTAATTTAAACCTAGCACACTCCATTAATCTAACAAGTCAGCAGAGATGGTTGCTATGTGAAGCAAGAGATGTGCTAAGTGCAGATAATTACTGGCCTATTGGTTCTGATTGGGAAACAAAAAGGTACCCATACCTCAGTCACTGACATGCTTGTCTATCTCCCAACTGTCATAGATGGGAAAAGAGGACACCCATCAGGAAAGTAGATATAACCAGTAGTGTGCATCGTATGACAGTACTAGCCTGGAGTGGAGGACTGACAGGACAGGAGGACCACGAGGACTCACTTACCGGTGGTGAGGACCAGCCGCCACTGACTCAGGTAAATACCAGTGCACTAACTATAAAAACCAGTGCAATCATTAGAGGACCATGGGCGTTTAGTAGAAAACCCAGGGCACTTAGCAGAAAACATGGGGTACTCAGTAGAAGACCTGAGACACTTTTTAGAAGACCCAGGGGCACTCAGTAGATAACCATGGGCATTCAGTAAAAGACCAAGGGTAATCAGTAGAAGACCATAGGCATTGAGTAGAAGACAGGGGGCACTTACTAAAAGACTCAGTCTCTCAGTAGAAGACCAGAGGCACTCAGTAGAAGACCAGAGGCTCTCAGTAGAAGACCAAGGGCGCATACTTTGGGTACCATAGTCTACTGAAACCCCTGTCCATCACTGTCTGTTACAAATGTTCCTGTAATATACACATTTCAAATTACAAACCTTTCTGATTTTCTTCTAATGTCTACGGGTGCCTTTTTAACCACTTTTCCTACATGAAGTGTTGCCTAGGGATTATTCACATTTTTCCCACATTGCTTGTATTGTCTTTCCTCTGTCTAGGAAGGGTCCTCTTCATGATATTGTCTTTAGCTGTTATAGTGTAAACATTCTATTGCTGGACAAGAGGGTTTAATGGATATGTCAGATCTTCATACATGTAACATTTGGATCGCTGTCAGCTGTGTGACCTCTGAGAGAAAAACTATAATAAAGGCTGATTGGAGACAGGCCTCTTGTCCTGCTGATTTCAGAGAGTGTCAGTTCGGCAATTGACACTGATAGGCAATAAGTATCAAAGAATAGCCTCTGACTACATGCTGTGTGTGGCTGATGTTCCCCCCAGCAGGAGTACTGCCCACATGTATCCTGACACATTCAGCTGTCTCACTTTACCTAGGTTGAGTGGTAGGGGGTCTGTGTAGGTCTTCAGGCAGCGGCGAACGCAATTTTTTTTTTTTTTCAAACTTTATTGCTCTTTTGTAATTTTTTTTTCTTTTTTTAGGGGGGGGGGCGGCGCCCTGGGGCCCCCTATGCACCGGCCGCCGCTGGTTGCAACACTGAGTGATGTGACCTCAGAAATTACTTTTGACCTGTCATGGCGGTTACCCCCATAATTTCCTGGAATGTCAGGGGTCTTGGCAGTCCCTTAAAAAGGGTGATGGTATTTTCAGCTCTTCATAAGTACCAGCCTGCTATTGTTGGTCTACAAGAAACCCACTTGGTGGGGGATACTTTGTCATGTTTACGGTACTCTTGGGTAGGCTGGGAGTACAACTTCACCTGTGAGTGTACTGGTGCAAAAGTCCCTGGATTTCCAGGAGTTGCATACACATGTGGATCCGGAAGGGAGATGTGTTTTTGTACTGTAAATTGTTTACTATGACTTGTATACTGGCGATGCTTTATATTCCTCCTCCATTTTCTTCAGTAGTGCTGCGGGAATTGATAGCCTATGTCTTTACAATGCCAGATGTCCCCTTGTTTGTTTTAGGTGATTTTAATGGGGTTATAGACCCTAAATTAGATAGGCATCCCCCTGTCTCCGCTACATCCTTGACCAGGGGTACGGCCCTTTCACGTTTTATGCTAGAGTTGGGCTGGGTGGATTTTTGGCATACAAAATTTCCTAATATTAAACAATTTTCATGTTTTTCTAAAACACATGCCTCTATCTCATGCATAGATCTGTGTCTGGGCTCTGTGTCTGCTTTGGCCCGGGTACGTGGCATGGAATATGTACAGAGAGGGGTCTCTGATCCCTCTCCGGTGGTGATGGGTGTAAGGGCCAGAGCTTCCATCAAATTATTCAATGTCCCGTGTCGAATGAACGCCTTTTGGTTAAACTTGATACCATCTAGTGCAGCCATCTCTTTCCAAATTGAAAATGTTTTTTTAGATAATGCCTCCTGTCTGGGATGCCTTTTTAAATGTTTTCTTAGAGGTATTTTTATTTCTGTTATAAATCAAATTAAATCCTGCATGAGGGAGTTGGAGGAGGAGTTGACATGGTGGGTGCCGGATTTGGAGGAGGAGTATGTGGCTGACCCTGGGGACGCCACTAGGGCAACCTGGCTTTCAGCTCAAGATGTATTGACTAAGGAAATTTAAAGGCAGAGAGGAAATGATTTTTTTCTAGGGTAGCATTCTATGATGAGGGGGAGCAGACCGGCTGCCTCTTAGCAAAAATTGTTAATGTGCGCCCTCGGTTCCAGCTATTGGAGCCTTGACACTTCAGAATGGTAAAATGGTTAATTCCCAGGAGGGGATTATACAGGAATTGGTTAGATTTTATACAGATCTGTATGCATCTTGGGCGACTTATTCTTCCGAAGAATTACATACTTGTCTACGAAATATTACACTCCCTCAGCTTACGGATATTCAAAGGTCGCAATTGGAGGCCCCACTTCATTGGAAGAACTGCGGGAGGCGTTAGGTCTGTTTCCCAGAGCCAAGGCCCCGGGGGATGACGGGTTACCGATGGAGGTATATCAAAACTACTCAGAAATATTGTTGCCCAAAATGTTAGAGGTATTCAGTGAGGCAAGGGTTAGACAGAGGTTGCCCGAATCCATGAATAAAGCCAGCATAGTATTGATACTTAAGCCGGTTAAACCGATGACTGAACCAAATTCATACCGCCCTATCTCACTTTTGCAGACTGATGTCAAACTTCTGGCAAAAGTTATCGCCAGACGATTGAATAAAGTGATGAACTCCATAATACATGAGGACCAGGCAGGATTTATGCCCAATAAATCTACATCAGTGAACTTGAGGAGGTTATATGTTGATATGGAGACTCCAACTGACAATGGGGGACGGAGGGTATTACTGTTGTTAGATGCCAACAAGGCATTTGACAAAGTGGAGTGGGAATATCTGTGAGCCGACCTGCGGAGATTTGGGTTTGGCCCTGGGTTTATTTCCTGGATAAGGTTACTGTATAATGCCCCTCGTGCATCTATTAGGGAAGGGGGAAGGCAATCTGCTGGGTTCCAATTGGAGAGGGGAACTAGACAGGGGTGTCCCCTCTCCCCATTGTTTTTTGCCCTGACAATCGAGCCATTGGCGGTGTGTATTGGAAATAATGAGCATATTGTGGGGTTTAAGTACGGTTCTTTACAGGAAAATATCCTATATGCGGCTGATATGCTTCTGCTTCTGGGGGACTCTGATTCCTCGCTCAGGGAAACCATGGTGACTATTACTGAATTTGGGAGGTACTCTGGGCTTACTATCAATTGGATGAAATCTGCTCTAATGCCCCTAGATAGGGTGGTGGATCCGTTGGTGAGTAGTTTTTGTCTGATTCCAGTAGTGGCCTCATTTAAGTACCTGGGGCTTGTGATTTCGCCAGCCCTGTTGGATTTTTGTAGACTTAATGTACTACCTTTACTGGTAAAACTCAAAGATCGGGCTAAGATCTGGAGGAAGTTATGGCTATCTGTTGCTGGACGTGTTAGTCTGGTTAAAATGATTCTCATGCCTCAATTACTTTATTGTCTGAATAATTCCCCGGTGGTGATGCCACTGCGGACCTTTCAGATGATAAATTCCATTTTTAGTGATCTAGTTTGGAAGGGAAGCACTGCTAGGATAAGGCTGGAACAACTTCAGAAGCCTAAGGAGGGGGGAGGGCTCGCCCTCCCAAACCCCTGGCTGTATTATATAGCTTCACAGTTACAGCAACTGGTGGGGGGACTGGCGGATGGAGCGATGGTCTCATCACTGCGTGTTAGGCTTCAATATAGTGGTGTGAAGTCTGTGGCGGAGGGCCTGAAGGCGCAATTATTTGCCAAGTCTAAAAAAAAAAAATTCCCACGTATAGACTGGTCCAAAAATTATGGGATAAAACCAAGCAGTTACAAGGTGTGTCTGGTTCACGAAATATAGCCCGGTATGAAATAATTGTACCTACCCTGAACTTTAAAAATTACAATGCGTAGCCCAGTGGAGAGCTGTGGGGGTGACACGCCTCCTATCATATTTTTGAAGGTGGCAAATGTTTTGTAATTTGCTCAATTGCAGGCTAAATTGAATAATTTACTAAATATCAAACTCCCTTATCTTCAATTACAGCATGCTATAAGAGCTCAGACAGCACTGGAGGGTATTGAGCTCTCCCCAACTCCTGTATTTTCCCTTATGCAACACATGGCTATAACTAAAAGATTTATTTCGGGCTGCTATGAGCTTCTTTTGGGGATGAACTTAGAGAAATTTCCTAGTAATGCCTATGAAAAATGGGTGAGAGATGTGGGAGAAATATGGAAGGGGGCATTGGAGGCTGTCATGACTTGCTCATTGAATGCCTCTCGGAGAGTCTTCCAACTATATATCCTTCTCAGAGTTCCATATACTCTTAAATTACACCTGATGGGCATGAGGCCAGATGCATTATGTGGTAAATGCAGAGGGGAGACGGGTACCCTTATCCATTTGTTGTGGAGATGCCCCAAAATGCACCGATATTGGTCCAAGGTTGTGACCACAGTAAACACTGCTTTTTAGGTGTAGTGGTACTGGATCCTAGACAATGCTTGTTGGGCATGCTTGATACGATCACCCTTGAAAGATGTCATGGGGAGGTGGCAGCGAGAGCCTTGTTTCAGGCACGTAGACTTTTGTCAGTAAACTGGACTGCATCTGAACCTCCCATGCATGAGATGTGGCTTGAACAGTTGGGTAATACATTGCGATTGAAAAACTTGTATATCAACATAGGGGCTCCCCTTACAAATTTGAGAAGGTGTGGGGTAGATAGTTGGCTACTCCGGGCCTGGCCCCTGCAGACTTGGTACTGGATAGATTGCTGCGCCAATAATGGCATTTATAATGTTACCTGGGAGGAACTGCAGAGGCGATAGGAGCTATATGTTTTTAACTTTGTATAATGAATAGTATTGTTGTAACATTAGGAATGTATGCATCTGTTATAAATGTATTGTTGACATCTCAATAAAACTGTTTTTGATAAAAAAAAAAAAAGAAAGGTATGCTTCCCACTCTCGTGGATCAGGCAAACGCGCTCAATAACAGTACTCTGGTCAGCTGGATATCATATGGAGTCATAGCCTCACCATCCGACACGTCCCTGTCAAGCCGTTATTATGCAAATATAAAACAGCCTCCCATAGTGTAATATAGTTTGAACTGATAATATTTAATAGTAAAAATATATGGTAATACACTCGCATTGTATACATTTAAAGGTATTCAATAAAACCCAAGATTCCAAGAGCGGAGTGTCTCCGGCATCGCTCACCCTCTCCACACTTACATAGTTACATAGTAGGTGAGGTTGAATAAAGACAATAGTCCATCCAGTTCAACCTGTGTAGGTGTGTGTGGCTGTAATCATCTCACATACCCCTGAATGTTCTGATCCTTGAGATGTACGTCTAAGAGTCTTTTGAAAGCCACCATACTACCCGCAGAAACCACCTCTTGTGGTAGAGAATTCCACAATCTTGTAGCCCTAACAGTAAAGAACCCCCCACGTTGCCTGAGGTTAAAACGCTTCTCCTCTAATCGCATTGTATGCCCTCGAGTCCTCATGCAATCCCTTCGAATGAACAGCTTTTTTTCTAAGCTGGGATCCCCATTAAGATATTTATAAATTGCTATCATGTCCCCCCCTCAGACGTCTCTTCTCCAGGGAGAATAAATCGAGCGATTGTAGACGCTCTTCATAGTCAAGGTCCTCCAATCCCCTAATTAGTTTAGTTGCCCTTCTCTGGACTCTCTCCAGCTCCAACACATCCCTCCTGAGGACTGGCGACCAGAACTGGACAGAATACTCCAGATGCGGTCGGACCAGAGTTTTATAAAGTGGAAGGATTATAGTCTTATCTCTGGAATACATCCCTTTCTTTATGCATGCCAATATTCTGCTGGCTTTGGCAGCTGCCGCTTGACATTGCATGCTGTTGCCTAATCTATCATCAACCAAGACTCCCAGATCCTTCTCCATTTTTGATTCCCCCAAGGGTTCCCCTCCTAACGTGTATTGTGCTTTTATGTTTTTAGTCTCCAAGTGCAAAACCTTACATTTCTCCACGTTAAACCTCATTTGCCATGTCGTTGCCCACTCTGTAATTTTGTCCAGGTCATTCTGTAGGATATCTGCTTCATGCTGTGCAGTTATTGCTCTGGCCAATTTTGTGTCATCTGCAAAAACTGATATCGAACTACTGATCCCGACCTCAATGTTGTTTATGAATAAATTGAACAAGGTTGGTCCCAGGACTGAGCCCTGGGGCACCCCGCTTACTACCTCAGACCAGTCTGAGTATGTGCTGTTTATTAACACTCTTTGGACACGCCCTTTAAGCCAATTCCGTATACAAGAGCAAACCCTGCTGTCGATACCTGCAGATCTTATTTTATAAATTAAGTGGAGTAAGTCAGCCTGGGGACACTTGTCAGTCCACTTGCATTACTTCCAGATGCCGTACAGCCACTCCCATTTGTATACTCTGTTGAATGGACAGGAGCAGCTTAGCAGCAGAGGCAGAGTGAGCAGGCAAACCGAATACCCTATGAAAGGAGGCAACAAAACTTGGATAATCGAGTATCACAGGATTATCGTTCTCCCAAGAGGGATTCGCCAAGGCCTTGTCCGAAAGCAACGTGATTAGGAAGCCCCCTTTGGACCTGTCAGAAGGAAATGCCCATCTCAATATAAATGCTTACTTGGTTTAGGAAGCCACTACACTGACTCGGTTCACCCCATAGCGCTGCGGAAGGGGGGCTGAACCAGTCATCCCTCTGGTAACAACCACTTCAGCTGCAGGAGTGGCAACAGGAGCAGCAGTGGGTGCAACAACAGGAGGAACCACCAGCCTAACAGCACCAGGAGCAAGGTGTGCTGTGCGTGCAAGCAACGTCTGCAACGCCTGAGCGAACTGACCCAAACGGTGATCTTGTTGATCAAGCCTGGTAAGCATGGGAAGTTTAGGAGCACCAACATAGTCAGGATTCACAACCCTTGCCAGGAAACCAAACCACACAAAGATGAAAGTAAAATAAAGTGATTTATTAATACAATAATAATAATCGCACAGCAAGAGAGAGGAGCGAAATCAACAGCCGGGGTCAAGTTCAGAAGGGGATAGTCATCCAAGCCGTGATCGAGTCCAGGAATGGGTAGTCACTCAAGCTGAGATAGAGTCCAGAAGCGGGTAGTCTGCCGAAGCTGGGTTGTCAACTGATGCATTGTCATCTGCCGATGCAGAATCAAGAGCCAGGAAGGTTGTCAGCCAAGCCAAGTCATGCACAGAGAGACCAGAGGACCGCTAGCAGTGATGCACCTTGGAGCACAAATGCAAGGGTGAGGTCTGAAAGCCATCAGGTGATATATATAGTTAGGTGTGCAACATCATCACTGAGCAACGCCCAGGCAGCAGACAAGTGATGATGCAAACAGAGTTTATAGTAGACAGCAGTCTGCACATGTCCAAGATGGCTATCAACAGGAAGTCAAGGTAAGACCTTGACAGTGGGGCTCAGGGAGAAACACCAATGGGGGCATTGCATGCTGTTCATCTTTAATGAAAATTAGGGTCAGACAGGATTGGACTCCTGAAAGAGATAGTTGGCACACAGGTGCCAAAAACAAGAACTTTTGTGTTTCACCCTCCGGGTTGAAATGAGGGGCGGGGGATTAAGTGTAGTTCCCTGTCATGGTGTATGTGGCCCAGGATCCTCAACTAGGCAGGTTGAGGGGCTCCAGGATGATTGCTTATCTTAAAGGAAAGCGGTGTTTTCGGTTTTCTCAGTGGTTGGTAGAATCTGGTTTGGGACCTGGGGCCTGGAGATATTGTAGTGATCCACGTGGGCTAAAATCTCTAATCCCGGCACCAGGTTTTAGGAATAGCCAGGACACTGTGTAGGTGGGTTCTGGGCTTTTTGTAGAGTCAGGGCCAGGGTTCTGGGCTCCACCCTCCTGAGGAGTCCAGGTGTGCACTGGGATATACAGAGACCCAAGCCTGGGGCCAAAGCTGCAGGGGGCTGCTAGCTATGTGAACAGCATCAATGAGAAAAGGGTCTGCGGGAGACAGACGAGGGCCTGAGGTGGAAGACCTGAGCATAACTGCTATATGTGTACGCCAGGAGGCTGAGTAACTATTTCAGTGCTAGAGAGATCCAGGTGGCTGGATTTTTAATTTCTGTGTTAACATTGGAAACACCCTGTGTGGGAAACCTACATTGTATGGACTTTTTGTTTTTTCTCTTTAATAAAATTGGGCTAGCAAACCCTTAAATGGCAGAACTGGCATGGACTCTACTCACTCGCTCTACACTTAGTCTAGGTTCACACCTAAGCGTTTTTTAGTGCATTTTGCAGTTTGCGTAAACACACTACAGTCCGTTTATTATGGTTTCCTTTAGTACACAATCGCATCTTTGTGTTTTTCAGCCGCTGCGTTTTTGGAAAGGGTCGAAGTTTTTTTCCCACAGCAGATTGCGTTTTGCGTGTAATAGACCTCAATAGACCCGAACCAAAAAATGCAAGTGTTTTGCAGGGGTGTTTCTCTATAACAAACTGAATAGCTGATTGTTAAGGAGTGGGCGGCCGCCGCATCGTTAACGGCCAATAAGTCATCGGCTGACAGCTGAATGTAAAAAAAAAAAGAGAATTGCCGGCAATAAAAGAAATTGTGGAAAAAATGAAGGATCCTCCCTGTAGGGGGCGTGGTTGTGGACATGGCGCCGTGAGACCGCTCACAGCGAGGCGCTGGTGAGTCACCGCTTTGAGGAAGTTGGCGTTCCCTGCGAGACACGGCGAATGCTTGTCCTAGAGGAGTAAGGGGAGAGAGCTGGAGCTTGGTGACCGGCCGGAGACCGGGAGCAGACCGCCGAGAACCGCACTGTGGACCGGGAACCGTATTGTTCGGATCTTAATCACGGAGGTAAACCGATCCCTGGAGGCTCTAAGGAGCTGAGGATTGGTGGAGGAGAACCGGTAATCAATGTACCCAGATGCAGCTTCGGAACCGTGAGTCAATATCCGCAAGATTTAAAACGATACCCCGCTAAGAGTGGGGAGCCGATTTTTAAAATATAGCCAAAACTATATACAGCCAAAAGCTATATTTTGGTAAATTTTTGTCTTGGAGTGCTGAGGGGATGAGAGCGGCTGCCATCACGCCGGTGAGACACTTAAACAAATCCCCGCTAAGAGTGGGGAACTGATTTCTGGAAATATATCTAAAGTTGTATACAGCCAATACAAAAGCTTTATTTTGGTATATTTCTGGTCTATGAGTGCTGAGGGGGCGAGAGCGGCTGTCATTACGCCGGTGAGACACTCAGACATTACACAATACTTCATCCGAACTCCCCCCTCACAAGAGGAAAGTGTGTTTCATTCCAAAATGGCGCAGACACGCTACGGGTCGGCTAATACAAATGCTTCAAAGAAAGTTGGATGCAATCAACGAGATACCGTTGAAATCCCTGTAGTGACCCAATACCAGCAAGGGACAGAAAAAAATATACAGAGATCAGACTCGCTCCCTCCCCAAAGCTCCCAAACACAATTCAATTTTAATTCGGACTTGAAGGACATGTTGGCGGTTATCCCTACAAAACAGGACATGTCAGAGCTGGCATCCTCAATTGTTATGGCTTTGACACAAGAAATTAATTCTCTTAAAGGACAGATGGATGCAATGTCTAAAAAAATAGAAATGGTGGAAGTAGAGACAGATGCTTTGAGTACTAGAATAGATCATATGGAGGACACTCATAAGATGTTTATCAAGCAATTAGTAACTTTGAAACTCCAACAAGATGATGGAGAGAACCGAAGTAGAAGGAACAATGTACGCCTTCGGGGGTTAACAGACGCAATTCAAGGCCCAGACTTAAAGTGGAGTTCCACCCTATTTTTATACTTACCTCCATCTTCTCGCTCCGGGTCACCTGAAAAAGAAATGGATAATCGCATATTTTTTTTTTTTTTTACTTACCTCGTAGCGAAGAAAATATACTTACCTTACTTCCTTCTTCCTCCTTCCTCGGCCGCGGCCCGTCGTCACTTCCTGGCTCTGCAATGATTCCTGGGAGCTGGACGTCATAGCTCCCAGGAATCATTGCGCCTGCACCGGCCCCGACGTCAGTTCCGGGTCGCGCGCGTCATCCCCTTCTAAACAGCTTCTGGGCATGCCCAGAAGCTGTGGAGGGGTGACGCGCGCGACCCGGAAGTGACGTCGGGGCCGGCGCAGAGCATCGTGGGACCACAGAAGACGCCGAAGAGGACGCGCTGGCTTCAAGCTGCCCACATCTGAGATGGCAGCGCTGGACAAGACGTTTGCAAGGTAAGTATTTCGTCTTGCAGGTAAGTGCAACCCGGGACAGATCAGAGGCTAGCCATTGTGGAATGCACTAGCCCTGACTGTCCCGGGGGTATTAAAAAAAAAAAAAAAAAAATCCAGGGTGGAACTCCGCTTTAAAATCTAAAGTAACGGCTATTCTAAATACTCTTTTAGAAACTTCTCAAAATGATGCGATAGAAATAGACCGTGTACATCGGGTAAAAGCCCCCAGGAGCATGGGGGCAGACTTCCCCCAGGATGTCTTAATAAGGATCCATTTCTTTTCAATTAAGGAGAGAATAATGAAAAACGCATGGAAAAAAGGCCCATTTGATTTTGAAGGCTCAACCATCCGGTTACTGCCAGATCTATCAAGACAGACACTCAGGATGAGAGCAGTCTTAAAACCAGTATTGGAAGTCATACAGAATGTTGGGGCCAATTATTATTGGGGGCACCCCTTTCATTTAATTGTGGTTAAAAAAGATGGTTCATATACCTTGAGGTGGCCGGAGCAGTTGCCAGGACTTTTTATATTTCTTAAAGCCCCCCCTGTGATGGTTCCAGACTGGTTGGGGTTGCAGGGGTATAGGGATTCCCTGGGGCCCATAGAGAGGGGATGTCCCCCGAAGGGGGAGGTGTCCCACCTCGGGTTGTGGAAGTGTGGTACACACCTGGGGGGGGGGGGACACCTCCCAAATTGGGGGCCCTAAATGATAATGCTGTTTTTCCTCTTCTTTTTTCTTTTTGTCTTTTATTCCTTTTTCTCAAGAGGGAATAGTTAATATGGTATGGGGACCGGGGATAGCACGAAGAGGCCACAAGATGTAAATCTACAATGATTAAAAAAGGGGTGGACAGATTGTGGTTAGTTAGACTAAATTATGGGATATAAAAGTAAAACGTTTCCGCAGAAAGGATTAGATGTAATGGGCTTAAAATTTTTCCCCTAATTAATATAAGAACCTATAGTGCTGCCCCGCTCCTCATAAAAAATAAAGTCAGAGCGGTGCCTCGCCAGCCCCCAAGGAGCAATGCTTGAAGTTTTGAAGGGAGAAAATTATTGCTTTCTTTCTTTTTTTTTTTCTTTTCTCCTTCTCTCTTTCTTTGCATAATTAATGTCTTATGGAGCGACCTTCCCACACGCCCCTGAAATAGATAAGTGCGTAGCTGCACTTTGGTCAAGGTTTGACGAATAGGGAATAGAGGGGATCAACAGAGAGGATCAGGCGGTGACATATCCCCCCCTAGAGAGCGACATAAAAAGGGGGAAAAGTTTCCCTGTTTTTTTTTTTTTTTTCTCTCTTCCTCTTCTCCGTCTCCCTGCCTCCCCCATCCCCCATATTGAGGGAGTAGGAATAGTACATAGAGGGGATTGAGGAAAGTAGGGTAATATGGCCAGGGCGGTTAGAATAGGTTTGAAGTTGACCTCGTTAAATGTAAGGGGACTAACTACCCCCGAAAAACGCATGCGGGTATTGAATGATATAAGAAAGGGCCACACACAGGTGGCTTTCTTTCAGGAAACGTATTTTAAACCTGATAGCATACCCAAATTGTATAATCGAAACTACCCATGGGCATATCATGCCCCCTCACCAATCCCGAAATCAAAAGGGGTCAGTATGGTCATAGCGAAAGAAGTAGATTGGACGCATCGGGAATCAAAGATAGACCCACTAGGAAGATACCTCATGATCAAGGGCTTAATAAGACAAAAGACAATAACGATGGTCAATGTATATTTCCCAAATGTGAATCACTTAACATTTTTACAGCAGCTGGTGCCGCTGATTTTGGATTTTCGGGAGGGAACATTGATAATGGGAGGTGACTGGAATTATGTGGCAGAACCCTTGTTAGATACATCACGAGGCTCCTCCCATCTGTCTTATGCAAAACTTAATGGCCTTAGAAAGGAACTTTCCCTTCTTGACTTGATTGATCCGTGGAGGATCATGCATGCAGGGGAGAAGGATTTTTCATACTTCTCCGCATCCCATAACACGTATTCAAGGTTAGATAGATTTTTGATCCCCCAGGTTGAACTGGGAAGGGTCAAAGCCACCACGATTGGAACACCCATTATGTCAGATCATGCCCCAGTTCATATTGTGATGGACCTGGACTCTGTACCACCAAAACCTCCTACTTGGAGATTGAATGAAGCCCTATTACAGTCTCCAGAACTGAGAGCAGAAATAGAACTAGCCTTGACGAATTATTTTAAAGAAAATAATGGACCACAGACCTCACCGTCTATGGTGTGGGAAGCACACAAATGTGTTATAAGGGGGACATTAATGATGTTGGGATCTCGTCGTAAAAAAGAATACGAAAAGAGAGTAAAAGAATTGACGACACAAGTAGGAAAGCTGAGCGCTACACATAAAAAATCACTAGCGCAGGAACATTTACATGTCCTTATTAAGACTAGAGAAGAATTGAATACACTTCTATATAAAAAAACAATTAAAAATTTAACATTTATGAGGAGGCAAATATATGAATTTTCCAATAAACCAGGGGCCATGTTGGCCAGGGCGTTACGGGGACCCCAGAAAAAGACAGTAATTGCTCAGATACAATCAAAGAAGGGCGAGAAGGTTGTAGAGACAGAGGAAATTGTGAAGGAATTTAGTAATTTTTACCAATCCCTCTATAACATAAATACAGGGGGAGAAGTAGATAATGAGGATAGAGGGTTGGTCTTAAAAGCACGGAAATATGTGGAAACGTCTGGGATGCCCTCTTTGAAGAAAGAACAAATAGAGGCAATGGAAGGAAATATTTTGGAGGAAGAATTAGAATATGCCATTAACCAAAATAAACCTCATAAGGCCCCGGGCCCTGACGGCCTAACTTTGCCATATTACAAACAACTTTGGTCACAGTTAAAAGTCCCATTATTAGCCCATTTTAATAATATCGCTAAAGGAAGTTCGGTACCCATAGACAGCCTACGGGCTTATATCTCACTAATACATAAGGAAGGTAAGGATCCTTCTTTGTGTGGTAACTATCGCCCTATTGCGTTATTGAACTTGGACGCAAAACTATTTGCTAAAATCATTGCAAATAGAATCATAACATATATCCCCCAACTGATACAATTTGACCAGGTGGGATTTATTCCCTCTCGAGAAGCAAGGGACAATACAACCAGAGTAATTGATCTTATATCTCACGCCCAGCGTTTACAAAGGCCCTTGATGCTTCTCTCTGTAGACGCAGAGAAGGCTTTTGACAGGGTGGCCTGGGGTTTTATCGAGGCCACCCTGTCACATATTGGGCTGGGGGAATGGATGAGAACGAGCATTATGGCATTATATTCGGGACCTACAGCAGCAGTAAATGTAAACGGATGGAGATCAGACTTTTTCAAAATCAAAAACGGTACACGTCAGGGATGCCCCCTGTCCCCATTAATTTTCATTCTGACATTAGAGCCTCTATGTACAATTCGGAAAGATATAGAGATTAAAGGGTTATATATGGGGGAGCGCATCATAAACTAGCAGCCTACGCTGATGATCTAATTTTTTTTTATAACACAACCGGCACAAGAGTTGCCTTTGATTTTAGGGGCAATTCAGAATTATGGGAACCTCTCTAACTTCAAAATAAATTTAGCAAAATCAGTGGCAATGAACATTACAATACCAGCTGTAGACTGGAGGGTATTACAACCTCTCTTCTCCTTTCAATGGACAATAAAGTCACTTACATACTTAGGAGTGCATATTACACCCCGATTTAGAAGATCTGTTTGAGGCTAACTTTCCCCCTTTTTTGAGAACGCTTAAAGATATTGCGAGGTGGCAGACCCTGGCCCTGACATGGTTTGGAAGAAGTAGCTCCTGGAAGATGAATATACTCCCACGAGTGCTATATTTATTACAAGCCCTGCCAATAGAAATACCAGAATATTTTTTTACGCAAATGAAAACTTTGTTGAGAACATTCGTGTGGGCCAATAAAGCCCCAAGAATAGGAATAAATATTCTTACTCGGTCCAAATGCCAAGGGGGGATTGGATTGCCAGATCTGAAGCGTTATCATAGGGCAATACACCTTACACGGGTACTGGACTGGCATTGTAACGCGAAAGCTAAACAGTGGGTGAATATGGAAAACGCATTGACAGAAGGTCCAGTCCCCGTGGCCCCTTGGGTGCCGTTGCCTCTTGATGACCCTATATATTTGTACCCGACAATAGGAACTACAATGAAGGTATGTAGATGTATACAAAAAAAAAACACAGATCGCACCTCCAATCTCTCCTATGCTACCATTAGTGGGAAATATGGAGTTTCTACCGGGATACAATAAGGGGAAGATAAGAAACCTCGCACAGGGAGGGAAAATACGCTTGGTAGATATATGGACTCAAGGGAACCCTCCCTCTGTGAGAGAGAATATGGCCTGGTCAGAGGAAACCTTGGACATATTCTCTGTGTTTCAAATTAGACATTATTTGGTAGACTTACAGAAACAGGGATATGCCCCCCGGCCTTTGACATCATTTGAAACTCTATGTAGAGGTGGAAATACAATTCCACATGCCCTGTCGTTCTTTTACTCTCTCTTATCTAAAGAACAGGATGAACAAGTATTGACCTTTTTGTGTAAGTGGGAACGGGAATTAGGAATTAAATTTAACTCACAGCAAACAAAAAAAATACTAACACTGGCACATAGGGCTTCAATAGCCAATAAATATCAGGAGATCAGTTACAAAATCTTGGTGAGGTGGTACAGAGTCCCAGCAATATTACATAAGATGGACAAAAAAAAAAACTGATATTTGCTGGAGATGTGGAGAAGTGGGCGGATCGATGTTTCACATTTTCTGGTCCTGTGCCCGGATTAAAGGCTATTGGTCAGAGATAGCGAAAGTGATTAAAAACCTCACTGCAATTGAGGTGGGAGAAGATCCGGCCTTATGTCTTTTGCATTTGACAAAGTTATCAATTAAGAAATATAGGAACTCCCTCTTGATTCACCTGCTTAATGCGGCCAAGGCATGTATTCCTGGGGTATGGAGACAAACCATATCTCCATCCTTACAAACATGGATCTCTAAGGTAAATGAAATATATCGGATGGAGACACTGACAGCAGCACACAGTGATAGAGAGGAAAAGATCCGTGTCTGCTGGCAGCCCTGGACCACTTATGTATCCTCGGAAGAGTACCTGCGGACGCAGGGGGAGGGAGAATAAGGAAGAGATGGGGTTTAGGAGGGGGGGATACATTTTTTTTTTTTTTTTTGCCGCTCAGACAGGAGGGGATATGTCAAGCCGGGAAATAGTAGATATGGTGGTTATGGAGATTC
Source organism: Pelophylax lessonae (assembly GCF_965119305.1). Classification (NCBI taxonomy): domain Eukaryota; kingdom Metazoa; phylum Chordata; class Amphibia; order Anura; family Ranidae; genus Pelophylax; species Pelophylax lessonae. The sequence goes on along the minus strand of NC_138768.1, from coordinate 490,915,381 downwards.
AAAAGTACAAGGCCCCAGAGGAACAGAGGTTTCTTTTTTACACTTTTTTTTTTTTTTTATATCCCTCCAAGGAGGGTCGATATATGGATGGAGCACACTGTTAATTATTGAAGTGTTTTGGGGAGTTGTGGGGGGGGGGGTTTGGCTTAAAATTAAAAAAAAAAAGAAAGGAATTTTTTTTTTTTTTTTTTCCTTTTCTCGAGTATTTTGGGTTAATATTTAAATCACATGGAAGAGAGGTATAGGAATGATTCATTATATGAGTATGTTTATCACAATTGGGTTGTTTTATGATGTATATCCCTCTTTTTAGAGGGTTGACATATGCTTGGTGTGCACTGTTAATCACGAGTGTTGAGGGGGGATGTGGAATTATGAGGTGGGACTCGTCCAAGATAAAGGGAAATAAAAGAATCCTTTCCCCCTTTTTTTTTTTTTTGGGACCTCAAAACTTGGGAGAATCTCCATTAGGGATTTATATGTTGTACAGAATGGACACTGATGATATAAGTTTTGTGAATATCATGAATGTAGTGTATGTTTTGTTTGTAATTGTATTTTGTGGAAAAAACAAAAAAAATGTTGGAATTAAAAAAAAAAAAATTGTGGAAAAAATGGTATGGGCACCCAATGCATACCAAGCCCTTTGAGACTGGTATGGATTCTGAGGAGAATCCTACGCTAAAAAAAAAAATGGCGTGGTGCCCCCCCATAATCCATACGAGACCTTTATTCAAGTATGCAGCCTGGCAGATCAGGAAAAGGAGAAGACGAGCGAGCCCCCCCCCCCCCCCCCTGAACTATCCCAGGCCACATGTCCTCAGTATGCGGGAGGTGCTTTGGGGCAGGGGGATGGGGAGAAGGGCTTCTTCGCCATAAAAAAGGCCCACTCCAACTGCCTGCTAGCTCTGCTGTCTGATAGTTCTTAAAATGTAAGATGTAAGGGAGCAGGGTCACCTGCTGATGTCACTGGATGACCTCTGCCCCCTTATGTCGTCGGGTCAACTTGCCCCTCAGTTTGAGTCGACAGTGGTGGAGGGCAGCATTATTGTCTATTGGTTTTAATTCGGGGGTCATTGGGTTTTTTTTTTTTTTAAATGATGAAATCATCAAAAACTGCCTGTCATTTTTTACACTTTTTTTTTTTGGGGTGAATTAGTAGGAGTACTATGTACCTCATACGCATTCACATGGGGGGGGGGGAGACTGGGAGGCCCCCTTGTTAAAGAGGGCTTCCAGATTCTGATAAGCCCCCCACCTGCAGACCCCCACAACCACCGGCCAGGGTTGTGAGGAGGAGGCTCTTGTGCCCATCACATGGGGACAAGGTGCTTTGGGGGGATGATTCCCCCCCCCTGCCCAAAAGCACCCTCCCATGTTGAGGGCATGTGGCCTTGTATGGTTCAGGAGGGGAGCGCTCGCTCGTACTCTCCCTGCCGGGTTGCATGCTATGGGAAGGGTTGGGTTTTGGGGGGGGGGGGGGGGACAATTTTTTTATTTTGGCATAGGGTTCCCCTCAAAATCTATACCAGACCTCAAGGGGCAGGTATGCATTGGGGGGGTCCATTCAGCTGTCAGCGGGGGACCTAGCTGACATCTGATGACTCATCGGCTGCTAAAGACGCAGCGGCCGCCCGATCCTTAACAACCGGCTTTTCACAGTTCTTAAAGAGAAAAATGCATGAGATTGCATTCAAAAAGTGCATCAAAATAGCGAGTTCTAAAACACAAAACGCACTGAAACGCTCCAGAAAACCACATAAACCACTACCGCACAGATGTAAACCTATTCCTAAACTAAACAATTCTCAACATTACAAAACATACAAATTAAAGTTGATTTCTAATGACAGGTTTTTTTTTTTTTTTACTACTGTTCATGTTGTTGCGAATTGGCACACTAATCCTTGGTTTTATAGTAGTAGAAAAGCTATCACACCGCACTAGAAAGGTACATCTAGGAACTCTACATTATGCTCAATCTCCAATATATTATTTTCTTTCTTTACATAGATGAAATGCTCTTTACAGCGACAGTAACAGATTTCCTTGCAATAGATGCTGTCCTTTATCGAAGTCTTGGTGAACGTCCAGCCCTACGAAGTGTTAAACATGACTCAAAATGGCTCAAAGGTAGGCTGCAAAAAATATTATTTTTTTTTGTTTTCTATCAGAATTAAAAGGAACTATGTACTGCCTTCAGACAAACATTATCAATTTTAGGATAATTTCTGCTGTCTCAACGAATTCTTGAAATAGTAGTAACTTTACCTGGTCGCTAAACCTCTTCATTTGTAAAACATTACCTTTGCATGAGTTCTGCCTAGAATTCAGTTTGATGGATTACTCCAATGAGCATTAAATAGCAACAAATAGTAGTTATTTCATTGTGTTTAAATATGGCATATAATGGAATTATGTAGTCAAAGGCTACTTTGTTCAGCAAAACAAATCCTTAGTACAAGGCCATATCTGTTCTAGAGAAAAAAATAAATAAATCTGTATCAAAAAGGACAAGGCAAAAGAAGAATAAGGAGCGAAAAGAGAATAAAAACAAAGTTAAAAAGAGAGAAGAGTAGGGGGTTATTTACTATTTGCGGTGAGCAGTGGCAGTTAAAGCTAAATTCGGAAAATTACACTGTGCAAGCATTAAATGCAAATTAAAGCAGAAATAATGGGAGCTGATACCGTACCGATTATCCAGTGGTCCTGATCCTCCCAGGTACCAGCATCTTCTCCTATGTGCTGGTCTTTGGGTGTTCTCATTAGCCGATGTGGTATGACCTCACTCCTGCACCCAGACTGTAAGTGGAGGTGCAGCTTAGTTTACATTGCTGGAGAAGATAACGAGCAGGCAGGTAGGTGCATTTTATTGCATGACATTGCATGTCTCTACTGCAGTAAAAAGCCTGCATGCTCACTGTTTGCTATAGCAGAACTTAAGGTCCTCTTTAAGGCCCCTTTTACACGGGTGTCTCCGCTGATCCCAGCTGAGCAGGTGGATGATGTGTCCGTGTGGACACAAACATAGTCCTGTTTTCCTCTATGGGGCAATCGGATGGAAACGGACCGCCTGTCCATTTCCATCCAATGGCATCCTCCACACGGATGGGGAATAGGACCTCCATCCATCTGTTTTTGACGTACAGGATCGGATTGGATGGTGACTGGTGCCCCACTTACATCTGGCGTTCTATAAAAGAGAATGGATGGTCTGATCAGGTCTGTCTGAAAAACTGACAGGTGGACCTGATCAGACAGCCCATGTGAATGGGCCCTTTGTCTCGGGGTAGAGGAATAAGCATGGATGGCGAGGGCCCACTCACAACACAAAGCATAAGAGAGAAGAGATGAGTGCCCGATGTCTGCTGGAGCAAGGGCTAAAGTAAGTATTACAGCCTATCTCTAGACCTAATGAGTGGTGATCAGCCAAACATAACTGGGTTTAGTTTTGGGCATTTTTTTATGATCTTCACTGAAGTTTGGGTGCCCAGTCCAAACCCAATGGGTTCGTCACCGGCTCCCTGACAATGATTCTGAAGGAAGCAGTCACATTTAGCAGTGGTAGTAATACTTCTAAATGTTTCACTTTCTGCTGCAGCCCCCCGCAAATCTCTGAACAGGCAAAATATGGAGCTCATCCCTATTAGCCAACTTTAAACCCTTGCAAGATGAAAGGACCTCACTGCAAGGTTGTTTATTGCAATTCCCAGAGATCAGCTTTATTTGTAAGAAAATCCTAATGAATAAATTGTGGCGTTTACATTGAAATGGGGCTGCTATGTTTTCTAAAAGATTGGTTGTAAATCAGATGATGTGCTAATTAACATTTTATTATATCATAAATTAATGTTTGTCATGAATATTTTGATGGACCCCATACTCAGGAGTATGTCCGCCGTATAAGCTTCCCTTGCCCTGTACCAGCAGGATCAAAGATCCCTTAGCCCACCCAGTCTTTAGCCATAACTCAGTGTAGGGTGGTAACAGACCTTTTCTGAAGAACAGACACATATATACATATCTCTGGGGACAATTCCCCCCCCCCTCCTTGGCATAGAGGCACAGGGTGGGGTATACTGTAAATCCAATAACACGAGGCACAGGTACATTCAAACACTATCCCACCACTGCCAACAATGTGATGGATGCCAGTTCTCGGGCTGAGTAGATCCACTGTTACAAGGGATACAAGTGGTAGCCTGATGGCAGAGGAAGGCCCCACGTGTGGCGAAGGGCAGAGCTTAAAAGGGAACCCCCAAGGTAAGTGACACAGGCTAACCTGAGGTGCGGAATCTAAGTATCCACCGGTTTTCGCCAGAGCCTCTAGTGGTGAGGATGGACTTCGCTGCATGTGGATACCAGATCGCGGTCCTCAGGGTCGCCCCACTAAGGGAGAAACCGGTCAAGATCCGAAGGCGGATAAGCAGACAAGGGAGATCCAAGAGAATGGTCAAACAAGCCGGGGGTCAGGACGGGCAGCAGGTAAACTAGGTCAGGAACAAGCCAAAGGTCAAAACGGGTAACAGGACACAGGCTTCAGGAACACATGAGGAGCTGCAGACAAGACAGCAAAGACACAGTACTGCTGAGCTGTTTAAATAAGGCAGCCTGTTTGCCAGTTATTGCAATTAGTCTGCTCTAGGTTAACCATTTAGGTTGCAGACTCAAGGCAGCACATCAGTGTGCTCCGGAAGCGTTCCTAACATTGCCCCCCCCCCCCAAGGGCAACCTCCGGGTGCCCAACAAACTGCTTTTCTGAGGATGGGCAAGAAAAATGCCTGGATCAGGTCTGCGGCATGAATGTTCCTCTTGGGTTCCCAGGAATTCTCTTCCGGCCCATAACCTTCCATTTAATAAGGAACTGAAGCTGGTTACCTCTTTTCTGGCAATCAAGTACAGCCTCAATTTCTTACTCCATGTCGCCATCCACCATCGCTGGTTCCGGAGGTCCAGGGCTTCTGCCGGGGAAGGCGTCAGGAACCACGGGTTTTAAAATAGCGACATGGAACACAGGATGGATCTGTAGGGTATCAGGTAAGGATAACTCATAGGAAACGGCATTGAGTCTTCTTTTAACGGGGAATGGGCCGATAAACCTGGGAGCCAACTTCTTGGATGGGCAGGCCAAGCGGAGGTTAGCTGTGGATAAAAAGACCTAGTCACCTGGTTGGAGGATCAGTTCTCCCCTCTTTTTCCCGTCAAAGATTCTTTTGGACGCTATCTGAGCCTTGGCCAAGGTGTCCTGCAGAAGTTTGTTGTTACTTGTGAAGAAGTTGATGGTGACCTGAACTGCGGGCACTCTGGAATCAGATGGGAAGTCGGGCAGAAAGGAAGGATAAAACCCATAATTGGCAAAGAAGGGAGATTGCCCGGTAACAGAATGTCTTGAATTATTGAAGGCAAATTCCGCAAATGGTAGTAATGCTACCCAGTCGTCCTGGACGAAGGTGGTAAAGCACCGGAGATATTATTCCAGGGTCTGGTTCGTCCTCTGTTTGCCTGTTCATCTGCGGGTGGTAAGCTGAGGACTAGAGATGTCGCGAACATAAAATGTTATGTTCGCGAACAGCAAGCGCGAACTTCCGCAAATGTTTGCGAACCGGGCGAACCGCCATAGACTTCAATAGGCAGGCGAATTTTAAAACCCACAGGGACTCTTTCTGGCCACAATAGTGATGGAAAAGTTGTTTCAAGGGGACTAACACCTGGACTGTGGCATGCCAGAGGGGGATCCATGGCAAAACTCCCATGGAAAAATATGTAGTTGACGCAGAGTCGGGTTTTAATCCATAAAGGGCATAAATCACCTAACATTACTAAATTGTTTGGAATAACGTTCTTTAAAACATCCAGTGTGTGAATAAGATCAGGTATGATGTTGTATCGATCAGGTAGTGTAAGGGTTACGCCCGCTTCAGTGACAGACCAAACTCCCCGTTTAACGCACTGCAAACAACCGCAAATAGTCCATTTGCAGTGGGCACAGTACAGTCTGTGGGCCTGACACTCACTGGCAGGCAACAGCAATTATATTACAGAAAAAAAATTAAATGACTTTTTTTATCTGCAAGGTGCTGTGCCACCCTATGAGTGGTGGGCAGTGGGCACAGTATGGTCTGTGGACCTGAGACTCACTGGAAGGCAACTGCAATTATATTACAGAGGTAAAATTAAATTAATTTTTATCTGCAAGGTGCTGTGCCACCCTATATAAGTGGTGGGCACTGGCAGTGGGCACAGTACAGTCTGTGGACCTGACACACACTGGCAGGCAACTGCAATTATATTAAAGGGTAAAATTTTAAATGACTTTTTTATCTGCAAGGTACCGTGCCACCCGATATGAGTGGTGTGCACACAGTACAGTCTGTATGTGTATGTATATATATATATATATATATATAAAAAATAAATAAAAGCAGACTGATGTACCAGGTAGCTCTAAAAAGGGCTTTCTGGGGTGCTGTCAGGACGCTGTCCTTACAGCAGGAGTGGACACAGAACACTGGCCTAGCTAATGATTTCCCTATTAATTCAGCAGCAGCACTCTTCCTGCTCTAACTAACTCTGCAGCTTCAGAATGAATCTAAGATGGATGCTGTCCTTGCTTTTTAATAGGAGGTGGGAGTATGCTGATTGGCTGGAATGTGTCTGCTGACTGTGAGGCACAGGGTCAAAGTTTGCTCAATAATGATGTATAGGGGGCGGACCGAACATCGCATATGTTCGCCCGCCGCGGCGAACGCGAACAAGCGATGTTCGCCGGCGAATAGTTCGGGACATCTCTACTGAGGACATAGATAATTAAATTTTTAGCAGCTTACACAAGGCCCTCCAAAAGCGGGATGTAAACTGTACCCCTCTGTCCGAGATAATGTTCGTGGGTACCCCGTGGAGTCGCACAATCTCCCTAATGAAGACTTCTGCAGTTTCCTTCGCAGAGGGATAGAAAGTGGACCATCTTAGTAAGCCGGTCTACAACCACAAAAATGGCGGAGCACCTGGCCAAAGGTGGAAGTTCCACGATAAAGTCCATGGCAATAGTTTGCCAGGGCCGGTCAGGGATGGGGAGTGGTCTGAGGAGACCCCACGCCTTACTTCTGGTGGTTTTACTCCTTCAGCAAAAAACACAGGAAGACACATAACTTCTGCAGCTTTTTTCCATATCAGGCCACCAGAAGGTGCATTGCATGAGGTCAAGGGTCCTATGAACGCCAAAATGGCCAGCCAGAGGGTGGTAGTAGTAACTTTATTTAAATTCCTATAATCTATGCAGGGTCAGAGGGTGTGATCCTTCTTCTCTACGAAGAAGATACCTGCCCCTGCTGGAGAGGTAGAGAGACGGATGAACCCCTTCTTCAGACTTTTGTCTACATAGTCTTTTAAGACGTCCAGCTCACGTTCAGAAAGTGGGTAAATCCGGCCGAACGGGATTTCGGTTCGTGGGAGCAAAATACTGAATACATCCAGGAAATCATGGTATGCTTTGGGCACCACGGAACATACATCAGGTTCGGATTCAAGACAGAACAGAGTCTTGGGGAATTCAGGAGGAGCGGGTAGGCAGGAATTCTTGCAGTAAAGAGATGGGAACTGGATGGTGCCTGTGATCCAATTGACTTGTGGGTTACGTGCTTGCAACCACGGTAATCCCCAGGTTAATGGGAAATGAGGGGGATTTGATAACATTCAGGCTGATCAGTTATTCATGGCCGGAGGAGGAGACCATAGGAATGGGGAAAAGTCTCATGGGTCACAGGCCCGGATTTGATGCGGGAGCCATCAGCCAGGAAGATGGTGAGGTCCTGGGTCTTGAGCCGGAGAGGTACGCCATGTTGCAGGGCGAATGAGCGATCAATGAAACAATGGCAGGCTCCCGAGTCATTGATTGCTGTAACTGGGACGTGTCTTTCCGGAAGCTGTAATGACACAGGAAAGGCTAGGTGGGAGGAACTGGCAACAGATGCCACACAACTGGATGGTGAGGCAGGCAGGAACTTACGGTATTTTGCCGGGCAGGAGCGCACATAGTGGCCAGCTTCACCACAATACAGGCACAGGTTACCCAACTGGCGACGGCGTCTCTCCTCCGGGGACAAAGCAGGCTGTATGATCCCAAGTTGCATAGGTTCAAGCGTATCTGAGGCGACTCCAGCAGGAGCGGGGTTGGTAGGAGCTGGCCCAGCGGAAGAAAAGTATGCAGGAGGAGCAACTCGTGGTAGCGTCCAGGCTGGTCTGAACTGCTGCGGAGATCATTCTGCTCTGCGCTCCCATAGCCGCCGGTCGATTTGAATGGCCTGGGAAATCAAATCTTCCAAGACGTCAGGGACACCTACCCGCGCCAGCTCGTCCTTCCGACAAGCCGAGACGGAACTGATACCGGAGTGCTGCTTCGTTCCAGGACGTATCAGAACTGAGGCAGCGGAAGTCAGTGCAGTAGTCTTCTACGGGCCTGCGACCCTGCAGAAGAAAATGAAGCGCAGATTCTGCGGTGGAGGATCGCTGCGGGTCATCATAGAGCTGTGCCATGGCCTCAAAAAATGACCATAAGGAGTTTAAATGAGGGCTGCCCTCTTCAAGGAGCCAATGAGCCCAGGACTGGGGTTTGCCTAGGAGCAGGGAGATAACAAACCCCACCTTGGTAGCCTCCAAAGAAAAGGTTTGAGGTTGCAGGGAGAAATAAAGCTGGCAGGTGTTGCGAAATGGGCGGAATTTACCGCGATCCCCAGTATATTTTTCGGGAGCAGGAACTCGAGGTTCTGGTGGCAGCATCACTACAGTAGGGCCAGAAGCAGGTCCAGAGGGTGCTGCAGCAGGAGAGGAAGCAGATAATACAGGAGGATCCCCCTGAAGAGTCGTAGAGTGCAGCCATTTCTCTAGCTGTGTGTAGCCGTCTTGAAGCGACTTTACAGATTGAGACAGGGCTGCGAGGTGTTGGCAGATCTCTTCCAACGGTGAGGCTTCTCTTGCTGGCTCAGTCATGGCTGTCTTGGACTGTTAGGGATACAAGTGGTAGCCTGATGGCAGAGGAAGGCCCCGCGTGTGGCGGAGGGCGGAGCTTAGACGGGAACCCCCAAGGTAAGTGACACAGGCTAACCTGAGGTGCAGAATCTAAGTACCGGTTTTAACCACCGGTTTTCGCCAGAGCCTCTAGTGGTGAGGATGGACTTCGCTGCGTGTGGATACCAGGTCACGGTCCTCAGGGTCGCCCCACCAAGGGAGAAACCGGTCAAGATCCGAAGGCGGATAAGCAGACAAGGGAGATCCGAGAGAATGGTCAAACAAGCCGGGGGTCAGGACGGGCAGCAGGTCAACAACAAAGGTCAAAACAGGTATCAAACAGGTAACAGGACACAGGCTTCAGGAACACAGGAGGAGCTGCAGACAAGACAGCAAAGACACAGTGCTACTGAGCTGTTTAAATAAGGCAGCCTGTTTGCCAATTATTGCAATTAGTCTGCTCTAGGTTAACCCTTTAGGTTGCAGACTCATGACAGCACATCAGTGTGCTCAGGAAGCGTTCCTAACATCCACTGTTACTGCTGCTTGCTTCACAGACCCTGTACCCCAGTGATTATATGCTCCCAGCCCACCCAGTCACTAGCCGTGACTGACACAAGAACAGACACAAGTATATACATATCTCTGGGGACAATCCCCCCCTTCCTTGTTGGCATAGAGACACAGGACGGGGGAAAATTGTACATTCAATAACCTGAGGCACAGGTACATTCAAACATTTCAACACATCCTATAAACAAAAACTAGGCACGCAGCCAACTTTATCAGTGGAAAGGACGCGTGAGGAAACTTTCCCCTTTCTTACTCTACCTCTGGTCTTCATGCTTGGAAAATGCATAATACACACAGTAAAGAGGGTGGGGTAGCGTTAGTGACTGGCATTAACCCCATAGGCCCAGCTGGAAGAAGTGTGGCTGCCCAGTACCTTAGGAATATGGTACGGCGGTCACACTTTATATCTGAGCAACAAAATTCTGTATGGCCAGTGACAGCAATGTTATGTCCAATATCAGTGTTCTAAATATAGACCGCCTGGCTGGTTCATGGGGCCAGTATCCCAGTGAAGAAAAGGGAGTTGGAAAAGATGCTAAATGGGACTAATACTGTCACAATATTGTTGATAAATATTAATGTCCCAAGTGAAGGAGCCTCTCCAACTTTTAACACAAACCACATTTCCAATGGTTGTTTGTAACATGGGAACCTTCTTATCCTCTGCCATAACTCTCCCCCCGTCTTTCCCCATTCCACCAATAGGAGCTGAACCCTGTCTGACCCGTCTGCCCCATTATAATCTAATTCACCCTCCCCCCTCAATCCTAGTCTAAAAACTCCTCCAGCCTTCCCATAAACCTCTCCCCTAGCACGAAAGACCCCCTTCCATTTAGGTGCAAACCATCTTTAGCATATAAGTTGCACCCCAATGAAAGTGAGCCCAGTGCTCTAAAAACCCAAATCCCTTCTTCTTACACCAGATCTTTAGCCATGCATTCAGCTCTCTAATCTCCCCCTGTCTTTCCTGTGTTGCGCATGGCACAGGCAATATTTCAGAGAATATTACCTTGGAGGTCCTTCCCTTCAACTTGCAGCCTAGTTTATTAAATTGGTTCCTAAGGAGCCTCCACCTTCCATATATTCTGTCATTGGTTCCAATGTGGACCAAGACAGCTGGGTTAGGACCAGCTCCTGATCATGTGGCCACTTTGACGGCTGTAGGATGAAACCAGAGGGATGTTTTAACCACTTTACCACCGGAGGATTTTGCTGTCTTACGTCCAGGCCACTTTTTGCGATTCGGCGCTGTGCGACTTTAACTGACAATTGCGCGGTCGTGCGACGCCGTACCCAAACAAAATTTACGTCCTTTTTTTCCCACAAACCGCTTTCTTTTGGTGGTATTTGATCACCTGTGTGATTTTTACTTTTTGCGCTATAAACAAAAAAGAGCGTTTATTTTGAAAAAATAACAATATTTTTCAAATTTTTTTTTATATGAAATTCCCCCCAAAAGAAATGTAAAAATCAATTTTTTTAAATTTTTGGCCAATTTGTTTTCTGCTACCTATGTTTGGTAAAAAAAAATCACAATAAGCGTATTTTGATTGGTTTGCGCAAAAGTTATCGCGTTTACTAAGGGAAAGATTTCTGTAATTTTTGGTGTTTTTTTTTTTTTTTTTTTTTTGCAGGACTGTGACATTGCGGGGGACAGATCGGACCCTTGACTGACATTTGACACTTTTGGGGGTACCAGTGACATTTCTACAGTAATCAGTGCTATAAATATGCAATGTTACTGTAAAAATGACACTGGCAGGGAAGGGGTTAATTTTATTGGAGAGGGAGGGGTTAATGTATGCCTGGTGCTTACTAACGTGTGTGGGGGAGGTGACTGAGTGACACAGGGACAGATCGCATGTTCAGCTATGCTGAACCCTGCAATCTATCACTGTTTGTCACATAGGAGATCCGCCCGCTCTGTCTACACAAGCGGGCGGATCTCCAAACTCGATTCCCCGACGATCGGGGAAGAGCAGCGGCGATCGCCACCGCTCCTCCCCTGGCCCGACTCCCGCTGTGACTGAAAAAAGCGTGAGCGTGCCTCCGGCGGCGCGCGAGCGCCGCCTACAGGGGACGGAATCGAGCCACTTTGCCGCAGTACAGTCAACGTGACTGGTCGGCAAGTGGTTAATCTGAATCAAACTCCTTTTTTCTTCTTTTTTTTTTTTTTCTTTTTTTAATGGCTTGAATGTTGAGAATCCGCACAATAACAATAACAAAGGATGGTGTAAAATATCTAATTGTGTTGCATAACATAGGACAACCGTATAAAACATCCAACTGTGTTTTATGGCTTGAAAATGAGTTTGCGCATGGTTTGACTATAGCTTTAGGTAGAATGGTAGGGAAGGAGAGCTAACAAAAAGGGAAGAAGGAACAATACTCCAAACCATGTATATCATGGTGGCTCAGGCCAGCCCAGGTACATTAGAATAAGGAAATTTAGGGGTATTGTCTGTAGCAATACTGGAGCTGTGGCGTTTGAAAGCGGGAGTGCACAGCACTGCCACAATGACAATTGGGGTTTGACTCCCCAAAGAGTCATTGCAGATATAGATCCAGTAGAAAAATGATTCACAAAAAATTGACTGTTTAGGTAGTAGGCTGCCTCAGTCTTAAACATCTTAGGCTCCATGTACACGGGACGTTGTTAAAAGTCCCTTTGAATGCTGGAATTTTTAGAACGTTTGAAACGTCCGTTCGGTCGCGTTTGTACCCGCGTTTAGCGGGCGTTTAGCGGCGTTTGCGTTTAGAAGCGTTCCTAGAGGTCAAAAAAATTATTCCCCTTTAAAATGGAAAAACGCGAACGCTAAACGCGGGTCATCGCGTTCAGACGCGTTCAGACGCGTTCGGACGCGTTTGTGCGTTTGAAACGCCGGGAAACACACGTTCGAACGCAAATAATTGCGTTCTAAAAACAGTCCCTGAACGCAACTGCCTGCAAATGACTGTAAACGACCTGGTGTACATGGACAGATAAGATAAAATGTAGATGGGTTCAGGGGCTTCTGAAAAAAACACCCAACTGCTCCTAAACGGCCATTTCCAGCGTCCCGTGTACATGGAGCCTTACTGTCCCTAATGGATCATGTTCCTTCATTTCAGGATTCCACAGATTCTTTGAGATTTGAGAACCTCCTAAAAGCTCTCTTTGCTGCAATTTCTGTTTGTCAAACTGCAGTTACCTGGACTAGGGCAATGAACAATCAATACAAAAGAAACACAGGGAGCACTGACCTACTGCATTATCCAGAAAATTTTTTATTGAATAAAAAGTGGTAAGCATTATACTCACAAAACATATTCTTGCTAAAAAGCTCATCACAAATTTTAGCAATTCAATCCATATTCATCCACTCATGTAACAGAAATAAAGGTCCAATGGGCTGACGTGTTTTGTGGATTTACCTCTTCAGAGCCACAAGACTTGAGAGACTTTACAATCACTTTAAAGTGAAATGATAAAAATAAAAAAAATCCTTTATAGTGACTGGGGGGACTGCCTGTAAAGTGGCACATCTGTACTGTGTATAGAAGTTGTTGCAGCAAAACTGACATGCACTTCTAAGAAAATAAAAATTACATCTGAAATAGATTTTTTCCTGCAAGCTTTTTCTTATTTTGTAAACAACGGCTTGGGGGAGCTAGTCTGTATGATGAGGCCACAATTTAGTGCACTCTGAACAAGATTAATGATGTTTTTGGATACATTCTGGTGTCTTTGGCAGACTTTTGATGGATATAACAGTTTTGCACCACAGTGAGCAAGCCTTATGTGAAGAAGCCAAATTATAGTACACTTAGGTCATGAATAACAATTTATTTCTAGATAAAGTCTGGTGCCTGGTTTCTCTTTTGCAGACATTGGATAGAAGTAACAGGTGGAGAAAAATTGCGCTTTGGGTGTTGGTGGTTCCTTCACACCTTAACCCTATAGAGGTACTCTTGATGAATGCAAGAATTGGCCTTGCTTTAAAAGAATTAAATTTGATGCCCCAGTCAAACAGTTGCGGAAAAATTGGTCTTTGGGTGTTGGTGGTGCCTTCACACTGTAACCCTGTAGAGGTATTCTTAATGAAAGTAAGAATTGGCCTTGCTGTAAAAAATGTAAATATGTCCCAGTCAAACAGTAGTGGGAAAATTGGTCTATGGGTGTTGGTGGTGCCTTCACACCATAACCCTATAGGGGTACTCTGGATGAAAGCAAGAATTGGCCTTGCTGTAAAAAATTGAAATGATATGCCCCAGTCAAACAGTTGCAGAAAAATTAGTCTTTGGGTGTTGGTGGTGCTGTTACCCTTTAGAGGTACTCTTGATAAAAGCAAGAATTGGCCTTGCTGTAAAAAATTGAAATTTGATGCACCTGTCAAACATGTGGGGAAGGTGTTATTTGTGCTATGAAACCTATACCAAAAATTACTTCAAGATAAAATCAACACCCACAAAGCTAGGCCTAGACAGTCTTGCAGAGATTTGAGATCCCTAAAACACTTAATCATTATCCCTTTTATTCCAGAAAACTTTGATTTTTGCATTACCTGGTTCTAACCTTTTTTTTTCAAGGTTTCTCGTGGATCAGATCTCCATTACAACACCCTGCACTTCCTTTGGATCTGAATTTGGTTCTGTCAGTCCTGTAGAAACCATCCATTGAACCCATTAGGGTCGCCCCTTAGGTGACCCCCCCCCCCCCGTAATATGGCTACTATGTCTGTTAGCAGCTTTCTCTTGTAAAGCACCTTTTATGACTTTTCATCTACTGTAGATGAATGGTTTTGCACCCAAGACCCTCCTCTCCAAGGGAGTGTCAGCTTTCCTTGTTTATTGAGGACATTTCTTTATCGTACAACAGGGGACACAGAGCATTCATATTTGGGTTAAAATGCCACTTGTAGGTGAATGGACACTGGATACAAAATTAAGACAGGATGTCCCCCTCTATATAACCCCTCCTATACAGGAAGTACCTCTATTTTTTTCGCCAATGTCGTAAAGGTAATGGACACGGATTGAAGAAGCTCTCTGTGACGAGACCAATCTTGCCCCATTGCATTGGAGGAGCCTGGTTGCCCGCCTGCTGCCTTTGGACTATGGACCAGACTTTAAAAGACTTTGTTCCCCTATGTTTTAGCTGCTACGCTCCAAATTCCTTTAAAGAGGTTGTCACTATGTCTGCAAATTCAATGTGTATTAGCTGCAGATGGAGGGGGGGGGGATTGTTTCCAGCAGCCCCCTCCTAAAGAATGTCTACTGATTAACTCAGTGCTTTTGTCTAAAATAGGACAGTATGTTAATAGAGTCTGAAACTATTGATAAGCATGTTAATGAGCTCACCTGGCTGTAATTACACAGTCATTGTTCATGTGGTATTCTCAAAGTATATATAAGTGTGTGTTTCTTGCAATAAAAGAGAAGAGAGTTACTCTCGATCAAACCTCACTACAGAGCCTTGTCTCGTACTTGGGGGGGGAATTATTGATGTGCTTCATGTATGGCGCATTGGAGTGGTCGATAGCTGTCCGGGTGTTTGGGAGTGGATTATCCTAGACGACTGTAACCCCTTTCATACTTTGGGGTGTCGTAACAATTGGTGGCAAGCGGCGTGATCGTTCCCACAGCCAGAAGGACAGCTACAGGAGACACCATTCCGTGGATTTTACAATTGAGGGCAACGCATGTCCCAGTACAGCGACCCTGACAGCACCAGCATGGAACCAGCAGTGGAGTACAGATATTCTCTGAAAGAATATGACCGTATGATGTGGTTACGGATGAGCTTCTTCGGACCCAATCCACTGGAGAGATCCAAGCGGTTCGCGAAGAACTTAGTGTTCGGGACTCTGCTAGACAGGGCAGAGAGAGAGGGCCAGCTGGCACGTTGGGAGGAACTCCAGCGGCAGGTACAGTTAAGGGAAGAGGAGATCCCAGTCTCCATTCCCCAGCGGCAGCCTGATTTATTGGGAATTGGGAGCCCAGTCTCCATTCTCCAGCGGCAGGCTGAGTTACAGGGGGCAGAGACAGTCAGTCCTGTCGCCCAGCAGCAGATTGATTTGTTGGGAATTGGGAGCTCAGTCTCCATCCCACAGCAGCAGAGTGTCCTGCAGGAAACAGAGAGCCCAGTCTCCTTTCCTCAGCAACAGGACACTGTATTGGGAGCAGAGACAGTCGGTCTCCCTCCCCAGGGGCTGGAAGTATATTTGGGAGAGGAGCTTGTTACCCCCTCTCCCCATTGGCAGAGTGATATCCAGGGAATTGGGAGCGCAGTCTCCATCCCTCAGCGGCCGATTGACTTACAGGGGGCAGACACGGTTGGTCCTGTCCCCCAGCGGCAGATTGAGCTATTGGGAATTGGGAGCCCAGTCTCCATCCCACAGCAGCAGCTTAACATACCAGGGGGAGACAGTAAGCCCCCCAACAGTGCAGATGGGACCGTGGTCTCTGCACTCACAGCACAGGGGGTAGGGACAGTCGGTCCTGACCCCCAGCAACAGGGCTGTTTAGCCAAAGGGAAGACAGTCGGTCTTCTGCCACAGCAGCATGGTGGTGTATCTAAAGGGGAGACAGTCGGTCTCCCCCTCCAACAACCCGTCTCCAACCAGGCTACTTCTGTGGTAGCGCTGGCACCAGGGCAGAGTACCGCTGGTCTCTGCCCACTCAGCAACCCACCAAGGCAGTCTGCCAGTCTCCCACACAGCCAAGGTGAGGCACCTGGACATGGACAAAATTCTCCTCTACCCAGGTGTAGTGACCATTTATTGTGGGTGGGCTGTACTGTGTTTTCTGCTTTGTGGGTGGGCTGCTGGACTAACGAGGGCACTGACCGGCAGGAGGTCAGGTACCCTGTTAGTCTTTTTGGAAAGGGGGAGAGATGTGACGAGACCAATCTTGCCCCATTGCATTGGAGGAGCCTGGTTGCCCGCCTGCTGCCTTTGGACTATGGACCAGACTTTAAAAGACTTTGTTCCCCTATGTTTTAGCTGCTACGCTCCAAATTCCTTTAAAGAGGTTGTCACTATGTCTGCAAATTCAATGTGTATTAGCTGCAGATGGAGGGGGGGGATTGTTTCCAGCAGCCCCCTCCTAAAGAATGTCTACTGATTAACTCAGTGCTTTTGTCTAAAATAGGACAGTATGTTAATAGAGTCTGAAACTATTGATAAGCATGTTAATGAGCTCACCTGGCTGTAATTACACAGTCATTGTTCATGTGGTATTCTCAAAGTATATATAAGTGTGTGTTTCTTGCAATAAAAGAGAAGAGAGTTACTCTCGATCAAACCTCACTACAGAGCCTTGTCTCGTACTTGGGGGGGGGGGGGGAATTATTGATGTGCTTCATATATGGCGCATTGGAGTGGTCGATAGCTGTCCGGGTGTTTGGGAGTGGATTATCCTAGACGACTGTAACCCCTTTCATACTTTGGGGTGTCGTAACACTCTCCATGTTCTCTTGCTTTTCTCAAAGAATAAGAAAGAAGATTATGCTACAAACCCAGATCAAGATCTCTGATCTAAGGGGATTAGCAATCAGATCAATCTGAAAGTGGAAGACTAAAAGGATGGTACCTGAACCTCGGTAAAGGAGAAATTAGGTTTTTCCTATGTCACCTTTTTAGGCACTGGACCCTGGGATCGGGACCATTGGTAAGACCAACCCCAAAGGCGCTCCGGCAGGGTGCTCTACAGCTCCAAGGGAGTGGTCCCTCAAAAACAAGGGAACCCAGTCCTTGAAGGTGGACAAGTGACAGAAATCCACCATGATGGGTGAATATTGGATTCTTGTTATCAGAATCCTGCGGCAGGAATGATAAGCTCACTTTAAAAATATTTTTAAAAAATATTTTTATGCACTGTTCCCTTCTGCGTTACAGATACAGAGTGCCATGTTTAGGTCTCCACCTGATACATTATTGGTATCAGCAGTGGCAAAGTGTACCTTGTTGTACCTTTACATTCTGCTCTCACCCCCTGATGATTGGCATGCAGATTTTTGCCTGGGTGCAGAAGCGCCCAGCATTTGTCCCCTGTATGGCTCCAGGTCAGGCAGCACCCTCGTTGGCATCCCTGTGGTGAAGGATCATACGCGCCAGGGGAGGACTGGGAAGGGGGGCAGGGTGGCAATTGCCCCCCGGGCCACTCTGATGCCAGGAAAAAAGGCCACACTCAGGGCTGGATTATTGTAGGGGCCAGACACTGTATACAGCTGCTGATCACCGCTACACAATATTATATTTGCAGAGCTGCGGTATGAATGTGCAGAGTACGAGTTACCATATTGCATCATGTTTATCTTGCTTGTCTTTATAAAACCAGGTGGGCATGAATAGTGAGCTGATTCAATGATTGAATGGGCCACTTGACTGGACTTGCCCCCCAGGCCTAAGGCTGCCAGCCCTCCCCTGATACGCGCGCGTGAATATTCACAATTTACAGGCACAAGCGTGCACGTGGAGCTGGGAGGGGGCGTGATTGGCGTGCAGGTGGATGCAGACATGCACATAGCATGCCGCTCATGCGCAGTAATAAGTGCAAACGGAGTTACTTTTAAGGAGGTGTTCCCAGCGCGCAAACTTCTATCAGAGGCTGGAGGGGATGCAGAGCAGCAGCAGCTGGGTGCGTGAGTGACTGTGGGTGCGTGTTTACAGGCACGGACAAGTTCTGTTACTTTGGGATAATCAGTGCTGTGTGTGATAAGCTGTAAAGCTTGGCACAAGCCTTGAGTACACTAAAGTTAGTACCTTAAGTTTTCTTGCCTGGAGCAATGTCCTCCCGAAAGAGGAGTGGGGGGGGGGGGCACACAGCTGGAAGGGGCACTATGGTGAAGATTCTAGCTGTGCTTTCTCTGTGTTTACCTCCCCTGAAGGGCCAGAGGCGACTACCCAATCTGAGCCATTACGGTTGTCAGGCATAGTAGCCACATCCAGTGGTTCGGTCTCAGCCTACGTCACTAAGAAAGATTTAGCATCGGCGTTAGTCGACCTTGAGGGTAAAATTGCTGGCATGATTGCAGCATCGCAAGGAGGGAGGAAACGTGGTAGATCCCCCCCCCCCCCCCTTTAGTTCAGGATTGGGCAAAGGGTGTGGAGTAGTTGTCATTCTCAGCCTCTCTAACCCAGAAATTGTAAATTTAATCTCTTACTGAAATGGTACGGTCTAGATTTAAATGACCTCCCTTAGAGATATCTGAAGTCTGTTTTCCTCTTTTGGCTCATTGCGCCCTCCTCAGGCTTTTCCCTTCTATCCGCTCTAGGAGCAGATAGTTTATGCTGATTGGGATAATCCTGATAGGATTTTTATTCCTCCCAAAATGTTTTTTTTTGTATCCTATGGAGGAAAAGTTCACAAGAAAGTGGAGTATACTTACTGTGGATAAAATTGTAAAATAGCAAACTTGTGCGCTAAAATATGGTAAACGACACCCTGGATCTAAAGACTAGATCAATAAAAACAATCGTGGAACAACACAGAGAAAGCAGCTGATTTGGTAGTGTCACCACATATCCCAATAATATTTAAAAAGCAAAAAATCAGCGCTCGACTCTTTGATGAGAAAAAAAAGCTACAAAATGCATAAAAGTGGGATAATCCAAAATAAATATTCCATATGTGAGTGTAACACAATCAAGGATAGTAGAAATCTAAAAACTTCCAACCACAACTATTTAAAATCTCCAGAGATGTCTAAAAGCACAGAGGTGATATCTAAAGGCGATGATAAAGGAAAAAATGATCCCAATAAAATTCTAAGTATAATCAATCAAAAACTGGGTAATTCATAAAATAGAAGTGATGAGCAGTGAATAACAAATTCTTTGTAAAATGTGCAGACAATATCCTGATTAAAATATTATAACATACAGTGATAAACCATCAATGAAAAAATTTACAGCAAAAAAATATAAAATATAAATAATCGGTGTCAATCTAGACATACACTTGTGAATAAACAGAGTGAGTATAAAAAGTGCAGTGGTACTAAAAGTGCATAAATGTCCATACAGTCCTTCAAAATATATTTAGGGTGATTAAAGTGCAGGGTGCCCAGAAATTCAGTAATAAATTCAGGTGAATAGAAGAGTGAGATCAAGCTTCCAATCACAGCCAGGTAGATGTGCGCAGGAGAGCTAGCAATCCGACGTTAAGTGAAATGGCCGCTCACCTCCATAACACTCAGAGCGTTTTATGATGTGATCTTAACTCTTCTCAGACATCTCAATCTTCAGAAATATACTTGTTTTGTCTCCAATGGTTATGGCTTAATATTTCAGGAAGAAATCAACTGGTCCCAGCTTAGGTATATGACAATCTCCCTCGATCTGTCTATCAGGTGCTCAAACAAGAGAAGCTCTCATGGTGCAGTATATCAGGGTATATATTTATTTAATAAAAGATACAGGTCACTTACTAGAAAGCAGTAAACACAGCACGGTTTTACATCCAAAGCAGCCGCCGATGCGGTGAGTTCCGATACTTCCGGTCTCGGCCGAAGACCGGAAGTGACGTCAATACGGCTTGTCCCTGACCTGACCTGACTTGTCCCTGACCGGCTTGTCCCTGACCTGGTCAGGGACAATCCGTATTGACGTCACTTCCGGTCATCGGCCGAGACCGGAAGTATCGGAACTCACCGCATCGGCGGCTGCTTTGGATGTAAAACCGTGCTGTGTTTACTGCTCTCTAGTAAGTGACCTGTATCTTTTATTAAATAAATATATACCCTGATATACTGCACCATGAGAGCTTCTCTTGTTTGAGCACCTGATAGACGGATCGAGGGAGATTGGCATATACCTAAGCTGGGACCAGTTGATTTCTTCCTGAAATATTAAGCCATAACCATTGGAGACAAAACAAGTATATTTCTGAAGATTGAGATGTCTGAGAAGAGTTAAGATCACATCATAAAACGCTCTTTTTGAGTGTTATGGAGGTGAGCGGCCATTTCACTTAACGTCGGATTGCTAGCTCACCTGCGCACATCTACCTGGCTGTGATTGGAAGCTTGATCTCCCTCTTCTATTCACCTGAATTTATTACTGAATTTCTGGGCACCCTGCACTTTAATCACCCTAAATATATTTTCTCTGTCGCTCATTGACAGACGTAGTCTTCTTGATTCACAAGAACTGGGTTATGTGGTCTCCGCAGGAGTAGGACTAGGCAGAAAAGAAAAAACGTTCTGGCTCCACCCTAGGGGCAGTCCCAGAGGGTATATCCTCCCTCTCTCTGCTACAAGGCATCAGTTTTTTTCTGTCTAGTCAGGAGTAAGGACCTAAGTTCCTTGCTGGGATCTCTGGTCCTGGCAAGATTTTTTTTTTTTTTTAGAAAAAAAAATTTTTTAGGTAGTTTTCTCCAGTGTTTTTTCCTGTGAGATCTTCAAGCAAATACGCCGGACTGGGCGACACTAGTGGTCACCCCAGCCAGCCTACGAGCGCCCGCAGACCATTGCATTGCGCTTGGTCGGCCGCGACACATTCAAGTAAGTATGCGGGGCCGGGCGACGGGCTGGATGTTGAGATCCAGTGGTCACCCCGGTTTTCTGCCTACCAGCGCGTGCAGACCAGAGCTCCGCGCTGGGTCGGCCGCGACGGAGTCCCATTGGAGGGACTGACCTTGCGAGTTAAAAGTCTCGCTTGGACGCCAGGAACCAGAGAGTCGAGGCGTCCGGAGTGGTCCACAACCCCCCACCCCGGTGGAGAGGGTATTGTGAAGAGAGGGTGCCTGTCGGTTCGGTATGGTGAGTAAACGTTCCCTTTTTTCCTCGTTATGAGGCAGTATGAATTATGGGCCCCTCCATACATGGTCAGTATCTGTCTGACACTAAAAGTCCCCCTTGTAAATACAGCATGTGTTTGGTGGGAAGTGGACTTGGTTTGAGAGCTAACACTCTACCCAGCAGACTGTAGTATTACAGCAGACATAGGAGGTATAATCCTACCTTAATTGTAGTGTACCTCCTGCAGATCGATAAACCGTCATTTAGCAGAGATGCAGGTGGATGTGCTGGGAAAAACGATTTCGGCAGTCCGCCGCCATTTTGCCGTAGACCGGGTGCATGAATGTCCTCAGGTCACACCAGCCGCCATGTTTTAGGAGTCTATTGTCTCCTGTAGGGGGGCGGCCATGTTTGATGAGCCCAGCTACCTCGTGGAGAGCTGGGAACGCCGGAAGGCGTACACAGGGGGCGGAGCCACGTCCTTCTACCAGGGAAAACTAACACAGCTCTTTCCAGTCTGTAAAAGACAGACGCTGACTGCAGTTGGTTGGAAACTTCTCTGCATCGGGTGGTGAGCCTTGAGGGTCCCTCTCTCTCTGTGTGGGGATCGAGAAGCAGGTACTCTGAGGGGCGCTATTGCGCTAGGGGGATACACATTAAAAAAAAAAAAAAAAAAAAAAAAAAAGGTATTTTTTATTTAAAAAAAAAAAAAAAAAAGTTTGTTTTTTCTGGCAGAGGTGTCCTGAATTAACATGGACCCTGCCACTCATGTATCTCCACCGGATCCCCTCGAGGTGTCTGCAGGATCCTCCAGCACCCCACTGATGGTTGAATCATTGTCAGCTATTATGGAAACTTTTGTGTCCCGGGTGGAAGTGGCTGGTCAGGGACAGGGCGCAAGAAAGCGACCCCCGCCTAACCCCTTATTATCTGAAACTTCGGATTCAGAATCTGAGCCTATTTCTGCAGTTGCAGGTACTTCATCTGGGATTGGTGTCTCGGGTACTGTCTCTTCAGACAGTGAGGAGGATGTTTTTCGGCATCAGCCATAGCCCGAGAGGAAGCGTTGGTAAACGCACTCATTGTAGCTGTTCAAGAAACCTTAAGATTACAGGGTATTCCGTCGGAAATAGCTGAAACTGAAATCCCCTTTGGGACTAAAAAACGCATCAAAGTAGCGAAGGTTTTTCCATTGCCCAAATGTTTTGGCAATCCAATCAAAGAAGAATGGAGTCTGCCAAAACGCACTTCTGCTATTTCTAAACGCATAAACAGGCGTTATCCGTTTGAGGAAACCCTCATTAAGAAATGGACAGAACCACCTGTGGTGGATTCACCAATTGCTAGATTGAATAAAGCCACGGTTATTCCTTTAGAAGACGCTCCGTCTTTTAAAGATCCAGTGGATCGCAAGATAGAAGCTATGTCTCGCACCATGTTTTCCTTGATTGGATCAGCTTTCAGACCAATAATTGCTATTGGACTGGTTTCGCAGACTGTAACTGAATGGACCAAGTGGTTGCGCCGGGACTTAGAAGAAGTCCCTCAGGCGGTATCAGATTTGTTGGAACAAATGATACAGGGGTTACAGTTTGTGTGTGATGCGGCGTTAGATGCCACTCCATTATTGGCGCGAGCATCAGTTTCAGCAGTGGTTCTCAGGCGTACACTGTGGCTAAAAGGTTGGTTAGCCGACCAAGGTTCCAAAAAAGCATTGGCTAATATCCCCTTTTTAGGAGAGCGTCTATTTGGAGCCAACTTAGATGAGATCATTAAGGATCTCACGGGAGGAAAGAGCACCTTTTTACCGCAAAATGTTAAAGATTAAAGGACCTCGTCAAAGACAAGGGCCTTCTTTCTCTGCTCTCAAAAAGTTTTTTCGTCCCGCGGGTGAAAAAATTAAGTCCTCCAAAGCTCCTTCAGGAGGCTTCAGGGGACGTTGGTCGGGCAAGCAAAAGCCCGCCCCCTCCAGACCTGAAGATAAATCGTCCAAAGCCTGAAGGTGCGCCCCCACCCATAACTGGGGTGGGGGGACGTCTTCGCCGGTTCCCGGATCCATGGCTTTCCAGAATCCCGGACAAGTGGGTTTGCGAAGTCATAAGGTCAGGGTACAAGATCGAGTTTCGATCTCTCCCACCGGCGCGATTCTTCCCTTCCAATATCCGACTATCCCCGGATCGTCTAGAAGATCTGCGGAGAGCAGTCACGGATTTACTACAACAAGGAGTGGTAGTCCACGTTCCTTGGACAGAACGCTTTCAGGGGTTTTATTCAAACCTATTTACAATACCCAGGAAAGAGGGCAAAGTGCGTCCAATTCTGGACTTAAGGGCACTCAATTCCTTTCTCAACATAAGAAAATTCAAGATGGAATCCATTCGCACAGTAGCAGCCTTCCTGCATCCAGGGGATGTCCTAGCGTCCATAGACATCAAGGACGCCTATCTTCACATTCCCATTTTCGCAGGACATCAGCGGTTTCTACGCTTTTCCGTAGAAGAGAACCACTATCAGTTTGTGGCGTTACCTTTCGGTCTCGCCACGGCTCCTCGGGTCTTCACGAAGGTGTTGGCCCCAATGTTGGCACTACTGCGCCAAAGAGGCATATCGATTCTAGGTTACCTAGACGATCTCCTGCTTCATGCAGAGTCTCCTCAGACCCTGCTACAAAACATAGAAATTACTATAATTTCTTTACAGGAATTCGGGTGGCTGGTGAACCAGCAAAAGTCATTTCTGGTTCCCACCCAGAGGCTCGAATATCTGGGTCTAATTCTAGACACAGTCAGGACAAGAGTTTTCCTTCCGGTAGGGAAACTCCGGAAGATTCAATCAGCAGTCCAGTTGTTACTATCCAACAGCTGGTCTTCTCTTCGAACTTGCATGAGGGTTCTGGGGTTGATGGTGGCTTCCTTCGAAGCAGTCCCATTTGCCCAGTCCCATACCCGAATTCTTCAGCAAGAGATTCTTCTCAGATGGAATCGGAATCCGGAATCCCTGGACAATCGGATCCGATTGAGCAAACAGACCAGAGAGTCTCTGGTCTGGTGGCTTCGGTCTCCGATGCTCAGCCAGGGAAAGTCATTTCTGCCAATATATTGGACGATAGTGACCACGGATGCCAGTCTATCCGGATGGGGAGGAATTCTCGGTCAGTTATCTGTCCAGGGACTTTGGTCCCCGGAAGAATCCAGGTTGCCGATAAATGTATTGGAACTGAGAGCGATCAGACTTTGTCTGATTCACTGGACCGAGCAGCTCCAGGGCAGCCCGGTTCGGATCCAGTCGGACAACGCCACGGCCGTGGCTTATGTCAATCACCAGGGGGGCACCAAGAGTGTCCGAGCGGCCAAGGAAGTGGCTTGCATTCTTCGCTGGGCGGAACGATTTGTTCCAGCGATCTCTGCGGTGTTCATTCCGGGGGTGGAAAATTGGCAGGCAGATTATCTCAGCCGTCAGACTCTGGATCAGGGGGAATGGTCCCTCCATCCAGAAGTTTTCCACCAGTTGTGCCTACGTTGGGGCACCCCGGATGTGGATCTGTTGGCATCACGATTCAACAGGAAAGTACAGAGATTCGTGGCTCGCTCCCGCGATCCTCTAGCAGAGACCGCAGACGCACTGATCGCCCCGTGGGGGCAATACCAGCTAATGTATGCCTTCCCTCCTCTCGGGTTACTGCCAAGACTTCTTCGCAGGATAGAGGAGGAAGGAATTCCAGTAATCCTGGTAGCTCCGGACTGGCCTCGCCGAGCATGGTACGCCGACTTGGTCAGACTGGTGGCGGACGTCCCGTGGAGACTTCCTCTCAGGGAGGACCTACTGTCTCAGGGACCGATCTTCCATCCTGCTTTACGATCGCTGGCTTTAACGGCCTGGCTATTGAGACCCAGGTGCTGAAGGACAAGGGATTGTCAGCTTCAGTTATTCCTACTCTAGTTAAAGCAAGGAAAGCGACTTCCAGAAAGATTTATCATCGCACATGGAAGTCCTACATTGCATGGTGTGAACCTCTGGGGTTCCGTCCACGGTCTTATTCGGTTAGTCGAATATTAGCTTTTCTGCAACAAGGGGTTGAGCAGAAACTGGCCTTGAGTACTATCAAGGGTCAGGTCTCAGCATTAGCTATCTTCTTTCAGAAGCCGTTGGCTACTCATTCCTTGGTGCGGAATTTCATCCAGGGGGTGCGACATCTGGCTACACCAGTGCGCGCGCCGTTACCACCCTGGGATCTTAATTTAGTATTGTCGGTTCTTCAGAAACCTCCCTTTGAAGATATTAGGGAGATTCCTCTACCTACGTTGTCCCAGAAGGTGGCCTTCTTGGTGGCTATCACTTCTGCACGCAGGGTGTCAGAACTGGCCGCATTATCTTGTCGTTCCCCATATCTGGTGGTTCATAGAGATAAGGTGGTTCTTCGTCCGAATCCATCCTTCCTACCAAAAGTGGTTTCAGAATTTCATCTGAATGAAGAAATTGTATTACCTTCCCTGTGTCCTAAGCCCAGTCATCCTCGGGAGTTTGCTTTACACTCCTTGGATGTGGTCCGGGCGATCAGGGTATACTTGAAAACGACAGACTCGTTTCGCAAGACGGATTCACTTTTTGTGATCCCGGATGGACCCAAAAAGGGGTTGCCTGCATCTGCCGCGACTATTTCCAAATGGATCAGACAGACGGTGGTACAGGCTTATTCTATTAAGGGTCGGGAGCCCCCGTTCCCTGTTAAGGCACACTCCACTCGGGCACTTAGTGCGTCATGGGCCTTTCGCCATCAGGCGTCAGTGGTCCAGGTGTGCAAGGCGGCTACCTGGTCGTCGGTGCATACCTTTACAAAACATTATAAAGTTGATGTAATGGCATCGTCTGATGCCTCGTTTGGCCGCAAGGTTTTGCAGGCCGCCATTTGAGGAGACCAGTGGTCTACCTCGAGGGTTTTTTTCCGTTGGAATTTTTATTTGAGTCTCATTCTTTGTTTATAATGAGCCTTTAAAACTTCTAGTTTGGCACCGGTTGGGCCTTCTAGATTGGATTTTGATTTCTGTCAATCCCACCCCTCATTTGTGGCACTGCTTCTGGATGTCCCAGTTCTTGTGAATCAAGAAGACTACGTCTGTCAATGAGCGACAGAGAAAATCGGATTTTTGTAAGATCTTACCGTAAAATCCTTTTCTCTTAGCTCATTGACAGACGTAGTACCCGCCCCTCTATCATTGAGTTGGGTTGGGTTAAATTCTCTGTTGCTGCTTTGTGACAGAACTGATGCCTTGTAGCAGAGAGAGGGAGGATATACCCTCTGGGACTGCCCCTAGGGTGGAGCCAGAACGTTTTTTCTTTTCTGCCTAGTCCTACTCCTGCGGAGACAACATAACCCAGTTCTTGTGAATCAAGAAGACTACGTCTGTCAATGAGCTAAGAGAAAAGGATTTTACGGTAAGATCTTACAAAAATCCGATTTTGAAGGACTGTATGGATATTTATGCACTTTATTTAGTACCACTGCACTTTTTATACTCACTCTGTTTATTCACAAGTGTATGTCTAGATTGACACCGATTATTTATATTTTTTTGCTGCAAATTTTTTTATTGATGGTTTATCACTATGTTATAATATTTTAATCAGGATATTGTCTACACATTTTACAAAGAATTTGTTATTCACTGCTCATCACTTCTATTTTATGAATTACCCAGTTTTTGATTGATTATACTTAGAATTCTATTGGGATCATTTTTTCCTTTATCATCGCCTTTAGATATCACCTCTGTGCTTTTAGACATCTCTGGAGATTTTAAATAGTTGTGGTTGGAAGTTTTTAGATTTCTACTATCCTTGATTGTGTTACACTCACATATGGAATATTTATTTTGGATTATCCCACTTTTATGCATTTTGTAGCTTTTTTTGCTTTTTAAATACTTACTGTGGATGCTGCCATTTCTTCCGTTAACAAAAGCTTAACTTGTCCTGTGGATAATGCCCAGGTTTTTTAGGATCCAGCTCACAAGAAGTTGGAATCTATGCTAAAAGATTCCTTCGCTATTGCAGGGTCTGCAATACAACAGGCAGTGGCAGCTATAGGAGTTTCAGTCTTTACAAGACCGTATTAAAGGAGTTTGCAGGATGATTCCTTCTCAAGGAGAGTCTGTGGGAGATTTGGCAGATCTACTCAAACTTATAGTTGCATAGTTACTGAGGTTGAAAAAAGACATCAGTCCATCCAGTTCAACCTATGATGTGCGCGTATGTCTACTGTTAACCGCACATTGCATACCCCTGTATGCTGTGGTCCTTAAGGTGCCCATCCAATAGCTTTTTGAAACTATCAATGCTCCCTGCTGATACGACTGTTTGCGGAAGAGAATTCCACATCCTTACTGCTCTTACAGTGAAGAACCCCCTGCGTATTTTAAGGTTAAACCGCCTTTCCTCTAGTTTTAGTGAGTGGCCACGTGTCTTATTGTATTTCCTTTCTCTGAATAGGTTTTTCCATATGCTAGGGTTGCCAGTACAGTTTTTGTACATTGATATCATATCCCCCCTCAATCGTCTCTTCTTCAGAGAGAATAAGTTTAGTGCTTGCAGTCTTTCCTCATAGCTGATGTCCTCCATTCCCCTAATTATTTTTGTTGCCCTTCTCTGGACTTTCTCCAGTTCCAGCACATCCTTCCTGAGGACCGGTGCCCAGAACTGGACAGCATACTCCAGATGTGGCCGGACCTGAGTCTTGTAGAGTGGGAGAATAATCTCTTTATTTCTGGAGTGAATCCCCTTTTTATACATCCCAGTATTCTGTTTGCTTTGCTTGCAGCGGCTTGGCATTGCATGCCACTGCCAAGCCTGTTGTCTACCAGTACCCCCAGGTCCTTTTCCATCCTAGACTCACCCAGAGGTCCCCCCCAGTGAGTAGCTTGCTTTCTGGTTTCTGGCACCCAGGTGCATTACTTTACATTTTTCAACATTAAACCTCATCTGCCATGTAGTTGCCCACCCCATAATTTTGTTCAGGTCCGCTTGTAAGGTTTCCACATCCTGCCCAGAAGATATTGGCATGCTTAGTTTAGTATCATCCGCAAATACTGAGATTTTGCTCGATATCCCCTCCTCTAGATAATTTATGAATAAATTAAACGGGATTGGCCCGAGGACCGAACCCTGGGGGACCCCGCTTTCCACACCCGCCCAATCTGAGTACTCCCCATTAATCACCACCCTTTGCAACCTTCCCTGGAGCCAGTTCTCTATCCAGGTACTCCCCTTATGGTCCATACCTACCTTCCTTAGTTTGAACAGTAAGCGTTTGTGGGGAACGGTGTCAAAGGCCTTTGCGAAGTCCAGGTACACCACATCCACAGGCTTGCCTTTATGTAGGTGGCAGCTCACTTCATCATAGAAGGTTAATAGATTGGTTTGACAAGAACGATTTTTCATGAATCCATGCTGATTACTACTAATAATACCATTTTCATTACTAAAGTCTTGAATGTGGTCCCTTAACATCCCCTCCAAAATCTTGAAGACTACTGATGTTAGGCTGACCTGCCTATAGTTACTAGAGATGTCCCGAACTGTTCGCCGGCGAACATCGCTTGTTCGCGTCCGCCGCTGCGGGCGAACATATGCGATGTTCGGTCCGCCCCCTATACTTCATCATTGAGGCAAACTTTGACCCTGTACCTCACAGTCAGCAGACACATTCCAGCCAATCAGCATACCCTCCCTCCCACACCCTCCCACCTCCTATAAAAAAGCAAGGGCAGCATCCATCTTAGATCATTCTGAAGCAGTGTTAGTAGTGAGAGCAGGGAGAGTGCTGCTGCTGCTGTTAATAGGGACAGTTGTTAGTCTTATTATATTATAGATAGTGTTCTCGGTCCACTCCTGCTGTAAGGACAGCATCCTGACAGCACCCCAAAAAGCCCTTTTTAGGGCTGGTATTTCAGTAATTTTTATATATATATATATATATATATATATATATATATATATATATATATATATATATATATATATATATATATATATATATATAATATATCTATTGTGCAGTTGCCTGCCCGTCATGTATGAGAGGCCACAGACCCACCACAGACTGTACTGTGTGCACACCACACTCATATCGGGTGGCACAGTACCTTGCAGTTTAAAAAATATTTTTTTTTCCTCTGTCATAATTGCAGTGAGTGTCAGGTCCACAGCAGCTTGCAAATTGAAAAAAATATATATTTTTTATAATTGCAGTTGCCTTACCTGCCAGTGACTGTCAGGTCCACAGAGTGTACTGTGCCCACTGCAGTGCCCACCACTCATATATACGGTGGCACAGCAGCTTGCAAATTGAAAAAAATTTTTTTTATAATTGCAGTTGCCTGGCCTGCCAGTGACTGTCAGGTCCACAGAGTGTACTGTGCCCACTGCAGTGCCCACCACTCATATATACGGTGGCACAGCAGCTTGCAAATTAAAAATATATATATTTTTTTATAATTGCAGTTGCCTGGCCTGCCAGTGAGTGTCAGGTCCACAGAGTGTACTGTGCCCACTGCAGTGCCCACCACTCATATATACGGTGGCACAGCAGCTTGCAAATTAAAAATATATATTTTTTTATAATTGCAGTTGCCTGGCCTGCCAGTGAGTGTCACGTCCACAGAGTGTACTGTGCCCACTGCAGTGCCCACCACTCATATATACGGTGGCACAGCAGCTTGCAAATTAAAAATATATATTTTTTTATAATTGCACAAAAACTATACGGCCAAGGTCCAACCATTACACTTAGATGAGGAAGGTCGCATAGTCATTCTACAGCTCACCGATGCTCAACATAACTGGGTGTTGGCAGGGATATATGCCCCCAACATACCTTCCCCCTCATTCTTCCAAAAGCGGACATCGAATCTAGCTCCTCATTTACATCTCCCCCTATTGATCACGGGTGCTTTCAACCAGCTTATGCACCCTACTGAAGATAAATCTCAAGCTGCAGGTTCTCTACCCCCAAAGAATCCACACCATTCCCCCCTTCTGCTCCATTTTGTGGAGAGTCTGCGCCTCACGGATTTGTGGCGCTTAAACAATCCAGAAGGGAAAGAATACTCCTCCTATTCCCACCCTCACCACACGCTTACCAGAATAGACTACATCTTCACTAAAGACCTTCTACTCCCCTACACGGTCTCACCTAAAATTCATGACATAGCAACTTCCGACCATGCCCCAGTCTCGGTTACCCTCACTCTTTTCACAAACACTCCGTCCCTCAAACAGTGGAGGTTCCCCTCTTATCTGGCCAAAGATCCTGGGATCTCCTCACTTGTCAAGGCAACCTGGCAGGAGTTCTTGGCCAACAACGCCACTCCATCTATCTCACCAATCCTCCTCTGGGAGACCGGTAAGGCGGTTCTCAGGGGACGGATTATATCTTGCGCGTCTGCTTATAAAAAGAACATAGCCAAGGCCTTTTTGGCCGCCAGTGCCTCTCTGCGGGAGGCACAGGCAAATCTTAACAAATCCAATTCTCCACTCCATAGAGATGTGAAGCAAAGGCTGACTTTGACGAGTGGGCTGAGACCAGGGAGCGTCTGTACAAATCTCACCAGGACTGGAAGTACCATTCCTTCGGGAACAAACCCGGGAAACTGATGGCTTCTCTCTGCAGAGGGCCCTTTACACCCACACACGTACCCTCACTCAGAGACGCTGATGGTCTGATTGGGGAATCCCCTAAGGAAATTAACCAGGTCTTTGAAACCTTTTACAAAAAGCTGTACAGCCACGAACCTTGCGACGAGGCCACAGCCTCAAGCTGGTTGTCCTCAGTCAATCTCCCGAAAATTTCCCAAGACCAACTGGCCCTTCTCAACTCCCCCATTTCCTTAGAGGAAGTCACGAAGTCTATTACACAACTGTCCTTAGGCAAATCCCCTGGCCCAGACTCCCGAATTTTACAAATTGACACTGGAAGCGATCGCCCCTATCTTGCAATCGGTATTTAATCATATCATACAGGGACACTCCTACCTACCCACAGGGTATCAGGCCCATATTAAGCTAAACTACAAGAAAGGAAAGGACCCCACGGACGCAGGCTCCTACAGACCTATCTCACTATTAAATGTGGATTCCAAGCTACTCTCCAAAATAATGGCGGATAGACTGGCATCCATCTTACCTTCCCTCATACATCCGGCACTGTCAGGCTTTACCAAGGGGCGGTCGGCCACCTCTAACCTTAGGAAGGTCTTGGTAGCACTCGAAATGTCTAAAGCGAACCCGAACAACCAGGCAGCCATAATCCCTCTTGATGCCGAAAAGGCTTTTGATAATGTTAACATCCAATGGTTAGAGTCCTGGTGCACCTGGGGTTCTCTGGTTCTTTTCTCCACCTGATAAGGACCATGTATGCTTCCCCCGAGGCACAGGTTGTCATTGCAGGACATATCTCGCAATCGTTTAGACTATATAAAAAAGGGACACACCAGGGATGTCCTCTCTCACCCCTGCTGTTCAACCTGGCCTTGGAACCGCTCTCGAGGTACATGCTAGCGCATCCTGAGCTTCGGGGCATCAAAGTGGGCCCGGACGAATTACGAACAACGATGTTCGCGGATGATATCCTGATTTTTATGTCAGACCCTGAACATGACCTACCTGTAATTCAAGAGATTTTCGCCAAATACCGATTTGTGTTCGGGCTTGCGTATTAATTTTGCTAAAAGCCAGATTCTTCCACTAAATTCTACTCACACCCCTTCTTTGGCCCCCTCATCCCCTCTGTGTGTCACCACCAACCACATAACCTATTTGAGTGTTAAAATAGGTCGCTTTCCATCGTCCCTATACCAGCTAAACTTCACTCCAGTCATTGATAAAATGATAGCTGAATTGAAAAATTGGGCAAATCTACCTCTATCTTTCCTTGGCAGGTGCCACCTGTACAAAATGGCTACATTTCCAAAACTCCTTTACCCTCTTCAAACAATTCCACTTCTCCGTAAACAATCGGACATCCACAGACTACACAAAGCAGTCTCCTCCTTTATTTGGAAAGGCAAATGACCCAGAATCGCATTTAGCAAGCTTCATTTGGCCAAACGAGAAGGAGGCTTGGATCTCCTAATACGCAAATTTACATTATTGTATGCCTCCTGCAGGGATGTCTGGACTGGTTGAGTCGTGAGTCGAGATACACTAATTTTACACTTGAAAACCATATGGCCGCTCCTTATGACCTGGCAGCCCTGCTGCACTGTGGAACAGGGGACTTTCCGCCTGCCTTGCGCAACAACCTCTTACTTAGAGACACAGTGATGGCCTGGAGGGAGGTGAGGAAACGACTGGGAACCCCTCAGCGCCTCTCCCAACACTTGCCTATCCAAGGTCACCCCATGTTTCCACAGGAGCAGCAGCACTCCGCTTATGGGGAATGGTCAAAGCGTGGGGTAAAACAGTTTGCTCAGTTATTTGATGTTATGACGGGCAAACCTATGTCTTTTAAAGATTTTCTATTATGTATGGTATCCCCAATAGCCACTACCTTTACTTTAGACAATGCGTTAGTTTTGTGGACTCAATTTGCCTACCCTCACAACGGCGTTTTCATTCATCTCTTATTTTTGGCTACAGCGAGGCAAACCCAAAATATCCCATTTATACAAACCCCTCCATGATGAACTCTTCCGGGGAGTCTCGAATAAGGTAGCGCAACCCTGGAATAAGGTTCTCCACTCAGAAAATGCGCAACACAATATCTTGTCAGGCTACCTTACCACCCGCAAATATATCACAAACAAATTTTGGAGGGAGCAGCAGTTTAAGATCCTTCACAGGGCGTATATTCCTCATCTCCGTTGGTCCTCGGACATTTCTCATCATTACTGCACGCTATGTAACGAGCATTACCCCTCTTTACTGCATAAACTTTGGCAATGTCCATCCATATCATCTTTTTGGGACAAGCTCCTATGATACGTGACTCGTTATACTGGTCTGGCGCTCCCAAAAGATATGGACATCTCCCCCCCCCCCCCCTCTTGCCGAGCTGACAAACGATTTACACCTCCTCCGTGAAAGGGAAGCAACGGGACTGTTCTTACACCCCACCAAAAAGGATACCCGCTTTGTCCAGAAATGGTCCAACTTCCCTCCCAGGGATACGTTTTCCACTGTAGATCTAACCTAGACCCTACTCAATAACATCTGATCGCACTTATCTATGGAGATGACACTTCGCTACACATCTCGCTGAGGGACATACCCGGAACCAAGTGCCATCGCTAGTATCCAAATAAGTGTCTCCTACATTTCTGACCTTGTTTACTTATGTTACGCATAGTTTCATTGCGTTATAGCTGCATATAAGTAGTGTATGGTGAACAAACACCGCTGCATCTAGTGACCTCTCTACCAGTGACCACTGTCTGTCATTTTACTGGTATACCCCCCTCCCCCTCACTCCCCTCTCTGTTCTCTCTATCCCCCACCCCCCCTTTTTTTTCACCCCATTCACCCCAATTGGGGCAAAATATAGTTTATAAATTCAATCCTAATTAAATAGATAAAAACATTTAAAAGTCATATTAAATAAAGCCACAAATGCTTTTTTGTTCTATTAAAAAATAGTGAATACTAAAAAGGTATCTGTATATATGAAAAAAATATATATATATATATATATATATATATATATATATATATATATATATATATATATATATATATATATATATATATATATATATATATATATATATATATATATATAGAAGAGACGATTGAGGGGGGATATGATATCAAGGTACTGGCGACCCTAGCATAAGGCAAAAACTATTCAGAGAAAGAGAATACAATAAGACACATGGCCACTCACTAAAACTAGAGGAAAGGCGGTTTAACCTTAAAATACGTAGGGGGTTCTTCACTGTAAGAGCAGTAAGGATGTGGAATTCTCTTCCACAAGCAGTCGTATCAGCAGGGAGCATCGATAGTTTCAAAAAACTGTTAGGTGGGCACCTTAAAGACCACAACATAGAGGGGTATACAATGTACGGTTAACAGCAAACACACACACATCATAGGTTGAGCTGGATGGACAGATGTCTTTTTTTCAACCTCACTAACTATGTAACTATGTAATATACAAACTTTTTTTATAAAAATGTTTTAAATTTTTTTTTAAAATGCATCATAAACAAGAACAAATAAAACCATTCAATATATGTGAACATACATCATAGTTATCTCAACCCAATCAAAAATCTGTCACTAATAAAGCAGTTGAGGTCAAAGTCTACGTTTAACCCTCTAGGTACGAGGACCTTCGTCTCAAAGATCCAAAAGGATTCCCTTTTGCTCAATTGACGGATAAAGTTACCACCTCTCCAGTGCTTATTTACCAACTCAATCCCCCCAAAATTTTAAAGATGCAGGTTGTCTGTCATGAACCTCCCTAAAGTGCCTGGAAACATTATGTGAAATGTCTCCTTTAATGTTTTTTTATGTGCTCAGCCACCCTCCCATAAAGACATCTAGATGTGCGTCCTACATACTGGAGCCCGCATCCACACTCCAGCATGTATACTACACCACTAGTGGAACAGGTAATCAAATCTTTTATGGCATATTGCCTCCCTGTACTATTGGCAGTGAAGGTTTTCCTTTTCTTAGTATTAAACCTGGATAACGACAAGCCCTGCACCTCCCACAGGCATGAAATCCTGATAAAAAACAAAATAAAGTGAATTTGGAGGATCTACTACTCCAGGGGCCAAACGATCTTTCAAGATCGGTGCTCTCCTGTAGATCCAGGCGCTTCCGGGAGGTGGGGCCCGAGGACCCTATCATGTTGCAGGATACCCCAATGTTTCTTAATGATCCGTTCAACTTGCTTATGTTGGACATTATAGTCCAGCACTATTCTAAACTCCAAGTTGGTGGATCTAGGATGAATATTGTCCTCTAGCAGTTTAGTCCTCTCCATAGATCCTACTTCACAATGGTCAGATAGAACTTTGTTCATATCATACCCTTTATCCCTAAATCTGTCAATCAGGATACCAGCTTGTGAAAAATTGAGATAACTATGATGTATGTTCACATATATTGAATGGGTTTATTTGTTCTTGTTTATGATGCATTTTAAAAAACATTTTAAAACATTCTTATTAAAAAAATGTTATATATATATATATATATATATATATATATATATATATATATATATATATATATATATATATATTTTTTTTTATATATACAGATACCTTTTAGTATTCAGTATTTTTTAATAGAACAAAAAAAGCATTTGTGGCTTTATTCAATATGTCTTTTAAATGTTTTATCTATTTTATTAGGATTGCATTTAAACCACCATGACACCACTAACACCAGCACCCAGTAATACACCTGGAAATTGGTTAGGACCAGTCCCCCCCATTGCACAGGAAGGTGAAGCATGGATTTGGCCAAACAAGGAAGGGCCCTGTTACAATTAAAAGAACACATACAATGATCCATGTCGTACAAAAAAGAGGCTGGGATCCATACCAGGCACTTCCAAAATAGTTGAATTTAGGCAGAAGCATAACTTTAAGAACATTAATATGCCCCAAAAGATTTAGGCCTGGAGTACGATAACACTTTTCTTTAAGGAGCGAAAGCAGGGGGAGAAGATTGCGTGTATAATATTGAGATACATCCCTAGTTACCTGCACCCCTAGTAGTAGCGAATTTCAGTCACCCATCGCAAAGGAAAGGGGCTGACAAGGGCAGGCGCTTGATCATCCAAAGGCAAAAGGACAGATTCGGATCAGTTAATTCAAATGCCCGAAAATGTCCGAAAAATATCAAAAATCTCCAGCGCAGCCATAGGCGAGGGCCCCGCATCATTCAGATACAGTAGAGCATCGTCAGCATATAGGGACAATTTTTCCTCCAGCCTCCCAATCCGCAAACCCACGAACTGCCGGAGATTCCCTGACTAGAGGCGCCAGAGGTGCCACGGCTAATAGACTAGGAGTATCACATACCTGGTGAAGACTAGAATGTTGTGGAGGCCTCTCTTGCACCTCCCGCCTAACACTCCTGAAGGCGGGGACAGAGAGTGTAAAGGGAATGAGTGGCATGAGTGCCGTAGCAGCTAGCTGGTGATGTTCACTCTGTATGTGGGCAGAGCTAGTAATTGCATAACTCGGTACTGGATGCAGGAGCAGCTTGACACCAGAGCATGGGACAGAAGCAGAACCAGAAGAAGAGCAGCAGTCAGAAGCAACCAGGCAGTGAGGTACCGAATCAGCAGGCAAGCAAGTCCAGGAGATAGGCCAAGGTCGTTAACAGCTAGGCAATGCAGTAAAAAGTCAGCAGGCAGATCAGATCCAGTAAACAAGCCAAGGTCAGTGTAGTAACTAACAGAGCTAGAACACGAGCAGAGGCAAAGTCCAAAGGCAAACCGGTTCATACACGAGTAAGCAGGAACAGCGGATCAGGCCTTGGGAACACAAACAAGCTGAAGACCATTCAGCAAAATTTTTTAGCATGTGTGCAATGTGCACGAGCACAAATTATCAGATTAGCACAAATCTGCACTGGCCTTTTGGTGGTAGATATCCAGTTTACCTTAGGAGATAGGGGGCATCACTCATGGTTACCTCTGTACAGTGACAAAGGATCAGAGACCCAATCATTGATATGAATGAGCGCCCTAGGCGCCCGATAGAGCATCTGGATCCAACGCAAAAAATTGGGACCAAACCCAAATTGGTGTAGGACCTCCCAGAGATATGCTCATTCTACAGAATTAAAAGCCTTCTCTCCATTAGGGATGATCGAACGGTTCGGGTCGACCATCGGTTCGACCCGAACATTGACTGTTCGAGGTTCGGCCGAATTCCAAACTTTTTGCTGAAAAAGTTCGGAATTCGGCAACCAGAACCGACCAAAATGCAATGGGACAGGAACTGGGCTTTAAAAGCCTGTGATTGGACCAGAACCACCAGTAAAAGCCAATTGAGGGGGCAGGAGAATGCTAGGAATGTGATTGGAGTGACTAGGTGGTCCAGAGGCCAATCATTAGTGAATACGCCCCCCAGTATATAAGATAGCCCTGCCAAATCTCTACCATTTCAATACAGGGCTGTGGAAGAGAGTGGAAGCAGTTCTGTTCTGCTTCAAAGTGTCATTTAGCAATTATTAGTGTGAGGAAAGGGATATCTAGTGTAGTTATTGTACTATTTTCCACTATGGTTAGATTTAATAATCTAGTTTCTGTAGGCAAAGTGTTAGGTGTAAAGGAACCGTAGTGTAGTGTAGGGTTAACTGACTCAGACTGCTATGGCAGGGTGACAAAACCCTTCCATGTCAGGGTGACCGCTATAGAGAAAAGATCGTTTCTCTTAGAAC
Source organism: Pelophylax lessonae (assembly GCF_965119305.1). Lineage (NCBI taxonomy): Eukaryota > Metazoa > Chordata > Amphibia > Anura > Ranidae > Pelophylax > Pelophylax lessonae. The sequence goes on along the minus strand of NC_138768.1, from coordinate 490,877,682 downwards.
ACTTATAGAACCGGATAGTGGCTTCGCCCCTGTCACCCGGATTTTTGTTGCAGGCGTTTATAGGGCTTTTTTGAGGACATGTTTGGAGTCAGGCATGACATCCTGAACTTCTGTGTAGGGGTGTATATATACACACAAACATGTATGTATATATACACATACACATATATAGGTGTGAAAATAGCAGAAACCTATGCTTGCGCTAATGAAATAATTAACACCCATATGGCTTCTCTGCTATAACACCTATATATGTGTATGTGTATAAATACATATAAGTGTGTGTGTATATATACCCCTATACAGAATTTCAGATGTTTTGCCTGCCTCCAAAGACCCCCAAAAAATGCCCAAAAAAACGCCTGCTGCAAAAACACACCTGGGCGTTTTTGTAGCTGGCGCTTTTTTGGGCATTTTTTGGGCGTCTTTGGAGGCAGGCATAACATCTGTACTTCTGTGTAGGGGTATATATATACACACACACACGTATGTATGTATGTATGTATATATACACATACACATATATAGGTGTGAAAGTAGCAGAAACCTATGCTTGCGCTAATGAAATAATTAACACCCATATGGCTTCTCTGCTATAACACCTATAGATGTGTATGTGTATAAATACATTTAAGTGTGTGTGTGTGTATATATACCCCTATACAAAAGTTCAGATGTCATGCCTGCCTCCAAAGACCCCCAAAAAAACGCCTGCTACAAAACCGGCAAGGTGTGAAAATAGCGGAGCCACTATCCTGTTCTATTGCAATTCTAATACAAACAAACTTTTTTTTCTGGTTCTGGACATGCTACAGAGCTGAAACTTCACAGGTACACTTTTTAGACCCCCCAGACACCAAATCCAAAGAATTCTCATTTTTTTCCAATAATTTTTTCAATAATTGGCTCTCTATCAAAAATGACAATTTTTAAGAACTTTTTTTTTGTGTGATTAATAGTCCGTGGGGCATGACCCAGAACCCTTGGCACTTTTTAGGGGCATTTATTGGGTTTTAGGGCTTCAAAATGGTGTTTTTTGATTACCGAAGTTTGGGTCCCATTGATTTCAATGGGGTTCTGAAATCCGGGCCGAACTTTCGGGAAGTTCGGGTGTTCGATCATCCCTACTGTCCATCTAGGGAGGTCACTACTCGGGAGCCAGGGTTATCATGGGCCGGTAACAGGTTCAGGAAGAGCGTCTGATATTGATGTCAGTACTCTTACCCGACATAAAACCAGTCTGATCTTCTTAAATCAAATCATAAATAACGGTAAATTCTTTTAAAACATATAAAAGAAAAAAGAACTTGGTTATGTCTGCTCAACATGTTTCACCATCTTGTAATGGCTTCTTCAGGAGACTGACAAACATCTTTCACAAGTAATCTTTCTATATTTAATGAGAAATATTCTGAGAATATAGAATACATACATATATATTGAGCGACAGCTGTCTGCAATTACAGTAGTCACAATATTCAAAATCCATTAAATACTACAAAAACTATGAGAAAACATACCTCAAATAACTGAACTTTGCCCGTTTATGGAAGAAATTATGAATGGAAGCTGCCCTTGGACAGGGAAAGATAGGACCATCCGCTAGGCATGCGTCCCACCATAGAGGAGGAAAGAGCAAAGCCAAAAAAAGGGGGATCTGATATTGACAAGCAAAATTGTTCTTGAATTTATATAATATAATGCCCAATATCACAGGCTAAAGTAGCACATTGTGTGTGTGTGTGTGTGTGTGTGTGTGTGTATATTATATATATATCTATATCTATCTAAATATATTTTACCCTTCAATCCAAGAATTTGGATCGATAAAGCAGTGTTGTGTGCCTCAATTTTATAAAAATAGCTGAGTGATAGAGTCTTTTTGATGATATCCTAATGAGAATAGAGATTGTCTCAAAGAAACTTCCTCTGTGCTAAAAATAAACAGAGAGAAAGAAAGCAATCAGCAGATAATTGACAATATCATAATAAAGGCAAATAAAGGGATAAATCCTTAATTACCTTTATAATGGGTCAACTTGATAACTAGACAGGAATAATGAGTCACAATAGGGCCAAATTCACATATTGGGAATTACCCAAGGATGTTCAATCTAAGGCACCAAGTCCTGCAATCAAAAATGTGTTCTCAGTAAGGTAACTTAAATATGCATCTAGAGAAAGACTGTGAAAAATCATACAATGGGGAGACTACGAACCCATAGTGGATTTCACAGTATATAATGAAGTTTAAGTAAAAACAAGTGCATAAAATACCTGTATTGGATCTTCCTCCTTTTAACCGAGCAGTCAAGATTGACTGTCGGCATATTGCTGGCGTTTTATAGTCTTCCTCCAGATTGGAGGAGGACTATAAAACGCCAGCAATATGCCGACAGTCAATCTTGACTGCCTAGTTATCAAGTTGACCCATTATAAGGTAATTAGGGATTTATTATGGTATTGTCAATTATCTGCTGTTTGCTTTCTCTCTGTTTATTATTAGCACAGAGGAAGTTTCTTTGAAACGATCTCTATTCTCATTAGGATATCATCAAAAAGACACTATCACTCAGCTATTTTTATAAAATTGAGGCACACAACACTGCTTTATCGATACAAATTCTTGGATTGAAGGGTAAATATATTTAGATATATATTATATATTTTATATATATATATATATATATACACACACAATGTGCTACAATGGGCATTATATTATATAAATTCAAGAACAATTTTGCTTGTCAATATCAGATCCCCTTTTTTTGGCTTGGCTCTTTCCTCTTCTATGGTGTGACGCATGCCTAGCGGATGGTCCTATCTTTCCCTGTCCAAGGGCAGCTTCCATTCATAATTTCTTCCATAAACGGGCAAAGTTCAGTTATTTGAGGTATGTTTTCCCATAGTTTTTGTAGTATTTTATGGATTTTGAATATTGTGACTACTGTAATGGCAGACAGCTGTCGCTCAATATATATATATATATATATATATATATATATATATATGTGTATGTATTCTACATTCTCATAATATTTCTCATGAAATATAGAAAGATTACTTGTGAAAGATGTTCATCAGTCTCCTGAAGAAGCCATTACAAGATGGCGAAACATGTTAAACAGACATAACCAAGTTCTTTCTTTCTTTTATATGTTTTATGTTTCAATGTTTTTTATTAGATTTTTTGTAAGAAAAAGATATAACAGCGCACTAGGAGCCAACATGGCTCAATCATTGTCTTTGAGGGCATTAAATATCACATAATACACAAAATACAATGGTGCCAATTCAGAAAATTACAATATCAAAAATGAGAAACCAATAAATCAGTAACAGGAACGGTAAGCTCAGGTTGGGCATCCAGCTAATGGAGCAAAAAACATAGAGTCATAGAGACAGTGCCCCCTCCATTGCATGCTGAAGGGCTGGAGGTCTGGGCCTGACCCCCCCCGGCGCCCCTACGGGAACATACTGCGCCCTTGGGAGAGGACGGCCCCCAACCCCCATACCAGGCCCTCTACCAGTGGGGGGCGTAGCCTGTCATCCGTGCACTGTCAGATAGTACCAGAGAAAAAGCAAGAAAAGAAGGAATAGGGGGAAAAGGGAAAGACAGAGAAGAAAGGAGACAACAGCAGAGGAGGGTGGCAGGAGTGGGAAGATGGGAAAGAGGAAAGAAACATCAGCGGTCAGTGGAAAAATAGAGGGTCGACACCCAGATCCCGTTCACTCCCTAAGGGGGAGATTTCCCCAACATCTCGTCCAAGGCTACCCATGCTCCCAACCGCCCCTATGAGGGGCTCGCCAGGTACCTTATCCAGGGGTCCCATGTTTTGTCAAACATACGCATCCTGTCATTCAACAACGCCACCATCCGTTCGTTTATCATGATCCAGGTCAGTTTGGCTTTTAAAAGCTCGAAAGGCACTACTGGGGTTCGCCATGAACGGGCTATTGCTATTTTGGCGGACGTGAACACGAAGGCGATAAGGCGCTTGGCGGGTTTAGTAGCCCCCTCCACCGGTTTACCCAAAAGGGCATTTTGGGGATCCTTTATCAAGTTGACTTGGGTCAAGGAGTAAACAAAATTATAGACCCGGATCCAAAACCGTCGGACTTTTGGACAAGTCCACCACGTGTGGAGCACCGTGCCCGCTTGTCCGCATCCCCGAAAACAGTTGGGGGATGCGGTGCTCACCGCCGCCGCCAGCCTGACCGGAACCATGTACCAACGCAAAAATACCTTGAAGTTTGCTTCTATCAAGGAAGTGTTGAGTATGGATCTAGAATTAAACTGCGCTAAAGTGTTCCATTCCGCCCGGTCCAGAGATTCTCCCAGATCCTCCTCCCAGCGTAGCATATACGTTAATTTACTATCGTCTCCATGGAGTATATTATAAATTGTTGATATATAGTTTTTTTGTTTGTCAAGTGTGCGGCAAAGGTACTCCATAGGTGTGGAGGTAGAGATGTCGCTCTTACGCCTGAGGGAGGCCACGAAATGAGAGATCTGGGCGTAGCGAAAGTACTCCCCCTCAGGGAGGGAATATTGCTCCTGCAATTGGGACTTGGTAAGTAGTCCCCGGTGGTCGCATAAATCTGCCAACCTGAGAAGCCCCTTATTCGTCCACCATTCAAATGTCACAGGGGTTAGGCCCGGCGGGAACAAAGGGTTGCCCAGCAGGGGTGCTAGCGGAGCATGGAGGGACTTAAAGGAGTGTCTGCCCGACAGCCTATCCCAAACCCCCAGGGAAAGGGAGAGGGCAGGACAGAGCACTCCCGGCCTGTCCCTGGCCCTTAACCACAACGCGTGGTGGACCGGAACCCCCAGGTGGGTCGCCTCCATGTGCATCCAGATCGGGAGAGGGTCCCGGGAGTGGAAGCGTACCAGATGGGCCAGTTGGGCTGCGTAGTAATATTTTCCCAGCTCCGGGACCCCCAATCCCCCCCTGAGTTTAGGGGTAAAAAGAGTCCGTCTGTTGACTCTGGGCCTCTTGTCCCCCCAAATAAACCTAATAACCGTCCCCTGAAAATCTTTAAGATCAGTCATATTAAGCATTATGGGTAATGTGCGAAACAGGTACAATAGTCTAGGCAATATGTTCATTTTCACCGAATTCAACCTACCGAACCACGACGGGGGGCCAACAGACCAAGCAGCAAGATCTTCCCGTAGTTTTTTGTATAGAGGCGGGTAGTTACATGTATAAAGTGTAGTTATCGAAGCCGTGAGATTGATCCCAAGATATGGCAGTGACCTTTCCTGCCATGCGAACGGAAAGTTGTCTCTGAGGGCAGACAGGGTAGTGTTGTCCAGTGTTAGGTTCAGGGCCCGAGACTTAGAGGGATTAATTTGAAGACCAGAGATGGACGCAAATACTTCCATGTCCTTAAGCAAATTGGGAATAGAAATCAGTGGGGCCGAGAGATACATCAGGATGTCGTCCGCAAACTGGGCGCACTTATGCTCCACCCCCCCACATTGTATGCCCTTGATGTCTGGGTTAGAGCGCAATTTAATTGCTAATGGTTCCAGGGCTAAAATAAATAAGAGCGGGGATAGAGGACACCCCTGTCTGGTACCCCTCCTAATGTTCAGAAAAGGGGATCCGTAACCCTTGATAGACAATTTCGCAACCGGGTCGCTGTATAGTGTACGGACGAGGGATAGAAAGCGTTGTCCAAAGCCAAAGCGCTCCAATGTCAGCAGAAGATATTCCCAGGACAGGGAGTCAAAGGCCTTGTGTAGGTCAAGGGATAACAGCATACCCTTCCTGGGACCCATGCTATCCCAATTAGATTGGAGAGCTGAGATCACGTCTATTGCACGTCGGGTCTGGTCGGGTGCCTGCCGGCCCTGCACAAAGCCGGCCTGGTCCGGATGTATGTATTCCGCTAAGAAGGTGTTGAGCCTAGTTGCCAGCACCTTCGCCATGATTTTGAGATCGACATTGATGAGCGATATTGGCCTGTAATTAAGACAGTCCCCATGGTCTTTGCCCGGTTTCGGCAGCACATGGATATACGCGTTGTTTTCATACGTCGGGATAGGGGTACCTGTTCTAATGGAATTAAAGTAGGAGCAGAGATGGGGGATCAGAATCTCGTGAAATTTTTTATAGTAATGGCCAGAGAAACCGTCCGGGCCCGGCGCTTTATTAGGGTTAATGGATTTAATGGCTGCCAATATTTCAGTGGTAGAGAACTCTCTATCCATGATCTCCGAATGGGGGGAGGAAAGTCTGGGGAGGGAGATGTCCTGAAAAAAGGCTGTTACCGCGGGCTGTCTAAGCGGTTGCGGTTGAGAATAGAGTTTAGTATAAAAATGGTAGAATTCGTTGACTACCAGTTGGGGGTCCTGTGACCGGAGACCAGACCGGAGTCTCAATTTTGGGAGTGCCGGGGAGTATAGTCTCGGGGCCAGCTTACGAGCCAAAAGCGTATGTGGTTTGTCCCCCAGCGTATAATAGCGATTTCTTGACCAGCGAATGGACTTTTCCGCTCTGGTGGTCAAGCTAAAATTAAGGGCTACCCTCGCAGCGTCAATTTTGTGCCTGATATCCACCCCCGGATTCCTTTTCTGCTCCCTTAGGAGGTCCCGCAGCTCTGCATCTTGACGCGTTATCTCCCCGTCGCGTTCCCTCTTTTTCCGGGAGGCTATCTGGATCAGCTTACCTCTGATCGTCGCTTTATGCGCTGCCCATACTACGGTCGGGGAAGTGTCGGCTGTCGGGTTGTCGAGAAAATATTGGTTCAAGCAGTCGGTTACTTCCTTAAGAACGAGGGGGTCATTCAGCAGGGAGGCGTTGAGTCTCCAGGAGGAAAATTTAGGTTTAGTCCATAAGTCAGAGACAGTCATCGCTACTGGGGAGTGGTCGGACCACGGGGTGGGAATTATTTCCGTCTTCAGTACAAACGGAAGGAGAGCCGACAATGCAAAGAGGTGGTCAATGCGGGCATATGTCTTATGCGCATGGGAGTAGTGGGTGAAGTCGCGTGTCGTGGGGTGGTCATTTCTCCACACATCCACCAAGCCCGTGGAGTGCAGTAAACGAGCCAATTTAACCCCCAGACGCGGGGCATGTTTCAGAGAGGTACGCAAGGCGTCTGACCTATCCATGACCTGGTCCAAGGGAACATTACTGTCACCCCCAAATACTACATGTCCAGTTGCACGTGGCATCACCACGCTCAACATGTCCTGAAAGAATTGTATTTGCCCCACATTCGGAGCATAGTATGAGACAAAGGTTACGTCATGCTCGTTTATTTTGCCCTGGACCATTAGGTATCGCCCCTCCCTGTCCCTGATCACTTCTTTGGGCGTGAATGGGACTCTCTTGGCTATACAGACCGCCACCCCCCGTTTTTTATCTTCGCTATTGGACATATAGCAGGTGGGAAATTTAGCGCTAAGTCTTTTGGGCACAGAAGTGCGAGAGAAGTGGGTCTCTTGCAGGAGGAGGACATCAATTCCCTGTTTGTGATAAAATTGAAAGGCTTTCGTTCGCTTCACCGGTGCGTTAAGGCCCTGGACATTATGCGTCAAAATTTTAAAATTACTCGGCAAGAGGTTCGTCATTGTGGTTCGGTAGGTTGTACTCGCCTGAACGTCATGGAGAATGATCCACCTCTCCTCCCCCTCTCCGGGAGTCCCTGGATCGAGCTGAGGGTGCCTGGGTGTCGATTAGCCGCCATGTTGGGGGGGAAAAAGAGAGAGGGGTTAGAAGAAATACAGAATAGTAGAAAAAGGAACACAAAAGAACAAAGAGTCCCCCGCCTTCCCCCCCGTCGCCCATATGGCGGTAGGGGGGGGGGCGGAGGATATGCTTGCAATACCAGCACAATATGCATCATGAGCTGGTTGTGGGGTCCAGCTCCCCATAAGTATTCGCGAGGTTGCCCACCGCACATAGCCGTGAGCAAGGTCGCAGAGGGTGGCATGCGGAAACAACCCGACTCGCTTCAATCCATGCCATAGAATCGTTTAACTGGAAGGGAAAACACAGTAACACAATAAAACAATCATTTCACAAATCATAGGTCCAATCCAGTGGGAGACCCACGTGTCCCCAGATAACCCTCTGTCACCGGCCAACCTCAACATGGTCAACCGGCAGAAAGAGAGAAAAAAAAAAAAAAAAAGGGGGGGGGGGACCCCCCTCCCCAACCTTTCCACTCCAGCAGGAGCCGTAGCTCTACATCCCACAGGGTGGGGAGGCCGTAGCGGCTATGTCCCAACAGCAGTGTCCAGAGATTATCGAAATCCAAAGTTGGTCCCCAATCAAAAGGAAGTAGAGTGGAAACCCTCGAGTTCAGGGAGCCTAAGTTCTCAGTGAGGGCTTACAGCAGGAACTCTCCGGTGCAGTGGGGCTGACAGATCAACAGCCGTTTAGCCTAGTCCACAGTCAGGGTTCAGCCAAAAACCGAAGGCAGATGAGGACATGAAAACAAACAAAACATGTTGGTCCCCACTCAAAAAAAACAAGTAAAGTGAAGCAACTGGGCCGTAACGTCTCACGGCGGGGTGCGTGACTTAGTATTACCCCTCTTGGCCGGCTGTGACCACAAAGGCGACAGTGGTCGGGAAGGCTCCTCCGGGGATCCCCGCGGGGACCTGGCCGGGGGGGCATCCCGTGAAATGATGCCCAGATCCAGAAGGACATCCTCGCCCTCATGAAAATTGGAGAAGGAGTAGGATCTCCCCTTAAATGAAAAAGACAGTCTGAACGGATAGGACCAGCGATACTTAATCTGGCGGTTAATCAGATGAGTCAGTAGCGGTTTCAGAGTGCGTCTTTTTTGTATAGTTGCCTGAGATATGTCGGCGAACAACTGCACGGGGTGGTCAAGTAGAGTGACATCATTGCGGTAGCGGGCTGCTGCCATGACTTTTTCCTTGATCCTATAAAAATGGGGTTTCACAATGACATCACGTGGCAACCCATCAGAGCGCGGTGCCGTCAGGGCCCTATGGAAGCGATCAAGCTCCAGGTGGTGTGGGGAGATTTCCGGAATGAGATCAGTCATTAGAGTGTGAATAGCCGGTTCAAGATCAGTAACCGACTCAGGAAGGCCTCTGATTCGAAAATTATATCTGCGAGATCTGTTTTCAAGATCCTCAATTTTTGCCTGGGCTTCAACCAATTGATCCTGGAGTGTGACAATCAGCTTATGATTTTGGTTAACTCTTTTAACAGTCCCATCCATTTTAGATTCTATAGATTCTAGCCTGCCTCCAATTTCTTGAAAGTCCCCCTTCATGCCTGCAGCAATGGTGGCACAGGCCTTGGAAAGTTCCTGTTGCAGCAGGGCCGAAAATCTGGCAATGAGCACAGAGTCCCCAGAATATGAGGGCTGGGGAGGAGGGGGAAGGGCTGCAGAGCTGCCCTGGCTCAGGGCTAACTCCGCGATGTCCGCCATCTGTCTGTCCAAGGAAGATGTCGGGGAAGGAACCCCCTCTACCTCCCCATCTAGTGAGGCCTGGTATGGGGAGAAGCCATGGGATGTGGCCTGTGGGGATTGGGATCCGGTCCCTTGGGAGGAGAAGGGATCTCTCACCTCTGCCATCCCGGAGATCACAGGCGATGGTGGGTGCCCCGCTCCGCTGGGGGATGCTGTAGTGGTGGTCCCCAGCTTCGGGGAGGCTGGTGGCTTGGCGCTGCTGTTGTGAAGTGGGCCGCCTCGTGCAGCCGAGCCGCGGGTCGCGGCCATCTTGGATCGCTGTGAAGGCTGAGGCTGGCTTGGAGATGACAGGCGCTGTTTGCCGGGAGGATATGCCGGCGTGGACTGCTTTTTTTTGCTCCCTCCTGGGTTCCTGCGGTGCATCTCACCCTCGCCTATGCTCCGCTGCTGCCCGTGGGTCCGATCTCCAGCTTCTACCGCCCGTTTTAGCTGTGAAGACGGCGGGTTGCGCGGAGCCCGGTCAGATCATGTCCTGACTCGGCGCCGCGCGCATGCGCACTTTCTTTTATATGTTTTAAAAGAATTTACTTCTGTGTTTGTGAAATGTTCATAATAAAATGTGCGAAATTTGTTTTTACAAAAAAAATATTTTTTCTCCATTATTAAATAATTATTAGCACCTTAAAAGTCCCAATACCAAACCTTGCTCTTTCTTGACTACAATTAAGGGATGTGGTGCTTTTGGTAAATTCACTCTCCAGCAATATACAAGATAAAAAATTTCATAAATAACGGTAGATAGGCGAGAAGCCAGGATCTTATCAAGAACCTTGGCATCCACATTTAACAAGGAGATAGGCCTGTAAGAGGCACATTCCTGTGGGTCCTTGTCAGGCTCCTCCATGATCATCTCCTCCATGGGCTCAGCAAGGGACTCTAGAGTTGCAACCTCGGAAGAGAGCATTTAGTCCAGGGGATAGTAACCCAACGTATTGGGAGTAAAATATTTGGGTAAACTGTGTTGTGGGAGTCTTTCTGCCCTGCAAACCCCCAATGACTGCCTGAACCTTCTCCAAAGTGATAACCGCCTCTAGCCGGAAAGGAAATGGCATCCAGGAACTCCTGTAGATTAGAAGGGGCAAATTGAGCTCTGGAGGTATACACCTCTTGAAAAAAAGTTCTGAGAACCTGATAATAATTCCCTCAGGGGACGTCACAAGCATCTCAGATGAGTGGAGACCACCTGTCCCTTGGCTAACCAGGCTATCAGCCGACGGTTCTGATCACAGTATTCAAATGCTCTTTGAGCAGAATGCACACAGATTTCTTAGTTTGCTCAATTCTATATACAGAGCGCTTTCTCAGTTGCCAGGTGTAACGCTCCTGCGTTTTATGTATGATGTGGATTTTCAGCTGCGGAAATATTCCACTTCAGTAGTCATGTAGAGAAACGCTGAGACACCATTCCCAACTCTCAATGACTCATGTGTGGATGATCTCAATTCAGCAAGTAAATACACACACTCAATAAGATGTTTCCTAGAGTGACTTATGTATATAGTAACACAGTGATAATAGGCTGAAGAGACAGGTTGGGTAGAGATGGTAGATGACAGACACTTGAAAGGAAATGTTCTTGAAAGTAAGATAGTAGCAGATGGGATGCAGATAGGTTTAGCAATCATGTATGGTAGCAGATGACAGAGTAGCAGGTGGACATACAAGAGAGATCAACCCAGTGCAAGAACAGGTGGTAGTAGGCTCAAGAGCTAGCAATCTTAGTTAATGCAGATGTAGTAATAGTCCTTAGTATGCAGAGCTAGATAGTGTAAGCTTTAGTATGAAAGTTATAGAGTTTTCCCCTGTGGGGTACTTATCACTAATAGCAATGTAGCAGAGGAGAGGTTCGGCAAGAGCGGATGATCCGGTAGCGGGATACAGGGATCAGCGCAGCGTGGTTCCGACAGCGAGGTATGCTTGCAAGCATGAGAGCTTCAAGACAGGTTAGCATCAAGGCACAAAGCAGTTTGAACGAACACATGTGAGAGAGCCGGCGATCTAAATAGCCATCCAGTCCGGCGCTCAGTGATGACAGCATCAGTCTTAAAGGTGTATGCGCACCTTACCAAAAGAGAATGGTGGGGCGCATACACTTATGAAAGAGTAATTAGGGTACCCAAAGGTACCAGAACATTACAGTACCCCCCCCCCTTAAGGCCGGCTCCTGAAGGCCTCTGGAGCTGGTTTGTCTGGGTACTTCGCATGAAAATTGCGGATTAATCTAGAGGCATGTATGTCAGAGGTGTTTAGCCAGGTGTCGTCTTGGGGCCCATAGTTCTTCCATCGAACCAAGTACTGAAGTCTTCCTCTGTGGATACGAGAATCCAGAATCTTTTATCTCATATTCTTCTCCACCTTCAACTTGTACAGGAGGAGGAGGTGGGATAGTAGGCCTTATTCCTTGGTCAGGAACATGGGGCTTCAGTAGCGACACATGGAAAATGGGATGTATTTTGAGGTCTATTGGCAATGTAAGCTGTACTGCAGCTTTTCCAATAAGTTTCTTGATTGGGAAAGGTCCCAAGAACAGAGGTCCAAGCTTTTTGCTAGGGATTTTCAGTCTTAAATTTTTTGTTGAGAGCCAAACGAGGTCCCCGATAGCGTACTGAGAAGAAGGTCTTCTGCGAAGATCATAGTACTTCTTTTGTTGACTATGAGCGTGTGCAATGGTAGTATTAAGCAAACCCAGAGAGTCCTTTATTTGGGTAAGATAGTCTGAAGCTACTGGGTTATTTGAAGGAAGGATGCATGGTGGAAGAATAGAGGGATGAAACCCATAGTTCAAGTAGAACGGACTCTGCTTGGTCGTACTGTGGGTTGCGTTGTTGTAGGCAAATTCTGCCAGAGGGAGAAGATCCACCCAATCATCCTGTTGGTAAGAAGTGTAACAACGTAAATATTGCTCGATGCATTGGTTGACTCTTTCAGTCTGTCCGTTGGTCTGCGGATGGTAAGGAGAAGTGAGCTTCCGCTCGATCCGTAGTATGTGACATAGTTCTTGCCAGAACTTGGAAATAAATTGTGATCCACGGTCAGACAGAAGAGTTTTTGGGATACCATGTAACTTAAAGACATGTTTCATCAGGAGTTCTGCCGTTTGTTTGGACGAAGGTAGTCTGCGAATAGCAATGAAAATGTGCCATTTTTGTCAGATGGTCCACTGACACTAAGATGGTATTAAATCCTTTAGAAGGAGGCAATTCCACTATAAAGTCCAAGGACACAACTTCCCATAGAGTTTGGGGTATTGGTAGACTGCATAGTAGACCGGATGGTCTCGTAGTGTCAATTTTGGACCTGGCACAGACATTGCATGAAGAGATGAATTTTTGTATAGATGTTTTCATGTCAGGCCACCAGAATTGCCTGGTAATCAGATTAAGAGTCTTTGTCATACCCATATGTCCTGCCATAGGCACATCATGCGATAATTCCAAGATCTTGGTGTGTATGGTAGGTGGTATGTAAAGTTTGTCGTTGTAGTAGAGGAAGCCTTCTGCATCAGTATTTAGTTGTGGTGGGGGTGAATCCAAACTTATACCATGCAAAACCTCTTCATTCAAGGAACGGACAACTCCAATAATGCGTTTGTGAGGTATTATAGGAACGGAAGGGATTTCGAAGCTGTTTTCTTCAGCTAGTCGTGACAGTGCATCCGCCTTTTTGTTCTTATCTGCAGGTGTGTAGGTCACTAGGAAGTTAAACCTTAGAAAGAATAGTGACCATCGTACCTATCGGTGCGAGAGAGTTTTGTTAGTCTGAAGATATTGGAGATTTTTATGGTCCGTGTATATAAGTATTGGTAATTGGGTGCCTTCGAGTAGATGTCGCCAATTCTCCAGAGCCAATTTTATAGCAAGCAGTTCCTTTTCACCCACGGGGTAATTTATCTCTGGACTGCTTAGGGATTTAGAAAAAAAGGCGACTGGATGAAGTGGTGAAGTGTGAGTTGGTCGTTGGGAGAGTATTGCTCCTACTGCCATGTTTGACGCATCTACTTCCAGAATGTATTGGAGGGATGGGTCTGGATGGCGTAGTATGGGAGCAGAAGTAAACCTTGTCTTTAACAGGTGAAAAGCTTTATTTGCTTCATCTGACCATTTGAATGTTTTTTTAATGCTAGTGAGCTGTGTGAGGGGTCTCACAATGGCAGAGAAGTTTCTAATGAACTTCCTGTAGAAATTCGAAAATCCAAGGAATCGCTGTAGCGCCTTGCGTGTGGTTGGTGTAGGCCAATCCTGAATGCAGGATATCTTACTCATGTCCATCTCGATTCCTGTTTTGGATATGATGTAGCCTAGAAACAGTACCTCTTCTTTATGAAACAAGCATTTTTTCAGTTTCACATAAAGGTTGTGTGCAAGCAATCTCGATAATACTAGTCTTACATGTCTTATGTGTTCAGACAGGGATCTTGAATATATAAGTATATCGTCCAGATATACCACAACACAGACATCTAGTAAGTCTCTGAAAATATCGTTTATAAATCGTTGAAAAACTGCAGGGGCGTTGCATAGCCCGAATGGCATTACAAGATATTCGAACAATCCATATCTGGTTCTGAATGCAGTCTTCCACTCGTGTCCATCACGGATTCGAATGAGATTGTATGCTCCTTTCAGGTCCAATTTTGAAAAATAGGTAGCTCCACGCACCTGCTCAATGAGCTCAGGGATAAGCGGTAGAGGATAGCGATCTTTTATTGTAATAGCATTCAATTGCCTATAGTCGATTATAGGCCTGAGACTTGAGTCCTTATTGCGGACAAAAAAGAGTCCTGCTGCTGTGGAAGAAGTGGAAGGTCTAATAAAACCTTTTTCCAAATTCTCATCCAAATAGTCTTTGAGATGGGAAAGTTCATCCTGTGAAAGAGGATAAACATGACCGAACGGCAATTTGCTATTTGGGAGTAGATCAATGCTACAATCATAGTCTCGATGGGGAGGTAGTGCTTGAGCATTTTTCTCAAGAAAAAACCTCAGAGAGATCCTGATAACATAGTGGTGCAATCTCATCTGTCACCACAGACAGGATCTTCCCGAAAGACGGGAGGTTACACGTACCCTCGCAATAGCAAGAGCTTCCTCTCCTTCCAATCTATGGTTGGTTGATGTGTGTGTGCAACCAGGGAAGTCCCAAAACAATGGGAAAGTGGGGTGAATGTATTAGATCGAAGGTAGTGGTCTCCATATGAGACCCGTTAGTAGTGACTAGGAGTGCCTGTGTCTGATCAGTGATCGGACCAGAGGATAAAGGAACACCGTTAATAAGACTCACTGAGACAGGTTTAAGTTTAGAAATAATAGGAACTTTATTTAAAGCAGCAAAACGTATGTCAATATAATTTCCACAAGATCCTGTGTCAATCATGGCCTTAGTAGTAATCCTGTTCTGGTCCCACTGTAATGTTAAGCAAACAGAAAGGTAAGGGTTAGTGATTGAAGTTGTCAATCCCCCTAGGAGGACATGTGAACACTCACCCTTCTTTTTGTAGACTAGGGGACAGACGTTTATCTTGTGATCCGGGGATGCACAGTACAAGCAGAGATTACCAGATCGTCTTCTGGCTCTTTCCATAGTTGATAGAGGTGGGCGTATGGTTCCTACCTCCATAGGAACGGGGTCAACGGCCGAAATCCGAGAAGAACTGGATAATGGCATTCCCATTTTCTCAGCCTTTCTTTCTCGTAGTCTTCTATCTATGGTGATACTGAGTTGTATCAATGCATCCAGGGTTTTTGGCAGATCCGCTCGGGCGAGCTCGTCTTTAACGGCCTCTGATAGGCCAAGCCTAAATTGGGATTTCAGAGATGCATCATTCCATTCTGAATCAAGGGTCCATCTCTTGAATTCTGCGACAAAGTCTTCTACAGGTCTCCCACCTTGTTTCAAGGATCTTAATTGAAGATCGGCAGTACTCTGCCTATTGGGATCATCATATAGGCTAGTGAGTTCTGCTAGGAACAAGGCATAGGAGTTGAGAAGCTGGTCGCTTTTCTCAAAAAGAGAGTCTGCCCAGGCCCGAGGATCGCCTGTTAGGTAAGAAATAATAGTACAAACCTTAATGTGATCAGTAAGGTAGGTACGGGGTTTTAGCAAGAAAAGTAACTCACATGCCTTTTTAAATTCGCAAAATTTTTTGCGATCGCCTGTAAATACCAAAGGAGGATTTATTTTGGGTTCAGGGGACTGAGCAGTGGTAAGTTGTGTCAGTCTAATTACCTGCTGCGACAGAGCCTGATTGTCTTCTTTTAATTCAGCAAGTGCGTGTATTAACGCAGGTACTTGCTGTTTTAATTGTGTCATCTGAGTGGTTATTTCTGCTGAATCCATTTGTGGTTCGTTCAATCTGTAACGCTCCTGCGTTTTATGTATGATGTGGATTTTCAGCTGCGGAAATATTCCCCTTCAGTAGTCATGTAGAGAAAGGCTGAGACACCATTCCCAACTCTCAATGACTCATCATGTGTGGATGATCTCAATTCAGCAAGTAAATACACACACTCAATAAGATGTTTCCTAGAGTGACTTATGTATATAGTAACACAGTGATGATAGGCTGAAGAGACAGGTTGGGTAGAGATGGTAGATGACAGACACTTGAAAGGAAATGTTCTTGAAAGTAAGATAGTAGCAGATGGGATGCAGATAGGTTTAGCAATCATGTATGGTAGCAGATGACAGAGTAGCAGGTGGACATACAAAAGAGATCAACACAGTGCAAGAACAGGTGGTAGTAGGCTCAAGAGCTAGCAATCTTAGTTAATGCAGATGTAGTAATAGTCCTTAGTATGCAGAGCTAGATAGTGTAAGCTTTAGTATGAAAGTTATAGAGGTTTCCCCTGTGGGGTACTTATCACTAATAGCAATGTAGCAGAGGAGAGGTTCGGCAAGAGCGGATGATCCGGTAGCGGGATACAGGGATCAGCGCAGCGTGGTTCCGACAGCGAGGTATGCTTGCAAGCATGAGAGCTTCAAGACAGGTTAGCATCAAGGCACAAAGCAGTTTGAACGAACACATGTGAGTGAGAGCCGGCGATCTAAATAGCCATCCAGTCCGGCGCTCAGTGATGACAGCATCAGTCTTAAAGGTGTATGCGCACCTTACCAAAAGAGTACTTAACCCTAGTCGGGGACTCCACATATGTCACCTCATATCTCCTATCCTCTTCCTTCAGTGCCTCCAATGAACTGCCTCTTTCTCAATTGTAGAGATACAGGAAATATATTCTCTCTAACCCAGGACTTAAAAGCATCCCACATGACTCTAGGGTTACCTGACTTTTTGTTAAAGACCCAGTTATTACAAATAGCTTCCGTATGTGGTTCTTGTATCTTAGTATCTAGCACCCAGTACCTGGAGAGGTGCCACAGCTGCAAGCTTGAGGGATTAGAGAATGAAAAGGTAAGGCAGTAAGGGGCATGGTCGGGGATTCCTCTAGATAAATTTTGAGTCTCCCGTATCCAGCAGAGGGCCATTAAGGAGGCAAAAGCCAAATCAATGTGGGACAGGGCTCTATATGTGGTTGAGTAACACATATTTCTTACTATGAGGATGAAAGTGCTGCCAGACATTGGTTAACAAAAAGGAGTTGCCCATTGCTGAAGATCAGCTGAGGGGTGGGCTATAGAGTGGATCCTGTCCAGATCCCAAAAGGGACCATATTAAAACCCCCAAAGAAGAAAACAGAGGTGTCATATCTCAGTACAACTTGCATTACATCATATAAAACTTGCACATTAGCAGGGGGAGGCAAATATAAACCCACCATTACCAAACGTTTGTCAAAAACAAGAGCATGTAGGATCACATATCTACCCTCTGGATCTGTGCATACATCCAATATCTGGAACGGGAGGGATCTGCAGATCAGGATGCCGACTCCTCTAGCATAATTTGAATAGGTGAAGTGATAGTGAGCTTCTATCCATGGTTTACGGAGGCCAAGTATTTTGAAGCCAACCAGGTGGGTCTCTTGCAGAATGCAAGTATTTATAATCTTGTGGCCATTTATGCAAAGAATCTGATATTACATCATTAACCACTTCAGCTCTGGAAGGTTTTACCCCCTTAACGATCAGGTCATTTTTTGTGATTCGGCACTGCATTACTTTAACGAAAAAATTGTGCAGTCCTGCGACGCTGTACCCAAATACAATTGATGTCCTTTTTGTCCCACAAATAGAGCTTTCTTTTGGTGGTATTTGATCACCTCTGCGATTTTTAGATTTTGCGCTATAAACAAAAAAAAAAAAAAACAACAATTTTGAAAAAAACGCCATATTTTTTACTTTCCAAATACCAAAAATACCAATTTGTATTCTGCTACATATTTTTTGTTAAAAAAATACCAAAGCGTATTTGAATTGGTTTGCGCAAAAGTTATAGCGTTTACAAACTACGGGATAGATTTATGGAATTTATTTACTTATTTATTTTATTTATTTGTTTTTATTAGTAATGGTGGCAATCAGCGTTTTTTAGCAGGACTGCGACATTGTGGCGGACAGAGCGGACCCCTGACATTTTTTACACTTTTTGGGGACCAGTGACATTAATGCAGTAATCAGTGCTAAATAATATGCACTGTTACTGTATAAATGACACTGGCAGGTTAGGGGTTAACACTGGGGGTGATCAAAGGGGTTAATGTATGCCTAAATGTGATTACTGACTGTGTGGGGGAACGGCTCTGTGACAGGCACAGAGAGATTGGGGTTTCAGCTTAGCTGAAACTCCTGATCTCTCCCTGCCTGTGTAAACAAAGCAGGGGGGTCTTCTGTCAGTTTCTCTGATTGCGGGAGGCCAGCAGCAATCGCCGCTGCTCCTCCTGGTGGCCCGCTTCCTGCTGTGTCTAAACATCTACATCTTCGTGATTTTGCGCAGCCAAGCCGCTCTGCCGCAGTATATCTGCGGTGGGCGGTCGGCAAGAGTTTAATAGAGGCTACTTATATGCATGTTGGTTATTGCTTATTTTTATGGACATTTATTCTAGCAGAGTTTTACTGCGGTTAAGATTGTTATGAGCATTTTTGATTATTTTTTATTTAGTTTCCTGCTTTTTATGGCACATAAGTATAAACCCCCTCTTATTTTATATATAGTGATGGACTACAAGCAACTGTTCTAAAAGTGTTTCACTATGGGGTTGATTTACTAAAGGCACATATGCTGTAAACTGCAGGTCAAACTGCACTCGCTCCAGAGCAGCCTTTTTCACCCAGAGTGCCCAGGAACCCTGGGGTGCCTTGAGGTTTCTTCAGGGGTACCTTGGCAAAATGTCTAAAAATTGATCAAAACTTGTATACAAGCCAGCGGATGGATCAAGCCTGCCTTTTAGTTACACAAAGCCACAGATTTTCATTATGCACCTTTATGACTTTCTAGACACTGGCATTCCTAACAACCAATGATGTCGTCAGTTAATAGGGAGGATGTCTGTTGCCTCCACAGCATCCTTGCTTGACCCTCCTGTGCCCCTTTCCCTCAGCACTGAGGTGACAGCTGTCTGGAGAAGAGAAACATAGGAGTACTAGTCTATACCAATGTGCAAAAGTGTATTTTCTTTGGAAAAATAAATCATCTCTAACGTTGGGTGTCCCACATGTGGAGGTTGCTGCATTATGTAAAGCTATTAGAATAATTTTTTACATTTTAGAAAGGGGTGCCAGAGACTGTCTATAATTATAAAGGGTGCCTATAGATTGTCTATAATTTTAAAGGGTGCCTCGACTAAAAAAAGAAACACTGCTCCATAGCTTAGTAATAAAGCTTCACTTTGCAAAGAATACTCAATCACATGCAAGGAAAATGAAGAAAAACATGGATTTTTAATACAACTTACCTGTAAAATCCATTTCTTGAAGTACATCACGGGACACAGAGCCATAATCATAACATATGGGTTATATAGGCCACCTACAGGTGAAGGACACTGGCAACCAATCAGAATTGATGACCCCCTATATAGCCCCTCCCACACAGGAAGTACCTCAGTTTTGTAGCAAGCAATAAAAGACCCCATAGAAGAGGGGAGCGACCTCTGTGTCCCGTGATGTACTTCAAGAAATGGATTTTACAGGTAAGTTGTATTAAAAATCTATTTAACTTTTCGTACATCATGGGACACAGAGCCATAATCATAACATATGGGATGTCCCAAAGCAATGCATCTGAGGGGAGGAGTACACCAAAACCATTCCGCCATCTGACCCTTAACCGAAGGATTACACCGCTGCCTGCAGTACACTTCGGCCAAAAGCAGACTCCTCCTGGGTCCCAACATCCACTCTAGAGAAATGAGTGGACATATGCACCGATGACCAAGTTGCGGCCTTGCAAATTTGAGCTATAGAGGCTTGATGGCGATGTGCCAAAGAGGCACCTACTCCTCTGGTAGAATGTGCCTTTACAGGAAAAGGTGGAACCTTTCCTACTAAACCATATGCGAATATGGGTTATAACCTGGCGAATCCAACAGGAAATCATAGATTTGGATGCTGCTAACCCCTTCCTGGGGCCTTCTTGCAGCACAAACAAGCTCTCAGGTTTACGAATATGAGTGGTTTCCTGTAAATAAAGTGCACGCATTACATCAAGGGAATGCAATAACTTTTCCTCCTCGGAGTAAAGATCTGGAAAAAATGAAGGTAGTATAATGTCCTGATTTAAATGAAAGGCGGACACTACCTTGGGTAAAAAATCTGGGTGAGGACGTAAAATCACCCTATCTTGATAAAATATTAAGAATGGCTCTTTACAAGAAAGAGCTGCTAGTTCCGATACCCTTCTAGCCAAAGTTATCGCAATCAAAAAGACCAATTTCTTGGTCAAAAGAACCAGGGAAACCTGCCCCAGAGGTTCGAAAGGCTGTTTTTGCAAAACTGCCAGTACCAAATTTAAGTCCCAAGGACACAATGGTGGCTTCACTGGAGGAAGCAAACGCAATATTCCCCAGACGAAGGTTTGAACCAACGAATGGGAAGCGATCAGTTCCTGGAAAAAAAACAATAAAATCTGCCCTTTAATTGTGCTCAGGGCAAATTTCATATCTACCCCGGCTTGCAGGAAAGATAGAATTCTCCCGATGATATATGTGCGGGGATGCCATTTCCTGGCTTCACACCAGGCAATGTAGGACTTCCAGACCCTGTAATAAAATATTTCTAGAGACTGGCTTCCTGGCGTTTATCAGTGTATGAACTGCGGGGCCAGCCACACCCTGCTCTTTCAAGATTAAGGCTTCAATAGCCAAGCCGTCAAATTTAGCGACTGTACAGCAGGGTGGAATATCAGGCCTTGAGAAAGCAAGTCCGAACACAGTGGAAGGACCCAGGGCCTCATCACTGCCAACTTCTGGATTTGTGCATACCAAATTCTCCTAGGCCAAGCCAGGGGTTTCAGAACTACTGGTTTCCCCTCCAGCTGGATCCTGCGCAACAGACGTGATATCAGCTGTACCGGAGGAAAGGCCTAGATCAGCGAATACTCCTCCCAAGGAGTCACCAAAGCATCCACTCCGACTGAGAGTGGATCCCTGGTCCTGGACACAAATCTCTCCAATTTGTTGTTGAACCTGGATGCCAACAGATCTACATCTGGGACCCCCCCCAGCATAGGCAAATCAATTGAAAAATCTCGAGATGTAAGGACCATTACCCCGGAGACATCTGACAGCTCAAATAATCTGCCTGCCAGTTCTCTATTCCCGGAATGAATACTGCTGTCAGGCATGGCACGAACTTCTCTGCCCAGGACAGAATGATTTCCACCTCTTTCTGGGCTGAAAGACTCCTTGTGCCTCCTTGATGGTTGACATAAGCCACGGCCATGGCATTGTCGGATTGCACCCTGACAGGGTGACCCCGAAGTCTGGGCATCCAGAATTTCAGCGCCCGACTGACTGCCCGCATTTCCAAAATGTTGATGGGGAGATGACTCTCTACCCAAGACCACTTACCCTGGATAGAGGCTTCCTCTAGGACTGCTCCCCAGCCGGAGAGACTGGCGTCCGTAGTCCACTTTCCAGGTCACTGGAAGAAAGGATTTCCCCTTTTCCAGATTTCTTGTCCACAACCACCAATTCAGGCTCTGTCGTACTCTCAGTAGCAGAGATATGAAGTGGTCCAAAGACTGAATTTTTCCATTCCATGCAGATAGAATTTTGTTCTGCAAAGGTCTGGCATGGAATTGAGCATAGGGAATTGCCTCGAATGTGGACACCATTTTCCCCAGTAACGTCATGCAAAGACGTATAGACAGATATCTCAGTCTCATTCTAGACCGAACCTGATTCTTCAGGTCTGAGACCCTTCTTGCTGGCAAGAATATCTTTGCCTGCACCGTGTCGACAAGAAGCCCCAGGTATTCCAGACGCTGGACTGGCTGTAATGCTGACTTTGCCAAGTTCAGTATCCAACCGAGACATTTAAAAAAAAATGTACAGTCTGAAGGATGTTTTGGCTTAGAGCTGACACCGATCGATCTATTAGCAACAGATCATCCAGATATCCTAAAATTGATATCCCTTGGGATCTTAGAACAGCCAATACTGTAGCCAGGATCTTTGTGAACACTCTTGGTGCTGTGGCTAATCCGAAGGGCAGGGCCACAAACTGAAAATGATGGATTCCAATTGCAAAACGCAGTAACCTTTGATGGGTCTGAAATATTGGCACATGAAGATATGCATCCTTGATGTCTATGGATGCCAGGAATTCCCCTCCCTGCAGGGAATTGATTCCATGCGGAACGAACGAACGTTCAGAAACTGATTTAGTGCCTTGAGATCCAAAATAGGTCTCACATCCCGTTTGGTTTGGGGATGATGAATAGGTTTGAGTAAAAACCCTGAAACCTTTCATTCTCTGGAACCTCGGTTATCACCCTCTGAGCTCTCAGCTGGTCCAATGCCTGAAAGACCTGTGAGATGGTGGAGACAACCCAGTTGTCTTGGATCAATTCCACCCATGCCCCTGAAAACCGCCGGAGTCTTCCCCCCACGCAGGTGAGTGGGTGCGACCCTTCATTTAGAGGAAGACTGGTCTCTGGGCCCAGGGTTTTTTCTGACCTTGCCCTGAGGACTTAGGTCTGGATGCAGGCGGCTGAGGCCGTCGCCACTGCCTGGAACTGGCAGCACTGGTATTATGTGTGCTGGCGATCTTAAAGGAAGGGCGCCTGCTCTTCTTCTTTTTTGCAGGTAGCAGCGTACTCTTCCCTCCCGAGATCTTTTGGATATACATAGTTACATAGTTACATAGTTACATAGTAGGTGAGGTTGAATAAAGACAATAGTCCATCCAGTTCAACCTGTGTAGGTGTGTGTGACTGTAATCATCTAACATAGCCCTCAATCTCCTGATCCTTGAGATGTAAGTCTAAGAGTCTTTTGAAAGTCACCATACTACCCGCAGAAACCACCTCTTGTGGTAGACAATTCCACAATCTTGTAGCCCTAACAGTAAAGAACCCCCCACGTTGCCTGAGGTTAAAACGCTTCTCCTCTAATCGCATTGTATGTCCTCGAGTCCTCATGCAATTCCTTCGAATGAACAGCTTTTCTTCTAAGCTGAGATCCCCATTAAGATATTTATAAATTGCTATCATGTCCCCTCTCAGACGTCTTTTCTCCAGGGAAAATAAATCGAGCGATTGCAGCCGCTCTTCATAGGTAAGGTCCTCCAACCCCCTAATCAGTTTAGTTGCCCTTCTCTGGACTTTCTCCAGCTCCAACACATCCCTCCTGAGGACTGGCGACCAGAACTGGACAGAATACTCCAGATGCGGTCGGACCAGAGTTTTATAAAGTGGAAGGATTATAGTCTTATCTCTGGAATACATCCCTTTCTTTATGCATGCTAATATTCTGTTGGCTTTGGAAGCTGCCGCTTGGCATTGCATGCTGTTGCCTAATCTATCATCAACTAAGACTCCCAGATCTTTCTCCATTTTTGATTCCCCCAAGGGTTCCCCTCCTAACGTGTATTGTGTTTTTATGTTTTTGGTCCCCAAGTGCAAAACCTTACACTTCTCCACATTAAACCTCATTTGCCATGTCGTTGCCCACTCCGTAATTTTGTCCAGGTCATTCTGTAGGATATCTGCTTCATGCTGTGCAGTTATTGCCCTGGCCAATTTTGTGTCATCTGCAAAAACTGATAACGAACTACTGATCCCTTCCTCAATGCTGTTTATGAATAAATTGAACAAGGTTGGTCCCAGGACTGAGCCCTGGGGCACCCCGCTTACTACCTCAGACCAGTCTGAGTATGCGCTGTTTATTACTACCCTTTGGACACGGCCTTTTAGCCAATTCCGTATCCAAGAGCAAACCCTGCTGTCGATACCTGCAGACCTTATTTTATAAATTAAGCGCTTGTGGGGAACTGTATCAAACGCCTTAGCGAAATCCAAGTACACCACATCCACTGGTCTCCCCCTATCTAGCTCACAGCTCACTTCCTCGTAGAATGCTAAGAGATTGGTTTGACAAGAACGCCCATTTGTAAACCCGTGCTGGTTACTACTGATGATGTTGTTGTCTTTAGCATACTCTACGATATAGTCCCTTATCATCCCCTCCAAAAGTTTACATATTATTGATGTCAGACTGACAGGCCTATAATTTCCCGGGATATGTCTCTGGCCCTTTTTGAATATCGGAATCACGTTAGCCTTCCTCCAATCCCCTGGTACATCTCCTGTCCTAATACTGTCAGCAAAGATCAGGAACAGTGGTCTAGATATAACCATACTGAGTTCCTTGAGCACTCTCGGATGTACGCCATCCGGGCCTGGTGATTTGTTTGTGTTAAGTTTATCCAGTCTTTCCCTGATTTCCCCCTCTGTTAGCCATAGTGGCAAGTCCTGTGTATTACTACTAACCATACAGTCATGGTCAGTGTACCCTTCCTTTTCCTGCGTAAAGACTGACGAGAAAAAAGAATTCAGCACGGTTGCTTTTTCAGTGTCCTCTGTAACCATCCTCCCATCATCGCTAATTATGTGTGCAATATGCTCTGCCCTAGTTTTTTTGCTGTTGATATATTTAAAGAATTTCTTTGGGTTTTTTTTACTATCCTCCGCTATTTGTCTCTCAAAGTTGATTTTAGCCATCTTGATTTCGTGTTTACACTTCTTATTTTCCTCCTTGTATTGCTGGAAGGCCGATACGGTGCCCTCTGATTTATATTTCTTGAAGGCCAATTTTTTTTCCCTAATAAGTTATTTAATGCTACGGTTTAGCCAGCCAGGTTTGGCTTTGTCTCTTCTAAATTTATTCCCCATAGGAATGCACTGCAAGATGCCTTTGCTTAATATTGTTCTAAAGCATTCCCATTTTTCCTCTGTGGTCAGTGATCCCAGGGTTTGGTCCCAGTTTACCCTTTCCATCAATGAGTACACTTTTGGAAAGTCTGCCCTTCTGAAGTTTAGGGTTCTTATGTTCCCCACTTGCCTTTTTATATTGTTATTTATACTAAATGTGATCATCCTGTGATCGCTAGAGCCCAGGTTGTCCTGGACTCCTACCTCCGAGATTATGTCTGGGTCATTAGTGATCAATAGATCCAGGATAGCATTCTCTCTAGTAGGGGAATCCACCAACTGCGACATGTAGTTATCCTGTAAGGTTTCCGTGAATAGCCGGGCCTTATGCGAGTGTGCAGTCCCCTCTTCCCAGTCAATGTCGGGATAATTGAAGTCCACCAATATGATGACTGATCCTAGTTTTGCCGCTTTACCTATTAGTGCTAAAAATTCCAGCTCTACCTCCTCCCCTTGGTTAGGTGGCCTATAGCAAACCCCCACAACTACTTTTCCCTTATCTTCTTCCCTATCGAGTTCAACCCACACAGATTCTAAATCCATGCTCATCCCATCCGTAATGTCACTCCTTTCTAGCACCTTTATATTGTTCTTGACATAGAGACATACCCCTCCCCCTCTTTTACCAACCCTGTCCTTCCGGTACACCGAATACCCTTGGATATTGGCCAGCCAGTCATGTGAGGGGTCGAACCAAGTCTCCGTTATTCCCACAAGGTCTATGTCCTCCTCATGTACTAACATGTCCAACTCATCCATCTTATTAGCTAGGCTCCTGGCATTAGCATATACCCCTCTTAGTTTTACGGAAGTTAAACGTGATTGGCGGTTTTGTTTATTTCTGTTTGGTCTGCTGTTCTCCCGCACAGACCCGCCAATTGATGTTGTTGACCTACTGTCGCTATTGACCCTACAACTGCCTTCAGTCCTCTGCTCCCTCCTGACTGATTCTATTTCTGAGCCCTCCCCCCCGTCTCCTAGTTTAAAAGCCCCTCCAACTCGGTGGCCATCTTTCTCCCCAAAAGAGCTGTACCGTCCCCATTAAGGTGCAGCCCATCCTTACTAAAGAGCCGGTAGCCGACTGAGAAGTCAGCCCAGTTCTCCAGGAACACAAACCCCTCCTTCCTACACCAATTCCTCAGCCACTTGTTAACTTCCCTAAGCTCCTTCTGCCTCTCCTGTGTGGCTCGAGGTACAGGCAGTATTTCAGAGAAAACCACCTTGGAGGTCCTTTTCCTCAATCTATTACCTAAGTCTCTGAAATCGTTCTTAAGGATCCTCCACCTACCTTTAACTTTGTCATTAGTGCCCACATGCACCATGACCGCTGGGTCATCCCCAGCCCCCCCCCCATCAATCTGTCTGCCAGATCTGCGATGTGCCGAACTCGGGCGCCCGGTAAACAACAAACTGTTCGGTTCACGCGATCTTTTTTACAGATTTCCCTCTCTGTCCTCTTGATAATTGAGTCCCCAACTACCACAACCTGTCTAACCTTTCCTGCGTTACGGCCCCCCTTCTTCCTGGAGCCGTCCCTCCCCTGGCAGCTGGGGGAGGGCGCATGCTCCAGCACTGCCACCCCTGAGTTGATATCCCCCTCAACCTGCAACTCGGCAAACATGTTAGGGTGTACCAACTCAGGACTGGCCTCCCTGACTCTCCTCCCCCTAACATTCCTAACAGTCACCCAGCTGCGTACCTCTGCTGCTTGCGTCTCCTCTATTCCTTCCTCCTCTATGCTGACCCCTGCCAGCGCCTGATGGGTAAAGTCCAAGCTCCTTTCCAGGTTGTAGATGCCACGCAGTCTTGTCACTGTGTTCTCTAGATCCATGATGTGGGCTTCCAGAGCAACAAGTCGCTCACATCTATACCTATCCAGATCATCACCAAAACGGCGTTCTCCCTTGAAGGGGAAGCTAGCCAGTAATTTTTACATGGTAATTCCGCAGACCAGCTCTTTAACCATAGGATTCTGCGCATATGGACTGTCATCAGCGCAAACCGTGACATTTGCCTTATGGAGTCCGTAAGAGCATCTACTGCGAAACAAAGTGCAAGGTAGATCTGACAGATCTTCCAGACTTCCCTTGAATACTCGCTTTAAGCAGTCTTTCAAAGACTGACACACTCCTATGGCTGCTACTGCTGGTTGTACTGCAGAACCTGCAACCACAAAGGAGGCTTTCAATAAAGATTCCAGCTTTTTATCTACTGGATCTTTAAAAACCTGGGCATTATCCACAGGACAGGTTAAATTCTGGTTAACCGAAGAAATGGCTGCATCCACAGAAGGAATATTCCATTTCTTAGAAAACTTATCCTCCATAGGATACAACAGTGAAAACCTTTTAGGAGGAACAAACATCCTATATGGATGATCCCAGTCATTATACACTTCTTGTTCCAAGAGTGGATGCATGTTAAAAGACCTAGGACTCTGAGGAGGGCGCAGTGAGCCAAGGGAGGAAAAGGAGCCCTCAGTTGACTCCAGGGGTGAGTGTTTAAACTCAGCCCGGACCATCTCAGCAAGAGACTGGATAAACAATCTTTGGGATTGAGAGGCTGATAGAGATTCTTCCGATTCGGACTCCCCAGAAGTGGAAATTTCAACTTGACCATCTATAGGGTCATCTTCAGCTACGTCTTCCACATCCTCCACATTCTCTGCCCAATCCTGAAATGATTCAGGGGGCGGCTCAGGAGAGGGGGATCTAACCCGCTTCTTTCCTCCATGAGGTGCTGCAAGCATGTCAGAAATCCTACCCTCTAGGCTGGCTAATGCCGATGCCAAATCGTCCTTGGTAACATAGGCTGTGGCAGAAGTACATGGAGGAGCTACTATGCCTGACAACAGTGATGGCTCAGTTTGGCTATTTGTCTCTGGCCTACCAGGAGGAGTAGACACAGTGGAAGCATGACTAGGACCTTCAGGGCCTGACGGTGGCATCACAGTGCCCTTTCCAACTGTGCTCCCTCCAGCCCTTTTTCGGGAAGACATTGCTTTATAGCAAGACAATACTTGAGGTACTACCTTTGAAGTGTACTCAAGGTTTGTGCCAAGCTTATTCAGCCTAATGCACACAACACTGAATTACCAAAGATACAGGACCTATTAGTGCCAGTAACATACACCCACAGTGACTCACGCAACCCAGCTGCTGCTGCTCTGTGTCCCCTTACAGCCTGCAGAGGCTAATGTGTTGGAAACCGTTCTTTGCAGAAAGCTCCCTTTTTCTGCCTGCATGGCGTTCGCGTGCACCAGTGTTAATTTTGGCAGCAAATTATAATTTAGTTTTAGTCTTAGTCTTAGGACTAAAATGGCCTTTTAGTTTTAGTCGTATTTTAGTCATCTGAATTGTTTTAGTTTTAGTCGACTAAAACTCCAGTACATTTTAGTCGACTTAAACTCATTTTAGTCATCTATAATCGAATGGGTGTAGTTCAATTGTAATTTGTAATGCATTATTTAAGCATTTCTCTGCAATTTCCAAACTCATTATATACTACTGCTGGTCCTGGAGTGAAAAATCTGTTATTTATAGTATTAAGCTTTGAACATGCACCAGTGTTAATTTTGGCAGCAAATTTTGATTTAGTTTTAGTTATAGTCTTTTGACTAAAATGCCATTTTAGTTTTAGTCGTATTTTAGTCATCTGAATTGTTTTAGTTTTAGTCGTATTTTAGTCGACTAAAATTGTGTTAATTTAGTCGACGAAAACGTTTTAGTCGGTTTTAGTCGACAAAATTAACACTGGCGCGCACGCCAAACCGCAATCAGTCCATGCCTATCACATGGCAAACTTTTACATTTGAATGCAGGTTTTTGTTGTGCGAACGCCATGAACACACGGCATGCAATGCAGTTGAGGCTACCATGCGAACGCATATGCGCCAGGACTGACCCAAATGAATGGGGAAAGAGAGCAGTTTAGGCTGATTCAGTTTGCCACAGCTGAAAGCACAGGGTAAGAACATAAAGTTACCATATGCTTTAAACATAGTTTCAAGCCTACCCTGTAAAAATCTGCTACAATGTCTAGCAGTTTTTCAGATGATCAGCACAAAGCAACATACTTAAACAGCTTCTGCATAAATCTGCTATAATGTCAGCGGTTTTCCAGAAAAAAGACACATAGTAAGCACATAAGTAATCCAATGCTTTAAACATCCTTTAAACACAATTTGCACCCACCTGCCTCAATGTCCTGCAAAGGCAACCATGCAAACGCTTATGTGCCAGGGCTTTAAGACAAAGAGGAAGTAGCAGCATGCTAAATTTTGTCAGTCACAGCTGAAGTTTAATTAGCTAATCAGCTTCAGGGTAGAAACAACACAGTGTAATCATATGGTATAAGCAAGTTTTAACATACTTTGCATAATCTGCTGCAATGTGAATACATATAAAGGAAATATACTGAGGTATATACCCCACGCCTAGTGTATCCAATAAATTAGATTATAAAATTGTGAAAGAAAAGAGGAATGGTGGCGCTGCCTATACTAAAAATAAATATAAATTGTGGTAAAGTTTTGTGTCTTCAATGGTTGAAGATATAAAGTGCCTACGTGCTAACAAAGATATGTGCAATTGTTTATCTAAAAATCACAAATACAAAAATATAATCCTAGACATCAAATAGTGCAAATCTGCAAGTGCAATATATTAAAGTGCCTCCAAAAAATTTAAAGTGACTGGTGCAGAAATTACAAACATAAACACTAGGCTACAAATCGCTTTAACCAATAGTAACAGTAGTAATTCATGCAATAATAAAGTGCTTCAAAGGAAAGTGCTATAGTGTGTGAAAAGCCCCAGTGCTACCATGTACGATGGTATAGGGGTAATATAAGGTGCCAACAGTAAACAATCTAAAATATGCACAGCTCAAAAAGTCCAGTAAGGAAAAAAAGTCTATATGTCACATGCAGTGACCACAGGCAAATAAATATTCACAAGTTGAAGTGGGTGACAACACTCTGGTGAATAATAGATGAGGAGTGACCCCGTGGTGGGTGGTAAGGTGCAGGGTGATCCCTCCAGTGAAAAGGCACACTTACCAGAGACACCCACCCCACACAGGGGTATTAAGCGGGTGTTTAAATGATCCAACGGCCCATCGGTATCCTCCTGTGCCTGGATGGGGGCGTCTACCGGAAACCTGGCTGGTCCTAGTGTGGGTATTCACTGGATTGGTTCCCTGTGTATTTCCCCGATAGCGGATGTGATCCGAGGTTCCCCCCGATTTCACTCCCGATGGTATGCCAGATAATGTGCCAGAGAATAAATAGGGGACATAGTGTAATGCCATAAGGTATTTTTATTTTACACAAAACATCGAGAGGTACTCACATTTGAGCAGGTAAATCGAGCGTGTATATGGATCGGAGCGCTTGCAATCCAAGCCTCGATCTCGTGTTGAAAAGCCGGAAGTGACTCGACGCGCTGTACGCGTTTCGTAGTTAATATGTCATCAGCAGCCTGTTTTGCATGAATTACTACTGTTACTATTGGTTAAAGTGATTTGTAGCCTACTGTTTGTTTGTAATTTCTGCACCAGTCACTTTAAATTTTTTGTAGGCACTTTAATATATTGCACTTGCAGATTTGCACTATTTGATGTCTATGATTAGATTTTTGTATTTGTGATTTTTAGATAAACAATTGCACATATCTTTGTTAGCACGTAGGCACTTTATATCTTCAACCATTGAAGACACAAAACTTTACCACAATTTATATTTATTTTTAGTATAGGCAGCGCCACCATCCCTCCTTTCTTTCACATCTATAGTATAGTCTTCGGACTATCATTCAGGGAAGCTGCAGCCTATTTCTAGATTATATTCCTCACATATATATATAAAAACATATCAATTTATTATTATTAGCGCGGAAGTTTTATATCTTTTAGATTATAAAATTGTGTATATGTATATATATATGTGTGTGTGCATTTTTAGCAGCTGCTATAGAATATATGGGTAGATTGTGAGAAAGTAGTCTACTAGTGAGGCTACCTATAGCGCTTGCTGTTATAATTAAATAATGTCTAGTTTGGATGTGACGAAATGCGTACGTTTGGAACGCACATTGTAACCTGACGTGTGACACAGGTGGAACGCAAGCCGGACATTCCCCGCTCGCCACTCTGCAGCTAGTTTGCATTAGCACACACGATCACAAGCGGCTAATAACAGCCTTTTTTGAATTATACTTTTCCTCTATGTTTTCTGGCTTTTACTTGTACTATTGCCCTGATGTTTTTTACCCATGGAATGGGAATACAATTTAATTTTTAAAAATACTACACCACCTTTTTGTCTTCCTTCCTATATTGGCCCCATACCTAATAAGGTGAGAGGAGGGAGCCCACCATCCCATCCACCCCAAGTGTGGAGAGCCACGAGGAGACCCCTATTTAGCCTGGAGGCTACTTAAGCCCTATTGGTCTTGATGCTAAAAGGCATACAAGACCCACATCATTTGGTAAGTGATCCACTCTTACCATTATCACGGTGGAAAAGGTACCAGAGCTGCACTGTTATCACAAAGTGAACGGATAATTTCCACATTGAGCACCTGCACTTTTTTGTGCATAAGCATCATTTGCACAAGAGAATCACAAATTTCTTTGAACTTTTTCACTACAGTCACATGCTATGGACTTTATTTTATGAGTCACACTTTTATGTAATTCACTATTTACTTGAATCCACTGTTTAGTATTATTTGTTTTTACCTATATATAATTTTAAAGGTATTTATGCTATATATCAATCAAGGATTATTATCGGTTATTATCATTTATTTATCACTAGACATATTTATTTATTTAATTATAACAGCAAGTGCTATAGGTAGCCTCACTAGTAGACCACTTTCTCACAATATGAATACAAGCAGTAATACACCTGGTACAAATCTCTGTAATCTTAATAAGGGTAACAGTGCAAAAAATATTTACATTTTTGCAATCTTTAACCATTAATGGTTCTTTACAATCTGGAATAAAAGGGTGTGTAATTCTCGCGCTGTTCTGTAGGTGTGTATGTTGTAAACCCTTAATGCTGCAGGTACTATTATTGGTAACCGCACAATACAAGTAAGTTATAAGAGGGAGGAGTACCGCGCTTTAAAGGTGCATATGTGCTTAAAAGTGTCTTTGTGTACCGTATTTTCCTGCGTATAAGACGACTGGGCGTATAAGACGACCCCGCTAATTTTCATCTACCAGTAATACTTATACTTAGGTTACCTTGGAGATGATATACTTGACGTATAAGACGACCCCCCATTTTTGGGGGATTTTTTTGAGGTTCAAAAGTAGTCTTATACGCCAGAAAATACAGTAACTTCAAATATATATATTGGCTCAAAAGGCTGCCTAGTGTTCTAAAGTGTCTTCGTGTCAAAGCAATAAATAATCACTTGAACTTAAAGTGTAAAATAATATAAATAATGTCTTAATATATGTAGGTGTAAAATCCAAAATCTGCTTATATATAAATACTTTAAATCTCTTTATAGCTGGTGCTTAAGGTGATATAAACATCAAAAAGTGCTTTGTGCTTAAAACAAATCTATAATACTGTCTCCAAATTAATATATGTCTCTATATGCTTTCATAGGTGATCCAATACTGTTGGTATTATTAAAGTGCTTAAGTGTCCAAAATGGTGATAATAGTGATCAAAGTCTTCCTCCTAAATTCAAAACCATGCAGGGTGCTCTTCGGTGCTCGTGACCACTAGGTGTCCTATGTTCTCACCTCCTTTTCTTGAATATTGAGCCTTATAATATCTCTCAAGGGTAAACTCTTTGCTCTCCTTTTCCTCTGGAACCCTCTGGAGAGGCTGGCTGCCGTTTTCCTTCCTTATAATGTGGCTCGATTTTACAGGGTCTTAGAAGGGGCCTCCAAATCTGTTGAGTCTGCCAGTGAAATCTTACTAATCCAAATTCTTGAGATGGTGTGGAAACAATGTTGCACTACTCCTGAATTCAGAGCAGAATTGTCATCCTCATGTAGGCTGTGGATACCTGCAATGCAGCAAAAACAATGCAGCCTACATGAGGATGACAACTCTGCTCTGAATTCAGGATGTAGGCTGTGGATACCTGCAATGCAGCAAAAACAATGCAGCCTACATGAGGATGACAACTCTGCTCTGAATTCGGGACCAATGTTGGTGACAATCAGAGATTCCCTCACATTGGGGGAATTTTCTGTCCCTTTCTGTTTCAGCGTTAAATATACAGAATGGTAACATACTGTCTTTTTTTTTTTTTTACTTTTACCTAATTAGTCTGTTTCTGTTTTTAGATCCATATTTTGTCAATGCTGTGGAATGGATAGATCATGTGTATTTTTTCTTCAGGGAGACAGCAGTAGAATTCAACTACCTTGAGAAGGTATATGTTTTTATTGTACTATATCAAGTTTTAATGATATTCTTGTGCTCTGAAAATCAGACCTTTTTAGAGGTACTAATTTTCTATCCTACTGTTTTCTTACTACTGACAAATATAAAGATAAACCTGCGCTAATGAGTCGTGTGAACACCAATAATGGGTATGCTGCTGATCATCACAATGTGAAAACAGTTAATAGATTGTAAGGCCTACAGCGCAACGGTGTTTCGCTATAGGCCTAATAATCTAATAACTGTTTTCACATTGTCATGATCAGCAGCATACCCATTATTGGTGTTCATATGACCCATTAGCGCACTTTTATCTTTATATTTGTCATTTGTTCTCTCACTACGTGAGTGTATCCTGCAGCTATTGAAAAATTCAAACTGTTGCTGTTTTTGGGTGTTGTGCTGTAGGTCTTATAATCTATTAACTGTTTTCTTACTACTGTTAATTCTTTCTACTAAACCTTTAGTTTAAGAGTGGTAAACTGTAGGAGGCTACTTCTTAATATTCAGTTTGCGCAACTCTTGCATACCGCTAACAAAAGGGGGTCTCTTGATCTGTTAGGTGATTTTTTGGCATCTCTGTGTGGGTAAACATGGAGAACCACTAGCTGGTGATGGATTTGGAGGTAGCGTTCCTTGAAATTCCAGGTAGCATTGTCCACAACCAATTTGAATGTACCTCAATCACTGCCAATAGAATCAGCAGACTATGGAAATACAGCATTGTCATTTCACAATAGTCTTTGACATCTGCATGTATCCCGGGCCAGAACAAACTTTGTAAAAAATGTTCTCTGGTCTTTGTGTATTAACCAAACCTAACAAAGTCCTGCCTAGGAACCATTAAGGAGTTCCACAAAGTCACATCAAATTTTGTCCATCTGGTACAAAAATTAATCCCAAACAAGTTATTGGGTTCCTGCTGCTTTCCTTTATATGTTCTGAGGTTTTTGCAAGAGTGATATCATATAACTAGGTGGTTTCAAAGTTGACGTGAGAGACCTCTAGCTCCAGCACAGTAGACACTAATGTATCTTCAGGTTCGGGGGCCTTGTCCCCTCCCCTGCACAGTGCTTGGAACAGTGGAAAGTCTCTCCCCAAGATTACACTATGCAACAGTACCAGCTGCATAGCTACTTCATCCATGACTGGTTTCAAAGTTTACCAGTACTGTGGGGTACTTCTAAAAGTCATTCTGTACACACACACTACTACTACTACTACTACTACTACCTGGAGCTGATTCGATTGTTCAGGGTTCATGAGCTAGGTAACCAGACTTCTAGAGGCACAAATACTTTTCCCAATTAATTTTATCATGTATCTTGGCATGTCAGGATATGTGACCAGACCAGGGTGCACAAACAGTGACCAATATCGGATTCAGCCACACTCCATAACTTCTTGGCAGCCATGTGATTCCATTCATTACAATGCTAACACTGGGGTAGCTGTTGGTTTTTACTTGGGCTTCCCAAGCAGGATTTGACAGGTGGCATCTCTCTGACTTGATGACCTCTCAGTGCTTTTTCTTTGTAACTTTACAGGTTGTGAGGCTACTTTTGAACTAGTGGCTAAGGAGGCAGCCTCTCAATTGTTAGGGAGTTCAAAGCTATAGAGGCCCTCAGCAGCAGAATAATACTCTACTGGTTGATTAGCTGGTTTTGGATCAGCTTGGCTCCCTCACCTCTGCAGCACTGGAACTAGAGCTCTCAGAAACGGGTTCATGGTGACCCTCTCTATAATTTGAGGCCCTCTAAGCACCTCGGGTGTTAGCCAATGTTTGACTAGGTTTATCAGGTAATAAATTTGGGAGCAAAATTGTAGCGCCAGTTATGTACTTGCTGCTCCCTTTTTGAAAATGTGAACCCCAGCTGCTGCAAGATCATTTTTTTTTAACTAGTCATAGTCCTAGCCAGTGTGAGAGGTTATGTTGAAGTTTGCCCTTTGGGAGCCTCCCACTAACAATTGTGCAACTAGAGCTACCCACCATTCCTTAGTCCAGGCTTGTCTGTTTGTGTCCTCTCTAAAGTACATGAGAAGGCTCCCACATAATTTTGGGCTGTTATCCCATACTAAGCCTGGCCAGGTGTCACTAGGATAAACAGTGGAAAGATCTGGCTGGCAGCTACTAAATCACATATGCTAAGGCCTGTTGGTATTTTTCTGCTGCCTAGGCCAAAGCAGTCATCTGAGCCTCACTGCTGGGCAGGCAACAGTCCTTTTGTGTAGCACCCTGCCCTAGTCAGGCTAGACTTAGTTTTTGGCTCTGCTGTATTCAGTGGAGGGTCAATCTGTTTTCTAGGTCTGTCCAGGCTTCCATATGCTTGGTGGTTGATTGCTCCTGCCTGCCTCTGGAAGAAGCTTCCAGAGAAAGGGCAGGAGGGTTAGCTATGAATATTTATCTGACCTCAGCCAATCCTTGGGAAGGAGCACACAGAAGGTGGCTGGGCAGAAGATATGTTTGGAAGGTCTGTTCAGTGGGGTCTTTTCCCTGGGGCTGCTGCCTTTTGAGGGGCAGCCTGTGTACTGAAGAGTTGATGTTAGGTCTCAGCATGTGACTGGAGGGCACCGCCTGTAAGAAGCTTATCCAGAGAGGGATCCTTTTACTACAGAAGAGTGTTGCTTGGAAGCTGCTGGGCAACAGCTGGGAGGAATGGTTGCAAGTGTGATGGTGGAGTAATAGACCAGACATAATTTTATAAATGTATGCTGAATGTTCTTCCTCTCCAATCTAAGCATTGAAAGTGTGATCTCTGTAACTTACAGTTATGATGAGATAGCGATAACCTACAATCTTAGCAGACAGTGATTCAATCCAGACGACACCTTGAAGATTTTGTGAAGTTTAATCCATAAACTGTGACAATCTTAAAACAATGCACATCGGATAGGCCAAAAGATCATAATGTGATCCACTCCATGAGACATGAGGCTGAGATGCATTACTGGGAAAAATGAACAAAGGGTGGAGCTATCTATACAGGATAAAACTGAGCTTTGGGGTCAGAAGGAACCAGGGGCAGAAGACTACATATAGCATGAATACAGATAACATTTAAAGGCATGTTAAACATGACACTGAATGGTACACTTAACCTACCAAAATGTAAGTAAAACATTGACAGGATGAAGCCTTGGCAAACATTTACTGAAGGTATTCCCCATATGGAACCATTCCAGGGAACAAAGAACTACAAATATAGACTATCCCAGACAAGAAGGGTGG
This sequence comes from Pelophylax lessonae, assembly GCF_965119305.1. NCBI lineage: Eukaryota > Metazoa > Chordata > Amphibia > Anura > Ranidae > Pelophylax > Pelophylax lessonae. The sequence goes on along the minus strand of NC_138768.1, from coordinate 490,841,232 downwards.
TTGAGAATGCCTTTGGCATTCTTGCTAATTGTTTCAGGATTTTCCTAGCCTCTATAATCCTTGCACTGTACAAAGTGAACAACCTAGTCCTCTGCTGCTGTATACTGCACAATTTCCTTCCAATACAGACAAGTTTCCTTAGACACCTCATGTGAAAAGGAACCAGAAATGGCGACAAACAGTTTGCATAGTGAGGAGCATGAAACCATTGAGCGGTTGATGCCCATTGCCATAGGCCATCCTCCATTGCCCACACAAAGTGCTTGGCAAAATCACTTAAATTACATGAACTACTTTAATGGAGTTGGTGCAGTGGAGTAGCAAAATGATGTTTAAAGTATTTGTAACCCTAAAAAATAAATAAATATAATATAATATATATATATATATATATATATATATATATATATAATCCTGTTCCTTTAAAGAACGTTATACAGCACAGTGCTTATGTGTAATTTGGCCCTCTCTATCCTGCCTGGTTCTGCCCTCCCCTCCGTAAACTGACCACGGTATATCATGGCTGCTGAGCCCTGACCCCATGGTCAGTTTTACGTGCCTCCATCGTCTGCAGCTCTATTCTCTGTCTCCTTCGTCCTCCTCCCCCCTCCCCTCACTGGCTGTCAGCTCCTGTGTGTGAGCCGTATCCTCCCTTTCCCTCCCCTGCTGCTATACAATGTAAAAAAACAATCTGTCCTTTATAGAATCCCCTCTGTTATAACCTGTTATATCACTCTCTGCCTTTGTTTTTTATTTTTTTGTTTTGCCACTGAGCGGTCACCTGACAGCCTGAGGCTCTCCTCCTCTCCTCCCGGCTGATGTCAGAGGGAACCTCAGCCCCTCCCTTTCCAGTAATTGGAGCGAGGCAGGAGAGCGCCTGGACATCAGTTAACTGCACAGTGACCCTTCAAAATAAGGTATTGCACTGCATCATTTTTATAAAACAAAGGCAGTGAGCGATATAACAGGTTTTAATAGAGGGGATTCTACTAAGGACCCATAAAAGCTTAACAACCACTTTAAACCCAAAAAACAGTGCCACAAACCACTATGAAAAAATGTGATCACATGCATTATTTAAATTGTTCAGTGCAACATGTAGTGCAACTAGTTTCTTGCGATGGTTCATATATTCTATTGGGAAAAAAAAGTCTACATAAAGTTGAAAGATTTTTTAAAAGAGCCAATTATTTTCCTAATTGTAACAAAGCCTATCAAACTCAAAACTAGAATTATTAATTGTGTCCTTTGAAATAATGTTAATTATGTACGTGATAACAATATGTGAAATTATCAGCTGTTTTAGATTTGTAACTATTGCAGTGAAAAAGAAAAGAAAAAACATATATATATATCTCACAAAAGTGAGTATACCCCTCACATTTTTGTAAATACTTTATTATATCTTTTCATGTGACAACACTGAAGAAATGACACTTTGCTACAATGTAAAGTTGTGAGTGTACAGCTTGTATAACAGTGGAAATTTGCTGTCCCCTCAAAATAACTCAACACACAGCCATTAATGTCTAAACTGCTGGCAACAAAAGTGAGTACACCCCTATATGAAAATGTCCAAATTGGGCCCAAGTGTCAAAATTTGGAATGCCAGCCATGCAGACCAATTTGATGCAGTGTGCGGCGTATGGTTTGAGCACTGACAGGCTGACCTCCCACCCCTTTAACCTCTGTAGCAATGCTGGCAGCACTCGTATGTCTATTTCCCAAAGACACCCTCTGAATATTACGCTAAGCACGTGCACCCAACTTGCTTTGGTTGACCATGACGAGGCCTGTTCTGAGTGAAACCTGTCCTGTTAAACCGCTGTATGGTCTCGGCCACCATGCTGCAGCTCAGTTTCAGGGTCTGGGCACAGGAACGGTACCTGCTGGGTGAGTTCCCATATTGGCCCTAATTTGTTACCAAAAAAAAGAAAAAGAAAAAATAGGATAATACTGTATGGACAATACCAAATTGCTCACCGGGTGACCATTGATCAGAGGCTAATGTAATACAAAAAGAAAAATTTTAATTTCACCATCCCTGAATACTTGCATTTATTGCTCATGGCCAACTGGTCACTAATACAGAGCTGAAGGTGGACATTCCCGCATTATCACCTGTGGTCATTTACTATCTTCAACCAAAATAACCTTCTTGCACTGTCCGTGGACACTGAATTTAGGGTCTATAATTGTTATAACTGAAGGGTTTCACATGTACTGTCACTTTAAGGCTGGCTCCACCCAGGAGTGATGACAAGGGTCAAGGGGCAGAATGGCCATCTTAGAGACATGTAAGAGATGTATTGATATACAGAGCTGTCCTGTAATGCTGTACAGAGAGTACTGAATAAACAACCGTTGAGAGAGGAATAAGCAGTAGAAAGAGAGAAGTGCTTATGCCGCTGTACAGAACACTGGTGAGACCTCACTTGGAGTATTGTGCGCAGTACTGGAGGCCATATCTCCAGAAGGATATAGATACTCTAGAGAGAGTTCAGAGAAGAGCTACTAAACTAGTACATGGATTGCAGGAAAAAACTTACCAGGAAAGGTTAAAGGACCTTAACATGTATAGCTTGGAAGAAAGAAGAGACAGAGGGGATATGATAGAAACTTTTAAATACATAAAGGGAATCAACTCGGTAAAGGAGGAGAGCATATTTAAAAGAAGAAAAACTACCACAAGAGGACACAGTTTTAAATTAGAGGGGCAAAGGTTTAAAAGTAATATGAGGAAGTATTACTTTACTGAGAGAGTAGTGGATGCATGGAATAACCTTCCTGCAGAAGTGGTAGCTGCAAATACAGTGAAGGAGTTTAAGCATGCATGGGATAGGCATAAGGCTATCCTTCATATAAGATAGGGCCAGGGACTATTCATAGGATTCAGATATATTGGGCAGACTAGATGGGCCAAATGGTTCTTATCTGCCGACACATTCTATGTTTCTATGTTTCTATGTTCCAGACCAGAGTCCTGTGTCTCTCACAACACGGAGAAGATAACAGTGGCGACGAGGATGGGATTTACAAGGTGACTATCTGTGTGAGAAAGGAAAAGAAGAAAAAAAAAAAAAAACTCTGGATTGTCACCTGGATACAAACACCCACAGAGCCCAGCAGGAAAATGTCATTGATCGGGACATTAAGTGAATTTGATGGAGAACAGACATCGTGGAACTCCTGGATTGAGAGACTGGAACAGTATTTTGCTGCAAATGCCATCCCAGGCGACAGGCAAGTAGCAGTATTTCTGACACTGGTTGGTGCTAGGACATATGACACTCTTAGGGATCTCCTTTTCCCTGAAAAACCATCAACTAAGACTTTAGCAGAGCTCCTGACACTGTTAGGGAATCACTTCCAGCCTAAACTACTAGAGATTGCAGAAAGATTCTGGTTCTATCAGCGGCAGCAGCAGCCAGGTGAAGATATTAAGGCTTATGTGCTTGCCCTTTGCAGACTAGCCTCAACCTGTTCTTTTGGGGAGTACTTATTAACTGCACTGAGGGATAACTGGAAAAATAGACCCTCAACAACCCGGGAGACAGCTTGCTACCATTGTGGGAATACAGACCATGATCACAAAGTCTGCCGGTTTAAGGATCAGCTCTGTCATAATTGTGGTAAGGCAAGCCATCAAACGAGTCTGCCGTAGTAAGAAGGTGCGAAATAAACAACCTCTGAACCCCAGGACAAAGGCATATATGGTGGGAAGATGTACATCATCATCGCAATCAGAGGATGAGGAAGTGCTCCACAGATTGGACATACATCATATGCATTCAGCACCCTCAGCAATGACTGTAGAGGTAACCGTGGAAGGAAAGAAACTCAAGATGGATGTAGACACAGGAGCAGCAGTTTCAGTTATCACCCAGAAACAATGGAGAAAACTTCTGATCCGAACAACTGTCCGTCCAACACCAATCAAACTGCAGACATACTAAAAGCAGATACTCCACCCACTGGGGTACGTGAAAGTACAGGTATCCTACAAGGGTCAAAGAGAATGCCATTGTATATCCTAGAACATGGGGGACCCCCTCTCTTTGGGAGAGACTGGATTGCTTGCTTTGGCATGCCAGACATCGCCATTAACCCCTGCAACACCGTGACCATCCCATCAGGGGATGAAGAGGGATGGGTGGAATCCCTGAAACAGCGATTCCCACAAGTCTTTGATAACCAATTGGGAAAAATAAAGCATGACTGTGTGAGACTCAGGCTGAAACCCAATGCCCAGCCTAGGTTCTTCAAAGCTCAGACGGTACCTTTCGCACTCCGAGCAGGTGTGGAAGCTGAACTAAGCCGGCTGGAGGAACAAGGTGTCATCTCAAAGGTAGAGCACAGCGAGTGGGCGTCACCAGTTGTACCAGTAAAGAAAACGAATGGGGACTTACGCATTTGTGGCGATTTCCACATGGCACTAAATTCTCAACTGGAGATAGACCAGTATCCCCTACCCAGAGTAGATGACATTTTTGCCTCTCTTGCAGGAGGTCAAAAGTTCACCAAGCTTGATCTCAGGCAAGCTTATTTACAGTTTGAGGTCCACCCTTCGTCCCGCAAGTTTCTAACCATCAACACTCACAAGGGACTGTATGAATACAATCGGATGGTGTTTGGGGTAGTCTCCGCCCCAGCCATTTGGCAACGCAAAATGGATGAGATTTTGGCGGACATTCCTTTCACACAGTGCCTGTTAGATGACATGCTCATCACGGGCCTGACGGACCATGAACACAAGCGTAACGTGGAGCTTGTGTTGGCCAGACTCCAAGAGCAGGGTCTAAAAGTGAACTTAGCAAAATGCCAATTCATGGTACCTAAATTGGAGTTTTGTGGCCACCTTGTGGATGCAGAGGGTATACACACCACGGAAGCCAAAGTTGATGCTTTAGTAAAAGCTCCAGCCCCAACCAACGTCCAACAGCTGCGATCATACCTGGGCTTGCTGAACTATTACCACAAATTCCTGCCGGATCTAGCACACACTTTGTTTCCATTAAACAAGCTTTTGGAGAAACATTCCAGATGGAACTGGTCAGCTGCATGCCAACGTGCTTTTGAAGTTTCTAAGCGAAAGCTGTTGGCGTCACGCATGCTCGTGCACTATGACCTCCAAAGGACTCTCACCTTGGCTTGTGATGCCTCACCCTATGGTCTAGGGGCTGTACTATCTCACGTTTTACCAGATGGGTCAGAGAAACCTGTGGCATTCGCCTCCAGGTCCTTGACAAAAGCAGAAAGCAATTACTCTCACATTGACAAAGAGGCTCTGGCGCTCATATGGGCAATTAAGAAGTTTCATCTTTACCTGTATGGTAGGGAATTCACCATACTGAGTGATCATAAACCACTCCTTCAGATCTTTAGCCCTGACAAAGGCATCTCCCAGACGACTGCGGCCCGTCTTCAACGCTATGCCCTATTCTTGGGAGCATATAGCTACAAAATACAGTATCGCAGCCATGATGCCAATGCTAATGCGGACGCCATGTCCCGTCTGACAAGGACATTAACAGACTCTTCTCCACCTGTCAAGAGTTGTCGTTACACCAGCCTGTCCTTTCTGTCTTCCGGGGAAGTAGCAGCCCATACAGCCAAGGATACCTTCCTTAAGACAATACTCTCCTGGGTACGGTACGGTTGGCCTGCAACTGTCACACAGGATTATGAACCTTACTTCCGTAGGCATCTGGAATTAACTGTGGCTGGCAACTGTGTTTTATGGGGAGACCAAGTGATCGTTCCACAGACCCTCCAAAGACACATTCTGGACTTGCTACATACTGGGCATCCCGGGGGCACACGTATGAAACAAAAGGCCCGAGGCTATGTGTGGTGGCTGAACCTCGACTCAGATATCACGACATATGTGAATGCGTGTGCTGGATGTGCACAAACTGCAAGAGACCCTCCTCGAGGGTGCGTCCAGCCCTGGACTTTGCCCACGGTTCCCTGGTTTCGCCTACACTTGGACTTTGCAGGCGCGATCAGAGGACACACCTTTTTGATCATTATTGATGCCCATTCAAAGTGGCCTGAGGTCATTCCTGTTACCCAGCCAACGACTAAGGCGACGATTTCCATACTGTTACATCTCGCTGCTACGTTTGGATACCCCAGAGAAATTGTCACAGACAACGGTGCACAATTCACAAGCCAGGAGTTTCAGAGTTTCCTGACTGCCCACAACATCAAACACAAGTTGACCGCACCTTACCACCCGGCTACAAATGGTCAAGCAGAAAGGTTTGTACAGACCTTCAAACGCTATTTCAAAGCTACTGTGGCTACAAGTAAACAACAGTCCCTGTCACCCCAGCAGCTGGACTCCTTCCTTTCTGCTCACAGAACCACACCACATGCAACCACTGGGAAAACTCCAGCTGAACTTCTTTTGGGTCGGCAGCCATGGACTGTTTTGGACATGCTCCGCCCTCAAACGGTCCAGGAACATGTACGGCAGTCCCAAGACAAGAGGGTCGAACACGACGAGATTCCCCAGTTTACAGCCCAGCAAAAGGTATGGGCCCGATCTTATGGCGCTTCCAACACTCGTTGGCTTCCTGCTATCGTCGCAGAGACTTTGGGAGCCAAAATGTATAGGGTCTGCCTGGAAGATGGTTCCATTTGCAGACGGCATGCGGACCAATTGCGTCCTCGTTCTCAGCTGCCCGAATCCCTCACATCGGCTGCACCGTCAGTGTCTCAAGGATCTGCTCCTACCAGATCAGGAGGCATTGAGACTGATGCTTGGGGGTACTCTGAACTTTTGAACTCAGCTCCAACAGAGCCCTCCAGCCCTGGTCCAGAGGTCTGTCCATTCCGGCCAGCCCTGCTTCCTCCGGCCCCGAGTCGATGGGTGCCCATCCTCAACGACGCTGTCGCCCTCCTGACTGGTTTCAGCTGCAAGAGCGGTTACGAGACTTTCGACGGGCCCGCAGAAAGTGATCTGCTGCCATGTTCTCCCCGTAGTGCCCCTGGAAGTTGTTCTCACATCCGGACGCGGAAGAAGCTATGGAAATCTCCTGAGTTGGAGGACTGTATTGGACAATTATAAGTTACTGTTTTATGCCTGTTCTCGTTTTGTTGTTTTTTTTTTTTTTTTTTTTTTTAGGGATGGATGGAAGGTGTTATACCTGAAGGGTTTCACATGTACTGTCACTTTAAGGCTGGCTCCACCCAGGAGTGATGACAAGGGTCAAGGGGCAGAGTGGCCATCTTAGAGACATGTAAGAGATGTATTGATATACAGAGCTGTCCTGTAATACTGTACAGAGTGTACTGAATAAACAACCGTTGTTCCAGACCAGAGTCCTGTGTCTCTCACAACACAGAGAATATAACAATAATCATAATTTTTTGTCCTCGGCCCAACCTGGGAACCATTTATAACCCTTTGGCCATTTGGATCACCCAGCCACAGTATATCAGTCATCAAGGACAGTTGTGTATTTCATTCACTTTCATTCCCATTAGGGACCACTTACAGGTCTTCCACTCAGCGGGACCATCTTATCTTTTTGGTTATTCAATTTCATCACCCTCCGTGAACAATCTTTTCACACAGTCATCCACTGTCATTTTGGGATAGTGATCATCCAGGTGTTCCAGTCGGTGGTGCCTGAACACTGTAACCCCTCACACTTACCCTTACTGGGCGCAGGGCACAGGGACAGGGCCTGATGTTAAAAATGACATACAAGATTTAAATTGTATGCACCTGTCATACAAGTGCAGAAAAATTAGGCCTTGGGGGTTGGTGGTGACCTAAACCAAAAACCTTGTTGGAAGGTAGCAGAATCAAGGTTGAGGAATATGATAGGCAGCATATGCACTCTTCAAAGGATGGCAGACCCCTAGCAAGTTCAATCAGTTACATTAGCATCAGGGGCTTGATAGTTGCTGTTGATCCAGGACTGATTCATTTTGATAAGTCAGCTGGTCAACAGAGTCTGTGGACAGACACACTCACTTGCCAACCAGTAATTATCCCTCTCCTTGATAGCACGAATCCTCAGGTCCTTTCGCAGGCTTTGCAGAATCAGGGAGCCCATGCAACGTAAGTTTGTGGAGGCATGAGCTTCTGAGTCCTATGGGACACTAAGGATGACATTGTCAGGAGCAACCTCTCCCCAACCACGTACAACTCCTGGGGTTTCTAAGGAATGACAACCATCCCTTGAAAACTAAAATATAAAGGGAGTAGGTATAATATATATATATATCGTATAAAAACCAACTCACCCAGCGCTAAAACAATATAATAACACTATCTCAATAAAAACTCTCGTAAAAAGTAGCTGCTGCTATTAATAATAGATGTATGAAAATTTTGTGTAAAATGATAAGAATATATACAAACAAAATTTTACACTAGCAGCGCTTAAAATCCAATAGATGTATGTTAAACATAAACATGCAAAGAGTTCATATACATAAATAAAACGTGCAAATAAAGTCCTTAGTGCTGATAACAGTAGAAGGGTGCTATCTTAGAGCAGATTGCACAAAGCCCGATATAGAAATTCCTATGAAGAGTTCAAATTATAGACCGGTCCTTCACCACGTTGAGCACCACGATCTATAGAACACCTCCACCTCACGGCCGTGCACACCTCGTGGTACTGGACACTTACCAGAGGTAACTTTCAAAACCACTTAAGATACTCCACTCAAATCTGCATGCAGGGGTGAACCACTTCCTCCCAGTGCAATCCACACATAGGTAAATGGAATGATCAAAGACGTTCAGCTCAGTGCTGGCAGAAACATTATTGGTATTTGCAATTCTCCCGAGGAGGGGCGGGAGGGAGTGCCCTCCATGTTATCTACGTATGTAGATTGGGAGAGAGTACCGCCCACCCCGTACTGCACGGACCGCAAGTATCTGTGTGACGTGTACGCCTCCTAATCTGACCGGTTTCTAACGATTGGACTTCGACTGAGACAGGAGTAACCTGCGTACCGTCACTTCCGTTCTATTTATACAAGTTGAAGCAAGCTGCCATAGTTCCGGTGTCTGCAAGGCAGGTCTATGTATATGATTGGCTGATATCAATGCAAATAAATTTATATAAAAGTCAATATACGATTAAAAAATAATAATATATGCATAGTATATACCATAATGTATCATTCCATTTACCTATGTGTGGATTGCACTGGGAGGGAGTGATTCACCCCTGCATACAGATTTGAGTGGATTATCTTAAGCGGTTTTGAAAGTTACCTCTGGTAAGTGTCCAGTACCACGGGGTGTGCACGGCGGTGAGGTGGAGGTGTTCTATAGATCGTGGTGATCAACGTGATGAAGGACCGGTCTATAATTTGAACTCTTCATAGGAATTGCTATATCAGGCTTTGTGCAATCTGCTCTAAGATAGCACACTTCTACCGTTATCAGCACTAAGGACTTTATTTGCACATGTTTCATTTATGTATATGAACTCTTTGCATGTTTATGTTTAACATACATCTACTGTATTGGATTTTAAGCGCTGCTAGTGTAAAATTTTGTTTGTATATATTCTTATCATTTTATACCAAATTTTCTTCCCTTGAAAACTGCTGTATGCTATCCTCTACATCCATGCTGCCGCAATCCTCCTCCTCCACTTCCTTTTCCTCCTGTGTGTTTTGTGGCCCTGCAGGAATGATATCTGCATAAAGGGGGCCTTGTGAGGTAAGGAAGTCCTCTTCCTCCCGCTGTTCTGCTTCAAGTGCCCTGTCCATGATTCCAGGACGTGTGTGCTCCAGTAGGTAGACTAGAGGAATAGTGCCACTGATGCATGCATCATCCCAGCTCACCGTCCTTGGGGCCCCCTCAAATGGTGACAGGACGGTGCATGCATCCTTTATCAAAAAATGGGGAACCGGCGTTACCGGCCTCACCAGAGATTCTCCCTATCTAGGCTGAGGTCGGGATCTTGCTACCCATACTAACCGCACAAAGGAAGAAACTTCAGAGAATTTATGCTGTATTCATTGGATTGTCTGTGAGTGCATTTAGAATGTTTTTACCTAATAAATTATTACTTGCTTACTACACTATGAGAGCTTTCCTTGTATTTTTCGGAATGATCATTGGCTGGCGTTGAAAACCTGTATTGTCAAGCCTTGCATGGAATACATTCTCTCAGGATTCATTCATCTGGATGGTGATTACCTGCTGTAGGAGTACGCCCAGTGTCGGTAGATATCAATTGGAGCTAATGTAGATCTCTGTTGTGGGGATCTGCATCCTCTGGTAACCTGCTGCACTTTTGGGTGACTGGAGGCTCTCTTATGCAGTGTTATATACCGGTGATTTGGTATCATCTATCCATCCATCCATATATGAGGCTGATTATTCAGGGGATTCATCTGGGTGACTGTCTCCTATCCCTATTTTCAGTGGAACCTTATATTTGCTTGTGACTGTGTTCTTATGCACTTTAATAGTGACCTTTTAACTTTGTTATGAAGTTTTTATTTAATTAGCGCTGCACACTATGTATAGATATATCCTTTATCAAAAGCCACTGGCATGGCGAAAAAAAATCAAGCTCCCCTGACCCTGTCCTTGTGCCATACTAACACAGGTACTCATTGATGGCCCTCTGCTGCGTGTGCAGCCGCTGCAACATTGCTAATGTTGAGTTCCACCTGGTGGGCATGTCACAAATGAGGCGATTGGTGGGCAGGTTGAATTCCCATTGAATGTCAGATAAGCGAGCACTGGCATTGTGTGAACACCGGAAATGGCCACAGACTTTTCTGGCCTGCCTCAGGAGATCTTGTAAGCCCAGGTATCTGATCAAGAAACACTGCACCTCCAGATTCAGGACATGTGCCAAGCATGGAACATGTGTCAAGTGTCCCTGTCTGAGGGCGGAGAGAAGGTTGGTGCCATTGTCGCATACAACCATTCCTGGCTCAAGCTGTTGTGGCGTCAACCATCTGAGAGCTGCACAGAATCTTTGCACCGGTGTGACTCCCATCTCCGAGACAGACCAACTGAAGCACGGCATGGCATCTTTTAGCCTGACTGCTTGCGTAGCCCCTTGAATGATTAGGGAGCACTGCTGCTTCAGAGGACAATTGAGCAGAAGAGGACATGGAGGAAGAAGAGGAGGAGGTGGGGGAGTAGCCAGATGTGGCAGAACCAGCACCAGCTTTTTGGAGGTGTTGTGGCAAAACAAGCTGCAACACTGAACCCTGTCCTGCATCCTTCCCAGCTGCCAGCAGAGTTACCCAGTGCGCCGTGAAGGAAATGTAACATCCCTGTCCATGCCTTCTGGACCAACAGTCAGCAGTAATGTGAACCTTCCTGATGACTGCTCTGTCCAACAAGGCCAAAACACTACTTTCCCCATGACGGTATAGAGCTGGAATGCCCTTACGCGAAAAGAAATGCCTTTTTTATACCTGCCACTGTGGTACAGCACATTTCATGAATTTGCAAAGTCTACCAGATGTAAAGGCAGCAATTGTAATGCTAGCAATTTGGCCAAGCTAGCATTAAGACGCTGAGCATGTGGATGGCTGGAACAGTATTTCTTTCTATGGTTCAGCAACTGGGGTAGTGAAACTTGCCTGCTGCTCAAATCAAGCAGTGTTGTACTGCTAGCAGATTGGGTGCAAGTCTCTGTGGCACTCATTGCTATACCATCATCCCTCTCAATGCAGGTTTTTGAGAAGACATGAGGTATAGTAGGGTTAGAGATCCCAGATAAGGAGCAATGAAGAGCACTTCAGTATGCTTGTTTTTATCTTGTGGCTCTTTCAGGTGCTGTTGCCAACGGACTGCATGGCAAGTCATCATATGTCTTGTCAAGCATATGGTTCCCAAGCGGCTGGTGTTCTGGCCACGATTGATCCACTTTAGACAGATGTTGCAAATAGCAGCACTGTGGTCTACTGCACATGTGCTGAAAAAAAACCCACACTAATGAACCTTTGGAAGTCCTCGGGGAGTTTGCAGCACCCTGCACCTGTGGAGCTCTGTGCTGTGATGCAATAGGTTGGCTTCTCCTATGGCAGCCCCTGGGGCACATCCTGCCCCGGAGTTGTGCCTCCTCCTCCCCCTCCCCCTCACTTTCCTCCTCTATCCTGTCAGGCACCCAATTAGTTAGTGACCTCCTCATCCCCTCCTCCATCGTTACTGGAGCAAAGTTGGTAGTATGCTGCAGCTGTGGCAACATGACTGCTAGTTTCTTGTCAGTCATTGTCACCCCCTCTCTCTAGGCTCACATTATTCCCTTCAACCTGGGAACCAACATCACAGCTTTCAAATTGCTGCGCATCCTCCAGCAGCATGTCACTGACACTATGATCGAATATTTCCAGTGACTCCTCTGTGCATGATGGTGGGGCAACAGAAGGAATAGCTGTGGAGAAGGAGCCTATGGAACGGGCCGCTTTGGCAGCTGCGGTGGAAGGCAAACTTGTATGAGCGTGGGTGTCCGAGGATGAGGACGGCTTATTTATCCACTCCACCGACTCTTCTACATGTTGTGGCTGAATAACACGGCCAGCACCGTAAAAAAAAAAAAAGACGGGCGTGCCATGCCTGCAGAGGATGCACCAGGTCTGTGACCACCATTTTTCACAGTGGACACAGGTACTGCTTGCCCTCTTTTTGTGGCCTGTGAGTGTCTGCCTCTCCTTGTCAGCCTTTCGGGCATGATGTGGATTTTGGGGGGGGTTTATTACTGGTTGATCAATTTATTATCTATATATAATGTACTGCTGATATGTACTGAACTGACCGATAGATACTGAATGGCCTGATATATACTCAAGTGCCCTATATATCTATATAGATATCAATTTATGGTCTATACTGAAAAGACCGATGGATACTGAATGGCCTAATATATACTCAAGTAGCCTATATACAGTGCCTTGCGAAAGTATTCGGCCCCCTTGAACTTTGCGACCTTTTGCCACATTTCAGGCTTCAAACATAAAGATATAAAACTGTAATTTTTTTGTGAAGAATCAAGAACAAGTGGGACACAATTATGAAGTGGAACGAAATGTATTGGATATTTCAAACTTTGTTAACAAATAAAAAAACTGAAAAATTGGGCGTGCAAAATTATTCAGCCCCTTTACTTTCAGTGCAGCAAACTCTCTCCAGAAGTTGAGTGAGGATCTCTGAATAATCCAATGTTGACCTAAATGACTAATGATGATAAATAGACTCCACCTGTGTGTAATCAAGTCTCAGTATAAATGCACCTGCACTGTGATAGTCTCAGAAGTCCGTTTAAAGCGCAGAGAGCATCATGAAGAACAAGGAACACACCAGGCAGGTCCAAGATACTATTGTGGAGAAATGTAAAGCCGGATTTGGATACAAAAAGATTTCCCAAGCTTTAAACATCCCAAGGAGCACTGTGCAAGCGATATTGAAATGGGAGTATGAGACCACTGCAAATCTAAAGTTTCAGCTCATACAAGGAGAAGACTGATCAGAGATGCACCCAAGAGGCCCATGATCACTCTGGATGGCAGAGATCTACAGCTGAGGTGGGAGACTCTGTCTATAGGACAACAATCAGTCGTATACTGCACAAATCTGGCCTTTTATGGAAGAGTGGCAAGAAGAAAGCCATTTCTTAAAGATATCCATAAAAAGTGTCGTTTAAAGTTTGCCACAAGCCACCTGAGAGACACACCAAACATGTGGAAGAAGGTGCTCTGGTCAGATGAAACCCAAATCAAACTTTTTGGCAACAATGCAAAACGTTATGTTTGGCGTAAAAGCAACACAGCTCATCACCCTGAACACACCATCCCCACTGTCAAACATGGTGGTGGCAGCATCATGGTTTGGGCCTGCTTTTCTTCAGCAGGGACAGGGAAGATGGTTAAAATTGATGGGAAGATGGATGGAGCCAAATACAGGACCATTCTGGAAGAAAACCTGATGGAGTCTGCAAAACATGGTGTCTTCCAACAAGACAATGATCCAAAACATAAAGCAAAATCTACAATAGAATGGTTCACAAATAAACATATCCAGGTGTTAGAATGGCCAAGTCAAAGTCCAGACCTGAATCCAATCGAGAATCTGTGGAAAGAACTGAAAACTGCTGTTCACAAACGCTCTCCATCCAACCTCACTGAGCTCGAGCTGTTTTGCAAGGAGGAATGGGCAAAAATTTCAGTCTCTCGATGTGCAAAACTGATAGACATACCCCAAGCGACTTACAGCTGTAATTGCAGCAAATGGTGGCGCTACAAAGTATTAACTAAACCACTTAAGCCCCGGAAGATTTTACCCCCTTCCTGACCAGGCCCTATTTTGCGATTCGGCACTGCGTGACTTTAACGGACAATTGCGCAGTCGTGCGACGCTGTACCCAAATGAAATTGACGTCCTTTTTTTCCCACAAACAGAGCTTTCTTTTGGTGGTATTTGATCACCTGTGTGATTTTTTTTTTTTTTTTTTTTTTGCGCTATAAACAAAAAGAGAGCGACAATTTCGAAAAAATATTTTTCACAATTTTTTATATGAAATTCCCCAAAAAAATATAAAATCAAAATTTTTTTAACATTTTAGGCCAATTTGTTTTCTGCTACATATGTTTGGTAAAAAAAAATAGCAGTAAGGGTATTTTGATTGGTTTGCGCAAAAGTTATTGCGTTTACTAACTAAGGGAAAGATTTCTGTCATTTTTGGTGTTTTTTTTTAACGAGTAATGGCGGCGATCTGCGTTTTTTTTTTTTTTTTTTGCGGGACTGAGACATTGTGGCGGACAGATCGGATCCTTGACTGACATTCTTGACACTTTTGGGGGTACCAGTGACATTACTATCAGTGACATTACTACCAGTGACATTACTACAGTAATCAGTGCTATACATATGCACTGTTAATGTAAAAATGACATTGGCAGGGAAGGGGTTAAGTGTGTCCCTAGGGGCGTGCTTCTAACTCTAAAGGGGTGTGGCTAGTGATGTAACCACAGAGACATACGATCCTACATAGCAGGATCGTATGATCTCTGCAGTTAGATCAGGGAGAATGACAGGCGGCTTTGTTTACATCAGCCGCCTGCCTTTCTCCCTCTCCACAGGGAGATCGCGAGTGACCGGCGGACATCGGGTCAGCCGGTCACACGCGCGGACTTGTTAGGGAACGAGCCGGGGTGGGAGCGTGCCTCCGGCGGCTTGCGCTCGCCCCCTAGAGGCTTTTAGGCTAGCGACGTAGTACTACGTCACTTTGCCTGTACGGGGCTGACCGCCACAGTAAATGTACCTGCGGCGGTCGGCAAGTGGTTAAGGGGGCTGAATAATTTTGCACGCCCAATTTTTCAGTTTTTTATTTGTTAAAGTTAGAAATATCCAATAAATTTCGTTCCACTTCTTGATTGTGTCCCACTTGTTGTTGATTCTTCACAAAAAATTACAGTTTTATATCTTTGTTTGAAGCCTGAAATGTGGCAAAAGGTCAAAAAGTTCAAGGGGGCTGAATACTTTCGCAAACACTGTATATTAAATATCAATGCATGCTCTATACTGAACTGACCAATAGATACTCAATAGCCTAATATATGTATTCAATTGTCATATATATATATATATATATATATATATATAGAGAGAGAGAATGAGAGAGAGAGATCAATGTATACTCTATACTGAAAAAAGTCACATCAAATTTTGTCCATCTGGTACAAAAATTAATCCCAAACAAGTTATTGGGTTCCTGCTGCTTCCCTTTACATGTTCTGAGGTTTTTGCAAGAGTGGTATCACATAGTTGCCAACATTTGAAAAAAATTTCCAGGGACACTTTGCAGCACAGCTATCAAATAATTACCACACCCACTTCCCCGAAGCTCCACCCACTCCACATAATCCCCGCCTACTTATCACATTATAGGGTCTACTCAATAAAGAGAGAATTACAGGAGATTAAAAAAAAGAATTTCAAACTTAAGGCCAATGTAGCAGAGTTGGAATAATTCTCCCATTCAGCTGCACTACTTCTGCGTAAAGTTTAAAATTCTCATCACAATTCCCTGTAACTCTCTCTTTATTGAGTAGGCCGTTATAACACCAAGTTCCCACCAACAGTACCATCATCCTTGGTATGCGATAGATACATTCGCAGCACAGCAACTATATCAGGCAGGTACATTTTATCACTTTTAGGCATACCTGCCGAGAGAGGGAGAGAGAGGGGTAGAGGGAGGGGTAGAGAGAGGGAGGGATAGAGAGAGGGAGGGATAGAGATAGGGAGGGAGGGATAGAGAGAGGGAGGGAGGGATAGAGAGAGGGAGGGATAGAGAGAGGGAGGGAGGGATAGAGGGAGGCATAGAGGGAAGGAGGGATAGAGAGAGGGAGGGAGGGAGGGATAGAGAGAGGGAGGGAGGGATAGAGGGATAGAGGGATAGAGAGAGGGAAGGATAGAGTGATAGAGAGAGGGAAGGATAGAGGGATAGAGAGAGGAAGGGATAGAGAGATATAGAGAGGAAGGGATAGAGAGATATAGAGAGGGAGGGATAGAGAGATAGAGGGAGGGAGGGATATAGAGAGGGAGGGAGGGAGGGATATAGAGAGGGAGGGAGGGAGGGAGGGATAGAGAGAGGGAGGGAGGGATGGAGGGAGGGAGGGATAGAGGGAGGCATAGAGGGAAGGAGGGATAGAGAGAGGGAGGGAGGGATAGAGAGAGGGAGGGAGGGATAGAGGGAAGGAGGGATAGAGGGAGGGAGGGATAGAGGGAGGGAGGGAGGGATAGAGGGAGGGAGGGATAGAGAGATAGAGAGAGGGAGAGATAGAGAGATAGAGAGAAAGAGGGATAGAGAGATAGAGAGAGGGAGGGATAGAGAGATAGAGAGAGGGAGGGATAGAGAGATAGAGAGAGGGAGGGAGGGATAGAGAGAGAGGGAGGGAGGGAGGGATAGAGAGAGAGGGAGGGAGGGAGGGATAGAGAGAGAGGGAGGGAGGGAGGGATAGAGAGAGAGGGAGGGAGGGAGGGATAGTGAGAGAGAGAGAGAGAGGGGGACAGAGAGAGGGACAGAGAGAGAGGGACAGATAGAGGGATAGAGAGAGGGAGGGACAGATAGAGGGATAGAGAGGGAGGGAGAGGGAGGGAGGGAGAGAGAGAGGGATAGAGGGAGGGAGTGGTATGCTGCATACAACTTACTGCAGAAAAAACTGACATTTAGAAAGAAAAAAAATGCTGTTTAAATTGCTGATCACCCCATCCTAGATCCGTTCGAACAGCGTAGGGTTCACCCTTTCCTCCTGTGATTACCTCTCGTGGTACCAAAGCTTCGGGACAATCGTAACCTATCAACAGTCCAACACCAAATTCCTTCAGCAGGGACATTTCATGAGATATGACAGCTAGGTGCTCCCATTTATTGGCTGTTTCACAGGTAGGTATGCGATCTCGATCTAGAGGTATATCGTCTTTCGTATAGGCTGGAGGTAGATTAAATGTGAGGTTTGAATGAAGTCCTCTAACTCTCATTACTTTGACTCTTTGACTGTTCACTAATGTGTCTCTCCCCATCATTGTGGTGAGTTTGAGCTTCACTGGCTCTGTAGCCACTTGTAATTTCTTGCAGATTTCTTGATCAATGAAGGTAACATCGCTTTGGGCATCCAATAGTGCATAGGCATATACCTTCTTATTCCTCCTTTTAGGATATGAAATTCACACTGGTACGACCATTGATGCGCCGTTGCTTTCTCCTTCCCTTACTCTGCAAGAGAATACTGATACTTTCTTTTCTTCCTCAGCATCTTTAGGTATTGAGGATTCATCCTTCTTTGGACGTTCTTCATGTAGTGGTGTAGGATGGCGTCCTTTGCAAACACTGCCTGTGGCCCTTTTCTTACACTCCTTAGTAATATGTCCTTTTCTTAGGCATCCAAAACACAGTTGGTTATCAAGTACAAATTTTTTCTTTTCATTTGAGGACTACTCTTGCAATTGTTGGCACTTGTGTATGGAGTAGTTCTCTCCACAGAACATACACTTAAAGGTAGTCTGAGGATTTGTCGGTTCTGTCTCTCTACTGATCCCAGTAGTTACTTTGAACTTGCTCTCGTAGGTATCTAGACCTTTAGCTGCTGTGTTAGTTGCAAAGCTAGTTGCTCTTGCACGTCTTGTATCTCTCGCAGGCCTTTCTTCTCAGGATTTTAGGGCGAAAGATGCTTTTACTGGGTTACATGCTATTCGTGCTTCTTATTGACGAACTCAGAGAACTTTTCAAAACTTGGGAAGTCCTTATTTAGATCTAACTGTTCAGTCACATAGCGATTCCACCTAGAAGCCACTCCTTCAGGTAGTTTTGCTAGCATCCTGTGGTTTTCCAGATAGTCGTTCAGTACTTCTAGTCCTCGTACATGTGGGATGGCATTGCTGCATGCTTGCAGGAAGTCACCATACTCTTGGAGTTTGAAATGTTCTTTAGGACCGATCTTAGGCCAGTTATTCAATTTCTCCCTAAAGGCTATTTGAACTAAGCAAGGCTGACCATATCTTGCATTTAACTTTTCCCAAGCTTGCTTGTAGGCTTCTTCGTCTGTTCTATAGAAGTTACCTTCAAGAGCTTTCTTTGCTTCTCCACCAACATATTTCTGAAGATAGAATAACTTGTCAACTGGCCTGGAGCAATAGTGCTCAATGATCATTTCAAAACTTGCCTTCCACTTTATGAACTTCAGTATGTCTCCTGAAAATACAGCAGGTTCTGGAACGGGAAAAAGGAGTAAACCTATGCGCTAATATTGGGTATAAGACGTGCCAGATATGAAGAAGAAGTTGATAGATATAGAATGCAGTGGAACACCAAGGAGAGAGCAGCCAATTTAGTAGTCTCACCACATACCACAGTAATTTATAGAGTAAGGAAAATCAGCGCTCAGCTCCTTTAAAGCGATGGACCACTTAAATAGATAAATAAAGGAGTAATAAATAATGAAGAGAACTGATGATCAGTGGCAAAGTCAGATCACAATACTTAACCACAACCACAAGTAAAGGAAGATAAAACAATTGATATAAGATGATATATATGCCAACATCAAAAAACGGATCGTGAACTTAATAATAGTCAATAAAGCATGGTAATACAAGTGTTTAATAAATATGAGGGTGGTAATAAATATTATAAAATGATGGCTAAAAAAGTGACAATAATATAATCTTCTATAGGCAAAAAATATGGTTAAATGATCACTAAAAAAATCAATATATGACAGTGATCCAACTTCTGTAAGCAAGTGATGAAGTGGTGTATCAAAAGTGATGAAAAGATCAGAAAAAAATAAAAATCACTTAAGAAAATGTGATTCCGCTTCTTATGAAAATCATGAAATCCAAATCCAGTGAGAAAAAAACATATACAAAGAATCTATAAATCCCGTATAATAAATAGAAGTGCTAATATAAAACGTAGTGCTGTGAAGTCCATAAAGGATATTTAAATAATTAATTCAAGTGAGTATAGTGCTGAATAAGGTGCTAGAAAGTCCATAAGAAAGTATTTTAACAGATAGTTGCAGTGAATAAGGTGCTCAAAAATCCGGTGACTAAAAAGGTAAGATGCAGCTTCTGATAACAGCCAGGTGCAGGGGTAGGTGAGCTAACAATCCAACATTAGGTGTAATGGCCGCTCACCTCCATTAACACTCAAAAGAGCATTTTAGATGTAATCTTTTCATGTCTCAGACCTCTTAATCTTCTCCAATGGATGTAATATATATATCTCCAAAACCTTATGCAATTTATTCAAGGTAGATATAGACGAATCCCAGCACAGATATAACAAATTCTTTCCTTATTTAGACGGTTTCCTTATTAACCCACGATATTTCGATCAATCACTCCAATTGGGATATAAGGGAGAAAACTCTCATAGTGTAGTAGTTCAAGGGTAAATTTTAATAAAAAAATGCAGATCACTTACATATAAGCAAGAGAAAATGTGCGGAGCAAACACAAAGCCGCCGATGCGGTGAACTCCAATACTTCCGGTCTCGGCCGTAGACCGGAAGTGACGTCAGTACGGCTTTCCCGACGCGTTGCGCTACAAATCACATAGCTTCTTCATTATTTATTACTCCTTTATTTATCTATTTAAGTGGTCCATCGCTTTAAAGGAGCTGAGCGTTGATTTTCCTTACTCTCTAAAGGTTCTGGAACGGGAAGTCTTGCTGGGACAATAGTCGCAACATTCTCCTGATCATTGCAGTGACATTTAGGAATAGGATCATCCGGTTTTATTTTCTCACCTAGTTCTGAATTGGGTAAGTCTTTCTGAGCAGGGATAGAAGGGCACTGACTTTTTCCTTCACTACATACAGGTGATTTCCTTTCATTCTCCTGGGCGTATGAAAGGAAGTAGGAGTCTGCATTTTCACTTAGTACAGATTTGGACTTATGATTACTATTTATGTCCTCTTCGTGTACTCTTAGTCTGGCTTCTATAATCTTGACTTCTTTCAGCCTTTCCAGACTTTCCATTTTAGCTTCCATTTGATGGCGCTGTACCTCCATTTCAGCTTTTCGTAGGCGCTGCGTCTCAATGGCAGATTCCTGCTTTCTTGACAGCAAGTTGTTCGACCAGTTATTTTCTTTTGGCTATTAAGGTACTTGAGGACTCTTATATGTTACTGGCACTTCTGCTAGTGAAGGAAGTCCCACTTGAGATGGTGGTTCCCCCTAAGGACCTAGCATAGTCTCTCATAAGGAGGTCGTTCATTCTCTTCCTTGCCTTAACTTCATCATAGTTAGCTTCAGATGATAGTTCTCTCATGAGCTTTACTAAATCTTTAGTGACTGCAGTGCATATGTCCATGTTCCTTACAATATCCTGGGAAGGTGTCGTGGATGACCGCAGGTTGACATATGCTGCCATAAGCTCTGATTCAGATTCTTCTATCATCTCTATAATATCACTCAAGTTTCCTTTTATACTTTCTTGCTTTAGCTTTCTACGAACATCTTTAATGTATAATTTCCACTTATCATACATTCTTGTGAACTTTTTCCTTTTAATGCTGCTTCTTGCTCCAAATTTTCCAGCATCTTTGGGGTCGGTTTTCTGATACGTTCTGAACGTCTTAGTTCATCTGTTTGGGATATATCAGTTTGGGGCAAGACTAATGCTGCATCAGACTCTTTTACCTCAGACAGGTTCCCTTGCTCTTCACTTTCTAACTTATCAATCTTTGTATCCTCTAACAGTGGCATAGCAATACTAGACTTAGACATTTTTACACTAAATGCTATAACACTCAATACGAATACTAAGAAGACTTTCACTTTAAATGCGATAGCAATAGGTACAGGCAATAAAAATGACTTTCACTTTAAATGCAATAGGTACAGGCAGTAAAAATGACATTCACATGAAATACTTTAGAGTCTGTGTACTACAACTGCCCCTTGTTCTTTACTTACAGTCCTTTTATTCCTGAACACGAAAATTTCTTTCTTGTCAAGCGTATTGCAATGATAAGTAATAAAGGAAAGTTCTGACCTTATTCTGAAGTGCAGGATACTGTGATCTGTAAGTTGCTGGAACAAATATCTCTTAAAGGAGACTTGTCTTTTCTTGATATGATGCTCTATTCTGCCTTGCTTTGCGCTGACTTGCGATGCTCTGTGCTGACTTGCGAAGCTTTGCGCTGACTTGAGATGCTTTGAGCTGTCTTGCGATGCTCTGTGCTGACTTGCGAAGCTTTGCGCTGATTTGCGATGCTTTGAACTGTCTTGCGATGCTCTGTGCTGACTTGTGATGCGCTGCTGCAGGCTTTGGGCCTAGTGGCGGGAAACTAGATGGCTGCAGTACGTGGTCTCTCCGTGGGTAGCGGTGCAGGCACTCTAGCTCTGGACTTTGGCCTCCCACCATGCGTCTTTTTCTCTCTCTAGGAATCGCAGGAAGGTTGGCACTCTTTCTGTGACTATCTTGCCTTTGCCATTCTGCCACTTTAACCACTTTACCACTAGAGCATTTTGCTGTCTTACGTCTGGGCCACTTTTTGTGCTTCGGCACTGTGCGAATTTAACTGACAATGGTGCGGTCATGCAATGTGCTACCCAAACGAAATTTACGTCCTTTTTTTCCCACAAACAGAGCTTTCTTTTGGTGGTATTTGATCACCTGTGCGATTTTTTATTTTTTTATTTTTTGCGATATTAATAAAAAAAAGAGCGAACATTTTGCAAAAAAATGACATTTTCAACTTTGTCTTTTAAAAAATATCCAATATACTCAATTTATGTCATTTTTTTGGCCAAAATATATTCAGCTACATGTCTTTGACAAAAAAAAAAATTCAATGAGCGTATTTTTATTGGTTTGCGCAAAAGTTCTAGCGTCTACAAACTATGGTGTAAATACTGAAATTTACACAGCTTTAATTTCTGACTGCCTAGCTCATTTCATGAAGTGCTAAAATGGCAGGGCAGTACAAGACCCCCCCAAATTACCACTTTTTGCAAAGTAGACATCCTAAGGAATGTTCTGAGAGGCATGTTGAGCTCATTGAATATTTCATTTTTTTGTCACAGGTGTTTGAAAAATAACTAAAAAATAATTTTTTTTTTTTTACACAAAGTTGTCATTGAAATGATATATTGCTCACACATGCCATGGGTATATGTGTAATTACACCCCAAAATATATTCTGCTGCTTCTCCTGAGTACAGGGATACCATGTATGTGAGACTTTTTGGGAGCCTAGCTGTGTACAGGACCTCGAAAACCAATCACCACCATCAGAATTTCAAAGGGCGTACATTTTTCATTGCATTTCTCATTACCTATAACAGTTTAGGAGGCCCTGAAATGTCAAGATACCACAAACCCCCCCCAAATGACCCCATTTTGGAAAGTAGACACCCCAAGCTATTTGCTGAGAGGCATGGTGAGTCCATGGAATATTTTATATTTTGCCACAAGTTTTGGGAAAATTACAATTTTTTAATTTTTTTGTAACACAGTTGTCACTAAAAGATACATTTCTCACACATGACATGGGTATATGTGGAATGACACCCCAAAATACATTCTGCCGCTTCTCCTGAGTATGGGGATACCCCATGTGTGAGACTTTTTTGGAGCCTAGCTGTGTACGGGACCCCGATAATCAATCCCCATCTTTAGGTTTTCTAATGGCGTAAATTTTTGATTTTACTCCTCACTACCCATCACAGTTTCGGAGGCCCTGAAATTTCAAGATAGCACAAACCCCCCCCCCCCCCCAAACGACCCCATTTTGCAAAGTAGACACCCCAAGCTATTTGCTGAGGGGCATTGGTGAGTCCATGGAATATTTTAAATTTTGCCACAAGTTCCGGGAAATATATTATTATTATTTTTATTTTTTTACACAAAGTTGTCACTAAATGATATATTTCTCACACATGCCATGGGTATATGTGAAATGACACCCCAAAATACATTCTGCTGCTTCTCCTGAGTACAGGGATACCCCATGTGTGAGACTTTTTTTTACAGTCTAGCCGAGTACAGGCCCCCGAAAATCAATCACCACTTTCGGGCTTTCCAAGGGTGTAAATTGTTGATTTCACTCCTGACTACCTATCACAGTTTCGGAGGCCATGAAATGCCAAGACAGCACAACCCCCCCCCCCCCCCAAATGACCCCTTTTTGGAAAGTAGACACCCTAAGCTATTTGCAGAGAGGCATGTTGGGTGTTTTGCAGATCTCACTTTTTGTCACAAAGTTTTGGAAATTGAAAAAAGAGGGAAAAAATGCATTTTCCTGTTTTTTTCTTCATTTTCCAAAAAAAAAATGAGAGCTGCAAAATACTCACCATGCCTCTCAGCAAATAGATTGGAGTGTCTACTTTGCAAAATGGGGTCATTTGGGGGGGTTTTGTGCCATCTTGGCATTTCATGGCCTTCAAAAGTGTGATAGGTAGTAAGGAGTGAGATCAACAATTTACGCCCTTAGAAAGCCTGAAGGTGGGGAGTGGTTTTCCGAGTCCTGTACGCGGCTAGACTGCCAAAAAGTCTCACACATGGGATATCCCTGTACTCAGGAGAAGCAGCAGAATGTATTTTGGGGTGTCATTTCACATATACCCATGGCATGTGTGAGCATTATATCATTTACTGACAACTTTGTGTAAAAAAACAAAAAAAAAATTATAATATTCCCGAAACTTGTGGCAAAATATAAACTATGCCATGGACTCATCATGCCTCTCAGCTAATAGCTTGGAGTGTCTACTTTGCAAAATGGGGTCATTTGGGGGGGTTTTGTGCTATCTTGGCATTTCATGGCCTTCAAAAGTGTGATAGGTAGTAAGGAGTGAGATCAACAATTTACGCCCTTAGAAAGACAGAAGGTGCGGATTGGTTTTCCGGGTCCTGTACGCGGCTAGACTGCCAAAAAGTCTCACACATTGGGTATCCCTGTACTCAGGAGAAGCAGCAGAATGTATTTTGGGGTGTCATTTCACATATACCCATGGCATGTGTGAGCATTATATCATTTACTGACAACTTTGTGTAAAAAAAAAAAAAACAAAAAAAAAAAAACAAATTGTCATTTTCCTGAAACTTAGGGCAAAATGTAAAATACTCCATGGACTCAATATGCCTCTCAGCAAATAGCTTTGGGTGTCTACTTTCCAAAAAGGGGTCATTTGGGGGGTGTTTGAACAGTCCTGGCATTTTATGCTCAATTTTAGCAACACATCACCCACTCTTCTAACCACTTGAAAACCAAGCCTTTTCTGTGACTTTTTTTGTTTACATGAAAAAATATTTTTTTTTTTTTACAAGAAAACTACTTTGAACCCCCAAACATTATATATTTTTTTAAAGCAGAGGCCCTACAGAACCGAAATATTTGTTTGCAGAGAACACGTACATTTGATGTATTGGGTCAGTGGACCAATATAACCGCAATTCATTCTTTTTTGTAATGCCCGTGTTGAAGGAAAGGCCCAGAAAGGTTTTAAACTCCTGAATCGTAATAGAATTCCAGGCGAATGGTCTGGCAAGGGGTGAATTTGGGTTGGCGGCGATGAATTGTTGAGCGTACAAATTTGATTGGTCCACAATAGATCTGAAAAGATCTTCAGTGAAAAACAGCTCAAAAAAGTTTATGGGATTAAAACCAGCTGTTTCCACTTGGATTCTGGGTTGGGCGGTGAATGGGGGAAGTACTGGCGCTGTGGAATCTGTGGGCTGCCAGTTAGGATATGCCAGCGCTTCAGGGAAGACACTATGGGCTCTACGGGCCTGTCTTCGGATACGCGGTGGCTGCGGGCCACGACTCGTGCTAGCCACCGCACCAGCTTCAACTGCACTCAGGTGACTCGCCACGTCACCAGATGATACTGCAGTGCTGGTTGAAGGTCCAGGATGTACTAGGCCGCTCGTGCTTGCCAGTTCACGAGAAGTGTGAGCGACACTAGTACTGGCACTCTGCTGCATACGAGAAACTCCCGGTTCTTGCAAGTCAGCAACTCCAGAATGGGGTCAGGTACGCCTGACCCTAGCAGGGACCCCTCTGTCGGAGCTATCTGTCAGGGAGCCGCTGCTGTCATCTGGTTCGTATATTGACCCTGATTTTGACAGTGAGGCTTCCCCATCGCTCTCACCTGCTGCGGTCAGTATACTGTAGACCTCTTCACCACTGTACCAACGTTTTGTCATTTTAGTAACTAAATTTACTGGTACAGTAGTGCGACTACTAGGTAATAAAAGCACCTGGTTGTCGAGGACTATTTGGTCACTACAAAAAAAAACTGCTAGTGCTAACAGAGATCAGGCCTGACTCTGCTAACGCAGCGGTTTTGTGTGATTTGTGTTTTTTGGAAGTGTCCGTAATCTATTGATTACTACACTTGCCTGGGTAAGGTGGTCTGGGCAAGGGGGCTAAACGCAGGTGCTAGCAGGAATCAGTGCTGATTGTGCAAACACTGCGTTTGGGGAACACTAAATTATGGGGACGCTCGTATAGTTCTGATCAGATCAGATATTGATCTGTTCAAACACTATACTGGTAATGGAGGTGTGTGTGTGTATGTGTGTTAGTGTACTTGACTCTAACTGACGCTAAGTAATGGTGGTGTAGTGGGACCCTGACGCTAACTAGCTAGCCTAAGTTGTTTCACCCGTGACGCTAATACAGTGATCGGTAATCACTGTATATAGCGAACACTGTGACAGGGCAGTGAAGGGGTTAACTGGGGAAGATCAAGGGGTTAAACCTTTATAGGGGATAGATGGCGGGTGGCCTAAACCTATTTGGGTCTAGCACAAGCGCAAATTAGGATCACAAGTGACACTAAATACAGTGATCAGTAGTTATCTGATATACTGTATATATTAGTGCACTGTGTGATATGAAGTGAAGGGGTTAACTGGGAGAGATCAAGGGGTTAAACCTTTATAGGGGATAGATGGCGGGTGGCCTAAACCTATTTGGGCTTAGCGCAAGCGCAAATTAGGATCACAAGTGACACTAAATACAGTGATCAGTAGTTATCTGATATACTGTATATATTAGTGCACTGTGTGATATGAAGTGAAGGGGTTAACTGGGAGAGATCAAGGGGTTAAACCTTTATAGGGGATAGATGGCGGGTGGCCTAAACCTATTTGGGCTTAGCGCAAGCGCAAATTAGGGTCATTAGTGACACTAAATACAGTGATCAGTATTTACCTATATACTGTATTTAGTGCACAGAGTAATAGGGTGTAAAGGGGTTAACTGGGGCTGATCAAGGGGTTAAAACTTTATTAGGGGATAGGTGGCGGGTGCCCTAACCCAATTTGGGCCTAACGCAGGCGCAAACTATGCTCACAAGTGACACTTATACAGTGATCAGTAAAATATCTGTATACCACTGTATATAGTGTTCACTGTGAGGGGTTTGGGGGTGATCAGGGGGTGATCAGAGGTGATCAAGGGGTTAAATGTGCCTATGTGAGGTGTGTCAGTGTAGTGCTTAGTGGAACTCACGTTTTTGATGTCTCTGTCTTCTCCTGGAACCGAAAGGACTCCAGGAGGGACAGTGACATCACTTCCCCTGCCTGTGTTTACATTACACAGACAGGGGACAGATTGCCATTGGTTGGGACCGATCGCCAGACACTGACCAAAAATCATTGGTCAGTATCTGGTGATTGATCGGCTCCCTACTGAATGCCATCGGAATCGGGACCCGCGGCGCACGGGAGCGCGCTCTGGGAGCCGAGATCGCGCCGACGTAGGTCTACGTGACCAGACGGGATCGTGCCACTCTGCCGCAGTAGTATTACTGCAGGCAGACATAAAGTGGTTAAGAGTCGGCTGCAGTTTGACTAAAAAAATCTGATTCTATGACCTCTATGGTAGCACCGCTGCTTAAATGCGCTCTTTACTGTGCAAGTTGAGGAGAACTATCACTTTGCCCTCAAAGGGCAAAAATAGTTCCACTGTGGCAGGCGCAGCGCTACAAAGTGCCTTATGTGCTGTGGCATTATAAGAACTTGATTTCTCTGACTTCAGTCTAACCAGACTGTCTGTTACTCTATAAATTCCTCCAATACCGTTCTATGGAAAGCAGTAGGTTTAAAGAGCACACCAAACGCTTAAGATATCTTCTTTATTGACTTCAACTTTTCTTCATATATAACACTGACCCTTTTGCAGAAGACAGTCCATGTACAAACGTGTTCAATGAAGTATAACAAAATGGTGGATATATTTCTCTCTTCAGTATCTGTACTTTCTCTTTAAATTGTTTAAACACTTTAAGGTCTCTCTGAGAGGTATATATGATGCTTAATCTATATTCTTTCTTCTCTATTGCTGTTTGATATAACTTTTGAAGTTTGGTATAACTTTGCTAGGACGTATGGATTGTTTGATATAACGTTTGCGTATTTGTTTGAGTTCGGTGGAACTACAAGTGAAGACATAACTAGTTCAGTATACAGTTCTAATCACATTACTAACAATAGAAACACATATAACTGTTAATTACCTATTTTTGGCCACTTGCTTCCATAAAACTGCTCTGTGGATCTGTGTCTGTACAGATCTCCTTTCTCTGATGGAATGAGAATGCTGGCAATGTGTGCATGAGACTTTAGACAGAAAATGAGTGTAAGGCTGGCTGTAATTGGCTAAGACTGTTGCTGAGTGTAAGATTGGCTGTGATTGGCCACAAACTCCTTATGGGCAATAAAGTTTAACTCTGTGCTTTCTGGTTTCAATTCTGCTGTGTCAGAGCTTACCTTACAGGCATATAAATGAATCTTACAGGCATATTTTTCCTTTGCTTCTGTGAACACAATATAGAACTGTTATATGACATCAAAACATAAAATCACAGTAAATAACTGCTTTTGTCTCTAACATATAAACATGCACTGTATTGAGGTTATTAGCAGGTCTAGCTGTATATGCATGTAAGTCATATTAGCAACCTAGGATAGGTTATAGCTGGCCAGTTACAGTGCCTCCATATGGGTTTCTTTTCAAATTAATATGGAAAATATTGCGGAGCAAAGCCTAGACCCTGATCCATAGTCTGCACACTTTGGGGCATGTCCACCAGATATGGGCCATGGTCCCCTCATTAAAGCATCCCCGAAAACACACGGGAGAGTATGTCAGTATAAATCTGGCCAGTCTAGCAGGGGTATAATACCATCTGCAAAACACCTTGTTGGCATTTTCTAGAATCAATACATTACGAGAGCATTTTAGAGAGAGCAGCTGTCATGTGCTGCCAGTCTGCCTTGTCTAGCTGACTCCCCAGTTCTGATTCCCACTGCGAATGGTAAGTGGAAAGCGGAGGCTTGTTGTGAGAGATAATATATATCATATAGGAGTCATATAGGAGCAATATGAGCCCCGGTGAATGGGGCCTCTCCCTGCAAAGGCTTTCGTAGGGTGTCCACCAGGAAAACTGCCGAGGGTTGACATAGCCAGGTGGAAACATAGGACATGAGAAAAGACGTAGTAATGGCAAATGGGGGGAGGTTAGTTTGGCCGGATATTTAAGAGTCCAACAGACGAGGAGAGTGAAGTAAGCACGGTCTCAGGTTCAGCGGATGGTGTTTTGGAGGAAGCCAAGGTATGGAAGAGAGAGGGATTGGATGGGAATCTACTAGATCAATCGTAGCCCATAGTGGCATTAGAAAGATGTCATGCAAATGCGATAGCGGAGTTATGGACGCCGCAGTATAGTAAGCGTGCAAATTGGGGACCGAGAAACCGCCAGATATCCTACGGGAATACATAACTCTCTTGTTGATAAGGGTCTTGAAGTACCCCAAATAAATTTTAGGAGTTTGCGCTAGTGGATACGCAAAATGTGTGAGGGGATTGGAACAGGCAATACACGGAAGTAATACAATAGCTTTGGCAGGTAAGTCATACAAACAGCAGTAATTCTGCCAAACCAAGACAGTGACAAATGGGACCAGGAGGAGAGCAGATCAGTCAAATGTCGAAAATGGGGTGGACAGATGACAGTGTATAGGTCGCCAAATTCTGGGGAAAGCTCAACCCCCAGTTAAGGCAAAGTGGGATGCCACTGCAATGGGAAGGCTGATTTAATGGCTTCCAGGTCAGCGGGGGGCAGGGTAACCGACATCGCTTTAGACTTGGTAGGGTTCATGTGCAGACCAGAAAAGACAGCGAACAAATCCAAAAGTGCTAAAAGGTTGGGCAGGGAAATTCTAGGAGATGTAAGGGATAATAAAATGTCATCTGTGAACAGGGATATTTTATGTATCGAGCCTGCGACCTCAATAACTGGTGTGAACGGATTGCTTCGGCCAACGGTTCCAAGGCCAACATAAATAAGAGAGGGGATAATGTTCATCCCTGTTGAGTACTCCATCTGATAGGAAAAGGAGGGGATTCAAACCCGCAGTATTTAATCCTGGCCCAGGGTGAGTCATAAAGAGCCGTCAACCAGGCCAAAAAGGATGAACCAAACCCATAATGGCGGAGTACTGTCATACGGTAAGGCCAGCATAAGGTGTCAAAGGCTTTAGTTACGTCTAATGACAGCAGCATAGCAGGCATCGAGTGTTGGAGGGCAAAATGTTGTAGTTGTATGATCCTCCTAATAGCATCGCCTGCCTGTCGCCAGGGTACAAAACCAACCAGATCTTTCTTGATCAGGTGGGGGAGAAAGGAATTTAAATGGGTGGCTAGGATTTTAGTGAGGAATTTCATATCGATATTGATAAGGGATATGGGACGAAAGTTAGCCCAGGAAGAATGATCCCGCTCTGGTTTCGGTAGCATAACAATATTGGCAGTTAAAAGATCCGGGGTCAAAGATTGTCCGTTTTTAACCGCATTATACATCGCTGTTAAGGGGGGTTCAGAACTGCAGCAAATTTCTTGTAGAATAATGCGGTGAAGCCGTCCGGACCCAGCCTCTTGCCCACCTTCAGTTCTTTAATGCATTGCAAAACCTCAGATTCCTGGATATCCCGATCCATAAGAGCCTTATGGGAAGCAGATAGAGTGGGGAGCGTGGTATGTTGTAAAAAGGTTTCTGCAGCCTGTGCGTTATCCTGTGTTGGGGCAGAGTAAAGGTTGGTGAGGCGATAGAGAAATTCTTCCAAAACCCGAAGGGGATCGCTAGTGAGGATATTATGCCGGGTGCGTAAGGTAATAGGGGTCAATTTAGGAGCAAAAGTCTGCAACCTGTTGGCCAGCATTGCATTTGGTTTATTAGCTTTGGCATACCATAATTGGCGAGACCAGCGTAGGGTCCTTTCCGCCTTGTGGGTAAGACACAAGTCTAACTCGGCACGGCAACGGGCCAACAGCCTGCGGTTGGCAGAGGTTGGAAATTGTTTGAATGTAGTGGAAAGTTGTTCCAAGCGGGACACTAGTGTTTGTTGTCGTTTTTGCCGTTCCTTTTTGCGTTTAGATGCTATTTGGATGATACGACCCTGTAAGACTGCTTTATATGCTTCCCACAGTGTCACTGGGGAAAAAACCAAGCCAGTGTTAAGAGTAAAGTATTTAGTCAATGCCTGTAAAAGCTCAGCCTGAATATCCTTAAAAGAGAAGAGGGAGTCGTTCATAATTTAAGAGGAATGTTGGGGCTTACACAAAATTGTCCGGCATTCCACTAAGATCGGATCATGGTCCGACCAGGGATTTAGGCGCTAAGTTGAGGAGAAGGACCTCCAAGGTAGTATTTTCCAAAATACTACCTGTACCTCGAACCACACCAGAGAGGCAGCGGGAGATTAGGGAAGTTAACGAGTGGCTGAGGAGCTGGTGTAGTAAGGAGGGTTTCGGGTTCCTGGAGAACTGGGCCGACTTCTCAGTCGGTCACCAGCTCTTTGGTAGGGACGGATTGCACCTAAATGGGGTGGGTGCAGCCGTACTGGGTGAGAGGATGGCCACAAAGTTAGAGGGGCTTTTAAACTAGGGAATGGGGGGGGAGGGTACAGATGTAGAATTAGCCAGTGGAAAGCAAGTTTCAGAGGGCAGAATTGGGGGCGATAGCGGTAGGGTGCTCGGAGCTCCTATACCCAGGGTGGGTATGGGGAAAAATCAAGAGAGCAGCCTAAAAACATCAAACGAGGATATATGTAACCGATCAAAATTAAGAGGTTTGTATACCAATGCCAGAAGCCTGGCCAACAAGATGGGAGAGCTGGAGCTGCTGATGTTTGAGGAGGACTTAGATTTTGTGGGGATAACAGAGACTTGGTTTGACAGCTCTCATGATTGGATGGCGACCATTCAGGGGTATTACCTTTATCGCAGGGATAGAGAGGTTAAAAAAGGGGGAGGGGTATGTCTGTATATTAAAAACAGTATACAGGTAAATATGAGGGATGATATTAATAATGGAGCTATGGATGAGGCAGAATCCCTATGGGTAGAACTTCAAAGGGAAGGCACGGTGGGGAAGGTAATATTGGGCGTATGCTATAGGCCCCCCAACCTGAGGGAGGAGGGGGAGGGGGAGGCGGACCTCATTTTACAGACAGGATTGGCAGCAAGGATGGGAAATGTCATTATAATGGGGGACTTTAATTATCCAGATATAGACTGGGCAGAAGGAACAGCACACTCAGCCTAGGCTAGGCAGTTCCTAAATGTTTTGCAAGACAGTTTCATGGGTCAGATGTTGAATGCACCGACGAGGAAAAATGCGGTACTTGACCTACTGATTACCAACAATACAGACCTGCTCACGGATATAGAAATACGGGACAACTTAGGGAACAGTGACCATAGGTCAATTGGTTTCAGTATTAATTACAGTAAGAGGAAACACAAGGGTAATATAAGGACACTGAATTTCAAAAGAGCCAATTTCCCTAAACTGCGCTCGCTGCTAGAAAATATCAAATGGGATAGAACCCTGGGAACAAAGAACACGGAGGAAAAATGGGAGTGCTTCAAGAGCATACTTAACAAGGGGATTGACCAGTGCATTCCAAAGGGAAATACATTTAAAAGAGCAAAGCTAAACCCTGGGTGGCTAAACTCCAACATAAAAATGTATATTAGTACAAAAGAAAAGGCCTTTCAAAAATACAAGACTGAGGGATATTTGGCAGCATTTAAGCATTACAAAGAGTGTAATAAGAAATGTAAAGACGAAATCAGGGCGGCTAAAATAGAACACGAGAGACATATAGCGGAAGAGAGTAAAAAGAACCCCAAGAAGTTCTTTAAGTATATAAACAGTAAGAAAGCGAGGCCAGAACACATTGGCCCCATAAAAGATGACAAAGGAAATATGGCCACTGAGGACAGAGAAAAGGCGGAAGTGTTAAATCATTTCTTCTCTTCAGTCTTCACAAAAGAATCGGAGGGCTACACGAACCTAGCTTGTAAGGCCGGACTAAATAATACACCTCAGGAAATGCCGCCATGGCTAACAGAAGATAGACTTAGAACTAAACTAGAGAAACTTGACATAAATAAATCACCGGGACAGGATGGCTTGCACCCGAGGGTTCTTAAAGAGCTCAGCCAGGTGATTGCCAGACCATTATTCTTGATCTTTAAGGATAGTTTACAGACGGGTATGGTGCCAGCTGATTGGAAAAAAGCCAACGTGGTTCCAATATTTAAAAAGGGGCCGAGGTGTATCCCGGGGAACTATAGGCCGGTCAGCCTAACATCTGTAGTCTGCAAGATTTTGGAGGGGATGTTAAGGGACCACATACAAGACTTTAGTAATGAAAACTGTATTATTAGTAGCAATCAGCATGGATTTATGAAAAATCGTTCTTGCCAAACCAATCTATTAACCTTCTACGATGAAGTGAGCTGCCACCTAGATAAAGGTAAGCCTGTGGATGTGGTGTATCTGGACTTTGCAAAGGCCTTTGACACCGTTCCCCACAAACGCTTACTGTACAAACTAAGGAAGGTAGGTATGGACCATAAGGTGAGTACCTGGATAGAGAACTGGCTCCAGGGGAGAGTCCAGAGGGTGGTGATTAATGGAGAGTACTCGGATTGGGCGGGTGTGGAAAGTGGGGTCCCCCAGAGTTCTGTCCTGGGACCAATCCTGTTTAATTTATTCATAAATGATCTAGAGGGGATATCTAGTACAATCTCAGTATTTGCAAATGTTACTAAACTAAGCATGCCAATATCTTCTATGCAGGATGTGGAAACCTTACAAGCGGACCTGAACAAAATAACGGGGTGGGCAACTACATGGCAGATGAGGTTTAATGTTGAAAAATGTAAAGTAATGCACTTGGGTGCCAGAAACCAGAAAGCAAGCTACTCACTAGGGGGGGAGCCTCTGGGTGAGTCTAGGATGGAAAAAGACTTGGGGGTACTGGTAGACAACAGGCTTGGCAGTGGCATGCAATGCCAAGCCGCTGCAAGTAAATCCAACAGAATACTGGGATGTATAAAAAAGGGGATTCACTCCAGAAATAAAGAGATTATTCTCCCACTCTACAAGACTCTGGTCCGGCCACATCTGGAGTATGCTGTCCAGTTCTGGGCACCGGTCCTCAGGAAGGATGTGCTGGAACTGGAAAGAGTCCAGAGAAGGGCAACAAAAATAATTAGGGGAATGGAGGACATCAGCTATGAGGAAAGACTACAAGCACTGAACTTATTCTCTCTGGAGAAGAGACGACTGAGGGGGGATATGATATCAATGTTCAAATACTGTACTGGCAACCCTAGCATAAGAAAAACTATTCAGAGAAAGGGAATACAATAAGACACGTGGCCATTCACTAAAACTAGAGGAAAGGCGGTTTAACCTTAAAATGCGTAAGGGGTTCTTCACTGTAAGAGCAGTAAGGATGTGGAATTCTCTTCCACAAGCAGTCGTATCAGCAGGGAGCATTGATAGTTTCAAAAAACTGTTAAATGGGCACCTTAGAGACCACAACATACAGGGGTATACAATGTACGGTTAAAAGTTAACACACATTATAGGTTGAACTGGATGGACTGGTGTCTTTTTTCAACCTCACTAACTATGTAACTATGTAACGGCTAATATAGATACAGAATGTACTAGGGGGAGATGTTGCCTGAGCATAAATACATTATCTATGCGGAAATGGGAACGGTGAGGATGGGAATAATGTGTAAAGTCCCTGCCAGCTGGGTGTAATTTCCTCCATAGATCCACAAGGTCAAAGGAATGCATGTTTAGTGCAGCGAAAGGGGATTGTTTTACGGAATGCGATCAATACCCTTCGTTGCCTTTTCGGGCCGTTGACCAAAAACACCTGTTTATATGTATACGTTTCCTCTTGAGGAATTTGAAGACTTTGACTCTTTGAGGGGAGTTCAAACCTTGAACATTCAAAGATAGCCAATGAAGCGTCATGATGGAAAAATTGAAAAAAAGATCAACTTACCTCGGAGCGCGAGCCCCGCAGGACCTAGGAGGAGAGAAAGAGGGCGGAGCAGAGGAGAAAGGGAAGCAGCAGGAAGAAAAGAGAGGGAAGTGGGGAAAGAAAACACAAAGAAGTTAGAAAAACATGAAAATTATAGCATTGGTAATGCAAATATGCATCAGGAGGTGGGCCCGAGGGACCAACGGGAGCACCGGGGGGGTTGGCCAGGACCATGATCCTGGACAAGATCCGACTCAGCAGGGGGCAGTGGTCCACCGGACCCATCCGGCTAGTGAAAAAAAAAGAATACATAAGTACTCGGCCGTAAGAAGTAACAAAATGAGCATTGAAGCAACGATAAACCAATTGGAAAATATTAACCACTTGCCGACCGCCTACAGTATATTTACTGCGGCAGTCAGGCCCTCACAGGCAAAGTGACGTAGGACTACGTCGCTAGCCTGTGAGGCTCTAGGGGGCGAGCGCATGCCACTGGAGGCGCGCTCCCGCCCCCGCTCACTCCTGCACATCCCCGCACGTGTGACCGGCGGACCCGATGTCTGCCGGTCACTTGCGATCGTCCGGTGCAGAGGGAGAAAGGCAGACGGCTGATGTAAACAAAGCCGCCTGTCATTCTCCCCTGTGTAAGAACAGAGATCATAGGGTCCTGCTATGTAGAATCGTATGTCGCTGTTGTTACACCACTAGCCACACCCCTTTACAGTTAGAAGCACGCCCCTAGGGACACACATAACCCCTTCCCTGCCAGTGTCATTTTTACAGTAACAGTGCATATGTACAGTGGGTACGGAAAGTATTCAGACCCCCTTAAATTTTTCACTCTTTGTTATATTGCAGCCGTTTGCTAAAATCATTTAAGTTCATTCTTCTTCCTCATGAATGTACACATAGCACCCCATACTGACAGAAAAACACAGAATTGTTGACATTGTTGCAGATTTATTAAAAAAGAAAAACTGAAATATCACATGGTCCTAAGTATTCAGACCCTTTGCTTAGTATTTAGTAGAAGCCCCCTTTTGATCTAATACAGCCAGGAGTCTTTTTGGGAAAGATGCAACAAGTCTTTCACACTAGGGATGATCGAACGGTTTGGGTCGACCATCGGTTCGACCCGAACATTGGATGTTCGATATTCGGCTGAATACCGAACTTTTTGCGGTAAAAGTTCGGTATTCGGCCACCAGAACCGCCCAAAATGCACTGGGACAGGAACTGGGCTTTAAAAGCCCGTGATTGGCCCAGAAACATCTGCAAAAGCCAATGAGGGGGCAGGAGTCTCCTAGGAACGTGATTGGAGTGACTACGGGGACCAGAGGCCAATCAGGAGTGAATACGCCCCACACTATATAAGATATCCCCGCCTAACCCCTAGCACAGTGATACAGAGCCTGTTGAAGAGAGTTGAAGCAGTTCTCTGACTCCTGCTTTGCTACACTACATTTTCTACATATCGAGTGGTTCTAAAGCTCCATATAGCAGAATTGTATTTAGCTTACAGCCAGTGTAGTTAGATACAGCGATTGTGCTGGTTCTTAGAGTTACAAAAAAAAAAACTTAAGGGACAGTGTCAGTCTTCTGCTGTATGGAGCTTTCTATTTAGTGCGAGGAAAGGGATATCTAGTGTAGTTAGGGAACTTTGTACTACATTAGTTATATTTAATAATTGAGTTTCTGTAGGGAAAGTGAAAGTGTGAGGGTTCTGTTTAGTGAGCACGTTGCACAGTGCTGCTGTATCACAGCAGGTATACGTGCCTGCTAGGCAGCAAAATACAGTGACAACTTAATGCCTGTTGTTCAAAGCGTTAGGTGCACTGTACAAAAGCCTTTGCAACTGTGCGTGACACGCATCTGCTGTGCTGTATCCAGCGACAACTGTGGGCCGCATAGCAGTGTGCGTTTTGATGTTGGGTCTGAGTTTGAGGAGGAGGCAGAGCAAACAAGAGGGGAGAGCAGACGGCCCGCTCCATCTAAGGCCGCACCTGTTGTCTCCCGGGCCAGGCCTGATGCTCAGTCTTTGATGGAGTCAGATGTTGGGTCTGAGGTTGAGGAGGAGGCAGAGCAAGCAAGAGGGGAGAGCAGACGGCCCGCTCCATCTAAGGCCGCACCTGTTGTCTCCCAGGCCAGGCCTGATGCTCAGTCTTTGATGGAGTCAGATGTTGGGTCTGAGGTTGAGGAGGAGGCAGAGCAAGCAAGAGGGGAGAGCAGACGGCCCGCTCCATCTAAGGCCGCACCTGTTGTCTCCCGGGCCACTATACACACCTCATCTTGCTGGGACTTTTTTGAGACATCCCATGCAGACAAAACAGTTGCGATCTGCAAGATTTGTAAGAAGGGTATAAAACGTGGCAAAAATGTCAACCACCTGGGTACAAGCTGCCTAAACAGGCATTTGACAACCCACCACTCGGCCCGTTGGCAGGAGCATTTAAAGAACCCACAAAAGGGCCAAAGATCGGTCAGTCGGCCTCCTAGTCCTCCTCGCGCTCCTCCTCATGCTCCATCTGCTTCACCTCCTCCACCTGCACGTCGGCATTACTTTGCCCGTAAGGCCCTGCCATCCCTATATCAACATGTGGAAGGCAATGTTGTGTAGTCCCTGGCCAAGTCAGTCAGCCGTAAGATACACTTGACGGCTGACACTTGGTCAAGCAAACATGGGCAGGGACGGTACATTTCTGTCACTGCTCACTGGGTGACACTGCTTGCCAGCGGAAGGAATTGTAGCCAGGGCTCGGTGCTGCAGCCAGTGTTGCCCCCACGTCTGCAAACAGCTGGTGGTGTCGCTGATCTGGGTAGATCGATCACTTCTACCCCCTCCTGCTCCTCCTCCTCTACCTCCTCCATGCCCTCCTCTGCAGAATGGTCCTTTGAATATGATGAGGTACCACGTAAACATTCAAAGGGCTATTCTATGTCTCAGGCCAAAAGGTGTCACGCAGTGCTGCAGCTTGTGTGTCTAGGGGACAGGCAGCACACTGTCCCTCAGATTCTTGGGGCTCTGCAGGCACAGGCCCAGAGGTGGTTGACACCACGCCAGCTGCAGCCAGGGATGGTGGTTACTGATAATGGGTCAAACCTCCTGGCCGCCCTTCGTCAGGGAAAGTTAACCCATGTGCCATGCCTGGCGCATGTCCTGAATCTCGTGGTACAGCGGTTTTTGAACTCGTACCCAGGAATGCAGGATGTGCTAAGGATGGCAAGAAGGGTGTGCAGTCACTTCAGGCGGTCGTACAGTGCCACTGCACGTTTGGCCGAAGTGCACAGGGCTGGACTTATATAGGGAAGTACCAGGTGTCAGGAATCAAGGGTGATGAGCAAGGCTTGGCAAGACTAAGGTTGAATAATAGGGAAGAAAAAGGGAAGAATGTTCAGGGAAGAATGTTCAGGGAGGAATGTTCAGGGAGGAATGTTCAGGGAGGAATGTTCAGGGAGGAATGTTCAGGGAGGAATGTTCAGGGAGGAAAGTCCAGAGAGGACGGTAGCCTAGTAAGCAGGGCTACCGCCTGGGATGTGGCTGGTCACGGGTTCGAATCCTGACACAAAGAACAATTTTTGCGCACCTGTCACACAGATGCATATCATTGTAATTTTTTTCCTTACAAAGGCAATTATTGCCTTCATTACCATAGGGATATGGTGTCAAGGCATCGTCGGCACCACCAAAGGTCCAATTTTTAAGCATTCTTTACTTCTATTCAAAGTCAAGAGACAACAGTATTCATCCAAAACATCTCTAATCTTGTTCACTCTGCACTACATTGTGGCCCCTAACCCTAACCCTCAATGTATCCGTGCATATATGTCTATTTCTTGTGAGAATTCAAGTTAAAGTGCACCAAACACCATTTTACATGAAATAAAGTGCAACTACATAAATCTTTGGACTTCTTGAAAACATTTGGTAATAATAGCCCCATTGTGGAAATACACCCGTTAATTATATGCACATTTAAAGAGACAGCACCTTTTTCCAAAAAAAACTCTAATCTTGTTCCCAGTGCACTGCATTATGTCCCCATCATACACATTGGCTGTGCCGTTGATTAGGAGCAAAAGAAAGGTGCGGTTAAGCAAAAAAGTCATTTTTGAAGGTTTGGTATGCTATAATTCTGGTTCTGGACATGCTACAGAGCTGAAACTTCACAGGTACACCTTTTAGACCCCCCAGACACTAAATCCAAAGAAATCTCTTTTTTTTTTTTTAATTTTTTCAATAATTGGCTCTCTATCAAAAACGACAATTTTTAAGAACTTTTTTTTGTGTGATTAATAGTCCCTGGGGCATGACCCAGAACCCTAGGCACTTTTTAGGGGCATTTATTGGGTTTTAGGGCTTCAAAATTGTGTTTTTTGATTCTAGAAGTTTGGGTCCCATTGATTTCAATGGGGTTCTGGAATCCGAACCGAACTTTCCTGAAATTCGGGTGTTCTGGTCGAACCGAACTTTTCAAAAGTTCGATCATCCCTATTTCACACCGGAATTTGGGGATCCTCTGCCATTCCTCCTTGCAGATCCTCTCCAGTTCTGTCAGGTTGGATGGTAAACGTTGGTGGACAGCCATTTTTAGGTCTCTCCAGAGATGCTCAATTGGGTTTAAGTCAGGGCTCTGGCTGGGCCATTCAAGAACAGTCACGGAGTTGTTGTGAAGCCACTCCTTCGTTATTTTAGCTGTGTGCTTAGGGTCATTGTCTTGTTGGAAGGTAAACCTTCTGCCCAGTCTGAGGTCCAGAGCACTCTGGAGAAGGTTTTTGTCCAGGATATCCCTGTACTTGGCCACATTCATCTTTCCCTCGATTGCAACCAGTCGTCCTGTCCCTGCAGCTGAAAAACACCCCCACAGCATGATGCTGCCACCACCATGCTTCACTGTTGGGACTGTATTGGACAGGTGATGAGCAGTGCCTGGTTTTCTCCAAACATACCGCTTAGAATTAAGGCCAAAAAGTTCTATTTTGGTCTCATCAGACCAGAGAATCTTATTTCTCACCATCTTGGAGTCCTTCAGGTGTTTTTTAGCAAACTCCATGCGGGCTTACATGTGTCTTACACTGAGGAGAGGCTTCCGTCGGGCCACTCTGCCATAAAGCCCTGACTGGTGGAGGGCTGCAGTGATGGTTGACTTTCTACAACTTTCTCCCATCTCCTGACTGCATCTCTGGAGCTCAGCCACAGTGATCTTTGGGTTCTTCTTTACCTCTCTCACCAAGGCTCTTCTCCCCCGATAGCTCAGTTTGGCCGGACGGCCAGCTCTAGGAAGGGTTCCGGTCGTCCCAAACGTATTCCATTTGAGGATTATGGAGGCCACTGTGCTCTTAGGAACCTTAAGTGCAGCAGAAATATTTTTGTAACCTTGGCCAGATCTGTGCCTTGCCACAATTCTGTCTCTGAGCTCTTCAGGCAGTTCCTTTGACCTCATGATTCTCATTTGCTCTGACATGCATTGTGATCTGGAAGGTCTTATATAGACAGGTGTGTGGCTTTCCTAATCAAGTCCAATCAGTATAATCAAACACAGCTGGACTCAAATGAAGGTGTAGAACCATCTCAAGGATGATCAGAAGAAATGGAAAGCACCTGAGTTAAATATATGAGTGTCACAGCAAAGGGTCTGAATACTTAGGACCATGTGATATTTCAGTTTTTCTTTTTTAATAAATCTGCAACAATGTCAACAATTCTGTGTTTTTCTGTCAGTATGGGGTGCTATGTGTACATTCATGAGGAAGAAGAATGAACGTAAATGATTTTAGCAAATGGCTGCAATATAACAAAGAGTGAAAAATTTAAGAGGGTCTGAATACTTTCCATACCCACTGTATAGCACTGATTACTGTAGTAATGTCACTGGTACCCCCAAAAGTGT
This sequence comes from Pelophylax lessonae, assembly GCF_965119305.1. Lineage (NCBI taxonomy): Eukaryota > Metazoa > Chordata > Amphibia > Anura > Ranidae > Pelophylax > Pelophylax lessonae. The sequence goes on along the minus strand of NC_138768.1, from coordinate 490,800,515 downwards.
CAAAAATGTCAGTCAAGGGTCCGATCTGTCTGCCGCAATTTCGCAGTCCCGCAAAAGAAAATCGCAGATCGCCGCCATTGCTCGTTAAAAAAAAAATCTTTCCCTTAGTTAGTAAACACAATAACTTTTGCGCAAACCAATCAAAATACGCTTATTGCGATTTTTTTTTTTTTACCAAAAATATGTAGCAGAAAACAAATTGGCCTAAAATGTTAAAAATTTAAAATTTTGATTTTTACATTTTTTTTGAGAATATCATATAAAAAAATTGAAAAATATTGTTATTTTTTCAAAATTGTCGCTCTTTTTTTGTTTAAAAAGCAAAAAGTAAAAATTGCACAGGTGATCAAATACCACCAAAAGAAAGCTCTGTCTGTGGGAGAAAAAGGACGTCAATTTAGTTTAGGTACAGCATCACACAAACGCGCTATTGTCCGTTAAAGTCACGCAGTGCCGAATCGCAAAATAGGGCCTGGTCAGGAAGGGGGTAAAATCTTCTGGGTCTTAAGTGGTTAAAAGTCATAAAACATAGAGATTATAAAAAAATGTATATATATAGAAGAACAAGGAAAAGGATGGCTGGAATAGAACCGACCAGAACAGTAATGAGTCCCAACCACCTAGTACAAAGTGCTTTGTCAGACTGCCTCCCGTGACCCCCCCCCCCCCGACAAACTAGGGGGTCATGGCCAACCTAATAAAGGACCCCTGGTGGCACTTAAAAAAAATGTATATTAAGTATATACTTTCCTATGCGGCCACCGCACATTGCACGCGGCGCCACCCCCCTGAGCCGCCATCACTCTGTTTGGGCAGCCAGAGGGGTGGACCCACGAGCCATGCCGCGGCCGACCTGTGAGGCTTGCATGCCATACAAAAAAAAACCTTATAGGTAGATAATGTTGCCGACGGGGTGGTAAATGGGCTGGCAGTAGGGCTGGAAATTTCCTCCAGGACCGTTCAAAAGATCCGTTCAAAATGGGATAGGCCCGGGCAAAACAAAAATGAGCAAAGGGGAGGGCCTAAAGATGTCACTTCATGGGAACATCCTTGAAGCGTTGGGCTTGGAGGGAATGGAGAGCTTGAGAGCCATGATGAGATCCCTGGGACAGTTGCTTGGGTGAGGAGGATGGTTTCATGCGGGATGCCGAAGACGATGAAGAGGAGACAGTCTGGAAAGGGGGGAGATCCAAGTTCAGTTCCTTAAAATGGTGGCGTAGGTCAGCCAGGAGAAGGCTTGGAATTGTCGGCCCTAAACAGAGAGGGAGAGCTTGAAGGGGAATCCCCACCGATATTTAATCTTATGAGCCTGTAAGATTTGCAAGTATGGCTTTAGGGATCTCCTCCTGGCTATGGTGACAGGGGAGAGATCAGCAAATAATTGAAGGGAGTGATTCTGAAAGGAGAGGTCAGGAATCTCTCTAGCTGCCTGTAGGAGTCTTTCCTTGGTACGGTAGTAGTGGAATTTGATAATCCCCTAGGGGGACCTTCCGTGGGTTTGGGTGCCAAAGATCTATGGATCCTGTCAAATTCCAAGCGTTCCAGGGGGATATCCGGGGCCAGTTCTTGGAAGAAAGCCGTGGCCATGCCCTGCAGGTCAGTAATGGCCTCTGGGATCCCGCAAATGCGGAAATTGTCCCTGCGGGCCCTATTCTCCGCATCCTCCAATTTATCACGGAGAGTCTTAAGTTACCCAGTCAGTCTATCAACTTCATCTTTGTGGCCCTCTAAGACCGTGGTAGCCAGGTCCATCCTCTGCTCTAGTTGGTTAGTGCGGTAGCCTAACTCTTTAAGGCCTTGCATCAGATCAGAGGAGAGCTTGCGGGAGGCCGTGGCAATTTCATCCCGGACTATGGCGTGGAACTTGGCCAATGCGGGCATCAGAGTCTGGGGGAGCAGGGATCCCCAAGTCCGTGGGGAACTGCTGAAGACTATCCGCCAGAGAAGAGGAGAGCCGCGTGGTATCATTAGGCTATGGAGGTTCGGGCGCCATCTTGCCCCTCTCACCGGCCGGAGATTATTTCGGCTGGGAGTGGTGTTTTGGCCTATATTTAGGCGCGTGGTGCATATCCCTGGGTGCCCGGAGATGTCCGCAGTCGGATGGGGAGGAAGAGGTGCTTCGGGGGTGAGTCAGTGCTTTAGAAGCCAGGTGGATGTTGTCCAGTGGCGCGGAGCATGGAGTTCAGGCGGACATCTTCCGTGATCACGCACATGCTCCCCAGGCCAATCTCTTGTATGCAGAATGTGGAAACCTTACAAGCAGACCTGAACAAAATAATGGGGTGGGAAACTACATGGCAGATGAGGTTTAATGTTGAAAAATTAAAAGTAATACACTTGGGCATCAGAAACACGAAAGCAAGCTACTCACTAGGGGGGGAACCTCTGGGTGAATCTAAGATGCAAAAGGACCTGGGGGGGTACTAGTGGACAACAGGCTTGCAATGCTAAGCCACTGCAAGCAGAGCCAACAAAATACTGGCATGTACAAAAAAGGGGAATCATTCCAGAAATAAAGAGATTATTCTCCCACTCTACAAGACTCTGGTCTGGCCACATCTGGAGTATTTGCGTCCAGTTCTGGGCACCGGTCCTCAGGAAAGATGTGCTGGAACTGGAGAGAGTCCAGAGAAGGGCAACAAAAATAATTAGGGGAATGGAGGACATCAACTATGAGGAAAGACTACAAGCACTGAACCTATTCTCTCTGGAGAAGAGACGATTGAGGGGGGATATGATATCAATGTACAAATACTGTACTGGCGACCCTAGCATAAGGAGCAAACTATTCAGAGTAAGGGAATACAATAAGACACGTGGCCACTCACTAAAACTAGAGGAAAGGCGGTTTAACCTTAAAATCCGTAAGGGGTTCTTCACTGTAAGAGCGGTAAGGATGTGGAATTCTCTTCCACAAGCAGTCGTATCAGCAGGAAGCATTGATAGTTTCAAAAAACTATTAGATGGGCACCTTGGAGACCACAACATACAGGTGTATACAATGTATGGTTAAAAGCAAACACACACACACACACATCATGGGTTGAACTGGATGGACTGATGTCTTTTTTCAACCATGTAACTATGATAACCACCGGGTCCCGGGAGGCAAGCCATAATGAGCAAAGGACATCTAGTGGGCAAGAAGAGGCTTTGCAGCTAGAAACCAACACAGACTTAAATTATTGAAACTAAGTGGTCAAATGGCAGTAGTAGCGATGTAAAGCAGACAAACAAGGCAGGAAAATCTCATATGCAGCATAGATGAAGAGCATCCAGGGACCAACGCCAGCCAGGGACATCCAGAAAATCACAAAGACTCCCAAATATCTCATCTTCAATAGTGTATGAAAAAGAGGGGTTTCAAAAATCAACAATATAATTAGGGATCATAAAGTCCCACTATTCAGTAGTCGCTGATTTCCACTTCATAACTATCGCCTTACGGGCATAAAACAAAAGAATTCCCACCAAAGTGCACACCGCCTTGGGAGCCTGCATAACGTCCAACAAACCTAGGAGGCAAACGGCAACCGTCAGCGGAACTGCATTTTGAACAAGGTTTGACACAAAGCTTGTCACCTCCAGCCAGAAGCCCCCAACCGCCGGGCACTCCCAGAAAATATGGGAGAACCCCACAGAGTCACTGGGACACCTCCAGCAGGAGGCAGAGACTGTTGGGAAAATACGGTGCAGACGCACAGGGGTCAGATTAATTCTATGTAATATCTTAAACTGAATCAGCTTATCCATGGTTGCAATCAGAGCCTTGAAGGGACTTTCCCAGATCTCTTCCCAATCTTCCTCATCCAACCCCCCTCCCTCCGCATCCCATGCCGCACGCAGGCCATCCAGACCAGTCTGGATGGAAGGATGAAGCATTTTGTACGCGGAGGAGAGAGGTTTTTTTTCAAGGGTATCATCATGTAACAGAGCCTCCAAGTTGTCACGCTGAAGGCTTACAAATGGGTATTAAAGGCGTGTCAAAGTTGCAAATAATGAAAAAAGAAGGAATTCGGTAGTTGAAATTTATGTTTAAGCCTATCAAACATAAACAGTGATGCCCCTTCACAAATGCCTGCTAGGGATTTCACTCCCCTGCCCGCCCACAAAGCGGGATCTGGGATAGAGCGAAACTCCGAAAGCTGAGGGTTAAACCAATGTGGGGTGTCGGGTGACCAAATTGCCCGTTTTTGGTTGGGCACCGCAATAATGGCATGCTAAGCCCTGATCACCGTCCGCATGGAGACGGTCAAGGTTGGATGCGCGGCCCTCGGTCCCCTGTATAGAGCATTCTCGTACGAGCCCGCAAACGCTGCTTCAAGGACCACAGATGCATTGGTCTTATCAGCTACCAACCACCCATGTGCTTGGACCAGCATGACTGCCATATAGTACAGGTAGAAATTTGGGCATGCCAGTCCCCCCTGCGTCCATGGTCTACACAACACTTTCCTGCTGAATCTGGCTGGACCCGGGGACCATAGGAATGTGGTAATAAGTGAATCAAGTTGCTTAAACAGGGACTTCGGCAACCAAACCGGGCAATGTCGAACAATATAGAGCACTACCGGAAGAATCTTAATTTTAATCAAATTAATCTTCCCTATTAGGGAGAGAGGGAGACGGGACCATGCCCCCACCACTTGCTTACACCACTGAAGTTTGGGTCGCAAATTGAGAGCCACAAAGTCATGTATGTTAGAAGATATGCAGACCCCTAAATATTTAATAGATCGGGTGAGTTTCAATGGTGAGGTAGGGTCCCACTGAGCCACCGCTCCCTCATCTATGGGAAGGACTAATGATTTGTCCCAGTTTGTGCGTAGTCCCGAAATAGAAGAAAATCGGTCAAGAATTAATAGTATTTCCCTCAGGGATGGTCCTGGGTCCTGTAAAAAGAGGATGAGGTCGTCTGCGTACAGGGCAAGTTTTTCAACAATAGGACCTACTGGTATTCCCCGTACTCCAGGAGAACCCCTGATCACCGCCGCCAGAGGCTCCATAGCGAGGCACAAAAAGCACCAGCGATAAGGGGCAACCCTGTCTCGTACCCTTCTGGATCCGAACAGGCGACGACCATTTCCCATGCAATTTAAATACAAGCCGATGGTCTGCAATAGAGCAGCTGAATCCACTGCAGAAACACCGGGCCAAATCCAAAGAAGTCAAGCACCTCAAATGGGTAACTCCAATGCACAGTGTCAAAGGCTTTTTCAATGTCCAAGGACACCAAGATCCTAGAGCCCAAGTCAAGGGGGGGGGAGCTAAAGGTGAGTATATACCCGCCTGATATTAATATCCGTGGATTTGCCGGGAATGAAACCAGTCTGGTCCATACTAACCAGGGAAGGCAGCACTCTCATCAGTCTGGTGGCAAGGACTTTCGTGAGGATCTTGAGATCATAGTTAAGGAGTAATATGGGTCTGTATGAGGAGCATAGGGACTGGTCCCTACCCGGCTTAGGTATCAGGACTATATGGGCCTGGTACATGCTGTCCGGGAGAGAATGAGCTTCTAAACAGTGTGAAAAAAGAGCCTGAAGCCTGGGGGCCAGAATAGGTTTTATACCATTCACCCGGCAGGCCATCCGGTCCCGGAGATATGATGTTGGGGAAGGAGGCAATGGCGGCCCCGATTTCAAGCAGAGACAGCGGCTGATCAAGCGCCTCCCTGTCCTTGTCCAAAAGCGACGGCAGGCAAAATTCACCCAACTCCCCAACAAGAGACCCCACACGATCCGGGAGCCGACCATCGTACAACAGTTCATAATATGTAGAGAATGCCCTAAGAATGCCAGCCGGGTCCGTGATCAAGTCCCCCATAGGAGAACGTATCCCTGAGATTACCGTTTTGTATATTGGCTCTGCAACCAAACGAGCCAGAATCTTGCCGTTTTTGTCACCCCCCTCAAACAGCCTAGAGCGTAATCGCCCCACATCACCCTGTACCAACTGAGTAAGATGGAGTTTAAGATCTCTGCGAGTCTTGGCGAGCACAGAGTAGTTTTCTGCAACAGGGTCGTCCGTGAACACCTTCAGGGCCTCCGCCTCATCTCTCTCAAGTTGGGACGTGCGGGAGGCCGCGTCCTGGCAGACGGCCTCGATGGAGGAGACATATTCACCCCTAGTAAAGGCTTTATACTCATACCACACCACAGACACCGATGCGGTATTCTCATTAGAGGTCCAGTATTCCGTCATTTTAGGGGAGACATAGGATTGAACGTCAGTATTGTGCACCCAGTGGGAGGCCAGGCACCAGCAACCCGGCTCCCTACCGGTGTCCAAGACCACCTCAACCTCTAGCGGGGAGTGGTCCGAGAGGCCAGCCGGGACATAGGAAGCTGAACCCGTGGCAGAGAGGACCGTCGCAGACCCAAACATCAGGTCTATGCGAGAGCCCGAGTGATGCGTGGGGGAGACACAGGAAAACACCCGGTCCGTAGGGTGCCTCCAGTGCCTAAGCTCCTGGAGGCCGGACATCTCCGCCCAAGCCAGGAAGTCTGGATGAGACCCCCTGCCCGGGTTGGAAGAGTCCAAATCACGGTCTAAAATAGCATTTAAAGTCTCCCCCCACCATCAGCTTATGGTAATTCAGGGAGGCGAGTTTACTCAAAATAGTATAAAGGATTTTAGGATTAAACGGAGGAGGGACATACACATTCACCAGAGCCCACTGGGAAGCTTAGAGGGTCACCAAAACAATCACAAATCGTCCCCAAGGGTCAGTAATCGCCTGCTCCACCACATAAGGCAAGGACTTATTCAGGAGAATTGCTACTCCCCTAGCATAAGAGGAGTAGGTGGCATGAAAACCCTGTCTGATCCAAGCTCTTCTGAGCGCTAAGACTTTACTACCTGCCAGGTGGGTTTCCTGTAAGAACACCACATGTGGTTTGTGGGATTGGAGGTATTTAAACATTAATGACCTCTTAACTTTATAATTTAGGCCTCTCACGTTCCAAGAGACCAACCTCATCGTAGCATTCATGGGGGGCGCCAAGGAGCACTGAGAGAGAGGGGGACAACTGGCACACCCCGAAGGCCAGAGCAAGGAGCACCTGGAAGGGGAGACAGGCACAAAAAAACAGAATTCAAAAACAGTACGTGAAGGTGCCTAGACACTAACCCAAACAAAAGAAAAGGACAAAAATAGCAAAAAACTATGGTGCTGCAAAAAAGAGCAGCAAACACCCTACTGTCCAGTAAAACCCCAACAACTGGTACCAGGCAATTTTAACCCAAAATTTGAAAAACACGAACGTCTAGATGTCCACAGAACCCTGGACCAGGTCCAGGGAGTGTCCACGATAGGACCCTAGACATGTCCCCAAAAAAAGTGTGTGTTGGGGAGTCGGAGGGCTATCCAAAAAAAAAAAGGGGAACCGGCCAACGGGCCTTGGACAGTCCAGTGAACCAGGTAAGTCAGTCTTGGAGCGATCAGGCAGGCAGGCAGGGAACTCCACCAGCCCTCGCTCCGGGGACACACAGGCAGAAAGAGAAAGCCTTTTGGTTTAAATGTAGATACTGAAATCAATGCATTTATTGATAATTCTTAGTCCACATAAGGTGGTAGATTATATCTTGTCCAATTCACAATTTATTACTGTGTCCAGAGGTTATCGTATCGTTACCTCTATATGCCCTTTAAAATTTCTAGAATGTTACTGTATTCTTATTTGTTATGTGTTACTGTTTTAATTTTCCAATTCATCTTTGGATGCCTGTTACGGATATTTTATTTTGTTTTTCAACTCATAACAGGGTCTATAAATATTGTACAATCTCTTTTGGGGTCAGAATCCATCACCGGAATTTCCCACTTATTTTAATACATATATATATAATTTAATTTTTTTTATATTTTTATTATTCTTGTTGATATATTCAATTTATGCACAAATTTGATTCATAGTTTGTTTTACTATTCAATCAGTGCAACGACTATGTTGGATCTATTCAATATCCAATATCTAATATTTAATTATTTTTGATTAATTTTACTTTACATCATACAGTGGTTGGCCTAACCCCTACGGGCGCGGGTCTCATTATTTGGTTACTCCTTATGTTGTTTACATCCTGTTGGTCCTGACCCCTCTCAGTGCCGGGTTCGTCATGATTTCCGGTTCTGGGTTATGCAGGATCACCTTGTTTGTTTTGTTTTATTCCCATTGATGTTTACCGGACCGTGGAGGCAACTTCCGGTTCCGGGTTACCTCAACCAAGATGGCGGTTAGGGAACTTCCGGTCATCGATCTAATCACCACTATGGCTATTAATAGGTGGCGTCAGCACGCCGCCCGTACCTTTGAGAATATCATCTTTGATGAAACGCGTCAGGTCACGGCGTGCTGACGTCACCTACACGTTGCTGTCCACGAGGGACGGGCGAGCGGAGCCATCCGGCCGGCGGCTTTTTTCCTCTCTGCATTTGATCTTCTGATTGTCTGTAAGTGCATTACCATTTTTAACAATAAATACATCCGTGGGTTTTACACTATGGCGTTTTCCATATTTTGTATCATCCATGGTTGACCCATTACCGTCTATCTGAGTTCCCTATCTGAGTGAGGAGACACAACGGATCGGTTCCATACATATCCTTCCTGCCTCCAAATCATCAGGAGTCGGTAAGGGTGTTTTATCCATCAGAGGTGTCCCCCCACTTGCTTGCATGTTCGAGTCACATCTATCCAGTCATATATAAGCTCTCCATACTCATCCTTGTGGTAAGCTGCTGTCCTATTGGGGTAATCCCCCTTCCCCCCTTTTTTGGTGCATCTGCTATTTTTCTTCTATATTTCGGTAAGGAGTACCTATTGGGGTTCTGTGGCATCCTTTTATCACGTTTTCTTTCACTACGGGAGCAGTGGTGTTCTCATTGCACTTTGGGTGTCCTTTCTTTACACATTTTTTGGTTTTACGCTATGGCGGTATATTTTTTTGTATCACACATGTTACCACTCCATTGAGGGATCCGCGTTGGAACCTGGTAGTCCACTTGGACCTCATCCCTAGGACGTATTTGAACATACTGATGGGCCTTTGTTTATCATATTTCCGGTAAGCGGTACCTGCACAAGTTACCCGTTTTTGTTTCCATATTCTGGACATTATTCGGATCTTTTACAATTTCACCATACAATCAACTTGTATACATCATCCACAGCGCAACTTATTTTATATTAGAAAGAGAAAGTGCATAGTTGTAGGAGGATGGGAGAGAAACGGAAGACAAGGAAGGAGGAGAAAAAGGACAAAAAGAAAACAAAAAAGGGGGGGGGAGGGAAAGACACAAATCCGGTACGAAGCACAGGGAGGACGACCAAGGAAAAACAGGGGTACTTGAAGGAAGGAGGGCTCATCGGTCATCCAGTGTCATAGGGCCTCTGCCAGCCTCAATTCAAAAATGCAGGTAGGACAGAGGAAGGAGGATAGATCAGGCATCCAGAACTGCAGCAGAGCAGGGATGGTGAGGCTCACCGCAGGGTGAGTAGTCAGGCGTCCGCATCATCAGGGGAATCAAAGAACTTGACTGATCCGGCATGTTGTACACGGAGGCGGCTGAGGTAAAGCATGGAATATTTGATTTCCTTATCCCGGAGCTTCCGCCGCACTTCATTGAAGGTCTTTCCCTTCTTCTGGAGCTCCGCAGAGAAGTCAGGGTAAAGGTGAACAGCAGCATTTTCATATGGCAAAGTAGCATGCTTGCGGGACTCACTGAGTATAAGGTCTCTGTCCCGGTAATTTAGGAACCGGACAAGAAAGGGGCGAGGAGGGACCCCAGGGATCACGCGACCCGTGGGGACTCTGTGGGCCCTCTCAACAACATATGTGGGTGCAAGACCTGTTAGATGAAGTACATTTTTGAAGAATTGTTCCGCAAATTCAGCTGGCCTGTCACCCTCAGCCCCCTCAGGTAATCTCAGCACCCTAACATTGTTCCGCCACTGGCGATTTTCAGCGTCATCTGCTTTAGCCATCAGCACCTGGACTGAATGCTGGAGGGAAGACAGGGAGGCAGAATGCTGTGTATTGGAGGAAAGACAGGGAGGCAGAATGCTGTGTAGTCAAGTCCTCAGCCGAGGAAATGTGCTGTTCAGTATCTGTCAGCCGCCCTCTAATTTTATCTAGATCAGCCCGGATAAAATTACATTTGTCCGCTAAATGATCGATGCAGGCCAACAAGGAGGTTTTACTGTGCTCTATGGCCGTTAAGATCATTGCAGTGTCACTTGCCTGGCCCGGGATGGATGCGGATGGCAGGGCAGCTGAGTCCGTCGGGAGCTCCATGTTGGTAAGTAGAGCAGTCAGGCCTTCCAAGATGGGGTCCGAAGATACAGCCGGTGGGGAGGACGGCTTCTGTTTAGCAGCGGCGGCCGAAGATTTGTGTCTCCCAGGCATACCGGAGGGAGCCCGCAAGTGTCACGATCTTCCACAGATCCGGTAAGGGGGAAAAAAAAGCCCAGTTTCAGGATGTTATAGGACAAGGATTACTCAGGGTCCCCGGAGCTCGCGGCGAGCATGTCTGGTCACGCCCCTACCACTGGGAGGTTTGGTATGGTTCCTACTTGTAATGTGCGAACCGTCATGGGACAAAACCAAATCCAAGAATACTATTTCCTTCGGGTCAATCACATGGGTAAAAAAGAGAGCCCTAAGAAATTGGAGTTGCAATGAGTGACAAAAGCATTGAAGGCCTCGAGGCCCCCACTTCAAATCAGAAGGACATCGTCTATATATCGTCCATAAAAGACGATGTGACGGGCGAAGGGGTTGTTGGTCCAGATTGACTTCTCTTCCCAAAAACCCATAGTGAGGTTAGCATACACGGGGGCAAAATTAGCCCCCATAGCAGTACCTTTGATCTGATCAAGAACTGAACTGATCTAAAAAAGAAAAGTAATTGTGCCATAAACAAAATTCTGTACCTTCAACTATAAAAATTGATTGTTTGGAATTGAAGTTGCCCGACTGGATCAGAAAGTGTTGGAGGGCAGCCAATCCTACCTCGTGTGGTATGGATGTGTATAAGGAAGCAACATCCAGTGAGGCCCACATGTAATTGTCATCCCATGAATAAGACCCCAAGGTGTCCAAGATGTGAACAGAATCTCTAATATAGGAGGGTAATTGACATACAAGTGGAGGAAATGGTCAATATATTTGGAAATACCGCTGGTAAAGCTTTTTAGACCTCACTATTTATCAAAAAGAGGATGGCCTGTACACAAAAACACACTTTTACCCGACTGATAGAAACGGTTATATCCCCACTCACAGCTGTCACCATCCAAATTAGATAAAACGAATACTCAAAGGCCAAATAATGCGTATGAAAAGGAACTGCAAGGAACAACAGGACTTTGAACAACAAACTGAAGTATTATTAGAAAGATTCTGTGAAAAAGGATACAGACACAGTACACTAATGAAAGTGAGGGAGGAGGTAAACAAAATGGATAGGAATCAATTACTTCAGGATAACCCTAAAAGAATGGAAGATTATTCCTTGACTTTCATCACTCAATTTAACACCAGGTATAAGGAAATTGAACAGATTATACAAAAACATTGGCCTATACTCCTTAGGGATGAGAAACTGAAAGTTTTTACCGGATCGTCCAAAATTTGTCTACCGGAGAGGTCCTAATCTCAGGGACAAGTTGGTGAAAAACGTACCCGATCCCCCCCAAACGACTTACCACCTTCATGGAGCACGGGTTTCTTCACATGTGGTAGATGCAAAACCTGTAAAATAGTGAATATTAGAAAACAGAAAACTATAAATTCCCAGTCTTACGTGACCAAAAAAGTATATAACATAAAAAAATTGATCACATGTCATAGTACCTATGTAACTTTTTTACTCACCTGCCCGTGCGGTTTACAGTATGTTGGGCGCACCACCAGAAAACTCAGAGTATGCCTGGGGGAACACATAGATAATATCAAGAAAGGATATAAAAATCACAGTGTGTCAAACCATTTTATACTGGCACATAAGGGACCCCCGCCTCCTATCCTTCTGCGGCATAGACAAAATTGAGCTGAATTGGAGAGGAAAAAACATGAGGATAGCGGTGTTCCAAAATGAATCTAGATGGATATACGAATTGTCCACTTTACAACCTAAGGGTAGGAACATCGACATGGACGTAAATTGTTTTATCTCAAACCCGTAAGTAGCTTTAAACTGATTTGGGGAATCAAAAATAATAATTTTTACCCTTTTTTACCTTTTTAAACTTTTTTTACCCCCTTTTCCTACCTCTCTTTTTCACCCCCCTGGGGTTAATATTGATGCCTAAGTTAGATACTCACTAATTCTATATTACCAAATAGGGACAAGTCCAATACCTTACTACGTTCAAATTTAAATCACTATAATATTTGAAACATTTATTGAAACCTATATTAACACCAATTTATGGTCCTAATCAAACCATTATTCCAAATATGTAAAATTAGTATATCACTCGCGCCACTGGTGTGTCCAATGTGGATATCAATCAAATAAATAAATTGGGAGCTGCTAGTTCAAAACAATGAGTATTGTACAAAAGTGCAGGTTAAAAAAAACTGCGCTACCCCTATATTAAAAAATATATATAAATTGCGTGGTGCTAATGTGACAATAAATATGTCTTAAAATAAATCGTATGTGCCATCCATAGATAATTGATAGTAAAGTGCAATAAATTGACAATAAGGTATCACCATACATATACCTGTACCTTCCAAATGAAAATAAGTATCACCATACATATACCTGTACCTTCCAAATGAAAATAAAGTACAATGTGCTATTATTGATTGCTCAATAAATAGATAATACAATGTATAAAAGTATATAAGTGAATGAAAACCAACCCAATATGCTCTAAAATTTCCAACGTGAAAAACCTTTAGGAATATATATGTAAAAATGCACGAAAAAACAAACAATATAGTCCTCCAAATCAATCATGCATAAAATTCATAAAGTCTGTGATGCAATTTGTGCTGATACAAAAGAGGTGCAAATGTGCAATGAACAAAAAGTCTTTTCATGCGACTCTTAAAAGTGCCGATGCCGGTGCATACATATATGCAACAGTGGTGTGACCCTCCGCTTCGGTGTGGAATGGTAAGAATTCCCACTTACCAGATCTGGTGGATTCCAGGTGGCGTACGCTAGCAGGATTCAGTAAAAGCTTGTTCACAGTGGTTCCGGTTCCCTGGTGAGAAAGGGGGGTCCGCAATTCATTCGCCTGTGATGTACTCAGGGTATAGAAGAAAGAAAACTCCTCATAGTGTAGACGGTAAAAAATCCTCTTTATTTATAAAAATCACGCCAATCACACAAGATAATTGTAAAAAAGGATTATATAAATTTGCTGGATAGAAAAAAGACTGGTGCGCCTTAGGCAGACTGGTAAGCCTCGCAGCTATCTCCCAAGTCCGCTCATATGAACTTACTCCGTACCCGGAAGTGGGGAAACGGCGTGCGGTTCAAGGTAAGGGCCCAGATCGAGGCAGCATGCGTTGCAACATGACGCGTTTCATCATAGAAATTACATCATCGGAATGACGAAATGCACATAAGGTGGAACGTCGCAGGAGCTGAGTGGAACGCAGACGGTGTTCATCGCTCTCCACTCCAGGGCTCCGTCTGTGACGGTCTACGTTGTTTTATTTTGCCTATGTCGGCTTATATTGGCTTTTCTTTTTACCTTGGAAACAAATAAAACTTTTTAAACGTTATTACACCATCTGGACCTTTTTTCTGTTCCCCACCCGGTCGGATGCATGGATGGAGAGGAGTGAGGGCTGAGACTGCTGGACCCTAAAGTGGGACCGTTCCTGGCCCAGGTGGCCAAACAAACGCTGTCCGGTCTTAGTGCCATAAGATATTTAAGACCCATTCCCTCTGGCGAGTGAGCATTTCTGTTACTCTTCACGGCCCACCGAGTGTCATCCCAAGACCATCTGGAAGTTGGGCACAGAGCACCTGCACTTTCTCACCAAAATAATCCTGAACTGTTTACACTAAGGTCAGCATATGATCCTTTATGGACTTAATATATGAATTTTTTTGAGCACTCATTGGTATAATTAAGCACACAGCACTTTATTAATTGTATTCACATTATATTGAATTTCACTTTTTTTATATATTTTTTTTTACTTTTATATTTATGCATCTATGAAATTATTTATGAATTATTTATGAATTTATTTTAATGTAATTAAGTATTTTGTGCACCTGGTAATTTACAGTCAGGTCCATAAATATTGGGACATCAACACGATTCTAATACTTTTGGCTCTATACACCACCACAATTGATTTGAAATGAAACAAAGATGTGCTTTAACTGCAGACTTTTAGCTTTAATTTGAGGGTATTTACATCCAAATCAGGTGAAAGGTGTAGGAATTACAACAGTTTGTGTATGTGCCTCCCACTTTTTAAGGGACCAAAAGTAATGGGACAGATTAACAATCATAAATCAAACTTTCACTTTTTAATACTTGGTGGCAAATCCTTTGCAGTCAATTACAGCCTGAAGTCTGGAACGCATAGACATCACCAGATGCTGGGTTTCATCCCTGGTGATGCTCTGCCAGGCCTCTACTGCAACTGTCTTCAGTTCCTGCTTGCTCTTGGGGCATTTGCCCTTCAGTTTTGTCTTCAGCAAGTGAAATGCATGCTCAATCGGATTCAGGTCAGGAGATTGACTTGGCCATTGCATAACATTCCACTTCTTTTCCCTTAGACACGAATACAGTAATCGCAGTATGCTTCGGGTCATTGTCCATTTGTCCAATGAGTTCTGAAGCATTTGGCTGAATATGAGCAGATAATATTGCCCAAAACACTTCAGAATTCATCCTGCTGCTTTTGTCAGCAGTCACATCATCAATAAATACAAGAGATCCAGTTCCATTGGCAGCCATACATGCCCACGCCATGACACTACCACCACCATGCTTCACTGATGAGGTGGTATGCTTTGGATCATGAGCAGTTCCTTTCCTTCTCCATACTCTTCTCTTCCCATCACTCTGGTACAAGTTGATCTTGGTCTCATCTGTCCATAGGATGTTGTTCCAGAACTGTGAAGGCTTTTTTAGATGTTGTTTGGCAAACTCTAATCTGGCCTTCCTGTTTTTGAGGCTCACCAATGGTTTACATCTTGTGGTGAACCCTCTGTATTCACTCTGGTGAAGTCTTCTCTTGATTGTTGACATTGACACACATACATCTACCTCCTGGAGAGTGTTCTTGATCTGGCCAACTGTTGTGAAGGGTGTTTTCTTCACCAGGGAAAGAACTCTTCGGTCATCCACCACAGTTGTTTTCTGTGGTCTTCCGGGTCATTTGGTGTTGCTGAGCTCACCTTTCTTTTTTAAGGATGTTCCAAACAGTTGATTTGGCCACACCTAATGTTTTTGCTATCTCTCTGATGGGTTTGTTTTGTTTTTTCAGCCTAATGATAGCTTGCTTCACTGATAGTGACAGCTCTTTGGATCTCATATTGAGAGTTGACAGCAACAGATTCAAAATGCAAATAGCACACTTGTAATGAACTCTGGACCTTTTATCTGCTCCTTGTAAATGGGATAATGAGGGAATTACACACACCTGGCCATGGAACAGCTGAGCAGCCAATTGTCCCATTACTTTTTGTCCCTTAAAAAGTAGGAGGCACACATACAAACTGTTTTAATTCCTACACCGTTCACCTGATTTGTATGTAAATACCCTCAAATTAAAGCTGAAAGTCTGCAGTTTAAGCACATCTTGTTTGTTTCATTTCAAATCCATTGTGGTGGTGTATAGAGCCAAAAGTATTAGAATTGTGTTGATGTCCCAATATTTATGGCCCTGACTGTATGTTTACACTACCAATTAGCAAGCGCTGTAGGTAGCCCCTAATCTGAGTCTATACACTTTCACTTCACATTTTTTACTATAGCAGCTGCTTAATTTCACATTTATAGTTTTTATTTTTACCATCTTCAATTACATAACACCCATTGGCATGAGGAATATACCTCCAGTATATTCACCCCACACTTTAGGCACATTAATACAACCAACCCAACATAATAATCCATGAATCTCACACGCCTCAATTAGGTCATTATTGACTATAATATGTGCAATCATTTTATGCTATGTGCCAATATGCTGATTATTATGTATTATATGTAATATGTTGCTACTTTATTATTGCTATTACTATACTGTGTGTCATGTTTTTTACATAAATTAAATACAATTTTTTTTTATACATATGTTTATTGTGCTATGACTCTACATATAGACATATCAATCATACATACGATATTACCCATTTATACAACTCCCTTGGATTGCAAACACGGTTTCATTTAAAGTCCCAACTTTCCCTTGCTTTTATTCAAATTGTTCCAGGGATGGCGGTATATGACTCTACCATGTCATGTCCTCATGCAAAGTCCCAATATTTCCCCTTCCCCCTTTTTAATAATGATTTAGGGATGGAAGCACGCGGACACTTTGTCTATTTTGACCTAGCCTATTCTTGCTATAATACCTAGTTGGCTCCCCTCTTATTCTTTCCCTTTCTGTATTCCTCTTTTTCTTCTCTCCTTTCTTCTTTCCCCTCTTTTTGTTTCCTCTTTTCTCCTTTTTTTTCCCCTTTGTCTTACAGAAGATTCTACCATTAGACAGGTATTTTTAAACTTAAATTTGAAATGTATACTATATTCAAAGGTCAAAGAAAAGAGAATTAACTGCGCTATAGGTAAATGGCAAAAATTAGCAGCAACTTCAAGTTAGACCACACCCTAAAAAGTAATATATAAAATAAGTCGCCCTGAATGAGGTGAACAAATCAATGTCCAAAAGTAAAAATAAATGAATCAAGTCCTAGTGTAAAAAAGTCCTAGTGAGAATGGATCATCTCCAAATTGATGTGACTAATGAAATCCACACTTTAGGAATCCAGAAACTTATAGGTGATGCGCTTACTGGACAAACAATAAATAATTGCAGAGATAAATCACGAAGAAGTGACGTTGATTGTAGAAGACACATGTGATGAACTCCCAAGAAATGAAGTCATAAAATCATGGAAAAAAATAAAACGGCATAGCATAATACCATAACAATAAATTATTCCTTAAACACCCTAAATTGCACCATGCAGGAGGTGTGTGAATCTGTCACCAGATGTGGGGCTGCTTACCAGAGAAAAAAACTATTTGTGCAGGCATAAAAAACTCCCCAAATGAGTGATCACAGAGACAGATGATGACGAAAGTGGAAGAAGACCACCACCAATATATAAGCCGCTTACCAGATTGAGGATGGACAAAAGCAGATAGAGACAAATCCCAAATATACCAGGACCACCAACACTGACAATAAGGGCCCCTTACCAGACTCAGATAGTAATTGCACAATGTATGGTATCGGGACAGATCCAATCCACCGACATTCACCACCGATAGATAAACACACACAGCAGGGTCAGAGTTGAAGATGATCCCAAAAGATGAGCCAATATTCCCAGTAGATGGGCAAAAACCAATCCCAATTATAAAGAAAAAAGCGCCAATAGTGTAAAAACGTAACCACTGGTTTATTAAATAAAGGAAACACACTTACATTCTGTTAAAAATCAAAGAGCATGAAAAGCCGCCGGCCGGACGGCAAGGCACATCCGCTCGCTTGGAACGCTTCCAGGGATGACGTCAGCACGCCGTGACCTAACGACGTTTCGTCCTAGAAGACGTTTTGATGCTGCACGCCGGGATGTATTTTTTCTAACTGCGTCCATATGGGGGAGTTGTTTGGTGCCACTGTCCGTCGGAACGGGCGTTCTTTACTCTCCCCCTCCATGTTAGACGCCAACGTGACGATTGGGGGGGCCCGTTGGCGGTGACTCTTTTTTTTTTGGCGGCACTCTTTGGTGGAACAAACACATTTATATTTTATGTATTTTCCTTTGGAACCTTGCACTACCTTTATTATGGTCTGTACGTTGCTACACAAGGTATCATCTTCTTATATTACTATTTTTCCTACATACATTCATTCTTTTCTTCTCCTCCTTTTTATCACTATTCAGTATTTCACACCGGTGTTAATTCTTCCTTTTTAGTAGCTTTACTTGCCATCCTGAGTCACCATTACACTTATATTACTTTGATTATTGTCTCTAACTGAGTATATATGTCACCACAATTTATATATACCCGTTTTCCTTTTCTAAGTCCTTTCCTTTTTTGATATATTATTCATATCTTTTTATTCACTACTAGGGATCACCACATATTTTTGTTGTCCACCCAGTGTAGCTAGTATCGAGTAGCTTCCACGGACCCTAATGCCACAGCTCCCGGAAAAGACGATCCCCATACACCGTTTATTTTTTCATGTCTTTACATATTTTACATATGACAGCCTTGGTAGCTCTGTAAGTATCATCAGGGGAATTCCTCTGTTTGCTCTTTCTTCCCTCCCCCCTTTTCTTTGGCCCACTGGTATACTAAGCCAATTTGCTTGTATCGTATTGTAGATATGTACATTTACACATTTCGCATCTGCTCCTGATGAGGGAACATATTCACGAAACACGTAGAGCGATTTTAGATGCCACGCCTTACCATCATACGTTTATTATCAGCCTTATGAAATTTAATATCATTTTAAGCATTATTTATTTATGATGTTGCCTGTTTAGAGAGACAATTAGGTCATTATTGACATTAACCACTTTAGCCCGGAGGATTTGGCTGCTCAATGACCAGGTCCTATTTTGTGATTCGGCACTGCGTGAATTTAATGGACAATTGCGCGGTCGTGCGATGCTGTACCCAAACAAAATTGACGTCCTCTTTTTCCTACAAACAGAGCTTTCTTTTGGTGGTATTTCATCACCTGTGCGATTTTTATTTTTTGCATTTTAAACAAAAAAAGAGCGACAATTTTGAAAAAATAACAATATTTTTCAATTTTTTTATTTGATATTCTCAAAAAAATGTAAAAATCAAAATTTTCTAAAATTTTTAACATTTTAGGCCAATTTGTTTTCTGCTACATATTTTTGGTAAAAAAAAAAAATCGCAATAAGCGTATTTTGATTGGTTTGCGCAAAATTTATTGTGTTTACTAACTACGGGAAAGATTTATGTCATTTTTGTTTTTTTTTTTTTTTTACTAGTAATGGCAGCGATCTGCAAATTTTTTTTTTTTTTTGCGGGACTGCGATATTGCGACGGACAGATCGGACCCCTAACTGACATTTTTGACACTTTGGGGGTACCAGTGACATTACTACAGTGATCAGTGCTAAAAATATGCACTGTTTCTGCTATGGGGGTTTGGGCAGATGCCCGTCGTGCATCGACGCCACACCCTACGCCTGATGCGTGCGACATCTATGATGCTGCATGTCGGGATGTATTTTTTCCAACTGCGTCCATGTGGGGGAGTTGTTTGGCGCCCACTGACCTTACACAAGGTATCATCTTCTAATATTACTATTTCTCCTACATACATTTTTCTCTACTCTACTCTATTTTTATGACTCTACATATAGACATATCAATCATACATATGATATTACCCATTTATGCAACTCCCTTGGAATGCACCTGCGATTTCATTTAAAGTCCCAACTTTCTCTTGCTTTTATTCATACTTTCACAATTAGCTAGCTAAAACACTAAATACTAAAAAGACAAAAATATTAGCACATTTCTCTAATAAAGCTGCACTTTCTCTTTTTCTAGACTGTACCTAGTTCAATATACTGTAGGTCTCATCTTTCCTCTTTTTTTTTTCTGGTTTACACTTTTTACAATAGGGTGTAATCCATGCCTCTACTTAGGTCATTATACGTAGGCTGGGTGATAGTTTAGGGTATATTATGCTTATACCCTAAACAAGCACTGGTATTATTTGGTTCTCAGCAATGGTATTATTAGGTTCATATTCATATACAGGACAATATGTCTATTTCATTTCCTTTTTCGACATTTTTTGTTCACTTATTTCACTCACATTTGTTTATTTGTTTTAGATTTGAAAGTATCTAGGTAGAATTTTTTTTTTACATTCTTTCCAGAGCTTAAGGTCAAATTTCCCCTCTAGGGGTACAAAACCCTTGTGTGCCTTGGTTCCATTTCCTCACAGAACGTACCGTTCCTGCTCCAAAGTTATATATCATATAATCTTTGGTGGTCCAGGAAGGGATCACACAGATCCTCCTTTGAGGTTTGCGCAGTGGTACATTTCCCCCATCTCACACGGTAATGAGAATTCCCAAAGGCATTAATCAATTACTAGGTCCCCAAGTCACACAGACACAATGTACCTAGGTAATAGGAGGAACTGTACATTTAGTCACAATCCTGGCCAAGGATTTATACCAGACTATACTATGCACAAATCAACCATACAGACTGACAGGTGCACAAACTGAATGAGGGGGGTTCAGTCACACAACTGAATAGGGGTTCAGTCACACAGACTGAGGGGGTTCAGTTACACAAACTGAATGGGGACAGCTCCATCACACAGACAGATGAGGGGGTTCAGTCATGCAGATTAAAACTGTTCAAGAATGTGAAAAGCACTCCTTTTTCAGAGACAAGTCACTCGTATGCAGGACACACAGCAGCACATATTCCAACAAATGGTGCAGTACAGTAACCAACAATATTAATAGGAGAAGATTATAGAATCTGCGAGAGAGTATAGAATTTGACAGTTCTTTTTCCCTAAAAAGTCTTCCACGTCAGTTTATAGACACTGTTGCAGAATAGACGAGACAGTTCTCCTGGTTATGGAGAGCCACGCAGAACAGAAAAAGAAGACAGGTTTTTATTTGAAACTGTTACTAAGGTTTCAAGCAGTGCTGTTTTTTAAGCAGCCCGTCACCCTTGGTAATAAATCAGGGTCCCACCACACATAGTACCTTATCAGTCACACCTTATGAATGACACTTTAAGTCTGAAGACCCAGTCCCTGAGCTGGCCAGTCTCCCGGTCACAGGAACTGCGGAGATCCTACCTAGCCACTAGTTGCGCCTGAGATAGGGCAAATCCTTCAGCAGAACACACTCATGCAAAGGACAGTAATAAGTAACAGATAGTATGGAAAGTAAAAAGAAAATTATAAAAAAGAAAAAATCAACAGTCAAGGTTCTTGGAAAGGGTACTACGACATTGACGTACAGAAATAAGCACAGCACAAGGGGTAATCACAGTAAGCAAACAGCTTACCTTTGCCGGTAGAAGTGAATTACCAGGTTGTCCTATTCTGTTTCTTAGCAATGTCTGCAGAGTTTCCCTTTCTGGCTCACTTGAAGGAGCAATTGTAGGGGAAAGCCCAAAACTCACTGTTGAAGCCAGATTGAAAAAAAAAAAAAAAAAAGAGTATTTACGAGCATGTAGGTAGAAATACATGTTTGGAGAGTAAGCAAAATACATCTTGTTGATTTCAAAATAATTGCTCTCTAACTGGCTAGGACATCTGATACAATATATATGGTCTGAAGTGGGTGCTAACTATCTTTCTAAAGTTTGTTTGAAGTCAAATCTGGTAAGACTGATTGAAATGCGAAATACTTGTTTACACAGGCTTGTCACTTCCATTGTCCGTTTGAGGAAAAGACAGAGATAGCAATCTTCACAGCTAGAGGTGTAAATGGCATTTGAACACAACAGCTGTAACACAATATGATTTCTAACAACATATACATCCAATATATCTACCTAATCATAAATAAATGTTTGATAAATAAAATGGCTACTCCATTTACCCTATTAACTTAAAAAAAACATCTGAATATGTTTTCCCTAATACAGTGTAGTGCAACACATAGTAGCAGGGCAGCCATCAGAAATTTTGGGGCCCCTTACACAGCTTTAGGCCTGGGCCCCCCCCCCCACCCGGACCGGACAATCCCTGGCCGTCCCACCAAGTCCCATCCCATATCCTCCTCCATTCAATGTCCTCTTCTTCTAGTCCCATCTCCCCCATCCCATGTCCTCTTCCTCCTTCATCCCATGTCCCCTTCATCCTCTTCCTCCTTCCTCCTTCATCCCATCTCCTCTTCCTCCTTTATCCCATGTCCTTCTCCTCCAGTCCCATTTCCTCCATCCCATGTTCTCCTCCTCCCGGAGGATAGTTCAGCACAGACGCAATCAGCAGTGTATGAGCACAGCATCATATCCCAGGATCACAGTATAGATGTTCAGAAACATGTCATTTTAAAGCGAAACTAAATTCACATTTTATCTTAGTTTTGGATGGAGTAGTAAAGGGTTAGAACCCCCTCCCCCTTCCGGTGACAACTCCATTTCTTTTTTTCAATTTGGTCACCGAGACAAGGAGCTCCTTGTGCCAGTGACTCCATAGGGAAAATCCAAAACTTTGAGTTGTCCTCAGAGCAGGAAAAGAGAGAAATATTCCAACTGTCTCCGAGGGCATTTCAATCTCACTAAAAAATGTAAAAAATCATTGCTACTACTATTATTTAATAAATATTTGAAACGGATAGCACTAGTATTTGTGTTTATTCTTATACATGGCACCCCTTATCTGAGAGAGGAGAAGGAAGGGGGTGACTTTACATATAGTTACATAGTAGGTGAGGTTGAATATAGACAATAGTCCATCCAGTTCAACCTGTGTAGGTGTGTGTGGCTGTAATCATCTCACATACCCCTGAATGTTCTGATCCTTGAGATGTAAGTCTAAGAGTCTTTTGAAAGCCACCATACTACCCGCAGAAACCACCTCTTGTGGTAGAGAATTCCACAATCTTGTAGCCCTAACCGTAAAGAACCCCCCACGTTGCCTGAGGTTAAAACGCTTCTCCTCTAATCGCATTGTATGCCCTCGAGTCCTCATGCGTTCCCACTACCCCAATTCCTATATTAAATTTAAAGCATGTCTGGCGGTCCATATACCATTACCTGTTAGGAGGCATCCCTATCCTGTGAGGGGAGAAGGAGGAGGTAAAGCCCCGTACACACGTACCGATCGTCGTCATACAAACGTCGGCGGACGAAAGATCTGCCGATTGTACGCTTGTTAGTATGGTGCCTCCGACAGCTGTCTGCGCACATTCTGCGGACAAGAGTCTTTCTTGCAAACATGAAAATTTTTGTATGCCGACACCAGAACGGACGATTGTTCGCCAGTCAGTACAGAATTCTGCCGACAGACCGCAGATTTGCAAGACTGGGCATGCTCAGAAAAGAAAAAACACAGGGAAAGTTAACCATTACATGACATCACTTCTGCAGTCAGCTGAAGTCGGCGGACAACATTCTTGTGCTGTCTTTGCACTTTTCAACAGACATCGACATCCCGGGGAGAAAAAACGAACGTTTGTATGACGACGATCGGTACGTGTGTACGGGGCTTAACAAATCCATATCCACTTTCCTGAGCACACAGGTGCAATCTGCGTGTCTGGCTCATTATAATCTGTGAGCCAGATAGGAAGGTGAGCTGCTAGTATTACCATTACCAGCACACAAAGTCACCTTTATGGTATTGGAGCACCAGCACCTTATTTCAATCTCACTACCTGTTGTGTTTATGTGACCTCACAATGGGACACAGATGGGAAAATGAAAAAAAAAGTGCTAGTTTTATATATACTTTAGTTTTATACATAACTACAACATCTAACAGGGTTATAACATTTCAGGAGATTTCTATTCACTTGCCGTCTTAGTGTCACCAGGACAGGAAGTGTGGGAATCTCACTGTGGGGACAAGTTTGCAATTGTTGCCTTATAATGTTTTATATTATATTTAATATATATAAGGAAACGATTGCTGGCTATGTCCCCACAGGGAGATTCCCTCACTACTTGTCCTGAGGACACCAAGACAGGAATCTACTGCAATGATATAATCCTGTTAGAAGTTCTAGTTATGTATAAAACTAATGTATACATAAAGCCAGCCCGCCCCCCCCAACTGTGTCCCATGGACTGCAGGGAAAAAAAAATGTGCTTAATTCATTGTGCAGAGTCATTGTGTTCTCCTGGTTTAGGGGAGGGGGAAGCCACCCCCACCGGGAGAACACAGTAATTATTGCTAACGGCTATAATATAATAATATTAATGTAAAATCTGAGAGGATGATTGTACCAAAGTTACATAAAGCCAAGACCCAAGATTCAAACTGTCTATGGCCGGCCTTATCTGCACTCTAGTTGCAGTCTTCACATATGAGCCAGATCCAGTTATTCTTTAGCAGGGGATATGTCTGCGGATCCCCTGCTGAGCTGAGCGGGTGATTGACAGGTCCGTGTCCGCTCATGCTGTGCGTTTACACCCAACTTCCCTCTGATCTGGCCAGATCGAGGGGAATGGATGCCCATTTTATTTATTTTTTCCCAGATAAAATCAGATTGGAAGTAGGCGGGTGTAAACAGACACAATTCCATTTACATCTGCCGCTCCATAGAGGAGAATGAAGGGTATGATCAGGTCTGCCTAAAAAACAGATAGGTGGACCCGATCAGAACGCTCATGTGAAAGGGGCCTGAAAAGTGATCCGCATGGATTGCTTTTCAGAGCATTGAATAATTTAGTTAACCTGGACTAATAATAATAATTCATTATTGAATTAATTATTAAATTATTAACAGTCACTGTAATGCTACCCATATTGCTGCCCTTTTCACATGGTAACATAAGCTGACACCTATGTTACACATGTGTAAATTTACTTTCACTCTGCTAAAAGGACAGCAGGAGGTTGGCAATACAGTGACTGGTATTAACAGGGGCAGAAGGCACAGGCTATGCACTGTACAATCTAGCAGGTTCAGGGAAACAACTTTTTTTTTTTTTCCTCTTCTACCTCGATCTCTGCAGCAGCTTGTTTGCAGAGGAATTCCGTCCCACCAGCACAGGAAGTGGCTGTGTTGTGATAGACAATGTACCCATTGGCTGAGGAGGCAATGGAAGGCGGAGTAGCCTGCCTCCTGCTACCTTCTCAGCCAATAGGCAGCTGAAATTGTCTAAAGTCCCTCCTCCATAACATCTACGAGTCCCAGCCCTGCCAGTGCCAGCAAGTTTCCTATGCTATGCGGTCGGGAGGGATGGATGGATTAGCAGACATGACCAGCAGCCTCCGGCTCTTCTCGTGCACACTTCCTAGTTGTCGGGGCCCGGGCCCTTTGCAATGCACGGGGCCCCGTACATGTGTATCGCCTGTACCCCCCTGATGGCGGCCCTGCATAGTAGTAATATGTACAATGGGCTGTACATTCCTCTTTGCTCAATGTCATATTCTTGTTGCTGCACTTTTATCTGCAGCTGTGCTAGAAGTTCCCCATTTGGTTCAACACCCAGGCTTCCCCTTTAATTTTATCCCACTTACCCCAACATTGGGACATCCCACTTACATCACATTGATACTAGTGAAAGTACTTATTTTATTCCACAGACACCAGTGAATAAGCTCTTTTTTACTCCCATATTTGGGAGTTCCAAGGACCTATTTTGTCCTAAATATGGCAAACCAGGGGGAAGGGTGTGACACTACAATCTATATTCCATCATTGGTCACATTGCCTGTATTGGTCACATCACATGCTCTTGGCGGGCAGCGTATAAACTGTACTATTTATATGCAAATGCTGGCAACTACGCAGTGGACATACCACTGCTTATCAGTAAGTTCACAGGTTCTCCTTCTGCAAGTTTACTGCTTTTTACAAGTCAGTTTGTTTAACATTAACCACGTAAGGATCAAGATTGTTGCAATACTTTGTCACACTGTTTTTGTGCAGCTGTCTTACAAACGCAATTTTTTTTTTTGAAAAAATACACTTTTTTTAATTAAAAATAAGAAAACAGGGGGGGCGTGGCCGAACAGGGCATGTGTGCGGTCACGCTGCACGGAGCTCCCGCTTCTAATCCTCTCACCGATCCTCTCTCCAATCTTTGATCCGCTTCTACCTGGCATCTTGTCCTTCCTTACCCCTCTGGGATCCGAACGATACCTTCCTTTCCTCCATGATGACCCGCAAGAGCAAGGAGGAAGGTGCGTCCCTGGAATCCCAACATGGCGCCGCTGCAGGCCTGCAGAGGGGGACGCCGCGCGGAGTGGATAAAGGGAAGGAGCAGGGCGGCAAGGCTGGTAAGCCATCTCGCAAGGATGCCCCCAAAAAATGCTTTATTATGCACAAAAACTTACCTATGCCCAGGTGACTGGCACCCAGGACTGCAGGGAGGCGGGATGCAGCGCCATGCAGGGCCTGGATATTGGGGCTGATGGAGAGCTCACCCCCGATCCTCCATCTGATGATGTGTGCCCCGATGCCATAGAGGCTGTGCAGGAGGGGGATTTCCAACCTACTCTGAGCCAAATACTGGCTGCTGTTCACCAATGCACGGTCTCTGTGAACACTGTGAAAGAGAGATTAGGGGGACTTGTGGAGGAAGTCTCCCTGCTGCGGCATGATTTGCAGAAAATGCGGGAATGCACAACTGTGGTGGAGGGGCGCATTAGTGAGGTGGAGGACAGGTAGCCCTCACTTATTAGTGATTCTCGAGCTACTTCTATTCTGGCACGGGCTATTCAAGATAAAACGGATGATATTGAAAATCGCCTCAGACGGAACAACATCAGAATAGTGGGCCCCCCCTGAGAAGGTGGAAGGCGGGAACCCCACAGAGTTTATAGAAGGCTGGCTGCTGGATATCTTTGGCAGGGAGGCCTTCTCCCCCCTCTTTGCCGTGGAGAGGGCCCATCGTACTCCCACTAGAGCTGTCCCTGGCAATGCGCCTAGACCTGTCCTGGCTCGCCTTCTGCACTATCGTGACAGGGAGAAGGTACTTCGGTTGGCTAGAGAGAAGGCCGTGATTCAACATAATGGGTTGCGGGTGTCTATCTACCCTGATTTTTCCACGGAAGTGCAGAAGAAACGGGCCAAGTTCCATAATGTCAAACAACGCCTTCAACATGTGCAACTGCCTTACGCTATGCTGTACCCGGCCCGCTTGCGGGTCACTGCCGAGGGTCAAACCCACTTTTTCAACACTGCCAAGGAGGTCGCAGACTGGCTGGATGTTAATGAGCGACCACTGCGGGCCAGACAGCATGAGGCAGCTGAAGCCTTAGGTTGATGTCCTAAGGAATTACCAGGAATTGGCGAAATTATTAGACCCTGAGGGCAGGTTTATATTTTTGTATTGCAGAATGTATTTTCGTACTTATGTGCTGGCGGTGGTATACATACCTCCTCCCTTTTCACTGGATGTGTTATGGGAGCTGGTGACTTTTATGTTGGATAAACCCGCTGCCATGCTTTTTGTTCTGGGAGACTTCAATGGGGTTGAACCCCTCCAAAGAAAGACACCCCCCTTGTGGTGCAGGCTAGGGTACACGAGGAACCCCCCTGGCTCATTTTCTGGGGGAGTTATCGTGGGTGGATGTCTGGAGGATAAGGAACCCCGTTGCTGTCCAGTTTTCCTGTTACTCCAAGAAACACGGTACATTGTCTCAAATTGATCTGTGTGTTGAGCATAGTGTCTAAGGTACAATATGCCCCGCAAGGGGTCTCGGATCACTCGCCCCTGATCTGTTGGATCGAGGTGCGACCTGAGTCCTCCCTGCCTAGAGCCCCATGGCGCCTGAATGCTTCTTGGCTGAAACTGCTTTCGCCAGGTAACAATGTTGAAAGGTCTATATCTAACTTCTTTCGTGACAATGATCTGTATCCTGATATTTTGACTCAATGGGACGTATTTAAATGTTATTTGAGGGGTGTATTCATGGACACTGTTAATAGGGTTAAGACCTCATCTCGGGAGTGGGAGAACTCCTGATCCGCCATGTCCGGGAACATGAGGAGGAATTTATTGGGCAGCCTACGGACGCCTCTAAGGCCGCGTGGCTGTCTGCGCAGGATGCTTTGACCAACCTTATCTCTTCTAACGCTGAGAAGAAACTATTTTTTTTCTACGGTGACCTTTTATGAGGAGGGGGAGCAGACTGGCCGTCTCTTAGCTAAACTCGTTAATGTACGCCCGGTGGCACCTATTATGGGGGCATTGCGGGTACCGAACGGTAGATTGGCTAACTCTCCTGAGTTGGTCATGGGGGAGCTGACACGTTTTTCTATTCTGAGCTGTACACTTCCAAAGTTTCTTATAGTGCTCCGGCACTGGCTGAGTATCTGCGAGGTATAGACCTCCCGGCCCTGTCCCACACTCATAGCCTAAATCTGGACGCTCCTATCACTGTTGAGGAGGCGGCCAGTTCTTTCCCGACCTTTAAGGCGCCAGGGACTGATGGGTTACCCATGGAGGTTTTAAAGCAATATTCTGAGGTTCTTATGCCAAAGCTCCTGAGGGTTTTTAATGAGGCTCACAGGTGTGGTAGATTGCCACCTTCTATGTCAGGGGCCAGAGTTATTTTGCTCTTGAAGCCGGATAAGTCCCCACTGGATCCTAACTCCTATAGGCCCATTTCCCTTTTGCAGTCTGATGTCAA
This sequence comes from Pelophylax lessonae, assembly GCF_965119305.1. Classification (NCBI taxonomy): domain Eukaryota; kingdom Metazoa; phylum Chordata; class Amphibia; order Anura; family Ranidae; genus Pelophylax; species Pelophylax lessonae. The sequence goes on along the minus strand of NC_138768.1, from coordinate 490,771,994 downwards.
GATTCTGGCCAAGGTTCTTGCTATGAGATTGAATAAGGTTATTGCCACCATAGTGCATGCAGATCAGGCGGGATTCATGGCCAACAAGTCTACAGCGGTTAATCTTAGGAGGTTATATATCAACATGAAAACCGTATCGGACAATATGGGCTCTCTGGCCCTCTTGATGCCAATAAAGCATTCAATAGTGTAGAATAGGACTATCTTTGGGCAGTACTAGCGAAATTTGGTTTCGGAGATACTTTTATTGCTTGGGTGCGTCTATTGTACCAGGCAGGCCCCACGGGCGGTTATCTTGGAGGGGGGTAGGATATCTCCCTCATTCGATTTGGGGAGGGGGACTCAGCAGGGATGCCCCTGGTCCCCTCTGCTGTTTTCCCTGGCCATAGAGCCCCTGGCTGCACAGATTCGGGCCAGTGCCTCTGTGGTGGGTTTTCAGTATGGGACTTTACACAAGAAAATACTTCTATAAGTGGATGACATGTTGTTGCTGTTAGGCGACACGGGCCCCTCTCTGCGGGCTATGATGGGAGTCATCACGGCCTTTGGAGAATATTCAGGCCTTACAATTAATTGGTCTAAGTTGGCCCTGCTACAGTTGGACCAGGTACTGGATCCCCAGTCAGCTACCTTTTGCCCGGTGTCGGTAGTTACGCAATTTAAATACTTAGGCATCATTATTTCTGGTACTGTTACTGACTATTGCCGTTTAAATATTTTCCCACTCCTTACTAGGTTAAGGGACAAAATAGGAGCCTGGTCTAAGATGTGTCTGGCAGGGCAAAGTTGGTGAAAATGATTCTCATGCCTCAATTGCTGTATTTTTTACATAACACACCAGTGGTTATCCCGTTGAAACTATTTTGTTCAGTTAACTCCCTCTTCCACTCTTTTTGCTATGGCGGTCAGGCCCGGTCAGAGCAGTTACAAAGGTCAAGGATAATGGCGGCTTGGCTTTCCCTAACCCTTGGGGTTATTATTTAGCTGTGTAGTTGCAGCACATGGTGGGTGCCCTTCAGGTCTGGGACCAGGGAAGCAGAGACTCGACTCTGCGGGTGGTGCTTCACGCAATTGGGGCTGCTAGTCTCCCAGAGGGCTTGGAGTCAGTTATTTTCTAAATTTAACAAATAGTTTCCCACATATAGACTAATGCACAAGGTTTGGTTCAAGGTGAAGCAGCTACAGAAAGTGGCTGGTTTCACCGAGTATAGCCCGCTTTGGCGCAACCTGACCTATCCGGAGCTGGCTGACTTGCAGTGTGGTGCCCTGTGACGCGCACGGGGGTCACACACCTCTATCATATTTTTGAACATGGTCGGCTGCTGACCTTTGCTCAGTTGCAGGCCAGGTTTGATATACCCCGGAGTATGTTATTCTCGTACATTCAGATGCATATTAGAGCTCAGCCGTCTTTACTTTCTCCGGAGTTGTCTCCGACTCCTGTTTTCTCTATGATGCAGTTTGATTATACAAAGGGATTTATCTCTCAGTGCTATGCGATGCTGCTGCCGTTGCCTGCCGGCTGCCAGTGAGTGTCAGGTCCACAGAGAGTACTGTGCCCACTGCAGTGCCCACCACTCATATATACGGTGGCACAGCACCTTGCAAATTAAATAAAAATATGTTTTTTATAATTGCAGTTGCCTGGCCTGCCAGTGAGTGTCGGGTCCATAGAGTGTACTGTGCCCACTGTAGTGCCCACCACTCATATATATACGGTGGCACAGCACCTTGCAAAATAAAAAAATATATATTTTTTATAATTGCAGTTGCCTGGCCTGCCAGTGAGTGTCAGGTCCACAGAGTGTACTGTGCCCACTGCAGTGCCCACCACTCATATATATATATATATATATATATATATATATATATATATATATATATATATATATATATGGTAGCACAGCACCTTGCAAATTAAAAAAATATATATATTTTTTATAATTGCAGTTGCCTGGCCTGCCAGTGAGTGTCGGGTCCACAGAGTGTACTGTGCCCACTGCAGTGCCCACCACTCATATATACGGTGGCACAGCACCTTGCAAATCCTATGGGATCAACACATGAGTACAAGCAGCACACAAACTCAAAGCCACCATCCTCCTCCTGGTCCAGCATCTTCAGCCAGGTCAACCACTGCTGTCCTCCTTGCCCCCTATCAACAACCCGCCACTCCGCCTCTCACCTTCAGCAGTTCCTGCTTATCTGCCCACAGTCAGATGTCTGTCAAGGAAATGTTTGAGCGTAAGAAGCCAATGTCACAGAGTCACCCCCTTGCCCGGCATCTGACAGCTGGCTTGTCGGAACTCTTAGCCCGCCAGCTTTTACCATACAAGCTGGTGGAGTCTGAGGCCTTCAAAAAATTTGTCGCTATTGGGACACCACAGTGGAAGGTACCCGGCCAATTTTTTTTTTTCACAAAAGGCAATCCCCAACCTGTACTCTATTGTGGAAAAGGAAGTCATGTCATGTCTGCAACACAGTGTTGGGGCAAGGGTCCATCTGACCACTGATACCTGGTCTGCAAAGCACGGTCAGGGCAGGTATATCACTTACACTGTGCATTGGGTAAACCTGCTGGCGGCTGCCAAGCATGGAATGCGTGGCCCTGCAGAGGAGTTGGTGACACCGCCACGACTTGCAGGCAGGCCTGCTGCCACCTCCTCTACTCCTCCTACTCCATCCTCTTCGCTAACCTCCTCGGCTGAGTCCTCTTCTGCTGTTGCGTCTTGCTCCACACCAACTGCACCCCCCCAGCTCCCCAGGGGCTATTCCACATACGACAGTGTCACGCCGTCTTGGGGTTGACTTGCCTGAAAGCAGAGAGTCACACCAGACCAGCACTACTGTCCACCCTGAACGCACAGGTGGATCAGTGGCTGACCCCGCACTAACTGGAGATCAGCAAAGTGGTGTGTGACAACGGAAGCAATTTTTTGGCAGCATTGAATTTGGGCAAGTTGACGGCAACACATGCACGGCACATGTGTTGAATCTGATTGTACAATGCTTTGTGCATAAGTACCCAGGCTTACAGGACGTCCTCAAGCAGGCCAGGAAGGGGTGTGGCCATTTCAGGCTTTCCTACACGGCCATGGCGCACTTTTCAGATATTCAGCGGCGAAACAACATGCCAGTGAGGCGCTTGATTTGCGACAGCCCGACACGTTGGAATTCAACACTCCTAATGTTCGACCGCCTGCTCCAACAAGAAAAAACCGTCAACGAGTATTTGTATGACCGGGGTGCTAGGACAGCCTCTGCAGAGCTGGGTATTTTTTTGCCATGTTACTGGACGCTCATGCGCAATGCCTGTAGGCTCATGCGTCCTTTTGAGGAGGTGACAAACCTAGTCAGTCGCACCGAAGGCACCATCAACGACATCCGATATGTTTTCTTCCTGGAGCGTGCCCTGCGAAGAGTGCTGGATCAGGCCGTAGATGAGCATGAAGAGGAAGAGTTGTGGTCACCATCACCACCAGAAACAGCCTTATCATCGCTTGCTGGACCTGCGGCAACGCTGGAAGAGGAGTCTGAGGAAGAGGAGTCAGAGGAGGAATGTGGCTTTGAGGAGGAGGAACACCAACCACAGCAGGCATCCCAGGGTGCTCGTTGTCACCTATCTGGTACCCGTGGTGTTGTACGTGGCTGGGGGGGAAGAACACACCTTCAATGAGATCAGTGAGGACGAGGAATTGGACATGAGTAGCTCGGCATCCAACCTTGTGCAAATGGGGTCTTTCATGCTGTCATGCCTGTTGAGGGACCCTCGTATAAAAAGGCTGAAGGAGAACGACCTGTACTGGGTGGCCACGCTACTAGACCCCCGGTATAAGCAGAAAGTGTCTGATATGTTACCGAATTACCGGCAGTCGAAAAGGATGCAGCAGTTACAAAACAAGTTAAAAAGTATGCTTTACACAGCGTATAAGGGTGATGTCACATCACAACGGGAATCTAACAGGGGAAGAGGTGAAAGTCATCCTCCTCCTACCACGACCACGCCGGCAAGGACAGGACACTTTACAGACGTGTTGTTGATGGAGGACATGTGGAGCTTTTTAAGTCCTACGCATCGCCACAGCCCTTCGGGGTCCACCCTCAGAGAACGACTCGACCGACAGGTAGCAGACTACCTTGCCTTAACTGCAGATATCGACACTCTGAGGAGCGATGAACCCCTTGACTACTGGGTGTGCAGGCTTGACCTTTGGCCTGAGCTATCCCAATTTGCGATAGAACTTCTGGCCTGCCCCGCTTCAAGTGTCCTGTCAGAAAGGACCTTCAGCGCAGCAGGAGGTGTTTTCACTGAGAAGAGAAGTTGCCTAGGTCAAAAAAGTCTAGATTACCTCACCTTTATTAAGATGAATGAGGCATGGATCCCGAAGGGACTGACAGTGGGGGATGCATTTCACTAAAAAAGGTCTGATGAGATGCCTTGGGCTAAAAATGGTCCACACGCTGCTGTATTTAATCTCTGCATGCCGGATGACTTACGTGACTTCTCCGCCACCAACTATGGTTCAATCCGCAATGTTTTAGTTCACTTTCTGCCTGGAAAACCTCAATTTTTCCAGCCGCTGCTACAGCAGTGGCTGCAACAATACCTACTTTTTCAGGCATGTGTACATGCCTAATTTTTCTGGCCTCTGGTGCTACACTGTGGCTGCAAAAAACAAAACACAAAAAAAAGGCACATACATGTGTCAATTCCCCTTCATGATCGTTACCTTGTTGTGGTGAACGGGCTTGCGGATCACAATGAAGCGATCACCTCTAGGAGTGTGTTGGCAATGTTGGCACACCCCAGATGATAAGGTCGTTGCTTCATTGTGAACAGACCAAAAGCGATCCGCTGGATAATTTTTCATTGAAAAAACATTAATTTTCTTTATGATCTTCTTGGGTGATCATTAAAGCCTACTAGGCCAACAATGGGCCCACACTGCAGAATCATTGTTTTCTGGGTCACTTAATTGTCACTGAACTACCTCAGCAAGACCATAGGCTTTGAAAAACCGCCATCGCCTGCAATCTCCCAAACCTGCACATGAGCACAGTCATCACTACAGCAAGATTGACGCATAGAGGAATAAAATTTATGCCACGAGTGTGTCAACTATTGACACTCTTTGCGGTTGTCTAAAATCTATTCGATACACGTCCCCTGATAGGGGACGTAACAGGGATTAAACTGATAAGAATAGTACTACTTAACACACCACTCATATAGGATGGCACAGTACATTGCATTGCGCACGCGCACTGCCCAAAATTGGAAGTAAGAGGACAGACCAACCATCTTTTTCCATCTCCCGGTTCCTAAAATCTATTCCATACACCGGCCCCTGATAGGGGACGTAACGTAACAGGGATTAAACTGATAAGAACAGATTTTTTTAATTTAAAAAAAAAGAGGACAGCCTCTGCGGAGCTGGGTATTTTTTGGCCGCGTTACTGAATGCTCATGCACAATGGCTGTAGGCTCATGCGTCCTTTTGCGGAGGTGACAAACCTGGTCAGTCAAACCCAAGGCAACATCATCGACCTCATCCCATATGCCGTTTTTCTGGAGCATGCCCTGAGAAGAGTGCTGGATCAGGCTGTAGATGAGCATGAAGAGGAAGAGTTTTGGTCCCCATCACCACCAGAAGCAGCCTTGTCGTTGTCGATTGCTGGACCTGTGGCAACGCAGAGAGAGGAGTCCTGAAGAAGAGAAGTCAGAGGAGGAAGGTGGCTTTGAGGAGGTTGAAGACCAACCACAGTAGGCGTCCCAGGGGGCTTGTTGTCGCCTTTCGGGGACCCTTGGTGTTGTACGTGGCTGGGTGGAGGAAGAGACCTTCAATGACGTCAGTAAGGACAAGGAACGGGACATGGCTAGCTTGGTATCCAACCTTGTGCAAATGGGGAGTTTGCGGTTGTGCAAATGGACTGACTGACTGACTGTTAAACGGGGAGTTTGGTCTGTCACTGTGAAGCGGGCGTAACCCTTACACTACCTGATTGATACAACATCATACCTGATCGTATACACACACTGGATGTTTTAAAGAACGTTATTCCAAACAATTTAGGAATGTTAGGTGATATATGCCCTTTATGGATTAAAACCTGACTCTGCGTCAACTACATCATTTTCCATGGGAGTTTTGCCATGGATCCCCCTCCGGCATGCCACAGTCCAGGTGTTAGTCCCCTTGAAACAACTTTTCCATCACTATTGTGGCCAGAAAGAGTCCCTGTGGGTTTTAAAATTTGCCTGCCTATTGAAGTCTATGGCGGTTCGCCCAGTTCCCACTGCGGAACATTTGCGGAGGTTCGCGTTCACCGTTCGGGAACGGCAAATTTTAGGTTTGCGATATCCTACCAGTGGGATGAGGCATTGGAGTTGGTACAGCACTGTTCCTTAAATGTTGCCCAATGAATTTCACAACTATACATTCTCCTATGAGTGCATCGCACCCCGATTAGGTTATATGCAGTGGCGGCTGGTGCTCAAAATTTTTGGGGGGGGCGCAAACAGAAAAATGTAATAGGCATTGCTTTGTGGCAAAAAACGCTGTAAAAATTGCGTGATTTTGAGGTCGCAAAAGTGTGAAAGGGTCCTTCAGTAATTAAGGTATAGTGTGCCCCCTTTCAATGCAGAGAGACCAGCGTTCCCCCTTTCAATGCAGAGAAACCAGCGTGCCCCTTTTCAATGCAGAGGGACCAGTGTGCCCCCTATTAATGCACAGTGACCAGAGTGCCCCCTTTATATGCACAGTGACCAGCGTGCCCCCTTTATATGCACAGTGATCAGCGTGCCCCCTTTCAATGCACAGTGACCAGCGTGCCCCCTTTCAATGCAGTGACCAGCATACATGCCCCCTTCAATGCAGTGACCAGCGTACATGCCCCCTTCAATGCAGTGACCAGCGTACATGCCCCCTTCAATGCAGTGACCAGCGTACATGCCCCCTTCAATGCAGTGACCAGCGTACATGCCCCCTTCAATGCAGAGATCAGCGTACATGCCCCCTTCAATGCAGTGACCAGCATACATGCCCCCTTCAATGCAGTGACCAGCATACCATTGCCCCAATGCGGAGATCAGCATACATGCCCCCAATGCAGTGAACAGCATAATGGGGTACTTCGACGTAGTGGTGGGCTTGAGCACAATATGGCCATATGGTGGGACCAAATCCCCATTTTTATTTATGGATTGTCTCCATATACATAGTTACATAGTTACATAGTTAGTGAGGTTGAAAAAAGACATCAGTCCATCCAGTTCAACCTATGAAGTGTGTGTGTGTTTTTGCTTTTAACCGTACATTGTATACCCCTGTATGTTGTGGTCTTTAAGGTGCCCATCTAATAGTTTTTTGAAACTATCAATGCTCCCTGCTGATACGACTGCTTGTGGAAGAGAATTCCACATCCTTACCGCCCTTACAGTGAAGAACCCCTTACGCATTTTAAGGTTAAACCGCCTTTCCTCTAGTTTTAGTGAGTGGCCACGTGTCTTGTTGTATTTCCTTACTCTGAATAGTTTGTTCCTTATGCTAGGGTCGCCAGTACAGTATTTGTACATTGATATCATATCCCCCCTCAATCGTCTCTTCTCTAGAGAGAATAGGTTCAGTGCTTGTAGTCTTTCCTCATAGCTGATGTCCTCCATTCCCCTAATTATTTTTGCTGCCCTTCTCTGGACTCTTTCCAATTCCAGCACATCCTTCCTGAGGACCGGTGCCCAGAACTGGACAGCATACAGATGTGGCCGGACCAGAGTCTTGTAGAGCGGGAGAATAATCTCTTTATTTCTGGAGTGAATCCCCTTTTTTATACATCCCAATATTCTGTTGGCTTTGCTTGCAGCTGCTTGGCATTGCATGCCACTGCCAAGCCTGTTGTCTACCAGTACCCCCAAGTCTTTTTCCATCCTAGACTCCCCCAGAGGTTCCCCCCCTAGTGAGTAGCTTGCTTTCTGGTTTCTGGCCCCCAAGTACATTACTTTACATTTATCAACATTAAACCTCATCTGCCATGTAGTTGCCCACCCCGTTATTTTGTTTAGGTCCGCTTGTAAGGTTTCCACATCCTGTATAGAAGATATTGGCATGCTTAGTTTAGTATCGTCCGCAAATACTGAGATTGTACTCGATATCCCCTCCTCTAGATCATTTATGAATAAATTAAACAGGATTGGCCCCAGGACAGAACCCTGGGGGACCCCACTTTCCACCCCCGCCCAATCCAAGTACTCCCCATTAATCACCACCCTCTGGACTCTCCCCTGGAGCCAGTTCTCTATCCAGGTACTCACCTTATGGTCCATACCTACCTTCCTTAGTTTGTACAGTAAGCGTTTGTGGGGAACTGTGTCAAAGGCCTTTGCAAAGTCCAGATACACCACATCCACTGGCTTACCTTTATCTAGATGGCAGCTCACTTCATCGTAGAAGGTTAATAGATTGGTTTGGCAAGAACGATTTTTCATAAATCCATGCTGATTACTACTAATTATATTGTTTTCATTACTAAAGTCTTGTATGTGGTCCCTTAACATCCCCTCCAAAATCTTGCAGACTACAGATGTTAGGCTGACAGGTCTATAGTTACCCGGGATACACCTCGGCCCCTTTTTAAATATTGGTACTACGTTGGCCTTTTTCCAATCTGCTGGCACCATACCTGTCTGTAAACTATCCTTAAAGATCAAGAATAATGGTCTGGCAATCACCTGGCTGAGCTCTTTAAGAACCCTCGGGTGCAAGCCATCCGGTCCCGGTGATTTATTTATGTTAAGTTTCTCAAGTTTAGTTCTAAGTCTGTCTTCTGTTAGCCATGGCGGCACTTCCTGAGGTGTGTTGTTTAGATTGGCCTTACAAGCTGGGTTCGTGTAGCCCCCCCGATTCTTTTGTGAAGACTGAAGAGAAGAAATTATTTAACACTTCCGCCTTTTCCCTGTCCTCAGTGGCCATATTTCCTTTGTCATCTTTTATGGGGCCAATGTGTTCTGACCTCGCTTTCTTACTGTTTATATACTTAAAGAACTTCTTGGGGTTTCTTTTTACTCTCTTCCGCTATATGTCTCGCGTGTTCTATTTTAGCCGCCCTGATTTCATCTTTACATTTCTTATTACACTCTTTGTAATGCTTAAATGCTGCCAATGACCCCTCAGCCTTGTATTTTTTGAAAGCCTTTCCTTTAGCACTAATATGCATTTTTATGTTGGAGTTAAGCCACCCAGGGTTTAATTTTGCTCTTTTAAATTTATTTCCCTTTGGAATGCACTGGTCAATCCCCTTGTTAAGTATGCTCTTGAAGCACTCCCATTTTTCCTCCGTGTTCTTTGTTCCCAGGGTTCTATCCCATTTGATATTTTCTAGCAGTGAGCGCAGTTTTGGGAAATTGGCTCTTTTGAAATTCAGCGTCCTTAAATTACCCCTCTGCTTCCTATTACTATAATTAATACTGAAACTTATTGACCTATGGTCACTGTTTCCTAAGTTCTCCCGTATTTCTATATCCGTGAGCAGGTCTGTATTGTTGGTAATCAGTAGGTCAAGTACCGCATTGTTTCTTGTCGGTGCATTCACCATCTGACCCATGAAATTGTCCTGCAAGATATTTAGGAACTGCCTAGCCTTGGCCGAATGCGCGGTTCCATCTGCCCAGTCTATATCTGGATAATTAAAGTCCCCCATTATAATGACATTTCCCATCCTTGCTGCCAATCCTATCTGTAAAATGAGGTCCGCCTCCCCCTCCTCCCTCAGGTTGGGGGGCCTATAGCATACGCCCAATATTACCTTCTCCACTGTGCCTTCCCTTTGAAGTTCTACCCATAGGGATTCTGCCTCCTCCTTAGCTCCATTATTAATATCATCACTCATATTTACCTGCACACTGTTCTTAATTTACAGACATACCCCTCCTCCTTTTTTACCCTCTCTATCTCTGCGATAAAGGGAATATCCCTGAATGGTCGCCATCCAGTCATGAGAGCTGTCAAACCAAGTCTCAGTTATCCCCACAAAATCTAAGTCCTCCTCCAACAACAGCAGCTCTAGCTCTCCCGTCTTGTTGGCCAGGCTTCTGGCATTGGTATATAAACCTCTTAATTTTGTGCGGCTACATATATCCTCATTTGATGTTTTTAGGTTGCCCTCCTGATTTTTCCCCATACCCATCCTGGGTATAGGAGCTCCGTACACCCTACCGCTAGTGCCCCCATTTCTGCCCTCTGCAACTTGCTTTCCACTGGCTAATTCTACATCTGTACCCTCCCCCCCATTCCCTAGTTTAAAAGCCCCCCTAGCTTTTTGGCCATCCTCGCACCCAGTACGGCTGCACCCTCCCCATTTAGGTGCAATCCGTCCCTACAAAAGAGCCGGTGACCGACTGAGAAGTCAGCCCAGTTCTCCAGGAACCCGAAACCCTCCTTACTACACCAGCTCCTCAGCCACTCGTTAACTTCCCTAATCTCCCGCTGCCTCTCTGGTGTGGCTCGAGGTACAGGTAGTATTTCGGAAAATACTACCTTGGAGGTCCTAGTCCCCAACTTAGCCCCTAAGTCCCTGAAATCGTTTAGGACTCTCCGTCTTCCTCTGCCTATGTCATTGGTACCCACGTGTACCATGACAGCTGGGTCTTCCCCAGCCCCACCCAATAATCTGTCCACCCGATCCGCGATGTGCCGAACCCGAGCGCCCGGCAAACAACAGACTGTTCGGCACACTGTCTTTGTCACAGATTACACTGTCTGTCCTTCTAATAATTGAGTCCCCTACCACCAGCACCTGTCTTTCCTTTCCCTTTCTCCCAGCCTCACTGGAGGAGTTCTTCCCCTGGCAGCTAGGGGCGTCACTCTGCTCCAGCAATGCTGGTCCCTGACTGGTTTCCCCAACATCACACAACGGGGCGTATCTATTGGGGTGCTCCAGTCCAGGATCAGCCTCCTTGCCTTTTTGCTCTCTACCCTTCCTAACTGTCACATGTCTACTCTGCTCTGATGCCTGCACCTCCAATACTCCGCCCACCTCTGTGCAGACCCCTGCCTGCACCTGACTGGTACGATCCTGGCTCTCCTCCGGTATGGACATTCGTCTCAGTGTTGCCAGCTGCTTCCCTAGATTCAGGACCTGAGCTTCCAGGGAAGCAACGTGCTTACATTTTGCGCATTTGTATTCGCCCTCGATCACATGTCTGAGGAACGCATACATATTACAAGATGTACACCGAGTCGCATCTCCACACCCGCCGGGCATTGTACCTACTAATCTAATCTAATGGGGATTCAGTGATTTAAGACTATCCTATGTGGCTATTTCCTGACTTCCTAACTCTACCTTCTCACCCTCTGGTACTCCGCTTCACTCACTTGACACTCAGTTGCACAACACTCACAATCTCACAGCCCGGTCAGTCGCACGACACTCCCAGCCGCACCACCCGGTCAGTCGCACCACACTCCTGTCGCACTCACTCACAGTCTCACAGCCCGGTTCAGTCGCACCACCCTCACAATCGCACAGCCGGTCAGTCGCACCACACTACCAGTCGCTAGGACACTCACCAGTCGCTAGGACACTCACCAGTCGCAAGGACACTCACCAGTCGCAAAGATACTCACCAGTCGCAAAGATACTCACCAGTCGCAAGGAAACTTCACCAGTCGCAGGGACACTCACCAGTCGCAAGGACACTCACCAGTCGCAAGGACACTCACCAGTCGCAAGGACACTCACCAGTCGCAGGGACACTCACCAGTCGCAGGGACACTCACCAGTCGCTAGGACACTCACCAGTCCCAAAGATACTCACCAGTCGCAAAGATACTCACCAGTCACAAGGAAACTTCACCAGTCACAAGGAAACTTCACCAGTCGCAGGGACACTCACCAGTCGCAAGGAAACTCACCAGTCGCAAGGACACTCACCAGTCGCAAGGACACTCACCAGTCGCAGGGACACTCACCAGTCGCAGGGACACTCACCAGTCGCTAGGACACTCACCAGTCCCAAAGATACTCACCAGTCGCAAAGATACTCACCAGTCACAAGGAAACTTCACCAGTCGCAGGGACACTCACCAGTCGCAGGGACACTCACCAGTCGCAGGGACACTCACCAGTCGCAAAGATACTCACCAGTCGCAAGGAAACTTCACCAGTCGCAGGGACACTCACCAGTCGCAGGGACACTCACTAGTCGCAGGGACACTCACTAGTCGCAGGGACACTCACCAGTCGCAGGGACACTCACCAGTCGCAAGGACACCCACCAGTCGCAGTGATACTCACCAGTGGTAAGATGCTCACCAGTCGCTAGATACTCACTAGTGGTAAGATGCTCACCAGTCGCTAGATACTCACCAGTCGCGAGATGCTCACCAGTCGCTAGATACTCACCAGTCGCAAGGACACTCCCAGTCGCAAGGACACTCCCAGTCGCAAGGATACTCACCAGTTACTTGCTGAGCCTCAGTGATCAACCTCAGTCACCAGTCCTGTATGTGTGTGTTCCTTTAAGCCTGACACTTGCTTAGGCTCCTGTCTCCCTCCTCTGTCACTTGCCGATCAGTCTCCCCTCAGCTCCTCTCCCTGGCAATGGCCAGGTCAGGAATTGTGTGTCTCCTCTGCCCCCCCTGTCCTCTCTCTGTCTGCTGCCCGCCCTTGCAGGGGGGGGGGGTGGGTTACCTCACCGCTCGCTGCCCGCACACCACGCTCTTACCTCTGGGGGGGGGGGGTCTCGCCGCCGCTCTTCTCAGGAGGGAGGGGGTCACGCACCGCTCACCGCCGCTCTTCTCGGGGGGGGGGGTCTCGCACCGCTCGCCGCCGCTCTTCTCAGGGGGGGGGGTTCGCACCGCTCGGCGCCGCTCTCTTTAGAAGGGGGGGGTGTTCACACACACACACTCGCTCCTTTGGTCAAACACACACACGCGCTCCTCACACACGTCAGCCTCTGCTCCCCGCCTTGTCAGCCTCTGCTCCCGCGCTGCTCAAGTCCGCAGCACAGCACCACCTGTCGGCCAACAGTGACTGCCCTCATAGCACAGCACAGCACTCAATATTTGATAGTCATTTCTTTTGCATGTGTGCGCTATTCTTTTTTAATATACATGTCGCTTGTTTCATAGCTGCACCGGCTTTAGATATACATGTTCAGGGTTTGCTCCCCCAATTTTTTGCTTGTTTATACATGCCCCCAATGCAGTGACCAGCATACATGCCCCCAATGCAGAGATCAGCGTGCGTGCCCCCAATGTAGTGACCAGTATACATGCCCCCAATGTAGTGACCAGCGTGCGTGCCCCCAATGTAGTGACCAGCGTGCGTGCCCCCAATGTAGTGACCAGCGTGCGTGCCCCCAATGTAGTGACCAGCGTGCGTGCCCCCAATGTAGTGACCAGCATACATGCCCCCAATGTAGTGATCAGCGTGCGTGCCCCCAATGCAGAGATCAGCGTGCGTGCCCCCAATGTAGTGACCAGCGTGCGTGCCCCCAATGTAGTGACCAGCGTGCGTGCCCCCAATGTAGTGACCAGCATACATTCTCCCTTACTTACCTAGAGCAGCAGTGGCGGCGGGCGGCTTCTCCTCAGTCCCGGTGACCGGCGGCACGTCTCCTCCAGTCCTTCCACTCCTGCCTCCTCCGCCAATGGCATGGGGTTTGCCTTGCGGCCAATCAGGAAGTGTGTATCAGACACGCTTCCTGATTGGCCAGGAGGAGGATCGGTGTGACAATAGCGAATTTTCATTCGCTATTGTCACACAATGGGTGAGCTCGGGACGCACTGCTCAGCGCCCCGGATCCACCCTTTGCATCGTCCTATTAGAGCCTCTGGCTCTAATCAGGTGATGCCAAAAAAAATCCCCATTGAACTCCATGCGTCCGGTGCCCCTGCATGCAGATTAGGGGGCTGGACGCATGGATGGGGGGCGGCGCCTCTGCGCCCTAAGTACACCGGCCGCCACTGGTTATATGGTATGGGTTTAAGACCGGATACGCTGTGCACCAGGTGCAGCAGGGATAGTGGTGATTTGATTCATCTCCTGTGGCGTTGCCCGAAGCTCCACAGGTATTGGACGTCAGTGGTTCAAACCATTGATAGGGCCTACCTACTGTCGATACCAATTGACTCAAAGCCCTGTCTACTTAGCATGGTGGAGGAATTCACTCAAGATGTTAATATCGGAGTAGCAGTTTCTAGGACACTATTCCAGGCTCGGAAACTCATTTTACAACATTGGACTTCTCCGACACCGGAGACGTGGGTGCACAATATGGGAGCCACTCTGAGATGTGAACGTCTGATTTACCAGCACAGGGGAGTCCCGCATAGATATGATAGGATTTGGGGAGGGTGGCTGGCGGTTCCGGGTTTGGCTCCTGCCGATTTGGTCCCCGACAGGTTGTTACAATAATTTTCCTGAAAGTGTCTGTGCAAGTGTCAATATGCACAATTAAATAAATAAAACCAACATATAAAAACAGGAATAAATTGATAAGATCAAGATATACAAAATAGATAATATATCCCAGTAATAAAAAGGTGCAATCAAGTGATATATATAAAAACGATTAAATTAATATTAGTATAAACAATATAAAGTGCCAAGTGACAGATAGTGCTAAATAGTGTGCAGGAAATAGAAAACAGTTGTACTGAGAAAAAGTACAGAAAAAATTGCAATAAATGCGATATTGTCTTCTCCCCTTTCTTTGTCCATGTCTACATCTGCAGATTCTCTTTAACTCTCTTACTCTCCTTTCTTCTCTCTTTTATGCTCCTCCTGTGACTCATCCTTGGTATTAGGGTGTGGATGGAACTCCTTCCCTTCGCTCCTAACTTCTTAGTGGGTCAGGGGTATATTGGAGGCCGTCCCTGGGGGGTCCCGGGTGTCACCGAAGAAAAACAGGATCTTAACCACTTTACCACTAGAGCATTTTGCTGTCTTACGTCTGGGCCACTTTTTGCGATTCGGCGCTGTGCGACTTTAACTGACAATTGCGCGGTCGTGCGACGCCGTACCCAAACGAAATTGACGTCCTTTTTTTCCCACAAACAGAGCTTTCTTTTGGTGGTATTTGATCACCTGTGCGATTTTTTACTTTTTGCGCTATAAACAAAAAAAGAGCGTTTATTTTGAAAAAATAACAATATTTTTAACATTTTTTTGTATGAAATTCCCCCCAAAAAAGATGTAAAAAACAATTTTTTTTTAAATTTTTGGCCAATTTGTTTTCTGCTACCTATGTTTGGTAAAAAAAATCGCAATAAGCATATTTTGATTGGTTTGCGCAAAAGTTATTGCGTTTACTAACAAAGGGAAAGATTTCTGTCATTTTTGGTGTTTTGTTTTTAACGAGTAATGGCGGCGATCTGCGATTTTTTTTTTGCGGGACTGCGACATTGCGGCGGACAGATCGGACCCTTGACTGACATTTTTGACACTTTTGGGGGTACCAGTGACATTACTACAGTAATCAGTGCTATAAATATGCACTGTTACTGTAAAAATGACACTGGCAGGGAAGGGGTTAATTTTATTGGAGAGGGAGGGGTTAATGTATGCCTGGTGCTTACTAACGTGTGTGGGGGGAGGTGACTGTGTGAGACAGGGACAGATCGGATGTCCAGCTATGCTGAACACTCCGATCTGTCACTCCCTGTCACTGAGGAGATCCGCCCGCTTGTGTTTACACAGGCGGGCGGATCTCCACACTAGATCCCCGACGATCGGGGCAGAGCAGCGGCGATCGCCGCTGCTCCTCCCCTGGCCCGACTCCCGCTGTGAATGAAAACAGCGGGAGCGCGCCTCCGGCGGCGCGCGAGCGCCGCCTACAGGGGAGGAGTCTGGCGACGTAGGTCTACGTCGTCAGACGGGATCGTGCCACTTTGCCGCAGTACTATTCCAGTACTCAGCGGTAAAGTGGTTAAGGTCCTCTCCAATAGGCAGGGGTCGGCAAGGTGTCCGCACACGGACACTGGTGTCCGTGAGCAGTCCTTGCCGGGTCCGTCACGCCGCCACTGACTTTTTTCACTGGAGTCTCACTGCAGGCTCTGCGACTCCCTGAAATATCAGTTACCGACATTCTTTCACTGAAAAAATCCAGCCTATAGCTGCTCCGCCTCTCCACTGCCTCCTCAGCCAATGGGAATACAGTGTACACGCCCCCTTCCCCAGCGCGCCTTGTTTAACATCAGAGCAGGAGGTGTGGACTGCTGGAGAAGAGAGGAGAGAAATGTACACAGCCTGCAGCCTCATAGAAGAAGGTGAGCTGGGGCAGATAAACGATATGTATTCCTGCTGAGGAGGGGGAAGGGGAAGGGGAGAGGCTGTGTTTTCTCTAGCAGGACTCTTCCTGTCTCTGAGGCTGAATTTCCTGTGTGAGGAGCAGTGCACTGCTTCTAGAGGGAGGATATCCTCTAAACTTCTCCCCCAATCTCTGCTACACCTCCCTACTCATTACCTGCCCACCTCCTCCTCTCCTGTATTGCCAGATCCAATGTCTGTGAGCTGCTGGAGCACTACAAGTACCAGCATGCCAGGAAATTGGGGCAGCAACAGTGTGTTCAATCAAGCGGATATTCTGATGGAAAGTGCTGGTGTGTGTGTGTGTGTGTGTATGTATGTATATTGTGTGCGTGTGTATATACAGTGTATGTATGTATATATTGTGTGTATATACTGTGTATGTGTGCGTGTGTATATACAGTGTATGTATGTATACTGTGTGTGTGTGTATACTGTGTGCGTGTGTATGTATGTATATTGGGTGTGTATATACTGTGAATGTGTGCGTGTGTATATACAGTGTATGTATGTATACTGTGTGTGTGTGTATACTGTGTGCCTATGTATGTATGTATGTATGTATATTGTGTGTGTATATACTGTGTATGTGTGCGTGTGTGTATATACAGTGTATGTATGTATGTATACTGTGTGTGTATGTATGTATGTATATTGTGTGTGTATATACTGTGTGCGTGTGTATATACAGTGTATGTATGTATACTGTGTGTGTGTGTGTCTGGAAAACTCTAGGGGGGATCTATAATGGGAGGGGAACCCTGGCCTGCTCTAAGTGGGATCTATAATAGGAGGGGGAGCCTGGCCTGCTCTAAGGGGGATCTATATGGGAGGGGGACCCTGCCTGGCCTGGCCTGCTCTAAGGGGGATCTATATGGGAGGGGGGCCCTGCCTGGCCTGGCCTGGCCTGCTCTAAGGGGGATCTATATGGGAGGGGGACCCTGCCTGGCCTGGCCTGCTCTAAGGGGGATCTATATGGGGACTGTCACCCTGGCCTACTCTAAGGATGATCTATGAGGGACCTCCCTGCCCTTGCCTGCGCTAAAGGGAGATCTATGGGGGACGGTGGACCTGCCTGCTCTAAAGGGGATCTATACATATGGGGGACCCTCACCCTGGTCTGGCCTGCTCTAAAGGGGATCTATGGGGGACCTGCCTGTGCTAAAGGGGGATCTATGGGGGACCTATCTGCCCTTTCTTGCTATAAAGGGGGATCTATAGGGGGGACCTTCACCATGGCCTGGCCTGCTCTAAAGGGGATATATGGGGATAGGGGATCTATGGGGGACCTGCCTGCCCTTGACCGGCTCTAAAGGGGAATCTATATGGGGAACCCTCACCCTGGCTTTGCCTGCTCAAAAGAGGTATCTATGGGGGATCTGCCTGCGCTAAAGAGGGATCTATGGGGGACCTGCCCTGGCCAAAAAATATAAAGTAAGAATTTTGAAAATCTTTTAAACCGTTTATAACAGTATACCACAAGTAGTCTTTATATAAATGTTATTTTAAACATATTTGTACTTGTAGAACTAGGCCAGAGAGTAGACAGAATGTTTTTTGATGGTTTTAATTTGAAATGTACCTCTGTGTCCTTCACTAAGGTCTGTACTTCGGAAAATGTCCGCCACAGCCTTGGTCCGTGCCTATCCCTGCCAATAGGGATGGTAGTATATACGAAGTTCATGGATAAAGGCTGGCCACTCAGCAGTAGAATATACAGGGCAAAAGAAAAGGCTCGATAGTGTGATACCGTAAGACTATTTTATTGAATTAATAGATAAAAGCTCACAATGTGACAGGGAATAACAAACGAGGAAATAGCGTCCTGGAACGCACTGCGTTCCACCAGTATGTTGGAACCGGAAGTGATGCAACGAACGGCGCTGTACTGACGTCCTCTCCAGCGTAGCATCACTTCCTGTTGTGCCCTATTTGTATACAGTGGTTACCAGGCAACGGCAAGCGCCAGTGGTCAAACAGCTAGCTGATCGGCAAAAGTAAAGGCTCCAGAAGTATGGTGGAGAATAAATATAACTTTGTAAATGCCATTAATGCTTAATACGCTGTGATCCGAAGGCGAAATCTAGTATTTTTAAAACTTTTGCCGATATAAATATATATATATAAAAAGCAATTTTAAAAGGTGTATATATAAGCCGTGCCTTAAACGAGTTATAAACCACCGTAGACATATACAGGGGAATATATGTTAAAATTTGCAATTTATTAACCACTATAGATTAAACCAATGGTAAATATTACATGTAAATAATATAATAGATCCTATATTGCATATACATAATATAATAGATGCTATATTAAAATAAAATGTGTGGTAAAGGAGGGCATCTAGTGAACAAAATATGTATTACCAAAATGAAGGATAAAAAAGTGTCTAGTGTGTATAGGAGAGGGAATAGGGCGAGATATAGTATGTGGTTTAGTATATTGATAAAACAGGTATGAGAATAACAAGTTGAGTATTAAATGATGTATGTGTGAAATAGGTTACATTAAATAATAGAGCCTACACATAGGAACTCTTACCCATTGAACAATAACTTATTAATATAGGTAGGTAATAATAATGGCTAAATTATTAAAATTAGTATTTAAAGGCATATGTGCAAGAGACAAAAAATCACAATAAAATGTTGTAAATAGGTAGACGTATGATGCTGGCTAAAACTAGTTAATATTGAAAGACATATTATAACCTATTAAGAAAAAATGAATTATATGTATTAAAATATTAAGGGATGGTAAAAAGGGCTGTAGATAAAAACTTGTATTAGGCTAATTTGAAATTCTATAAAACTATAATTTAAATGAAGTGATATATTAAAAGAGGCTATATGTTCAGTTAGGGGAGGGTATAAATGATGGCTAAAAATTAGAGATAAAACAATTAAGGTCAATATCTAGGTTTAACCCTCTCGGCTGTAGTGTATTTAGTCGGTATATCCAGGTCGTTTCATTTTTCGAAATTTTAATTCTCTTATTTTCACCCCTCCAATGACCTGAGATGGAATCTATTCCTATAAAGGTAAGTCCTGTTGGACTTACCTTTGTGTTTCCGCAAAGTGTCTGGATAAGCTGTGTTTGGGGAACCCTTTTCTAATGTTTTTGATGTGTTCCCTGATTCGTACAAATAAGGGCCTAGTAGTCCTGCCGACATATTGGAGTCGGCAGGGGCACTCTATGATATAAGTCACGTGTGTAATTTGGCACGTAATTAACTTATTAATAAGGAATTCCTCCCCACTCCATCTGGACTTAAAATTCAGTGTTTTCTTGGGTTGGTTTCTGACCGTCTTGCATGGTAGGCATCTGTTGCATCTAATGAAGCCTTTAAGGTCAGGAAACATCTTGACTGGTTTTGGGGGGTCTATAGCATTATGCACTATTTGATTTCGTAGTGTAGGGGCCTTTCTATAGATGAATTTGGGTTGCCTTGGTAATATCTTCGATAGGGTTTTATCTGACCTCAAAATAGGCCAATACTTCTTCACGATCTTTTCTGTCTGCCTAAAACCTTTATGAAATCCTGTTACAAAGGCAAGATTTTTGGATTTATGGGATGGGGTCCTGTTTTTATATAAGAGATCTTTTCTATTCATATTCTGTACTTCATTTCTAGTTTTGATTAGTTTCTGTTTGCTGTATCCTTTCTCTTCAAATCTGACCATAAGTGTGTCTGTTTGTTGTATGTAATCCTCCAGGTCGTCGCAGTTTCTCCTAATTCTAACGAATTAGCTCTTTGGTATACTATCCTTCCAGATAAGGTGGTGACAGCTTTTTGTAAAAATATAACCGTTTCTATCGGTTGGTTTAAAATACGTTTTGCTCTTTAATCGTTGGTTCTCTTTAAAAATGAGTAGGTCTAGATAATTTATCTGGTTCAGGCTCCAATCACCAGTAAATTTTATCCCATAGGGGTTATCATTTAGTTTTAAAAAGAAATTATTAAAAGACTCTTCCGTACCCTCCCATAAAATGATGATATCATCAATATAGCGTCGGTAAAAAATTAATTCTGGATTACTCTGAGTGTAAATAGCCTCTTCTTCTAAAAGATCCATAAATAGGTTAGCCACGCTGGGTGCATAGCGGGCTCCCATTGCAACCCCTTTCTTTTGTAAATAATAGTCATGTTTATACCAGAAAAAATTACTGCTCATAGTGAGTTTTAATCCTTCTAAAATATACTTAATTTGTGCGTGTTTCAATTGGGTGTGCTCATGTAGAGCTTTCTCTACCGCTTTAAGGCCATCAGCTTGTCTGATACTCGTGTATAGGGAATTGGCGTCTATTGTGGCCAAAATGCAATTCTCTGGGATATGTAATCCTTTAAATGACCTAATTAGGTCTGTACTGTCCTTCAAGTAGGATTTTCCCATTCTTACCGCTGGTTGTAGATAGCCGTCTAAATACTCTCCGAGTCTGGAGAATAATGAATCCACCCCACTCACAATGGGTCTTCCTGGGGGTTTTACAGGGTCTTTCTGTATTTTTGGCAGATAGTAGAGGACTGGGATCTTGGTTGCTTCAGGTAATAAATATTGCGCTTCTTTCTTATCTAATATCCCTAATTCTTTGCCTTTATTAATATAATCCTTCAGTTTTTTCTTATACGCTTTGGTTGGATTACCCTTCAATTTCTCATACGTGCCTTCAACTTTTAATAAATTGCCCATTTCTTCTTCGTAATCGTTTTTTTTTTTTCAGGATAACCAATCCTCCTCCTTTATCCGCAGGGCGGATGACTATTCCCTTTCTTTTCTCCAATTCTTTTATAGCTTGTTTGATCTTGTTGTATTTTTTTGGTGGTGTTTTAATTTTCCGTAGGTCTTCTTCGACCATTTTCTTGAAAACTCCAATGCATTCACCACTGGGTACTTGCGGATTAAAAATGGACTGATTTCTAAGACCTGAATGGATAAAAGAAGGGTCTGGAGTGGTAGGTGTAGGTCCCTTGAGTTTAAAAAACTTTTTAATATTGAGTTTCCTTAAAAAATTTTCTAAGTTGATAAAAACGTCAAAGGGATCAATGTCCTTAGTAGGGGCACATTTAAGACCATAATCTAAAACCTGTAGCTCTTCTTCACTAAAAACAATGTCAGTAAGATTAAAAATGCCTTGACCTAAAACTCTTGCCTTCTTTTTCTTCCTACCTCCTCTCTTGCCTCGCGTACGTCTCCTTCGTCCCAGTATTGGTTCTGATGGGGGGGTCTCATATGTCCACCCTGTTGTGGTCCTCTCCATTGTCCTTGGTAGTCTCCTCCTCTGTATGTGGTAGGTCTCCTGTCTGAGGGATAGTCGTGGTTCCATCTGTTCTGTTGGCCCTGTGGGCCTCTCCATCCTGTTCTCCCTTGTGGTCTGTGCCAGCCTTGTTGCCTGTAGGGAGGGGGTCTCCTCTGTTGCCCCCCTCAAAAAAAATCCCTAGGTCTGTTATAATAGTTACTACCCCTATTATTTCTAATAGGTGTATAGGTATTCATCCTTGCTAAAGGGGAAAACCTGTTGTTTCTAGGAAGGTTGTATCTCTCTTGGTTAGGTGTATTGTACCTGTTAGAACGGTCCCTGGGTGGAGTGGCTGTTCTGCCTTGTGGCCTGGGTACTTCTCTTGATAATACATATCTGTTGTCTTGTGTGGATGCTTGGTTGTCCCCTATGTCTCTATTAGGTCTAAAAGTGAACACTGGTGGGGTCCTAGGGGCTGGAGTTGCTATAGACTCCTCATACTCTTCTTCATCCACGAAGTGTCTCTGGAATCAAAGGCATTTGGAGTGGCAGGGATCTCCATATCTTCCACTGTTGCTTGCCATTTGTAAACCTTTTGGTTCTTATAGTCGGTAACATCTCTGCTGTACTTCTTTTGTTTCTTTTGTTGTATGGCCGAATCGTATTTTGTAATGTAAGCTTGGAGTTCCTTCTCCTTATCTTTTTTTTACAAAAAGCTGTCCCACCCTATCTGGAAGGATAGTATACCAAAGAGCTAATTCGTTAGAATTAGGAGAAACTGCGACGACCTGGAGGATTACATACAACAAACAGACACACTTATGGTCAGATTTGAAGAGAAAGGATACAGCAAACAGAAACTAATCAAAAAGAGAAATGAAGTACAGAATATGAATAGAGAAGATCTCTTATATAAAAACAGGACCCCATCCCATAAATCCGAAAATCTTGCCTTTGTAACAGAATTTCATAAAGGTTTTAGGCAGACGGAAAAGATCGTGAAGAAGTATTGGCTTATTTTGAGGTCAGATAAAACCCTATCGAAGATATTATCAAGGCAACCCAAATTCATCTATAGAAAGGCCCCTACACTACGAAATCAAATAGTGCATAATGCTATAGACCCCCCAAAACCAGTCAAGATGTTTCCTGACCTTAAAGGCTTCATTAGATGCAACAGATGCCTACCATGCAAGACAGTCAGAAACCAACCCAAGAAAACACTGAATTTTAAGTCCAGATGGAGTGGGGAGGAATTCCGTATTAATAAGTTAATTACGTGCCAAGCTACACATGTGACTTATATCATAGAGTGCCCCTGCCGACTCCAATATGTCGGCAGGACTACTAGGCCCTTATTTGTACGAATCAGGGAACACATCAAAAACATTAGAAAAGGGTTCCCCAAACACAGCTTATCCAGACACTTTGCAGAAACACATAATAAAGACCCAACAGGACTTACCTTTATAGGAATAGATTCCATCTCAGGTCATTGGAGGGGTGAAAATAAGAGAATTAAAATTTCGAAAAATTAAACGGCCTGGATATATATCGACTAAATACACTACAGCGGAGAGGGTTAAACCTCGATATTGACCTTAATTGTTTTATCTCTAATTTTTAGCCATCATTTATACCCTCCCCTAACTGAACATATAGCCTCTTTTAATATATTACTTCATTTAAATTATAGTTTTATATAATTTCAAATTAGCCTAATACAGGTTTTTATCTACAGCCCTTTTTACCATACCTTAATATTTTAATATTTTTATACATATAATTCATTTTTTCTTAATAGGTTATAATATGTCCTTCAATATTAACTAGTTTTAGCCAGCATCATACGTCTACCTATTTACAACATTTTATTGTGATTTTTTGTCTCTTGCACATATGCCTTTAAATACTAATTTTAATAATTTAGTCATTATTATTACCTACCTATTTTAATAAGTTATTGTTCAATGGGTAAGAGTTCCTATGTGTAGGCTCTATTATTTAATGTAACCTATTTCACACATACATCATTTAATACTCAACTTGTTATTCTCATACCTGTTTTATCAATATACTAAACTACATACTATATCTCGCCCTATTCCCTCTCCTATACACACTAGACACTTTTTTATCCTTCATTTTGGTAATACATATTTTGTCCACTAGATGCCCTCCTTTACCACACATTTTATTTTAATATAGCATCTATTATATTATGTATATGCAATATAGAATCTATTATATTATGTACATGTAATATTTACCATTGGTTTAATCTATAGTTGTTAATAAATTGCAAATTTTAACATATATTCCCCTGTATATGTCTACGGTGGTTTATAACTCGTTTAAGGCACGGCTTATATATACACCTTTTAAAATTGCTTTTTATATATATATATTTATATCGGCACAAGTTTTAAAAATACTAGATTTCGCCTTCGGATCACAGCGTATTAAGCATTAATGGCATTTACAAAATTATATTTATTCTCCGCCATACTTCTGGAGCCTTTACTTTTGCCGATCAGCTAGCTGTTTGACCGCTGGCGCTTGCCGTTGCCTGGTAACCACTGTATACAAATAGGGGACAGCAGGAAGTGATGCTACGCTGCAGAGGACGTCAGATGACGAACCGCGTACAGCGCCGTTGCATCACTTTCGGTTCCGACATACTGGTGGAACGCAGTGCGTTCCGGGATGCTAATTTCCTCGTTTGTTATTCCCTGTCACATTGTAAGTACGCAGCTTTTACCTATTAATTCAATAAAATAGTCTTACGGTATCACACTATCGAGCCTTCTCTTTTGCCCTGTATATTCTACTGCTGAGTGGCCAGCCTTTATCCACGAACTTCGTATATACAACCATCCCTATTGGAGAGGACCTTAAGATCCTGTTTTTCTTCGGTGACACCCGGGACCCCCAGGGACGGCCTCCAATATCCCCCTGACCCACTAAGAAGTTAGGAGCGAAGGGAAGGAGTTCCATCTACACCCTAATACCCGCCCTATACCCCTGTGTGGGGTGGGTACATCTGGTTAGTAGGTTATTTACTAGTAGGATTCTCCTGCACCTCGCCAGTTGCCCACCACGGGGTCACCTGAATTCCTTTTTTCATCCATTCACTGATCCTTTTTTATCCATTCACCGATTTTTTCTGGATCTTTCTTTTGTACTCGGACTATTTCTGATCACTAATACTGGCTATTAGGACCTTATTAATTTTTAGCCACTCACTATATTATTTATTGCCTTTTTGCACATCATTGCACTTTATTCACGGATTTGTCATTATTTCTGGCCAATAGGACTATATATATATATATATATATATATATATATATATATATATATATATATATATATATATATATATATATATATATATATATATATATATATATATATATATAATATTTTTTTTTTTTTTCAGCCAGTTATTATATATTACTTATCGTTTTGCACAATATCGCATTCATTGCAATTTTTTCTGTACTTTTTCTCAGTACAACTGTTTTCTATTTTCTACTCACTATTTAGCACTATCTGTCACTTGGCACTTTATATTGTTTATACTAATATTAATTTAATCGTTTTTATATATATCACTTGATTGCACCTTTTTATTACTGGGATATACAGTGGGTACGGAAAGTATTCAGACCCCCTTAAATTTTTCACTCTTTGTTATATTGCAGCCATTTGCTAAAATCATTTAAGTTCATTCTTCTTCCTCATGAATGTACACATAGCACCCCATACTGACAGAAAAACACAGAATTGTTGACATTGTTGCAGATTTATTAAAAAAGAAAAACTGAAATATCACATGGTCCTAAGTATTCAGACCCTTTGCTGTGACACTCATATATTTAATATCAGGTGCTTTCCATTTCTTCTGATCATCCTTGAGATGGTTCTACACCTTCATTTGAGTCCAGCTGTGTTTGATTATACTGATTGGACTTGATTAGGAAAGCCACACACCTGTCTATATAAGACCTTCCAGATCACAATGCATGTCAGAGCAAATGAGAATCATGAGGTCAAAGGAACTGCCTGAAGAGCTCAGAGACAGAATTGTGGCAAGGCACAGATCTGGCCAAGGTTACAAAAAGATTTCTGCTGCACTTAGGGTTCCTAAGAGCACAGTGGCCTCCATAATCCTCAAATGGAAGACGTTTGGGACGACCAGAACCCTTCCTAGAGCTGGCCGTGCGGCCAAACTGAGCTATCAGGGGAGAAGAGCCTTGGTGAGAGAGGTAAAGAAGAACCCAAAGATCACTGTGGCTGAGCTCCAGAGATGCAGTCAGGAGATGGGAGAAAGTTGTAGAAAGTCAACCATCACTGCAGCCCTCCACCAGTCGGGGCTTTATGGCAGAGTGGCCCGACGGAAGCCTCTCCTCAGTGTAAGACACATGAAAGCCTGCATGGAGTTTGCTAAAAAACACCTGAAGGACTCTAAGATGGTGAGAAATAAGATGCTCTGGTCTGATGAGACCAAAATAGAACTTTTTGGCCTTAATTCTAAGCGGTATGTGTGGAGAAAACCAGGCACTGCTCATCACCTGTCCAATACAGTCCCAACAGTGAAGCATGGTGGTGGCAGCATCATGCTGTGGGGGTGTTTTTCAGCTGCAGGGACAGGACGACTGGTTGCAATCGAGGGAAAGATGAATGCGGCCAAGTACAGGGATATCCTGGACAAAAACCTTCTCCAGAGTGCTCTGGACCTCAGACTGGGCCGAAGGTTTACCTTCCAACAAGACAATGACCCTAAGCACACAGCTAAAATAACGAAGGAGTGGCTTCACAACAATTCCGTGACTGTTCTTGAATGGCCCAGCCAGAGCCCTGACTTAAACCCAATTGAGCATCTCTGGAGAGACCTAAAAATGTCTGTCCACCAACGTTTACCATCCAACCTGACAGAACTGGAGAGGATCTGCAAGGAGGAATGGCAGAGGATCCCCAAATCCAGGTGTGAAAGACTTGTTGCATCTTTCCCAAAAAGACTCCTGGCTGTATTAGATCAAAAGGGGGCTTCTACTAAATACTGAGCAAAGGGTCTGAATACTTAGGACCATGTGATATTTCAGTTTTTCTTTTTTAATAAATCTGCAACAATGTCAACAATTCTGTGTTTTTCTGTCAGTATGGGGTGCTATGTGTACATTCATGAGGAAGAAGAATGAACTTAAATGATTTTAGCAAATGGCTGCAATGTAACAAAGAGTGAAAAATTTAAGGGGGTCTGAATACTTTCCGTACCCACTGTATTATCTATTTTGTATATGTTGATCTTATCAATTTATTCCTGTTTTTATATGTTGGTTTTATTTATTTAATTGTGCATATTGACACTTGCACAGACACTTTCATTTATATCCACATATATTACGTTGTGATTTATACAACAATATTTCAGATAGGCAGCGCCAATTACCCATATTTCTAATCTTTTTTATACAGTCATTTGATTGTAGTTTAGGGTAGGCTGCAGCCTAATTACTTTTGATATATCCGTTAGATATCCATAGCGCGGAACTTACTTCTTTCTACAATAATTTTCCTGGTACGCTTCTTTTGACCCTTTTGGGGTGGTGGGTGGGAGTGCTTAGAATGTGTTTAATATGCTTTCCCTAATGTTTATTTGGTGCTGGACGATGTGTAGCTGTATGACATGATGCTGCATTGTAGTTGCCTTGGGATGGAACTTTTCGGGAAATGCATAAACTGTACATTGTATGTAACTTTTTTCTTTCAATAAACTTTGTTTATGATTTAAAAAAATAAAAAATAAAATAACAGTAAAGTTAGCCCACTTTTTATCTATAATGTGAAAGATAATGTTACGCCACGTAAATTGATACCTAACATAGTTACATAGTAATTGAGGTTGAATAAAGACAACAGTCCATCCAGTTCAACCTGTGCAGGGGTATGTGTCAGTGGCGTGATCATTTCCCATAACCCTGATTATTTTTGTGATCTGTGAGATGCACGTCCAAGAGTCTTTTAAAAGTAGCCATATTCCCTGCAGCTATCCAATTGTGGAAGAGAGTTCCACATCCTCACCGCGCTTTACAGTGAAGGACCCCTTACACAGCTTAAGGTTAAACTGCCTCTCCTCTAATCTAACATTGCTCCTGTCCTCCAAGGGGATAGAGTCGAGTAGGGGGCCATCTTGCCCATCTGTACACGGGATCGGATCATTTCTGCCGCTGCTGATCTTTCCAGTAAGCGACTGAAATGACCGGAAAGCGGCAGGAGGTGGGTGGCACCTCTCCCGCCTTCCATAAAAGTGATTCCATAGTGAATCTGCCGCTGGAACCACTTTTATGCTAAAGCGGACCGCCTGCCATTTAAAAATATACTGAGGGTATGGCAGGTATCTGCTGCCATAACCCCAGGTATTTAACGTCAAAATAGCGACCTAAATACACATTATAGACGTTCTAATATAGAAAAAATGCAATAAAAGGAACATTTGCAGCAAATGTCACATGGTATGCATTTCAATGATTTGTTTGCTACATTTACCTTTGGGTATTCTCAACTCCCTGTGTTCATTCTTCCCTTGCCTGCATTAACCCTATGTGTCTCTCTACAGGTGATTGTATCCCGTGTAGCACGAGTATGTAAGAATGACATGGGAGGATCACAAAGAATTCTAGAAAAACAATTTACATCCTTCCTGAAAGCGCGTCTCAACTGTTCTGTTCCTGGAGACTCTCACTTTTATTTCAATGTTATCCAGTCATCAAGTGAAATTCTTGCCTTTGGTGGAAAGCACGTGCTAATTGCCCTCTTCTCTACCCCAACCAACAGGTATAGTTTTTATAGTGCAATAAAAAAATTCCAGCTGCATATAAATACACTGCTCAAAAAAATTAAAGGAACGCTTTTTATTCAGACTATAGCATCAAGTCAATAAAAACTCCTGGGATATTCATCTGGTCAGTTAAGTGGCACTGGGGGTTGTTAATCACTTTCAGCTGCTTTTGAAATTATGATGGCCACTGACATTTTCTTCCCCAGTCATCTTTTCTGACTTTTCACTAGTTTTTTATATTTGGCTAAGGTCATTGTCACTACTGGTAACAAGAGGCAATACCTGGACCCTATAGAGGTTGCACAGGTAGTCCAATTCATCCAGGATGGCACATCAATACGTACCATTGCCTGAAGGTTTGCTGAGTCTCCCAGCACAGTCTCAACAGCATGGAGAAGATTCCAAAAGACAGGCAGTTACTCTAGGAGAGCTAGACTGGGTCATAGAAAGTCCATAACCTATCAGCAGGACTGGTATCTGCTCCTTTGTGCAAGAAGGAACAGGTTGAGCACTGCCAGAGCCATACTAAATGACCTCCAGCAAGCCACTGGTGTGAATGTCTCTGACCAAACAATCAGAAACAGCCTTCATGAGGGTGGCCTGAGGGCCCAACGTCCTCTAGTGGGCCCTGTGCTCACTGCCCGAGAATGATTGGTATTTGCCATTGAACACCAGAATTGGCAGGTCTGCCACTGGCGCCTTGTGCTTTTCACAGATGAGAGCAGGTTCACCCTGACCACATGTGACAGATGTGAAAGGGTCTGGAGAAGCCTTGGAGAATGTTATGCTGCCTGTAACATTGTTCAGCATGACTGGTTTGGTGGGTCAGGGATGGTCTGGGGAGGCAAATCCATGGAGGGACACCCAGAACTCTACAGGCTAGACAATGGCATCCTCACTGCCATTAGGTACTGGGATGAAATCCTTGGACCCATTGTCAGACCCTACACTGGTGCAGTGGGTTCTGGGTTCCTCCTGGAGCACGACAATGCAATGTAGCGAGAGTATGCAGCCAGTTCCTGGAGGATGAAGGAATTGATATCTTTGAATGGCCCCCACATTCACCTGGCCTAAATCCAATAGAACACCTCTGGGACATTATGTTTCGGTCGATCCGACGCCGCCAGGTTGCACCTCAGTCTGTTCAGGAGCTCAGCGATGCCCTGGTCCAGATCTGGGAGGAAATACCCCAGGACAGTATCCGTCGTCTCATTGACATTGTCAGGCATGCATACAAGCACATGGAGGCCATACAAACTACTGAGTATTATTTTGAGTTGCTGTGCTGCAAGTCCTCTGTAGGTTGATCATTTTCATTTCCATCAAACGATGTGGCATCCTTTCATTCCTTACACATTACCCAGTATATATCAGTATAGATATCCAGCATGATATTTTTCCCAGTTGAGATCTTATGTGTTTTCAAAGTGTTCCTTTAATTTTTTTTTGAGCAGTGTATAAATGCATAAAAACATAGAAATACCTATATATTGTGTATATAAAGCTATTTTATAGCTTTGAAAGTTACCCAGATAGCAAGCAATTGTGCTGCAAGTTTAAAAATGACTTGCTAAGCTATTGCTAGACTTGTCAGACTTCACAAATATGTTGCACAATTGCATTGCTCCAGAATAACTTTCTTTGAAAACATTCTGCAAACCTGCTGCAAGTTTTGGTTATGTTGTGCAATAGTCATCCCACCAGAGGGGTCACTGTGGCTGAATTTTCGTGCTGCAGACACTGTAGACTGGCTAGGGACTTGTCACACAAATTAGATACAAATCGGAAAAGTGTCAACTAGAACTTATGCTTCAAGTGCTCTGCAAGTGTACAACTTGCCAGTGGAAATGCGCGGCGAGTTAACAGAATTACAATTCAACACTGCCATAAATTTGTGGCAAGTTATCCTTGCCACCTTTGTAAACAGTAGAAGTTTGTAAAGATTCTCATCCAGATTATTGCATATATCTTAGTAGTTAGCCATATTCAACTGGACTTGTTCTGTAATGTTAAAGATGTTTCATAGCTTCTCCAAGCAACTGAACCTAAAGCGGAGCTCCACCCAAAAGGGGATGGTCCACCTTAAGGCCTCCTCCCTCGCTCCTGTTTGTGAAATGGAGCTTTTGGGGGGGGGGGGTATCCAATTTTGACAACTACCCGCCGCTCCCACTTCCGCTGATCGACTAGGCAATTGGAAGCGGAAGTTCTCCTTCCCCCCCTATCTCCCTCCCACAGTCTTCTGGGACATGGTAGGAAGACTGCAGGACCATTCACAGTTCGCAGTGCCGCTGGCGCATGCACAGTGGGCACCCGGTTGTGAAGCCACAAGCTGTTACAGCCGGGTGCCCACAGTAAAGATGCTGGCGCTGGGGAAAGAGGACACAGGGTGAAAACGGTTGTCCCTATCACGGCATTGGATTGTGGGACAGGTCTGTTTATTAAAAGCCAGTTTTTGTAGCTGCTGACTTCTAATTTTTCCATAGGAGACGGAAGCTTCTCTTTAAGAAGTGTCTTGCACAAAATACAAAACATCTTCATTAACCACTTAACCCCCGAAAGATTTTACCCCCTTCCTGACCAGGAGTTTTTTTGCGATTTTTTTTTTTTTTTTTTTTTTTTTTTTTTTTTTTTTTTTTTTTTTTACTGCGTGACTTTTTTTTTTTTATATTTCTTTATTAAAGTTTTGCAAATACAAAGGTAAAAATGTAATACAAATCATTTCCTTTTTCACATGAAGTAAACATTTTATCCCCTCTAGGACTCCTCCACCCCCACCCCCCCACCCTAATCCCCCTACCCCATTTCCTTCTCTATCTTATATCTAACGACCATTTTAACTTTCTTTAAACTTTTGCCATGTATCCCAGATTTCAATCCTGTTCTCGTATTGTTCTTCTCCCCATACTTTTAAATATTCCAACTTTCTAGTTTTTGCTACACGCTTAAGCCATTCTTTATGTGATGGAGGTTCTATCTCATTCCAATTTTTGGGGATTAAGCTTTTTGCTGCATTTAAGAGATGTGGAATCAATGATTTTTTATATTGTTTTATTGATAGTTGAGTCCCATGGAATAGGCAGACCCAGGGATCTTCCATTATTTCTATATTAGTAATTTTTTTAATTGTTGCTAATATATCCTGCCAATATTTTCTAATTTTTGGGCATTTCCACCAGATGTGAGTCATTGTGCCGATTTCTTGACAGCCCCTCCAGCAATTTTTTGAACTCTCCCCTTGGTAATTCCCAACTTTGTCTGGTGTGTTATACCATCGGGAGACCAGTTTATAATTAGTTTCTGCCGTACTCATGTCTATGGCGGAGCTGTGAATCAGTTTCAGACTTTTTTCCCATTGGAACCCTTGGCTATGTGCACCCAGTTCTTTTTCCCACTTTTCTGCGAATGGAGGTATCGCCAGCCTCTCCCCCTCATTAAGAATTTTATATATGTTAGAGACGTTGTTACGCATTTTCTCCGATATACATATCTGCTCCATCGGCAATAATTCTTTTATCCCTCTAATCGGCTGAGGAAGGGAGTCCACGAAGTGTTTTAGCTGGCGGTATCTCCATTCGGTGAGGTTCCAGTCTCCCCTCTTTTTCAAATCTATAAACGTAATTATTTTTCCCTGTGTCATAATATCCTTTAACCTTACGTCCCCTTCTCCCATCCATTTTCCATAATCCTTTCCCTCCCCTGGTGAGAAATATTTTGTGTCTTTCAGTGATATTAGTGGTGAGTTGTATTTCCATTTTTGACTAGTGTTTATTGTGTCCCATATTTTCAGTGCCTGTCGTGTGATTATGTGTGTATTGTTGCTTAGCTTTCTATATTTAGGTGGGATCCAAATCATTTTACCTAAATCTGTGTCACTCATTATGTTTTCCATTTTCACCCATTTTTTTCCACTTTCTTTTTTTCCCCATTCCAACACCCGTGTAAGGATTGATGCCTGGTAATATTTTTTAAGATCCGGTAGTGCTAAACCCCCTTCTTCTTTACTTTTACTCAGTGTTGTGTACTTTATTCTTGGTTTTTTTTTTTTCCATACAAACTTAGTTATTAGTGCTTTTAATGTTTTGAAAAATGCCTGAGGAATCTGTATTGGTAACATCTGGAATTTGTATGTTATTTTGGGAAGGATTACCATCTTTATAATGTTAACTCTTCCTATCCATGATATAGCTCTCAATATTAAACTATTTATTTCTGTTTTAATTTCATTTAGTAAGGGCAAGAAATTTATTTTATATAGCTTTTCTGGGTGGGGGGTTAGTTTAACTCCTAGATATTTTAATTCACCTTTTCTCCACAGAAAAGGGAATTCTTTTTCCATCCTATTCCTTTCCTGTTTGTCCATCTTTATGCTTAATATCTCTGATTTTGTTTGGTTGATTTTGAAATTAGAGAGTTCTCCATAGTCTTTCAAGTTCTTTATTAAATTTGGCAAGGTTATTCTGGGGTTGGAGACGTAGAACAGGAGGTCGTCTGCAAAAGCCGCGACCTTATGTTCCACCTCTCCCACTTTTATCCCTTTGATATCAGTACATCCTCTTATAGTGGCTAATAATGGTTCCACTGAGATCACGAACAGCATTGGAGACAGAGGACATCCCTGTCTCGTTCCGTTGTGCATCTCAAAGGAATCCGATAGTATCCCGTTTACTTTTATTCTTGCAGAGGGTTGATTATATAAAATCTTTATCCATGCCATCATCCTCGGTCCCAATCCTAATCCCTCTAATGTTCTCATTAAGAACTCCCAATTGACCCGATCGAATGCTTTCTCAGCATCGATCGACAGGATCATATTTGGGATCTTGCTTTTAAGCATTTGTTTTGTCAGGAGAATTGTTCTGATGCTGTTGTCCTTGCCTTGTCTTCCGGGTATAAAGCCTGCCTGGTCACTGTGAATCCATTCATTCATTAGGCTTTTCATTCTTGTAGCTAATATTTTTGTAAATAATTTGGTATCTACGTTTAGAAGAGATATCGGTCTATAACTGGAACATAGTGTTTGGTCTTTATCTTCTTTTAAAATGACTGTAATAGATGCTAGGAGGGCTTCCTTACTCATATTAAATTTAGTCCCTAAACCATTCATATACTTTTCGAGCCTTGGGACAAGTAGATCTTTAAATTGTTTATAGTACCCGATGGTGTATCCATCTGGTCCAGGACTTTTACCCGTGGGCGTTTCTTTTATTGCTCTGAGTATCTCCTCATTTGTAATTGGTGCCTCTAATGATTTTAGTTTTTCCTCATCTATTTTTTTCATTTTTGCATTTTCTAGATATATTTTAATCTTCTCTTCTCTATTCCCTCTATCGTCTTGCTTCCCTTCTCCTTTTACCGCATAGAGGTTACTATAGTATTTTTGAAACTCCCGCGCTATTTCAGTAACTGAGTGGACTAATTCCCCCTCTTTATTTTTGATCTTATCAATATAGTTTCTTGCTTTTTTTTTCCTAGTAATTCTTGCCAAATTTTTTCCAATTTTATTTCCCTCCATATATTTCTCTCTGGTCACCCTATTAAAGTCTTGTCTAATTTCCTGTTCTAGTAGTTCTTTTAATTCTTCTTTTTTACCCTCCAATTGGGTATTGGACTCCTCTTTGTTTTTTATTGTTTTTTTTTGTTTTTGTTCCAGATCATATACCTCTCTCATCAGTCTATCTTTATTTTGAGTTCTTTCTCTCTTCCTTTGCACTCCCTTAGCTATAAGTATCCCCCGCATATAGGCTTTTTGCGCCTCCCATATAATGTTCTTAGGAGTCTCATCTATATCATTATTATGGAAGTAGAATTCCAATTCTTTCTCAATTTCTTTCCCCCACATTTTGTCCTTAATTATGTCTTCATTGATTCTCCATACATTCATTTTGGGTTGTTTTTTGCCCATTCTTATTTTTAGTGTAATGGGGGAGTGATCTGACCATGTTCTGATCCCAACCTTCGCCTCTATTACTTTATCAATCCATCTATGTTCCACCAAAAAGTAATCAATTCTTGAGTATGTCCCATGTATATTAGAATAATAAGTGTAGTCTCTTTCTTTTGGGTGTAGGATTCTCCATATATCTGCTAATTGGTTTTGAAATAATTTTTTCGTGATCTCTTTTTTCTGATGGATCGATATTCTTTGGTGCCTTGCTGTATTATCAATCTTTGGCTCTAAGCTCAGGTTAAGATCACCTGCCATGATCACTCCTCCTTTTCTAAAGTTAGTCAATTTCCCCAGGATTTTACCTAAAAAGGGTATTTGTCCCTCTTTTGGACTGTATAGGTTGGCTAGAGTAACATCTTCTTCGTTTAATTTTCCTTTCAGGAAGAGGAACCTTCCCTCCGGGTCCACCAGCCTTTCCTCCAGTATGAATCTTGTCCCTCTAGCAAAGCCAATTGCTACCCCCCTAGATTTTTTCTTGGATGAATCTGCGTAATACCATATTGGGTGTTTTTGGGAGTAGAATCTAATATTTGTATCATGTGTAATATGAGTCTCCTGTAAGAATATGACATCTGCATTCAGATAATTAATTTCTCTCATAATTCTCTGTCTCTTCACCGGTGAATTCATTCCCCGTATGTTATATGATATAATATTTACCTCATCCATCCCTTTGTCATGTTTTTCCTATTTTCCCGAGTTTTTGGTTCTATACCTTCACATCTGGATTTATGAGGCTGGTGTTCTCGAGAGTTCGGGCTCTCCTTCTTATATATGGGGTTATATTTTCTATATGAGCTAGGTATACATGGCATATTCAAACAATCTGTTTTTGTGTCGTCCTTTTCTTTTTCCCTATTTCTAAACCCCTCCCTTCCCTCTCCCACCCGCCCATTCCCCCCTCCTCCCTCCCCCCTCCCTCCTAGCCGTCTTCGCCTCCAAGGGTACCTAGTTTCTCCTTGCCTCCTAACTAGGTTAGTCGATTTATCTCTCCTCCCCTTCCATCGACATTTCCCCGGGGTTGAGCTCGGCTCGTGCTCGCCATCACTTCCTCTCCCCCCTATTTTGGGATTTGAGGATAAAATACACCCCAGTGCCCCCATGGGGCCGCCCTCTTGAAAACTCTTTTTTAATGCCCCTTATCCACCTCCCTACCTCCTATCCTCTCAAAGACCCCTCCTTCCTTCTCCCATTTTCCCCGTGACCTCCCCGTTACTCAGAACAGTTTTTAACTTTTCCCTTTGCTCTTCTTTTTCTTCTTAATCTCTTCTTGCCACTCGTTTTCGTCTTCTGAGTCCTCATCTAGGGACTCTTGAAGAGTCCAACCTGGAATCTCCATTACAGGAACTTTCAAGGTTTCACAAAAGGTCAAAGTCTCTTCTGGAAACCTAAGCAGGGCCGTTCTTCCATCTTTCCGTACTCCTAGGCCTGGCGGATGGCTCCAAAAATATTGTATATTTTGCTTCCTCAAAATATCTACCACTGGTTTCAAACCCGTTTTCTATTGATTGTATCCTGAGATAAATCCGGGAAAATCTGTATATCTGCATCTTCATATCTCATTATTGGTCTGTCTCTCATCTTCTCCCAGATTTTAGCTCTTACATCGTATTTATGAAATCTCGCTATTACATCTCTTGGTTTATCTTTTGGAGCGTTCTGAGGTTTTCGTATTCTGTGGACTCTTTCAAATTCTATTTTGTCAGCCATTTCCTTTCCTAGGAGGGGATTAAAGATGAATTCGAGCATTTCTTCTAGTTTTTCCTCTCTGCCCTTTTCCGGTAGGCCCCTAATCCGCAAGTTTTTCCTTCTGTTTCTATTTTCTTGGTCTTCCATCTTGTAAGCCATGTTCCTCTGTTCAAGCTGCGTTCTTTTCATTTGATCTTTTAATTTTTTTAACTTCTTCCCCTGGGAGTTCATTTTCGTTTCTATTTCTTCCACTCTGGCCAGAGTATGTCCTAAGTCCCTATATAGGTTAGCCATTTCCGATTTGATTGATTTTTCTAGATTTGTGAACATTTCTATCATTTCAGATTTTGTCGGTGGCTGATCTTTTCTCCTCTGTTCTTCTTCCTTTCCTGATACATAGTCTCCCATAATTTGTGTACTTTCCCTAGAAGAGTCCAAGGTCTCCTCTCCCGGCTGCTCCAAGTTTTTTGTACCTTTTGTCTTTGTTTTCCCCTCATTATTTTGTTTTGATTTTACAGCTGGTTGACAGTCCGCTGCTTCACTTTGTCCCTTCCCATCCTGAGTCATATACTTTCTGATGGTTCCGGGGCTAGCTGTTATTTTTGCGGGTTTCTCCGCCCCATCTTTTGTCTGTTTATTCTTAATTTTTGACATATTTCTACTTTTTAGGCTCCGTTTGAGGTCTAGAGCTGGGGGGCTAACGAGTTCAATATAGTTCGCCAACTGTCTACCTGACCAAGCAATGGTCAGATATAATATTTCAGGGGTGGGCCCGGCGTATATTTTAGGGGGTGTACTACTTTAAGATGGGAGAGTATAATTTTCCAGTATTTTCCAACTTCCAATAATCTCCAGTAGGGCTACCTCTGGCCTTTTTATCTATTTTTTTTTTTTTTTTTCCCCTTGAAAACACAAGTTGAATAGTGAATTTAATTTACTTTATTCTCATACAGACTTTCCCTCGTCCAGTTATAGAATGAAGTAAAGGCCAATGGGAGCCCCTGTAGGATACCGTTAGTCTTCTGCACCATATATATATATATAATATTTATCTCCAATGAAAAAAGGCCTTTTTTTTTTTTTTTGGGGGGTCCCAAGGGGTTCCTTCATGTAATTATCTTCTTTTCAGCGTACAGTTCGGAGAGACTTGGGGGGTTTAGGGGTTTTTTTTTTTTTTTTTTTTATCATTCCGTCCCTTTAAGCCAAATGCTCATTGAACATTTTCCAGCACGCTAGCGGAGTTCTTATTTCCAAGCCCTTCTCCCTCCTCCTGAGGGGGCCTTAATATACCCGGCGTATCCAGGGGTATCAGCAGTAATTCTATTGCAGTTCAAGATAGTCTGTCAGTATCTTATTTCACCCAGAGTATACCTTGGCACTTGTCCCAGTCTATAGATCTTATAACATATATCATGTATCATATATGAAAGGAAAGGAATTTGGGGGTTTTCACCCTCTCACCACTCCTCCAGGTCTCGATCTCGGCCTCATGTAGTGTGTGGTTTGTAGCTCCTTAACTGCGTGCTTTGTCGAGAATCTGGCTGCTTCTGCGTCCCCCTTCGAGCATTGATTCCCTCCTTACTCGAGTGCTGGGGGCCCTCTCTTTCCCCAGAGCCGTTTCCCGTTCTGGTGAGCTGTCCCCTCGATGGCGGACCGAGTGCGGGACCTCGTGAGGGGTCTCTCTGTGCCGGCTGGGCGCGGGCGGATGTTCGGGCGGACGGCTCGGACTTACTGCCTCCTCGCTGCTGCACCCTGGTGGTTATACGGGATCAACATCCCCGGAGCTGTCCTTCCGTCCCTCGGCTCGGAGGCTGCTCAACGGAGGCACCTGCTTCTCAGCAGGGATCGACCGAACCACCGGGTCCTTCGGCTGCGTTACTGGAGATCCGGTAGGGGGTATTTGGTCCGCTTTAGTTCTCCATGTGTGCGGGGTGGACTGAGGCGTTCAGTATCATGTCTCGGGCGGCTCCCAGGTCTGCACTAGCGTGCACTCAGCTCTGGCGCCATGTCCCGGCTCCTCCCCCTCCTCCTACGTTTCCACTTACTGCGTGACTTTAACGGACAATTGCGCGGTCGTGCGACGCTGTACCTAAAAGAATTTCACGTCCTTTTTTCCCCACAAACAGAGCTTTCTTTTGGTGGTATTCGATCACCTGTGCGATTTTTTTTGATCATGCGCTATAAACAAAAAAAGAGCGTAAATTTTGCAAAAATAACTTTTTCACATTTTTTTTATATGAAATTCCCCCCAAAAAAAATGTAAAAATCAAAATTTTTTAACATTTTCGGCCAATTTGTTTTATGCTACATATGTTTGGTAAAAAAAAAAAAATTGCAAAAAGCGTATTTTGATTGGTTTGCGCAAAAGTTATCGCGTTTACTAACAAAGGGAAAGATTTTTGTCATTTTTGGTGTTTTTTTTTTTTTTAAATGGTAATGGCGGCGATCTGTGTTTTTTTTTTTTGCAGGACTGCGACATTGCGGCAGATAGATCGTACCCTTGACTGACATTTTTGACACTTTTGGGGGTACAGTGACATTACTGCAGTAATCAGTGCTATACATATGCACTGTTACTGTAAAAATGACACTGGCAGGGAAGGGGTTAACTGTATTGGAGAGGGAAGGGTTAGGTGTGTCCTAGGGGCGTGTTTCTAACTGTGATGGGACATGTCTCCTATTGTAAAAACAGAGATCAACCGTTCTACATAGTAGAACCGTCTGATCTCCATTTTTACACAGGGGAGAATGACAGGCGGCTTGTTTACATAAGCCGCCCGCCTTTCTCCCGCTCTACCAACGATCGTAGTGTGACCGGCGGACATCGGGTCCGCCGGTCACACGCGCGGACTCCTCTGTGAACGAGCCAGGACGGGCGCGCGCTCGCCCGCTATTGGCTCAAAAGCCGGTCACAGGCTAGCGACGTAGATCTACGTCACTCTGCCTGGCCGGGGCTGGCTGCCGCAGTAAGTATACTGTGTGCAGTCGACAAGCGGTTAATATAGAACATGTTCAGTTAAATATAGCTGGCTACTACTAGATAAGTAGCAGGAGGAAAATGTAATTAGTAAGTTTGACTAATTTACATTTCATTCATTGTCTCCTCCATAGCGAACACTGAAATGACTGGTGTTGGCAAATCAGAGGAATGGTGAAACCTCTGGTGATGTGACACTGCTTGGGCCTAGAGAATGGGTGCTAGACCCCACCACTCTCCCTGGAAAGGCAGTCACATGCTCCATTATACCCAGATGTGCTGGTTTTTGTGAATGGCTTTGAAGAAGTGAGGAGCAGCACTAGATTTTGCACTCTCCAGTTTTAGTAAATCAACCCAACTGTCTCACTGTTCTCTGCACATTTCTGGTAAAGTAAGTATAAAGTGGTTGGGGGAGCTCTTTGCAAAGACAGTTGCCTTGCATAGGAAAGGTGATAATGACTCTTTAGATACTCTTACAGTATTATTACACTGCCGGGAGTGCAGCAATCAGTCATGTGCAACATAAGGCACATTTCCAAAATGGTTTTAGGAAGTTTAGATTCCTCCACTGACCAGGTTCCATAAACCATGGATATTCCGATGACTCCTTCCCATCCTGACAGACCGGCATCCATCGTAAGAATCTCGCAAGCCATTGAAAGAAATGACTTTTCAAACTCCAATGCCAAATTAGAAATCCACAAAGTCAGGGAGAGGCGTTGCAAGGGAAACAGAAGCATGGGATTGTCCAGAAAAAAAGTTTAGTTGTCCCACGTAGACCCTCATGCAAAAGTGTACTTAGGGGCAACATCTGGATAGTAATCAAGCTTTAGAGTGTATGGTCCTGATCTGTTAAATTTTTACACTTGGTAGTAGGTGACAGACTCCATACCACTGATTTTTGTACATACTCCTGTCTATGCTCCTTAGTTGCTGGTTGCTAAACCGTTTTAAACCTCTGGCCTACTGGGAAGTTTTACCCCCTTCTTGCCCAGGCCAATTTTCAGTTTTCAGCGCTGTCACACTTTTAGAGTATTTAATCACCACTGGCTTTTTCTTTTCTAAACAAATGAAAAAAGACAAAAAAAAAAAGCAAACTGGTAATTTTTTTTCCTTCACTGATGTGCCCTGAGGGAAAGCACTAATGGTCACTGAAAAGCGGCACTGATATGCACTAATAAGATGCACTGATGAGGTGGCACTGATTGGCAGCACTGATGGGCACTGTTGGGGTTGAGCTGATAATCAGGAGACTGATAAGGAATTAGTGCCCTCAGGAGTGTAGCTACAGGGGTTGGAATTGCGACCCAACCCCACTCTCCAGGGACCCATGCGGCTCCCCTGTACACCTAGATAGGAAATGCATGATGTGACTAGCGGTCCATGTGTCAGCTACTGGTGTGTCCAGAAGTGTCTGGACTGCCACAGAGAATATCAGGCGCAAATGCAGTGTAAAAGAACATCATTTATTTAAAAGATAAGTGAACAACATGAATGTAAACACACCTCCAAAATACCAAACTGAGAAAAACAAACCAGAAAACCAAACAAATAGTGATACACAATGAACAACTGCCTAAACCAATTGAGATGTCTACTATTGAGGAAAGGAGCAGGTGGTGGACCAGGAATAGGTCAATGCGAGAGTAGGCTTGGTGAGGGTAGGAGAAAAAGGTGTAGTCACGCTCGTTAACATGCAATGTGCCCCAGGCATCTACCAGTTGCATCCCGTGGAGGAGGTTAAGGGTCTGTTTCCGCATGCCTCTAGGGACGGAAGAGTGGCCCGTAGACGTATCCAAGACCGGGTCCAGGGGAAGGTTACAGTCCCCCCAAGGAGGAGACGGCCCTCAGCAAAATCCATAAGAGACGTAAGGGTTTTCCATACAAAGGCCTCTTGGTGAACGTTGGGCACATACAGAGTAGCCAGAGTGACCCTAACACTGCCAATACGGCCCTTAAGGAATAAAAACCGGCCATTTGGATCAACACGCTTATCAATAAGAGTCCATGGGATATTGTTCGAGAGCAGGATAAATACTCCCTGAGACTTTGCATTTGGGTTGGTAGCGTGGTATACACAGGGGAAAAATCTATTTTGAAGAAGCCAAAGTCCCCCAGATCTAAAGTGAGCTTCTTGGACAAAGGCGATGTC
The DNA here is from genome assembly GCF_965119305.1 of Pelophylax lessonae. Lineage (NCBI taxonomy): Eukaryota > Metazoa > Chordata > Amphibia > Anura > Ranidae > Pelophylax > Pelophylax lessonae. The sequence goes on along the minus strand of NC_138768.1, from coordinate 490,730,833 downwards.
TGTATGATCACAAGGATGGGAAATGTCATTATAATGGGGGACTTTAATTATCCAGATATAGACTGGGCAGAAGGAACCGCACATTCATCCAAGGCTCGGCAGTTCCTAAATGTTTTGCAAGACAATTTCATGGGTCAGATTGTGAACGCACCAACAAGAAACAATGCTGTACTAGACCTATTGATTACCAACAATACAGACCTGCTCACAATTAAAGAAAGGACAAAGAAAAAGAAAAGAGGGCGCACCGACCTAGTGCATTACCATTAAAACCATTTGTGGTCGGTAAATTAAACGTACACCCTAGTTTAGAAAGTCGGTGTGGTGTGCCTGAACCGACGTTAGGGGGGTAGCCTGTAAATAAAGAGGGCACCCCGAAGGTAAGAGGTTAAGAAAAAGGGGTGAAGGTGGGTGGGGTGATGAGCCGAGCAGCAGCAGGCCGGTATAGGGGAGGGGCGGTGCTATAAAGCCCGCTAGCTCCTCCCACAAATACCGGCCTGCGGCCGAACACTTGTGGTCGGTAAATTAAATGTACACCCTAGTTTAGAAAGTCGGTGTGGTGTGCCTGAACCGACTTTAGGGGGGTAGCCTGTAAATAAAGAGGGCAAAAGAGGAAGCGAACAACACACTTTATTCATTACAACTTCAAGTCACAAGCCTTCAAAAAGCTAGTCTTAACTCCTTCTCTGGGTGAGGAATATAAACCTGGAAAGCGTCAGACTCCCACCGACCAAGCCTTTTGATGATGTGGCCTGGCGTGTTGTTCCCGGAGGCAGCTGATGCAGCGCCTATCCGGAAGGAGTGGCCAGAATGCGCTGCAGGGTCCCAACCCAGTCTGATGCATAGAGTTCGGATATAGAATATGAATTTGGACGTGGTGAGGGGAACGTCCAGCAGCGCAAAAAGCGGAGCGTGGCTGGGAGAGTTCAGGGTCTGAGCCACAAAATTGTCCAGCACTTTGACTGGACACCAATGATTCCCTGATGGGTAAAAAGGGATGGTAACGGGGTGGCCCACCTGCCTGGTCTTGGAGCACCGGAGTGACAAAACATAGTGATCCCCCCATTTGACCAGATCTCGTTTGAGGAGACATGAGCGACCCTCCGCTAAGGAAGCTACCGTAAACTCCCCGGGCCTGAGAAAGCCATAGAAGGCCAGATACCTGGCGGTTTTTACCACTGAATTTGTGAATGGCTCAAAAGGGGCCGTGTCCAGCAAGTCGGAGAGAGCCCGGAATTTCTCCCCATTTATAGGCAACCGCCTGACCGAGGTATGGTGATCCACTTTACCAATACCCTTCAGGAGGTTCTTTAATGGATATGCCCTGAGAAAAGGTGATGAGTTTGGCTGGTGCGTCAGGACATGGTGTTGAACACCAGACAGGTACAGCTTGATGGTACTGACGGATAATTTAAGCTGGAGGTGGCAAAAGGCAGCGAAGGCGACCATTGTCTGAACTGAGTGGTCGTCCAACCCAAATTCCACTGAAAACCTTCGGAAGATGGACATGGCTCGGTCATAGGCCTTCCTGGTGTTAGATGACAGAGCCATCCGGGCCAACTCCCGCCCATGCGCCACGATCCGGGCTAGTCCAGGACTAGTACCTCGAATTCCGGGGTCCGCGTGGGGCATCTGTTGGCCGTCGGGTGGAGGTTGAAGAATACCTGCAATTTAGACCGGGAAAGAGCGTCAGCGGCTGAGTTGGAGTGACCCGGGATATGCTCACAGTAAAGAAAAAACTGGAAGGTGGCTGCTACCAAGGTCAGCCTGCGAACTAGCCTCATGATGGTCAGGGATGACGACCGGCCTTTGTTAATAAGGTCACAGGCAGCCTTGTTGTCGCTAAAACACTTGACTGCCATCCCTGACCAGCACCTACCCCAAGTGACAGCTGCCGCCACTATAGGATATAACTCAAACAAAGCTGAGGTCTCCTGGAAAGCAGGTAAGGCAAGTGACTCAGCCGGCCAACTATCCCTGAACCACGAGTCCCTAAAGATGGCTGCGAACCCGGTATTGGCGGCCGCATCCGTCCAAAACACGGGGGACTGGGAAGAGATGGGCGGGATGAACATGGAGATGCCGTTCCAGCTTTCCAGGAACTCAACCCACATCGCCAGGTCCGCCCTGGCAGGGGGATCCAAGTGGGAGATGACGCCCTCCGGAAGACCTGGCAACAACCGCAGCAACCGGGAGATGAAGGACCTGCCCTGGGGGATGATGCGCATGGCAAAGTTCAATGACCCAATCAAGGACTGCAACTCTTTCCTCGAAAAAGACCCTAGTTCCAAGAACCTGCCTACCACCTCACGAATGCGTCTAAGTTTGTCCTCAGGGAGGCTGGACTGCATAGAGATGGAATCCAAGGTAATCCCCAAGAAATCTAACCTGGTGACAGGTCCGACCGTCTTGCCTGGCGACAGAGGGACCCCTAAGGTAGAAAATAAAGCCATGGTGCTCCTCAAACTGACTGGCGTGCAGTTGCTTCGTTCGACCAACAAGAAATCGTCCAAGTAGTGCAACACCGTGGGGCACCTGGAGATGTTCAGAAGGAGCCAGCAGAGCATCTCTGCAAAGGTATCGAAGATCCTTGGACTGCTTTTGGACCCAAATGTCAGCCTGATGGCAAAATAATATTCCTCTCTCCACTTGACACCGTGAATGTGCCATAAAGAGGGGTGAATGGGCAGCAGCTTGAAGGCGTTGGCTATGTCCGTCTTGCTGAGCCAAGCAGCCCTACCTGCCCCTAAAATGGCTTGGATGGCATTGTCCATGGTGGTATAGTGGAGAGAGAACTCGGCTGAAGGAATAAGGGAAGTCAGGCTAGGGTTAGTGGAAGAATGAGGAGCCGACATGTCGATTATCAACAGCTTTTTATTGGAGTATTTACTCATAGAGATACCAATGGGGTTGGTGCGCCAGGAGGAGAAGGGGGGGGCCGGGAAGGGGCCTAACATGAACCCCTCCTGCACTTCCTTACCGAGCAGTAGGTCCACCGACTGCGGGTCCTCCCTGGCCGACAGCAAGTTGGGACATTCCAATGACCCAGTGGGTAGAGACACCAGCCCCGTGTGGAACCCTCCCGAGAACCCCTGAACCAGATACTCGACCAGGTGTGGAGACGGGTGAGCCTGAAGGTAAAACGCCAGCACCTCGATCTTGACCCCGGTTAGTCATTGTTTAGGGTTAAGCCTGGACGGACACATAGACTTGGTATGGGCCCTAAAACAGATGGAACACACATGAAGCAGCCTGCAGGCACTGAAACTACATGCCCCCCCGTTAAAATTGTTACAAACCTGGGCCTTGCCCAAGTAAACAATAGGGCGACCCAGCTTGTCCCTAAGGCCCCGCTGTTCTGACCTGCCAGCTCCCCCCCCCCCCAGGACCCCGGCCGGGGAGGATTCAGCCTCCATGGGACAAAGGCTGGCAGAGTGCGAAGTGGAGGAGCATGTGGCACAGGAGGGAGGCACCAAGCCTGCAAAGTGCCTACAGAACAGCTCGGTGTCCAAAAGACTCCAATCAACCCGTACATTGAATTGAGCCAAGGCCGCCGCCGCTTTGGCTGAGACTGACTTGTGGAAGTCAAAAAAGGTGAAACCCCCGTATTTGTAACCTAGATCCACGACCTTATGCAGGTAAAGGTCCAACTCCTCCCGACGATGTGGGTAGATGGAACACAACACATCCCTGTAGATTCCGAAAGCCAGGACAAACTCTGGAATGGTGTGTTTTTTATTGAGCCTGGGGTCCCTGGCCTTCATAACTACGGACAAATCTCCGTAGCTGTAAACTTTATTCTCAACCATGGCCTGGGAGGCAATAAGGAGAGCCACCAGGTTTACATCCTTCCCCTCCAAGATATCCTTGTGGAGAGCTGGGGGGACCATGTGGGCCGGGGTGATGATAGGAGATACCGTAGTAGAGGGAAAGAGGGGAACTGGGGGCCTACCCTGAACACTAACGGGAGCTGGGGTCTGCACCGGCAAGGAAGGAGGAGGACCCCCCTGAGCTGGACTGGCGTCCTCCAGTTTGGACAGTCTATCGCCGATGGACTGCAAGGAAGATAGGATGGAGTCCAGGATCCCTTGCATGGCTGACCCACAGCCCTGAGAGCTGGTGCCCAGTCCAGGATCTTCTGGATGTTCCGACATCAACCTAAATAGTTCCGCTTTCCTTGCCGTCGCTGGGAACGGGATACCCTTCTGGCGTAGGACCGCCGAGATCTTCGGGATGGTACAAGATCCATAGGAGCCCAGCGGAGATGGATTCTGAAGACCCCTGGGGGTACCAGATCTGACGGGGGTGCTAGGTCTAGCTGGCGTGGAGGGGGAGGAAAATCCTTCGTCCAGTGTTGAAGGAAACAAAAAATAAAACGCCCAAGTCCGATTAACGACCGTAACGTATTTGGAGAACCACTGGCTGGCTAGCTAGTGCCCAGAGGCGAAAAACTTAACTACCCCGTGACAGGTGAGGCCCTGATAGATGCCAAGCGGCCGGTGAGAGGCTCTACCTATGATTTGGGCGTGGGGCGTGAGCCACTGACGTGGTGGCGGGAAGGTTGGCCTCTCGGTGACAGTAAAGAATCAAAAACGTGTGGCCGTGACAGGTGAGGCCCTAACTATAAACCCATAGAAGGGTGGAGCGAGGCACTAGCTATGGTTTGGCCCGAGGGGCGAAAAATCTCAGACGAAATTGGGAGGTTGGCCTCGCGGGACCGGCTATGAAGGGGGGAACTATAGGGCCAGCACCTGAACCCTAATCAGCCAGTTAACTCGCCCTACGAGGGGGGGGGGGGCAAAACATGACAAAGAACAACACAGTTGAAGTGCAACAGCGAATAACAGTGCCTACGAGGAGGACGAACGACATGAAGTGTAGTATGTGCACAGAGGTGGTGAACTGTGACGGAGAACTGGAACCCAATGGCATCCGCTGGTGAACACAGAAGGTGTGCAACGAGCCTGAAGAGTGACCGGCAGGGGCCTAACCACCGGTCTCATGGCCCGACAAGGTGACTAAGTGTGTGTAGGCCCAATGAGACGGAAGACAGGCCTAGTAGTGCCTATGGGCGACGCCAGAGTAGCGTCTGTGACGACTAAAATAAATACGGAGCCGTGAGGTACACAAGGAACCTGAATCTGAAGTAGTACCTGATACCGGCATTGAAGGACATGATGTGAACCTGGAGAAAAAAGGCAAATGGTCAAAAGGCAAATGGTCAAAGGGGGGGGGGACCAAAAAGCCGCCACCCATGACCCCCCACTGGTAGATACATAACATGGAGCCAGGAACAGCACGCATACCCTGCAAATGCTAGTGAGACACCCCCCAAACCCCGGGCACCAACCCCCCCCCCTTCCTGACAAGGCAGAGCGACCCCCTCCCCCCATACAAGGTAACCGTGGTATAACAAGAAGCAGGCAGAGTAATGCAGGAGAACGTGTGTGATGGGGTAGCCGTGGCCTTGGCAGAGGCAGGCAGTGAGTGCAGGAGAACACATGTAACAAAAAGGTAGCCGTGGCCTTGCAGAGAGGCAGGCAGTGTGTGCATGAGAACAAATGTAATGACGGTAGCCGTGGCCTTGCTGAGAGGCAGGCAGTGTGTGCAGGAGAACATGTGTGAAGAAGGTAGCCGTGGCCTTACAGAAAGGCAGGCAGTGTGTGCAGGAAGATTGCCCCCCCCCCCCCAACCCTGCAGGTACCTGACCCCCTGCTGAACAGCGGGGAGAAGCAGCGGAGTAGAGCTGGCGGTAGCAGGATGTGCAGGCAGCGGCTGGAGGCAGAGGAGTTGGGATGGATGCAGCGGTGGACGAGCCTGGCACCGGCGAAGGAAGTGCTGGGATGCACAGTAGCGGTGGGGAACTCGGCGCCCGCAGCGGTGTTCCCTGCGTCTCAGGTCCCGACCGGAAGTCCGGTCCTCGAGCGGTATCCGGCCGACGTCTGGCGATCAACTAGAACACCTGACCAAGCCGAGTGACGAGCTGAGCAGCAGCAGGCCGGTATAGGGGAGGGGCGGTGCTATAAAGCCCGCTAGCTCCTCCCATAAATACCGGCCTGCGGCCGAACACTTATTAAAATGTTAAGTGTGTACAAAATACTCACAAAACTGGTGTGATAATACACACATCAAAATAGCATGTACAATCTCCAAGGTAGCCAAGGTCCCAATTGTAGCGAATAGGCATGTAGATGGTCGCATGGGGCTGCTGCTCTTTTTAACATTTTAATAAATGGTTTTAAAGGTAATGCACTAGGTCGGTGCGCCCTCTTTTCTTTTTCTTTGTCTTTTCTCCCAGTTGGTTCTGGATACCTTTGATCCTGAAGGGGGCAGCAAGACCAGTAGCTTTTTTAACATCTGAGTTTGAAGTGTACCTCTCTCTACTCCGTCAGATTCTACTTGAGCGCAGGAGATTTGCTTTACCACGATTAAAGAAATACGGGGCAACTTAGGAAATAGTGACCATAGGTCAATTCGTTTCAGTATTAATCATGGTAATAGGAAACACAAGGGTAATATAAGGACACTGAATTTCAAAAGAGCCAATTTCCCAAAACTGCGCTCTTTGCTAGAAAATATCAAATGGGATAGAACCCTGGGAACAAAGAACACAGAGGAAAAATGGGAGTGCTTCAAGAGCATACTAAACAAAGGGATTAGCCAGTGCATTCCAAAGGGGAATACATTTAAAAGAGAAAAACTAAACCCTGGGTGGCTAAACTCCAACATAAAAATGCATATTAAATACTAATCCTTCTCCTTGATGTCACATATTCTCGGGTCCTTTCGCAGACTTTGAAGATGGAGGGAGCCCATACACTGCAAGTTTGCGGAGGCATGAGAGCAGACTCCTCGGAGTCACTGAGGATTACAGTATCTGGAACTGCCTCCTCCCAGCCACGTACTACTCCCAATGTTTCTGGGGATTTAAAACCATCTGTTAAGGGTTGACGTATATCTTGCTCTGCTTCAGTGCCTCCAAAACTGCCAGAATCCTCTTCCTTCCTCTTCTCTTGTGTGTTCTGTGGCGTGGCAAGAATGGTGTCTGCATAAAGCGGGCCATGAGAAGAAAGGAAGTCCTCCTGTTCCTCCCATTGCTCTGCCTCAAGTGCCCTGTCCATAATTCCACATTGAGTCTGCTCCAGCAGGAACACAACAGGGATTTAGTCACTGATGCATGCATTGTCACGGCTCACCATCCTTGTCGCCTCCTAAAATGGTGACAGTACAGTGCATGCATCCATTATCAGCAGCCATTGGCATGGGAAAAAAGTCAAGCTCTCCTGAGCCTGTCGTTGTGCCATAATGACACAGGTACTCTTTGACGGCCCTCTTCTGCATGTGAAGCCGCTGCAGCATTGCCAAAGTTGACCTGGTGGGTATGTTACAAATAGTGATGAGGCGAACACCCCCCTGTTCGTCTCGCACCAGAACACCGCGAACAGGGGAAACGTTCGTTCGAATAATCGAACTCCGTTGAAGTCTATGGGACTCAAGCGTCAAAAATCAAAAGTCCTAATTTTAAAGGCTTAAATGCAAGTTATTGCCCAAAAAAGTGTATGGGGGCCTAGGTACTGACCTGGGGGGCATGTAGCAATGCAAAACATTTTTTTTAAAACAATCGTTTTTAAAGGAGCAGTGATTTACTGATTTTAATGATGTTTAAAGTAAAACAATTAAAATGAAAAATTCCTTTAAATATTGTGCCTGGGGGGGGTCCCCTTAATGTGCCTGTAAAATAGCGCATTTGTACGATGTATGTAGCCTGCTGCAGCAATACTGACATTTCTAAAGAAAAAAATGTCATTTAAACATGCTCGCCGCAATACAGATTAAAAAAAAAAAAAAAGAAAATAACAGCGTAGGGTCCCCCCCCCCCAGTCCCTTCGGGTCTGGTATGGATTATAAAAATTATAAAAAAAAAAAAAACGTGCAGTGTGCAGGAACGAGCCCTCCTGTTAAAAATTCAATAGAGATTTCAAATCGCATGTACTTGTTATACAGGTGCAGAAAAATTGGGCATTGGTTGTTGGTGGTGCCTGAACACAGCAACCCATCGCAGTTACTATTGCTGGGCGCAGGAACGGGCCCTGCTGTTAAAAATTCTATAAAAATTTGAAATCGCATGCACTTGTCATACAGGTAAAGAAAAATTGGGCCTTGGGTGTTGGTGGTGCATGAACACCGCAACCCCTCGCAGTTACTCTTGCTGGGCGCAGGAACAAGCCCTGCTGTAAAAAATTAGATACAAAAGTGAAATTGCATGCACCTGTCATACATACAAATAGGCCTTGGGTGTTGGTGGTGCCCTAAAGCCAAAACATTGTCGGAAGCTAGCATTATGAAGATTGATAGGATAGGCAGCATATGCATGCAGTCTTCAAGGGATGGCAGACCCCTAGCAAATTCAATCAGTTACATCAGCATCAGGGGCTTGATAGCTGCTGTTGATCCAGGACTGATTAATTTTAATAAAAATCAGCTGGTCAATGGAGTCTGTGGACAGACGCACACTTTTGTCCATCACAAAACCTCCAGCAGCACTGAATGTCCGTTCGGAAAGCACGCTGGAAGCACGACAGGCCAGTAGCTCCATTGCATATTGAGCAAGTTCTGGCCAGTGGTCCATCCTCGTGACCCAGTAATCCAGTGGATGCTCAGTTGGAAAGGTCTCCAAGTCTGTTTTTGCCCCTAGATAATCCTGCACCATATGATCGAGATGCTGCCAGTGGTTGCTTAAACCTAACAGCCTGGGCGCTGAGGACTAAACAATTGGTTAAAGGCATCGGTCGCCTGGCCGCTTTCTCCACCGCTCCTCCTATGGCTGATCGATGCCTCAGAAACACATCCAGAGAACATTAAGCTCCCAGTGTCTGGAAAGGTGTTACACAAATTTTTTCTTCAAGACGTCCAAGATGTTTCATCATCTGCTTCCTGCTCCCTCTGTGAAGGCAGAATGAGCTCTGCAACTTTACCCTTGTAACGTGGATCAAGAAGGGTTGCCAAGCAGTAATAATATCTCTCATTGATAGCACAAATCCTCTGGTCCTTTCACAGGCTTTTCAGAATCAGGGAGCCAATGCAGCGTATGTTTGAGGAGGCATGAGATTCTGAGTCCTCTGGGTCACTATGGATGACATTGTCAGGAGCAACCTCTCCCCACCCACGTACAACTCCTGGGGTTTCTGAGGAATGACAACCATCCCTTGAAGACTGCTGTAGATTATCCTCTACACCCATGCTGCCACAATCCTCCTCCTCTTGCTCCTGTGTGTTTTGTCGCCCAGCAGGAATGACCTCTGCATAAAGAGGGCCTTGTGAGGGAAGGAAGTCCTCCTCTTCCTCCCGCTGTTCTGCTTCAAGTGCCCTGTCCATGATTGCATGAAGCGTGTGCTCCAGCAGGAAGACTAGAGGGATACTGTCACTGATGCATGCATCGTCCCAGCTCACCATCCTTGTGGCCTCCTCAAATGGTGACAGGACAGTGCATGCATCCTTTTCATTAGCCAGGGGAGTGGCGAAAAGAAGCCAAGCTCCCCTGAGCCTGTCCTTGTGGGGAGGTACTCACAGGTACTCATTGATGGCCCTCTGCTGTGTGTGCAGCCGCTGTAGCATTGCCAATGTTGAGTTCCACCTGGTGGGCATGTCACAAATGAGGTAGTTGGTGGGCAGGTTGAATTCCTGTTGAATGTCAGATAGCCGAGCACTGGCAGTGTACAACTGCAGGAAATGGCCACAGACTTTTCTGCCTTGCCTCAGAAGATCTTGTAAGCCGGGGTACCTGTTCAAGAAACGCTGCACCACCAGATTCAGGACATGTGCCAAGCATGGAACATGTGTCAAGTGTCTCTGTCGGAGGGCGGAGAGAAGGTTGGTGCCATTGTCGCATACAACCATTCCTGGCTCGAGCTGCCATGGCGTCAACCACCTCTGAGCCAGCTCCTGCAGAGCTGACAGAATTTCTGGCCCGGTGTGGCTCCTGTCCCCTAGACAGACCAACTGAAGTACTGCATGGCATCTTTTAGCCTGACTGCTTGGGTAGCCCCTTAAAAGCTTCGGGAGCACTGTTGGTTCAGAGGACAATTCAGCAGAACAGGACATAGAAGAAGAGGAGGAGGGGGTGGAGTAGACAGATGTGGCAAAATCAGCACCATCTTTTTGAAAGCGTGGGGGCAGAACAAGCTCCAGCACTGAACCCTGTCCTGCATCCCTCCCAGCTGCCAGCAGTTACCCAGTGGGCCGTGAAAGAAATATAACGTCCCTGCCCATGCCTGCTGAACAAAGAGTAAGCAGTAATGTGAACCTTCCTGCTGACTGCTCTGTCCAAGGAGGCCAAAACACTACCTTCCACATAATGGTAAAGAGGTGGAATGGCCTTACGTGAAAAATGTATTTTTGGAACCTGCCACTGTGGTACAGCACATTCCACAAATTTACGAAAGGGGCAGAGTCTACCAGATGAAAAGGCAGCAGTTGTAGTGCAAGCAATTTGGCCAAGTGGGCATTTAGACACTGAGCATGTGGATTGCTGGCACAATATTTCTTTTTACGGTTCAATAACTGGGGTAGCGAAATTTGCCTGCTGGTCAAATCAACAGGTGGTGTACTGCAAGCAGATTGGGTGAAAGTATCTGTGGCACTCATTGCTATACCATCATCCCTCTCAGTGCAGGTTTTTGAGAAGACATGAGGTATAGTTGGGGTAGAGATCTCAGTTGAGGAGCAAGGTGAAGTATGCTTTTTTTATGATGTTGGTCTTTCAGGTGCTGTTGCCAATGGACTACATTAGAGGTCATCATATATCTTGTCAAGCATGTGGTGCCCAATCGGCTGGTGTTCTGGCCACGCTTGGTTCGCTTCAGACAGAGATTGCAAACAGCAACACTGCGGTCTACTGCACATGTGTTGAAAAAAGTCCACACCAATGAACTTTTGGAAGTCAGCGGGGAGTTAGCAGTGCCCTGCACCTATGGAGCTATGTGGCGTGATGCAATAGGGTGGCTTCCCTTAAGGCGGCCCCCTGGAGCACATCCTGCCTTGTTGAAGTTGTGCCACCTACTCTTCACTTTCCTCCTCTATTCTCTGTCAGTGACCACATCATCCCCTCCCTCCTCGTCACTAGAGCAAACTTGGCAGTATTCTGCAGCTGCGGCAACATGACTGCTAGTTTCTAGTCAGTCATTGTCACCCCCTATCTCTAGGCTCACGTTATTCCCTTCCTCAATCTGGGAACCAACATTGGAGCATTTGAGCTGCTGCTGCGCATCCTCCAGCATCATGCAACTGACACTATGATCAAATAATTCAGGTGGCTCTTCCATGCATGATGGTGAGGCTACCGAAAGAGTAGAAGTAGACAAGGAGTCTGTGGAATGGGCCACTTTGGCAGCTGCCTTGAAAGGCAAACTAGTATGAGGTCAGCTTAGTTATCCACTCCACCAACTCTTCTGCATGTTGTGGCTCAATAACACGGCCAGCACCAAAAAGAAAGGACAAGCGTGCCCCGCCTGCAGAGGATGCACTGCGTCTGTGGCCACCACTTTTCACTGTGGACACAGAGGCTGCCTTTTCCTCTTTTAGTGGCCTGTGAGCATCTTCCTCTCCTTTTTGGTCTTTCGGACATGTGCATTTTGGGGTGGTTTTTATAACTGATTATTATAGAATGTGTTATGGAAATATGATGCTTGGGTGCAATAATTTTATGCTTGGTGCACTATAAACTGTTTTATTCTAGTTTTTCTTAATAAAGAAATAATGAAGAAAGACAAAAATTATCATTATGATTGCTGGTTCACCACCAATAAAAACATCTGGAGCAGAAGGAAGAGCGCCTGAGATGCAAAAGGGGGTACAGCAAATTATGGCCCTATTATTGTTGCTGGTTCACCACCAACCAAAAAACACCCACGTCTGGAGCAGAAGGAAGAGCGCCTGAGATTCACAAGGGGGGTACAGCAAATATGGCCCTACTTTTATTGTTGCTGGTTCACCACCCACCAAAAAACACCCACGTCTGGAGCAGAAGGAAGAGCGCCTAAGATGCACAAGGGGGTACAGCAATTATGGCCCCAATATTATTGTTGCTGGTTCACCACCCTCCAAAAAACACCCACGTCTGGAGCAAAAGGAAAAGCGCCTGAGATGCACAGGGGGTACCGCAATTATGGCCCCAATATTGTTGCTGGTTCACCACCAAAAAAAACACCCACTTCTGGAGCTGAAGGAAGAGTGTCTGAGATGCACAAGGGGAGCAGCAATTATGCCCTTAATATTATTAGTGCTGCTGCGTAAAAAAATAAATAAATAAAAACGCTGCTGACGCAGAAGGACGCACTACCACCTGCGACAGTCAGGGGGGAGTACAAACATTGCAGCAACAGAACCTGATGCTGCTATATAAAAAAAATATATATATATATATATATATATATATATATATATATATATATATATATATATATATATATATATATATATGTGTGTGTGTGTGTGTGTGTGTGTGTGTGTGTGTGTGTGTGTGTATATATATATATATATATATATATATATATATACACACACACACACACATATATATACAGTATATAATATCAATGGAAGAAAAAAAAAGGGGACCAGTGGGGTGACACAGACGTGTTTTTTTTTTTTTTTTTTTTTACAATATTTTTAATAAAGAAATCAGCATACAGAAATAATGAACGCAGTGCAAATAAACACCAACATGTCAAACAGTTCGCAAAGTACAGTACAATACAATAAATGGGGGGGGGGGGGAGGAAGGGGGAAAGGGGAGTTCCGACTACAGTGGAATCATTATCAGTTCAGATAGCAATCGACAATGTCAAACAACTCTAAACAGCGGCACATACTAGGGGATAGGAACTTGACGGACAAAAGGGGGATCTGACCCCATATATTGATACAAGAGAGGGTGAGAGGGAAGAGCGCACCCCTACAGCCCCCAGTGGGAACATAATTGCCACAGGGATGCCACTCCCCACCCGCCCGCAAAGATGATAATATCAGGAGGAGTGTATCCAGTGTTGCCAGGCAGACCTTAATTTCATGTAAGACAAGGAGTTAAACGCTAAGGACTTCTCCATAGCAAAGTTAGCATTAACAATCTTAACCACTTCAGAGAAGTTAGGTATGTCAAGAGACCTGCATCGGCGTAAGATCAGTACCCTGGAAGCCAAAAGGATATGTAACACCATCTGTCTATAGGAGACCGGATATTCATCTAGACCCAAGTTCAACAAGGCTAGTTCCTTCTATAAGTTTAAGGTGTGTCATAAAATAAATTAGTTGTAGGTATGTTTAGAATATCCGGTACCAACATCCCTGTACTTAAATATAAGTAAGGCTCTGAAATTACAGAGCTCTCGTATATACGAGAAAAAGGAGGGCTTGGCTATACCAATTTGTTTGGGACTTTTAGCGGTACCAGTAAGAAAGATTTGATAAAGACAACAGAAATATAAAAAATTATAAATTTTATTCAAAACTTTAAAAAATTCATCTTGTTAAAGATTATTTAGGATGAATGTTGGTTGACAAAAAGACATACAAAAGACATAAAAAAAAGACCACATATATCTATGAACAATGAAATATATCACATGAGTGAATGCTTGTACATATATAAGATCAAATGGCTGATAGTTGCTCAGAGTGAATAAGCAGAGGGTTCATCCACTATGGCAAAATTCAGCGCCCGCCCGACATGTTTCACCACAGGGGCTTCTTCAGGGGCATAGCATACAATGTATTGATGGTTATATTGCTATATGAGACATGGAACAGAAACAAAAAGAAAAAGAAAATATATTAGCAACAAACCAACATCAAAAACATTCACATTGCTTATGGTGGTGCATGCCAAAGGTCCGTGCAAGTCTCCAGGGAAACAAAATTTCCTCTACTGCTAAAGGGGCCCCGGACACCAAAGGAGACACCGAAGCATAGTGCACATGCAGGGCAGCCAGGGGTGTGATACATACTGGGGGGGGGACGGGTGCGGGAGCAGATATTAATAGACAGAAGCATGAAGATGTACGGTAGAGGCTTTGTATAAAATATCTTGACTGCATGCAACATGCAGATGAGCCTAAAAAAGGGGCATATTATACCTCAAGAAAAATGACAAGACATCTTCATATGTGGTAGCTATAGAGGTATTTAGCATGTATGTTGAGAGTTGTGGGGAGAGCAGTTACGCAACGCCTGCTGCTCAGGTAGCCTCTCCGTAAGGCAATTTATAATCGCATTATCTAAAATGGTAATGCCAGAGAAAAAGCCATTACATTGAATCCATGGAATCATACTAAAGACACATAGAAAATATAAAGAATAACAGCTCCAAATGCGGAGGATTAGGAGACTATGTTGTGTATATACCTAAAAACAGCTATATAAAGCTAAAGTTAGTGTAGCGGTGTACCATGCCATATTTACAGGTAAAATTGGGTCAGATTGCGCCAAATTTGCAGACGGTCCAGGTTCCTAAGTAGGACAGTTATAGACTGAAAGGAGATAAAAAACACAAAGAGTAGTGCTTAGGATTATCTCCAAGTTATGTTAAGTATGTTCAAAGGCTGAAAGGTGTGTAGAGTTACTCACCGTTGCAGGCTATGTGTCCGAAGTCCCCACAAACTAGCGCCATACTAGATGGCGTGGGTTTAAATATCCGCTCCAACCCGACAGACATACTTCCGGGGAAGTGACGTCCGTCGGGCCCGGTCTCAAACTGCGCATGCGCCAATAAATGGCGCATGCGCAGTGCTAAAATAGGGAATCAAGGGATGCCCGAGCTCCCACAGCCGCAGGGGAGCTAGTGGCGCCGAGGAGGCAACCACAGCTCCCCTGTGAAGAGACCGCACACCCGTCCCCCGCCAGATGGCCCCCCTGGGTCCCAAAGCCTGACGCACCCGCCACGGACGTCACCCCCCATGAACCAAGGCCCCCCCAGCAGGGGATGACAAGCATAGCAGCGGCATACATTCCACCAAAGCAATTAGATGTTACAAATATATGTCATATACAATAATGTTATGGCAATGGCAAAAGCCTTTACCATGATACAATTCATTCTTAAATGCAGGATAATCTTATATAAATGCAGATGTATATATATTATGGGTAATGGGTTTATAAAAGAAAACACATAAGTGAATACAACAAGAAAGCAAAAAAGTTTAGAGCCAAAAATTAAACGCAAAAAGCAAATAGATATATATTAGTTGAATTACCTGATAACAGGCCGATAGATATCAATTGCCTCAGTGGTTGCACCTATATGGGACCATGTATGGGTAAATTGGGGAGTATGCCTGTACAGGACTATGGAGTCACAATAGGGCATCCAAATCCATCAACCAGGCATATACCCCTAAACATGTATAGGAAACTGGACAAAGGATAGAGACATTTACACATTAAGGGTAAGAGAAAAGGGAGAGGGCTGGACTGGGGAAGAAAGAGGGAGAAGAAAGAGAGTAGGGAGAAGATGGGACGCCAGGGAGGAGGGAAGAGAGGAATCACAAAAGGGGGGGATTCCTTGCAGACAGGGCCTGCATTGCAAAATTTAAAGAAACGGTTTATAGGTGAGCACTTCATTGATGCCAGGGGATACTGTGGCATCAAGGTACTCAATCCAGTACGTTTCCCGTTGCAATATTCTCTTGTCCCAATCCCCTCCACGAGGGTCGGGGGGGGACCACTTCCAGGACAAAGAAATAAATTACTGAATTATCATATTTGTGGTATAGGCCAATATGGCGTGTTACTGTCGTCAAAATTTTACCTCCCTCAGAATAGTATAAGTGATCACCTATACGCTGATTTAGTTGTCGGATAGTTTTTCCGACATAAAAAGCCTTGCAGAGGCATTGCATCAAATATATGATGCCTTGGGTGGTACAGTTGGCATGCTGCCTAGCCCTATGCCAGCTTCCATTAGGTAGGCGTATGCCCCTACCCTCTGTGACCCAGCTGCACCGTGAGCATTGTCCACAGCGGTAAGTGCCTTTACGAGTATTTTGATGTGAGGTATTTGTTTGATAGTGACTGGAAATCAGACTGTCCAGTATTGAGGGAGCGCGTCGGAAAACCAGTTCAGGATATGACTTCAAGTACTTGCTAAGAGTGTAGTCATTGGTGAGTACGTGCCAATGTCTCTCCATAATGGAGCGCAACTGTTTTTCATGCATTGAAAATCTAGTTACGAAGCGAACCGAATTGTTTGTAGCTGGAGGACGAGTATTGTATAGTAGTTCCTCTCTAGATTGTTGTTTGGCTCGATTGTAGGCCCTTCTTAACAAAGACTTAGAGTACCCCCTTTCGAAAAGGCGGTCCCTCAATAGGTCAGATTGAATTTGGAAATTGGTGTCATTTGAGCAATTTCTTCTAAGACGAATAAATTGGGCGTAGGGGATACTTCTGACCAAGGGGGCGGGGTGGGCACTCGCTGCGCACAAAACCGTATTGCCCGCACTAGGTTTTCTATAAAGGTCAGTTACCAGTTCACCACTAGGTGAAATATTGATAGTGATGTCAAGGAAAGGGATTTTCTCAGGACTCATGGCATGGGTAAATTTAAAATTAAGATGGTTTTTATTGAGACTGTTAAGAAAGAGATTAAGATCTATGGTTGAGCCAGTCCAGATTATTAATAGGTCGTCTATATACCTATGCCAACATAGGATATAGGATGACCACATGTCCATGAGTTCACTAGAGAAAATCCCTCTCTCCCAACCTCCTAGATAGAGGTTGGCATATGATGGTGCGCAGCAAGTGCCCATAGCCACCCCCTGGGTCTGTAGATATAGTTGATCACCAAAAGTAAAGTAGTTTTTTGTTAAAACAAAACGTAGAAGTCTAAGGATGAAGTCCATCAGAGGCCATTCTCTGTAGTTGGTTTCTTTCAGAAAGGATTCGGCCATCCGGATGCCCTGCTCGTGCGGGATGCTCGAGTACAACGCCTCGATATCAACCGCCACGAGCAGGGCATCCGGAGGGACCTGAATCCCCTCCAAATGCTTGAGCAGGTCTGTAGTGTCGCGTATATAGGACGGTAAGCTAAGAACATGTGGCATGAGGAAAGAATCCACATACCTGCTTATCTTTTCAGTTAGTGATCCAATCCCCGACACTATGGGCCTGCCAGGTGGCTGGGTAAGACTTTTATGGACCTTTGGGATGGTGTAAAATGTAGGGGTCCTAGGGTATTTTGGCATGAGGAACTCCACAGTATCCTTGTCAAAAGTCCCAAACAAATTGGTATAGCCAAGCCCTCCTTTTTCTCGTATATACGAGAGCTCTGTAATTTCAGAGCCTTACTTATAAGGCTAGTTCCTTCTTAGGGGGGCGTATGATACCCGTACATTCGGCTATGCACCTGAACACTTTATGCCAATAACTAGTCAAAGATGGGCAGTCCCAAAGGATATGGGCGAGTGTACCTCTGTGACCGCAGTTCCTCCAGAAAGTATCAGGGACTGATGGGAAGATTTTTGCCAGTAGAACCACCTGTTGGAGATTTTCAACATCATTTCCCAGTGCGCCGAACAACGGGAATATTGGAAGGTATAAGAGATGGGACCACTGAACCGGGGTGAACTGGAGATTCAGATCTGTTTCCCATCTCTGCATAGACAAGGACTTTGGGGGGTCAGGTTTGTGTAGGAGGATGTCGTAGAACATTAAAATACCCTTAACAGATTTCCTGGCGGAGTTGTAATGGGTCCAGACTTTGAGAGGAACATGTCTAGTGCATAGAGGATGCTGTTTAAGAAAACTATGTACACTTAGCACATGGAGGAAGAGAGTAGGGTGGGATATGGAACCTGTGCATCAGAGCCTGCAGGGTCAGCAGAGCATCACCTTCATAGAAGTGGGAGAGCTCAGTAATGCCTAAGTGCCCCAAATCAGATGTCTGAAGGGCAGGGAGATGTGCTGTTAAGAAGTTTAGAGGTAGAGAGGAAGAGCGGTGTGGGGCCAGTTCCGGCTGCGCCTCCCGGGCGCCCTCCAGCCTCCTCCAGGCCATCAGAGAAACGTGAAGGGTCGGAGGTAATCCAGGCAAGGACCAGGGGATCCAGAGGTTGCCCAAGAGAAGCAGCCGCAAGTCGTCAATGGGAGATAAGTGGCGTTCCATAGAAGACCAAGGAGAATCCCTGAGAGGGGCGAACCAGTGCTTTAATTGGTCCAATCTAGTGGACCAATAGTACGCATGGAGGTCCGGCAATTTGGCACCCCCCATGGATTTGGGTAACATAAGAATGGAGGCAGAAACTCTCGCTCGCTTACCACACCAGATAAACTCACGCAGTCCTCTGGATAAGGCCTCCAGGTATCTCCTGGGAAAAGGAACAGGAAGCGCCCTAAATATGTAAAGCACCTGAGGCAGTATCGACATCTTGTAAGCTGCCATTCTACCACCCCAAGAAAGCGCAACCTTGGACATGGCCGCCATAGTACTGTTAAGTTTTTTAATGAGGGGGTCTAAGTTAGAGGGAAGCAGTTTGGAGATTCGGGAGGTTATGTTTAGACCCAGGTATGGGATACTCACTTCTGTCCAGGGGTAGGGGCATTGAGATTTCAACAGGGACACTACTTTCGGGCTAACGCCCATATTGAGCGCCAGGGATTTAGAAGTATTAACCTTATGGTAGGAGATTTCCCCCAATGCTAGTAGTGTGCGGTGCACCACGGGAAGTGAACGGGCCGGGTTTGTCAGTGTTACAATATCGTCCGCAAAGAGGTTGACTTTGTGGACTGTGTCACCCAAGAAGAACCCCTCCACCGAGTCGTCAGACCGAATGGCCTCCGCCAGAGGCTCAATCATTAGACAGAAAATAGCTGGAGACAAAGGACACCCCTGGCGGGTGCCATTGGCAATGGCGAACGGAGTCGAGGTGGTGCCAGAGGCGAGGACCTGGGCCAAAGGGCAAGAATAAAGTGCCAGCAGGGCTGAGAGTATACCCCCCGTAAAGCCAAACTTCCCAAGAGCCATGCGCATATACAACCAGCAAACCCTATCGAACGCCTTCTCTGCATCCAACTCTCTGCCTGATGCACTAGATTCACTATACGCCTGGTAGCATCAGACGTCTGCCTACCCGGCATGAATCCCATCTGGTCACTGTGTATCAGAAGGGGGAGAACAGGCTGCAGGCGCGCGGCAAGCACTTTGGCGTAGATCTTAATATCACTATTTAAAAGGGAGATTGGTCTGTAATTGGCAGGTAGGCTAGGGTCCTTGCCCGGTTTGGGGATGGTCGTGATATAGGCACTGAGCATGTCAGGGGGGAAAGCTGACTTCTGAGCCGCTTGATTAAACACTTCAGCAAGGTAGGGGCTTAATGTATCGTTGTAGAGCTTATAATACCGGTAGTTGTTCATCATTGGTCATTTTGTTTTAAAAAAAAAAAAATGGGCTGCTCAGCCTAAAATGCCCGGGCCTATTTTTTGTCCCAGTCCGGGCCTGGGCATAGGTATCTGCCAAGGACTCTCTGTACCGGTTGAGATCCTTTGCTGCGGAACAAAAATGTTTCTTTCCACCCGACGGGTGGAGCCACATCTGACACATCTGAGACATCTGTGCACACGAGCTGATGGCGGGGTCCGCAGCCGTGTTTGATACTATCATTGTTTGTTTTCATCCTAAGTGTAAGTGCAAGCTATGTTTTAATAAACCGGAAAGTTTTAAATTGTACACTATGAATTGCCAATCCCTTCTTTCACTTAACACAGTTTCCTGCAGTCGGGACTGGACCTACCATTATCCGTTAGCTCACTACGTGTGCAAGCTTCTGCTATTTCGGCCTTCACAGGAACTTCTTGGGCGTCTCATCCCCTTGTTCGTCAATTCTTTCGAGGAGCGTCCAGACTCAGGCCACAGAGGAAGCCAAGGTTCCCTAAATGGGATCTTCCACTCGTCTTGAACTTCCTTTCTGACATCAGAAGAAGTCACATGGAGCAACTCTCCATTAAAGATCTGTCTCTGATATCGGCCTTCTTTACTGGCTATATATATATAAAAATGTAATATCCGAAGTTTAGCCACTTGCCGACTGCCTAACGACGATTTACGTCGGCAGTCAGCCCCTCATAGGCAAAGTGACGTAGGTCTACGTTGCTAGCCTGTGAGGCTCTAGGGAGCGTGCGCGCGCTGCTGGAGGCTCGCTCACGGACCCCCCTCCGCGCGTGTGCCCGACACTCACAATTGTCCGTTACAGCGGGAGAAAGGCAGGCGGCTAATGTAAACACAGCCTCCTGTCATTCTCCCCTGTGTAAGAATTGAGATCATACAGTTCTGCTATGTAGGACCGTTGATCTCTGTTCTTACACCTCAAGCCACATCCAATCACAGTTAGAAGCACGCCCCTAGGGACACACCTAACCCCTCCTTCTCAAATAAAGTTAACTCCTTCCCTGCCAGTGTCATTTTTGCAGTAACAGTGCATATGCATAGCACTGATTACTGTAGTAATGTCACTGGTAACCCCAAAAGTGTCAAAAATGTCAGTCAAGGGTCCGATCTGTCCGCCACAATGTCGCAGTCCCGCAAAAAAAAAATAATCGCAGATCGCCGCCATTACTCGTTAAAAAAAAAAAAACAACAAAAATGACAAAAATCTTTCCCTTAGTAAACGCAATAACTTTTGTGCAAACCAATCAAAATATTCATATAATCAAATTTTTGTGATTTTTTTTTTTTCTTTTTTTTTTTTTTAACCAAACATATGTAGCAGAAAACAAATTAGTCTAAAATGTTAAATTTTGATTTTTACTTTTTTTTTGGGGAATTTCATATAAAAAAATTTGAAAAATATTGTTATTTTTGCAAAATTGACGCATCGCGTTCCGGAAGCGCTCCACCTCTGTACAGAAACAGCATAGAATCATTTTACTTTTACTGCCTTTCTACTTTTATTAAAATGTGAGTACTTCTTTCAATAAATCTTTTTATCTACATCAACGGTACTTCACTATCAGAGTCCTTTGTTTTCCTCACATACATGTACCCCTGGAGTATCCCTGGATTGTGGTCACAGTATATACCATCTTAAAGGAGACACAAATTAGGATAGAGTGATCCCACAGATCCCCAGCTGACCTGGATTCAGTTGTGATCCCTAGCTGACCCTGATTTCAGGCTTGATACCCCTGTAGGGGTTAGACCCTCTGGTAAGTGCGTTCCTGGGAATGAGGGGAGCACCTTCTGACCCATCACACCGGCCACACTTGGAGAATTCTAGGATTGATCCACAGCACTTGAGTCACCTTCATAAGAGTTTTTTTGGACTATATTGATTCCCTTTGGCTGAGTCACCTTTACGTTAATTTTTGATATTTGAACTGTATTTGGTGGTGCGTCTTTGAAGTAGCAGCACATCCCATACAGCACATTGATTTTTTATTACAGCACATTGTTGTTTTTTGTACTATAGATTACTCCAATACTCTTGATAGACTGCACATAGTCACTTTCACCTGCATCTTGGCTATTGTTTCAGCCTGTGCGACCTCCAAATCGCATCATATTTAGCACATTGTTACTTTTTATTATTTGGCACTTTGAATTTATATACTCTGCTTTTTGAGGTGAACACATTCATTATGTTCTAGTCACCTCCCCGTGATATCCCTGGGACCTGCATGTTGTCACTTTCGATATAAATATAATTAGGTTGGCACTATATCAACTTGTTCACTTCCCAGCCAACTTATTGCACCTTTTTCACTGTATACCTATTTGGCTTTATATATATATATATATATATATATATATATATATATATATATATATATATATATATATATATATATATATATATATATATATATATATAGTACATCTAGTCACACTACCTATTTATATGTTGCACTTTTATCCTTATACCACTCTGTGATCCCGTAGTGATATTATACCTATCAGGTTGATCCCTTCTACTATATTAGATAGCGCCACTTACCTCCCCCATAATTTAAAAATATCTAACAGCACATTCTCACCTTTCCAAAGGTCCATCCGCCATTGCTACTACCTAGTAAATGCTGCCTCAATGAAGCCTCCTTTAAAAGCCCCCAAAAAAGATGGCGTCCATGAGAAAGAGGCCATAAATCCACATGTAGGCAAGCAGCCAGGAGAAGTAAAGATGCCGGCATGTCCAGCCCACAGGAGGCTCCTGCCACCACCACAATTCCACTTCCGAGCGCAGAAGGAGGTGGACCAACCACCACTGAACCCCGCCCATATTGTAATCCACTGCAAAAAGTCTCCTGTGGTGCATGGACGGAAACAAACGTGCCAATGTAAATTAAATTAGATATGAAAAAGAGGGAGGAAAAATAACTTTACCTCAGATCACTCTAGCTGTTAACGATCCCTTCCAAGAGATTCTCAAAGGTCACATGTTATAAAAAGCTGCACAACTGTACCGTACATATAATATAATGAACATAGCCAATTAAAAAAACAAAGAAAAATATAACATAGACGGACGATCTGATATGTTACAAGGAAGAGTTGTATGTACAGTATCTCACATAAGTGAGTACACCCCTCACATTTTTGTAAATATTTTATTATATCTTTTCATGTGACAACACTGAAGAAATGAAACTTGGCTACAATATAAAGTAGTGAGTGTACAACTTGTATAACAGTGTAAATTTACTTTCCCCTCAAAATAACTCACCACACAGCCAGTAATGGCAACAAAAGTTAGATTGTGGAATAACAATGCATTGCGCTAATATTTTCTATTTTTTAGATATGAAATTAGCCTTGAGCATTATTAAATGGCAAATTTCAGCCTTATCGGTTTTCTTTCAAGAACCAATCCCTTCCCATTCATTTGAAGCAAATGTAACATTCCCAGATTAAGTTCTGAACCGCCTGTGAAGCCACCATTGTGTCATGGGACTTAAATTTGGTGCTGGCAGTTTTACGAAAACAGCCTTTTGAACCTCTGGGGCAGGTTCCCCTGGTTCTTTTGACCAGAAAACTGGTCTTTTTGATTGCGATAATTTCGGCTAGAAGGGTATCGGAACTAGCAGCTCTTTCTTGTAAAGAGCCATTCTTGATTTTTTATCAAGATAGGGTGATTCTACGTCCACACCCAGGTTTTTTGGCCAAGGTGGTGTCCACCTTTCATTTGAATCAGGACATTATACTACCTTAATTTTTTCCAGATCCTCACTCAGAGGAGGAAAAGTAATTGCATTCTCTTGATGTAATGCATGCACTTGAGATTTACTTAGAGAAATCAGCTCGTATTTGTAAGACCAATCTCTTGTTTGTGCTGCCAGAAGGGCCCAGGAAAGGGGTTGGCAGCATCTACGTCTACGATTTCTCATTGGATTCGCCAGGTTATTACCCAGACATATGGTTTAGTAGGAAAGGTTCCACCTTTTCCTGTAAAGGCACATTCTACCAGAGGAGTAAATGCCTCTTGGGCACATCGCCATTAAGCCTCTAGGGCTCAGATTTGCAAGACCGCGACCTGGTCATCGGTGCATACATTCACTCATTTCTATCGAGTGGATGTTGGGACCCAGGAGGAATCTGCATTTGGCCGTAGTGTTCTGCAGGTAGCGGTGTAATCCTTTTTATGGTCGGATGGCAGTATTTTTTGGTGTTCCCCTCCCCTCAGATGCATTGCTTTGGGACATCCTATGTGTTATGATTTATGGCTCTGTGTCTCGTGATTTGCTTAAAGAAAAATAGATTTTTGAATACAGACTTACCTGTAAAATTAATTTCTTGAAATACATCACGAGACACAGAGGTCCCTCCCCTCTTCTATGGGGCTTTTATTGCTTGCTACAAAACTGAGGTACTTCCTGTGTGGGAGGGGTTATATAGGGGGGCATCCTATCTGATTGGTTGCCAGTGTCTTTCACCTGTAGCTGGCTATAAAAACCATATGTTATGATTTGATTTATGGACCTGTGTCCCATGATATACTTCAAGAAATGGATTTGATAGGTAAGTTGGTATTAAAAAATAATTTTTTTAACGTTCTGCTGAGTAACATCCCCCCCCCCAAAAAAAAAAAAAAGGAAAAATCTATTTTTTCACCATTTTAGGCTAATTTGTATCCTGCTACATATTTTTGTTTAAAAAAATCCCAATAAGCGTATTTTGATTGGTTTGCGCAAAAGTTATCACGTCTACAAACTAGGGGAAAGATTTATGTCATTTTCTTTTTTTTACTAGTAATGGCGGCGATCAGCGATTTTTAGCGGGACTGCGACATTGCGCCAGGCAGATCGGACCCCTAACTGACATTTTTGACACTTTTGGGGGGACCAGTGACATTACTACAGTAATCAGTGCTAAAAATATGCACTATTACTGTAATAATGTCACTGGCAGAGAATGGGTTAACCCAGGGGCGATCAAAGGGTTAATTGTGAGCCTTGGGGGGTGTTTTTCTTACTGTGGCGGGATGGGTTTGTGAAATCAATACAGAGACCTGTGTTCCTAAACAGGAGGAGCACAGGAGCTCTGCATTGATTCCTGAAAGAACACTGGTCTGCTGTGTTCACAACAGCAGACCGCCGTTCTCTCTTCACTGGGAGCAATCGCGGGTGCCTGGCAGCAACCGCAGCCGCCGGCCCCGTGGATCGGCTTCCCCGCTGGTAAGTGGTATAGGTACAATTATTCCCAGGAACCTGCCGCCATATAACTGCGGCTGGTCTGCAAGTGGTTAACAAAATGTAACAAAGATGTGGAAATGTATACGTGGATGCACTCTAATCTATGGAAAGTGTTGTTTGGTGCACTTTACCCGAGTATTCACTTTACCGACACACTACACTGACACACTACAATAAACTGCAGTAAATCTGCACTGACGCACTGCAGTATTATCATGTACCTGGTGCTGGAGGCCAATGGTGAGGTCTTCACTTGTGGCTAAGTTCCAGAATCCCCCTGAGGATGAGAACAGGAAAGGTCAGGCCCAAAGTAGCACGGGTCGCCTGCTGGACTATGTGCAGGAGGGTCCAGAGTACAGCTGGAGTGCTGCAGTGGAATCAGCAGACAGGTGGCACCCGTGAGGTGTTTGCAGGACTCGGATAATGCTGAGACTGGAGCTTGGTCAGGTGGATAACCAAGATCAGGAGCCAGGTGGGTATCAGAGCAGACGTGGTCAGGTGGATAGCCAAGATGAGGAGCCAGGTGGGTATCAGAGCAGACGTGGTCAGGTGGATAGCCGAGGTCAAACACAGGAAGCAATCAGGGGACAGGTCAAGGACAAGCCGGGTCGGTGACAGGAACTGGAATATCAAAAAGCTTACGCTGGAGGAGCCGAAGATCAACCAGCAACTAAAATCGGTGGCAGGCTTCCTTATATAGGCCCAGGTAAATTACTGATAGTGTTGCTGGGTCCTAAAGTCCTTCTCCTGCCACAGTGCTGATAGCGCTGCTGGGTCCTAGAGCCCTTCTCCTGGTGTTTGTGCCCTGACAAGTATACTGCGTTAAACGTGCAGTAACGCACTGAAATATACTGCTTTAAGCGTGCAGTAACACACTGAAATATACTGTGTTAAAACGTGCAGTAATGCACTGACGTGTACTGCGTTAGACGTGTAGTATTGTACTAAAATACCGTATTCTGCGTTAAATGTGCACTAACGCACTGAAATATACTGCGCTAAACCTGCAGTAATGCCCTGAAATATACATGCACTAACGCACAGAAATATACTGCGTTAATTGTGCAGTATTGTCCTGAAATATACTGCGTTAAATATGCACTAATGTACTGAAATATACTGCGTTAAACATGCAAAAAACGTGGTGAAATATACTGCATTTAATGTGCAGTAACGCACTATATTATACTGCGTTAAACCTGCACTAACGCACTGAAATATACTGTGTTAAACGTGCACTAACGCACTGAAATATACTGTGTTAAACATGCACCAACACACTTGAATATACTGCAGTAAACCTGCCCTGACATAATAAAGTGAGACTAAAGTAAAAATGAATGGTCACATTACACTCGCACTGAACTATCATTAGATTCCCACTAAACTGATACTCTACACTGATAATAGAATCACAATAGCACATTAACTTCCTAGCAGCACTGAACCTGTTCTATCTCTCTCCACGCTAATATCACAATGCAAATGGCCGCTATTGATAGAATAGTTTTATAGTGTGGGGTGGCACTAAGAGCAATGAGCCATGATTGGATAGAGTCATCATGACTGTATCCAGTCATGGCTGTAACAGTGCTATATGCTCTTACGCCCGACAATTCCGGTGTTTGTCAATCGGGGCAAACAGCTAATATTTGGCCCGAACTCATGCTCAGGTCGAACCGTTCGCCCAACTCTACTACCAATCAGAAGCAGCCTACAGGTATTGTAGGCATGTGCCCACAGTTCCCTATGATTGCTACAAGTCTTTCATTGAGATCTAACATTTAAATTTGATATTTACTAGGGCTGCCTTAACGCACAGGCACCCCTCTGCGAACTGCCCAGGGGTCCTAGGTGCATGAGGGGCCCTTAAAGTTTCCTCCCCAAAGTTTTCTGGCAACAGTTTCCCTCGCTTTAGCTGGCTCTTTTCCTACAGGTCAGTTCCACTATCTGTTTCATGTCCAGCTGTCTTCAGTGCTCTCTCCCTCTCGGCATCTTCCTCTCTGCCTCAGCCATTATACCATCCTGCTCCCTTTCATCCTCACACAGATCTATCTCTGCCTGTCACTTTGCCTCTCTCTCAGATCGTTGTTATCCCTTGCTCTCTTCTCCCAGACAGTTTGCCAACATCTAGTAGTCCTGTTAATTTACAGCCTCTTCCCTGGCTGGCCATAATTTTTTTTCCTGACACTTTCCCAACAATACTCCTTCCAGTAGAATTTCCCTCACACCCATCCTCCCAGGCTTCTTCTATGGAGACTTTTCACCTTCACATAGGTGTGGGTCTCAGGCTGCACAAACCAGTGTTAATTTCGTCGACTAAAACCGACTAAAACGTTTTCGTCGACTAACACAATTCAGATGACTAAAATACGACTAAAACTAAAATGGCATTTTAGTCTTAAGACTAAAATACGACTAAAACTAAAATGGCATTTTAGTCAAAAGACTAACTAAAACTAAATCGAAATTTGCTGCCAAAAATTAACACTGGTGCATGCTCAAAGCATAAATAATAACATATTAGATTTTTCACTCCAGGACCAGCAGTAGTATATAATGAGTTTGGAAATTGTAGAGAAATGCTTAAATAATGCATTACAAATTACAATTGAACTACACCCATCGATTATAGATGACTAAAATGAGTTTTAGTCGACTAAAATGTAGGGCGTTTTAGTCGACTAAAATATACTGGAGTTTTAGTCGACTAAATACGACTAAAACTAAAACACTTGCAGAAGACTAAAATAGGACTAAAACTAAAATGCCATTTTAGTCCTAAGACTAAGACTAAAACTAAATTGAAATTTGCTGCCAAAATTAACACTGGCACAAACACTGCAAATGGCTGAAATCCCCCACCATGCACACCCCAAACACTGTCTCTTTTCTAGTCAATGGAGATTACTCCCTCATGCCAGAACAAATCTTCCTCCTTTGTTATCCCTATAAATACCAGGATCCCTCAGTTTTACTCCAGTTCTTCTCTACCCATCCTTCATCTCCTAACCACACCCCCCTTTTTCTCCCTTTCTCCTTCTTCCCATCCCAAAGGTTAAGGAAGTACCCCAAGGCGGAGCATCTTACTACTGCTGCTGCTTGTGTGGGCAGGATGTGTACTGCGCCAATCCCTGCTGACCCTCCTCTTCTATTCAGTCCATGTGATTGGCGCAGTACACATCCCGGCCACACACATCCCGCAGCAGCAGTAATAAGATGCTCCGCCTCAGGGTTTCTCCCTAACCCCTGCAAAGCACTGGAAGAGAGTCAAAAACTCTGGAGGGGAAGGTGGGGGGGGGGAGATGTTATTCCAGTTGTAGATTTAGCCCAGTGACAGCCTGCCAGAATAGGTAATATCTGTAACAGCAGCTTCCTTGCGCAGCTCTGCTTGAGGAGATTGAATCTGTACAATACATTACTGCCCCTATACTGTACCCTCCTGCCCCCTGTACTATGTCCACTTATTCTCCCCCTGTACTGTGCCCTACTGCTCCCCCCTACTGTACCTTCCTGTCCCCCCATACTGTGACCTCCTGTCCCCCTCCTACTGTGCCCCCCTGTACTATACCCTCCTAACTGCTGTACTGTGGCCTCCTGTCCCCCATCCTGTATTGTGCCATCCTGCCCCCCCTCCATACTGTGCCCCCCTGTTCCCCCCATAAGTTTGTAATTTATGTTTTATTTGTGTCCGCAAAGAATAATAATGCGTATTTTTAGTGAAAATATTGTTTTGATATTTTTTAGGGGGGGGGGGGGGGGTCTGTCAAGTAGGCTGTACGGAGCCCTGTGATTTCTAACAGCAGCCCTGAGAAGCAGCCTGCAGATACTGCGGTGCCCATGGACCCCTCAGGTATAAACCTCCTCCATTGAGATCTAACAGTGCACCATCCTATAAAAAGTTTCAATGGATGATCAGATGACAGAACAATCAAAGTTGCTTTGATCGGATATGGGTGTTTTTTGCTACATGTAATCAGGGGGCGTCCTGCCAATTAGAGGCAGCCTGCAGGACTTGGGGTGTTCAGTGACCCCTAAAGCTGCTATACACCCCATCCAACATACCTACTGTGATTTCTAATCTCAGTTACTCTAGAAGTAGCAATGAAGGATAAAAAAGATGACATCAATGGCATTCAGAGACAGTGGTCAGCCTGTCAATAATGGGGTGTCCAGGAACACCCCCACATCCCACTTCCAACAGGCAGTGTGCTCAGATCTCCCCATGCAGGAAGTGCACACTCCCCATACAGAGACATGTGGCTAAGCAATGACACCAACCAATGAAAGGACGTGCAGTGACAGAGGAGGCTGACACATGGAACTGGTAACACCCCAGCAGAGCCCGACAGCCCTGAACCCTCCAACAAAGACCTCCCCAGAGCTGCACACCAATGATCTGTCCATACATGGAGCTGACAAGTGTCCAGCCAGCTCAGGACCAATGTACCACAGTGCAGAACAGGTCAATCAGTGATCGGAGCCACCCAGACAGCCCTGGGGTGCCATGCCCTACGCACCCCCTGTCCCCCAGTACAGAGCCAGGCACAAGTCTGTACTTGCAAAGCCATGCACAAAACTGTAAGCACTACTTTATGAGTACCGCCTTACAAAGCCAGGCATAAAGTAGTATAACTGGCTTTGTAAATACTGCTTAGTAGTATTTACAAAGCCTGCAATAAAGCAGTAGTTACAAAGTCAGTTAAATACAAAGTATCACATTTTTTGGGATATAATGCTCTCCACTCCAGCCTGAGCCATATGCTTGGCTGCTGAGGGAGAGAAGTACTGAGAGACAGCAAGTGTACACTGTACATTGATCAGAAAATCCTGGCCATGAACCTGCTTATGGTAATTACCATTTTAAAGAGAGAGCTGCCTGGGGAATCTGATTGCTTCTGTGCACATTGAGAAGGGCAGATTGGACACTGCAGGAAAAGGAATGGATGGGGAAAGAGGTGGGTGTAAACCAGCTGCACTGCTTTTCCTGTACGCAGCTGCTGGCTGACTTTTATGTGTGGCTCTAATGTGCCATCCAAAGTGCCGCTCTGTGCCACAAGGTTGCCGACCCCTACAATAAAGGTACCTGGACAAAGCCTCTTAATGGGGCCTGCTGCCCAAGTGCTCGAATGGTCAGTCGGTCCCTGCTCAGGACATCCTCAGACATTGTTGGACCTTGGAAAGGTAAGTATTTGTTAGAAGTATGTTTTTCATGTATTGGTGTTTTTTTACTACTTTCACTTGAACTTGCTAGGGGTTTAAAGAGCCCGAAGGCCGGGTTCACATAGGTTTCCCCACATCCAATTTGCATGAAATGCAAGTGTGCCCAGCTGGCAAAGGAGCTGGTTCACACAGGTCTGGGGCACCTGCAGTCCGCATTTCAAAAGGGTCCTGTGTGTCTTTGGGTCGTGTTCAGGTGCAAATTCAGGCAAATATTCAGACCTGATTTGCAACTGAACCAGTGAACAGGGATGCACCGCACCCCATGCTGGGAACCGCGGCCGCACATATGTGAACACGGCTTTAAACTGGAGAGCTGGTGCTTTGGGTGGGGCACCTCTGCTTTTTGAAATGCCAGGTTGGTCAGAAAGGTGGAAAGGACATAGTACTTTTTACCTTTTTCTTTTTTTAAATATATTAAACAACAAAAAAGAAAAAAAAATTACAAGCTGCAAGCATTCCCCTTACATGGTTCCAAAGTGGTGTTAATATAGCACCATGCACTTGTCCGTGTTGCTTTAGATATTTTGATGATATTTTTAGCATATGTATTTGTTAATTAGATTGTATAGTAAGATTTTAAGATCATGTACTGTGTTAAAAGCAAAGACTCCCCTTTTGATATGCAAATGTACCAGTTGAACTGGTCTCAGAGGAAGCTCTTTACAGGAGCTGAGCAGGGGACAGGATGTGATGTATATAGGAAGTAGGGGGAGGAGATTCGGTTTTAAAACAAGCATGTAGGGAGAACAAAGGAGTGGTGTTTTGGAGGACAGAGAACCAAGACATGGCTGCCAGAAGCTGGACAACTTTCAAGACTGAGCAAAGAACCATGAGATGACTCCATCAATGGAAGTTGAGTAACTGTTTAATTTACTTTTTGTATACATATTGTACATGCTTTTTTTTTTTTGCTAGAAATTATGTAATTGGCTTGTGCATGTTGTAGGCATTCTTTGTAAGCTATAAATTATGTTTTGTGCAGTTTTTTCTGTTTAGTAAAAGCATTGATACACTACAGAAGTCTAGGCTTCCTTGGTTTTACTGCAAGAACCTTACTTTTAAAAGATGCAACTAAAACATTTGGGGGCTCATCCGGGATTGTGCTAAACCTCAACTAAAGTACACCTGTTTATTGTGATGTGTTGTGTAGCTTGTGCTAAGGAAAAATGCTGCGTACACTCTTTAGGAAGAGTAAGGCTGCAAAGATTTCTGGTGTCCAGGAGGAGGAGTGCACCCTTCCTACCTAGGCCAGAGATAGTCAGTGGGTGTCTGTTGCAAAGAAGCTGGCTAAGTATTCTTCTCCTTTGAATAGAGCTTTGGGGGATGAAGTCTCTGATCTTTCCTCAGATTTTAGTCTCAAAACGTTTGTGCTCAGTAAGGGAGAGGTGTGGGCAGTTGCTGTGTTTGGTTTGCACTTCCTGCATGCTCTACATATTGAATCTGAAGAGAGGAAAAAGGCAGAGTGATAAATAGACTTGCTGAAGGTGCGGCTTGCAGTAGCAACCAAGTGTTTGGAGACACTGCAAGCAAGGCAAAAGAAATAGAATGCAGGGCACTCAAAGTTAAACCTGCAGTGGCTTTGAATTGTGTTCAAACCCCTGTAGGCAGAACTGAAGATTTGAATGAGTGGTGTGCAGCCCTCATAAACAAGTGATGCCCTAACAAAGGGCAAAGCCCCTAAGTCTGTAAACAAAAGTAAGACGTGCCACTGATTCTTCCCATAAACGGGAAGCTTGGGATTCGATCAGCTTAAATAGAGATGGCCAAGTTGAGTCAGATAATAAGAAGGCACGGCCTATAGTCTCCAGGATACACATGTGGACTGATTTACTTAAGGTAAGGGTCCCTAGAGAGGAAATAGATGGGATTCCTACACCAGCATTGCTTAAGAAGTGGAAGCAAGTGGTTAGGAATGGTGAATCTGCCCTGTATACTATGGAGGGTGGCAGGGAAGAAGTGGAGACCATGGCAGACATCTCAAGTCTCCCGCAAGTCACGGGAGTCTCCCGCATTCCGCCCTGAGTTCACGAACACTCGGCAAGGCAGTGAGTGAGAGCATTTTGCTAGAGTGCCATGCTGTGAAGACTGGACAACAGCAGGCCTGTGTTCCCAGGACAGCACGGGGAGACATTCAGATTTATTCTTTCCATTGAAAATCAATGCCTTTCCGTGAAAATGTTACAAGGCAACAGTGGGAACCCTACAATAGTTTTGCAGTTCGAACTGGGGAGATAGAGAAATGTGAGCAGTAAGCTATGTTTTTGGCACAGTTGGAAGGAACATGTAATCTTCTTTGTCTATTACTCTTTTCAGGTACTGAGCATCAAGAGGTGGAGAAGGCAGAGCAGATGACCAAGCCAGATGGGAGGAGGCAGACCAGAAGAGAGTCTGAGGAAGATCTGGATGATTTCCTGATGATGGCGGAATTGTAGTGGACTTTCATCAGAGCATTTCCTTATGACCAGGAGGGCAATGACAAGGGACTTTATCATGTGGAACTTTCTTTCCACAGACTGTCAAGGACATTGCTAACCCTGCTCAAAGTAATGTTGCAGCCTTCCAGGGACAAAAAAAAAGTCTGATCGCGCAGACAATACAGGGGTTGAAAGGGAATTTTTTCCTCCCATTTACAAGACAGGGTGTTTTTTTCCCTTTCCTGGACAAAGGTTTTAAGAGCTGTTGAAGTTGTAAACTTAGTCAAATATTATGTTTTTAAAAAATCAAGAGGTGGAATGTGTTGCTATAGATAGTTAGGTGATTTTATTAGCATATGTATTTGTTAGTTAGATTGCATAGTATGATTTTAAGATCATGTACTATGTTAAAAGCAAAGCCTCCCCTTTTGATATGCAAATGCTACAGGGACAGGATGTGATGTATACAGGAAGTAGCGGAAGGAGATTAGGTTTTAAAACAAGCATGTGGGGAGAACAAAGGAGTGGTGTTTTGGAGGACAGAGAGGCAAGACATGGCTGCCAGAAGCTGGAGAACTTTTCTGACTTATGAGTGGACTGAGCAAAGAACCATGAGATGACTCCATCATGGGAAGTTGAGTTACTTTTTGTATACATATTGTCAGGGCAGCCACCAGAAATTGTGGGGTTCCTTACACAGCTTTAGGCCTGCCCCCCCCCCCCCCCCCCGGGCCACCCCCCAAATCCACCAACTAGTTATCCCACTGAGTCCTTCACTGCACACACTTTTATTTTAACAATCTTACAACTTAATATGAAAATGAAAAGTGTATTCCAAGTCATTAGTGCTTTCAAGATTTAGCAGTAAGGAATTCTATTTTGCCCAAAAAGACATCCCAATCCAGCAGCTGTACACGCTCAGTCCCCACTCACACCTGTACGCACTCAGCCCCAAATCACATCTGTACACACTCAGCCCCCCGCTCACACCTGCACGCACTCAGCCCCCCGCTCACACCTGCACGCACTCAGCCCCCCGCTCACACCTGTACGCACTCAGCCCCCCCGCTCACACCTGTACGCACTCAGCCCCCCCGCTCACACCTGTACGCACTCAGCCCCCCCGCTCACACCTGTATGCACTCAGCCCCAAATTACACCTTGTACGCACTCAGCCCCCGCTCACACCTGTACGCAATTAGCCCTCGCTCACACCTGTACGCATTCAGCCCCCGCTCACACCTGTACGCACTCAGCCCCGCGCGTGTGTGTGTGTGTATATATATATATATATATATATATATATATATATATATATATATATACACAGTATATATATATATATATATATATATATAAAACACACACACATGTACATGCACAGACATGTTCACAAACACAGACATGTACACATGTACACACACCTGTACAACCCCCCCCCCCCTTCACTTGTACAATAGCCCTTACTTGTAAGGTGGTCTTTCTAGTCCCAGCTCTTCTTTCCACATGTGGCTGAGACACAGAGAGGAGCTGCAGTCCAGGATATAGTACCTGTACTGTGTACAGTGCACACACGAGTAGTGCACATGCACGAAGTAGCCAGAGGTGGCAGTAAAGAGCCCTATGTGAGCTCAATGACACAGCAGCAGTAGTTGCCGACTCTCACTCAGAAACCCAGCACAGCCACGGAGCACCTCTGTACCCGCCCCTGCCTTCTCTCATTCTCACCAGGCAGCCGGGCCCGTTGAGACGCACGGGCCCCTTACAAGTGTATGGGCTGTACCCCCCTGATGGCCCTGCATATTGTACATGTTTATTTTTCTAGAAAGTAGGTATATGGCTTGTGCGTGTTGTAGGCATAATTTGAAAGCTATGAATTATGTTTTGTGCAGTTGTATGAGCAGATGTTTCTGTTTAGTAAAAGCATTGAAGTCTAAGCTTCCTTGATTTTACCGCAAGGACCCTACTTTAAAAAGACGCAAGTAAAACAGCACCCTGGATGGCGATTGTCAAGAAGTGAATAAAAGGAGTCCCATAGCTTAACCAGATTTAACATTTTCTTGTGATTTCTTATTTGCTTATGATCTATAAAGCAGACTAAATAGCAGATAAATAGTTTGTTCTCTATGTGCATAATTCAAAGAAATGATATGAACATGCAAAAAAATAATAGTAACAATTTTTTGACAATCTCCTTTGGATTTATTATACCTATATGAGAACATACCGGAACAATTCATTTAAGATTAACTTTATAATGGCTATATATCATATCAACTATGTATTTTGAGGTACTGTGCATTGACTCAAACAGAGTTTGTTTGTAGTATGAGCATTAAAATTATATTTGGAAACATAGCCACCTACTAACTGTTATGTTACCAATGGTAGATTGAAAAGGAGTTTGAGATCAAATGTGCATCAGTTTATGTCTAATTTCTCTCAAGTGGGTTGTTGTTTTTTTGAGGTTTTTAAGTTATTCATGTTTTGCCATAGTGGGGATAAGAGTCTTTGGATTTATTGCTAGTTACATACTAGTTGAGGTTGAATAAAGACATCAGTCCATCCAGTTCAACCTTTACAGGTGTGTGTGTGTGTGTGTCAGTGACCTGATCATTTCCCATAACCCTGAATGTTGTGATTTGTGAGATGCACGTTCAAGAGTCTTTTAAAAGTAGCCATACTCCCTGCAGCTACCACCAATTGTGGAAGAGAGTTCCACATTCTCACTGCCCTTACAGTAAAGAACCCCTTACGCAGCTTAAGGTTTAACCGCCTCTCCTCCAATCTCATCAAATCTCATTGTGGGACTACATGTCTTCTTGCACTCCTTGAAACTAAATCGTTTTTTTACCTATGCTGGGATCACCATTGAGGAATTTGTAAATCGCTATCATGTCCCCTCTCAGGCATCTCCTCTCCAAGAAGAATAAATTAAGCGCTTGTAATCGCTCCTCTTAATTAAGGTCCTCCAATCCTTTTATTAGTTTAGTTGCCCTTCTTTGGACTCTTTCCAGTTCCAACACATCCTTTCTGAGGATTGGCAATCAGAACTGGACAGAATACTCCAGGTGTGGCCGAACTAGGGTTTTAAAAAGTGGCAGGATTATAGCTTTATCTCTGGAATACTGTATATCCCCTTCCTTATGCATGCTAATATTCTACCGGCTTTGACAGCTGCAGCTTGACATTTCATGCTATACTTAGTCTATCTTCCACTAGAACCCCCAAATCGTTCTTCATTCTGGATTCCCCCAGAGGTCCCCCACCCCCCCAGAGCATAATTCACGTTTATGATTTTTGCCCCCAAGACTATATACCGCGGTGGTCAGCCCCTCCTGGGCAAAGTGACGTAGGGGTACGTCACTCGCCCAGGAGCCTCTAGGGGGCGAGCGCGCGCCACCGGAGGCGCGCTTCCACCCCCGCTCGTTCCCTGACATCCCCGCGCGAGTGACCGGTGGCTCCGATGTCCGCTGGCCACTCACGATCTCCCGCAGGAGAGGAAGAAAGGCAGACGGCTGATGTAAACACAGCCGTCTGTCATTCTCCCTTAGATCATGACAGAGGCTATGCGATCCTGCTATGTAGGATCGTATGTCTCTGTTATGATCTAACAAGCCACGCCCCTTGACAGTTAGATTCACGCCCCTAGGGACACACTTAACCCCTTGATCACTAATAAAGTTAACCCCTTCCCTGCCAGTGTCATTTTTATAGTAACAGTGCATATTGATAGCACTGATTACTGTAGTAATGTCACTGGTACCCCCAAAAGTATGAAAAATGTCAGTAAAGGGTCCGATCTGTCCGCCACAATGTCGCAGTCCCGCAAAAAAAAATCGCAGATCGCCGCAATTAGTAGTTAAAAAAAAAACAATACAAATGACAAATCTTTCCCGTAGTTAGTAAACGCAATAACTTTTGCGCAAACCAATCAAAATACACTTATTGCCATTTTTTTACCAAAAATATGTAGCAGAAAACAAATTGGCCTAAAATGTTAAAAAATTTTGATTTTTACATTTTTTTTGAGAATTTCATATAAAAAAATGTGAAAAATATTATTTTTTCAAAATTGTCATTTTTTTTTGTTTATAGCACAAAAAGTAAAAATCGCACAGGTGATCAAATACCACCAAAAGAAAGCTCTGTTTGTGGGGAAAAAAGGAAGTCAATTTAATTTCGGTACATCGTTGCACGACCACGCAATTGTCGGCTAAAGTCACGCAGTGCCGAATCGCAAAATAGGGCCTGGTCTTTGAGCAGCCAAATCCTCCGGGGCTTAAGTGGTTAAATCTCATTTGCCATGTAGTTGCCCACTCTGTTATTTTGTTCAAGTCATTTTGTAAAATTTCTATATCTTTTTTTATAAATTCGTTTATTGAAGAAACAGAGAAGGCACATCACAGTTCAAACAGAGAAATGCAAGGAACGATATCAGGCAGAAGCGAGCAAACAGAACACATGTGACATATCAGTACAGAAAAACTTGACCATATGCTAAATACCAGTAAATGACTGGGAGAACAATATGAATATCGCAAGGTAATGTGCTATAGAGAAGAACACCCCTGAGACCTCTCTATGGAGAAACGTAAAGTGCAAAACAAGTGACAATAGAGTACTGACCACGGTAGAGCCCCCCACGACACCCCCTGGCATCTATCACCTGGCCGGTAGCAGGCGCGCAGGGGAAGTCCCCCGGGCAGTCATCATGTATCACAGCGGCCCCAGGGGGGAATATCACTCAAAATCTCTTCGGGGTATGTAACTAATAAAGACGTGCAGAGATATGCCTACAGAAAAAATCTGGTAGTAGATAGACAGCAAAGAAAAGAGGGAGATCCAATCCGCGACACCCAAGAACATAGCAGATTGGAAGCAGGGGAGAGAAAAAGAGTCAAAGAAGACATCAAAGGGGAGGTGGAAGTAAACAGAAAGAGGCAGGAGGAAGAGGGGGGGGAGGAGCAGTCCGGCCCAATGACAGCGGCACCCTCAGATCAAGAGATCACGATATTCTGCTGTGAACGTGAATTCATGCCAGTAAAACCAGCGCTTCAGAAATTTCTCTCTGTCACCGCGTTCCGTCGCCATCAGGTCTTCCATCTCATTGATACATTTTATCTTACGGATCCACATAGCCACAGTAGGGGGCTGGGTCTGTTTCCACAAAGGGGGGATGCAACTCTTTGCTGCCGTAAACAATAACGGCAGGATTGATTTCTTATAGGACGCCCTCGGAAAATCGTGATGGTGAAGAAGGAAGAGGGCCGGGTCCAGGGCAAGCGGGTGATCCGTGAATTTTTGAGCTATGCGAAGCACCGAGGCCCAGAAGGGCTGGAGCCCTTCGCAGGACCAAAAAACATGGAGGTAGGAACCCACCTCCTTGCCACATCTCCAGCAGGTGTCGGCACATGCCGGGAACATCCGACGTAGCCTCGTCGGGGTATAATGCCACCGGGTCAGGCATTTGTATCCCACCTCTTGGTAGCGTGAGCAGATCGAGGTTTTGTAAGCGAAGAACAAAAGACGGTCGACATGATGGTCGGTAAAAGTCAGACCAAGGTCCCGTTCCCATTGCGCAATATATGGAGGACGGTATGGAGCTTCCGGTGTGACCAAAGCCCTATAGACTAGGGAGATGGTATGCCGCAGAGGAGAGGATTCGGAACAGAGCTCCTCGAAATAGGTG
The DNA here is from genome assembly GCF_965119305.1 of Pelophylax lessonae. Classification (NCBI taxonomy): domain Eukaryota; kingdom Metazoa; phylum Chordata; class Amphibia; order Anura; family Ranidae; genus Pelophylax; species Pelophylax lessonae. Next base: position 490,692,835 of record NC_138768.1, on the reverse strand, counting down.
AGACGCCTGGTGAACAAGCGCGCCGGTGGCAGGGACTGCAGGAAATGGGAAAGTTGGACCTGCTGCCAAAATGACAGCACAGAAAATGAAGTATCGGAGTGCAGGAGAGTTCTTGAGATCCACTCCCCATTCCGTATGTAGTGGCGAGCCTGTCCAATGCCGGCAGCCCCCAAGGACTGAAAGCCGGGGCACTCCAGTCCCGGCAAAAAGTCCGGGCTACCAACAACCGGGAGAAGGGGGGACGGCAGAGTAGCCAATTGGCCCCCATGACACAGCCGTCTTCCAACTTTCAACGTGGGGCCAATGGTTGGGTGAGTAGACAGCTCCCTTGGAGCAAAGGAGGGAGTCCAGAGCGACGATTCCGGAGGAAACCTCACTGAAAGCCGCTCCAACCGCACCCACTGCTTCAGTGAGCCATGGCGGTACCAGTCAAGGACGCGGGCCTTATGGCAGGCTTCATAGTAGGCCACCGCATCTGGGAGGGCCATGCCACCACTTAATTTAGGCATGCGGAGGACACGCAGTGCCAGCCGTGGGGAGCCACTAATCCACAGGAAGTCTCTAAACAGTTGGTTTATCCTTTTAAGAAAAGAGGATGGGACCGCCACCGGCAGGGCCTGGAACACATACAACAAGCGGGGCATCACGTTCATTTTGAGAACATTGCAGCGCCCAAACCACGAAAATCTGCCGGTGCGCCACTCGTCCAGGTCCTTTCTAAGTCTAGCCATCAGGGGAGGAAAATTACAGTCATAGATTCTTTCAGGGCAATTTGGAAGAGAGATCCCCAGGTACTGAATATGCGATGACCCCCACTTAAAGGGGAAATCAGTTCTAAGAAGAGTGGCAAGAGTGGTCGGCATCGCCACCGCTAGTGCTTCGGATTTAGCTTGATTGATCTTATAACATGAGAGAGACTCGTAACTTTGAAACTCGCGCATCAAGTTGGGGAGGGAGAGAATAGGCTTAGTGAGAAAAAAGAGGAGGTCATCAGCGTACGCTGCCACCTTCGGGGATTCCGTCGCCGACACCTCCAACCCAGCGACGTCCATATTGGCCTGTACCGAGCGCAGGAACGGCTCCAGCGTTAGAACAAAGATCAGTGGGGAGAGGGGACAGCCCTGGCGAGTACCGTTAGAGATAGCCAAGGGCTCAGATAAAGAACCATTGACTCGCACTCTCGCTGATGGAGCAGAGTAAATAGCTCTAATCCAGGACATAAGGCGGTCCCCCATCCCCACATGTTCCATCGTGGCAAAAAGGAAGTCCCAGTTCACCCGATCAAATGCCTTCTCGGCGTCTGTTGACAGAACTAGAGTCGGGACCCGTCGGGAACAGGCAAAGTGAACCAAGTCAATCGCCTTAGTAGTATTGTCTCGGGCCTCTCGCGAAGCGATAAAGCCCACTTGATCGTCATGGATTAGCTGTGGGAGCAGCGGGGCCAGCCTAGAGGCCAAAACTTTAGTAAAGAGTTTTAAGTCAACATTCAAAAGCGAGATCGGCCTATAACTTGTACAAAGGAGGGGGTCCTTCTCATCCTTGGCGAGAACCGTGATGTTTGCCCGGAGCGAGTCCGTCGGGAACCTCGCCCCTTCACCCGCCGCGTTGTATGCGGCAAGGAAGTGAGGGGAGAGGAGATCGCTAAAACATTTATAGTAACGGAGGGAGTAGCCGTCTGGGCCCGGGGCCTTGCCCGACTGCATCGACTTCATAGCCATCAGAAGCTCACCAGATCTGATAGGTTCATCCAGTTTTTCCACCTCCTCCTCCGGGATAGAAGGGAGGCCCGACTTAGAGATGTAGGACCGGATCGCCGCAAGTTTGGCATCCCTAGCGGACGGCTCTAGTGCAGGTGACAAATTATAGAGAGTAGAATAGTACTGTCGGAAGGTTTCCGCAATATCTGCCATAGAGTGCACCCTCCGACCCGAAGAGGTCGAGATCTCCGGGACAAAAGTAAATGCCCTTTGCTTACGAAGAGCCCGCGCCAGCAGTTTCCCACATTTGTCCCCGTGTTCGTAGAACGTCCGTCGACACTTTGCCAAAGCAGCCTTCGCACGAAAGAGGACTAAGGAACGGAGTTGATCACGGAGAGCAGTGAGTTCCCGAAGGGTAGACTGAGCCTGGGATCGCTTGTGGACCAATTCAAGTCTGCCTATGTTAGCCAGGAGGTCACACATCTGTTGGACCCTCTCCTTCTTGCGACGTGACCCGATCTTGATGAGAACTCCGCGCATGTAGCTCTTGTGCGCCTCCCACACCATCAGAGGGAGGCTCTCGGTGGTAACATTGGAGGCAAAAAAGTTCCGAAGCTCCGAGCTCAGTTCCTCCAGGACAGCGGAATCCTGGAGGAGGCTGTCGTTCAGCCGACACTGCCATTGTGGGCGCTCCGGCAACCCTAAGTCCAGGTCCACAATGACCGGAGCGTGGTCAGAAATGGTAATGGAGCCAATAGATGCAGAAAGGACGTTAGGGAGCAAGGCCTGAGGCAGTAAAAAGAAATCAATGCGTGAGTATGACGCATGCGGAGGGGAGTAGAACGTGTAGTCCCGTGCCCCAGGGTTGAGAATGCGCCACGGGTCCACCAGACGAAAGGCATAGTACAACTTTTTGAAGCGCTTCAGAGCAGTATAGGAAAGATGAGAGGAGCCTCTAGAGGTATCCACAACCGGATCTAGTGCCAAATTAAAATCTCCTCCAAGAATGATCTGCCCTTCTGCAAAGTCTGCAAGCTTCGAGAGCAAAGACTCGAAGAACGACACCTGGTTGGTATTGGGAAAGTAAAGGTTAACCAATGTAACCATCTTGTTCCCCAAACGCCCCTTCACAAAAAGAGCACGGCCCGAGTCGTCACTCCACGAGTCCGAGAGCGTCCACGGTACGCGATTATGGAACAGTATACAGACCCCCCTAGTCTTGGAATCAGAGGAGCAGCTGTGATAGACCACTGGGAACCGACGATCTCCTAGTTTAGGGATCTTGCTAGACCTAAAATGAGTCTCCTGTAAAAAACCAACCCGGGCACGAAGGCGATGAAGATCAGAGAGAACTACAGAACGTTTCTCAGGGGTATTCAAGCCCTTAACATTCAGAGAGACCAAGCGTATCGGGTCCGCCCAGGGGGAAGCCACCCCCCCCCCCACCCCAGACACACAACAGCAAAAAAAAAAAAAAAAAAAAGGGGGGGGGAGGGGAAAGAAAAAGGGGAAATAGGGAGGAGAGTGGGAAGAGAAAAAAGAGGGAAAAGTAGATGGAGAAAAGAAGAGAGAAAGGAGGTGCACAACCTGCGCACCAGAGATACGTGCTACAGTGCCAAATGCACTAGAGAGACCTAGTCTCTAGGAACCGAGAGGTTCGACCCACAGGGCCCAAATAGCGGGCAGAGCAGGTGGGACCTCAGGGAACACCCTATGTGGGGAACGAGGAGGGACACCACAAGGAGAGGAAGGTGACCACTCCCCCTACCCCCCAAACCGGTAGCTTGGAAACAACTTATAAATATACAGGCAATATAATGGAAGACATAGTGCAACAATCTAAGAGCAGTAGCATGTGAACCCGCGAGGGCAGAGGAACCCCGTTACCGTGAGCAATGATACATGAAAAAACAAACAACGGCCCAAGGGGGAGGAGGGGGGGAAAACAGGGCATGGGGGGGGGGAAGGAAGGGAAAGAGAGGGAGGGGGGGAAAAACATGGAACAACCGTCATATTGTCATACCGAATGTCGCAGGCAACGTGCGCATTGCAACCCAACTGCAGGGGATGCGGGTGAGGCCAGACGGGCATTTCCCTTACATTCCATGGAAGCAAACGTGCCTCATGGACAAAGAAAGCTTAGCAATGTAAAGATCTGTGTATAACTCCCCCGCCCAATATGGCAGCAGAGAGAAGGCGCCAGGACAGTATGCTGGGTACCAGTACAGGAAGACAGTCCGCACTGCCTCGGTATGAAGCCCCAAATTACCTTAGCCCGTCTGACCTCAGTCCACTCGCACGCCCTCCTCCGGTGCACCAACCTGCAAAATGAACATGCACAGCCACATATACATATATAGAAGATCAGGATCGAGCACATCATGATATGAGGACAGCACTAAATTGAGGCATGGAGAAAGCTAACTCGCACCCCCCGCAGCGGCACCACACTACCGCGTCGTCCATCCCCTCCACCCCCACATGGCCAAAACATAAGAGTGAAAACGTGGGAGGAGGGGGAGGGTGGGAGAGGGGGAGATAAGGGGGGAGAGGAAAGGGAGAGGGAGAGGAAAGGGAGGGGGTAGGGAAGTGGGAGGGAAGCGGAAAAAAAAAAAAAAAAGGGGGGGAAGGGGGAAGGGAGGGGAGGGAGAAAAAGGGGGGGGGGAAGGGGGAGAGGGGGGGAGAGGGGGGGGAGAAGGGAAAGGGGGAGAGAGAGGGGGGAAGGGTGGGGAGGGAGAAAAAGGGGGGGGAAGGGGGAGAGGGGGAGAGAGGGGGGGGAGAAGGGGAGAGGGGGAGGGGGAAGGGAGAGAGGGGGGAAGGGAGAGGGGGGGGGAGAGAGGGGGGAAGGGAGAGATGGGGGAGAGAGGGGGGGGAAGGGAGAGAGGGGGGGAAGGGAGAGAGGGGGGGGGAAGGGAGAGAGGGGGGGGGGGAAGGGGGGGAAGGGGGGGGGAGGGAGCAGAACTTCCTCAGTACAATACAGTGCACCCGATCAATACAGCCCTAAAGCCATCGATACCACCCTGGGTGGGGACATCAACTAATATTAGAGTGCGAAATACATGACAGTGAGCACAAACAAGTGATGCATCCGCACGGGAGGAAGGCTGAGGGCAGCTGGTGACCGTGATAGAGCAAAGAAGGATCCTGGCAGCAGGGGGATAACCCCAGCGGCCATGGCAGTCCGCCGCACGGTCTCCGTCAGTCACCAACTAGGGGACAGCAGACACGGAGATCCACCCCAGGACCCCAGCGTCCGCTGCTCCCGGCGGGATCCTCAACGATTCCAGAGTACCTGAGGGTCAATGGGCATACAGAGCCAAGTGTGAGACAACTATAGGTGGCAGATGCGGACCTGCACCCCCTATTCCGTGGCCAGCGCCATAAACTGCCGGGATTGATCAGCACAAGTGGAGGGGGGTCAGTGCTTCTGGAAACAAAAAGGGGGGGAGAATGGGGGGGGAGAGGAAGAGAGGAGAGGGATCCCCTGAGGGAATCAGCACAGGGCCAAAACACAACTCACGGCTGTAGGAGTCCCCTTCTGCACACTTCAGGGTTCTGGTAAAGCCAGCTCAGGACCAGCGGGCCGGGACCCCGAGAGTCCCCGTGAGCGCCGCTGCCCCGAGAAGCGGGGCCTCGAGGAGCTGCCGCCTGATGGACGAACATCTCGATCTGGAAGTCTCGCCAGCCAGTTCGGGAGATCAAGCGGTGGCATGTCGACAAACCGGCACAAAGCTGGCAGATCTTCATGTCTGCGAAGAGTAAAGGAGGCACCATTACGCCGCACGTTGAGCTGAAGGGGAAATCCCCATCTGTAGATGGCATCCTGAGATCTAAGCCGCTCCAGGAGAGGCTTTAGCATAGCCCTGCGGGTCAGCGTGCCCCTGGAGATGTCTGGGAAGACGGTGACCTGCGCCCCATCAAAGTCCACTGGGCCCTTCAACCACGCCGCCCTTAAGATCTGTTCCTTCACCGTGAAGCGGTGTAAACGGCAGATGACATCCCGCGGTCTGGCGGCATCTTGTGAGCGGGGGCCCAGGGCACGATGCAGGCGATCGAAGATGAATTCCACAGGGGGGTCTTGCGGCACAATGGTGGACAAGATGGCTTGAACTGTGGCCAAAAGGTCTTCACGGCCAGTCGCCTCGGGAATGCCCCGGAGCCGCAGGTTATTACGGCGGCTCCGGTTCTCCATGTCCTCGAGACGCAGCTGCTGTTCCGCCAAAGCATCCGCGTGGGAGGCCTGGTCCCGCTCCAGACGGGCCACCCGGGATTGTAGATCTTCTATGACCGTTTCCCCAGCTGTCACCCGGGCAGTCACCAACGATACATCAGCTGTGATCGCCGCGAAGTCCCGGCGATGCTGCTCTGTCACTTGAGCCACCATGGCCTCCATATCTTGTTTGGTAGGGAGGGAGCGGAGCAAAGCCCAAATGTCTCGCTCCTCCACCGGGTCCGACAGCAAGGAGGGCAGCGGGGATTGCAGAGAGCCCTGGGACATTGCCGCTGGTGTGGAGGGTCGGGTGGATGCAGCCGCCAATAGCGGGGATACGGCGGCCGATGCAAGACCGCGGCTCGGGCCTACCGCTGGGGACCGCGACCCTTGCGCCGGGGATTCCTGAAAGAAGTTGCGGATGGGAGCTGAGGAGGAAGCCCTTGAAGCAGTCTTCGTCTTGCGGCGTTTGTAGGTGCTCATGTCAGCCTGGATAGCTAATAACAACCGGTCAGGGAGGCTAGGGAGCGGGAGCACCAGGAGAAGACGTCCTCACACCGCCATGACCTAGCCACGCCCCCAAAAAAAATTTCTATATCTTGATGAGAAGTTATTGCCCTGCATATCTTTGTGTCATCCACAAAAACTGAGATTGAGCTACTGATTCCGTCCTCTATGTTATTGATGAATAAATTGAACAAAATTGGTCCCAGGACTGAGCCACTCCAGATCAGTCTGAGTACTCGTTATTTATCACCACCCTTTGGATACGCCCATGTAACCAGTTTTCTATTCAAGAACAAACCTTGAGGTCGATGCCTGCAGACCTTAGTTTGTAGATTAAGCGTATGTGGGGAACAGTGTCGAATGGCTTAGCAAATTCCAGATGCACCACATCCACAGGTCTCCCCCTATCTAGCTCACAGCTCACCTCCTCGTAAAATGTTAACAGATTGGTTTAGCAAAAACGTCCTTTTGTGAACCGGTGCTGATTACTGCTGATGATACTGTTGTCCTTAGAAAATTCTTGGATATAGTCCCTTATTAACCCTTCCAATAATTTTACATACAATTTATGTCAGGCTGACCGGTCTATAATTTCCCAGAATATCCCTCCTCCCTTTTTTGAATATTGGTATCACATTAGCTTTCCTCCAGTCACCTGGTACAGTTCCTGTCAATATACTGTCTGTGAAGATTAGGAACAACGGTCTAGATATAACCCTACTGAGTTCCTTGAGTACTCTCGGGTGCAAGCCATCAGGGCTAGGCGATTTATTAGTATTAATGTTATCAAGTCTTTTCTTGATTTCACCCTCTGATAGCCACTGCGGCAAGTCTTGCGGTTCTGTGCTAACCAGACAGTCCTGGTCTGTATACCCCTCCTTTTCATGTGTAAAAACTGAGGAGAAGAAAGTATTTAGCACAGTTGCCTTCTCTGTGTCTGATTTTTTGCTCTAATTGTATTTAAAGAATTTCTTAGGGTTTTTTTTTTTTAACTCTCCTCTGCTATGTTTCTCTCAAAGTCATTTTTAGCCATTCTGATTCTGTTTTAACATTTCTTGTTAGATTCCTTGTATTGGTGAAAAGCTGATAATGCCCCCTCCAATTTTTACTCTAATAAGCATTTTTACATTACAGTTTAGCCACTCTGGTTTGACTTTGACTTCTAAATGTATTTCCCATTGGAATGCACTATGCCATACTTTTGTTTAATATGTTCCTAAAGCATTCCCATTTTTCCTCCGTGTTCAATGTTCCTGGGGTTAGGTCCCAGTCTATGTTCTCTATTATTGAGCACATTTTAGGAAAGTTTTCCTTTCTGAAGTATAGAGTCCTTATATTCCCCTTGTGTCTTATTGTTCTATGATTTACTTTAAATGTAATTATCCTGTGATCACTAGAGCTCAAGTTTTCCTGTACTTCTACATCTGAGATTAGGCCTGAATCGTTCGTAATTAATAGATCTAGCAATTTGTTCTTTCTAGTAGGAGAATCTACCATCTGTGACATGTAGTTGTCTTGTAAGACATTCATGAAATAGTGGGCCTTTACTGAGTGAGCTGTCCCCTCTTACCAGTCAATGTCGGGATAATTGAAGTCCCCCATTACGATGATTTGTCCCTGCTTAGCCCCTATTCCCAACTGTGAAAGAAATTCCAGTTCTACCTCCTCGCTTTGGTTGGGGGCCTATAAACATACCCTCATTATTACTTTCCCCCTTACTTCTTCCTTATGGAGTTCTACCCACACGGATTCCACCTCCGCCCTCATCCCTTCCGTAATGTCACTGCTTTCTACCACCCTTACATTATTTTTGATATAGAGACATTCCCCTCCCCCCTCTTTTGCCTTCCCTGTCCTTCTTATATACAGAATATTGTTCAATATTTGCCAGCCAGTCGTGTGACGGGTCAACCCAAGTTTCTGTTATTCCTACCAGGTCTATGTCCTCCTCGTGTAATAACAGTTCCAATTCCTCCATTTTATTTGCTAGGCTCAAGGAATTTGTGTATACCCCTCTTAGTGATGTTGGAGTTAATACTGATTTATCATTACGTTTATTCCTATTTCATTTGTGGTTTGTCCGCTCATTCCCCCCAGTAGTTGTCGTTAGAGTTATTTAGTCACTGCTGCCCCTTTCCTTTGTTCACTATTAACTGGCACTACTTCTGAGCCCTCCCCCCAAACACCTAGTTTAAAAGCTCCTCCAACTTTGTGGCCATCTTTCTTCCCAATAGAGCTGTACTGTCCCCATTAAGGTGCAGCCCGTCCTTACTAAAGAGCCGGTAACCGACTGAGAAGTCAGCCCAGTTCTCCAGGAACCCGAACCCCTCCTTCCTACACCAGTTCCTAGGCCACTTGTTCAGCTCCCTAAGCTCCTTCTGCCTCTCTGGTGTGGCTCGAGGTACAGGCAGTATTTCAGAGAAAACCACCCTGGAGGTCATTTTCCTCAATCTATTCCCTAAGTCCCTGAAATCATTTTTTAGGATCCTCCACCTTCCTCTTACTTTGTCATTAGTGCCTACATGCACCATGACTACTGAGTCCTCCCCAGCCCCACTCAACAATCTGTCTACCCAATCCGCAATGTGCAAAACCCGAGTGCTCGGTAAACAACATACTGTTCGGCGCTGACGGTCGTTTTGACAGATAGCCCTCTCTGTCTTCTTAATAATTGCGTCCCCTACTACCACCTGTCTAACCTTTCTTGAGTCTCTGCCCCCCTCCTTCCCAGTGCCATCGCTCCCCTGGCAGCTAAGGGAGGGTGACTGCTCCAGCACTGCAACCACTGAGCTGATATCCCCAACATCATGCAACCTGGCATATTTGATGGGGTGTACCAATTCAGGACTGGCCTCCCTAGCGCTCTTCACTCTACCCCTCCTTCTAACTGTCACCCAACTGCCTACCTCTGTTGCCTGCGTCTCCACCTTCCTCTATGCTGGCCCCCGCCAGCACCTGCTGGGTAATGTCCAAACTCCTTTCTGGGTTGTTAATGCTGCGCAGTGTTGCAACCTTGTTTTCTAGATCTAGGATCAGCGCTTCCAGAGAAACAAGTCGCTCACATCTCTGATACTAAACCTACTCCAGTTACCTCCCAGTCACTCCTCTCACCAGTCTCTCCTCACATAAGGTACTCCCAGACCGCTAAGGTACTCCCAGTCGCTAAGGCATCCCCGCCCATTAAGGCACTCCCGCCCGCTAAGGCACTTCCAGTCGCTAAGGTACTTCCAGTCCCTAAGGAACTCCCAAATGCTACGGTACTCCCAGTGGCTAAGGTACTCCCAGTCACTAAGGTTCTCCCATTCGCTAAAGTACTCCCAAGTACTAAGGTACTCCCAGTCGCTAAGTTACTCCCAGTCGCTAAGGTACTGCCAGTCGATAAGGTACTCCCAGTCTCTAAGGTACTCCCAAGTACTAAGGTACTCCCAGTACCAAGGTACTTCCAGTCGCTAAGGTACTTCCAGTCGCTAAGGTACTCCCAGTCACTAAGGTACTCCCAGTCGCTAAAGTACTCCCAGTCGCTAAGGTACTCCCAATCGCTAAAGTACTCCTAGTCGCTAAGGTTCTCCCAGTTGCTATGGTACCCCCAGTCGTTAAGGTACTCCCAGTCGCTGAGGTACTCCCAGTCGCTGAGGTACTCCCAGCAGGGCCAGATTAACGTAGGGGCTATTGGAGCTGCAGCTCCAGGCCCCTACCTTTATATAGGCCCCGGGTTGGCCATATTCACTGTTACCGCTCTTCTGTCACTTGTAAACACAGAAGTCTGGCTTCTATGCTCGCTTCCCCAGGCAGCTCCCTCAGAACCTCCCCACACAGCACAAAGGCCGGACAAGGAGGGACAGTTGCCGATGCATGGATGTGTTTATGGGCTTCAGAGACAGCATCCCATGTTGAATTAGGCATGCATGGCTGCACCCTTCCTCCTCTGGGTGCATGCCAAGGCACGGCCCTTAAGGCCCTTCAAAATCCTCAGCACCAAGCCCATGATGCTCTTAATCCGGCCCTGACTCCCAGTACCAAGGTACTTGCAGATACTAAGGTACTCCCAGTCCAACTGCTTGGCAGCCCTGGTCTGATGTCAAATCCTGCAGCCTGCAGCCTCCCCCTGTCAGTCTCTCTGCACTCAGTCTGTGCCTGTGTGTGATCCCCCTCCAGCCCCCCCTCGATCAACTGATCAGCCCAGCACACTCACAGTTTCTGGTGTCTCCTCTCCTTTCAGTCCTCCTTCAGTCCTGTCACGCCGTCCGGTGTCTGTCACGCCGACCTCAGCGCCGTCCTTCCTCTCAGGCAGTCACCTTCCCCTCAGCCTCCCTCAACCTTGAGCGTCTCGTGCTCTGCTGCATGGCTCTCTCAATCTCTCTCTCCTCATCCTGGTGGACATCCTCTCCTCTGCCTTTAGTGGTCGCCGGAAATCTTGGTACTGGTCCCTTGGGCAAGAGGTGAAGAGGAGTCCCACCAACTGGGTCTTATCCCTCCTAGAATGGGTTTTTCCATTATAGGGGAACAACAAATGTGGATCTATACATGTTGCTTACAGGGAGATGTCTGCAAAACTTTGGTTAAAGTTACCTATTGTTTTTGTGCTGTATCCCCTAATGAGAGAAATGGAAGTTTCCATCAGCCTATAGAGCTGGATGAACTTATATTTGATGGTGCCTGCATAGTACCAGGACCAAGGCCAACTGGCAAAGCCAAAAGCAAAAAAACAATGATCTTCAATCTGTCTTTAAGGGTGACATTCTGGCCATCACTGTAAGGGTTTTTTTAGTTCCTCTGGGATTAAAACGTTGGGAAAGGCTGGTATGGATAAAACTGTAAAGCTACTTTACTCAAAATTATATTTCAGTCTTACCAGTAAAATTAGAGCGGAAACTGCCAGCTTCTCTCTAGGCTTTTAAAGGGACATACTGAAATTTTTTGTGTCAGACCTAGAGGATGGTGACCAGGGCCATCTTTGACTGGGCCCAGTCATTGTTGGGGAGTCAAAAGCAGCTGCGCTGCTGCTTGCTGGAATCCGCAGGAGTTCCGCCACCTCTGGCACTGGTCATGCTGGCTGCTGATACTGTCGTCTGGGAGAGGAGAGCTGCTTCTGTATTTACAGCTCTCCTTTTCCGGAGGTCATTCAGAACCCTCCCTGCTCAATACATCGATCTCTATGAGAGGAGAGGAGGGAGGGGCAGGGCATCTACACAGGTGGAAGCTTCTCCAGAGACCGTCAGCATGCATGAACATGCTGTAATTTGTAGCTGCTCTTCTGCAGCACCACTCTTGTTTTCTAAGTGGTGGGAGAGGATCTGAAAGAAAGCTCTCTACTAGAACTAGAATCTGAGGGGAGGGGGAGGGGAGGAGAGCTTTGTACATCGAGGGGGGGACTTGGATGTGCAGTGCATCCCCTCAACCCTGCACTCTACGCAAATTGCACCTCCAAACTCAGCACATAGCGCACCCCTGAACCCAGCACATAGCGCACCACTGAACCCTGCACTCTGCACATAGCACACCCCTTGACCCTGCAACCCATACAAAGCAAAGCACACCCCACACCCCTTCACTCCATACAATGCACACCTTTCAAATATGTAATGTTTATGTAGTGCACCCCTCAACCCTGCACTCCATACAATGTGCACCCCTCAACTCTACACTCTGTATGTAGTGCACACTTCAGCTATGCACTCTGTTTGTAGCTCACCCTTCAACCCTGCACTTGTAAGTAGTTCAGCTCTGCAGTCTGTATGTACTGCTTCCCTCAACCCTGCACTCTGTGTGTAGCACACAACTCACCCCAGCACTCTGTACGTAGTGCACCCTTCAAGTAAGCACTCTATATGTAGCTCAACCCTCAATCCTTCACTCTGCACATAGCAAATTCCTCAAGCCTGCACATAGTGTACCCCTCAACTTTGCACATAGCATATCCCTCAACCCTGCACTCTGTATATAGCGCACCCCTCAACCCTGCACTCTGCACATAGCGCACTCCTCAACCCTGCACTCTGCACATAGCGCACTCCTCAACCCTGCATCCCATACAAAGCATACCCCTAAATCTGCACTCCATACAAAGCGCACCCCTCAATCCTGCACTCCATACAAAGCGCACCCTTCAACTATACAATCTTTATGTAGTGCACCCCTCAACCCAGCACTCTGTATGTAGCTCAGCCCTGCAGTCTGTATGAAGCGCACCTCTCAACCCCGCAGTCTGTATGTAGCACACCCCTCACCTCTGCACTCTGTATATAACGCACCCTTCAACAAAGCATTCTGTACATAGCTCACCCTTTAATCCTGCACCCTGTATGTAGCACACTCCTCAACCCTGCACTCTGTAGGTAGCGCACTCTTCTGTATACAGTTCACTCCTGAACTTCTGGTATATAACAATGCCTCAATGTTAGTGCATTTTGGCCACATCCACAATTTGATGCAGAGATAATGACGTGCAGTAACCTCTAGCAACCAATCAGTGAGCGGTAATCATGTTCTGTAACCTCTATCAACCAATCAGTGAGCAGTAATGATGTGCAGTAATCTCTAGCAACCAATCAATGAGCAGGAATGATGTGGAGTAACCTCTAGTAACCAACCAGCAAGCAGAAATGATGTGCTGTAACCCCTAGCAACTAATCAGAGAGTGGTAATGATATGCTGTAACCTCTGGCATCCAATCGCAATCGCTGCCAGATCTGCTGCAACAAACTGATTTTGAGACTAGCTGCTCTTTATTCTCGGGAGGAGGGGGGGCAAGAAAATGTTTGCCCAGGGTTCAATCAATATTAAAGACATCCCTGGGGGTGACAGGGTGGTGATGATCAATTTTCATCAGGAATCAGTCAAAATTCATACAGTATATAGCCATCCTAACCTAGGCACATGGTCTTTTTCTTTTTTCTTTTGCTTAGAGCCTCTGTCATCTTACTCTTAACCCAAACCTTATTTAATTAAGCTAAATAAGTGTTCCACTAATTTTGCTCTACTTTGTTTTGTCTTCCAGTATACAAGGCTCTGCAGTCTGCATTTTTGACATGGAACAGGTGGCCTTGATGTTTTCTGGTCGGTTTAAGGAGCAGCGCTCTCCAGATTCCATATGGACACCAGTCGCTGAGGAACTAGTTCCATCACCAAGGTAATTGATTATATATAAAAAAACATTTTTAATTTTTGTTTGTTTTTGTTAGTAAAATAGAAATATATTGCTTTTATTTTCCTTCTTTTGAAAGCATGATCCAGCTATTCATCGTTTCACTTGTCCTACCCTATATTTCTTTGCAGGAACTTGCTCTTCAAAGGCCTGGTAACTATTGTTTGCTTTCCCTGTGCAGGGTGACTGGTATACGTCCTCCTGTAGCTTTAAAAGCCAGCATTAGTATCCTTAACCCCTTTGTGTAGGAGGGAAAAACAAGCTTTAAGGCCTAAAAATAATTTTGCAACCGCTATGTCTTAGTAAATTGTACATGTCATCGCAACTACTTATTGTATCCAGGTGGATTATACTTTGTTTTTTTTTCTTTCTGGCCAAATTTTTTGGTGGTAAATGGTAATTTTTATTATTAACCACAGGCAAACTGATGTAGGGCTACGTCGCTCATTCCCGCCGCTCTGGGGCGCGCTCCTATGCGCCCCCGCCGCCGCTGATGGCTTGATTGGGTTCAGAACCGATCAGTCATCAGGTCCAGGCCAATGATTTTTGGTCTGGACCCGTTGATCGGTCCTGCCCAATCAGATTCTGATCTGTGCCTGTGAAATGTAAACACAGGCACAGAAAAGACCTGCTCTCCCCTCCCATGATCCTTTTTGGATTCATCGAGAAGAGAGAGCACATCTAAACTGTGAGTACTGCACACCCACACACACACTTAGATAGGCACATTTCACCCCCGATCGCCCCCCCCCCCAGTTAACCCCTACACCTCCTGTCACAAAACACACTGTATACAGTATATAGCATTTTCCTAAATACCCGTATGTGACCAGGTTTAGCGTTTGCGGCCCTTCCTTTTCACTTAGGGTATCCACCCCCCCAATAAAGATTTAACCCCTTCCCCCCTGTCACTTTGCACACTAATACACATGTAATATAGTGTTTTACTGTATTTTGTATTAGGGTGATTGTGACTTGAGTTAGCGCTAGCAAGTTAGTTTCTGTCCCAAGGAGGTTTTAGGGTCCTGCCACCCCCCCCAATAAAGATTTAACCCCCTGATCCCCCCTACACCCCCTGTCACAACACACACTGTATACAGTATATAGCATTTTCCTATATACCCGTATGAGTGGGACTTGTGAACAGGTTTAGCGCTTGCGGCCGTTCCTTTTATACTTAGGATACCCGCCACCCCCCCATAAAGATTTAACCCCCTGATTCTCCCTGATCCCCCCTGATCACTTTCAGTTAACCCCTTCCCCCCTGTCACATTGCACACTAATAAACAGGTAATATAGTGTTTTACTGTATTTTTGTATTAGTGTGATTGTGACTTGAGTTAGCGCTAGCAAATTATTTCCTGTCCCAAATAGGTTTAGGGTCCCCGCCACCCCCCCAATAAAGATTTAACCGTTTCCGTCGCTACCATACACTAGTGGAGTTTTAGTGTAGGGTACAGCACGACACAGTGTAGGGCACACAAACACAGGGTCTCCAAAGATGTTCGATGGTTATCGACATTTTGAGAGACCCAAGCTGGAAAATTGCAGTTCACAAAAAAAAGTGTTAAAAAGAAAATATATATAAAAAAAACAAAAACTAAAAAGTTGTTGTGTCAGTTATTTTTATGTTCTTCTACTCTTCCTACTTTTACTGTACTTTGTTTGTTTTTCATTCTTTTGTTAACCTGTTTCTCTTGCAGGTGCCCGTCAGCTACCACACTGATTTTATATATTCTGACACAAACAGCTTTTGCACTCAGCATATATGGATCCCTCTGATGGCAGCAGCTGTGGTAGGCTGATTTCACCACTGCAGTTAAAATACCTTTAGGTATACGTGGAATATTATCATGTATACCCACCATTAAATCAGTGGTTTTGGTTGTTGGGCGGTTAATGGTGTGTAATACTACACAATATTCCTGTGGTGATTTCTGTTAGGTTCTCTTTTTTTCACTCAGCCCACAGGCCGCATGAAAAAAAAAAAAAAAAAAACCTACACTATATGCCAAAAAAGGACCAGCAATGTATTGGTACGTTGCTGGACTTTGAGTGTTTATACCAGGATGATGCCTGCAGATTTAGGCATCATCTTGGTATCGTTTTTTTACAGCCAGCAGTTGGCTTACATGTAAAAGCAATCCTAGCGGATAATTGGCCACTAGACTGCTTTTACATGCAGTGGGAGGGGACGCCTCCCCGCCTTCCGCCACCTTCCATTGTTTTTCTCGGACTCTCCTGTTAACCCGAGAGTGCAGCCAGTGGTTCAATTATATAACCATAGAGCTGATTGGAGATGAGAATTGCTCCAATCATCTCTATGGCCTAAGATACCAGAAGCTACGAGCATTTCATGACTTCTGTTTCGCCAGAAATAAACAGCGCCATTTAGAAATTGGGAAAGCATCTTATCACACCAATTTTGGTGTGGTCAGGTGCGTTAAGGTCAGAGGAGAGATCAAGAGTCTAAAAGACACCAATTTTTTTAAAAAAAGAGTACCTGTCACTACAGATTGCTATCATAGGGGATATTTAAATTCACTGTGATAACAATAAAAATAATAAAAAAAAAAAAAGGAAAGGTGTCAAAATAACATAAAAAAGCAAACTAATTAACAACCCCCCCCCCCCCCCGTCCCCCCATGCTTGCATGCAAAGGCGCATGCAATCGTTGGTCTAGTGTCATATGTAAACGGCAATTGCAGCATGCATGTGAGGTATTGCCACGAACGCCAGGTTGAGGGCAGTAATTCTTGCAGTAGACCTCCTCTGTAAGTCTAAAGTGGTAACCTGTAAAGACTTTTAAAGGCTTTTAAAAATGTACGTAGTTTGTTGCGCTGCACAGGCGTGCACAATTTTTAAAGCATGTCATGTTTGGTATCTATGTACTTGGCATAAGATTTTAAATTTTACCAAACAATTTGGAATTATATAGTGTATTTGTTCATTATATTTAAAAAAAAAAATGTATTTTTTTTGCAGAAATTGCG
Organism: Pelophylax lessonae; assembly: GCF_965119305.1. Taxonomy (NCBI): domain Eukaryota; kingdom Metazoa; phylum Chordata; class Amphibia; order Anura; family Ranidae; genus Pelophylax; species Pelophylax lessonae. The sequence goes on along the minus strand of NC_138768.1, from coordinate 490,676,284 downwards.
TTTGGAAAATCTGTGTGCAAATACCGTGTGACAAAAAAAATTGCAACATCCATCATTTTGTTCTATAGGGCCTCTGCTTTAAAGAAATATATAATGTTTGGGGGTTCAAAGTAATTTTCTAGTAAAATAAAAAAATATTTTTTCATGTAAACAAAAAGTCACAGAAAAGGCTTGGTTTTCAAGTGGTTAGAAGAGTGGGTGATGTGTGGCTAAGTTTGAGCGTAAAATGCCGGGACAGTTCAAACACCCCCCAAATTACCCCTTTTTGAAAAGAAGACACCCAAAGCTATTTGCTGAGAGGCATATTGAGTGCATGGATAATTTTATATTTTGCCCTAAGTTTCGGGAAGGTGACAGTTTGCTTTTTTTTTGTTTTTCTTTTACACAAAGTTGTCACTAAATGATGTATGGGTATATGTGAAATGACACCCCAAACACATTTTGCTGCTTCTCCTGAGTATAGGGATACCACATGTGTGAGACTTTTTGGAAGCCTAGCTGTGTACGGGACCCGAAAACAAATCCCCACATTCAGGTTTTCTAATGGTGTAAATTGTGTATTTTACCTCCACACTCCCCGTGTCACAGTTTCAGAGGCCCTAAAATTTCAAGATAGCACAAAACCCCCCAAATGACCTCATTTTGCAAAGTAGACACTCCAAGCTATTTGCTGAGAGGCATGGTGAGTCAATGGAATAGTTTATATTTTGCCACAAGTTTCGGGAAAATTATTGTTATTTTTTGTTTTTTTACACAAAGTTGTCAGTAAATGATATATTGCTCACACATGCCATGGGTATATGTGGAATGACACCCCAAAATACATTCCTCTGCTTCTCCTGAGTACAGGGATACCCCATGTGTGAGACTTTTTGGCAGTCTAGCCACATTACAGGACCCCTTTCGGCTTTCTAAGGGCGTAAATTGTTGATCTCACTCCTTACTACCTATCACACTTTTGGAGGCCATAAAATGCCAAGATGGCACAACCCCCCCCCCCCCCAATTGACCCCATTTTGCAAACTAGACACTCCAATCTATTTGCTGAGAGGCATGGTGAGTATTTTGCAGCTCAAATTTTTTGGGAAAATGAAGAAAAAACAGGAAAATGCATTTTTTTCCTATTTTTTCAATTTCCAAAACTTTGTGACAAAAAGTGAGATCTGCAAAACACTCAACATGCCTCTGTGCAAATAGCTTAGGGTGTCTACTTTCCGAAAAGGGGTAATTTGGGGAGTTTGTGCTGTCTTGGCATTTCATGGCCTCCGAAACTGTGATAGGTAGTCAGGAGTGAAATCAACAATTTACGCCCTTGGAAAGCCTGAAAGTGGGGATTGGTTTTCGGGTCCTGTACTCGGCTAGACTGCAAAAAAGTCTCACACATGGGGTATCTCTGTACTCAGGAGAAGCAGCAGACTGTATTTTGGGGTGTCATTTCACATATACCCATGGCATGTGTGAGCTATATTTTAATGAATTGACAACTTTGTGTAAAAATAAATAAATAAATAATATATTTCTCGGACCTTGTGGCAAAATATAAAATATAAATATTCCATGGACTCACCATGCCTCTCAGCAAATAGCTTGGGGTGTCTTCTTTCCAAAATGTGGTCATTTTGGGGGGTTTTGTGCCATCTTGGAATTTTATGGCCTCCGAAACTGTGACAGGTAGTGCGGAGGTGAAATGCACAATTTACGCCCTTAGAAAACCTGAGAGTGTTGATTGGTTTTCGGGGTCCTGTACACAGCTAGGCTCCCAAAAAGTCTCACAAATGTGGTATCCCTGTACTCAGGAGAAGCAGCAGAATGTAATTTGGGGTGTCATTCCACATCTACCCATGGCATGTGTGAGTAATTTATCTTTTAGTGACAACTTTGTGTTAAAAAAAATTAAAAAAAAATGTAATTTTCCCAAAAACTTGTGGCAAAATTTAAAATATTCCATGGACTCACCATGCCTTTCAGAAAATAGCTTGCAGTGTCTACTTTCCAAAATGGGGTAATTTGGGGGGGGGGGGGGGGTTGTGCTATCTTAAAATTTCAGGGCCTCCGAAACTGTGATGGGTAGTGAGGAGTAAAATCAAAAATTTACGCCATTAGAAAACCTGAAGATGGTGATTGATTTTCGGGGTCCCGTACACAGCTAGGCTCCCAAAAAGTCTCCCACATGGGGTATCCCCATACTTAGGAGAAGCAGCAGAATGTATTTTGGGGTGTCATTCCACATATACCCATGTCATGTGTGAGAAATTTATCTTTTAGTGACAACTTTGTGTTAAAAAAAATTAGTAATATCCCCAAAACTTGTGGCAAAATATAAAATTTTCCATGAACTCGCCATGCACTCAGCAAATAGCTTGGGGTGTCTATTTTCCAAAATGGGGTCATTTGGGGGGGTTTTGTTGTATCTTGACATTTCAGGGCCTCTTAAACCGTTATAGGTAGTGAGAAAATGCAATGAAAAATGTACGCCCTTTGTAATTCTGATGGTGGGGATTGGTTTTCGGGGTCCTGTACACAGCTAGGCTCCCAAAAAGTCTCACATATGTGGTATCCTTGTACTCAGGAGAAGCAGCAGAATATATTTTGGGGTGTAATTACACGTATACCCATAGCATGTGTGAGCAAAATATAATTTCAAAGACAACTTTGTGTAAAAAAAAAAAATTTTTTTTTTGTCATTTTTCAAACACCTGTGACAAGAAAATGAAATATTCAATGAGCTCAACATGCCTCTCAGGACATTCCTTAGGATGTCTACTTCCAAAAATGTGGTAATTTGGGGGGGTTTTGTACTGCCCTGCCATTTTAGCACTTCATGAAATGAGATAGGCATTCAGAAATTAAAGTTGCGTAAATTCCAGTATTTACACCATAGTTTGTAGACGCTATAACTTTTGCGCAAACCAATAAAAATACGCTCATTTAGATGTTTTTTTTTTTCAAATACGTGTAGCTAACACATTTTGGCCAAAATATGACATAAATTGAGTATATTGGATATTTTTTAAAAGACAAAGTTGAAAATGTAATTTTTTCTCAAAAGGTTTGCTCTTTTTTTTATTAATATCGCAAAAAATAAAAAGCGCGGAGGTGATCAAATACCACCAAAAGAAAGCTCTGTTTGTGGGAAAAAAAGGACGTAAATTTCGTTCGGGTACAGCATTGCATGACCGCACAATTGTCAGTTAAAGTCACGCAGTGCCAAGTTTAAAAAAGGGCTCTGGTCTTTGAGCAGCCAAATCCTCCAGGGCTTAAGTGGTTAAAGGAAATCTGTTCCAAAATATAAAATAAATATTTTTTAAAAAAAATGTAGCTGTATATTTTTTGCTACTTACACCAAAGAACAACCCAAAATAAATTCTACTGCTCCTGGCGATTGCAGCGATATCACATATGTGTATGTAATGTTGTAACATAATGGTATGTACGTTGTTGTTTGTACCCGTAGTAGTGCCTAGAAGCAATAGTGCGCATTTTGCTTTTTTTTTCATCGATCAATGGACGTTCAACTTTTAATTGCACCTAATTAAAATGAATAAGACCTCGATATGGCGAATGGGAAAGCACAATCAAATAGGCGAACGCCTAATAGTAAATTGTAAATCAGCATAGTCGCGTTTATATAATTGGCAAAAGCAAACGTGTTTCCTAGATGGTGCCAAACTACAGGAATGAGGCACAAACTTGTTTGTGTGTGTTGGAGTGCAGTATTGGTAATTGTGATGTGTTTTACATCTTTTGATGCTAATTATACTGTAGTTTTAATTCTCTTTTCTGTTTTTTTTTTTTTTGTTACCTGTTTTGCAAACTAATGCATTTCTTAATGAGTGTTAAAGAGTAATGCATACTATTTTCTAATGTTAACAATATAGAACATTTAGTTATATCTCTATTATAGCAAAAATAATGTTTAATGTCTGGATAGAATTCAATTAGAATGCTGACTTGTATTTATATATGTTTATTCTTGAATCATGGTACTACTATATATTCTAGTTCTAAATCTGGTCAGCATGGTGACTTAGTGGTCAATACTCAGAACTAGCAGCATTCAGGTCATAAGTTAAATTCCCAGCCATGGTGACACCTGCCCAGGGAACACAAAAGCACAATCCAATCCGATAGGCAAACGGCTAGGTTCACACATGTTCGGTGTGAACAGTGTTGGTCATGTAACCTAAAAAAAGTAATTTAGTTATAGTTACTAGTTACTTCTCCCAAAAAGTAACTGAGTTAGTGACTGAGTTACTTCAGTGAAAAAAGTAACTAATTACCAGGGAAAGTAACTATTGCGTTACATTAAAAAAATAACCAAATGTATCAAATAAATTATATGCCGCTTGTATGCATGGTATATGAGTGGTACCTGAATGGTATTTGCTGAGAGTGGCACTGTGGTACCTGCGTGGTACACTGCCGGTGTATAGGGTGGGTGGGTAGGTGTATTTGGGGGTCAGTGGGTGTATATGGTGGGTAGGTGTGTATATAGGGGTCAGTGGGTGTATAGGGTAGGTGGGTGTATATAGGGGTCAGTGGGTGTATAGGGTGGGTAAGTGGTGGTGGTGGTGGCTGATAGTGGTGTGGCGCACTGTGGGGGTCTGAGTCCTTCTGACTGTGTGAGTAACTGTATTTTGTTTTTTGGTACCTGCTGCTGTCTGGAGTGGCTGGCTGCTGGTGGTGGTGGTGGTGGCTGGTGGTGGTGTGGCACACTGGTGGTGGGGGTCTGAGTCCTGTGGTGTGGCACACTGGTGGTGGGGGTCTGAGTCCTGACTGAGTCCTCCTGTCTTGACTGTCTGTGACTGAGTTTTTTTTGGTACCTGTTGTGCTGCTGCTGCAGTGCTGCCTGGCTGGCTGCTGGTGGTGGCTGGCTGCTGGTGTGTTAAGGCTGCTGCTGCTGGTGGTGGTGGTGGCTGGCTGCTGGTGCTGGTGGTGGCTGGCTGCTGCTGGTGGTGGTGGTGGCTGCTGCTGGTGGTGGTGGTGGCTGGCTGCTGCTGGTGGTGGTTGTGGCTGGCTGCTGGTGGTGGTGGTGGCTGGCTGCTGGTGGTGGTGGTGGTGCTGGCTGCTGGTGGTGGTGGCGGCTGGCTGCTGGTGGTGGTGGTGGTGGCGGCTGGCTGCTGGTGGTGGTGTGTGGCCTGCCCAGGCACACTGGAGTCCGTCTGGCTCCATCCTCCTCCTCCAGGCCTGTGCTGCTGCCTCTCTCTCTCATCGTAACAAATATAAGTTGCGCTGTATGTGATCAGAATGTTAAATGAGTAATTAAATGTCCATAGAGTCCATTGAAGGGCTAGATGAAAAGATGTGACTGTAGGTATCCGTGTGGATTTAAGACTTACCAGAAATCAATAAAAAGTATGCAATGGAAACCCTGGAACAGCTGTCCAAATGGATACGCATAATCTCGGAAGGCCACCACAATGGAGTTTAGATGAGGAAAAAAATGAAAAATGCCGTAGCGTAAAACCAAAACAACTAGTGAAAACAGACTAGTGCACTCACAATGTGAGACTATCACCAACCATGAATTTAAAGTGATAGGGTGCTGAATAAATACTCCTTACCAGAGTAAAATATAAATCAATGAATTCTGTGACAATCCACACAAGATTCCAGGTGATAGAGTGAAATATAAATGAAACTTCCACCATCAAAAGGAATTGATTAAATACTCCTTACCAAACATAAATAGTAAAAAGCTGATCTGTGAACATGCAGGAAACAGGACACCTCCACCGATATAAATGCTGCTTACCAGATAATCTTAATAAGAGGACTCGTGATAAATAATCCAAAAGAGTTCCTGATAGGTGATAAACCCGTGACACCACCACCTATATTAAATCTCCTTACCAGATGACAATGAATTCATGCAAGTGATCTGATAATTTGATGGATTGGATCAATGCAGAGAATCGGACCTCGGGTGCCAGCCAATGGGGACTCAGGGGTAAGCAGGATGCAGGCAAAGATTCAACCATATAGAATAAAGAAAAGCGCCATAGCATAAAATCCCACAGATTTATTCAATAAAAAAGGAAACACACTTACAAATGTTGATTAAAAATTGCAGGGGAGAGATGTAAGCAGCCGCCGGCCGGATGGCTCCGCTCGCCCGTACTTCCTAGACGCTTGTGAGGGTGACGTCAGCACGCAGTGATCCGACGCGTTTCGTCATAGATGACGTTTTCAAAGGACGCCACCTATTTATATCCAAGAGGAGCCCTGAAGTGATAACTGGAACTCCCCGATCGGCCATATTTGAAACTGGGACACAGTAAACAGGAAAAGGAAATATTAAACCAAGGACCGGAACTAACCGATCAGCCATTTTTATAATGGGAAACGGAATATAACAAAGTCAAAACAGAAAAGAGAACCAGTAACTCCTTTGACACAGTAACTTGGCTCAAAAGATAACAAATAAAGTTAATGAATAGATCACATAAATAAATTAAAATTGTGAATAAAACTGACTACATAGGTTAAATATTATGGTTACAGGAGCCACCAAAAACAAGGTCCAAAATTAAATAAACTTTGGGTGCATCAAAGGAGTAAAGTAATGTGGATATTAAAAGTATATAAGGCTGGCTCTACACATTAGAAGGGGCCACCAAAATGAATAGGATAATATAATGATGTACAAAGTGAATATGGATGCCATCAAGGGGTCCGACGATCAGATCAGGGCAATATACAAAAAAACAGCCTCAAATCCATATACATTATATAGCAATAGGAAGATAAATACATAAATAAATAAATAAATAAATATACTCCCAAGTACATACATGAAAGTACACCCAAATACATTATGGTTGTTAATAAATATAGATAAATCTATGCATTATCAATAAAGGCGTTTAATTCAGTATCTACATTTAATCCCAACGGCGTATATTACATAGTTAGTGAGGTTGAAAAAAGACATCAGTCCATCCAGTTCAACCTATGATGTGTGTGTGTGTGTTTGCTTTTAACCGTACATTGTATACTCCTGTATGTTGTGGTCTCTAAGGTGCCCATCTAATAGTTTTTTTAAACTATCAATGCTCCCTGCTGATACGACTGCTTGTGGAAGAGAATTCCACATCCTTACCGCTCTTACAGTGAAGAACCCCTTACGCATTTTAAGGTTAAACCGCCTTTCCTCTAGTTTTAGTGAGTGGCCACGTGTCTTATTGTATCTCCTTTCTCTGAATAGTTTGTTCCTTATGCTAGGGTCGCCAGTACAGAATTTGTACATTAATATCATATCCCCTCTCAAGCGTCTCTTCTCCAGAGAGAATAGGTTCAGTGCTTGTAGTCTTTCCTCATAGCTGATGTCCTCCATTCCCCTAATTATTTTTGTTGCCCTTCTCTGGACTCTTTCCAATTCCAGCACATCCTTCCTGAGGACCGGTACCCAGAACTGGACAGCATACTCCAGATGTGGCCGGACCAGAGTCTTGTAGAGAGGGAGAATAATCTCTCTATTTCTGGAGTGAATCCCCTTTTTTATACATCCCAGTATTCTGTTGGCTTTGCTTGCAGCGGCTTGGCATTGCATGCCACTGCCAAGCCTGTTGTCTACCAGTACCCCCAAGTCTTTTTCCATCCTAGACTCTCCCAGAGGTTCCCCCCCTAGTGAGTAGCTTGCTTTCTGGTTTCTGGCCCCCAAGTGCATTACTTTACATTTTTCAACATTAAACCTCATCTGCCATGTAGTTGCCCACCCCGTTATTTTGTTCAGGTCCGCTTGTAAGGTTTCCACATCCTGCATAGAATATATTGGTAAGCTTAGTTTAGTATCATCCGCAAATACTGAGATTTTACTAGATATCCCCTCCTCTAGATCATTTATGAATAAATTAAACAGGATTGGTCCCAGGACAGAACCCTGGGGGACCCCACTTTCCACACCCGCCCAATCCGAGTACTCCCCATTAATCATCACCCTCTGGACTCTCCCCTGGAGCCAGTTCTCTATCCAGGTACTCACCTTATGGTCCATACCTACCTTCCTTAGTTTGTACAGTAAGCGTTTGTGGGGAACGGTGTCAAAGGCCTTTGCAAAGTCCAGATACACCACATCCACAGGCTTACCTTTATCTAGGTGGCAGCTCACTTCATCGTAGAAGGTTAATAGATTGGTTTGGCAAGAACGATTTTTCATGAATCCATGCTGATTACTACTAATAATACAGTTTTCATTACTAAAGTCTTGTATGTGGTCCCTTAACATCCCCTCCAAAATCTTGCAGACTACAGATGTTAGGCTGACCGGCCTATAGTTACCCGGGATACATCTCGGCCCCTTTTTAAATATTGGTACCACGTTGGCTTTTTTCCAATCAGCTGGCACCATACCCGTCTGTAAACCATCCTTAAAGATCAAGAATAATGGTCTGGCAATCACCTGGCTGAGCTCTTTAAGAACCCTCGGGTGCAAGCCATCCAGTCCCGGTGATTTATTTATGTTAAGTTTCTTTAGTTTAGTTTTAAGTCTATCTTCTGTTAGCCATGGCGGTATTTCCTGAGGTGTGTTGTTTAGTTCGGCCTTACAAGCTAGGTTCGTGTAGCCCCCCGATTCTTTTGTGAAGACTGAAGAGAAGAGATTATTTAACACTTCCGCCTTTTCTCTGTCCTCAGTGGCCATATTTCCTTTGTCATCTTTTATGGGGCCAATGTGTTCTGGCCTCGCTTTCTTACTGTTTATATACTTAAAGAACTTCTTGGGGTTCTTTTTACTCTCCTCCGCTATATGTCCCTCGTGTTCTATTTTAGCTGCCCTAATTTCGTTTTTACATTTCTTATTACACTCTTTGTAATGCCTAAATGCTGCCAATGACCCCTCAGTCTTGTATTTTTTGAAGGCCTTTTCTTTAGCACTAATATGCATTTTTATGTTGGAGTTTAGCCACCCAGGGTTTAGTTTTGCTCTTTTAAATTTATTTCCCTTTGGAATGCACTGGTCAATCCCTTTGTTAAGTATGCTCTTGAAGCACTCTCATTTTTCCTCCGTGTTCTTTGTTCCCAGGGTTCTATCCCAATTGATATTTTCTAGCAGTTTTGGGAAATTGGCTCTTTTGAAATTCAGCGTCCTTATATTACCTCTCTGCTTCCTATTACTGTAATTAATACTGAAACTTATTGACCTATGGTCACTGTTTCCTAAGTTGCCCCGTATTTCTATATCCGTGAGCAGGTCTGTATTGTTGGTTATCAGTAGGTCAAGTACCGCATTGTTTCTTGTCGGTGCATTCACCATCTGACCCATGAAATTGTCCTGCAAAACATTTAGGAACTGCCGAGCCTTGGCTGAGTGTGCGGTTCCTTCTGCCCAGTCTGCCCAGTCTATATCAGGATAATTAAAGTCCCCCATTATAATGACATTTCCCATCCTTGCTGCCAATCCTATCTGTAAAATGAGGTCCGCCTCCCCCTCCTCCCTCTGGTTGGGGGGCCTATAGCATACGCCCAATATTACCTTCCCCACCGTGCCTTCCCTTTGAAGCTCTACCCATAGGGATTCTGCCTCGTCCATAGCTCCATTATTTACCTGTACACTGTTCTTAATATACAGACATACCCCTCCCCCTTTTTTACCTTCTCTATCTCTGCGATAAAGGGAATACCCCTGAATGGTCGCCATCCAGTCATGAGAGCTGTCAAACCAAGTCTCTGTTATCCCCACAAAATCTAAGTCCTCCTCAAACATCAGTAGCTCCAGCTCTCCCATCTTGTTGGCCAGGCTTCTGGCATTGGTATACAAACCTCTTAATTTTGACCGGTTACATATATCCTCATTTGATGTTTTTAGGCTGCTCTCTCGATTTTTCCCCATACCCCCATTTCTGCCCTCTGAAATTTCTTTCCACTGGCTAATTCTACATCTGTACCCTCCCCCCCGTCACCTAGTTTAAAAGCCCCTCTAACTTTTTGGCCATCTTCTCACCCAGTACGGCTGCACCCTCCCCATTTAGGTGCAATCCGTCCCTACCAAAGAGCCGGTGGCCGACTGAGAAGTCGGCCCAGTTCTCCAGGAACCCGAAACCCTCCTTACTACACCACCTCCTCAGCCACTTGTTAACTTTCCTAATCTCCCGCTGCCTCTCTGGTGTGGCTCGAGGTACAGGTAGTATTTCGGAAAATACTACCTTGGAGGTCCTACTCCTCAACTTAGCGCCTAAGTCCCTGAAATCGTTTAGGACTCTCCATCTTCCTCTGCCTATGTCATTGGTACCCACGTGTACCATGACAGCTGGGTCTTCCCCAGTCCCACCCAGTAATCTGTCCACCCGTTCCGCGATGTGCCGAACCCGAGCGCCCGGTAAACAACAGACTGTTCGGCGCACACGGTCTTTCTCACAGATTACACTGTCTGTCCTAATAATTGAGTCCCCTACCACCAGCACCTGTCTTTCCTTTCCCTTTCTCCCGGCCTCACTGGAGGAGCTCTTCCCCTGACAGCTAGGGGTGTCGCTCTGCTCCAGCAATGCTGGTCCCTGACTGGTTTCCCCAACATCACGCAAGGGGGCAGATTTATTGGGGTGCTCCAGCCCAGGATCAGCCTCCTTGCCTTTTTCCCCTCTACCCTTCCTAACTGTCACCCATCTACTCTGCTCTAAAGCCTGCACCTCCGTCAATCTGCCTGCACCTGGCGGGTACGATCCCAGCTCTCCTTTAGTATGGACATACGTCTCAGTGTTGCCAGCTGCTTCCCTAGATTCAGGACCTGAGCTCCCAGGTAAACAACGTGCTTACACTTTGTGCATTTGTATTCGCCCTCGATCTCATGATCGAGGAACGTATACATACCACAAGATGTACACGAGTCGCATCTCCACACCCACCGGGCATTGTACCCACTAATCTAATCTAATGGGGATTCAGTAATTTAAATCTGTCCTGTGTGGCTGTTTCCTAGCTTCCTAACTCTGCTTTCTCACCCTCTGGTACTCTGTTTACTCACCAATACTTACTGACACTCACGGTCACAGGGCACGTCAGTTGCAGGGCACGTCAGTCGCAGGGCACGTCAGTCGCAGGGCACGTCAGTCGCAGGGCACATCAGTGGCACAGTACAGTCAGTCGCAGAGCACGTCAGTCGCACAGCACAGTCAGTTTCACAGTACAGTCAGTCGCAGAGCACGTCAGTCGCACGGCACAGTCAGTCGCAGGGCACGTCAGTCGCAGGGCACGTCAGTCGCACAGACAGTCGCAGGGCACGTCAGTCACACAGACAGTCGCAGGGCATGTCATATGTTTTTAATCTGTATATCCAGGACATCTCTAATTGGGAAAGGCCTCTAATAAACAGTTGACCCCTCCAATGGGGTATAAATTTGTCTATTCCCAAGAAGAGAGTGTTCTTGGGGTCTCTGTTGTGAACTAACGCATAGTGCTTAGAGACTGAATGTTTGGGAAATCCCTTTCTAATGTTCGCTACGTGTTCATTGAGTCTAACGTTCAGGGGACGTTTAGTTCTTCCGATGTACTGATAGCCACATGAACACTGGAGCAAATACACGACCCCCGTGCTAGTACATGAAATAAAAGGTTCAATATCATAGGATTTACCTGTACTATGAGAAACAAATTTCTTACTATTGCGTTGTTTAATGGAATTGAGGGAGCAGATCTGGCACCTGTTACATTTATAAAAGCCTGTCAATTGATTCAAAAAGGAAGGCTTAGGCTGTGGTGGTTCCAAAACATTAGGGGCAAGACAATTCCTCAAAGAGGCAGCCCCTTTAAAAACAACCTTAGGTCTATCAGGCAGGGATTTGCAAAGAACTGGATCATTATTAAGAATGTGCCAGTTACGGCGAATCAAATTCTTAATGATCATATGTTGGCTGGAAAAGGTGGTGACAAAAGGTGACACAGAAAAATAGGTTTCTCTATCATCAGAATTCTGAGGTCTCAACAATTGGGCCTTATATGTTTGACATACTTCTATCAGCGTCTGTTGGAGGAACTCATAATTATACCCCTTATCCAGAAATCTATCAGGCGGACCGCCTGATGACGCTAGCATTAAGCGAAATGCATTGTGGTCTCTGCTAAACCCGGAAGTTGAGAGGAAAAAGTCACCTCCTATCTGCATTGGTACGCATACCGGTCCGCACGCCGGCACCGCTGCACGCTACAGGGATTAACAAGGAGGGAGAACAACAGGAGTCTGCAGATCCTGTCCCGATCCTGCCACCCATAGCAACCAATGCCAATTGCCCTGTGCCAGGTGGACACATCTAATAGTAAGCAGCCACTTTTTAACCAGTTGTAAACTTTAAAAATAAACTTACAGTATTACACTATTTTTGGCTTCTTATCTGTCTCCCTGCATATGGGCTCTATACACACCTATGTGAGGTAATTAATGGAGGAGTGAGGAGAAGGAGCGTTATATATTTTGTTGAATAAATCTACCAATATTGAAGTGGAGAGGAGGTGCTCCTATGGTTTGATCCACCAAAGGATAAAGGGATCATAGGCGTTTGGGGTCTGTGTGACCCACCTGTATCTGGTAAGAGGCAAAGATTACCATCTTTATTCACTGGAGCACCTGATATTCAATCAATATCATCCACTTTCCTGCATGAACTGTTTTGGATCACGGTTTTAACCATTTGAGCACCTTATTAAGCACTTTATGTGAAACAATACCAATATTTTTTGCTCAAGAAATTAATTTATTCATCCACCTTTTCATTCATGCAATTTATTTACTCACATATGTTTTATATATCGAATTTTTTTAAGTGATCACTAGCACTTTATTTGTCATTTATTGCACTTTCAGCACCTTATATAATATCACCATTTTTGTTTTGCACAAATATATTCTGTGGCACTAGCACTTTTTATAAAATTTTGTATGATGGTATATATGATTATTGGTTGCAAGTTCTAACCAACATATTTTTTACCACACATGTTATAACAAGATATTAATTGATATACACTTTTATATATATTTATTTTGTCACAACCGCACAACTGATATTGCATTTTACCTCTGTTTTAAAAAAACATTACTCAGGTACACACCTGCCAATACTATTTATATTATATTATCTAGGGACACCAGCACCTTTTTACCATTTTTTATCTATATTATAAGTGTATTACACCCCTATATACTGCACACCAAACAATAGTATACCTATACCAGTCCTTTCAGTGCCGGTTCACAATGATGCGATGCGGGAACACTGCATGTTCCCGCATCGCATCCGCAGCACAGGCAGTTCACACTGCCATATGCAAGACGATGGGGGTGTCAATTCAAATTTAACGACACCCCCAGGTCAGATTGCATATCGCAGTGCGATCGGACAGTTCGCACAGAATCGGATCGCACTGGTGTGAGCCACCATGCGATCCGATTCTTCTGCGGACCAAAAAACGGGTCTGGTTTGTGTTCACTGCGATTGCGGTGGGAATTCAGCCATACAAACTGTATGGCTGAATTTGCACCGCACAGACATCGCATGTAATTTTAGGAGCAGTGCGCTCCGAATTACATGCGATCTCTGTGATCGCATCAGTGTGAACCGGCACTATGCGATACACTGGGGGGGGTCAATTTAAAGTTAACGACACCCCCAGCTCAGATCGCAGTGCGATCTGACAGTTCGCACTTTTGTGGACCTCTAACCGAGCGATCTGTGTCACTCACTAACAGTCTATCCCTGCTGCACACAGCAAACCTCTCCCTACACTGACAAAAGAGAGAGTATAGATAGTACACCTATACCAAATACCAGTCCTTAAAAGGAAATTTGTGGACCTATAACTGAGCGATCTGTGTCACTGACAATCTGTCCCTGCTCCACACAGCAAACCTCTCCCTACACTGACAAAAAGCAGAATGTAAAATGGCCACCAGATCAGGTCTATTTATAAGGTAGGGCGTATGTCCATGTGCTGAAATGTCTCAATTGGCTGTCCTGTACCACCTGATGGATGTGTCATGGGTCAAAGTTCTAAACAATGTAAAAGAATATGGCAACTGCGAACATTACCATATGTTCGCGTGATCGGCGGACAGCGAACAAACAAAGTTTGCCGTGAACCGACCGCCGGGCAAACAGCAAGGCCATCTCTATTACCAGGTCCCCAAGTTACACAGACACAATGTACCTTGGTAATAGCAGGAACTGTATATCTGGCCCCAATCCTTGCCCAGGATCTATACCAGACTATAAATTATAAATCAGCCACACAGACTGAAAGGCACACAAAATGAATGAAGGTGTGCAGTCATACAGATTATAATAGTTCAAGATCAACTACTTATATGCAGGACACACAGCATTACATATTCCAACAAATGGTGCAGTATAATTGGATAAATCAGAGAATCTGTGAGAGGGGGAGAGTATAGAATCTGATAGTTCTGTTTCCCTAAAAAGTCTTGCACTTCAGTTTATAGGCACTGTTGTGAAATATAGGAGACAGTTCTCCTGCTTATAGTGTGACTTTATTGAGAGCCAATCAGAAGAGAAAGAGAAGACAGTTTTCTCAATCACACTGGTACTAAGGATTCAAGCAGTGCTGTTTTTTAAGCAGCCCATCACCCTCGGTAATAAACCATGGCCCCACCACGCATAGTACCTTATCAACCACACCTTATGAATGAAACCTTGAGTCCGAAGACCCGTTTCCTGACCTGGTCGGTCTCCCGATCGCAGGAACTGCAGAAATCCTACCTAACCACACATTGCTCCTGAGATAGGGCAAATCATTCAGCAGAACACACTCATGCAAAGGACAGTAATAAGTAACAGATAGTATGGAAAGTAGAAAGAAATGTAAAAAAATAAAATTCAACAGCCAAGGTTCTTTGAAGGGTACTTCTTCACTACACCAACTTACAGAAATAGCACAGCACAAAGGGAAATCACAGTAAGCAGAAAGTTAGCTTACCTTTGCTGAAGAAGTGAATTCCCAGCTTGTGTTGTCCTGTTCTGTTTCTTAGCGATGCCCACTGAGTTTCCCTTTCCGGCTAACAAAGGACCATTTGTAGGGGAAACCCCAAAACTCATGGGTTTCAGTAACATTTTGACTGTTGAAGCCAGATTGAAAATGATGTATTGTACAAACATGTAGGTACACAGACAGTGGCGTAACTAGAACCCTCAGGGCCCCGATGCAAGAAACCATAAAGGGGCCCCCCCCCGACGGGGCCCTTCCCTCCCAGCCTGGTGGCGGAACGCCAGGGCCGGTCGCAAGTCCAATGTTTGTGTGGTAGTTCTGCCATTAGTGTCAGTAGTTTTTTATTTTAATTACATTTTTCTAGAATTTGCTTAAGGGCTCTTTCACACGGTCCGCCTCCGTAGGCGGATCCATGCTGCTCAGCGGGGATCGATCCGCCAATCCCCGCTGAGCCGGTTAATGACAGCTCCGTCTCCGCTTGCAGTGCGGAGAGGGAGGTGTCACAGCTCCCGCTGCTCTCTATGGGGGATCGGATGAGAGCGGACCGCCTGTCCGCTCTCATCCAATCCGATCCCTGAACGGATGGAAAAATAGGGTTTCCATCCCTCCGGATTTCACAGACAGGATCGGATACGGATGGCAGCAGGTGTCAGCGGAGGTGTCTCCGCTGACATCCGCTGCCCCATAGAGCTGCATGGAGGATCCAATCAGATCCGCCTGAAAAACTGACAGGCGGATCTGATCGGATCGCCCGTGTGAAAGAGCCCTAATTCATTTTTTTTTTTTTTTTACAATATGGATGGTAATGGAGTATGGAGTGGGGATGAAGATGACAGGGGGTGGGATGGTAGGAAGATGACAGGGGGTGGGATGGTGGGAAGATGACTGTGGGGATGAAGATGACGGGTGGGATGGTAGGAAGATGACAGTGGGGATGAAGATGACGGGTGGGATGGTAGGAAGATGACAGTGGGGATGAAGATGACAGGGGTGGGATGGTGGGAAGATGACAGGGGGATGAAGATGACAGGTGGGATGGTGGGAAGATGACAGGGGGATGAAGATGACGGGTGGGATGGTGGGAAGATGACAGGGGGATGAAGATGACAGTGGGTGAGATGGTGGGAAGATGACAGGGGGATGAAGATGACAGGTGGGATGGTGGGAAGATGACAGTGGGTGGGATGGTGGGAAGATGACAGGTGGGATGGTGAGAAGATGACAGGGGGATGAAGATGATGGGTGGGATGGTGGGAAGATGACAGGGGGATGAAGATGACAGGGGGGATGGTAGGAAGATGACAGGGGGATGAAGATGAGAGGTGGGATGGTGGGAAGATGACAGGGGGATGAAGATGACAGGGGGGATGGTGGGAAGATGACAGGGGGATGAAGATGACAGTGGGTGGGATGGTGGGAAGATGACAGGGGGATGAAGATGACAGTGGGTGGGATGGTGGGAAGATGACAGGGGGATGAAGATGAGAGGTGGGATGGTGGGAAGATGACAGGGGGATGAAGATGACAGTGGGTGGGATGGTGGGAAGATGACAGGGGGATGAAGATGACAGGTGAGATGAAGATGAGAGGTGGGATGGTGGGAAGATGACAGGGGGATGAAGATGACAGGTGGGATGGTGGGAAGATGACAGGGGGATGAAGATGACAAGTGGGATGGTGGGAAGATGACAGGGGGATGAAGATGACAGTGGGTGGGATGGTGGGAAGATGACAGGGGGATGAAGATGATGGGTGGGATGGTGGGAAGATGACAGGGGGATGAAGATGACAGGTGGGATGGTGGGAAGATGACAGGGGGATGAAGATGACAGGTGGGATGGTGGGAAGATGACAGGGGGATGAAGATGACAGGTGGGATGGTGGGAAGATGACAGGGGGGATGGTAGGAAGATGACAGGGGGATGAAGAAGACAGGTGGGATGGTGGGAAGATGACAGGGGGATGAAGATGACAGGGGGATGAAGATGACGGGTGGGATGGTGGGAAGATGACAGTGAGTGGGGTGGTAGGAATTTTACATACACACCCCCCCCCCCAGCTTTACACACCCCTCCATCTCCATACACCCCCCCCCCCCCACACACACACCTCCATCTCCATACCCCCCCCCCTGCAAGTTAGTACAGTATTATATTAGTTATAATCATCACAGACCTCAGATCAGAGCGATGTTGTAGAGAGTGGAGAGAGCTGGTCCCGCCCCCTCTCCTCCGTGTACTGTACAGTCAGGAAACACACAGGAAGGGGGAGGGGCGGGTTCAGTGCTCGTCTCTGCTCTCTCTCTCTCCAGCTTCCTGTGTGTGAGTGCAGAGATCAGCTGCCTGTGTGTTTGTGTAACTCGCTGAGGATCGGGGAGCTCCGGTCTCAGCTGCGCTTGCCGCTCTCCTCTCTATACATACAGCAGCACGGGGCCCGGTCGCCATGGCGACCCCTGCGACCCCTGTACGTCCGCCCCTGTACACAGACATGTTTGGAGAGCAATTCAGTCACATTATATTTTGTTGGTTTGATCAACATTGCTCTCGCTGGCTAGGACACCTAATACAATGTATACATTCTGAAGTGGGTGGCACCTATCTATCTAAATTTTTTTTGAAGTCACATCTTGATTGAAATGCGGAATAGTTGTTCACAAAGGCTTGTTTACTTCCAGTAAACAACTGAACAGGTCTTCAAAAGCCTAGATAGCAATCTAACAGCTGAAGGTGTAAATGGCTTTTGAACACAACAGCTGTTATACAATATGACTTCTCACAACATATACATCCAATATATCTGCTTAATCAAAAATACATGTTTGATAATCATAAATGCATGTTTGATAAATAAAATGGCTGTTCCCTTTTCCCCATCACCTGACTTAATGTTTGATTCTGCTGCTGGAATATAGAGCTGTATACTGTATGTAGCTAATGCTACATACAGTTTATACAGTGCCCCCAGCAGGCACATCTGTTACAGAGGTCAGGTAATAAGTACTGTACAGAGCTCAAGGGTCAGGAGTACATAAAGCACAAAATGCATTGTCATCTACTGGTCTTAAAAGGTTTATAGACAAATAATTGGCAGCCGGAGCATATGATTTCTTATGGCAAGAAGATTCCTAGTGTCAGGTTGACACTTAAACTTTTAAGTGTAAACTTAACTTGTACAATAAAGAAAATATTTTTTATGGAATTACACTATTTGGGTTTTTTCCTCCTCTCATGCACTACCCCCATCCTGTATACTTGGAGATTATTAAACTTATAAAGGATTGGAAGATTTAACCATCATGCTGGGTAATGATTGATAAGCATGATTGCTGGTTTATAATTTGATCAGCTCCATATATGGTGAGTTAGATTTAGTGGAAACGGTGGAGCACAGATGGTGTTATCCCTTCACGTGTATTGTGGAAATTTTATTAATATTTATGTGGACATTTCTTTAGGATGCATTTTTAGTTAAATTGTCATTATGTCTCCCAGTGTCAGTTTACCGGTAATCGCTATGCACAGCAAATATTGCTTTAACTGACTTTGAGGAAAGACCTGTTAGTGGAAATCGTCCATTAGATGGGATTGTAATAATACTTGTATCAGAGGCGTAACTAGAACCTTCAGGGCCCCGATGCAAGAAACCATGAAGGGCCCCCCAGACCCCTGGCCGGGGCCCTTCCCTTCAAGCCCGGGGCTCTTCCCACTAATCCTGGGGCTCTTTACTCTCATTGCATGGCCTTTTATTATGGTCCCGCATCAGGATCCTTTCACAAGTTCTGCAGTGGGCCCCCTTCCTGCAATCTTGGGGCCTCCCCACAGTGGTGAAATGCCAGGGCCCGGTCGCAAGTGTGACCTTTGAGATCCTAGAGGTTCACCCACTGTTTTGCTACCGGGCCCCCTGGAGCATGGGGCCCGGTAGCGATTGCAACCCCTGCAACCCCTGTAGTTACGCCCCTGACTTGTATCCTGATTTATGACAGCGCAAGGAGAAATCCATCGCACAAATATATACCCGCCATCCGTGGGCCCGGCTATTCACTGCGGAAATGTGTTTGTGATGTGGAATTCTTATCATTTTACCAGGATTAATGGCTGGCATCTTTCTGTCAATTTGATCCATATGGCTGAAATACTGCTGCTATTGTCTTATGCAGATATAATAAAGTCCCATTCACTGGAATAGTAGCATGATAACTATCAAATATGGTCTTTATGAAACCATATTATATAGGATCCACTAACAGGTATGGAGTCCATGTTTGTGAATTAGCACAGACAAGTCCGTAAGATGGCAGCCATGTTTGCTTTGTTCACTCAGCAGTTCATCTCTGCACATGGCTGTGTTTCTACATAAACAATGACTTTGTTTCTATTGTACTTTTGAATGTATACATGTCTGTAATTGGTGCTCTTGAAGTAACTCCCTGTAATCCCCCTTTTGTTCATTTGCTGTAAATAAAGCTAGTCCTGCTCTGGGACACAGGAGTTCACACACAGGAACTCACTCACAGAAAACACAGGAAGAGACATTCTCACACACACACACTCACAGAGGACACAGAGACACTGACACACACACATCCACACGCTCTCACACACACTCACGCACCCACACACACATTCATACCCACAGAGAGACCCGGCAGGTGACATCAATATGACCCAGCATGTCTGTTCCTTTCTTATCGCCGAGCGCTTGGTTAACCTTATGCAATAGAGCTGTACATTGTACTTTTAAGTACAAGGGATTAATGGTGTTTGGCGCATACTAATATCCACAAGTGCGCTTTTCAGCGCAGCTAAGTCTTCAGCGCACTGAGGGAATTTCTATGCTTCAAGCCCTATCCATTTCCACAGCACGTGTGAACACTGAGATTAATTTATTGGATCCAGGCACTATTTGCACTTTTCTCACTTTGGACTCTTATGTGGACTATTTATGGACTATTTTTTGAACATTGATTTATTTCATGCAACATGTTTTATGATTGTTCACAGTGATTTATTGAACATTTTTTTCGTTTTATGATACTAATTGATTTTCATTCAGCTATTTTATTACTGAACCTATTGCACTTGCACTTTTTAGGATACAGTAATTGTATTTTTTTGCAACACTGCACTTGCACTTTTCTTTGTTACCAATAACATGTGTTTTTTAACACATTATTTATTGGCACATTAGCACTTTTTCTAAATTACATCACTATCCACGATTGTTGTAGTAGCTCCTTCTTTTTTTTTTCTAATTGTTGGGAATCACATTTATTTGCGCTAATCATTTCACCCCTTGATTTATATGTAGCATATCTGCAGCAGATCAGCAGCATTTTTTTGTGATCCCTCCTTAGCTTTGATCAATTCAACCCTTGAGGTCCTGGGCGCTGGATCCCTTTGTTTGCTATACTAACTGTGTTTATATCTGGGACACAGAAAATCAATTTTATTTACATGATCTTCCACTCCCCTGACAGACAGCACTCCCCTATGCTCCAGCTGTGGACTGTTCTGCAGTGTCCCCATGTCCAATGCAGAGCTATGATTCTTACATCAGTCTTGATGATGTCAGGAACCTTAGGCTGCTGGTGCACAGGAGCGAAGAGGCTGCAATATCTGGACTAGCAACACAGAGAAGCCTGCAGAAGCAGAAGATCAGATAAGTAAAACTGCTTTTCCAAGTCTCATAGACTTAAACAGTGAACCATTGCAGTGTGGGTGCAGCTCTGCTTCAAGGGGAGGATTTTTTGGTATCCTAGAGTTCAACTTTACACATTCAAAAATTACACATTACTAGTTCAAAAAAGCCTACACTTGCTACTATTGCAATAGCTATTCTAAATGATAGATGTTTAATTGCAAAGAGAGGTTATTGTATTTACATTTACATGTTATTGATTTACTTGTCTGCAGGCCAGGCTGTTGTGTTGGCCCCTCCATGAACTATAGTTCTTCTCGTAATCTCCCTGATGAAGTGTTAAGTTTTGTAAAATCACACCCCTTGGTGGAGGATTCTATTCCCCCTCTCGGAAGCTCCCCTTGGATTACCAGGACATTGACAAGGTAAAAAATATCCAAGACAAATACAGATTGCAATGAGCTAGAATTCAGTTATGATGACATTTGATTAGTAGTTAACATTATTATTATATAGTATTTATATAGCGCCGACAGTTTACGCAGTGCTTTAACATAGATGTGTAGGTATGGGGGTCACCATTGATTTGTGACCTGGCCCCATGCACCAAGGGTCTGTGCGGCCCCCTGTATGCCTGGATAGAAGGGCGGCGGGGGCTGGGGTGGCAGTATGTGGAGGAACCAAGCCCTCCATGTAGCTGCTGAATGCCCCTCTTCTCCTCCTCTCTTTCCCGCAGACATTCAACAGCTGCAGGAGGGAAATGGAGAGCATCAATTACACCACATAACGATCCTGTCACCTCTCTATCGCTGTCATGCTGTCCTGGGCTCCTGTGTGCCTCCCTGGCTCCCCCCCTCCCGCCAGAACTGCCAGGTTTCCCCCTCCCATCTCCCGCCGGCTGCTGCAGGAGATCTGTCAGGATGGAGAGCAGGGAAGGAGCCGGTAGATGTGTCATTTACCGATCCCTTCCTTGTCTTAATGAATCTGTATTGATCACTTACTCTTTTTTTTTTTTTTTTGAAAGCTGGGGCATAGTAAACAGAATGAATGGGAAACTCTCTAGAGAGCTATTCCTGTTCATTCATTCTGTGCAGCTGAGGCTGCAGAGAATGGGACTGATGAACCTGTCAAAGTGAGACAACAGGGGTCTGTTTAGGCTCCTGATATTTCACAAAAGCCCCCAATGAGGTTCCAAAAATATGTAAAAAATAATAATTAATAATAATAAAAATAAATAAATAATGAATAAAAAATTGTAAAAAAAATAAATAAAATAGAATAAATGGTTAAAAATAATAAAAAAGAAAACAACAAAAATAAATAAACTACTGATACCAGTAGCGGAAATACTAGCATTACAAAGTCACACCTGCAACTGTGGGGGGACCTCAAGACAGCAGGAAGTTTGCCCACTGTGGGACCATAATATGAAGGGCCCCATGATGGGAGTAAAGAGCCCCGGTTGGGGGACAGGGGGGGTCCTTCATTGTTTCTTGCACTGGGGCCCTTAAAGTTCTAGTTACGCCTCTACCCCCTGATACCTGTGAAAATGCAGAAACCATGTCTTTGCTATAAACTTGAAGTAAATCTGTCAGAAACCCAGGGGTTTCAGACTGTATGTAGGATAAAAAGAAACACATAAGCAGAGATTACCTGCATGAGATAAAACAGAGATAAAACAGCATGACAAAATGATCAGTTGCTCTACACTGATCGGTCATAACTTTATGACCACTGACAGGTTAACTTGTTTTGTTGATGATTTTAAGTAATAACTTGTACATTGTAGTGTAACATTTTTATAAACACGTTTAGAAGTGATTTATCATCATTGTGTTTACAGCTTATACATTTTTTTCTGATCTGTGCTCAAATGTATTTACACCTGACACCATACATGAAAAATTAATACCGTATGTAGCCAGGTGCTTGGCTAAGAATGAGAGTGAGAGAAACACTGGCTTCATCTGCTCTCTGTAACTGCTGCCCTGTGGTTCTGAACTGATTAAGAGAAATACATCAAGAGGATGAAGTCGCTGATGAGGAAGAGTTCATTAGACCAAGTCAGGCAGGAATGACTATAGTCTTGATACAAGACTCTACTGTGTGATCAAGAGCTTTTGTACTACATTCCCCAGAAAGGTGATTGTAGAGAGGGGGAAAAAGAGCGGTTTTCTCAGGCTGTACAGGACACAGCTTCTTCTTGCCGTGAGGGAGACTGGAAAGTGCACATCACTGTCCAGTGTGCAACATGACTGCTGCATGATGGTGGCATGAGTGGGATCAGAAATGCTGAGTTCGGGGTGCCGACAGCCACAGTTACCATGGTGCAGAGCACAAAGTGGACTAATCGCTTGGTGAACTGCAATAACCCCGGGACTGGCGAGCTTCTGCTGTGGGGATTTACTATCTGCTGCTAGAGAGCCCTATAGGAACTGACTATTCAGCCATGTATTAGCCTTATTGGTGCCTCCAGGCTTGACTGGGACTATTCTTATCGGCACCAATGGTACAGCTGGGAACCAACACTAGCTGGCTAAAGAAAACCTAAATGTGTAGAAATAGTGAGCACTTGTAGGAAATCAAAAAAGGCAGCTAGCAAACACACAGGTTTGTACAATGAAAAGAAAACTTGAAAATAAACAGAAAAATTTAGCAGCACCAAAAAACAATATCAATAATATAATTAATATGGCACCAACTGCATCCTTAAGAATTCTGGATAGGATTTCCTCTCCATTTCCTCTGCACAGGGGGACTAGGCAGGGCTGCCCCCTGTCCCCATTACTATTTGCACTCGCCATCGAGCCACTAGCTGTCCTCATAAGAGCTAACCCCCTAGTGGCGGGGTTCCGATATGTCAAAATCCAAGAAAAAATGATGCTATATGCAGATGACCTGTTGCTGCTACTGGGAGACGCAAATTTATCTCTGCAGACTGTTATGAGCCTTATTCTTGATTTCGGCCAATATTCTGGTCTGAAGATCAATTGGACCAAATTGGCATTGCTCCATTTGGAAGGAGACACTACGCAAATAGTAGCCCCCACATGTCCCATTCCTATTTCTGACAAATTTAAATACCTGGGTATATACGTGACTAGTGATAACCTGAATACCCCCCGGTTCAGTTCGCACCAGAACACCGTGAACAGAGGAAAAGTTAATTCGAAGAAACAAACTCCATTGAAGTCTATAGGACTCGAACATCAAAAATCAAACGGCCTAATTTTGAAGGCTTAAATGCAAGTTATTGCCCAAAAAAAGTGTATGGGGGTCTGGGTACTGACCTGGGGAACATGTAGCAATGCAAAAAAAGTTTTTAAAAGTGATTGTTTTTAAAGGAACAGTGATTTGATGATTTTAAAGAGGTGTCCCCTGAATGTGCCTGTAAAGTAGTGCATCTGTACGATGTATGTAGCCTGCTGCAGCAATCCTGACATTTCTAAAGGAAAAAATGTCATATACAAATATACATACAAATTTCAAATGGCATTTACTGTCATACAGGTGCAGAAAAATTGGGCCTTGGTTGTTGGTGGTGCCTGAACACCGTAACCCCTCGCAGTTACTATTGCTGGGTGCAGGAACGGGCCCTGCTGCTAAAAATTCCATACAAATTTTGAAATCGCATGTACTTGTCATACAGGTGCCAAAAATTGGGCGTTTGGTGTTGGTGGTGCCTGAATACCATAACCCCTCACATAACTGTGAGGGGGTGATGGCATCCTGGAACGTTAGTATCGTCAGGAACTGAAAATTAAATTGGGCCTTTGGTGTTGGTGGTGCCTGAACACAGTAACCCCTCACAGTTACTCTTGCTGGGTGCTGGTAAGAATTCCATACAATTTATAATCGCATGTACTTGTTATACAGGTGGCAAGAATTGGGCCTTTGCTGTTGGTGGTGCCTGAACACCGTAACCAACCCCTCACAGTTACTCTTGCTGGGCGCAGAAATGGGACCTGCTGGTAAGAATTCCATACAGATTTGAAATCGCATGTACTTGTCATACAGGTGCCAAAAATTGGGCATTTGCTGTTGGTGGTGCCTGAACACTCTAACCAACCCCTCACAGTTACTATTTCTGAGCGCAGAAATGGGACCTGATGGTAAGAATTCCATGCAAATTTGAAATCACATGTACTTGTTATACAGGTGCCAAAAATTGGGCCCTTGGTGTTGGTGGTGCCTGAACACCGTATCCCCTCACAGTTTTGCTTGCTGGGCACAGGGACAGGACCTGCTGTTAAAAAATGACATACGAAATTTAAATTGTATGCACCTGTCACAAGTGCAGAACAAATAGGCCTTGGGGGTTGGTAGTGACCTAAACCATTGTTGGAAGCTAGCAGAATCAAGGTTGAGGAATAGGATAGGCAGCATATGCAATCTTCAAGAGATGGCAGACCCCTAGCAAATTCAATCAGTTACATCAGCATCAGGGGCTTGATAGCTGTTGTTGATCCAGGACTGATTCATTTTGATAAAAGTCAGCTGGTCAACGGAGTCTGTTGACAGACACACTCTTTTGTCCATCACAAAACCTCCAGCAGCACTGAACGTCTGTTAGGAAAGCACACTGGAAGCAGCACAGACCAGTAGCTCCATTGCATATTGAGCAAGTTCTGGCCAGTGGTCCATCCTTAACACCCAGTAACCAAGTGGATGCTCTGCTGGAAAGGTCTCCAAGTCTGCTTTTGCGCCTAGATAATCATGCACCATATGATGGAGACGCTGCCGATTGTTGATAAAACCTAACAGCCCTGGGTGCTGCTGAGGACTAAAGAATAGGGATGAGCTTCGAGTTCGAGTCGAGGCTACAGGTTGTTCGATCGTTCGTCGAATGACGAACAAATGTGCTTCGTCGCGGGAAATTCGAGTTTTCCATAATGTACTGCACGCATGCCGTGTGTGCAGCGCATTATGTGATTGGACAAAGCATGCACCCTGACCTCATGCTTTGGCCAATCAAATGCTCTCTGCCATGATTGGACTAAGGGCAGGCTGCCTTTAGCCAATCATGGGTCAGGGGCCAAGTACACGCCCCACACTACATAAAGGCTGCTCGCGCCGCCGCAGCGTATAGTGTCATTGTGCGGGCGATGAGACAGGGACAGGCATGCAATTTAGGCAGGGAGAGAGTACTTTTTTTGGAGTCAGACAGTGCAGAGAGACATTTCTAGCAGTGCAGGGAGGGCCAGGTTCCTGTGTGAGGTAGGGAGAGTTTTCTTTCTTTACATCAGATACCAGTCAGAGTATTGTTCATCGGTCAGTTTCTGCAACATTCTATAATATTCGCAGACCTCTAGGAATAGAGATCACTTCAGATATCAGCCAGAGTAATCATTGCTTAGTTGTAGAACATTCTATAGGCATCACAGACCTATATGAATAGAGATCACTTCAGATATCAGCCAGAGTAATCATTGCTCAGTTGTGGAACATTCTATAGGCATCACAGACCTATAGGAATAGAGCTCATTTCATATATCAGCCAGAGTAATCATTGTTTAGTTCTGGAACATTCTATAGGCATCACAGACCTCTAGGAATAGAGATCACTTCAGATATCAGCCAGAATAATCATTGCTCAGTTGTAGAACATTCTATAGGCATCACAGACCTCTAGGAATAGAGATCACTTCAGATATCAGCCAGAGTAATCATTACTCAGTTCTGGAACATTCTATAGGCATCACAGACCTCTAGGAATAGAGATCACTTCAGATATCAGCCAAAGTAATCATTGCTCAGTTGTAGAACATTCTATAGGCATCACAGACCTCTAGGAATAGAGATCACTTCAGATATCAGCCAGAATAATCATTGCTCAGTTGTAGAACATTCTATAGGCATCACAGACCTCTAGGAATAGAGATCACTTCAGATATCAGCCAGAATAATCATTGCTAAGTTGTAGAACATTCTATAGGCATCACAGGCCTCTAGGAATAGAGATCACTTCAGATATCAGCCAGAGTAATCATTGCTCAGTTGTGGAGCATTTTATAGGTATCACAGACCTATAGGAATAGAGATCACTTCAGATATCAGCCAGAGTAATCATTGCTCAGTTGTAGAACATTCTTTAGGGATCACAGACCTCTATGAATAGAGATCACTTCAGATATCAGCCAGAATAAACATTGCTCAGTTGTAGAACATTCTATAGGCATCACAGACCTCTATGAATAGAGATCACTTCAGATATCAGCCAGAGTAATCATTGCTCTGTTGTGGAACATTCTATAGGCATCACAGACCTATAGGAATAGAGATCACTTCAGATATCAGCCAGAGTAATCATTGCTCAGTTGTGGAACATTCTATAGGCATCACAGACCTCTAGGAATAGAGATCACTTCAGATATCAGCCAGAATAATCATTGCTCAGTTGTAAAACATTCTTTAGGCATCACAGACCTCTGGGAATAGAGATCACTTCAGATATCAGCCAGAGTAATCATTGCTTAGTTGTAGAACATTCTATAGGCATCACAGACCTCTAGGAATAGAGACCACTTCAGATATCAGCCAGAATAGTCATTGCTCAGTTGTAGAACATTCTATAGGCATCACAGACCTCTAGGAATAGAGATCACTTCAGATATCAGCCAGAGTAATCATTACTCAGTTGTGGAACATTATATAGGCATCACAGACCTATAGGAATAGAGATCACTTCAGATATCAGCCAGAGTAATCATTGCTCAGTTGTGGAACATTCTATAGGCATCGCAGACCTCTAGGAATAGAGATCACTTCGGATATCAGCCAGAGTAATCATTGCTCAGTTGTGGAACATTCTATAGGCATCACACACCTATAGGAATAGAGATCACTTCAGATATCAGCCAGAGTAATCATTGCTCAGTTGTAGAACATTCTATAGGCATCACAGACCTATAGGAATAGAGATCACTTCAGATATCAGCCAGAGTAATCATTGCTCAGTTGTGGAACATTCTATAGGCATCACAGACCTATAGGAATAGAGATCACTTCAGATATCAGCCAGAGTAATCATTGCTCAGTTGTGGAACATTCTATAGGCATCGCAGACCTCTAGGAATAGAGATCACTTCGGATATCAGCCAGAATAATCATTGCTCAGTTGTAGAACATTCATTAGGCATCACAGACCTCTGGGAATAGAGATCACTTCAGATATCAGCCAGAGTAATCATTGCTTAGTTGTAGAACATTCTATAGGCATCACAGACCTCTAGGAATAGAGATCACTTCAGATATCAGCCAGAATAATCATTGCTCATTTGTGGAACATTCTATAGGCATCACAGACCTCTAGGAATAGAGATCACTTCAGATATCAGCCAGAGTAATCATTGCTCAGTTGTGGAACATTCTATAGGCATCACAGACCTATAGGAATAGAGATCACTTCAGATATCAGCCAGAGTAATCATTGCTCAGTTGTGGAACATTCTATAGGCATCGCAGACCTCTAGGAATAGAGATCACTTCGGATATCAGCCAGAATAATCATTGCTCAGTTGTAGAACATTCATTAGGCATCACAGACCTCTAGGAATAGAGATCACTTCAGATATCAGCCAGAGTAATCATTGCTTAGTTGTAGAACATTCTATAGGCATCACAGACCTCTAGGAATAGAGATCACTTCAGATATCAGCCAGAATAATCATTGCTCAGTTGTGGAACATTCTATAGGCATCACACACCTATAGGAATAGAGATCACTTCAGATATCAGCCAGAGTAATCATTGCTCAGTTGTGGAACATTCTATAGGCATCGCAGACCTCTAGGAATAGAGATCACTTCAGATATCAGCCAGAGTAATCATTGCTCAGTTGTGGATCATTCTATAGGCATCACAGACCTATAGGAATAGAGATCACTTCCGATATGAGCCAGAGTATTCATTGCTCAGTTGTGGAACATTCTAAAAGCATCACAGATCATCCTTCTATAGGATTATAGATTGCATCAGATATCAGTGAGAGTATTGATAATTGGTCACTTGCGTACATCTATAACCACCACAGCTCATCTATAGGGCTATCAATTACATCATATCAGGTCATTGAGTATTTATTGGTCAGTTGCGTATACCCTATATTGATCTGTATAACATCATGTCTGAAAGGCCGTCAAGGAGAGGCCGACGCTCACAGGCCATGAAAAGAGGGCAAGCAGCCTCTGTGTCCATTGTGAAAAGAGGTGGTCATAGTCGACATAGTGCATCCTCTGCAGGCGGGGCACGCCCATCCTTTATTTCCATTGCTGCCCGTGCTATTCAGCCGCAACATGTGGAAGAGTTGGTGGAGTGGATCAATAAGCCATCCTCATCCTCCTCTTCCTCTGACACCCACGCTCCCAGTAGTTTGCCTTCCACCGCAGCTGCCAAAGCGGCCCGTTCCACAGGCTTCTTCTCCACAGCTACTCCTTCAGTCGCCCCACCATCATGCACGGAGGAGGCACCTGAACTATTCGGTCATAGTTTCAGTGACAAACTCCTGGAGGATGCACAGCAATTTGAAAGCTGTGATGTTGTTTCCCAGGTTGATGAAGGGAATAACGTGAGCCTAGAGAGAGGGGTAGACAATGATGGACAAAAGACCAGCAGTCATGTTGCCACAGCTGAATCATATTGCCAAGTATGCTCCAGTGACGAGGAGAGAGGGGATGATGAGGTCACTGACTGTACTTGGGTGCCTGACAGGATAGAGGAGGAGGAGGGGGAGGATGAGGAGGACACACAACTCAAACGAGGCAGGATGTGATCCATGGGCCGCCATAGCAGTAGCCAACCTATTGTGTTACAGCACAGAACTCCCCAGGTGCAGGGTGCTGCAAAATCCCAGTGGACTACAAAAAGTTCATTAGTGTGGGCTTTTTTCAGCACCTGTGCAGTAGACCGCAGCGTTGCTGTTTGCAACATCTGTCTAAAGCGGATCAGGCGTGGCCAGAACACCACCTGCTTGGGCACCACATGCTTGACAAGGCATATGACAACCTGCCATGCAGTCCATTGGCAACAGCACCTGAAAGAGGCACCAGATCAAAACAAGCATACATCACCTTGCTCCTCATCTGCGATCTCTAACCCTACTATACCTCATGCCTTCTCAAATACCAGCATTGAGAAGGATGATGGTATAGCAATGAGTGGCCCAGAGACTTGCACCCAATCTGCTAGCAGTACACCACTGTTTGATTTGAGCAGCAGGAAAATTTCACTACCCCAGTTGCTGAACCATAGAAAGAAATACTGTCCCAGCCATCCACATGCTCAGTGTCTTAGTGCTAGCTTGGCCAAATTGCTAGCATTATAGTTGCTGCCTTTACAGCTGGTAGACTTGGCTCCCTTTCGCGAATTTGTGGAATGTGCTGCACCACAGTGACAGGTCCCAAAAAGGCATTTCTTTTCCTGCAAGGCCATTCCGGCTCTCTACCGCCATGTGGAAGGTAGTGTTTTTGCCTTGTTGGACAAAGTAGTCAGCAAGAAGGTGCACATTACTGCTGACTCTTGGTCCATCAGGCATGGACAGGGAAGTTTCTTTTACAGCGCACTGGGTAACTCTGCTGGCAGCTGGGAAGGATGCAGGACAGGGTTTGGTGCTGGAGCTTGTTTTGCCACCACGCCTCCAAAAAGCTGGTGCTGGTTCTGCCACATCCTACTCCACCACCTCCTCCTCCTCCTCTTACTCCATGTCCTCTTCTGCGAAATTCCCCTCTGCAGCAGCAGTGCTCCCTAAGAGTTCAAGAGGCTACGCAAACAGTCAGGCTAAAAGACGCCATGCTGTGGCTGTGCTTCAGTTGGTCTTTCTAGGGGATAGGAGTCACACCGGTGCTGAGATTCTGTCAGCTCTGCAAGGGCAGGCTCAGAGATGGTTGATTCCATGACAGCTTGACCCAGGAATGGTTGTATGTGATAATGGCACCAACCTTCTCTCCACCCTCCGACAGGGACACTTGACCCATGTTCCATGCTTGGCACATGTTCTAAATCTGTTGGTGAAGCATTTATTGAGCAGATACCTGGGCTTCCAAGATCTCCTGAGGCAGGCCAGGAAAGTCTATGGCCATTTCCGCCGTTCGTTCAATGCCAGTGCTCGCTTATCTGACATTCAACGGGAATTCAACCTGCCCACCAACCGCCTCGTGTGTGACATGCCCACCAGGTGGAACTCAACATTGGCAATGCTGCAGCAGCTGCACACACAGCAGAGGGCCATAAATCAGTACCTGTGTGAGTATGGCACAAGGACAGGGTCAGGGGAGCTTGGCTTTTTTTCGCCACACCAGTAGCTTTTGATTAAGGATGCATGCATCATCCACCATTTGAGGAGGCCACAAGGATGGTGAGCCGGGACGATGCATGCATCAGTGACACTATCCCGCTAGTCTACCTGCTGGAGCTCACGCTGCGTGGAATCATGTACAGGGCACTTGAGGCAGAACAGCTGCAGGGAGAGGAGGACTTCCTTTCCTCACAAGGCCCCCTTTATGCAGATATCATTCCTGCAGGGCCACAGGAGGAAGAGGAGGAGGAGGAGGATTTCGGCAGCATGGATGTAGAGGAAGAGGATAGCATACAGCAATCTTCAAGGGATGGTTTTCTTTACCCAGAAACCACAAGAGTTATACGTGGTTGGGGAGAGGTTGCTCCTGCTCACAATGTCATCCTTATTGACCCAGAGGACTCAGAAGCTCATGCCTCCTCCAACTTACGTTGCATGGGCTTCCTGGTTCTGCAAAGCCTGCGAACGGACCCGAGGATTCGTGCTATCAAGGAGAGGGATAATTACTGGTTGGCAACCCTTCTTGATTCATGTTACAAGGGTAAAGTTGCAGCGCTCATCCTGCCTTTGCAGAGGGAGCAGAGGATGAAACATCTTGAGGAGGCCTTGAAAAAAAATTTGTGTACCGCCTGTCCAGACACTGGGAGGTCAACATTTCTCCGGACGTGTTTCTGAGGCATCGTTCAGCCAAAGGAGGAGCGGTGGAGAAGGCGGCCGGCTGACCAATGCCTTTAAACAGTTCTTTTGACCTCAGCAGCACCCAGGGCTGTTAGGTTTAAGCAACCATCGGCAGCGTCTCCATCAAATGATGCATGATTATCTAGACGCAAGAGCAGACTTGGAGACCTTTCCAGCTGCGCATCCACTGGCTTACTGGGTCTTGAGGATGGACCACTGGGTAGAACTTGATCAATATGCAATGGAGCTACTGGCCTGTCCTGCTTACAGCGTGCTTTCCGAACGGACGTTCAGTGCTGCTGGAGGTTTTGTGACAGACAAAAGAGTGCGTCTGTCCACAGATTCTTGACCAGTTGACTTTTATCAAAATGAACCAGTCCTGGATCAACAAGAGCTATCAGGCCTCTGATGCTGATGTAACTGATTGAATTTACTAGGGTTCTGCCATCCCTTGAAGACTGCATATGCTGCCTATCCTATGCCTCTACCTTTATTCTGCTAGCTTCCAACAATTTTGGTTTAGGTCACTACCAACCCCCAAAGCCTAATTTCTCTGCACTTGTATTACAGCTGCATACAATTGAAATGTTGTATGTAATTTTTAACAGCAGGGTCCCTGTGCCCTGCTAACTGTGAGGGGTTACGGTGTTCAGGCACCACCTACTGAAAAGGCCCAATTTTTGGCACTGGTATTGCACATGCAATTTCAAATTTCATGGAATTCTTACCAACAGGTCCCGTTCCTGCACCCAGCAAGAGTAACTTCGAGGCCTTGGTTACAGTGTTCAGGCACCACCTACGGCAAAGGCCCAATTTTTGGTACTTGTATAGCACATGCAATTTCAAATTTGCATAGAATTCTTACCAGCAGGTTCCTTTCCTGCACCCAGCAAGAGCAACTGCGAGGCCTTGGTTATGGTGTTCAGGCACCACCTACCGCAAAGGCCCAATTTTTGGCACTTGTATAGCACATGCAATTCCAAATTTGCATGGAATTCTTACCAGCAGGTCCCGTTCCTGCACCCAGCAAGAGTAGCTGCGAGGCCTTGGTTACAATGTTCAGGCACCACCTACTGCAAAGGCCCAATTTTTGGCACTTGTATAGCACATGCAATTTCAAATTTGTATGGAATTCTTACCAGCAGGTCCTGTTCCTGCACCCAGCAAGAGTAACTGTGAGGCCTTGGTTATGGTTTTCAGGCACCACCTACCGCAAAGGCCCAATTTTTGGCACCTGTATGACAAGTACATGCGATTTGAAATTTGTATGGATTTTTAACAGCAGGGTCCATTCCTGCACCAAGCAAGAGTAACTGCAAGGGGTTACGGTGTTCAGGCATCACCAAGGCCCAATTTTTCATGTGATTTTAAATTTGTATGTATATTTGTACATGACATTTTTTGCTTTAGAAATGTCAGTATTGCTGCAGCAGGCTACATACATCGTAGAGATGCACTACTTTACAGGCACATTCAGGGGACCCCACAGGCACAATATTTGAAGGAATTTTTCATTTTTATAGTTTCACTTATTAAAATCAGTAAATCAGTGCTCCTTTTAAAAATGATTGTTTTTATAAACTTTTTTTTCATTGCTACATGTTCCCCAGGTCAGGACCCGGAGCCCCATACTCTTTTTTTGGGGCAATAACTTGCATTCAAGCCTTTAAAATGAGGCCGTTTGATTTTCGAGGTTTCGAGTCCCTTTGACTTCAATGAGGTTTGTTTGTTTGAATGAACTTATCCTCTGTTCGCTGTGTTCTGGTGCGAACCGAACCGGGGGTTTTTTCGGCTCATCACTACTACATCAAGAACTGTGTAAAGGCATCAGTCAGCCGGCTGCCTTCTCAACCGCTCCTCCTTTGGCTGAATGATGCCTCAGAAATACATCCAGAGAATGTTAACCTCCCAGTGTATGGAAAGATGGTACAAAAAATTTTCTTCAAGGCCTCCTCAAGATGTTTCATCCTCTGCTCCCTCTGCGAAGGCAGGATGAGCTCTGCAACTTTTCCCTTGTAATGTGGATCTAGAAGGGTTGCCAACCAGTAATTATCCCTCTCCTTGATAGCAAGAATCCTCAGGTCCTTTTGCAGGCTTTGCAGAATCGGGGAGCCGTTAAACGTAACGTTACGTAACGTTAAACTTAAGTTGGAGGATGCATGAGCTTCTGAGTCCTCTGGGTCAGTAAGGATGACATTGTCAGGAGCAACCTTTCCCCAAACACATGCAACTCCTGGGGTTTCTGGGGAATCAAAACCATCCCTGGAAGACTATGATATGCTATCCTCTACATCCATACTGCCATAATCCTCCTCCTCCTGCTTGTTTTGTGTCCCTGCAGGCATGATATCTGCATAAAGGGGGCTTTGTGAGGAAAGGAAGTCCTCCTCTTCTTCCCACTGTTCTGCCTCAAGTGCCCTGTCCATGATTCCACAAAGTGTGTGCTCCAGCAGGTAGACTAGAGGGATACTGTCACTGATGTATGCATTGTCCTGGCTCACCATCCTTGTGGCCTCCTCAAATGGTGACAGGACGATGCATGCATCCTTTATCAAAAGCCACTGGCATGCCATATTCACACAGGTACTCATTGATAGACCTCTGCTGCGTGTGGGCATGTCACAAATGAGGCGGTTGGTGGGCAGGTTGAATTCCTGTTGAATGTCAGATAAGTGAGCACTGGCATTGTAGGAACGCCAGAAATGGCCACAGACTTTTCTGGCCTGCCTCAGGAGATCTTGGAAGCCCGGCTATCTGGTCAAGAAACACTGTACCACCAGTTACAGGACATGTGCCAAGCATAGACCATGTGTCAAGTGTCCCTGACAGAGGGCGGAGAGAAGGTTGGTGCCATTGTTGCATACAACCTTTCCTGGCTCAAGCTGTCATGGCGTCAACCATCTCTGAGCCTGCCCCTGCAGAGCTGACAAAATCTCTGCCCCAGTGTGACTCCTATCCCCTAGACAGACCAACTGAAGCACGGCGTGGCATCTTTTAGCCTGACTGCTTGTGTAGTCCCTTGAATGCTTAAGGAGCACTGCTGCTTCAGAGGAAAATTGAGCAGAACAGGACATGGAGGAATAAGAAGAGGAGGATAAGGAGGTGGTGGAGTAGCCAGATGTGGCAGAACCAGCACGAGATTTTTGGAGGCGTGCTGGCAAAACAAGCTGCAACACCGAACCCTGTCCTGCATCCTTCCCAGCTGCCAGCAGAGTTACCCATTGCACCGTGAAAGAAATGTAACATCCCTGTCCATGCTTGCTGGACCAAGAGTCAGCAGTAATGTGAACCTTCCTGCTGACTGCTCTGTCCAACGAGGCGAAAACTCTACCTTCTACATGACGGTAGAGAGCCGGAATGGCCTTACGTGAAAAGAAATGCCTTTTTTGGTACCTGCCACTGTGGTACAGTGCATTCCACAAATTCGTGAAAGGAAGCAGAGTCTACCAGATGAAAAGGCCGCAATTGTAATGCTAGCAATTTGGCCAAGCTAGCATTAAGACGCTAAGCATGTGGATGGCTGGGACAGTATTTCTTTCTATGGTTAAGCAACTGGGGTAGTGAAATTTTCCTGCTGCTTAAATGAAGCAGTGGTGTACTGGTAGCAGATTGGGTGCAAGTCTCTGTGGCACTCATTGCTATACCATCATCCTTCCCAATGCAGGTATTTGAGAAGACATGAGGTATAGGGTTAGAGAGGCCAGATGTCAGAGAAACCTTCAGCTGCAGACTGGTCATCACATGACAAGCACCACATGACTTCCACATGACTTCCTGGCTGCCTATAAAAGCTGAGCAAGTGCTCAGAGGAATTGCTGGTTTATCTTTCAGCTTCCTGTACCTGAGTTCCGGTTTCCTGTGTGATCGTTTACCTGCTGTGACCCGGATTGACCCTGACCTACTCTGCTCTTCTCCTGGACCCGACCTTGGCTTGTTTTACGGACTTTGCTTTTGCTTACCTGTGTTTGACCCTCTGCCTGCGACCCGGATTTACCTTCAGTCTCCTGTGCCTTGACCTTCTGCTTGTGACCTAGTCTTGTCTCCTATCTCCAGTGTCTTGACCCTCAGCCTGTGACCTTGATTGTCTGCTTACCTGTGTTTGACCCTCAGCCTGCTCCGGACTTCTACTGCTGGATCCTGATCAGTCTCTGCTCCAGCTCTACAGGACCTCCACGCAAGCTCTACCCTGCCTGCTGGTAGCTTGTGCCTCTTTGTGCCATCCACCATCTGTATCACCTCCAGAGGGGCGGAGTGCGCTTAGTAGCAACAGCGAACCGCTCTCGGCATCTCAGCCTCGGTGAGTACCTCTATTCTGATAGTACAAACCAGCCATGTCAGAGGCCGACAGAGCGCGTTCTCCTCTTGAGATCCTGTGCCAGCAGGTCACAACCCTCACTGATGCAGTCCAGAAACTGCAGGAAGGCTATGCCCAGATTGACGGTCGTCTCCAGCAACTTTCAGGGTCACCTGCATCAACAGCCGCAGCCCCTGCGCCCACCAGTAGAGCCTCCTCTTCTCAAGTTGCATCAAGCCCCACAGTGATCATGGCTACCCCTGAGCCCAGGGTTCCCACACCAGAGCGTTTTTCAGGCGATCGCAAAAAGTTCCGGGCCTTCAAAAATGCATGCTCCTTGTACTTAGCCCTTCAGCCCAGGACTTTTTCGTCCGAAGTAGTTAAGGTGAGATTTGTCATTTCCCTGTTGACCGAAGAGCCGCAGGCCTGGGCCCACAGCCTGATGGAACAGAGGAGCTCTCTTCTGAATTCTTTGGACCTTTTCTTTGAAAGTATGTCTCAACTATATGACGACCCCCAACGCACCGCTACTGCAGAAGCCGTGCTACACTCCCTGTCTCAAGGAAAGAGACCAGTGGAGGACTACACTGCTGAATTTCGAAAATGGTCAGCTGACACAGGGTGGAACGAACCCGCTCTTAAATACCAGTACCACCAGGGGCTGTCAGAAGCTTTGAAAGATGAGTTGGCCAGGATTGAAACCCCTGCCACTTTGGAGGATTTAATCCAATCCGCTACCAAGCTAGACAGGCGCATGCGCGAGCGGCGCTCTGAGCGCTCCCAGGGTCCCCGACCTAGTTGGATGCTCCCTAAACCTTCTCCCGTTCACCCATCCTTTCCAGTGACTCCTGTCACCTCTGCTCCAGAGGCTGAGCCCATGCAGCTTGGATTGGTCTGTGCTCCTCTTACCCCTAAAGAGAAGCAACGACGGCGACAGGCCAATCTCTGTCTGTACTGTGGGGGAACTGGACATTTTCTGCGTACCTGCCCCGTGAGACCCAGTAAGTCACGCTCGCAGTTTTTCATGAACTTTCAGAACCCTGGTTTATCCCAGACTTATGTCACCCTCTCTGTCTCCTTACAGCTAATGGAAAAGGAAGTTCATCTACCAGCAATTATTGATTCCGGAGCCTGTAGTTGTTTTCTAGACACTTCACTGGCCCAAAAACGACACATTCCACTGCAAACCAAAGAACAAGGCCTCCAAGTCTACCTGGCTGATGGGTCTCTCCCTCGTTCTGGATTTGTCACACAACAGACAAGGCCCATCCTTGTCACCACGGACTTCGGCCACCAGGAGCTTCTAAGCTTTGACATCATCTTCTCCCCCGTGTTCCCCATCATTTTGGGGCTTCCCTGGCTACAGGCACATGAACCTAACATCAATTGGAACAAGAAGAAAGTCTCCTTCTCCTCTCCCTACTGTTCCCAGCATTGCCTTCCTCCAGCTCCAGCCGCCTGTTTAACCGTAGCACCTACACCTGACAATCTCCAGCACGTCCCTCCGGTATATCTTGAATTTAGAGATGTTTTCGATAAACAAAAAGCTGATTGCCTACCACCTCATCGGTCTTACGACTGCCCCATTGATTTGCTACCTGGTTCCGAAATACCCTTTGGCCGCATCTTTCCACTATCAGAGACTGAAATAGCGGCTCTTAAAACGTATATTGATGAGAACTTGGATAAGGGTTTCATTCGTCCATCATCTTCACCGGCCGGAGCTGGCATCTTCTTTGTGGAAAAGAAAGATGGTTCCCTAAGACCATGCATAGACTATAGAGAACTGAACAAAATAACGATAAAAAATCGCTATCCTCTTCCACTTATCCCAGAGTTGTTTCAGCGTTTCTGGTCTGCCCGAATTTTCTCTAAGTTGGATCTGCGAGGTGCCTATAACCTCATCCGAATCAGGCCTGGAGACGAATGGAAGACTGCCTTCAGGTCCAGGTTTGGACATTATGAATATTTGGTAATGCCCTTTGGGTTGTGTAACGCCCCGGCCACATTTCAGCACCTGGTAAACGACATTTTTCGAGAATATCTGGACAATTTCCTAGTTGTTTACCTGGACGACATTCTTATTTTTTGTGACACCATTGAGCTACACTGTGTTCATGTAAACACAGTCCTTGCAATTCTCAGGAGACACAAATTGTACCTTAAAGCAGAGAAATGCGAATTCGAAAAATCTGTTGTGCAATTCCTAGGCTTTATCATTTCTACCAACGGGGTCGCAATGGATCCACAGAAGGTCAAGGCAATTCAGGAGTGGCCGGCTCCAGTAGACAAAAAGGGGGTACAGCGGTTTATCGGATTCGCTAATTTTTACCGGAGGTTTATTGTTGGCTTCTCATCCATTGTTGCACCCATCACCCAACTAACCCGCCAACACAGTCGTTTTCAGTGGTCCCAAGAGGCCCAGGAAGCTTTTACCAAGCTCAAAGCCCTGTTCACCTCTGCACCAATCCTACGGCATCCGGATCCAGCCCTGCCATTTGTGTTGGAGGTAGACGCCTCGGAAACTGCCACTGGAGCCATCCTCTCCCAGAGACAGGGCCCCAAGGCTCTCCTCCATCCTGTAGCTTTCGCATCTCGGAAACTAAGTTCCCCGGAAAGGAATTATGATGTGGGAGACCGGGAGCTGTTGGCCATCAAGTTCGCTCTGGAGGAGTGGAGATATCTGTTGGAGGGTGCTTCCCATTCCATCATGATCTTCACCGATCATAAAAACCTAGAATACCTCAGGACAGCCAAACGCTTAAGACCCAGGCAAGCCCGGTGGGCCCTCTTCTTTTACATAGTTACATAGTAGGTGAGGTTGAATAAAGACAATAGTCCATCTAGTTCAACCTGTGTAGGTGTGTGTGGCTGTAATCATCTCACATACCCCTGAATGTTCTGATCCTTGAGATGTAAGTCTAAGAGTCTTTTTAAAGCCACCATACTACCCGCAGAAACCACCTCTTGTGGTAGAGAATTCCACAATCTTGTTGCCCTAACAGTAAAGAACCCCCCGCGTTGCCTGAGGTTAAAACGCTTCTCCTCTAATCGCATTGTATGCCCTCGGTTCAACTTTCATATCTCTTATAGACCTGGCCTCAAGAATGGGAAAGCAGACGCACTCTCCCGGATGTTCCCTGAATCTCC
The DNA here is from genome assembly GCF_965119305.1 of Pelophylax lessonae. NCBI lineage: Eukaryota > Metazoa > Chordata > Amphibia > Anura > Ranidae > Pelophylax > Pelophylax lessonae. The sequence goes on along the minus strand of NC_138768.1, from coordinate 490,637,306 downwards.
CCAGTCAACGGAACCTAGCACCATCTTATCTCCACAAAACTTCCTTCTGCTCACAGACACTGATCTTATGACCACCATTAAGTTGGCATCCAGCCATTGTACTGACCCAGAAATATCCTCCTTGGAGAAACGAGATGACTTGTTCTGGTCCCAAGGAAGAATTTTTGTCCCATCGGAGGCTAGACCCATGACGTTAAAGTTGCTTCATGACCATAAACTGGCTGGTCACTTTGGGACTCAAAAGACTTTGGAATTGGTCGTTCTTTTTGGTGGCCTGGTTGGAGGCAGGACTGTAAAAAGTATGTCCTCTCTTGTATTTCTTGCCAGCGCAGTAAAGTGGCTAACACCAAATCTTGGGGATTACTTAGACCTTTACCCATTCCAGAACGCCCATGGGCTGAAGTTTCTATGGACTTCATTTTTGATCTTCCTCCCTCGGAAGGTTTCACCTCCATTCTGGTTGTTGTCGACTGCCTTTCCAAAATGGCACACTTCTTGCACATGGTGGGCACCCCCTCTGCTTTGGAGACAGCTAACATTTTTATCAAAGAAATAATAAGGCTACATGGAGTACCCGACAGTGTTGTTTCTGACAGAGGGATTCAGTTCACCTCCAAATTTTGGAAAGAACTTTGTAAAGCACTACAAATAAAGGTCTGCCTCTCCTCTGTGTATCACCCTCAAAGCAATGGCCAGACAGAGAGAACGAACCAAACTCTGGAGCAGTATCTCCGCTGTTTCTCTTCTGGCTCCCAGGATGACTGGTCCTCTCTGCTACCCTACGCGGAGTTCGCGTATAATAATTCAGTTCATTCAGCCACCAACCAAACGCCCTTCTGGTCTAACTTTGGGTTTCACCCTTCTTTCCTTCCAAACGCTACCCCTGAATTATCTGTTCCTGCTGTCCAAGATCGCATAGCCTCCATCCAACAGAACTTTCAAAGGATTCAGGAAACCATGCAAAAGGCCCAGGATGACTATAAGAAGTGCTACAACAGGGGAAGGAAGGAGAACCCGGTTTTCAAGGTCAGTGAGGAAGTTTGGTTATCTTCAGCTAACCTCAAATTACCTTTTCCCTCACGGAAGTTGGGCCCAAAGTTTATAGGGCCGTTCAAAATCAAGAGGATGGTTAACCCTGTGGCCTTTGAATTGGCCTTACCCAGCTCTTACAGGATTCATTCTGTTTTTCATGCATCCTTACTAAAACCAGTGATTCCTAGCCCCTTCCCGGGAAGAGAGGAGCCGCCTCCTCCACCGGTCCAGGTGGATGGAGAAAATTAATTTGAGGTTGAAGCCATACTGAACTGCAGGAAGAGGGGTAGACTTCTCCAATACCTAATCAAGTGGAAGGGGTACCCACCTGAAAACAACTCTTGGGAACCCTCAAGAAACATACACGCCCCTCGCTTGATCCGAGCTTGTCATGTGAATCACCCGCAGTTGATGTCCAGTTTGGGCGTCCAGAGGCCGCCCCTCGGGGGGGGGGGGGGCACTGTCAGAGAAACCTTCAGCTGCAGACTGGTCATCACATGACAAGCACCACATGACTTCCACATGACTTCCTGGCTGCCTATAAAAGCTGAGCAAGTGTTCAGAGGAATTGCTGGTTTGTCTTTCAGCTTCCTGTACCTGAGTTCCTGTTTCCTGTGTGATCGTTTACCTGCTGTGACCCGGATTGACCCTGACTTACTCTGCTCTTCTCCTGGACCCGACCTTGGCTTGTTTTACGGACTTTGCTTTTGCTTACCTGTGTTTGACCCTCTGCCTGCGACCCGGATTTACCTTCAGTCTCCTGTGCCTTGACCTTCTGCTTGTGACCTAGTCTTGTCTCCTATCTCCAGTGCCTTGACCTCAGCCTGTGACCTGGATTGTCTGCTTACCTGTGTTTGACCCTCAGCCTGCTCCGGACTTCTACTGCTGGATCCTGATCAGTCTCTGCTCCAGCTCTACAGGACCTCCACGCAAGCTCTACCCTGCCTGCTGGTAGCTTGCGCCTCTTTGTGCAATCCACCCTCTGTATCACCTCCAGAGGGGCGGAGTGCGCTTAGTCGCAACAGCTCCTCCTCGCCCCGCCCTTCTCCTCCTCCTCCCGCCCCGCCCACACTCCCCGAGGATGTGTGGGCGGGAAGTTTAAAGAAAAAAAAAAGCTGCATAGTGCAGACAGCGTGAAGTCTCCTTCAAAAAATGTAAGGGGGGTCTCTGATGTGGAGGGCTCTGTGTGAGGGGGGCTCTGTGTGAGGGGGACTCTGTGTGGGGGGGCTCTGATGTAAGGGGGCTTTTTGTGGGGGGGGGTCTGTGATGTAAGGGGGGCTCTCTGATGTGGGGGGGCTCTGATGTAAGGGGGCTTTGTGTGGGGGGGTCTGTGATGTAAGAGGGGCTCTCTGATGTGGGGGGCTCTGTGTGGGGGGGCTCTGATGTAAGGGGGCTTTGTGTGGGGGGTCTGTGATGTAAGGGGGGCTCTCTGATGTGGGGGGCTCTGATGTAAGGGGGCTTTGTGTGGGGGCTCTCTGATGTGGGGGGCTCTGTGTGGGGGGGGGACTCTGATGTAAGGGGGCTTTGTGTGGGGGATCTGTGATGTAAGGGGAGCTCTCTGATGTGGGGGGTTCTGATGTAAGGGGGCTTTGTGTTGGGGGGGTCTCTGATGTGAGGGGTGCTCTGTGTGGGGGTTCTCTGATGTGGGGGTCTCTGATGTAAGGGGGCTTTGTGTGGGGGTCTCTGATGTAAGGGGGGCTTTGTGTGGGGGGTCTCTGATGTAAGGGGGCTCTGTGTGTGGGGTCTCTGATGTAAGGGGGCTCTGTGTGTGGGGTCTCTGATGTGAGGGGGGCTTTGTGTGGGGGGTCTCTGATGTGAGGGGGGCTCTGTGTGGGGGTTCTCTGATGTGGGGGGGTCTCTGATGTGAGGGGGGGCTCTGTGTAGGGGCTCTCTGATGTAGGGGGGCTCTAAATTAAGGGGGGCTTTGTGTGGGGGGTCTCTGATGTAAAGGGGGCTCTTTGTGGGGGGTCTCTAATGTAAGGGGGGGTAAGTTTTTAGTGATCATAAAAAAGAAAAGTCAAATAAAGTGCAAAAAAGGTGCAAGAAAATGCACGCGGGGGGGGGGGGCGCCACAGGATTAGTTTGCACAGGGCGCCTGAACACCTAAGGCCGGCCCTGCTGACCGATAGATACTCAATGGCCTGATATGATCTAATCAATTGCACTATGTATAGAGATCAATATATGGTATATGGTCTATGGTATATACTGCACTACTGAATATACTTCACTATCTGATCTCTTAACTTGTAAAAAGCACAAATCTCTCTCCCTGCCTAACTCACTGCTACCAATGTCTCTAATTAGACTACACTGCACTGTCTGAAAAACTGCAAATCACTTTGCTCTCACTGCCTGAAAAACACGATACTCTCCCTCCCTAACTCACTGCTAGCAATGTCTCTAGACTACACTGCACTGTCTGACGAACTGCAAATCACTTTGCTCCCCCTGCCTGAAAAACATGATCCTCTCCCTCCCTAACTCACTGCTTGAAATGTCTCTAGACTACACTGCACTGTCTAACAAACTTCAAATGACTATTCTCTCCCTGCCTCAAACACGTTCCTCTCCTTGTCTCCTATTTTGCCCACACAATCACACTACACGCTGCAGCTGTGCGAGCAGCCTTTATATAGTGTGGGACGAGTACTTAGCCCCTGAGCTATGATTGCCTAAAGGCAGCCTGCCTTTGTCCAATCATAGCAGAGACATTTGATTGGCCAAAGCATGGAGGTCAGGGTGCATGATTTGGCCAATCACATCGCTGCATGCGCTGCACGTGCACAGTGCATTATGGGAGCATGAATTTCCCACGAAGAAGCACTTACGTTCGACTCAAACTCAATGCTCATCCCTATGCACGACATCCTCCCCCTTAGAATATGGTGCATTAAACATTACTCCACTTTTACACAAATCTTATAATAAATTTTAAATTTTGAATAAATTGCCACAGTCAGTCTCAGGTATGGCGAATCTTATCAAGATGATACTAATGCCCCAGCTTCTCCATCCCTTGCATAATTCCCTGACTGTTATATCCTTTAAAACATTCAGAATAGTAAACTCTATTTTTAGAACCTTGTTATGGCGGAAATGTACACCAAGAATAAAACTGGAACAACTGCAAAAGCCTAAGGATGGGGTCTTGCCCTCCCTAACCCCTGGTTATACTATGTAGCGGCTCAACTGCAACACTTAATTGGCCCCAATTTTGCAGTGGCGAAACAAGCTATAGATCCTATGCCCTCTATGACACGCATTATACTTTCCTATATCAAGAGAGACCATCTCTGAAGGCCTTGAAGCTGTTAGTCTCGTCGAACCAAACAAATCCTGCCGACATTTAGCCTCATTCAAAACCTCTGCAATAAGGCCAAATACTGACAGCATGCTACCGGGTATACGAAGTACAGCCCAATCTGGAAAAATAACAATTATCCAGAGATAGCGAAATTGGTGCATGGCATTCGATGGAATAGGTAAGGGATAGTATGGATGTTCCAGATCTTTCGAGATGGGGTCCTGATACCTTTTGCATCCCTGCAAGCTGAATACTCGCTACCCGATCATATGCAGTTTTACTACTTGCAATTATAACATGCAGTCAGGGCGCAGGGGGAAATGCAGGAACAGCGTCTGTCTCCTACTTCTATTATTAATCTTATACAACTGACAGAAAGCTCTAAAGGTTTTATATCTCAATGTTACAATATGTTAATATCGGAATTTCATAAAGGCCACCCTAGTAAAGCGACTAGGGTGGGAGAATGATTTGGGTCTAATATCAACTGAGCAATGGGAAGAAGCATATCAGGGGGAGGGTACTTGCTCTTTAAACGCAGCACAGAAGTTGTCACAGCTGTATATTCTTTTACGTGCTCACTATATTCCCATGAAGCTGAGCAAGATGGGATATGGTACAAAGCCACACTGTCCTAGGTGCAATGGAGGTTTCCCAAACTCCACCTGTACTGGAGCCAAATTATAAATACACTAAACATGGTATTTAATGTAAAAATCACAATAGACCCTAAATGTTGTCTACTGAACATCCTAGAAAGTGTTAGAGGAGGAGCACCCCAGGACAGCTGTCGGAAGGGCCCTTTTCCATGCTGGTGGTTAATTCTAGTAATGTGGAAATCTGCTGATCCCCCCACACATAAATCATGGGTGACAGCCATGGGAAATGCACTACTTCTAGAACGTGATATCTACACAAGACATGACTGTCAGGGCAAATATGAAAAGCTGTGGGGCCCAGTGGCGGTCGGTCGGCACCGCCCCCCCCCCCCCCAATCAATCTTCAAAGAAAAAAAAAATTACTATTTAAAAGCCCACTAGGGGCGCCAGACCTGTTGCTGGCTATGGGGGGGGGGTGGGGTTTTGCATCCCACGTGCTGCTAGCAGAGGCGCCGATTGGGCGGCCTTCTGGGTGTCATCGGGGCGCAGAGCAATGCGCCAGACACTCCCACTTCTACATTTCTAGTCCTGTGATTGGTCCAGACTCCAGCCTGGACCAATCATTCAGGACTCCCGTCTGACATCGTCGTGGGGGCGGTGCTTGCGTCAGTCATTCTGACTCACTCACCTTCCCGGTTCCCGCCCGCCGTCAGAGTGAGGAAGAGCAGCGTGGTCGGCGGTCGTCTCCAGTCAGCCAGGAGCAGGTAAGTGAAGCCTCATGTGTGTCTCCTCTGCTGCCAGCCGCCACTGCTAGTACAACTTCTCTATTCCAGCTGGGGGTCATAGTACTTCTCTATTCCAGCTGGGGTACTCCTGCCTTCACCACTGCAACCTCTCTGTCCTGGCTGGGGACTTCGGAACTTCTGCCTTCACCACTGCAACCTCTCTGTCCTGGGTGGGGACTTCGGAACTTCTGCCTTCACCACTGCAACCTCTCTGTCCTGGCTGGGGACTTCGGAACTTCTGCCTTCACCACTGAAGTTCTTTTGTCCTACCTATGATCTTTGTTGCTTCTCCCTAAAAGATGATTTCTGATTGGTTACAGTGGTTTCATGCATCCGGTAGTCTAAAAAATGCCCTACCTTCTCTATATTTGCTATATTATGTACCTTATGATATCTCTGCATTCTAGTCATCTTTTGTCTCTAGTACAGGACACCTGTTTTCTTACCTATTTTTACAGTCTTCTATATTTTTACTTCTCCTTTTTCCTGTATCAAGAATTTTTTTTTCCTGTTTCTACTGCCTTTTATCACTTTCATGTCCGCTACTTATTCCTTGCTGTTAGGGTGCTGGTGGTAACCTGGCGACAGAGATAGGCCCCGATGTCCGTTAGAGGGCGGAGCTTGGACGGAACCCCCCAAGGTAAGTGACACAGGCTAGCCTGAGGTGCGGAGTCTAAGTATCCACCGGTTTTCGCCAGAGCCTCTAGTGGTGAGGATGGAGTTTGCTGCGTGTGGATACCAGGTCGCGGTCCTCAGGGTCGCCCCACCAGGGGTGAACCGATCAAGGTCCGAAGGCGGGTAAACAGACAAGGGAGATCCGAGAGAATGGTCAAACAAGCCGGGGTCAGGACGGGCAGCAGACGAGCGGAGTCAGGAACAAGCCAAAAGGTCAACAGGAAATCAGCAGCAAACAGGTCACAGGTTCAGGAACAACGGCAGGAGCTGAAGACAAGACAGCACTGAACCTGTGTGCTGATCCAGCTTAAATAGAGCTCTTTCTAGATGAGAGGGGTGGAGCCGGAATAGCCTGTGAGTCTTAACTCATCCACTGCCAGAGCCTTCCTGACAGGTTCCTAACATTGCCCCCCCCTTAAGGGCAACCTCCGGGTGCCCAACAAGCTCCTTTTTTGTGGATGAGCACGAAAAAAATGCTTGGATTAGGTCCGCAGCATGGACGTTCCGTTCAGGCTCCCAGGAGTTCTCTTCCGGACCATAACCCTTCCATTTGATGAGAAACTGTAGCTGGTTGCCTCTCTTTCGACAGTCCACCACAGCCTCAACCTCATACTCCACATCTCCATCCACGAACACAGGTTCTGGGGTACCTGAACTTCTACCAGGGAAGTTATCGGGGATCACGGGCTTCAGTAAGGAAACATGAAATATGGGATGGATCCGAAGGGTATCGGGTAGGGATAGTTCATAGGACACATCATTGAGTTTCCTTTTAACTGGAAATGGACCAATAAATCTGGGAGCCAGTTTCTTGGATGGACAGGCTAGGCGGAGATTAGCCGTGGAAAGCCAGACCCGATCGTCAGGTTGAAGAATCAACTCTCCCTTCTTTCTCTTGTCAAAGATCCTTTTGGACGCAGTTTGGGCCTTGGCTAAGGTCTCCCGCAGAAGGTTATTATTCCGGGAAAAGAAGTTGACAGTGTCTTGGACTGCAGGAACTCCGGATTCACATGGAATATCTGGTAAGAAGGAGGGATGAAATCCATAATTAGCGAAGAAGGGAGATTGGCCAGTAACAGAGTGCTTGGAATTGTTGTAGGAGAATTCTGCAAATGGTAACAGGGCTACCCAGTCGTCCTGGACAAAGGTGGTAAAGCACCGCAGGTACTGCTCCAGGGTTTGGTTTGTCCTCTCAGTTTGTCCGTTGGTCTGTGGGTGGTAGGCTGAGGACATAGACAGCTCGATCTTTAACAGTTTACATAAAGCCTTCCAGAAGCGGGACGTAAATTGTACCCCTCTGTCAGAGATGATGTTCCTGGGAATCCCATGGAGTCTTATGATCTCCCTAATGAAGATCTCTGCAGTTTCCCTTGCAGTGGGAGTACCCTTGAGGGGCAAAAAATGGGCCATTTTAGAGAGTCGATCTACCACCACAAAAATGGCAGAGCACCCTGCTGAAGGTGGAAGTTCCACGATAAAATCCATGGCAATTGTTTGCCAGGGCCGATCAGGGATGGGAAGAGGTCTGAGAAGGCCCCATGCCTTACTTCTGGCGGTTTTACACCGGGAACAGGTGGTACAGGAGAGTACATAACTCCTGCAGCTCTCTTCCATGTCAGGCCACCAAAAAGAACGCTGCAGGAGGTCAAGGGTCCTATGGACGCCAAAATGACCGGCCAGAGGGTGATCATGACAGGCAGCCAGAATTGCTGTTCTGACCTCTTCCGGGACGAAGATCTTGTCTTTAACCCATAACAAGCCATTTTTGTGCATCAGGGGTATTCCAGGTGGACCAGGAATGTGGGCAGAGGCTTGCTCAAGACGGGCCTTCAGATTTGTGAATAAAAGTAGGAAGTTCTTTTCGGATAGGATGGTGTCAGGTACTGAAGTTTCCTTCGGGCTATCAAACATCCGGGACAGGGCATCCGGTTTAACATTTTTAGACCCAGGCCGATAGGTGATATGGAATGAAAACCTTGAAAAAAAAAGTGCCCACCGTGCCTGACGGGGTCTCAAACATTTTGCAGATCTCAGATACTCAAGGTTTTTGTGATCCGTAAAAATAAGAATAGGGTGTACAGCCCCCTCAAGCAAATACCGCCACTCTTCAAGTGCGGCTTTGATCGCCAGAAGTTCCCGGTCCCCAACATTATAATTCCTCTCTGCAGAGGAGAGTTTCCGGGAAAAGAAGGCTATTGGGTGTATCAAGTCCTTGGTTCCCTGTCTTTGGGAGAGGACTGCCCCGACAGCAACTTCAGAAGCGTCAACCTCGAGGAGGTAGGGTAAGGTGGGATCCGGGTGACTCAACACAGGGGCTGACGTGAAGAGCTTCTTAAGGACCAAGCAGGCGGACTGGGCTTCGGGGGTCCATTGAAAGCGAACACTCTTCTTGGTGAGCTGAGTAATGGGAGTGATGATATGAGAGAAACCCTTAATGAACTTTCTATAGAAGTTGGCGAAGCCAACGAATCGCTGCACTCCCTTTTTGTCAGATGGAGGTGGCCAATCCAGGATGGCAGAGACTTTCTGGGGATCCATCTCTATACCCTCTGTAGAAATTATTAACCCCAGAAACGGGATGCTGCTCCGCTCGAATTCACACTTCTCGGCCTTAACATAGAGACCATGCTGACGGAGGCGGCCGAGGACATTTCGAACATGCTCGCGATGTTGCTCCAGGGATGTAGAGAAGATTAGGATGTCATCTAGGTAAACTATGACAAAGATATCCAGCCAATCCCGGAAAATATCGTTCACAAAGTGTTGGAACGTAGCTGGGGCGTTGCAGAGGCCAAAAGGCATCACAAGATATTCAAAATGCCCGAACCTGGTACGAAAAGCTGTCTTCCACTCATCGCCTTCTCTAATACGGACTAAGTTGTAGGCCCCGCGGAGATCCAACTTAGTGAACAGGACAGCAGATCTGAGCCGCTGAAAGAGCTCGGGAACCAGAGGGAGAGGGTAGCGGTTCTTAATGGTAACTTTATTCAAGTCTCTGTAATCGATACAAGGTCGAAGGGAGTGATCCTTCTTTTCTACAAAAAAGATACCTGCCCCTGCCGGAGAGGTGGAAGGACGGATAAACCCCTTCTTCAGACTTTCGTCCACATAGTCCTTTAAAACGTCCAGCTCACGTTCAGATAGTGGGTAAATTCGGCCAAATGGGATCTCGGCTCCCGGGAGCAAGTCGATGGGGCAATCATATGAACGGTGAGGAGGTAAGGTCTCAGCTCCCCGCTTACTGAAAACATCCAGGAAGTCGTGATATGCCTTGGGTACAACAGAACATAAATCAGGCTCAGATTCGAGACAGAACAGAGTTTGGGGGGACTTGGATGGAGCGGGTAGACAGGAGTTCCTGCAGTAAGGAGACGGGAACTGGACGGCTCCTGTGATCCAGTTGATTTGCGGGTTGTGTGCCTGCAACCATGGCAATCCCAGGATAATGGGAAATAAGGGAGATGCGATGACATCCAAACGTATCAATTCCTTATGGCCAGATGGAGAGACCATTGGAAGAGGAAGGGTTTCTTGGGTCACGGGTCCAGACTTGATGTGGGAGCCATCGGCCAGGAAGATAGTGAGGTCCTGGGTCTTGGTCTGGAGAGGTATGCCTTGCTGCCCCGCAAAGGAACGGTCAATGAAACAACTGCAGGCTCCCGAGTCAATGATTGCTGTAACCTGGACGGGTCCTTCTGGGAGTTGCAAAGACACAGGAAAACCTAAGTGGGAGGTGGAGGTAACTGATGCCACACAACTGGAGGGCGAGACTGGCAAAGACTTATGGTGTTTTGCTGCGCAAGAGCGCACATAATGGCCAGCTTCTCCGTAATACAGGCAAAGATTACCCAGCTGGCGGCGACATCTCTCCTCCGGAGACAAGACAGGCCGCATGACCCCAAGTTGCGTGGGTTCAGGGGCATCAGGCATGGCTCCGGTGGGAGCAGGGCTGGGAGAGACTGCCCCAGCGGAAGGGAAGTGTACAGGAGGTGCTACTCGTGGCAACATCCAGGCTGGCCGAAACTGCTGCGTTGATCGTTCCGCCCGGCGTTCTCGGAGCCGACGGTCGATTTGAATGGCCTGGGAGATCAAATTTTCTAGTGCGTCGGGGATGCCCACCCGGGCCAATTCGTCCTTCAGTGCTTCGGACAAGCCTAGACGGAACTGGTACCGGAGTGCAGCCTCGTTCCAGGAAGTGTCGGAACTCAGGCGACGGAAGTCCGTGACATAGTCTTCTACGGGTCTGCGCCCCTGCTGGAGAACGTGTAGCGCAGCTTCTGCGGTGGAAGATCGCTGTGGATCGTCATAGAGTTGGGCCATAGCCTCAAAAAAATGACAATAGAGAGTTCAAATGGGGGCTACTCTCTTCAAGGAGCCGATGGGCCCAGGACTGGGGTCCGCATAGTAGCAATGAAATAACAAACCCCACCTTGGTGGCCTCCAGGGAGAAGGTCCGGGGTTGCAAGGAGAAGTAGAGCTGGCAGGCATTGCGAAACGCTCGGAATTTACCCCGATCTCCGGAATATTTTTCAGGGGTAGGGACCCGAGGTTCCGGTGGCAGCATCACTACTGTGGGGCTGGAGGCCGGTGCTGCGGTTGCGGCAGCGGAGGAGGGAGCAGATGGCACAGTGGAATCTGCCGTGAGGGTTACAGAGCGTAATCGTCCCTCTAACTGTGTATAGCCATCCTGAAGCGTCCTCACGGCTTGAGACAGGGCTGCTAGGTGTTGGCCGATCTCCTCTAACGGTGAAGCCTCTCTTGCAGGTTCCGACATGGCTGTCTTGTACTGTTAGGGTGCTGGTGGTAACCTGGCGACAGAGATAGGCCCCGATGTCCGCTAGAGGGCGGAGCTTGGACGGAACCCCCCAAGGTAAGTGACACAGGCTAGCCTGAGGTGCGGAGTCTAAGTATCCACCGGTTTTCGCCAGAGCCTCTAGTGGTGAGGATGGAGTTTGCTGCGTGTGGATACCAGGTCGCGGTCCTCAGGGTCGCCCCACCAGGGGTGAACCGATCAAGGTCCGAAGGCGGGTAAACAGACAAGGGAGATCCGAGAGAATGGTCAAACAAGCCGGGGTCAGGACGGGCAGCAGACGAGCGGAGTCAGGAACAAGCCAAAAGGTCAACAGGAAATCAGCAGCAAACAGGTCAGTGGTTCAGGAACAACGGCAGGAGCTGAAGACAAGACAGCACTGAACCTGTGTGCTGATCCAGCTTAAATAGAGCTCTTTCTAGATGAGAGGGGTGGAGCCGGAATAGCCTGTGAGTCTTAACTCATCCACTGCCAGAGCCTTCCTGACAGGTTCCTAACACTTGCTTTTCCCATTTCCTCTCCCCCTCCTCTCTGTCCCATGGGCTGCTGAATATGGTACTCTCCCTTAGCACTATCCGACCACGTCAGCATTTCATCAGTTCAGTTGCCGTCTCACTGACATAATAATGTTAAGTGCTGCAGGCCAGTCTGCTTAACCTGTCATACCTCTGTCTTTTAAACGCAGGGCTGCTTTATAAAAACTGCATAAAAGGAAATATAAGGCTATTGTCTATAACAACCATTCAAGTGTTAATTTACCTTTTCTGTCCTGTCCTGGAAAAATCAGGATGTGATCAATTGTTATGGGTAACACCCTTTTCTCATCTCTAATAGCATACAAAGCACTTAAAGCGGAGTTCCGGGCACAGAAAACATTTTTCAGTGAACATACCCCCGGGACAGTCAGGGCTTGTACATTCCACAATGGCTAGCTTCTGATCTGTCCCGGTTCACACTTACCTGCAAGATGAAATACTCACTTATAAAATTTCTTCCACAGCGTTGCCATCTCTCTTGTGGGCAGCTGAAGCCGGCGCGGTCCTCTTCTGCGTCTTCTTCCGCGTCCTCTTCTCCTAGAATGCGCCTGCACCAGCCCCTCTCGTCACTTCCGGTGCGGCGCCGCATTCCTCCACAGCTTCTGGGCATGCCCAGAAGCTGTTTAGCAGGAGAATGCGGCGTCGCCCCGGAAGTGACGAGCGGGGCCGGTGCCGTCGCATTGATTCCTGGGAGCGATGACGTTCAGCTCCCAGGAATCATCGCAAGACAGGAAGTGACGGCGGAGCCGCGGCGCTGAGGGAGGAAGTACACTGAGGTGAGTATTTTCGATCTTCAATTACAAGGTGAGTAAAAAAAAAAAAAAAAAAACCTAACTATCCAATTCCTTTTCAGGTGAAGGGGAACGAGCGGACGGGCACAAAAAAAAAAGATCGATTTTGTGCCCGGAACTCCGCTTTAAGCAGAACACCTACTTTTAAACAGCAACTCCAATCAAACTGTCCAGGCATGGCATTCAGTTTGTATACTGGTTGCATTTATGTTTCACGTGGAAAATTTCTAGCTGTCCTTTGTGACATGTAGTAAAAGTGGTTTTCATGCTGGTCTGTGCATTGCAGGGGGCACGCTGGTCTGTGTGCATTAAAGGGGGCACGCTGGTCTGTGTGCATTGAAGGGGGCACGCTGGTCTGTGCATTGAAAGGGGGCACGCTGGTCTGTGCATTGAAAGGGGGCACGCTGGTCTGTGCATTGAACGGGGCACGCTGGTCTGTGCATTGAAAGGGGGCACGCTGGTCTGTGCATTGAAAGGGGGCACGCTGGTCTGTGCATTGAAAGGAGGCACGCTGGTCTGTGCATTGAAAGGGGGCACGCTGGTCACTGTGCATTGAAAGGGGGCACGCTGGTCTCTCTGCATTGAAAGGGGGCACGCTGGTCACTGTGAAATTGAAAGGGGGCACACTGGTCACTGTGCATTGAAAGGGGGCACGCTGGTGTTTGCGACCCCCCGCCAAAAAATTTTGAGCACCAGCCGCCACTGGTGGGGCCTATGGTTGGATACCCCTGGACTCAGTACACGGGAACTGGTACTTCAAAGATTGTTGGTATGCTCGAATAAACCATAGAAAATGAAGATATGTCATCAACAGTTGCATAACAAAAGCTGCACTTCTCGATTATTGGCTTTGTTGAATTACAATAGTATAATTTCTGATATATACGGTCTGACCGTATATAGATACCAAAATCTGTATTATACTGTAAAAGACTGTATTATATTGTTACACTAAGGGTTTTAAACAATAAAACATTTTCCTGATTTAAAATATAATTACCGTAATATGTGAAAAAAATGTGACATAATCATTATATGAATAAACAGCAGTCATCAGTATTAACCAAATGTCGAACTAATGACACAATAATATTGTGCAAAAAATGCCATGTACATAGTTAGGTTGAAAAAAGACACAAGTCTATCGAGTTCAACCAATAAAAGTTACATAGTTACATAGTTACATAGTAGGTGAGGTTGAATAAAGACAATAGTCCATCCAGTTCAACCTGTGTAGGTGTGTGTGACTGTAATCATCTAACATAGCCCTTTATCTCCTGATCCTTGAGATGTAAGTCTAAGAGTCTTTTGAAAGTCACCATACTACCCGCAGAAACCACCTCTTGTGGTAGACAATTCCACAATCTTGTAGCCCTAACAGTAAAGAACCCCCCACGTTGCCTGAGGTTAAAACGCTTCTCCTCTAATCGCATTGTATGTCCTCGAGTCCTCATGCAATTCCTTCGAATGAACAGCTTTTTTTCTAAGCTGAGATCCCCATTAAGATATTTATAAATTGCTATCATGTCCCCTCTCAGACGTCTCTTCTCCAGGGAAAATAAATCGAGCAATTGCAGCCGCTCTTCATAGGTAAGGTCCTCCAATCCCCTAATTAGTTTAGTTGCCCTTCTCTGGACTCTCTCCAGCTCCAACACATCCCTCCTGAGGACTGGCGACCAGAACTGGACAGAATACTCCAGATGCGGTCGGACCAGAGTTTTATAAAGTGGAAGGATTATAGTCTTATCTCTGGAATACATCCCTTTCTTTATGCATGCTAATATTCTGTTGGCTTTGGAAGCTGCCGCTTGGCATTGCATGCTGTTGCCTAATCTATCATCAACCAAGACTCCCAGATCTTTCTCCATTTTTGAGTCCCCCAAGGGTTCCCCTCCTAACATGTATTGTGTTTTTATGTTTTTGGTCCCCAAGTGCAAAACCTTACACTTCTCCACATTAAACCTCATTTGCCATGTCGTTGCCCACTCTGTAATTTTGTCCAGGTCATTCTGTAGGATATCTGCTTCATGCTGTGCAGTTATTGCTCTGGCCAATTTTGTGTCATCTGCAAAAATTGATAACGAACTACTGATCCCGTCCTCAATGCTGTTTATGAATAAATTGAACAAGGTTGGTCCCAGGACTGAGCCCTGGGGCACCCCGCTTACTACCTCAGCCCAGTCTGAGTATGCGCTGTTTATTACCACCCTTTGGACACGGCCTTTTAGCCAGTTCCGTATCCAAGAGCAAACCCTGCTGTCGATACCTGCAGACCTTATTTTATAAATTAAGCGCTTGTGGGAAACTGTATCAAACGCCTTAGCGAAATCCAAGTACACCACATCCACTGGTCTGCCCCTATCTAGCTCACAGCTCACTTCCTCGTAGAATGCTAAGAGATTGGTTTGACAAGAACGCCCATTTGTAAACCCGTGTTGGTTACTACTGATGATGTTGTTGTCTTTAGCATACTCTACGATATAGTCCCTTATCATCCCCTCCAGAAGTTTACATACTATTGATGTCAAACTGACAGGCCTATAATTTCCCGGGATATGTCTCTGGCCCTTTTTGAATATCGGAATCACGTTAGCCTTCCTCCAATCCCCTGGTACATCTCCTGTCCTAATACTGTCAGCAAAGATTAGGAACAGTGGTCTAGATATAACCATACTGAGTTCCTTGAGCACTCTCGGATGTACGCCATCCGGGCCTGGTGATTTGTTCGTGTTAAGTTTATCCAGTCTTTCCCTGATTTCCCCCTCTGTTAGCCATAGTGGCAAGTCCTGTGTATTACTACTAACCATACAGTCATGGTCAGTGTACCCCTCCTTTTCCTGCGTAAAGACTGACGAGAAAAAAGCATTCAGCACGGTTGCTTTTTCAGTGTCCTCTGTAACCATCCTCCCATCATCGTTAATTATGTGTGCAATATGCTCTGCCCTAGTTTTTTTGCTGTTGATATATTTAAAGAATTTCTTTGGGTTTTTTTTACTATCCTCCGCTATTTGTCTCTCAAAGTTGATTTTAGCCATCTTGATTTCGTGTTTACACTTCTTATTTTCCTCCTTGTATTGCTGGAAGGCCGATACTGTGCCCTCTGATTTATATTTCTTGAAGGCCAATTTTTTTCCCCTAATAAGTTTTTTAACGCTACGGTTTAGCCAGCCAGGTTTGGCTTTGTCTCTTCTAAATTTATTCCCCATAGGAATGCACTGCAAGATGCCTTTGCTTAATATGTTCCTAAAGCATTCCCATTTTTCCTCAGTGGTCAGGGATCCCAGGGTTTGGTCCCAGTTTACCCTTTCCATCATTGAGTACAATTTTGGAAAGTCTGCCCTTCTGAAGTTTAGGGTTCTTATGTTCCCCACTTGCCTTTTTATATTGTTATTTATACTAAATGTGATCATCCTGTGATCGCTAGAGCCCAGATTGTCCTGGACTCCTACCTCCGAGATTATGTCTGGGTCATTAGTGATCAATAGATCCAGGATTGCATTCTCTCTAGTAGGGGAATCCACCAACTGTGACATGTAGTTATCCTGTAAGGTTTCCGTGAATAGACGGGCCTTATGCGAGTGTGCAGTCCCCTCTTCCCAGTCAATGTCGGGATAATTGAAGTCCCCCAATATGATGACTGATCCCAGTTTTGCCGCTTTACCTATTAGTGCTAAAAATTCCAGCTCTACCTCCTCCCCTTGGTTAGGTGGCCTATAGCAAACCCCCACAACTACTTTTCCCTTATCTTCTTCCCTATCGAGTTCAACCCACACAGATTCTAAATCCATGCTCATCCCATCCGTAATGTCACTCCTTTCTAGCACCTTTATATTGTTCTTGACATAGAGACATACCCCTCCCCCTCTTTTTCCTACCCTGTCCTTCCGGTACACCGAATACCCTTGGATATTTGCCAGCCAGTCATGTGAGGGGTCGAACCAAGTTTCTGTTATTCCCACAAGGTCTATGTCCTCCTCATGTACTAACATGTCCAACTCATCCATCTTATTAGCTAGGCTCCTGGCATTAGCATATACCCCTCTTAGTTTTACGGAAGTTAAACGTGATTGGCGGTTATGTTTATTTTTGTTTGGTCTGCTGTTTTCCCGCACAGACCCGCCAATTGATGTTGTTGACCTAATGTCGCTGCTGACCCTACAACTGCCTTCAGTCCTCTGCTCCCTCCTGACTGATTCTACTTCTGAGCCCTCCCCCCCGTCTCCTAGTTTAAAAGCCCCTCCAACTCGGTGGCCATCTTTCTCCCCAAAAGAGCTGTACCGTCCCCATTAAGGTGCAGCCCATCCTTACTAAAGAGCCGGTAGCCGACTGAGAAGTCAGCCCAGTTCTCCAGGAACCCAAACCCCTCCTTCCTACACCAATTCCTCAGCCACTTGTTAACTTCCCTAATCTCCTTCTGCCTCTCCTGTGTGGCTCGAGGTACAGGCAGTATTTCAGAGAAAACCACCTTGGAGGTCCTTTTCCTCAATCTATTACCTAAGTCCCTGAAATCGTTCTTAAGGATCCTCCACCTACCTTTAACTTTGTCATTAGTGCCCACATGCACCATGACCGCTGGGTCATCCCCAGCCCCCCCCATCAATCTGTCTGCCAGATCTGCGATGTGCCGAACTCGGGCGCCCGGTAAACAACAAACTGTTCGGTTCACGAGATCTTTTTTACAGATTGCCCTCTCTGTCCTCTTGATAATTGAGTCCCCCACTACCACAACCTTTCTAACCTTTCCTGAGTTACGGCCCCCCTTCTTCCTGGAGCCGTCCCTCCCCTGGCAGCTGGGGCAGGGTGCATGCTCCAGCTCTGCCACCCCTGAGTTGATATCCCCCTCAACCTGCAACTCGGCAAACATGTTAGGGTGTACCAACTCAGGACTGGCCTCCCTGACTCTCCTCCCCCTAACATTCCTAACAGTCACCCAGCTGCGTACCTCTGCTGCTTGCGTCTCCTCTATTCCTTCCTCCTCTATGCTGACCCCTGCCAGCGCCTGATGGGTAAAGTCCAAGCTCCTTTCCAGGTTGTAGATGCCACGCAGTCTTGTCACTGTGCTCTCTAGATCCACGATGTGGGCTTCCAGAGCAACAAGTCGCTCACATCTTGCACAGCAGTATTCGTCCTCGATTGTTTCATCAAGGAACGCATACATGCCGCAAGAAGTGCACTGAGTGGCATCCCCAATCCTGTCGGACATTATTACCCTCTACTCTATGGGGATAATATTAACGACCTGCTCTTCCTTACCTACACTACCTCTAACTTCCCTGGTACAAAACCTGGGGTACCCACCAGTCGCTAATGCCCTCACCAGTCACTAGATACTCACCAGTCGCAAGGATACTCACCAGTCGCAAGGATACTCACCAGTCGCAAAGATACTCACCAGTCGCAAAGATACTCACCAGTCGCAAAGATACTCACCAGTCGCAAGATACTCACCAGTCGCAAGATACTCACCAGTCGCAAAGATACTCACCAGTCGCAAGGATACTCACCAGTCGCAAGGATACTCACCAGTCGCAAAGATACTCACCAGTCGCAAGGATACTCACCAGTCGCAAAGATACTCACCAGTCGCAAGATACTTACCAGTCGCAAAGATACTCACCAGTCGCAAAGATACTCACCAGTCGCAAGGATACTCACCAGTCGCAAAGATACTCACCAGTCGCAAGATACTTACCAGTCGCAAAGATGCTTACCAGTCGCAAAGATACTTACCAGTCGCAAAGATGCTCACCAGTCGCAAAGATACTTACCAGTCGCAAAGATGCTTACCAGTCGCAAAGATACTTACCAGTCGCAAAGATGCTCACCAGTCGCAAAGATGCTCACCCACCAGTCGCAAGATACTCACCAGTCGCAAGTCGCAGAGCACCTCTCAGTCTATAGTAACCCCTTAGTAGCCTGTATTGCCTGTAGTGTTTGTACTTGTATGTAGTTTGTACTTGTAGTCCCCCCACCAGCCCGCCCCCCTACCAGGAGATCAGATCAGATTGTTTCCAACTTACGTCCCTCGGTCTCAGTCTGGTCCCGGTCTTTGTCTCCCCCGCACTGGTTCCCTGGTCTGAGGCTCCGAGCTCCTGTCTCCTGCTTCCTAGTGCGGCTTCCCCCGCTCTCCTCCGCACGTGCGTCTCCTGTCCATCGTAGTGAAAAAGTATTGCATATCCATCATGTCCACTCAAAGAAAAATCGTCAACACCCTCTAGTGGATTACAAACTCACCAGAACTATTTGCTGCTAACTATGCAAAATAAGCTAAATAGTGTAATAGATTACTTTTTTTCCTCTAGAGCAGTGGTTCTCAATTCCGGTCCTCGGGACCCACTAACAGGCCAGATTTTAAGTATTACCTTGGGGGATGCAGACTAGAATACTGCAATCACTGAGCAGCAAATTAGATCACCTGTGATGTAATTTAGTTATCTTGCAAACCTGGCCTGTTGGTGGGTCCCGAGGACCGGAGTTGAGAACCACTGCTCTAGAGGGCAGAGGAGTACCCACAGAGAGCCACAGGGGAGACACTGAGTGAGCGTGGTGTGGGAGCAGACTGTCGGCTGTGCAGCGAAACTAGGACTGTGACCCCTCCCCCCCAGGTGGGTGACAGGGAGAGGCAGCAGAGGAGATGGCGGGTGCGAGCTGAGGACTGGACACTGACAGTAGGCAGGCACGAGAGAGACAGCGGGACTGTGAGTGGACAGCGGTTCGGCTTGTGAGAGCCGGAGGGGAGCGAATAGGGGAGATAGCAAGTGCCGGGCTGATCAGCTGATCGGCTGACCAAGAAAGCCGGCAGGGATCTGACAGGGGAGACGCAAGAGCAGGATTGAATGGAAGAGGCAGCAGGGGGCCCCTGGGGCTGACAGGTGGACAGGGGGAGTGATAGGCAAAGTACAGGAAGGAGACAGGCTGAGAGGGGGAGGCTGCAGAAGCTGACAAGCAGTTCAAGGGCGGCAAAGTAGGAGGACTGGGAGTACCCTTGTGACTGGGAGTACCATTTGGGATGGGAGTACCTTAGTGACTGGGAGTACCTTAGTGACTGGGAGTACCCTTGTGGCTGGAAGTACCTTAGTACCTGGGAGTACCTAGGGACTGGGACTGCCTTAGTTCCTGGGAGTGCTTTAGTACCTGGGAGCACCGTAGTGACTGGGAGTACCTCAGTACCTGGGTGTGTGTTAGTTACACGGAGTGCCTTAGTGCCAGGGAGTGCCTTAGTGCCAGGGAGTACCTTAGTGACTGGGAGTACCTTTGTACCTGGGAGTACCTTTGTGGCTCAGAGTACCTTAGTATCTGGGAGTGCCTTAGTGCCTAGGAGTACCGTAGTCCCTGGGAGTACCTTCGTCCCGGGGAGTAATTTAGTACCTGGGAGTGCCTTCGTGAATGGGAGTACCTTAGTGACTGGGAGTACCTTAGAGACTAGGTGTACCTGTGCGGGATAACTAGATACTGCAGAGTAACTTAGCATTGCAGAGTAACTAGGTGCTGCTGAGTGACTGAGTGCTGCGGAGTAACTGAGTACTGCAGAGTACTTGAATAATGTGAATACCTGAGTGTTGCGAGTATCTGAGTGGAGTGACTGTGTAGTGTTGTATACTGCTGAGTAACTGTGTGTGACTGAGGAGTAACTGTGTGCTGAGAAATTAGAATCAGGAAGCTAGAAAACAGCTAATCGGACAGAGTTAAATTCCCAATCCCCTTTAGATTAGTGGGTACGTGTAAGATTCTGGTACCTTTGGTACCCTTATTGCCCATTTTCCTTTTCATATTGCGTCCCACCTTTTTAGTTAGGTGGAACGCATATACCTTTAAGCCGTATGACATCATCACTGAGCGCCGCTCTGAGCGGCTATTTCAATCGCCGGCTTTCTCTCTCAGGTTGTTCGTTCAAACCGCATGCTTACAAGCCTTGTCTTATGCTGCCGGAGCCTCCAGCTATTCTCTTTACCTGGAACAGACCGGAACCTCGATACTGATCCCGTATCTCGCTACCGGATCACTCCCTCACTACCGGACCCCTCTACTTACTAACCTTACTAGTGATAAGTACCCCACAGGGGATTCCTCCATAACAACCTTACACTATCTACTTATGCACATTAAGGACTGTTACTATCTATGCATTACTAATTCTATCATCTGCACTGTTACATAGATTGCTAGCTCTTGAGTCTACTACCATCTATCCTTGCACTGGGTTAGTCTCGCCTGTATATCATCTGCTGTCCTTACCACCTATTACCATACATGATTACTAACCTATCTGCATCCTACCTATTACCGTCTATTACTCTCCTGAACATTACTATCAAGTGCTTATCATTGCTATCACTGCTCACCCCTGTCCCTTCAGCACATCACCTCTATACTGTCATATACATCCTATCACTCCAGGAACATCTTATTGAGTGTGTGTATATCTGTATGCTGAAGCAGGCAGGTCCACAGTGATGAGTCTGGAGAGTTGGATCTGGTAATTCAACACATCTCTACATGACTACTGAGTGGAGATTCTGCAGCTGCAAATCCAGCTTACTATAAAAACGCAGGAGCGTTACAGTACGATGCCCAGCGGGTGTGGAGATGCGAATCAGTGTACATCTTGTGGGATGTATGGATTCCTTGATCATCCAATTGAGGGCAAATACAGCTGCACAAAAAGTAAGCACATTGCTTACCTGGAAACTCAGGTCCCGAATCTAGGGAAATAACTGGCAACACTGAGAAGAATCTCTATACTTAAGGAGAGCTGGGAATGTACCGGCAGGGGCCAGCACAGAGGCAGATGGGGATACAAGGGTGCAGACACCAGAGCAGAGTGAGTTAGGAAGGGTAGAGGTGAAAGAGTCAAGGAGGCTGGTCCTGGGCTAAAACATCCCAATAAATACGCCCTGTTGATGTTGGGGAAACCAGTCAGGGACCAGCATTGCTGGAGCAGAGCGACGCCCCAGGGGAAGAACTCTTCCAGTGAGGACAGGAGCGAGGCTAAGGATAAGGAAAGATAGGTTCTAGTGGTAGGGGAATCAATTATTGGAAGGACAGAGAGAGCAATCTGTCAAAAAGACCGTAAGTGCCAAACTGTTTGTTGTTTACCGGATGCTTGGGTTCGGCACCTCACGGATCTGGTGGACAGATTATTGGGTGGGACTAGGGAGGACCCAGCTGTCCTCCCTAGTCCCGTGGATAACAATGACAAACTTAGAGGGAGATGGAGAGTCCTAAAATACTATTTCAGGGACTTAGGAGCTAAATTAAGGAGTAGGACCTCCAAGGTAGTATTTTTAGAAATACAGTGCCTTGCGAAAGTATTCGGCCCCCTTGAACTTTTCTACCTTTTGCCACATTTGAGGCTTCAAACAAAGATATAAAACTGTAATTTTTTGTGAAGAATCAACAACAAGTGGGACACAATCATGAAGTGGAACGAAATGTATTGGAT
This sequence comes from Pelophylax lessonae, assembly GCF_965119305.1. NCBI lineage: Eukaryota > Metazoa > Chordata > Amphibia > Anura > Ranidae > Pelophylax > Pelophylax lessonae. The sequence continues at coordinate 490,615,329 of NC_138768.1, read as the reverse complement.
ATTTCAAAACTTTAACAAATAAAAAACTGAAAAATTGGGCATGCAAAATTATTCAGCCCCTTTACTTTCAGTGCAGCAAACTCTCTCCAGAAGTTCAGTGAGGATCTCTGAATGATCCAATGTTGACCTAAATGACTAATGATGATAAATAGAATCCACCTGTGTGTAATCAAGTCTCCGTATAAATGCACCTGCATTGTGATAGTCTCAGAGGTCCGTTTAAAGCGCAGAGAGCATCATGAAGAACAAGGAACACACCAGGCAGGTCCGAGATACTGTTTTGGAGAAGTTTAAAGCCAGATTTGGATACAAAAAGATTTCCCAAGCTTTAAAAATCCCAAGGAGCACTGTGCAAGCGATAATATTGAAATGGAAGGAGTATCAGACCACTGCAAATCTACGAAGACCTGGCCGTCCCTCTAAACTTTCAGCTCATACAAGGAGAAGACTGATCAGAGATGCAGCCAAGAGGCCCATGATCACTCTGGATGAACTGCAGAGATCTACAGCTGAGGTGGGAGACTCTGTCCATAAGACAACAATCAGTCGTATACTGCACAAATCTGGCCTTTATGGAAGAAAGCCATTTCTTAAAGATATCCATAAAAAGTGTTGTTTAAAGTTTGCCACAAGCCACCTGGGAGACACACCAAACATGTGGAAGAAGGTGCTCTGGTCAGATGAAACCAAAATCGAACTTATTGGCAACAATGCAAAACGTTATGTTTGGCGTAAAAGCAACACAGCTCATCACCCTGAACACACCATCCCCACTGTCAAACATGGTGGTGGCAGCATCATGGTTTGGGCCTGCTTTTCTTCAGCAGGGACAGGGAAGATGGTTAAAATTGATGGGAAGATAGATGGAGCCAAATACAGGACCATTCTGGAAGAAAACCTGATGGAGTCTGCAAAAGACCTGAGACTGGGACGGAGATTTGTTTCCAGCAAGACAATGATCCAAAACAAAGCAAAATCTACAATGGAATGGTTCACAAATAAACATATCCAGGTGTTAGAATGGCCAAGTCAAAGTCCAGACCCGAATCCAATCGAGAATCTGTGGAAAGAACTGAAAACTGCTGTTCACAAATGCTCTCCATCCAACCTCACTGAGCTCGAGCTGTTTTGTAAGGAGGAATGGGCAAAAATTTCAGTCTCTCGATGTGCAAAACTGATAGAGACATACCCCAAGTGACTTACAGCTGTAATCGCAGCAAAAGGTGGCGCTACAAAGTATTAACTTAAGGGGGCTGAATAATTTTGCACGCCTTATTTTTCAGTTTTTTATTTGTTAAAAAAGTTTGAAATATACAATAAATTTCGTTCCACTTTCATGATTGTGTCCCACTTGTTGTTGATTCTTCAAAAAAAATTACAGTTTTATATCTTTATGTTTGAAGCCTGAAATGTGGCAAAAGGTCGCAAAGTTCAAGGGGGCCGAATACTTTCGCAAGGCACTGTAAACTGCAGTCTGGAGCTCGCTGGAAGGAGTTCGGTGTGACACACTTTAAACACATTTTTCGATACGGGATCCTGTCGACGTTTTCTGAGCTACAGGCTACCTACCATATTCCTTCCTCTATGTACTTTTTATATTTACAGCTCAGGCATGCGGTCAAGGCCCAGAGTGCATCCGCGGAGTGGGTGTTGTCCCAGGTCCCCATATTTCACATGATTGGAATAACCGAGATGTCCAGGGGGTTCATTTCCCGGTGTTAATCCCACTTGCTAAGGCTGCATTTGAAGCAGCACTCTCTGGGGATGATGGCGAGGTGGGAGAGAGATTTGAGCCAAATGGACGCTGAGCAGTGGGAGGAGGCCTTCCAGACGGGAATGATCTGTTCCCTGAATGTTGCCCAGAGACTGACGCAATTATACATAACACTTAAGAGTTTACTATACCCCTCATGGACTATACTCCATGGGACTTCTGGTAGACCCCACTTGTGTGCCGGAGAAACCCTGGCGACCTTATCCATTTGCTTTGGCGATGCCCGAAGTTGCATCCCTATTGGACGGGGGTGGTGCGGCTTCTTAATAATGTGTTCCAGGTATCCTAAAAGGTTGCTCCATTGGAATGTTTGCCCGGCATACTGGATGATTATGATTGGGATAAATATGGAAAGGAAGCGATACATAGAGCTCTCTTTCAAGCTAGGAGATTGATTATGGTACGTTGGAAGTCAGAGGACCCTCCGACCTTGACAAACTGGATTACTGCAATGGGTAGTGTACTGAGAATGGAGAGGGTTATTTACCAACAAAGAAGAATTATGTCCAAATTTGAGAAATTGTGGGCACCATGGCTGGATACCCGGTGCTTGCTCCGATGGATCTGGTGATGGGCAGGTTACTGGGTTAAACCTATTGGCCTGGATGGGTGAAGATATGCGGGATGGTGATATTCTACATATGTTACTGTGATAGGATGACATGATGTTACCTATGCGTATATGTGTTGTGATGCTGTTTAACACTGGTGCTGGATTGCTATTATTGTTATTGCTGCTATTCCTGATTCAATAAAGTTCTTGTTTGGATATAAAAAAAAGTATATAAATGGGGGGCATGGCCGGGATGTGAGCCTGATCAGACGTGCGGCTGCAGAGCTCCGTGGACATCCGCGATAATTCTCCTGTTTTAGGGCTAATCTATCCTCACTAGGTGGCTGGCCGGCTTGCCCTGCTCCCCTGGAGTGTCCTGGTCCTGCCATCATGTCGACCAAGCCGAAGGGTAAGCTGCCCAAGGACCCGAAGCCTCAGCGCCTGGGAAAAGGACGGGTCACGTGTCCTCCTGGCGCCATCTTGCCAGTATCCAGCAGCATCCAGGCAGGCCGCTGCTCTGGGGCCTCGGCGGGGATGCCTTCCTTCCCTGGCTCGCAGCCGTCAGGCTCACCAACACCGGAGCGGAGCTCTCCTGCGCCTGCCGAAGTAGCGGTGGAGGCGGCGGCGATCACTGCGCCCATCCTCGCGGCCATTGAAGGCTGTAAAGCATCCCTCATGCTCCGCATCGACAGTGTGGCCTCGGAATGTACCCTGATACGCCACGATCTGGACAAGATCAGGGGCAGGATGACGGAGGCAGAGGACCGAATAGGTGAGGTGGAGGACCGTCAGGGATCCCATTCGGCTCAGCTAGCGGATCTGCAGGCCTTGGTCGCCACGCTCACCAACAAAGTAGACGATGCTGAGAACAGACAGCGCCGCAATAACGTCCGTGTGGTGGGCTTGCCGGAGGGTGCGGAAGGGGACCGCCCTGAAACTTTCGCTGAGGGCTTCTTCAAATCCCTGCTACACCTGCATAACCTTCCAGCTACCTACGTGGTCGAACGGGCACATCGGGTGCCCACTGGCAAGCGCCCCTCGGTTCCTGGTCCGGATGCTGAATTACCGGGACCGGGATATGATCCTTGCTGCGGCTAGGAAGCAAGAGGAGCTGCCCTATGAGAACACCAGGGTGATGTTATTCCCAGACTTCTCTGCTGATGTGCAGAAACGCCCCAGATCCTTCAATTATGTGCGACGCCGTCTGGGAGAGAGGAATATCAAATACAGTATTTTGTATCCCAGTCGGCTGCGGGTGGCCCACCAGGGCACGGTGCGATTTTTTGAGACCCCTCCTGATGCCAGCGATTGGATCGACACCTTGGGTGCTGCTGCCTGATTGCTACTGACTCCCTGTATCCCTTGGGCTGCATGCTGTCCTGGATTTCGTTAGTGGATTTCTACACTGACTCCTGCCCTGTTTGCCCCTTTTACTACCACTCCTACTCTCCTTTTGCTCCTACTCTGCCTCCCCTGGATGTGCTTCTCCGATCTCCTGATCCCTTGAACCTCCTTCCTCACGGAAGATGCTTACCCCACGTCCTCCTTTGGCCCTTATGTCCCCTTTGCCCATCACGGAGTTCGGGTGGACTGTACTGTTTCTTTTCCCCCTCTGTTTTATTTTGCCTTTTTTTTTTTTTTGTTTTTTGGAAGGCTCCCTGAACTGTGCTACTCGCCGGCCCTGTTGGCGGTGGGCGGACCACTTTTTGGACAGACTGTAGCGGTAGGCCCAGACGGTCTGTCGGCCGGTGCCTAACCGTTTTTTTTTTCTCTCAAGTTTTGGGTTCAAACTGTCCCTAGGCTCTCCCCCTATGTTTTTGGGGGTGCCGGGGCACAGTAGGGTAAACACTATGTGTTTGGGGTGTTATGCTCTCCCTTCCGGAGAGCTTATTTTGTCTGTTTGTGTTTTTGTTTGGTGCAGGGGTTTACTCGGTCTTGCTGCTCCCCAGGAGGCAGTACCCATGTGCGATTCTTCTGGGGTGTTCATTCTTGTAACCTTCCATGATGGCATCACGTAAACCACCTACCTTTTCCGTGCTATCCTGGAACGTGCGGGGTCTCAATTCAAAATTTAAGTGGGCATTGCTCTTTCAGTATGTGCAGCGTTACAGCCCCTCCATACTGATTTTGCAAGAAACCCACCTGGTGGGCAGCAAGCTCCTGTCTCTTAAAAAAACGTGGGTGCAGAGGTCCTTCCACGCCTCCTACTCTACTTATGCAAGAGGTGTTTCCATATTGATTCACAAGTCCTTGCCCTGTGTGGTGGAGGCGGTACACACTGACCCCTCCGGTAAATATGTTGTACTGGTGCTCTCTATGTGGCAGCAGAGGTATGTAGTGGCGGGCATTTATGTGCCCCCACCGTTCAAGGCTGAGGTCCTGTATACCGTCCTGGAGAGGGTTTCTATTTATTGTCCGGCCAAGCTGCTTCTCCTGGGGGACTTCAACGCCATCCTCTCCCCGGATCTTGACAGACCCACGCCTCCCAAGGCTTTCTCCGGGGACCTTCTTCATTGGTCCTCGGCCGCCGGGCTACAGGAGGTTTGGCGCTGTAAACACCCCCAGGAGAAGGTTTATTCCTGTTTCTCTGCTACCCACAAGACGTCCTCCAGGATAGACTATGGCTTCGCCAACCCGCACATGTTGTCTGATGTGGAGGATGTCTCCTACCTCCCCAGTGGCTTGTCGGACCATAGTCCCCTGCAGGTCGTCATCCGCTCGGGCTGTGACTGCAGTAGTGCCATGTGGCGCCTTGGTGCCCAGTGGGTAGGACAGCCTGAGATTGTGGCTCAGACCCCGTCCGTGATCAGAGACTATTGGAATGTTAATGCAGGTACGTCCTCTCCCGGACTGGTGTGGGACGCCTTTAAGGCGGTTACGAGAGGTCACTACATTTCAGCTATTAAAGCCGTCCGAGTTCAACAGTCGGCTGCGGTGTCTGTCTTGGAGGCGGCGGTCGAGGCGGCTTCTGGCCGCTATGTTCGGGACCCCTCAGCCGCTAACTTCGAGGAGATGCAGGCGAGCAAGAGGGACTTACACCTTCACCAGACTGAGGTCACCAGGCTGTCCATGTACCAATCTAAACAACGTTTTTTTTGAACACTGAGATCGGAACGGGAAACTGTTGGCAGTTATGTCTCATCATGATGCCCCCCTCACCCTGGTTCCGGAGCTCACTTCTCCTACTGGGGAGGCGATCACCTCACCGGAGGGGATCTTGGGGCTCTTTGGGGACTTCTACTCCCAATTGTATGCTACTACTTTGCCCGCTGACCTCCGGCCGGAGGATCTGCAGCGGCTCCTGGATCCGGTTGCCCTGGGTTGGCTGTCGGATGCTGAGCGCTCCGACTTGGTTCGGCCGGTCACGGTGGAGGAGGTGGAGGTTGTGATATCCCTGGAGGCAGGGCCCCTGGCCCTGATGGGCTACCCATTGAATTTTACAAAACACACGCCGGTGTGCTGGCCCCCCTTTTAGCGGCGTTATATAACGACTGCCTGGAGATGGGCTCCCTGCCACCCTCTATGGCGGAGGCCCACATTATCCTGATTCCTAAACCCCCCAAGGACCCAAAACTGTGTGCCTCCTACCGCCCGATAGCCCTACTGAATAATGACCTCAAGATTCTCACCAAAATCCTTGCCTCCAGACTCCGCCCAATCCTCCCCTCCGTGATCGACCAGGATCAAACGGGGTTTATGGCCAACAGATCCACAGACGTCAATTTGCGTAGGCTTTTTACTAATTTGCAAACTCAGCATTTGAACTCCGGTACGAGGGTGGTCGCCTCCTTAGATATAGAGAAGGCTTTTGATTCCGTGGAATGGCTCTTCCTGTGGGAGGTCCTCAGGAGAATGGGGTTCCCCCTATTGTTTATTCGGTGGTTGCAAACCATATATAAGTCTCCAAGGGCGGCCATTCGATTGGGGGGCAGACTATCCCCCTCATTCCTGTTGTCCAGAGGCACGCGGCAGGGCTGTCCTCTTTCTCCGGCCCTTTTCGCCATCGCCATGGAGCCCTTGGCCGAGGCGCTCCGGACCTCGCCGGAGGTTCGGGGGCTTCGGGTGGCGTGGCTGGAGGAGAGGGTGGCACTGTAAGTGGACGACCTCCTGTTGTTCTTGCAGGATGCGGGTCCCTCCCTTCGGGGGGCTCTGGACATCCTGGACAGTTTCTCCAGGGTGACGGGCCTGAGGGTGAATTTGTCCAAATCCCAATTGCTTGCGATCGATGGGGCGGCCAGGTGTGCTGCCCCGTCGGATCTCTCGCTACAGTGGGTTGACAGCATTATGTATTTGGGGGTGCGGGTGTCTAAGGATCCCACAGAATTTATATCCCTTAATCTGGACCCGGTGATGAGAGATGTTCGGGCCAGGCTGAAGGCATGGGAGAACCTTCCCCTCTCCTTATTGGGCAGAGTGAATCTGGTAAAAATGAAGATCCTCCCTAAATTGACCTACCTCTTTCGCCACCCGCCCCAATGGATCCCCAAATCCTTCTTCACTAATTTGAATAAACTTTTCTCCTTTTTGTGGGGCTCTCGTCCCCCCCCCCCGTTACAAGTTTTCCACGCTGATGAGACCTCAGTCCCAGGGGGGCCTAGCCTTCTCGGACTGTCATAAATACTTTCTGGCCTCCCAGTTGGTTTCCGCGGTATGGTGGCTGTCTCTTGATGCCTCCAACTCCGCAGTGGTGACGGAGGCGGCGGTGTTGGGGTCTATGGAGGCGCTATCGCACCTGCTGTTCCGGGGCCCTAAGGCTCCATATCCTTTGACTTCTTCCATGCGAACGACGCTCAGGGCCTGGTGTCAGGGCCTGGCGTTGGAGGCATACCCGACTACCGCGGTCTCCCCCAACGCACCACTGTGGATCAACCCTACTTTGCCCCATTTGTACTCCCTCCCCGACCCAGCGGCCTGGACCAAATTTGGCATAAAGGTAGTTTCTGATCTGTCCTCGGACCTCTCCCTCCCTATGTTTGATCAACTTCTAGATTCTCACGGGGTGCCCCCGTCCCACCTATTCCGATATCTCCAGTTGTCCCATGCTTTCAGGGCCCAATTCCCAGGGGGGGGGGGTGGGGCTGGTGCAGTCGGATCTGGAGCGGGTTCTTCGTTTTGACTTCTCCGCCCGCGCCGCCTCGGTCCTGCACGCCCATCTCCTTCGTGTGTTCTCTCCGGAGCTCTCGGGTCTCCGAGATCGGTGGACTCGGGATGTCCCGACCATGGACGCAGAGGACTGGCACCAGGTGTGGGACTCCCCCTTTAAGATCCTGGTCTCTCTTAGGGACCATATGGTGCAGTATAAGATTGCCCACCGGGCATACTTCACTCCTTATCGCCTACATAAGATGCATGAGTCCCACTCCCCGGAGTGCTGGCGGTGCGGCCACACGCCTGGGGACTTCATCCACATTTTCTGGACCTGCCCGGATCTGTCGGACTACTGGTCGCGGGTCTTTGCGGCTGCAATCGGAGTGTTGCAGGTTTCAATAGACCCTTCACCCAAAACTGCCCTATTGGGCCTCCTAGATGACCTATTCCCTATGGTGGCGGACCGCACCCTCATGGGTCTCCTTTTTTTCGCCAGGAAAAATATAGTGCTTCATTGGAGACAGCGGTCCCCCCCCCCCCGCTTCAGCGGTGGCGGGCACTGGTGGACTCGGTGATACCGCTGTACAGGGACACGTACTCCCACAGGGGATGCCCCAAGAAACATGACAGGGTTTGGGCCAAATGGTTGGCAGACTCCTCCATACCGCTGCTTGCCTCCTGTTTGGGTGGGAGTGGCTTGGGGGTTCCATAACTTCTCCCTGGGGGCCGGCCGAGATGCTGCCCGAGATGTACTGCATGTCTTGTGATGTATACCGATTGATGCTGTGTTTCTTGATGCCAAAATGATAATGCCCCTGCGTGGGCTCACTTTTCCCCTTTATTTATTTTTTTTTCTATATGCTCGCCTCAACGATGACCATGTGTTCCAGGACTGTTAAGTGAACCTTTTGCACCTATTGTTTGTGTGTTGTTGTATTTCTCTGTTTGAAATAATAAAAAGATTTTCAAAAAAAAAAAAAAAAAGTATATAAATAGTAAGAAAGTTAGGCCAAAACACATTGGCCCCATAAAGGACGACGAAGGGAATCTGGCTACAAATCACAGAGAGAAGGCAAAGGAGCTAAATAAATTCTTCTCCTTAGTCTTCACAAGAGAATTGGAGGGCTACAGTAACCCAGCTTGTAATGTTAAAGTTAATAACATGTCATAGAAAACACCCTCTTGGCTAACAGAAGACATACTCAGAACTAGACTTAAAAAACTTAACATAAATACGTTACCGGGACCAGATGGCTTACACCCGAGGGTCCTTAAAGAACTCAGCTTGTTGATAGCAAGACCATTATTCCTAATTTTTTTGGATAGTCTACTGACAGGAATGGTACCAGCTGATTGGAAAAAAGCCAATGTGGTACCAGTAATTAAAAAAGGGCAGAGATATATTCCTGGGAATTACAGGCAGGTTAGCCTAACATCAATAGTCTGTAAGATATTGGAGGGGATGATAAGGGATTATATACAAGACTTTAGTAATTAAAACGCTATCAGTTGAAATCAGCATGGATTCATGAAAAATCGCTCTTAACAGACCAAACTATTAACCTTCTAGGAAGGCCTGTGGATGTGGTGTATCTGGATTTTGCAAAGGCATTTGATACAGTTCCCCACAAACGTTTACTGTACAAACTAAGGTACTTAGGTATGGACCATAGAGTGGGTACCTGGATTAAAAGCTGACTTCAGGGGCGAGTCCAAAGGGTGGTGATAAATGGGGAGTATTCGGAATGGTCTGGTGTGGAAAGTGGGGTCCCCCAAGGATCTGTTCTGGGACCAATCCTATTTAATTTATTCATAAACAACCTAGAGGATGGGATTAAGCAGGGCAATCATTTCTATTCAGGATGGGGAAACCTTACAAGAAGACTTGAACAAAATAATGGGGTATCTCCATGACAAATGAGGTTTGATGTTGAAAAATGTAAGGTGCCAGAAGGTGCCATTTAGAAGGTGCCATTTAGGTGCCAGAAATACGAATGCAAGTTACTCACTAGGGGGAGAGCCTTTGGGGGAATCTAAAATGGAAAAAGACCTGGGGGTCCTAGTAGATGACAAGCTCAGCAATGGTATGCAATGTCAAGCTGCTGCAAGCAAAGCCAACAGAATATTGGCATGTATTAAAAAGGGGATTCACTGCAGAGATAAAACAATAATTTTCCCACTCTACAAGACTCTGGTCCGGCCACATTTTGAGTATACTGTCCAGTTCTGGGCACCGGTCCTCAGGAAGGATGTACTAGAACTTGAGAGAGTCCAGAGAAGGGCAACAAAACGAATAAAGGGACTGGAGGATCTCCGCTATGAGGAAAGACTACAAGTATTAAACGTATTCTCTCTGGAGAAGAGACGCTTGGGAGGGGATGTGATTTCAATGTACAAATACCGTACTGGCGACTTTAGCATAGGTAACAAAAGGGAATATAAAAAGACTCGCTGACTTTCATTAAAATTGGAAGAAACGCGGTTTAACCTTAAACTGCATAAGGGTTCTATACCGTCAGAGCAGTAAGGATGTGGAATTCTCTTCCACAAGCAGTGGTGTCAGCGAGGAGCATCTATAGTTTCAAAAAACGATTAGATGGGCACCTTAATGACCACAACATACAGGGGTATACAATGTACTATTGACATAAACAAACACACACACACTCATCATAGGTTGAATTGGATGGACTGGTGTCTTTTTTCAGCCTCACCAACCATGTAACTATAGCACAGTTTTAAACGATTTCAGGGACTTAGGCGCTAAGTTGAGGACTAGGACCTCCAAGGTAGTATTTTCCGAAATACTACCTGTACCTCGAGCCACACCAGAGAGGCAGCTGGAGATTAGTTAAGTTAACGAGTGGCTGAGGAGCTGGTGTAGTAAGGAGGGTTTCGGGTTCCTGGAGAACTGGGCCGACTTCTCAGTCGGTCACCGGCTCTTTGGTAGGGACGGATTGCACCTAAATGGGGTGGGTGCAGCCGTACTGGGTGAGAGGATGGCCAAAAAGTTAGAGGGGCTTTTAAACTAGGGAATGGGGGGGGAGGGTACAGATGTAGAATTAGCCAGTGGAAAGCAAGTTTCAGAGGGCAGAAATGGGGGCATTAGCGGTAGGGTGTTCGGAGCTCCTATACCCAGGGTGGGTATGGGGAAAATTCAAGAGAGCAGCCTAAAAACATCAAATGAGGATATTTGTAACCAATCAAAATCAAGAGGTTTGTATACCAATGCCAGAAGCCTGGCCAACAAGATGGGAGAGCTGGAGCTACTGATGTTTGAGGAGGACTTAGATTTTGTGGGGATAACTGAGACTTGGTTTGACAGCTCTCATGACTGGATGGCGACCATTCAGGGGTATTCCCTTTATCGCAGAGATAGAGAGGGTAAAAAAGGGGGAGGGGTATGTCTGTATATTAAGAACAGCATACAGGTAAATATGAGGGATGATATTAATAATGGAGCTAAGGACGAGGCAGAATCCCTATGGGTAGAGCTTCAAAGGGATGGCACGGCGGGGAAGGTAATATTGGGCGTATGCTATAGGCCCCCCAACCAGAGGGAGGAGGGTGAGGCGGACCTCCTTTTACAGATAGGATTGGCAGCAAGGATGGGAAATGTCATTATAATGGGGGACTTTAATTATCCAGATATAGACTGGGCAGAAGGAACCGCGCACTCAGCCAAGGCTAGGCAGTTCCTAAATGTTTTGCAGGACAATTTCATGGGTCAGATGGTGAATGCACCGACAAGAAACAATGCGGTACTTGACCTACTGATTACCAACGATACAGACCTGATCACGGATATAGAAATACGGGACAACTTGGGAAACAGTGACCATAGGTCAATAAGTTTCAGTATTAATTACAGTAATAGGAAGCAGAGGGGTAATATAAGGACACTGAATTTCAAAAGAGCCAATTTCCCTAAACTGCGCTTGCTGCTAGAAAATATCAATTGGGATAGAACCCTGGGAACAAAGAACACGGAGGAAAAATGGGAGTGCTTCAAGAGTATACTAAACAGGGGGATTGACCGGTGCATTCCAAAGGGAAATAAATTTAAAAGAGCAAAAATAAACCCTGGATGGCTAAACTCCAACATAAAAATGCATATTAGTGCTAAGGAAAAGGCCTTCAAAAAATACAAGACTGAGGGGTCATTGGCAGCATTTAAGCACTACAAAGAGTGAAATTAGAAATGTAAAGACGAAATCAGGGCGGCTAAAATAGAACACGAGAGACATATAGCGGAGGAGAGCAAAAAGAACACCAAGAAGTTCTTTAAGTATATAAACAGTAAGAAAGCGAGGCCAGAGCACATTGGCCCCATAAAAGATGATAAAGGAAATATGGCCACTGAGGACAGAGAAAAGGCGGAAGTGTTAAATCATTTCTTCTCTTCAGTCTTCACAAAAGAATCGGGGGGCTACACGAACCCAGCTTGTAAGGCCGAACTAAATAATACACCTCAGGAAGTGCCGCCATGGCTAACAGAAGATAGACTCATAAGTGATCTAGAGGAGGGGATATCTAGCACAATCTCAGTATTTGCAGATGATACTGAACTAGGCATGCCAATATCTTCTATGCAGGATGTGGAAACCTTGCAAGCAGACCTGAACAAAATAACGGGGTGGGCAACTACATGGCAGATGAGGTTTAATGTTGATAAATGTAAAGTAATGCACTTGGGGGCCAGAAACCAGAAAGCAAGCTACTCACTAGGGGGGGAACCTCTGGGTGAGTCTAGAATGGAAAAGGACTTGGGGGTACTGGTAGACAACAAGCTTGGCAGTGGCATGCAATGCCAAGCCGCCGCAAGCAAAGCCAACAGAATACTGGGATGTATAAAAAAGGGGATTCACTCCAGAAATAGAGATTATTCTCCCACTCTACAAGACTCTGGTCCGGCCACATCTGGAGTATGCTGTCCAGTTCTGGGCACCGGTCCTCAGGAAGGATGTGCTGGAACTGGAGAAAGTCCAGAGAAGGGCAACAAAAATAATTAGGGGAATGGAGGACATCAGCTATGAGGAAAGACTACAAGCCCTGAACCTTTTCTCTCTGGAGAAAAGACGATGGAGGGGGGATATGATATCAATGTACAAATACTGTACTGGTGACCCGAGCATAAGGAACAAACTATTCAGAGAAAGGAGATACAATAAGACACGTGGCCACTCACTAAAACTAGAGGAAAGGCGGTTTAACCTTAAAGTGCGTAAGGGGTTCTTCACTGTAAGAACGGTAAGGATGTGGAATTCTCTTCCACAAGCAGTCGTATCAGCAGGGAGCATTGATAGTTTCAAAAAACTATTAGATGGACACCTTAAAGACCACAACATACAGGGGTATACAATGTACGGTTAAAAGCAAACACACACACGCATCATAGGTTGAACTGGATGGACTGATGTCTTTTTTCAACCTCACTAACTATGTAACTATGTAACACAGTAGGGCTGATTTATTAAATGCAGCTCACTCCTTCATGTGACCACAAGCTCAGCCCAAGCTGCAAAAGCAGCCCAAACTGCCTCTCCTTGCCTACAAATGACACGGGAAGTATGGCAAACCAGTGCAGCACTGTATCAATAAAGCTCATTGCAAGAGCAAACAAAATAAAGCCAAAACAGTCTTTCTTTTTTCAGAATCACGCAGGTTTCCTAAATAGCACATACAGAATAAAATCAAATCCAGTAGCAAACTCATATAAAAAGCCATTGCTCGGCAAACGAGGCAGCTGCTTGACATCAGCACTGTTACTGTTACATATACCCAAAATATTAATACAACAAATCAGGAATGTGAAAAATAAGTCCACATCAAAAAGTCCCAAAGTAATATCCAAAAGAATCCTCAATTAAGTTAATGATTTATGACTGTGCAAATAATATATGTGCAAATTCAGCAATAAAAAAACAATAATCAACAACATTGTTGACAATCAACAATAACAAAGTCCTTGTGTTCTGGTGAAATAAATAATAAGTTCAATAAATATAGAAAAAAGTGTCCATTAAGTGCATATAACAAAAGTGCTGCTGTGCTCCACTTGCTTGGATAAAGTGCTGGTGCTCCCCCTTATGGTTCCCTACTTACCACAAGTAGATACATATCAGGCAATTGGTTATAGGTAATCTCTTAGTATATATCCAAAGATCCTTATGGATGCAGCCTTTTGGGTAACAGTAGTTAGGAGAGATCCTTTATAGTAGATGCCCGTGCTCAGCAGTGCAGTGGTTAGCTGCTCTCGCACGGTGGTTAGCTGCTCAGCACGGTGGTTAGCTGCTCTCGCAGCGTGCGCTCCACCGGCCGGAAGTGAGGTAGTTCGTGACCGGGTATGCTCAGCCAATCGCACAAGAAATTTGTTATTGTTGATTGTCATCAATGTTGTTGATTATTGTTTTTTTTATTGCTGAATTTGCACATATATTATTTGCACAGTCGTGAATCATATTAACTTAACTGAGGATTCATTATATAGGTAGCAGCGCTGAATATTTTGTTTATTTATCACTTTAAAGGCACTAGCACTTTATTTTTTCAGCAGCAGCTATAATTGCACACCATTATATGTATATTTATATTTATTTATATTCTCATTTATCATAAGCGCGAGGTTATTTATCTCTTTTACAATATCCAAAAGAGCATTAAATTGTGAAATTCAGCTTTATGGCCTGTACACACTATCCAAAACTCGTACTATAGATCATCCAGTTTTTTTTTTTGGTTGCTAGTCTTCTATTGAAAACTGAAAAGTTTTCTAAAGTAACAAATTCTCGTATGACAGAATAAAAACTCAGAAGTGATGTAATGTGTTGTAGTATATTTGTATTGTATTTTTAAATGACAATTGTACTGATTAAATGAAAATTGTACGATCTGGTATTGTACAAGAAACATTTTTGTGCTTGTTCCATCAATTTCAAATACGAAATACCGGGCTTCCTTTAGTCCAGAACAATGGCACATTTTTGGGATTTGCGTAAAACCTTTCTTGAAGAGGCAAGTGACACTCCCAGTCAGTGCTATGTGTCACTATGTCGTCCAGACCTATCTGGATGAGGTTTATGTTGATGAGGTCTTAGGGTCCTGTCTATGGTCCTCTGAAATAAATGCAGGAGCATTTTGTGTCCCAAAAGGCATTTTGTATATTGAAACAAACCCTCAGGGGTCACAAATGCAGTCTTTTTCTGGCCTGTCTATGGAGCTCTCTACCCTGAGCATTAGGTATGTGTCAAATTTTGACACTGAATTAAGCTTTCTGAAGTCATTACAAAACCTTGAAGTACTGTCTGGTTTTGGGACTAAAATGATGGGAGTAGACCAGTCAAGATTGGACTCATCTAGCTCCAGCATCCTTTTGACTTTGACAGTGATGTCATTTATCCTAGCTTCAAGAATTCGGTACGGTTTGAGTTTGACACAGACCCCAGGTTTAATTACAATATCACGCTAAACCACTGAATGCATACCAGGTAAATCTGAACATTTTCTCTGTTTCTTATCAGGAACTCTCTAGTTTCCTGCTTATGGCAACAAAAGCGTGTGTCTGGAATTGTAACTTCAGAGACCAGAGGGGACTCAGTACTCCCAGGAGTTACAGGGACAGAACCCACAGTTAGTGCCACCCTATCCTTCCAGAGCTTTAACAGGTTTACATGGTATATCTGCTCAGGCTTTCTTTTACCTGGTTGATATACTTTGTAATTCATCCCCCCAGCTCGTTCAACTAGTTTGAAGGGACCCTGCCACTTAGCCAGGAACTTGCTTTCAACAGTGGGAACCAATACCAAGCCTTGTCAGCAGGTGAGAAAACACAGAGTTGGGCCCCCCTGTTGTATATTCTTTGTTGGGAGTGTTCTTTTACAATAGGCACAATCACTGCCTCTGCAGCTGAACAATATGCTCGTTGACACTTTTGTGGGGTGTCTGCTTCCCATCTTAGGTTTTTTTGGCTATGTCTAGGAGTCTCCCATAGAACAACTTGAATAGAGAGTACCCCGTGGAGGACTGGGGAACCTCCCTGACGGCAAACATCAAGTATGGAAGCAAAAAGTCACAGTTTTTCCCATTCTTGTCAACAACCTTTTTCAAAATAATGTTCTATTAAAGCGTTACACCAAGTCATCAGTTTGAGGGTTGTACACAGAGGTTCACAACTGTGTCACCTTAAATAATTTGCACAAACTTTTAGTTACTGGTGACATGAATGGGGTGCCCTTGTCTTTAAGGACCTCCTTAGGGACCCCAACACGACTGAACACCATGAACAACTCCTTGGCAATATTCTCAGCAGATGTGGTACGTAAAGGCACTGCCTTCGGATAATGGGTAACATAATCCATAATCACAAGAATATGCTAATGGCCATAGGCAGACTTGGATAGTGGACCCACATGGACTGCTTAGTTGCTGTCTCCAACACCTTCGGCTTTAGCAGGAGACTTCTGTGCAAGTGTCTGCACCACCTCAGTCAGTGCTTTTCTGTTTGTTTCCGCAGCACTGGCTAACTTTTCAAACAGCATCTGTGTTTGTTCTTATATAGCACCAATCTGTTTGTATAGCGCCCATGTTTTACTCCCGCACTACACTGATTTGTTGAAGTACAATATTTGCTTGCTGCTGTGCAGCGTTAGACAACATCAACTGTTTTAGGAAATCCTTCATGTTCAGTCACTTCATGTACTGGCCCTTTAAGTTGTAGCTTCTTGCTAAAACTGCCCGCAGGCCTCCACCATATGTGAGCTGGGGATAGGTAGTAGGTACAAAAGCTCCCTGGGGTGAGCAGACTTTCAGGCACAAATACCAGTTCAATGGAGTTGAATCAAACAGTGGTGGGTTTATTGGAGTTTGGTTTGGAGCTGAGGGCGCAGCCCTGAAGTCTTCGGAGGAGAGACTGTCCAAGATGAGACAAAAGTTTGGACTATGGAGCCTCAGAGAACTCACCATCGAAGGGAAAACACTGGTACTCCGCAGCGAGATCCTCCCTGTGTTGCAGTACCTCGCCCAGGCCTGGCCCCCCCGGGTCAACACCTGCAAGGCCATCACCAGGGCGGTGTTCCACTTCATCTGGGGCTCCAAGATGGACAGAGTGAAGCGAGCAGTCATGTTCAAGGAACCCCTCAAGGACGGTAAGGGCGTGCCCGACATCGCAACGTTACTGGGGCCTGCAACTGCATCCGCAGAACTTTGATTGACAGAACTTCGGACTCTGGAAGCAACTCCATGTCCCGTTTTTTCCTCCTGCCTCTCTGGAGGTCCCTTGGATGGGACAAATGAGACAGCTCCATCCCCTACAACTGGGACACTCCTTGGTACTACTTGGACACTTTCAAGTTCATCAAGGAGCTGGGGCTGCATGGAGTTAAGCCCGACTTGTGGAAGCCAAAAACTATCTACAAGTTGATCAGAGCATCGGACATTGCTGAGACTGTTCCAGGCCTCCCTTCAGCCACTTGTAAAGTGGTCTGGAGGAATGTTTCTTCAAAGAGACTCACCAACAGGCATAAAGATCTGGCGTGGATGGCTGTCCAGGGGGGTTTGCCACTCAGGACATTTATGCATGCCAGAAACTTGTGCAGATACAGGCACTGCCCCTTTTGTATCATCCATGAGGAAACGTCTTTCCACTTTTTCTGGGAGTGCTCATTTGCACAGAGCCTGTTGAGGGCCTTGGAACCTGAACTTAGAGACTTTGTTCCACAGACTGCCATCACACATTTTGCTGTGCTGAATGGACTTTTTCACGGAACATTTTCACAGGAGGACATTGACAATGCCTGGCGGGTGTTGTGCTGCTTTAAGGACGCTTTATGGTGCGCCAGAAAGCGCCTTATCCACCAGCGGGAGAGGATGTCCATCGAGGACTGTCGCAGACTGGTTCACAGTCTGCTCAGAGACTATAACCTGATGGATCTCATGGAGGAAGAGGAGGTCTGAAGATTTCCCCTTCCCCCACTCTCCCTTGTGTGTCTTTGTCCATTCAATAAAGCTTCGGGCCTGTGATTTCATTCCCCTCCCCTTACCCCCCTCTCCCACCCCCCATCACACCTGTTGCTTTTTTGAAATGTTATAGTATTGATACAGTTTGAGTAACGTAACGTATAGACAATGTTATTTAGTTTCATGCTTCAGGGGTATTGCGGCGTCATGCATGATGTGATTGCTCGGGGTATCCTTACTCCGCACAACACATCAGGCATCATACCGCAGAATGAATGTATGTGATTGAATGTATTTATTAGTATGACCGGAAATGTATTGTAATGTAGTGTATTTATGCGCTGCGTCGCAGTACAGGGGAGAATGTACCCCGACAAAAGTATTGTTTTTTGTATATCTTTTATGCAAATAAAGATTACATTTTCAACCAAAAAAGTGGTGTGTTTATTGGTGCTATATACAGTACAAGTCTATTTACAAGTGCTGTACAGTGAAATGAGCAGAAAAACGATTAAAAAATGTACAAAACAAAATCCTAGCTGTGTCTCGGCACTAACTATACAAATCACAACTCTGACAATCAAGCTGTCCAAGCCTAACGCTTGTCAGCCCCCACATACACAGCTTGTTTGCTTTTCATAAATTTCCCCAAGGGAGAGGAGCAAAATTCAAACTGCAGTGAGGATTAGAGATCTCTAAGGCCCCTTTCACACATACGGACCATTTGTCCGTTTTTCAGCCACCCGTTGACGGATGAAAAACGGACATCAATGCATTCCTATGGAAAAACGGATGATAACGGATGATCATCTATTTACATCAGTTTTCATCAGCTTCCGTCAATATCCATTTTTTTTAACTAATGAAAGCCCTATTTTCTTCCGTTAAAATAATGGATCGGATGAAAAACGGATGTAAACGGACAAACAGTCTGTTTTTCATCTGTTTTTGCATTGGTAGTGGATGTAAAAAAAATACGGATGAAAAAAACGGAAGAAAAACTGATACATTTTGATGTGACTGAACTGATGAACTGAACGGACCGTATGTGTGAAAGGGGCCTTAACCACTTAAGCCCCGGAAGATTTTACCCCCTTCCTGACCAGGGGGTTTTTTGCGATTTTTTTACTGTGTGACTTTAACAGACAATTGCGCAGTCGTGCGACGCTGTACCTAAACAAATTTGACGTCCTTTTTTTTCCCACAAACAGCTTTCTTTTGGTGGTATTTGATCACCTGTGCGATTTCTTGATCATGCGCTATAAACAAAAAAAGAGCGTCAATTTTGCAAAAATAACAATAATTTTCAAATTTTTTTATATTTAATTCCCCCCAAAAAAATGTAAAAATCAAATTTTTTTAACATTTTCGGCCAATTTGTTTTATGCTACATATGTTTGGTAAAAAAAATCGCAAAAAGCGTATTTTGATTGGTTTGCGCAGAAGTTATGGCGTTTACTAACAAAGGGAAAGATTTTTGTCATTTTTGGTGTTTTTTTTTTTTAACGAGTAATGGCGGCAATCTGCGTTTTTTTTTTTGCGGGACTGGGACATTGCAGCGGACAGATCGGACCCTTGACTGACATTTTTGACACTTTTGGGGTTACCAGTGACAATACTACAGTAATCAGTGCTATACATATGCACTGTTACTGTAAAAATGACACTGGCAGGGAAGGGGTTAACTGTATTGGAGAGGGAGGGGTTAAGTGTGTCCTAGGGGCGTGTTTCTAACTGGGATTGGACATGGCTACTAGTGTAAAAACAGAGATCAACGGTCCTACATAGTAGAACCGTCTGATCTCCATTTTTACACAGGGGAGAATGACAGGCGGCTTGTTTACCTTAGCCGCCTGCCTTTCTCCCTTCCCGGCGAACGATGGCGAGTGACTGGCGGACATCGGGTCCGCCGGTCACATGCACTGACTTGTTAGGGAACGAGCCGGGGTGGGCACGCGCCTCAGCGGGCGCGCGCTCGCCCGCTATTGGGTCACAAGCCAGTGACAGGCTAGTGACGTACCGGTACGTCACTTTGCCTGGCAGGGGCTGACCGCTGCAGTATATGTACTTGCGGCGGTCGTGGTTAGTGGCAAGTGGTTAATGTGTATGAGAGGAGCCTAGGAGACGTATAAACCTCAAACAGGACTTTTCTGAGCTCCCTCGGAGACAATCTGCTACAGGGCCCAAAACAAAATGTATTAATATCCATGGGCGGGGAGCATAAAACAACATTTATAAAATTAAACACATAAAAATCATATTTTAAACCTAATAAAAGCAAATATAAAAAATCTATGTAGCACTAATTAAATTCCTAACTATTTTCAAAAAAACTGTTTATGTCCAGATCTAAATTTTTTTCTAGTGGACTGTAAATTTTAATTTGGTAGATCTAGCAAGTTTCTCACCACGAGATCTCCCTCACATTATTTCTCCCCTCTAGTGGGGCAAAAACCATTGATCACTATTACTCTCGCTTAGAGGGATTCTTGGACTAGAATGGAAATAGAGGAAAGCTGGATTCCATAGGACTTTCAAGTTTAGAAGAGCACCAGCTCCATTACCACCTCCTAACAAAAGGTTTGAAGAGCGGGACAAGACCAGACCATGGTTATAAAATTGCCTATCTCTGATCTACACTTAGGGCAGAAGAGGGAGAGCCACTGGGGGGGGGGGGGGTATAATATGCTCGGTTGCCAAAATTCAATTGGAATCTATCTCTGCCTGAGCTCATTATAGGAAGGAATTGCTTTATGTCTCCCCCCCCAGTCCTCAACAGTAAGACTGGGTAAATCACTTTGCCAGGTATGACCTAACTGAGCAACCTTAGTTGTCTCCTTCCCAAAGATAAAGAGAAGATAGTATCCTGTCCGCATTTTTACAAATCAGGAAGCACTCCACTGAATGTGACATTAGAACAATAGCAGTAGGAAAGTGTGCTCTAACCACATGCCGTAATTAGAGGTATCTAAACAATATCCTGTTGGGAAGGTGAATCTCTGTCTTCAAATCATTAAAGGCCATCAGAAAGCCCCCTTTAAAAATATGTTTAAGTGTGGTAACACCAAATCTCACCCATACTACTGGATCTGGGATCGACCGGAGGTGTGTGAGAGAGGAGTAACTCCATTATGGTGTTAATGGTGAGATAGCATTTGATTCATTCAAAAAAATTTGGTCACCTGCTGCCAGACCCTTTTTGTGGTACTCATTGGCATCGTAATACTGGGATTAGACCTGGGCCCTCGAAAAACCACATTGCTTAGCTCAGTATAGGAGCCAAGAAGTGCTGCTTCAGAACTATTCACTGGGATACCTCTCATTTGGACGAACCACCATCAGACAGTGATGGGAAAAGCTGCTTAAAAGTAGTGTCTGAAATTGGGAGTTGTGAAGTAGGCTTCGCTGCATGGGGAATCTTCCCAGCCCAGATAAAAGGGGTGAGAAGTTGATCAATTTTGTCAAAAAAGATCTTAGGGATCAAAACCAGAATGTTATAAAATATATAAAGAAACTTTGTCAGAAAGGTTATCTTGATCAAATTAACCCCACCCATCGGTGTCAGGGGCAGAGTTTTCCACATTCCACACTTGTTAGTAAGTATAGTCACAGCCAGTTGGAGGTTATTGGCCAAGAACCGATTGAGATCCCCAGGTACTTAAATTGGGTGACTAATTGAAGTGGCAGGTCATTGACAGGTGGTGGGGGCCCTGGCGTCAACTGAAACAAAACCGATTTTTCACAGTTGACACATATGCCAGAGAACTCCACAAATCTGTCAATAAGAGACAGAGCAGCCTCCAGCGAAGGTCCCCCCAGATACAACAGGATATCATTGGCATATAGAAAAACATTTTCAGTAATAGAACCCACTCTTATGCCTTTCACACACACTGCACTGCGCAATCGAATCGCCATTGGTTCTATAGCTAGGGCAAATAACCCAGGGAGCGAACCAGCGGCCTACTCTCCCCCTTCTTTCCATTACATAGAGGGACACCTCTATATGATGGAAAGAAGGGGGAGAGTAGGCCATTGGTTCGCTCCCTGGTCAGGGATGAGCATACAAAAGTTTAATCCAATTCGTAAATTTAAGCCCAAAACCAAATTTCTGTAAAACCAGACAAAGGTACTCCCATTCAACAGAATCAAAATGCTTTTTCTGCATTTAGCGAGCCCACCATCCCAGGGTCTGAGGCGGAACCTGCAGTATCAATGACTGTGAACAAGCGACGCAGGTTTAAATCTGTCCCCTTTCCTGGTATAAATCCTGATTGGTCCCCATGAACTAGTTTAGGGATAACTAGATTAAGGGCGATACGAGGAGCACAGGGATAGGCCTTCATCCAATTTGAGGACCACTACTATTACTGCTTCTGACATAGATGGCAGTAGTCGATTTTCAGCGAGTTTCGTACAAATGCGGAAGGAGAAAATCAGCATGTGTTTATAGAATTCAGCTGGTAGGCCATCCACTCCCGGGGTTTTCCCCGTCAGTAGCAGTGTTAATTTTGTCGACTAAAACCGACTAAAACGTTTTCGTCGACTAACACAATTCAGATGACTAAAATACGACTAAAACTAAAATGGCATTTTAGTCTTAAGACTAAAATACGACTAAAACTAAAATGGCATTTTAGTCAAAAGACTATAACTAAAACTAAATCGAAATTTGCTGCCAAAAATTAACACTGGTGCATGCTCAAAGCTTAAATAATAACATATTAGATTTTTCACTCCAGGACCAGCAGTAGTATATAATGAGTTTGGAAATTGTAGAGAAATGCTTAAATAATGCATTACAAATTACAATTGAACTACACCCATTCGATTATAGATGACTAAAATGAGTTGGCGTTTTAGTCGACTAAAATATACTGGAGTTTTAGTCGACTAAATACGACTAAAACTAAAACACTTGCAGAAGACTAAAATAGGACTAGAACTAAAATGCCATTTTAGTCCTAAGACTAAGACTAAAACTAAATTGAAATTTGCTGCCAAAATTAACACTGGTCAGTAGGGAAGTCAATTCTTGTTTAGCCAGTTCTGGTGTTATGGGGGCATCTGATTTCTGACAAACATTATCATCAAGCACAGGAAACACTGTCATCCAAATACTGATGCAACGGTGCTAAGGAGTATTGGGCTCTGAAGGAGTAAAGCTGACCATAGTAAGAATCAAAGTGAGCATTAATTTGATCTGGTTCCTTTAGTATCTGCCCTTCATTCCCCTGTATCACCGTAATATGTGTTACAACAGTTTGATCTTTAGAGAGCCATGCCAGCAACTTACCCATTTTCTCCCCCTGATCAAACACCAGTTGAGACTGATGCAGGAGGATCTTCCAGAAGGCCTCCACCCATAGCAAAGATACCTCTGTATATGCTAATAGCATGTCTCTATAAACAGTCTGACTAGGAGAGGTAGAATATTGTGCCTCAAGATCTTGAGCCCTAGATTCCGCATTGTCAAAGCAGCCTGGAAGTCGCAACGGGTTTCACTAATATATAGCTTGTATTTCCCTCCAGTGGAAGCTTTAAATGCATTAAACACTATTTCATAGGAGGCTGCCCCAGGATTAAGTGACCAATATTTGGAAATAGCACCAGTCATCGGAGATTCAACCTTTTCATCGGAAATCCAATATATAGACAAATGCCACAATTTCAGACCCCTCGAGGAATCTAGACTAGTTCAGAAATGTAAAAGCATCGGTGCATGGTCTGACATCTCTCGCGGGAGAATAGATACTTCCCCTGTATCAGTGGCAACATAGGTGCACTTGCATACACTAAGTCTATGCGAGAAATGTGGCATATGAAGCAGAGTGACATGTGAATTCCCTCTTAGCTGGGTGTTTCCAACGCCATGAGTCCTATAATTCAAAAGTATCCACCCATCTCTAGAATAGAATGTTTGGCCATATTGGGAGTAAGCTTATCCAACCAACCTTGGGCAAGGAGGTATATTAAAATCCCCAGTGAGAAGTATATGATCTGTGATGTGAGTCACTTTGGTTGGGGGGCTTGTGGAGCCCAGGTTTCTTTGGGGAGGTTGGGAGACTCCTTTTCCAGCTTCCCCGGTGCCTCTTATGTGTAAGTCACCCTGTGTCTATTAGGGGCACAGGGTGACCAAGAACCCCAGTCGGGTCTGCACTAATCAGACTCGCTGTACAACCACACTGGACTCAGCATTTCGTGTTACCCCGGTTATCCTGGGCTCTATATGTGTGGTTTGTGTTGGAGGAGTGAGGGGCTCTTTCACTTGGGACAATAATATTTCTGAACAGTGTCCCTCAGGAAATATATAAAGATATATATTGCAGATTGCTAGGATATTGCACAAAGTGTTTCATAGACCCATGTTAGTGGGGTGGAGGTTTGTTATTGTTGAATACCTGCATTCCATTGTTCTATTGTTCCTGTCTGCCTGGAGTAAGCTTATTATGGGATGTGTATGTTTGTGTGGATTGGCTAAGTGGGAGGGGTTGTCCCAGAAGTGTACATCTCCTTTTGCTTTGTGTTTGAATAAACAGTTTGATTCTGGTTGACTCCAAAACTTATACTGTCTAGTTCTTGTAGTAACTATAGCCAGATTCACAGATCCTGTGTTTCAGAGCTTAGGAAGCAGGTTACTGGCGGAGATACCCAGACAGGGGTGTCCGGATTCCGTCACATGATCAGTGGACAAAAGAGCTACCAACCATTTTAATAGTATCAATCATAGTATGCATAATCACATATTTGCCTTCGGGGTCTGGGGGGGAGGGCCAGTAGGTGGAAATTAAGGGTCTTAGGAATGAGGATACTAATACCTATTGCATATGAGGAGTAGGTTGTGTGATAATAGGGTCCTGCCCAGGGTCGCTTAAGGCACAGAGTTCTACTTCCCACTAGGTGGGTTTCCTGCAAGATAACAATTTGGGGCTGATATGTCTTAAGGTAGTTAAATACCAAAGAATGCCTAATTTTTGCATTAATTTCACAGACATTCCATGAGCTCAACATCACTGGAGCCATTTATAGTTGGTGAGACAAAAAACATTGGTACTGGTCCCTGGGGTGAGCGAGGTGAATTGTTTCCACCATGCAGAAATACATTCCCCTATGTGTTGTATATCTGAAGGACAAGTAAGTGCTTGGCTTGAGACCATATGTACCAAAATAAGAACAAAAAACCAAGACAAAAAATAAAGGAACTAAAAGAAAAAACTCCCCCAGCCCTCCCTGCAATGCCACCCCAACTGTAGCGTGCTTGATCCCAAAACCAAAACATGGTAAACCACCACTAGGGGGTTATGAACCAAGAGGAAGCTATGTCACTTAGAGCGTTCAGAGTGCAAGAAAAGAAGAATATGCCACCTAATGTCCAAAAGGAGCACATGCAAAGTCTCCTGAGGACAGCCTCGAGGGCACAATTCTTGTTACATAGTCAGTTTCCCTAGAAAAAGAGAACCAATGTAAAAATTCTAAAGAAAAGGGGTCTCCCGTGTTACATGAGGGCACATAACTAGGGTTGAGCGGACACCTAGATGTCCGTGTTCGACGGGTTCGGCCGAAATTTAAAAAAAAGTCCGGGTCCGTGTCCCGGACTTTTACCGAACTTTTCCCGGACACCGAACCCCATTGAAGTCAATGGGGACCCGAACTTTAAGGCACTAAAATGGCTCTAAAACACCAAAGGAAAGGGCTAGAGTGCTGCAAATGGCAGCAAAACGTAATTAAGAGCATGGCAAGTGCTCTGCAAACAAATGTGGATAGGGAAATAACTTAAAACAACAAAAAAAAAACCGAAAAATAAAACAATGTTCTTCTTCATCTCTGAAGGACGAGGCCCATATGGAGTAGGAGGGAGGTTGAGGTGGTGGTGGATGTGGCGGTGACATAGGCATGCGCACAGGGTGTGCCGGGTGTGCCTGGGCACACCCTAATCACCTAGGGCACATAGCATTGCCAGTGAGGAGATGGGAAAGATCTCCCTCGGACCTGCTCTGCTCTATTTCTCTTTGCCTACAGGTACATGGCCCCGATACATTACTCTCCCTGCTGGCAAACACATGCATGTGTATTTCAACTTTGGGGTGCACACCTTAATGCAATAGGCTGCGCACACCTATGGGCGGTGTAGGTGGAAGCGGCGGTGGAGGAGGACCAGGGCCGGATTAAGAGCATCATGGGCTTGGTGCTGAGGATTTTGAAGGGCCTTAAGGGCCGTGCCTTGCCATGCACCCAGAGGAGGAAGGGTGCAGCCATGCATGCCTAATTCAACATGGGATGCTGTCTCTAAAGCCCATAAACACATCCATGCATCGGCAACTGTCCCTCTTTGTCCGGCCTTCGCGCTGTGTGGGGAGGTTCTGAGGGTGCTGCCTGGGGAAGCGAGCATAGAAGCCAGACTTCTGTGTTTACAAGTGACAGAAGAGCGGTAACAGTGAATATGGCCAACCCGGGGCCTATATAAAAGGTAGGGGCCTGGAGCTGCAGCTCCAATAGCCCCTACGTTAATCTGGCCCTGAGGAGGAGGACGAAGTAGCCAACAGTGCTTCTTTTCACAAATTTTAAATGAGGGTACACCCCGAAAGAGTGAGAAAGAGCAAAAATGGAACAATGGGTGGGTAAGGTCGGTATCCATTGCTATTCTGCATAAGGTATGGAAAAGTCCCGTGGGATCCATGCCTGGTTCATTTTAATGAACGTGAGCTTGTCCACATTGTCTCTGTACAGGCGGCTGCGCTTGTCTGTTATAACGCCCCCAGCCGTGCTAAATACCCGTTCAGATAATACACTGGCTGCAGGGCACGCCAGCACCTCCAAGGCGTAAAGGGCAAACTCAGGCCATGTGCCCAATTTGGAGACCCAGAAGTTGAAGGGGGCAGACCCCTCATTCACTACATGTAGGCGTGTGCACACATACTGCTCCACCATGTTGGTAAAATGCTGCCTCCTGCTAAGACGTTCCATCTGAGCTGCTGGTGCTGCTGTTTGTTGTGGAGTGCTGACAAAGCTTTTCCACATTTCGGCCATGCTAACCCTGCCTTCTGAGGTGCTGGCGGTGCCCTGGTTGCGTTGGCGACCTCCTCCTCCTCCTCTGCCTTGTGCTTCCACTGCGGCCCCGCTGTCAGATGGGAATGCCAGCAGCATGGCGTCTACCAGCGTGCGCTTGTACTCGCGCATCTTGCGATCGCGCTCCAGTGAGTGAATTAAGGACGGTACGTTGTCCTTGTAACGGGGATCCAGCAGCGTGGCCACCCAGTAATCAGCACAAGTTAGAATGTGGGCAACTCGGCGCATGTAATCGCTCATGTGTGCCAGGCTGCCCAGAGGCAACGAAAGGCTGTCCTCTGTGGGAGGTGTATCGTCCGTGTCCTCTGTATCCCCCCAGCCACGCACCAGTGATGGCCATGAGCTGGCCTGGGTGCCACCCTGCTGTGAACATGGTTCCATCTCCTCCTCCAGCTCCTCCTCCTCATCCTCCAGAACTGTGCCCCTGCTGGACAATTGTGTCCCTGGCGTTTGTGTGTGCAGGAACCCACCCTCGGAGCCCCTTGCGAATGACTGCCCTGAAAGCCTTGGAAATGTTACCTCTTCATCCTCCTCCTCCTCCTCATCCTGTGCCACATCCTCTTCCATCATCGCCCGAATTGTTTTTTCAAGGAGGCATAGAAGTGGGATAGTTAAGCTGAGAACGGCGTCATTGCCACTGGCCATGTTGGTGGAGTACTCAAAACAGCGCAACAAGGCACACAGGTCTCGCATGGAGGCCCAGTTATTGGTGGTGAAGTGGTGCTGTTCCGCAGAGCGACTCACGCGTGCGTGCTGCAGCTGAAACTCCACTATGGCCTGCTGCTGCTCGCACAGTCTTTCCAGCATGTGCAAGGTGGAGTTCCACCTTGTGGGCACGTCACATATGAGGCGGTGAGCGGGAAGGCCGAAGTTACGCTGCAGCGCTGCCAGGCGAGCAGCAGCAGGGTGAGAACGCCGAAAGTGCGCACAAACGGCCCACACTTTCTGCAGCAGCTCTGACATATCGGGGTAGTTTTTAAGGAACCTCTGCACCACCAAATTCAGCACATGCGCCAGGCAAGGGATGTGCGTCAAACCGGCTAGGCCCAGAGCTGCTATGAGATTTCGCCCGTTATCGCACACCACCAGGCCGGGCTTGAGGCTCGCTGGCAGCAACCACTCATTTGTCTGCTGTTCCATGCTCCTCCACAACTCCTGCGCGGTGTGTGGTTTGTCCCCCAAACAGGCAAGTTGTAAAACTGCCTGCTGTCGTTTACCCCTGGCCGTGCTGAAGTTGGTGGTGAAGGTGTTACGCTGTCCGGATGAAGAGGCGGTAGAGGATGAGGAAGCGGAGTAGGAGGAGTTAGGAACAGGAGGCAAACTGAAGCACCCTGCAATCCTCGGTGGTGGAAGGACATGCGCCAAATTGCTATCCGCCTCAGGCCCATCCGCCACTGCATTTACCCAGTGTGCCGTTAGGGAGATACAACGCCCCTGACCGTGCTTACTGGTCCATGTATCGGTAGTTAGGTGGACCTTGGCACAGATGGCGTTGCGCAGTGCACACCTGATTTTTTCCCCCACTTGGTTGTGCAGGGAAGGGATGGCTTGCCTGGAAAAGTAGTGGCGGCTGGGCACGACGTACTGTGGGACAGCCACCGACATAAGGTTTTTAAAACTGTGCGTCTCCACCAGACGGAATGACAGCATTTCAAAGGCCAATAATTTTGAAATGCTGGCATTCAGGGCCAGGGATCGCGGGTGGGTAGGGGGGTACTTCCTCTTCCTCTCAAGTGTTTGGGAGATGAAAAGCTGAACGCTTCCACGGGACATTGTGGAGATGGTTGTTGGTGACCCAGGTGGTGGTGTTGCTGACAGATCGTCTGTTTGCGGGGTGGCAGGTGCCGGTATCACTACAGATGTGGCTGGAGCGGCCGAGACTGCAGCAGAAGAGGAAGCAGGATGAGCCAGAGACGTTTCTTGGTTTTGAAGGTGTGTACTCCACTGCAGCTCGTGCTTTGCACTTAGATGCCTGATCATGCAGGTTGTGCTCAGGTTGAGAAGGGTTATGCCTCGCTTCAAGCTCTGATTGCACAGGGTGCAAACCACTCGTGTCCTGTCATCAGCACATTTTCTAAAGAACTTCCACGCTAGAGAACTCCTTTGAGCTGACTTTGGTGCGCTCGTTCCCTTGCTGCGTTGGGCAGTAGCGGGCGTAGTGTCTAGGGCACGGCCGCTCCGCTTCTGCACCCTGCTCCCTCTTCTGCTGTGCTGGTGGCTCTGTGCGACCACCGCCTCTTCCTCCAAACTACTCAGGTCACCTGCATGACGTTCATTCCATGTGGGGTCGAGGACCTCATCGTCCTCCACATCATCTTCCACCCAGTCTTCACCCCTGCCCTCCTTGTCGGTCTCCACAATGCTGAACGCTGCAGCAGTTGGCACCTGCGTTTCGTCATCATCGGAGACGTGCTGCGATGATCCTTGCATGTACTCATCTTGAGAAATAAGTGGTTGGGCATCGCTGCACTCAATCTCTTCCACTTCTGGGGCAGGGCTAGGTGGATGGCCCTGGGAAACCCTGCTGACAGAGTCATCAAAAAGAAGAAGAGACTGCTGTATGGCTTGGGGCTCAGACTGCTTGCCTGATTTGCAAGGGGGTGAGGTGAAAGACGGTTGGACATCGGCTGCAGGTGCCAACTGTGACCTTTCTGCAGTAGACTGGGTGGGAGACAATGTGAAGGAACTGGAGGCACTGTCAGCAGCAAACCAATCTACTATCGCCTCCACTTGTTCTGGCCTCATCACTTCTAGGGGCGTATGATGCCCTACCAAATACTGATGCAGGTTCTGTTGCCTACTCACACTTGAGGAAGGTGTTTCACTTGTGCGTGTAGCTGGCACAGATCGACCACGTCCTCTCCTTGCAACAGGAGCTCTACCAGCAGCACCACGGCCCAGGCCACGGCCCTTATTTGACATTCTCCTCATATTTCTGTAATTTAAGATCTTGCCCTAGAAAGGTTTTTATTGAATAGCGGAATAGGAAATATGATCCAAAAAAGTGTATGTATCTCGCACGTACAAAACCACACTAGGCCCCAATTACTATTGTTTCTACCCCTAAAAGGATGGATGAGGAGTAGGAGGAGTATGGAACAGACAGCACCCTCAAATCTTCAGAAGTATGAGATGAACCTCAAAAACTTGGAAAGGTGGATCTCACACGTACCGACACAGACTATCCCGCAATTCAATTGATCCTCAAAGGTTTTTATTGAATAGCGGAATAGGAAATATGATCAAAAAAAGTGTATGTATCTCGCACGTACACCACCACACTAGGCCCCAATTACTATTGTTTGTACCCCTAAAAGGATGGTTGAGCAGTAGGAGGAGGAGTATGGAACAGGCAGCACCCTCAAATCTTCAGAAGTATGAGATTGTGTTCACTGCACCCCAAAAAGATTGTGTTCACTGTACCCCCCAAAGATTGTGTTCACTGCACCTCACAAAGATTCTGTTCCCTGTACCCCACAAAGATTGTGTTCACTGCACCCCACAAAGGATTTTGTTCACTGCACCCAAAAAGGATGTTGTTCACTGCACCCCAAAAAGGATTTTGTTCACTGCACCCCAAAAAGATTGTGTTCACTGCACCCCACAAAGATTGTGTTCACTGCACCCCACAAAGGATTTTGTTCACTGCACCCCAAAAAGATTGTGTTCACTGTACCCCCCAAAGATTGTGTTCACTGCACCCCACAAAGGATTTTGTTCACTGCACCCCAAAAAGATTGTGTTCACTGTACCCCCCAAAGATTGTGTTCACTGCACCCCACAAAGATTCTGTTCACTGTACCCCACAAAGATTGTGTTCACTGCACCCCACAAAGGATTTTGTTCACTGCACCCCAAAAAGATTGTGTTCACTGCACCCCAAAAAGGATGTTGTTCACTGCACCCCAAAAAGGATTTTGTTCACTGCACCCCAAAAAGATTGTGTTCCCTGCACCCCACAAAGATTGTGTTCACTGCACCCCACAAAGGATTTTGTTCACTGCACCCCACAAAGATTGTGTTCACTGTACCCCCCAAAGATTGTCTTCACTGCACCCCACAAAGGATTTTGTTCACTGCACCCCAAAAAGATTGTGTTCACTGTACCCCAAAAAGATTGTGTTCCCTGCACCCCACAAAGATTGTGTTCACTGCACCCCACAAAGGATTTTGTTCACTGCACCCCAAAAAGATTGTGTTCACTGTACCCCCCAAAGATTGTGTTCACTGCACCCCACAAAGGATTTTGTTCACTGCACCCCAAAAAGATTGTGTTCACTGTACCCCCCAAAGATTGTGTTCACTGCACCCCACAAAGATTGTGTTCACTGCACCCCAAAAAGGATTTTGTTCACTGCACCCCAAAAAGATTGTGTTCACTGCACCCCACAAAGATTGTGTTCACTGCACCCCACAAAGGATTTTGTTCACTGCACCCCAAAAAGATTGTGTTCACTGCACCCCACAAAGATTTTGTTCACTGCACCCCAAAAAGATTGTGTTCACTGTACCCCCCAAAGATTGTGTTCACTGCACCCCACAAAGATTCTGTTCACTGTACCCCACAAAGATTGTGTTCACTGCACCCTAAAAGGATTTTGTTCACTGAACCCCAAAAAGGATGTTGTTCACTGCACCCCAAAAAGGATGTTGTTCACTGCACCCCAAAAAGGATTTTGTTCACTGCACCCCAAAAAGATTGTGTTCACTGCACCCCACAAAGGATTTTGTTCACTGCACCCCAAAAATATTGTGTTCACTGCACCCCAAAAAGGATGTTGTTCACTGCACCCCAAAAAGGATGTTGTTCACTGCACCCCAAAAAGGATGTTGTTCACTGCACCCCACAAAGATTGTGTTCACTGCACCCCACAAAGGATTTTGTTCACTGCACCCCAAAAAGATTGTGTTCACTGCACCCCAAAAAGGATGTTGTTCACTGCACCCCAAAAAGATTTTGTTCACTGCACCCCAAAAAGGACGTTGTTCACTGCACCCCAAAAAGATTGTGTTCACTGCAGCCCAAAAAGATTGTGTTCACTGCAGCTCACACACAGAAAAATGGATGTGGATCACTGACACCTGCCTATCTCCTATCCCACACCACACAGCAATATCGATTGTAGTTTGTAGAACACAGTTTCCCTAAAATTCAGCAGCAGCAGCCTCTCCTTAACAGGATTGAGAAGAGATCGTAGATCAGGATTGAGTGCAGAGTCACCCCACCCCCCACACAGCAATATCGATTGTACTTTGTAGAAGACACTGACCCTATAATTCAGCATACTCTATCCCTAAAATGCCTACAACTCGCCCTGCCTAAACACTCCGACCTGTCCCTCAATTCTATCCGGACACAAATGTTTTTTTCCTGCCTGTCTTTCCCTAATCAGCAGCCAGCACGTTGATGTGTGCTCTGTCCCTGATCTAAGCAGCAGAATGAAGACGCTGCGGCTGCCTGGAACTTATAAAGACTTGGTCACATGCTTCAGACGGCCAATCACAGCTACTGAGACATTTGCAGGCATGGCTGGGATGGCTTAAGGCACACCAGTTAAACGATTGTTGATTGGCTGTTGAAAGCCCGCCATGAAAAGAGCGCCAAAGCATGCAAAACCCGGAAATAAAACGACCGAACACGGATTTTTACCCGAACATACAGTAAAGTGTCCGTGTCCGTGTTCGGGTACAAAAAATCCAATTATTCGGTACGAACACGAATAATACAGTCCGTGTTCGCTCAACACTACACATAACTTATTGCAAAGAAGCACTCAGCAGTGTGTTACAAACTGGTAGATGTAAAGTGCAACTATATAGATCTTTAGTGCAGTTGTAGTCACGGGCTCCAGGGTTGCAATATGTGAAATATGTGGAAAATGGTGCCTGAGGCAGTAGTGCTTGAATAAGCTGCTCAGCAAAGGCAGCAGGGTCCTGCCCCTCCGCTTCCTAGGGAACCAATGATGTGAAGGTTGTTCCTGCGGTTACAATTTTCTGCATCTTAGGCTCTAAACTCTGGGGACTTAACTTTAGTATGGAGTGTGTGCAGTTCCACCTTGTGGTCTCAAAGCACATCCTCAGAGTTCCCCAGGCGGCACTCGGCCTTTGACAGACGGCCCCAGAATTTCTCCATATCCCGCCTGATTAAACCAATGTCTAGCTTAAATGTCTTATCATGAGTTTCACTCACTGTGTCTGCTGGTGTTCTTTGGGTCCCCGTATGTCTACGGCCTCCAGTCATCATCCGCAGGAGATTCTGATCGCAAGATAGGTAGTATCTAATGTGATACCGATATTGCTAACGTGATACCGATATTCAAAAAAGGCCAGAGGCATGTCCCGGGAAATTATAGGCCTGTCAGTATGACATCGATAGTAGGTAAACTTCTGGAGGGGATGATAAGGGACTATATTGTAGAGTTTGCTAAAGACAACTACATCATCAGCAGTAATCAGCACGGGTTTACAAATGGGCGTTCTTGTCAAACTAATCTCTTAACATTCCACGAGGAGGTGAGCTGTGAGCTAGATAGGGGGAGACCAGTGGATGTGGTGTACCTGGATTTCGCTAAGGCGTTTGATACAGTTCCCCACAAGCGCTTAATTTATAAAATAAGGTCTGCAGGCATCGACCGCAAGGTTTGCTCTTGGATACGGAACTGGCTAAAAGGGCGTGTCCAAAGGGTGGTATTAAATAGCACATACTCAGACTAGTCCCCCAAGGCTCAGTCCTGGGACCAACCTTGTTAAATTTATTCATAAACAGCATTGAGGACGGGATCAGTAGTTCGATATCAGTTTTTGCAGATGACACAAAATTTGTCAGGGCAATAACTGCACAGCATGAAGCAGATATCCTACAGAATGACCTGAACAAAATAACAGAGTGGGCAACGACATGGCAAATGAGGTTTATTGCGGAGAAGTGTAAGGTTTTGCACTTGGGGACTAAAAACATAAAAGCACAATACACTTTAGGGGGGGAACCTTTGGGGGAATCAAAAATGGAGAAAGATCTGGGAGTCTTAGTAGAGGATAGACTAGGCAATAGCATGCAATGTCAAGCGGCAGCTGCCAAAGCAGGCAGAATATTGGCATGCATAAAGAAAGGGATGTATTCCGGAGATAAAACTATAATCCTACCACTTTATAAAACTCTGGTCCGACCGCATCTGGAGTATTCTGTCCAGTTCTGGTCGGCAGTCCTCAGGAGGGATGTGTTGGAGCTGGAGAAAGTCCAGAGAAGGGCAACTAAACTAATTAGGGGATTGGAGGACCTTAATTATGAAGAGCGTCTGCAATCGCTTGATCTATTCTCCCTGGAGAAGAGACGCCTGAGAGGGGACATGATAGCAATTTATAAATACCTCAATGGTGATCTCAGCATAAAAAAAAGCTATTCAGTCGAAAGGATTGCATGAGGACTCGAGGGTATACAATGCGATTATAGGGGAAGCGTTTTAACCTCAGGCAACGCAGGGGGTTCTTTACTGTTAGAGCTACACGATTGTGGAATTCTCTACCACAAGAGGTGGTTTCTGCGGGAAGTATGGCTACTTTCAAAAGACTCTTGGACGTACATCTCAAGGATCAGAACATTCAAGGGTATGAGAGATGATTACGGCCACACACACCTACACAGGTTGAACTGGATGGATTATTGTCTTTATTCAACCTCAACAACTATGTAACTTCTCCAAAATCACTAATAAAAGTACAGCTCAGCTCTCACTCGTCCTCTCCATTGTGATCTTGGGCATGCCCTCACAATACTCCATATTTACAAGCTTTACAAGGGTCCATATTCATACTCCACAGGTATCATGCACCATTTTGACCAACAGAAAATGGAATTGTGAGGAAGAGGATTTGCATATTGTCAAAAACCTGCAAAAAAAATAAAACAAAATTATCTATTCAAATCTTCTCATCGTCATCATCACTTTGCTATGTGCATGTTCTAGCTATTTTTGCTTATGAAACACGAAATCTTGTACTTGACAAAGCACTGTTTTTCCTTTTGGCAATGTCCCTAAGACTGTAGCATGTACAGTAATAAACACATTATCAGGCTTTTCAATTATTTTTTGCTTCACTGAAAATGTGTTTTTGTTTATGTCTGTGCGCCACAGGGAAAGATTTCCATTTGTTTCTTGTCCTGATGGGAAGTAAAAGGAAATATCCCCAATAGCAACTCAGACAGTAATAAAACCTAGCATATACCTTTTTTTACTCTATCCCAAACGAAAGTGTTGTAATAATTATATAAATAGTTAACCGAAAGATATCAAATGACTTACTTACTCATGGTAATATACCATGAGAAATACTTTGGGAGAAACTGGACACTTCATATTGGTTCTGGGTCACATCAATCCGGGTCTAAGCTTCTCCAGTAAGGCTTTAAAAAAAAAAAAAAAATCTTCTAGGGGCAAAGGCACAACTCAGCTGGTACATAGTGTACAAGTTCCCTTTGGAGAATCTCTGCTAGGCAATAAGATTCATCCAATACCCTCTTCTTCTTCTGCTGAGCTTTTCACTGGATATGTGCATATAACTTCACATAGAATTCATGATATTCTCTTAAAAAGACAGCTGGGTCCATATAATAAAAGCAAAAAGCACCACAGGAATCACAAAAAGGCCAGATTAACTTGCGTCGAAGTTGTTCAACTCTACAATACTACTTCTTTAAAAGCATCAAAAAGAACTTTAGAGAAAGGGGGAAGCCTGGAGATAGATGCACAGCATTAGGCGGAAGGCTGGACATGACTGGGTTTGCAGGACAGGTTGCTACCCAGTGGGGGTTAATTAATTTAAGCAAACATTTTAGGTAGGTGATTGGTTTTTAAGAAGGTGGGGCAGGGTGGGGCAAGGTGGAGTTAGTGGGGAAAAATTTAGGGTGGTACCAGGAGTCCGGTCAGTGGCAGCCAGGACAGCAAAGGGAAAACTTCTGTGCCCCTCTGTTTCTTAAAAAAATGGCGGATTTGGACTCCATGCTGGCTCAACTTCGCAGTGCGGCCATGATTCATGGCCCGCAATGGCTGCAGTCCAACATGACCAGCTTGCTGCAGGGGTCGGGGCAGGTACCTGCCTCGCCTGCCCCACCTTTGACACGGCCTAGGAGGTCAAAGCCTCCTGAGCGCCTCAGCCCTGAAACGA
This sequence comes from Pelophylax lessonae, assembly GCF_965119305.1. Taxonomy (NCBI): domain Eukaryota; kingdom Metazoa; phylum Chordata; class Amphibia; order Anura; family Ranidae; genus Pelophylax; species Pelophylax lessonae. The sequence goes on along the minus strand of NC_138768.1, from coordinate 490,579,732 downwards.
CCCCTAGGGTCCGCCGCCGCTTAGGGAGCCCCCCTAGGGACCCTTCAACCTCTGCCGCTGGTAGAAAGCCTCCTGCTGGTGCTGCGGGGGTTGGGAGGAATCCTCATCATCGGCAGGGCCCTGGCAAACAGAGCGCGGTCCCCTCCCGCGCCATTGCCCCCTCACCTGCGGTTCCGGACGTCGCGACCGGCTCCCCGGGTCCATCTATCAGGAGTGCGGTTCTGCGTGGGAGTGGAGTGCGGGGTCTGGGTGCGGGACTACCACCAGGTGCGGCCGTGACCTCTCGTGGACGAAGCCGAGGTACCTGGAGTGTCCCCTGCGTCCCTTCTCCGGATCCGGACCGGCTTGCAGCGCCCGCCGCTGTCCCATTGCGGCGGGACGTTCGGCGGGAAGAAGAAGAGGCGGAGTCGTGCAGCGGTGCTCGAGTCGAGGCGCCTGCCGATGACGTCACCATCCAGCGCCCGAGCTACGGAGGCCATCCAGGAACAAGAAGAGTAGCGGCGCTTGTCCATGACGTCACCAGCCAGCGTCCAAGCTACGGAGGCCATCCAGGACCAAGAAGAGTGGCGGCTCCCGGCGATGACGTCATCAACATGCTCGGCGACGGCGGTGGCTCTCCGGGTCCAAGCCGAGTGTCCTACTTGGCTGAAGTCGGTGAGCGCTCTGAAGGAGAACTATCGGCGACGGATAAAGAGGACCATCTCGACATGGAGGCTGCACCGCAGACGAGACACGGATGCACGGCTGGGCGGCGGTCTCCCCCGGGTCAGCCCGGTAAGTCAGTTTCTTTTAGCTCTTCTTCCTCTCTATTTCCTTCTTCCTCCTTGCCAGGCTGTTCTTCTGATACTGTGGGTGGGAATGCAGCACTCTATTCTTCTGGGATGTCAGATCTGCTTGCTGTCCCTGCTCCCCCTGCACTGTCTCCTGTGTTTGGTTCATCCACTGTTACTTTAGGGGGGTCCTCTTTGCCTGCACCTGGGGTGGTGGTCCAGGGTAACGGTGGGGGGGTTACTGGGTCGGGGGGAATGAGTACACCTTCAGTCCCAGATGGGGGGGCTAGGGGGCGTGTCGTTGCTGCACACTTTTTTTGTGCTAGCCCTTTTTAGCGGCTGCGTCCGCGGGTGCGCCGGTACATGCTTGGGCTGCGTCAGCCGGGGGGTGTGCAGCCGCTGCAGGGCTGAACTCTGAATCCCGGGCCCCAGCTGTGACAGCTGGTACTACTGAGGTAAGTTCAGTCGCGCCGGCGGCGACGTCTTCGCCGGAAGTGCCTCCGTCGACAAAAGGGACTTCCGGGACCGCTGACTGGGACAAGGAACTAGTGCGCCTAGTCGATTCTGCAAAATGCGAAGTATATGTCTGCTTCGAGGGCCCATTGGGAGCGCATCTGAAGACGGAAGTACGAGACAAAATCTGGCGAGGTGAGTACGTGGAAATTTTTTCGCTGCTGCCTTTGGAGAAATTCAATTTGGATAGGGTCAAGCCGGATGAATCCAAGAAGGAAGAGGAAGAAAAACGCCGTTATCGTTTGATTCCGCGCTCTTTTAGCAACTGGTTACAGGCATTTAGCATTCTGGCCAGTGTCATTGGCGAGAAGCACACTGATCAGTGTTCCCCTCTCTTTTACTATTTGGATTCTATCGGTGAAGCGTATCGGGTTTATGGGGGTACGGCGTGGCTACGCTATGACAAACAATTTAGTCAGCGCAAGGCCGTCCGACCGTCTTTGCGCTGGGATCATAAGGACATCAGTCTGTGGATGCGCCTTATGACCCAGGCGAGGTCTACTAATCCCCCCTTTCAGGGTGGGGTCGGAGGGGCTGCCTCCTCGGCCGCAAAGCGCAAAGGTCTCTGTTGGCAGTTTAACGAAGGCACTTGCAAATTCGGGGCTTCCTGTCATTTCAAGCATGAATGTTCCAACTGCGGCGGAACTCACCCGTCGTCCCAATGCTTCAAACATGGGGGGGCTAAGACTGCCGACGCTGGAAAAAGGGCGGACGCCGGTGAGGGTGGAAAGGCTGGCCAGGTTTCTAAGTAGATATCCCAATAAGGAAGCCGCCGAACTCTTGCTATCTGGTTTTTCGCAGGGTTTTCATATTCCCTGTACTTTGTCCGTGACCCCCCCCCCCCCCCTGGGGGGAATTTGAGCTCCGCAAAATTGCACGCTTCTGTAGTTTCTGCAAAACTTAAGAAGGAGGTTCGGTTGGGCAGGATGGCGGGCCCCTTTTTGTCTCCGCCATTGCAAAATTTGGTTGTGTCCCCTCTGGGGGTGGTTCAGAAAAAGGAACCTAATCAGTTTAGGCTGATTCACCACCTTTCTTATCCTCCAGGGGGTTCAGTGAATGATGCTATTGCGGAGGATTTATGTTCTGTTTCGTATGTGTCTTTTGATAAAGCAGTGGCCTGGGTTCATCGTTTTGGGCGGGGTGCTCTAATGGCGTAAACAGACATTGAGGCTGCTTTCAGATTGTTGCCAGTTCACTCGGACAGTTTGCATCTTTTAGGTTGTGTGTGGCAAGGGGAATTCTTTGTGGACCGGTGTCTTCCCATGGGTTGTGCCATTTCTTGTTCCCTGTTTGAAACATTTAGTTCTTTCTTAGAATGGGTGGTTAAGGATGTTTCTGGTCTTTTTTCAATAATTCATTATTTGGATGACTTTTTGGTCATAGGTCCTCCCGGAGAGATAACATGTGCGACGCTTCTGGCTACGGTCCACCAGCTATTTGAGTATTTTGGGGTGCCTTTGGCTCCTGACAAGACTGAGGGTCCATGTACGGAACTGTGTTTTCTGGGCATTGTCATTGATACGATGGCAATGGAATGCCGGCTTCCTGTCGACAAATTGTTGGACCTTCGGGGGGACATCACGGGGGCCTTGGCTGCACGGAAACTGCAGCTACATGCTATGCAATCTCTGCTCGGCAAACTGAACTTTGCCTGCCGCATCATGCCCATGGGGCGGGTATTTTGCAGGCGGTTGGTGGCGGCAACAGCTGGCGTTAGGGCACCACATCATTACATTCGGTTATCCAAGGATCACCGTGATGATTTAAGGGTCTGGGAGTTGTTCTTGAGTTCTTTCAACGGCCGTTCTGTCTGGTTGGATGCTCCAGTGTCCAACTGTGACCTGGAACTGTACACCGACGCGGCTGGCTCTGGTGGTTTCGCGGCGTACTTTCATGGCCAATGGAGTGCGGGCGAGTGGCCAGCCTCCTGGCGGAGTTCCGACTTCATCCGTAATTTGGTGTTGTTGGAATTATTTCCCATTGTGTTGGCCGTGGAACTGTGGGGTTAGGAGTTCAGGAATAAAAGAGTCCGTTTTCATTGTGATAACCTGGGGGTGGTACAGTCGCTAAATAGCATTACTGCTTCTTTGCCGCCGGTTATTAGATTGCTTCGTCACCTGGTTTTGAAATGTTTAATGCTTAACTCCTTTTTCTATGCTGTACATGTGCCGGGTGTTGACAATTCGGTAGCTGACGCTCTTTCTCGATTCCAGTGGGAGAGGTTTCGGATGTTGGCACCGGATGCGGAGCAGAACGGAATGCCTTGTCCCGGGTATCTGTGGAACATCGTCTTGCAGCAGTGATGAATTTGATTCGAGCGTCGGTTTGTTCTACCACTTGGGACGGCCTACGAACGGGTCTGGGCGACGTGGAACCAGTTGGTAAGTGAGGTGGGGGGTTGTTCGGGCGACCAGGATAGACTGTACCTGCTTCTCTATTTCGTGGGGCTGAACTTTGAACAAAAAGCGTCGGTCTCTTCGTTAAGCCGGAAGATGTCGGCTTTGGCCTTCTACTTCCAGTTTTCGGGGGTTGCTGATGCTACAAAGCACTTCCTCGTTAAGAAAGCTTTGCGGGGTTACAAGAAAGGTTGTCGATCGGTCGATTCCAGGCGTCCGGTCTCCTTTGACATGTTATCCCAGCTGTTGGACTACTTGCCGGCTGTTTGTTCTTCCGGACAGCTTTTATTTTAGCATTCTTCAGAGCTCTCCGCATTGGCGAATTGGTGAGTAATTCCAAGCGGGGGGGACGGGGGATTGCAGTTGGCTGACGTAAGTTTACATCCTGACAGGGTTTTAGTCTGGATTCGCAGGTCTAAAACTGACCAGCTAGGCCGTGGGGTTTGTGTGGAATTGGGTGAGATACCACGGTCACCTCTTTGCCCCGTTGCTGCTGTGCGGCGTTGGCTGCGGGTGCGCTCCGCTCAACAAGGTCCTCTGCTGTTGCGTGCCGACGGCACGGCTCTCTCCCGTTATCAATTCACTGAGGTCTTCAGTAAGTGCTTGGGGGCAGCAGGTTTTCCGGTGACTGATTACTCCTCCCATTCATTCCGCATTGGAGCTGCCACGGAGGCGGCTCGTTGGGGCCTTAGTGACCAGGCCTTGCAGAGGATTGGACGCTGGGAATCCCGGCGTTTTCGCTTGTATGTTCGGCCGCATCTGTTGTGAGGCGGTGGACGCTGGCGACTTTCCTGGTCTACGGGGGTCCGGGGGTGGTCCTCATTTAGTATTTGTTCCATGTGTATTCGGTGTGTCTCGTTCTATATGTTGGCGTTTTGTGTTCATGGGATGTATGTTGGTATGTATTCCTTTTCTGTTTTACAGGGTCCTCCGATGTCTTGGCCTGGATTTTAGGACACTCCTACGTTGTGTGGGGTGCTAGGAGGGCGGCTGTGAGGCCGGAGGGTCGACAATTGGGCTTGAACAGAACTGAGGCAAAGGTTAGGTGGATTGGTGTGTTGGGCATGCTGTGGTCGCGGGTTCTTCCCAAAGTCCATCGCTGTGCGCGTTCTTCTGTTACATGCGGGAGGCAATAATCTGGGCCTTCGTTCATCCAGGGAATTAATCAGGGATATTAAGCTGGATTTTCTTAGATTGCGGACTCTTTTTCCCCAGACAGTTGTAGTATGGTCTGACATAGTCGCCCGGACCATTTGTCGCCTGGCTCGGTCGGTTGTTAGCTTGAACAAGGCCAGGATTAAAGTAAATAAAGCGGTGGCCAAGTTCTTTGTACGGAACGGGGGGTTTGCGATTCGCCATCTAGAGCTAGAGCAGGACCCGGCCCTTTATCTACGGGGGGATGGGGTTCATTTGAATGCGGTTGGCATTGACCTTTATCTACGGGGGGATGGGGTTCATTTGAATGCGGTTGGCATTGACCTGTGGACCTTAGGCTTACAGGAGGGGGTCCACAGGGCTCTGCGGGTTTGGAGGGCTACACGGCCATAAGGGGTCATGCCCGTGTGCTGTGGCTGGGGTTTTTAGGGTCTTGGAAGGCTGTGACTAGTTTTAAAGGTAATATGGAGGGGTAGGGCCCATCTTAGGTATGGGTGTACCTACCCTGGCAACATCAGTTGGCTGTATGGAAGGTATCCCAATGGTTAATAGTCCTTGAGCTGGTGCAGTGGCGGCTGAGGGCCTGGAGGTCCATTGGGGTCAGGGATACAGCCAGGGGTAAGTCAAGTTGCCTTCCAAGACCCTAAATGGTCATTACATTTTAACGTTTTGTATGTATTGCTTTGTTTGAATGAAAATTGTAATTTTTGTTAACTAGTGTTTTTTATTAGTTGGTTGTAATAAAGATGGCTGCTATGGCCTTTTAAAATCCAAGACGGCAGTAGTGTCTTTTTCTTAAGATAGAAAAGGGGGGTGGTTGGTTTTGGTTGTATAAGGTTAAGCAGCCGCAGTATCTGCAATACTTCAGTCATGTTTTTCTTTTTTTTAATGCAAATTTAACGCCTCTAAAACGCGTCTGAAAAGCATATATATAGGCAGATTATTCAGCTTTCATCATATACATTAATTGACACCACTGTGAAATTAGGTTTCATGCTTTCACACAATCATAATTTGAAATAGATGCATAATATTTTTATCACTGAACATCTATTCTTAAAATATTCTGTATTTTAACTGCCCAGGGATCAACTGACACACCTAGCAGTGGATACTTCTTGTGGTATATTTGGGAATGAAACCATTCTATTCCTCGGCTCAAACTCGGGAGTTGTCCTAAAATATCGTCTTAATCCCCGTGTTGATGGAACAGATTTAGATCACACTGAAAAAAGTACCTTACTTGAGGAGATACAGACATACCCTGCAGACAGGTATGTATATTGAAAATTCCTACTTGATGTAAACCATGTATTTTCTAGGTATAGCTGTCATATCTTCCTCGTTATGATCCCACCCAGATGTGGTAGGAGAGATGAACAACCATGGATTCTTGGTCTGGAAGTTGATAAAGAGTCGGGTTCTCTTTTAGTGGCGTATACCAGATGTGTGGTGAAAGTACCCCTTGCACGCTGTCAGAGACATAATGGCTGCATAAAGTGAGTAAGGTTGCATTCCCAACCTTTAAACATATTTACTTTATTTCATACAAACCTGAAGTGTATTCAGTGGGAATTAATGAGAACCATTACCATATGTGGGTGGTCTGGAAAATGCACCTGTATTCAGTTACATTTGTTCAAACCTTGTGTAGTTACATAGGTAGAATAAATTATAATACTTTCAATTATTCCAAGCAATTTTATTTTAGTAACCTAATCAAAGGTAAGAGACATTCATTAGCAATATTACTTTAACTTATTCTTGTATTGAAACTGATTAAAAAAATGTTTGATGGCTCTTTCAGAAATGCAATTTCCAGCCTGTATCATTTAAATTTACTACATTTCTAAATATGTTAGGATTTGCAGCATAGGCTGTAACAATAAAGTATTGTTTCTCATTCTTGCTTTCTTCACAGGAGTTGCCTGGACACACGTGACCCTTACTGTGCATGGGATCCAGAGAATAATCTTTGCATTTTTACACCACTTAGAACATGGTATGCCCTTTAATCAATAACAAAGTTTACCTTAAAATACATTGGCTACATTGCTTATTTCAACCTATATAATTATTTCCTGTGTAAGCTTATTGAAGTGCTCATATACTGTAGCAAACAGCTGCAATGTGGTGCAGGCTTAGCTTTACAACTACTTGTTGTTGTAGTTGGAGTCTTTCCTCAAACATTAGTGCAAACTAAATTATTTTACTATCTACACTGCTCAAAAAAATAAAGGGACATTTTTTATTCAGAGTATAGCATCAAGTCAACTCCTGGGATATTTATCTGGTCAGTTAAGTAGCAGAGGGGGTTGTTAATCAGTTTCAGCTGCTTTGGTATTAATGAAATTAATAACAGGTGCACTAGATGGACAACAATGAGATGACCTCAAAAACTGTTACTTTAGGAGAGGTGGACAGGGCCGTAGAAGGTCCTTAACCCATCAGCAAGACTGGTATCTGCCCCTTTGTGCAAGGAGGAAGAGAAGGAGCACTGCCAAAGCCCTACAAAATTACCTCCAGCAGGCCACTGGTGTGAATGTCTCTGACCAAACAATCAGGAACAAACTTCATGCGGGTGGCCCGAGGGCCAGACGTCCACTAATGGGCCCTGTGCTCACTGCCCGGCATTGTGGAGCTCAATTGGTATTTGCCATTGAACACCAGAATTGGCAGGTCCACCACTGGTGCCCTGTTCTCAGGGCCGGACTGGCCTACCGGGATACCAGGAAATTTGCCGGTGGGCCGTCGACCCTGGGGCCGCTTTAAGATGGGGCTGCTTTAAGCATTGGGGCCGCTGTGATGTTAGCCGCTGCAGCCCCGGCCACCGCTGCGCTCCACCGATGGTCCTATGCTTTCCTACGTCAGCCGCTGTGAGCGGCATGACGTCACATCTGGCGGGCGGTGGCGGATCATCTGACTGCAAGACGGTCACAGCGCCAATCCCTCCCCCACACAGCAGCACAGCATGTCAGACTGAGCGAGCGGAGCAGAGCCTGCCACGTGTAGAAGCCAGCCAGGTAAGAGTAAATGGGCTGGCCTGGGGGAGAATCAGCATATTAGGGCCCCTAATGCAAAGCTGACCCCCCCTCCCCCTAATACACTGCTGACCTGCCTCCCTTCCCCCTAATACCATGCTTATCTGCCATCCTCTACTGGCCCTCTCTCCCTAATACTATGCTGATCCCCCCCCCAAATTTAGGGGGAGGGGGGGAACAGCACTGTATTAGGGGGAGGGGGGATCAGCATTGTATTAGGGGGAGGGGGCCAGCACAAAGCTGACCCCCCCCCCCCCCCTTCCCCTAATACACTGCTGACCCGCCTCCCCTCCCCCTAATACCATGCTTATCTGCCATCCCCTCCTGGCCCTCTCTCCCTAATACTATGCTGATGCATTGTATTAGGGGGAGGGGGGGATCAGCATCGTATTAGGGGGAGGGGGCTGGGGGGGGTCAGCATGTTATTAGGGGGAGGGGGTCAGCATTGTATTAGGAGGAGGGGGCTGGGGGGACAGCATTGTATTGGGGGGGTCAACATTGTATTAGGAGGAGGGGGCTGGGGGGGGCAGCATTGTATTAGGGGGAGGGGGTCAGCATTGTATTAGGGGGAGGGGGGACCAGTATTGTATTAGGGGGAGGGGGCCAGGGGGGGACTGCAGTGTATTAGGGGGAGGGGGGGAGTCAGCATTGTATTAGGGAGAGGGGGTCGGGGGGAACAGCATTGTATTAGGGGGAGGGGGGAATCAGCATTGTATTAGAGGGAGGGGGCTGGGGGGGGGTCAGCATGTTATTAGGGGGAGGGGGGTCAGCATTGTATTAGGAGGAGGGGGCTGGGGGGGGGAACAGCATTGTATTAGGGGGAGGGGGGTCAGCATTGTATTAGGAGGAGGGGGCTGGGGGGGGGAACAGCATTGTATTAGGGGAAGGGGGGACCAGCATTGTATTAGGGGGAGGGGGCGAGGGGGGACAGCAGTGTTTTAGGGGGAGGGAGGAGTCAGCATTGTATTAGGGAGAGGAGGCTGGGGGGGAACAGCATTGTATTAGGGGGAGGGGGGAATCAGAATCGTATTAGAGGGATGGGGCCAGGGGGTCAGCATGTTATTAGGGGGAGGGGGGTCAGCATTGTATTAGGAGGAGGGGGCTGGGGGGAACAGCATTGTATTAGGGGGAGGGAGGACCAGCATTGTATTAGGGGGAGGGGGGCAGGGGGGACAGCAGTGTATTAGGGGGAGGGAGGAGTCAACATTGTATTAGGAGGAGTGGGCTGGGGGAAAAGCATTGTATTAGGGGGAGGGGGGAATCAGAATCGTATTAGAGGGAGGGGGCTGGGGGGGGGGGACAGCATTGTATTAGGAGGAGGGGTGCTTTTATATCTCTTATCTATAAATAATTCATTAAATGTGCTTTAAAATGCATGATTTTACCTTTTATGAACAAGAAATCGACGTTGTGCTGGTATGACGACGCAATGCTATGGGGCTGGTATGTCATTTTTTCCAGGGCTGGTTTTCATACCCAGTCCGGCCCTGCCTGTACTTTTCAAAGATAAGAGCAGGTTCATCCTGCGCACATATGACAGACATGAAAGGGTCTGGAGAAGCTGTGGAGAAAGTTATGCTGCCGGGAACATCTTTCAGCATGACCGGTTTGGTGGTGGGTCAGTGGTGGTCTAGAGAGGCATAGAGAGGCATACACGTGAAGGATGCACAGACCTCTACAGGCTAGACAATGGCTCCCTGACTGCCATTTGGTATCAGAATGAAATCCTTGAAACTTCAACGCTGGTGAAGTGGTTCCTGCGTTCCTCCTGGTGCATGACAATGCCTGGTCTCATGTGGCGAGAGTATGCAGCCAGTTCCTGGAGGATGACGTAATTGATACCATTGAATGGCCCCCACATTCGCCTGACTTAAATCCAATAGAACACCTCTGGGACATTATGTTTCGGTCCATCTGACTCTGCCAGATTGCACCTCAATCTGTTCAGGAACTCAGTGATGCCCTTGTCCAGATCTGGGAGGAAATACCCCAGGACACCACCCGTCGTGTCACAGATCAGCTGCGAGGCTGATCTATGTCTTTCTGTTTACATACGTTTTTTACCTTTTGCTGCTGTACGTGTGCTGGCACCTGTGGTTCCACAAGCATGTGCTCTGCTCATGCTGCACTGACTTAGCAGCTATGGGTGTCGCCTGCTTCACCTGATAGTTAATATACCTTCTTTCCAGTGGTGGGATTCAAAAATTTTAGTGACCAGTTCCGACTTTCCCAGCAGAATGACCAGCGTGCCCCCTTTCAATGCACAGTGACCAGCGTGCCCCCTTTCAATGCACAGCAGTGACCAGCGTGCCCCCCTTTCAATGCAGAGATCCACAGCATTGCCCACAATCATTGCAGAGTGCCACAGCATTGCCCCCAATGATCATTGCAGAGTGCCACAGCATTGCCCCCAATAATTGCAGAGCGCCACAGCATTGCCCCCAATCATTGCAGAGTGCCACAGCATTGCCCCCAATCATTGCAGAGTGCCACAGCATTGCCCCCAATAATTGCAGAGCGCCACAGCATTGCCTCCAATCATTGCAGAGTGCCCACAGCATTGCCTCCAATCATTGCAGAGTGTCACAGCATTGCCCCCAATCATTACAGAGTGCCCCAGCATTGCCCTCAATCATTGCAGAGTGCCACAGCATTGCCCCCAATCATTCAGAGTGCCACAGCATTGCCCCCAATGATCATTGCAGAGTGCCACAGCATTGCCCCCAATCATTGCAGAGTGCCCACAGCATTGCCCCCCAATCATTGCAGAGTGCCACAGCATTGCCCCCAATCATTGCAGAGCGCCCACAGCATTGCCCCCAATAATTGCAGAGCGCCATAGCATTGCCCCCAATCATTACAGAGTGCCACAGCATTGCCCCCAATCATTGCAGAGCGCCACAGCATTGCCCCCAATAATTGCAGAGCGCCACAGCATTGCCCCCAATAATTGCAGAGTGCCCACAGCATTGCCCCCAATAATTGCAGAGTGCCCACAGCATTGCCCCCAATAATTGCAGAGTGCCACAGCATTGCCCCAATCATTGCAGAGCGCCACAGCATTGCCCCCAATAATTGCAGAGCGCCACAGCATTGCCCCCAACAGTTGCAGAGTGCCCACAGCATTGCCCCCAATAATTGCAGAGTGCCCACAGCATTGCCCCCAATAATTGCAGAGTGCCCACAGCATTGCCCCCAATAATTGCAGAGTGCCCACAGCATTGCCCCCAATAATTACAGAGTGCCACAGCATTGCCCCCAATCATTGCAGAGCGCCACAGCATTGCCCCCAATAATTGCAGAGCGCCACAGCATTGCCCCCAACAGTTGCAGAGTGCCCACAGCATTGCCCCCAATCATTGCAGAGTGCCCACAGCATTGCCCCCAATCATTGCAGAGCGCCACAGCATTGCCCCCAATGATCATTGCAGAGTGCCACAGCATTGCCCCCAATCATTGCAGAGCGCCACAGCATTGCCCCAAATCATTGCAGAATGCCACAGCATTGCCCCCAATCATTGCAGAGCGCCACAGCATTGCCCCCAATAATTGCAGAGCGCCACAGCATTGCCCCCAATCAATGCAGAGTGCCCACAGCATTTTCCCCAATAATTGCAGAGTGCCACAGCATTGCCCCCAATAATTGCAGAGTGCCACAGCATTGCCCCCAATAATTGCTGAGTGCCACAGCATTGCCCCCAATAATTGCAGAGTGCCACAGCATTGCCCCCAATCATTGCAGAGTGCCCACAGCATTGCCCCCAATCATTGCAGAGTGCCCACAGCATTGCCCCCAATAATTGCAGAGTGCCCACAGCATTGCCCCTTATAATTGCAGAGTGCCCACAGCATTGCCCCCAATAATTGCAGAGTGCCCACAGCATTGCCCCCAATCAATGCAGAGTGCCCACAGCATTGCCCCCAATAATTGCAGAGTGCCACAGCATTGCCCCCAATAATTGCAGAGCGCCACAGCATTGCCCCCAATAATTGCAGAGCGCCACAGCATTGCCCCCAATCATTGCAGAGTGCCCACAGCATTGCCCCCAATAATTGCAGAGTGCCCACAGCATTGCCCCCAATATTTGCAGAGTGCCCACAGCATTGCCCCCAATCATTGCAGAGCGCCACAGCATTGCCCCAATGATCATTGCAGAGTGCCACAGCATTGCCCCCAATCATTGCAGAGCACCACAGCATTGCCCCCAATAGTTGCAGAGTGCCACAGCATTGCCCCCAATCATTGCAGAGCGCCCACAGCATTGCCCCCAATCATTGCAGAGTGCCCACAGCATTGTCCCCAATCATTGCAGAGCGCCATAGCATTGCCCCCAATCATTGCAGAGTGCCCACAGCATTGCCCCCAATAATTGCAGAGTGCCCACAGCATTGCCCCCAATAATTGCAGAGTGCCCACAGCATTGCCCCCAATAATTGCAGAGAGCCACAGCATTGCCCCCAATGATCATTGCAGAGTGCCCACAGCATTGCCTCCAATAATTGCAGAGCGCCATAGCATTGCCCCCAATCATTGCAGAGTGCCACAGCATTGCCCCCAATAATTGCAGAGCGCCACAGCATTGCCCCCAATAATTGCAGAGCGCCCACAGCATTGCCCGGAATCATTGCAGAGTGCCCACAGCATTGCCCGGAATCATTGCAGAGTGCCAGCGTTCCCCCCGCGAGACCTGTTTACTTACCTCACGGACGGTCATCATGGCAGCTTCTCTTCAGTCCCGGCTCCCCACGTCTCCTCAGTGCTCCCGCCTCCTCGGCCAATGGCACGGCGTTTGCCTTTCGGCCAATCAGGAAGCGGGAGGACCCGCTCCCTGATTGGCCAGGAGGAGGATCCTTGTGACAATAGCGAATTTTCATTCGCTATTGTCACAGAATGGGCGGGCTCGGCCTCGGGGCGCACTGCTCTGCTGCTCCACGGCCGCCAGCTTAGAGGGATCAGCCAGTTCTGCGAACTTGCAGAAAGTTTGCAACCGGTTCCATAGAACCGGTGCGAACCGGCTGAATCCCACCACTGCTTCTTTCCTTCCTGCTACTTCCTGTCCAGCCTCCCATGTGTCTCCCTATTTAAATCCCACTCAGACCAGTTTCTGGTTGCTTGAGCAGCAATTGTTCCTGAGCTCCTTCCGTGTATTATTCCTACCGGACTTCTCGCGGAGTGATCTCTTGTGTACTGACTCTGCTAGTTCTCTGGATTATGTTTGTCTGCTGCCTGCCCTGCCCATGGCTCATTATCTGGCTCTCCTTTTGCTCCATCCATCCATCCATGCCTGCACTGTCTCTGTGGGAACTCGCGAGCAGGGTGAACCTGGTGGTCGTGACCTGGGGTCAGCACGCAGCTAAGTCCAAACTCCTGTGAGGGGGTCCCTGGCAGAACACTGGCTGGGTCTTAGATTCCACGCCCTGGGGGATCCCGTGCCACCTGCTCGTCTTTGGGCTCACATCCGTAGAACCGTGACAGTTTGCTCAAGCCATGAGCTCCTCGGAGAGTCCGTCACCGGCTGAAGACCAATTGCAACACCTTACTCAGAGACTTAACTCCCAGCAGGCTAATCAAGAGCATATAATGCTGTTTTTACAGGATCTTACCTCCCGCCTAGATCATCTGCAAGCCGCTGTAACCTCAACTTTTTCAGTTCCTGCTTCTGAGACTTCCTGAGGATGCGTTAAACGCGAAATGCATTGTGGTCTTCTGTAAACCGGAAATCGAGAGAGCCAGCGACGTCACTTCCGCGTTGTCTGGAACGCACGCCACTGCTGCCACACTACTAGAGGACAGAGCACCAAGAGTGTTATCTCCACAGACCCCAAAAAACAAACAGCGCTTCCACACGGTGCCAGGCTAGGCACCTTACATTGTAAGCAGCCAATTTTTACTTTTATTTGTTACTTTAATAAAAAAAGGAATTTCACTATATTTTTGGCTTCCCCGCCATTTCATTTTATATACACTCGCTACACCTGCTTGAGACCATCCTGATCCTGATCCATATTGGAATATCAACTACCTACCTGAAGTTGATCCATCCTGTAAAGGGATCAAAGGCGGTTTAGGTCCTTGTGACCTAAAGCTTTCTGGTAAGAAGCAAAAATTGCCCACTTTTAACAAGAGCACAAATTGGAGCACAATTTGAAGATTTCATTTATTCATTATCACGGACTATTTCACCAGTTGCACAAATAATTTTATAAATTACGGATTTTACTGTCAGTCATATGCAGTTTTATGAAAATCCAGTTTTTTAATTATTTAATCACAATTGTCACATTTATTATTTGAATCATCACCAAAGTCACAATATATATTTAGTGTGAAGGTTATTTGGTTGATTTTATCATTTTATAAGGTATCATAAATTTTTTATACACAGGTTATAAGTTTATTGATACACACACTATTTATATCACCTACCTTGAACACACATCTACCTATCATCACAAGATATACCCACAAGCCCACTATACTACCAGCGCCCATTTTTTCATTAGTTTCATCCATCCATCCATGCCTGCACTGTCTCTGTGGGAACTCTCCTCGTGAGCAGGATGAACCTGGTGGTCGTGACCTGGGGTCAGCACGCAGCTAAGTCCAAACTCCTGTGAGGGGGTCCCTGGCAGAACACTCGCTGGCTCTTAGGGACTTTTACACGGGCGTTCCGCATGTCCACAAATCATCCTATTTTTTTGCGGATGATATACGGACATAATGAATGTCTATGGGATTGCGGATGTCAGCGGATGACCATTCGCTGACATCCGATTTTCGTCCTTTCAGTTCTGTTCCGTTTTTTGGAACGGAACAGAACCCTATTTTTGTTCCGTTTAAAAAACGGAAAGGAAGTTCCTGCTTCTGCCTCATCGGCTCCAGTGTTACCTGCAACACCTGGCGATTCCTGTTTGCGTCTGCCGCCACCACCACCTCATTTTTTTGGTGACCCTAAGCCTTGTTGTGGCTTCACTAATTAGTGTCCCATCCACTTTGAACTTTCCAGCCACCATTTTCCAACAGATCACACCAAAGTGGCATATATCATCTCCTTGCTTTCTGGGGATGCCCTTGCTTGAGCCTCCCCACTCTGGGAACTACAAGATCCCATTAATTTCAACCTCCATGCATTTTTGGAGGCATTTGGAAAAACGTTTGACGAGCCCAGCAGAGCGTCTTTTGCTGCTGGGGCCCCCTTCGTCTTCGTCAGCAAGGTATGACAGTCGGCCAATATGCAGTTCAATTCCGTATGCTGGCCGCGGAACTCATATGAAATAATGAAGCTCTTACCGCTACCTTCTGTACTCGCTGGACGCACAATTTCTACCACGCTCAATGATTTGATTGCATTGAGCATTCAAACAGACATACGCTTCCAGAAACGGGCCCTGGAAAGATCCAGATCCACTCGTCCTCCTTCAGGCCTTCCAAAACAAAGTTCCGAGAAACTTATGGAATCCTCTCCATCTCCAACCCCTCAATCCTTGGAAGAACCTAAGCAACTCGCCTCTTTCTGAGGAACGCACCCTTCGCTTTGGTTTGGGCCTGTGACTTTATTGTGGCGTAAAAAGGACATCTTTTGAACTCCTGTCCAGCTCGTCCAGGAAATCTCCAGGGTCTAGGGTACTCTGAGGGAGGTGATCTAGACCGATCCTCTAATTCTGTCAGTTTCCCTCATTTCACCCTACCCGTGTCTATCCATTGCTTATCAACTCTCTGCTTACAGTATGTGGACTCTGGAGCAGCCGGAAACATTGAGCAATCCTTGGCCTCTGAGTTGGGTATTCCCTTTGTTGCTCTGACTATACCCCTCTCTGTGACTGCAGTAGATGGCTCCTTCTTGCCAGTTGGCCCCATCCGGTTTCAAACTTCTCCTGTTGCGTTACACATTGGGATTTTGCATGGTGAGGGGACTTCTTTCCTAATTCTGCATAAATCCTAAAGGTCCGTTAATTCTGGGCCTCCCATGGTTGCAGAAACACTCACCGCATCTGACTTGGAACTCTGGACAAGTATTGGCGTGGGGGCCTCAGTGTCATGAACAATGTGTGTCCAAGGTACTGCCACCCCTTTCCGTCCCTCTGGCTGAAACTTCCACAGCTCCCATTTTGCCTTCACAAGGAAGTGACAAAGTCCAGGCAGAGTTCTGGTAGGCCCAGGGTTACTCCACTCACCAGCAGGCAGGTCAAGGGTTAATCCACACTCCAGATTGTAGGAAAGGACAAGGGAATTCCAAACTCCAGGTTGGCTGTAGGATTAAAGAGGCCCACAGGAACCAATAGGGGATTCTGTGTTCTCTGGCCGCAGCTCAGAGACACACAGTCTTCCAAACAGCAAAGATGAACAACACACAGGAGAGACTCTCACTCAGCTAAAATCTTAGGACTTGTGTCCCAGCAGGTGGGCCAGGCAACTCCCAGCCTGGCGTCCAGTTGCCCCAGCAACCAGCCCCGCCCCCCTCTACTCGAGCCCACACAAGGAATGTGTTCATTGTCCACAGTGAGCATGAAGGCGGAGAAGCAGACATTCAGGCACCTTGCTGGGGAGGGGAGAGGGACAGCACAGGGGGGGGGCAGGCAAAGGAGTGAGCAGCCAGGGGGGAGAGAAGAATCCCATACTGGGGAAGATAGCAAAGTACTGGGGGTGCAGAAGAGAGGAAAAGAAGGGGGGGGGAAGTAGGGCCCGTGACAACCCCTCCCCCTTTTATTTTACAAGTGCCTACAGGGGGACCTCGGCAGGTCTCCCTGGAGGCACTTGTGGTAAAAGGCTCACCTACTGAAGGTCCTGCTGCCGGGTATGGTGGGACAAGGGGATGAACACTGTAGACTCCCTGAGGAGGATTGGGCGCCATGGGGGTCAGCCAGTCACTGGGTGGCTGGGGTAGAGGTCCTTCCGCTGGGGCCAACTCTGGGTAGTTGACTTGGCGACTGTGGCTGGCGGATGTGGTGCGACGGTTCTGAGGGCAGCTGGCCTGAAGATGCCCAGGTTGGTTACACCTATAGCACCGGAATTTGCTCAATGTGGGGTCAGAATCTAGTTCCTGATTAAATTTCTCACGGTCCCAGGTCAGGGTGGTATCCTGGTCAGGGTTGGTAACACTCACCGGATCCAGGGCAGAAGGGGAGTCCCGTTGGGCTTTCTCGGCGGGCAGGCCGTGGCTGGCTTGGCTTCTGGTCACAGCTCCGACGTATTGGCACTGTAGCTCTCCTAAATCATTTCCAAGCAGAATGTCCGCAGGTAGTCCAGCCATGATTCCAACTTGGCAGTGCTTTTCCCCAAACCCATAGTCAAGGCGAACCGACGCCTTGGGGATGTGTTTTGTAGCACCACCTGCCATTTCAATAAAGAACCCGGGGCCTGGCTTGATGGCTTCGGGTTTTACCACGCGGGGATCAGCAATGGTGAGGAAGGCCCCAGTGTCCTAAAATCCCGTAGTTCTCTCTCCATCAATAAGGACCTCCTGCAGGTGGCGCTGCCTCTGCTCTGGGTAGGATGGGACAAGGGGATGAACACCGTAGACTCCCCGAGGAGGATTGGCAACAGTGGGGGTCAGCCAGTCACTGGGAGGTGGGGGTAGTGGTTCTTCCTCTGGGGTCAACTTTAGGTAGTTGACTGGGCGACTGTGGCTGGCAGACATGGTGCGACGGTATTGAGGGCAGCTGGCCTGAAGATGCCCGGGCTGGTTGCACCCATAGCACTGGCGGTCCAGAAATGGCCCAGAAGTACGAGGTCGGTAGGAAGGGGCTGTGGTTGGTGTTGGGGCGACAACGCACCGGAGGAGTGGCAGGGGGTTGCTGGGAAGTGGTCTGCCTGTGTTCTGGGCTTTGGGCGGCTCGACTACCAGTCTCTTCCAATGGGGTTTAATGGCAAGGGCCTCGTCTGCCAGTGCAGCAGCCTGCTCAAGGGTGCCAGGGTTCCTCTCCTTCACCCACTCCCGCGCCTCTGCTGGGCATTTGGCAAAGAATTGTTCCTTCAGAAAGGCCTGGACAACTTGTTCAATAGTAAAGGCCTGCTCCCCCTCCAGCCAGCGTCTGCTGGCCCGCGAGATTTTGTGCGCATACATCTTGAAGGAAGGCTCACAATGAAAGGAGAGGTCCCGTCCTCTGAGGCCTCCCATTGTTTCTCGCTCATGGGCCCTTCGAATAGCCTCCCTCTTGTCATCCAAGGTGGCCCGGCCCCCAGGATAGTCATCTCCTCTTCGTACCATGTGATCCAAGGGCTCCTGGGACTTGATACAGCGGACGCAAGCTGTTCATTTTCTGGTGTCGAGGCATTCAAGCTTTCAGTTCTCTGAAGGCTGGCTTCCTCAATAGCAGTGACCAGCTCTGCCTTGGACAGGCTCCTGTAGGTAAGGCTTAACTCCTGAGCCTTTTCTTGCAAACTTGCCACAGTCCAATTCCTGTACTCCCCACCCCGCATCAGGTCCAGTGTGAGGGGGCTGCTCTCCATCCTCTTCAGCGTTCTGATCCCGCCGCTGCCAACCAGTTTGTGACGGAAGTGTAGGTAAGACAGAACGCACACGGAGAGCAGAAGTGCCAACAAAGCCTTTTATTGAACGGTAGCGGGTAGACTCACAAAGGAAGGGACCAAACTAAGGTGCCCAGGGTCAGACCCAATGTGGGTAGGACAGAGTTCCAGATAACAGGGGTAGTCTGTAACAGGGGCTCCCGATAGAAGGGGCAAAGTCCTGGACAGCGAGGGATTGGGTCACACACGGATCAGGGCAAATAAGGAAGTGACAAAAGTCCAGGCAGAGTTCTGGTAGGCCCAGGGTTACTCCACTCACCAGCAGGCAGGTCCAGGGTTAATCCACACTCCAAATTGTAGGAAAGGACAAGGGAATTCCAAACTCCAGGTTGGCTGTAGGATTAGAGGCCCACAGGAACCAATAGGGGATTCTGTGTTCTCTGGCCGCAGCTCAGAGACACACAGTCTTCCAAACAGCAAAGATGAACAACACACAGGAGAGACTCTCACTCAGCTAAAATCTTAGGACTTGTGTCCCAGCAGGTGGGCCAGGCAACTCCCAGCCTGGCGTCCAGTTGCCCCAGCAACCAGCCCCGCCCCCCTCTACTCGAGCCCACACAAGGAATGTGTTCATTGTCCACAGTGAGCATGAAGGCGGAGAAGCAGACATTCAGGCACCTTGCTGGGGAGGGGAGAGGGACAGCACAGTGGGGGGGGGCAGGCAAAGGAGTGAGCAGCCAGGGGGGAGGGAAGAATCCCATACTGGGGAAGATAGCAAAGTACTGAGGGTGCAGAAGAGAGGAAAAGAAGGGGGGAAGTAGGGCCCGTGACAGTGACAATCAAAATGTAGAACGTTATCTCCATGCCTTCATCTCAGCCCACCAAGATGACTGGTTGGACCTTTTGCCCTGGGCAGAGTTTGCCTTAAACCAGTGTTTCTCAACTCCAGTCCTCAGGGCACACTAACAGGCCAGATTTTAAGTATTACCTTGGGGAGATGCAAACTAGAATAGTGCAATCACTGAGCAGAAAATTATATCACCTGTGAAGTATTTCAGTTTTCTTGCAAACCTGGCCTGTTAGTGTGCCCTGAGGACCGGAGTTGAGAAACACTGCCTTAAACAACCACTGCAATGCCAGTTCTGGAGAATTCTCCCTTCACTGTTTACGGGCAGCATTCGTCCGTTCCCTTTCCTGGGCCAAGCTCTTCTCTCATACCAACAGCAGCTGAAACTCAAAGGACCTTCAACTCAATCTGGAAAGAAGTTTCTAAGAATCTTCATTTGGCTGCTTCCAGGCATAAATTTGCAGCAGATCGTCATGGTTGCCCTGGTCCTAAGTTCCTACCTGGCGATAGAGTTTGGCTCTCTACCAAGCACATGCCACTCCGAGTGCCCTCAATGAAATTTGTAAGAAATGAACTCCGCGCTAAGGATATCCAAGGAATGTGCAAGTGGACTTAGGCTGCAGCCTACCTTAAACTACATAATGTAGTAAAATGATGAATAAAAATTGGGTAATGGCGCCTTCGGATCACAGCATATTTTTACCAATTGGCATTATTAATAAAGATTTGTTTCTATTTCCGTGCCATTTTATTGTAGCCTTTGAGCGATTGCTGCTTTCCCGCTGTTCAGATCCGCGGCGTTTGCCGTTGCCGGGTAACCATCGTATACATAAGGGAGTGAACAGGAAGTGATGCAACGCTGCAGAAGACGTCTGATGACGAAATGCATACAGCGCCATCACATCGGTTCCGGTATCCTGGTGGAACGCACTGCGTTCCAGGACGCTGTTATCTCGCTTGTACCTATTGCTAAAGTGTGAGTACCCATTTACTGTACTATTTTACCTAATAAACAGTCTAAACGTTATCACACTATCGAGCCCTTTTTGCCCTTTATGACCCTCCCATCCTTACCCATTATCGAGTGGTTGAGACCCACCTACGGACCACTGGACATTCCACCATACTGATAGGAGAGGACCATAGGAGCCCGCCCTTGCTTTGGGACACCCCGGACTCCCAAGGACACCCCGCAATAATCCCCCTCCCACTACAGAAGGGAATCCGGAGACTACGTAAAGGAGCGTTAATCACATCTTAATACCCGCTCTATACCCCTGTGTGGGGTGGGTATATCTGGTTAGTAGGTTTTTTTACCTAAGGGGCCACCCTGCCCCTCGCCAGTCACCCACCACGGGGCTATTGTAAGATTTACTATCTGCATGGGCACCTATCAAGATATGGACTAATTTCTACCTTTTTATCTATATAGCACTGGACCAATATCTACCATTAGGACTTTATCCTACTCGGGCATTTTTATATATCCACTAATTATCTTCTGTGCACTTTATCGCACCAATTGTTGTCACATTTATATATCCATTTTTTATCACTTTCATATTTACTTATAGTACCATACCCCCAGTACTTTGTGTTATCACCCCTTCGCCTAACTATCTTTACTTTCATACTCTGGATTATCACTTATATCCACTTTGTCACTGCAATTGCACTTTATCGTGGGGTTATTGATTTATTAATACCGTATTTTTATATGCTGATTTTACACTTTTATTGTATATTTATTTGCCACATTATAACATTGTACACCATTTTTTATTACATTTTTACCACATTTTATAAATACTTATCTTAATCATCCACCAAATATCACTTTTACATAGGCAGCGCCATTACCCAATATTCCTCAATGAAATTTGCCCCTCGCTTCATTGGACCTGTAACGGAACCTCAGAACCACACTGTACTTGTGGTCTTCCGTCAGTATACGGCTTCCTCCCAGTCATGAACATAGATATCAAATCCCAGCCGCCGTCACACAAAACTAGCCTTACAGCTTGTATGTGTCTGGAAACAACTAACTGCTTTATTAAAACATACAGACTTTTATACACTTTAGAAGTAGGTCGGTCACTACATGAATATTTACCCAAACATGACACAATGAATAGCTAACGAGGTACAGCTGACTCATGGCTAATCCCATCTAGACAAGGTTATTATTCACATGCTAATTAGCTCAGCATACTTAAGTCAGCCTGGAAGTCCAGACTGCCAGCACCAAAGGTAAAACAAGATATAATATACATTATTATAGTGTAAATACTGAGAACCCACAGTAAACAATAGGTGAGCAAATCAGCATGATTTACAATTAGTGATGTCGCGAACCTAAAATTCGCCGTTCGCGAACAGCGAACGCGAACATCGGCAAATGTTCGCGAACCGGCGAACCGCCATAGACTTCAATAGGCAGGCGAATTTTAAAACACACAGGGACTCTTTTTGGCCACAATAGTGATGGAAAAGTTGTTTCAAGGGGACTAACACCTGGACTGTGGCATGCCGGAGGGGGATCCATGGCAAAACTCCCATGGAAAATTACGTAGTTGACGCAGAGTTGTGTTTTATTCCATAAAGGGCATAAATCACCTAACATTCCTAAATTGTTTGGAATAACGTGCTTTAAAACATCCAGTGTGTGTATACGATCAGGTATATTGTATCAATCAGGTAGTGTAAGGGTTACTCAAAATCAGATTGGAATCCTGCGAGCTACCCCCCTAATCTAGATTTTACAACTGCCGCAAACACCTCACTCCTCAGAAAGTGCTCTGTGCTATATAAATACAATAAATAATGTTGCGCAACAGTAAAAATCTGCCTAGTTGCTATTTCAACGATATTGGTGACCAATCCAGATTGTACTGTGTATGGTGTGCTATCCAAAAATATAAAATAAAATAAAATAAACCTGTGTGATATAAATTGTTTCGTGAAAAGTCAATGTTTTCATGTGATTCCAATGCTGCTGAGTATATCAATAAATGTGTTATCCGCTTCAATAATCATACAGTGTTACCAAATATAAAGTACTGTTTTCAACAATTTATACCACACAGGTTTATTTTATTTTACATTTTTGGATAGCACACCATACACAGTACAATCTGGATTGGTCACCAATATCGTTGAAATAGCAACTAGGCAGATTTTTACTCTTATTTATTATATTTATAGTGTAAGGGTTACGCCCGCTTCACAGTGACAGTCTGACCAAATTCTGACATACAAAACTCCCCATTGTCATGGACATGCAATAAATGTCTGGTAGTTTACCTGTCCCTCCTTATCCTTCCTCATTCCTCATGTCTGCATTAAGGGCAAGACCATTCCTTCTGGCTGTTTTTATTATCTCTCCTCCCTGTTTGGCTCCACCCCAGGCCATTACAGGAAGTCCATATTAACCAGTGCACTGCAGGCCAGCTAGCTTTGCTGTTCCCTGTTGCTAGTTTCCTGTGTGCTTGATCTACTGTGTACCGACTTTGGCTTGGCTCTGTCGCTGACTGTTCCTGTTTGGCTGTTACCCCGACCTCGGCTTACCCATCACCATTCCGTGTGTCCTGAGTGGCTGCTTCCCTTCTCTCCCTACGGAGCGTGACCTGGGGGACCCCAGGAGCCGCGACCTGGGCCCAGCTGCAGCCAAGTCCATCCTCACCACTAGAGGCTATGGTGAACACCTGCTGGGTCTTAGACTCCGCGCCCTGGGGAATCTTGGGCTCATGTTCCGGTCCATCCGCAGCAGTCTGCTATCGGGTTCACTACCTTGCGCTGCGCCCCTGCCTCCAACAGGGTGCAGTTGTCACCTGGCCATTGGCCAACAGTCAGTCAGTCCATTTGCACAACCGCAAACTCCCCATTTGCACAAGGTTGGATACCAAGCTAGCCATGTCCCGTTCCTTGTCCTCACTGACGTCATTGAAGGTCTCTTCCTCCACCCAGCCATGTACAACACCAAGGGTCCCCGAAAGGTGACAACAAGCCCCCTGGGACGCCTGCTGTGGTTGGTCTTCCACCTCCTCAAAGCCACCTTCCTCCTCTGACTTCTCTTCTTCAGACTCCTCTCACTGCGTTGCCACAGGTACAGCAATCGACAACGACAAGGCTGCTTCTGGTGGTGATGGGGACCACAACTCTTCCTCTTCATGCTCATCTACGGCCTGATCCAGCACTCTTCGCAGGGCACGCTCCTGAAAAAATGCATATGGGATGAGGTCGATGATGTTGCCTTGGGTTCGACCGACCAGGTTTGTCACCTCCGCAAAAGGACGCATGAGCCTACAGCCATTGTGCATGAGCATTCAGTAACGCGGCCAAAAAATACCCAGCTCCGCAGAGGCTGTCCTCTTTTTTTTTAATTAAAGAAAATTAATGTTTTTTCTATGAAAAATTATCATGCTGATCGCTTTTGGTCTGTTCACAATGAAGCTGTTCACAATGAATTCACCTTATCATCTGGGGTGTGCCAACATTGCCAACACACTCCTAGAGGTGATTGCTTAATTGTGATACGCAAGCCCCTTCACCACAACAAGGTAACGATCATGAAGGGGAATTGACACATGTATGTGCCTTTTTTTGCAGCCACAGTGAGGGCAGAAAAATTAGGCATGTACACATGCATGAAAAATAGGTATTGTTGCAGCCGCTGCTGTAGCAGTGGCCGGAAAAATTGAGGTTTTCAAGGCAGAAAGTGCACTAAAACATTGCGGCTTGAACCGTAGTTGGTGGCGGAGACGTCACGTAAGTCATCTGGCATGCAGAGATTAAATACAGCAGCATGTGGACCATTTTTAGCCCAAGGCATCTCAGAGCCATCAGGCCTTTTTTAGTCAAATGCATCCCCCACTGTCAGTCCCTTCGGGATCCATGCCTCATTCATCTTAATAAACGTGAGGTAATCAAGACTTTTTTGACCTAGGCGACTTCTCTTCTCAGTGACAATACCTCCTGCTGCGCTGAAGGTCCTTTCTGACAGCACACTTGAAGCGGGGCAGGCCAGAAGTTCAATGGCAAATTGGGATAGCTCAGGCCACAGGTCAAGCCTGCACACCCAGTAGTCAAGGGGTTCATCGCTCCTCAGAGTGTCGATATCTGCAGTTAAGGCAAGGTAGTCTGCTACCTGTCGGTCGAGTCGTTCTCTGAGGGTGGACCCCGAAGGGCTGTGGCGATGCGTAGGACTAAAAAAGCTCCGCATGTCCTCCATCAACAAGACGTCTGTAAAGCGTCCTGTCCTTGCCGGCGTGGTTGTGGTGGTAGGAGGAGGATTACTTTCACCTCTTCCCCTGTTGGATTCCCGTTGTGCTGTGACATCACCCTTATATGCTGTGTAAAGCATACTTTTCAACTTATTTTGTAGCTGCTGCATCCTTTGCGACTGCCGGTAATTGGGTAACATATCAGAGACTTTCTGCTTATACCGGGGGTCTAGTAGCGTGGCCACCCAGTACAGATCGTTCTCCTTCAGCCTTTTTATACGAGGGTCCCTCAACAGGCATGACAGCATGAAAGACCCCATTTGCACAAGGTTAGATGCCGAGCTACTCATGTCCAATTCCTCATCCTCACTGATGTCATTGAAGGTGTGTTCTTCCCCCCAGCCACGTACAACACCACGGGTACCAGATAGGTGACAGCGAGCACCCTGGGATGCCTGCTGTGGTTGGTGTTCCTCCTCCTCAAAGCCACATTCCTCCTCTGACTCCTCTTCCTCACACTCCTCTTCCAGTGTTGCCGCAGGTCCAGCAAGCGATGGTAAGGCTGTTTCTGGTGGTGGTGATGGTGACCACAACTCTTCCTCTTCCTCTTCACGCTCATCTACGGCCTGATCCAGCACTCTTCGCAGGGCACGCTCCAGGAAAAAAACATATGGGATGATGTCGCTGATGGTGCCTTCGGTGCGACTGACTAGGTTTGTCACCTCCTCAAAAGGACGCATGAGCCTACAGGCATTGCGCATGAGCGTCCAGTAACGTGGCAAAAAAATACCAAGCTCCGCAGAGGCTGTCCTAGCACCCCGGGCATACAAATACTCGTTGACCGCTTTTTCTTGTTGGAGCAGGCGGTCGAACATTAGCAGTGTTGAATTCCAACGTGTCGGGCTGTCGCAAATCAAGCGCCTCACTGGCATGTTGTTTCGCCGCTGAATATCTGCAAAGTGCGCCATGGCCGTGTAGGAACGCCTGAAATGGCCACACACCTTCCTGGCCTGCTTGAGGACGTCCTGTAAGCCTGGGTACTTCTGCACAAAGCGTTGCACAATCAGATTCAACACATGTGCCATGCACGGCACGTGTCAACTTGCCCAAATTCAATGCCGCCAACAAATTGCTTCCGTTGTCACACACCACTTTGCCGATCTCCAGTTGGTGCGGGGTCAGCCACTGATCCACCTGTGCGTTCAGGGCGGACAGTAGTGCTGGTCCGGTGTGACTCTCTGCTTTCAGGCAAGTCAACCCCAAGACAGCGTGACACTGTCGTATCCGGCATGTGGAATAGCCTCTGGGGAGCTGGGGGGTGCAGTTGGTGTGGAGCAAGACGCAACAGCAGAAGAGGACTCAGCTGAGGAGGTTAGCAAAGAGGATGGAGTAGGAGGAGTAGAGGGGGTGGCAGCAGGCCTGCCTGCAAGTCGTGGCGGTGTCACCAACTCCTCTGCAGCAGAGCCACGCATTCCATGCTTGGCAGCCGCCAGCAGGTTTACCCAATGCGCAGTGTAAGTTATATACCTGCCCTGACCGTGCTTTGCAGACCAGCTATCAGTGGTCAGATGGACCCTTGCCCCAACACTGTGTGCCAGACGTGACATGATTTCCTTTTCCACAATAGAGTACAGTTTGGGGATTGCCTTTTGTGAAAAATAATTTCGGCCGGGTACCTTCCACTGCGGTGTCCCAATAGCGACAAATTTTTTGAAGGCCTCAGACTCCACCAGTTTGTATGGTAAAAGCTGGCGGGCTAAGAGTTCCGACAAGCCAGCTGTCAGACGCCGGGCAAGGGGGTGACTCTGTGAGATTGGCTTCTTACGCTCAAACATTTCCTTGACAGACACCTGACTGTGGGCAGGTGAGCAGGAACTGCTGAAGGTGAGAGGCGGAGGGGCGGGTTGTTGATAGGGGGCATGGAGGACAGCAGTGGTTGACGTGGCTGAAGATGCTGGACCAGGAGGAGGATGGTGGCTTTCAGTTTGTGTGCTGCTTTTACTCATGTGTTGATCCCATAGGCGTTTGTGATGTGAGATCATGTGCCTTCGCAAAGCAGTTGTACCTAGGTGGGTGTTGGACTTCCCACAACTCAGTTTCTTTTGGCACAGGTTACAAATGGCATCGCTGATATCAGAGGCAGACACACAAAAAAAATGCCACACTGCTGAGCTTTGCAAGGACGGCATTCTGGTGGTGGCAACAGCTTGCGTTGATTGGCGTGCTGTCAGGCTGACCCCGGGTGCCGAATCTACATGCTGTCTGACTGCGCCACTAGCTCCTTGCGATGACCTCCTCCCCCCTGCTTCCAACTCGTCTCCTCCTCCTCCTCTCTGTCTCTCCATCTGAACTTTCCCCCTCTTCTTCTGCTCTTCGAGCAGGCACCCAGGTGACATCCACAGACACATCGTCATCATCAGCCGCTTCACTTGACAACTCAGCAAAGGCAGCAGCAGCAGGTACAACATCATCATCATCATCACAATGTACGTCCATGTGTATAATGCTGCCTGACTGAGACATATCCCCGTTATCTACATCCTCTGGCACTAATAGTTGCGCATCACTTATTTCTTCCAACTGATGTGAAAATAACTCCTCTGACGGATCAAGTGAAGCGGCTGTGGTGCTAGTGTTGGTGGTGGTGCCGGCGGGCTGGCGAGTGGTAAATTGAGAGGTGCCCGAAGCTGAGCTGTAGGAGGATGGTGCATTAAGGTTCCGAGCGGTAGCTGTAGACGATTGGGTGTCCTGTGTAAGCCAGTCAACTATGTCCTCAGAATTTTTTGAGTTCAGGGTCTGTGGTGGCCTCTGAACACTGGGCATTATTCTAGGGCCTAAGGAAATCACAGCACCACGACCACGACGGCCCTTGCGGGGTGGCCTGCCTCTGCCTGTCATTTTTTTTTTAATGTGTTGTACTATGAGTGCAAGGTGCTGTGCCACCCTATAGGAGTGTTGGGCAGTGGGTACAGTACACTCTGTGGACCTGACAGTCACTGGCACCCAGGCAACTGCAATTATAAAAAAAATATATTTTTTTTTACTTTGCAAGCTGCTGTGCCACCTTATATATCAGTGGTGGGTGGGCAGTGGCACAGTACACTCTCTGTGGACCTGACAGCACTCACTGGCACCCAGGCAACTGCAATTAAAAAATATATATATATTTTTTTACTTTGCAAGCTGCTGTGCCACCTTATATATCAGTGGTGGGTGGGCAGTGGCACAGTACACTCTCTGTGGACCTGACAGCAGTCACTGGCACCCAGGCAACTGCAATTAAAAAATATATATATTTTTTTTTACTTTGCAAGCTGCTGTGCCACCTTATATATCAGTGGTGGGTGGGCAGTGGCACAGTACACTCTCTGTGGACCTGACAGCAGTCACTGGCACCCAGGCAACTGCAATTAAAAAATATATATATATTTTTTTACTTTGCAAGCTGCTGTGCCACCTTATATATCAGTGGTGGGTGGGCACACAGTGGCACTGCAGTGGGCACAGTACACTCTGTGGACCTGACAGTCACTGGCAGCCCAGGCAACTGCAATAATAAAAAATATTTTTTTTTTTTCAATTTGCAACAAGATGCTGTGCCACCGTATATATATCAGTGGTGGGCAGTGCACTGCAGTGGGTACAGTGCACTCCGTGGACCTGACACAGCACTCACTGCAATTATGACAGAGGAAAAAAAAAAATATTTTTAAAATGCAAGGTACTGTGCCTGTGCCACCCGAAATGAGTGTGGTGTGCACACAGTACAGTCTGTGGTAGGTCTGTGGCCTCTCACACACAGCGGGCAGGCAACTGCAGTGTACAATAGATATATATATATATATATATATATATATATATATATATATATATATAAGAAAAAACTCTATTACCTTACCAGCCCTTAAAAGGGCTTTTGGGGACACTAGATATATATATATATATATATATATATGTATATATATAAATAAAAAAGAAATCCTCAATTACCAGCCCTTAAAAGGGCTTTTGGGGACACTAGATATATATATAAGAAAAAACTCAATTACCAGCCCTTAAAAGGGCTTTTGGGGAGACGCTAGATATATATATATATATATATATTAAAAAAATTACACAAATACCAGCCCTTAGAAGGGCTTTTTGGGGTGCTGTCCTTACAGCAGTAGTGGACCAAGAACACTGCAAGACCAGGAACACTGACTAACTGTCCCTAGCTTAACAGCAGCAGCAGCAGCTCTCCCTGCTCTCACTACACACACTGCTTCAGAATGATCTAAGATGGATGCTGCCCTTGCTTATTTATAGGAGGTGGGAGGGTGTGGGAGGGAGGTATGCTGATTGGCTGGAAATGTGCCCAGCCCCACACTTGGTGACCAATTTTCATTAGAAAATTCCCTCCAAGCCAGCCCCTAGACGTGTGGGGAGACCTTGTAAGTGTGTGTGTGTGTAGGGGGGGGGGGTACTGTCACAAATCAGCTGCGGAGCTGATCTGTGTCTTTCTGTTTGCATAAGTTTTCTGCCTTTTGCTGCTGTAGGTCTGCTGGCACCTGTGGTTCCACAAGCCTGTGCTCTGCTCTTGCTGCACTGACTTAGCAGCTATGGGTGTCTCCTGCTTCACCTGATGGTTAATATATCTTCTCTCCTTCCTGCTACTTCCTGTCCAGCCTCCCATGTGTCTCCCTATTTAAATCCCGCTCAGACCAGTTTCTGGTTGCTTGAGTAACACTTGTTCCTGAGCTCCTTCCTTGTTATTATTTCTACCTGACTTCTCATGGATTGATCTCTTGTGTACTGACTCGGCTAGTTGTCCTGATTACGTTTGTCTGCTGCCTTCCCTGACCTTGGCTCATTATCTGGCTCTCCTTTTGCTCCATCCATCTTTCCGTGCCTGCACTGTCTCTTTGGGAACTCTTCTCGCGAGCAGGGTGAACCTAGGGGTCGTGACCTGGGGCCTGCACGCAGCCAAACTCCTGTGAGGGGGTCCCTGGCAGAACACTGGCTTACTGTTAGATTCCATGCCTTGGGGGATGCTGTGTCACCTGCTCGCCTGTGGGCCCACATTCATAGAACTGTGACACTTCGTCTCATTAGGAGCATTTGCCAAGGCATGCATACAAGCATATGGGAGCCATACAAACTACTGAGTACAATTTTGAGTTGCTGAAATTAAATTTCAGCAAAATAGACTAGCCTGCTGCATAATTTTTTCACTTTGATTTTTGGGGTGTCTTTGAATTCACTCCCTTGCAGGTTGATAATTTCCATTTCCATCAAACGATGTGGCATCGTTTCATTCCTAACACATTATCCAGTCCATATCCAGCATGATATTTTTCCCTATTGAGATATGATGTGTTTTCAAAGTGTTCCTTTAATTTTTTTGAGCAGTGTATTTTTAGGATGTATATACAGAAGATAGAACAATTGTTCTCTAAGTTCATGTTATTCAAACTTGGCCCCTCAAGTATTCAGTTGGACTGTCTTTTTGTAAGAGAGATGAGGAGAAATTTAAAACTGTGACAGGGAGGTCAAGGTGGCAAGTGAGCAATATCCAAATACAAAAAAACAAATTTTTGTAAATATTTAATTCTATCTTTTCATGTGACAACACTGAAGAAATGACACTTTGCTACAATGTAAAGTAGTGAGTGTACAGCTTGTTTAGCAGTGTAAATTTGCTAAAAACCAATATGTGCCACGCAAAACAAATTAGGATTAACATTATAGGGTAAATTTTCTGTCCCCTCAAAATAACTCATCATACAGCCATTAATGTCTAAACCGCTGGCAACAAACCTGTGTACACTCCTTAGTGAAAATGTCCAAATTGGGCCCAAAGTGTCAATATTTTTTGTGGCCACCATTGTTTTCTAGCCCTGTCTTAACCCTCTTGGGCATGGAGTTCGCCAGAGCTTCACATGCTGCCACTGGAGTCCTCTTCCACTCCTCCATGGTGGAGCTGGTGGATATTAAAGACCTTGCGCTCCTCCATCCTCCGCTTGAGGATGCCCCACAGATGCTCAATAGGGATTAGGTCTGGAGACATGCTTGGCCAGTCCATCACCCTTACCCTCAGATTCCTTAGCAAGGCAGTGGTCGTCTTGGAGGTGTGTTTGCGGTTGTTATCATGTTGGAATACTGCCCTGCGGTCCAGTCTCTGAAGGGAGGGGATCATGCTCTGCTTCAGTATTTCACAGTACATGTTGGCATTCATGGTTCCCTTAATGAACTGTAGACCCCCACCATGCTTGACTGTAGGCAAGACACACTTGTCTTTATACTCCTCACCTGGTTGCCGCTACACATGCTTGATATCATCTGAACCAAATAAGTTTATCTTGGTCTCATCAGACCACAGAACATGGTTCCAGTAATTCATGTCCTTAGTCTGCTTGTCTTATGCAAACTGTTTGCAGGCTTTCTTGTGCGTCACCTTTAGAAGAGGCTTCCTTCTGGTATGACAGCCATGTAGACCAATTTGATGCAGTGTGCAGCATATGGTCTAAGCACTGACAGGCTGACCCCCCACCCCTTCAACCTCTGAAGCAATGCTGGCAGCACTCATACGTCTATTTCCCAAAGACAACCTCTGGATATGATGCTGAGCACGTGCATCAAACTTCTTTGGTCGACCATGACGAGGCCTGTTCTGAGTGGAACCTGTCCTGTTAAACCGCTGTATGGTCTTGGCCACCATGCTGCAGCTCAGTTTCAGGGTCTTGGCAATATTCTTATAGCCAAGGCCTCCATCTTTATGTAGCGCAACAATTCTTTTTTTCAGAACCTTTTTCAGATGTCATGAGGTGCCATGTTTAACTTACAGTGACCAGTATGAGAGAGTGAAAGCGATAACACCAAATTTAACACACCTGCTCCCCATTCACACCTGAGACCTTGTAACACTAACGAGTCCCATGACACCGGGGAGGGACAATGGCTAATTGGGCTCAATTTGGACATTTTCACTTAGGGGTGTACTCACTTTTGTTGCCAGCGATTTAGACATTAATAGCTGTGTGTTATTTTGAGGGGACAGCAAATTTGCACTGTTATACAAGCTGTATACTCACTACTTTACATTGTAGCAAAGTGTAATTTCTTCAGTGTTGTCACATGAAAAGATAGAATAAAATATATAAAAGGATGTGACGGCTGTACTTACTTTTGTGAGATACTGTATATATATATATATATATATATATATATATATATATATATATAGCCATCTACGTAGTTATAACATTTATTTTGGAAAGCATACAAACAAAAAAAAAATAACCTGAATGGGACCATTGTAATTTTCTGTTCCCCGCTCTGTTAAATAAAGAAAATTGTCAATGTTAGTTAGAGCAAGATTTAGGCTAGCTTCACAAATTTTCGTTTCAAGAACACATGCAAAATTGCACACATCTAGCAACACATGCAAGTTTCAATCCGTCCAGATTTGACGGATCGGATGTCAGCGGACATGTCTCCGCTGACATCCGATGCCCCATAGACATGCATGCGGGGACCATTCAGATCCGCCAAAAAATTGGACAGGCGGATCTGAACGGTCCGCCTGTGTGAAAGCGGCCTAAGAAGGCACCTGGACTCCCATCACCGAGCCCAGTGGGAGCAACGCCATCAGAACCCACAAAGCCACACTCCAGGCTCTCACCGTCCAGCCTCTTCTCCTTCTCCTCTCTCCTCAGAATTGTCCTCCACTCCACCTTCCATCATGCCGTCCTCATGTTTTTCTAGAAAAAGGCAGGCTTCCATGGCCCAAATGTTCGAGAGTAAAAAAATGACGACGCCGGATAACCCTCTTGCCCAACGGTTGACTGCTGGCTTGTCGGAACTGATAGCCCGCCAACTACTGCCATATAAACTGGTGGACTCCGAGGCCTTTCGGAAATTTGTGGCCATTGGAACATCACTATGGAAGGTCCCAGGAAGGAAATATTTCTCGCAGAAGAGCATCCCAGAGATATATGGCCATGTTTAGCGGCAAGTGAATGTATCTCTGCCACACAGTGTCGGTGCCAAGATACATAGCAAACACAGGCAGAGAAGGTATATAACTTTTACTGCCCATTGGGTGAACCTTCTGACGGCCGTCAAGCATGTAACCCGTGGCACCCATGTATATTTGGTTTTACCGCCATGGATTGCATGCAGGCCTGTCTCTTCTTCTCCTCCTCCATCCTCCCTCTCCTCCTCCATCCTCCCTCTCCTCCTCGCCTTTTCTGCTAACGTCTCTTCCGCTGTGCCGCCCAAGATCCCCAGAACCTATTCGACATGCCAGGTGAGACATTGCCATGCTGTGCTGCGTCAGTTGTGCCTGGAAGCCAAGAGCCACACTGGTCCTGCACTCCTTTCAGCTTTGCATTCACAGGCAGATCAGTGGCTAACACCGCTCAATTTGACAGTTGGTAAAGTGGTGTGCGACAACGGTGCCAATCTGCTGAGCTCGCTGAAACAGGGCAAAATTACACACGTGCCATGCATGGCACACGTCCTGAACGTGGTCATGCAGCGATTCGTTGTCAAATACCCTGGGGTCCATGACGTCTTGCGGCAGGCTAGGAAAATCTCGGGCCATTTCAGAACATCTTATACAGCCATGGCTCGCCTTGCTGACTTTCAGCGGCAACACAACCTGCCCGTCAGACGTCTTATTTGTGACTGCCCGACGCGATGGAACTCAACCTTGTAGATGCTTGATAGGCTGCTCCAGCAGAAACATGCAGTTAACGACTACCTGTACGAACTTTGCGGCAGGACAGGTTCTGGGGAGCTTGGGTTTTTTTCACCGCGCCAGTGGCTGCTCATGCACGACGCATGCAGACTTCTCCAGCCATTTGGTGAGAGCAGCCAGGGCGCCATCAGTGACATCGTACCTTATGTCTTCTTTCTGGAGCATGCATTGCGTCGTGTCATTGATCAAGCCGTCGAGAAGCAGGAGCAGGAAGATGAGGAAGTCGCAATGCTGGATGAATAGAGAAAGCATATTATAGTGGATTTGTATTGTGCAGCATTGTGACTGGTGAGTGGTTCTGCAGCGATACAAATACAAAGAGTGACAAACGCAATTAGAAAAAAGTATTATAACTAGTGTGATAGACCAGAGGCCCCCAAAAATGACAGATTGAAGCGGGGGTGTTATTATTATTATCATTATTTCAGGTACTTATATAGCGCTGTCAATTTACGCAGCGCTTTACGTATACATTGCACATTCACATCAGTCCCTGCCCTCGAGGAGCTTACAATCTAAGGTCCCTAACTCGCATACATACACAGTAGGGACAATTTTTTATTTTTTTTATACAGGATCCAATTAACCTACCAGCATGTCTTTGGAGTGTGGGAGGAAACCGGAGTATCCGGAGGAAACCCACACAGGCACAGGGAGAACATGAAAACTCCAGGCAGGTAGTGTCATGGTTGGGATTCGAACCAGTCCAGTGACCCTCTTGCTGCTAGGTGAAAGTGCTAACCACTACACACAGGGGCCTGCATAGAGGTGGGAGGAGTATTGGAGGTGCAGGCATCAGAGCAGAGTAGAGGGGTCACAGTTAGGAGGGGTAGAAGGGTACAAGGCAAGGAGGCTGGTCCCGGGCTGGAGCACCCCAATAGATACGCCCTGTTGCGTGATGTTGGGGAAACCAGTCAGGGACCAGCATTGCTGGAGCAAAGCAACGCCCCTAGCTGCCAGGGGAAGAACTCCTCCAGTGAGGCCGGGAGAAAGGGAAAGGAAAGACAGGTGCTGGTGGTAGGGGACTCAATTATTAGAAGGACAGACAGTGCAATCTGCCACAAAGACCGTGAGCGCCGAACAGTCTGCTGTTTACCGGGCGCTCTGGTTTGGCACATTGCGGATCGGGTGGACAGATTACTGGGTGGGGCTGGGGAAGACCCAGCTGTCATGGTACACGTGGAGACCAATGACATAGGCAGAGGAAGATGTAGAATCCTAAACGATTTCAGGGACTTAGGAGCTAAGTTGAGGACTAGGACCTCCAAGGTAGTATTTTCAGAAATACTACCTGTACCTCGAGCCACACCAGAGATTAGGGAAGTTAACAAGTGGCTGAGGAGCTGGTGTAATAAGGAGGGTTTCGGGTTCCTGGAGAACTGGGCCGACTTCTCAGTCGACCACAGGCTCTTTGGTAGGGACGGATTGCACCTAAATGGAGAGGGTGCAACCGTACTGGGTGAGAGGATGGCCATAAAGTTAGAGGGGCTTTTAAACTAGGTGATGGGGGGAGGGTACGGATGTAGAATTAGCCAGTGGAAAGCAAGATTCAGAGGGCAGAAATGGGGGCATTAGCGGTAGGGTGTTCGGAGCTTCTAAACCCAGGGTGGGTATGGGGAAAAATCAAGAGAGCAGCCTAAAAACATAAAATGAGGATATATGTAACCGGTCAAAATTACGAGGCTTGTATACCAATGCCAGAAGCCTGGCTAACAAGATGGGAGAGCTGGAGCTGCGGATGTTTGAGGAGGACTTAGATTTTGTGGGGATAACAGAGACTTGGTTTGACAGCACTCATGACTGGATGGCGACCATTCAGGGGGTATTCCCTTTATCGCAGAGATAGAGAAGGTAAAAAAGGGGGAGGGGTATGTCTGTATATTAAGAACAGTGTACAGTTAAATATTATATTAATAATAGGGCTATGGACGAGGCAGAATCCCTATGGGTAGAACTTCAAAGGGAAGGCACTGTGGGGAAGGTAATATTGGGCGTATGCTATAGGCCCCCCAACCAGAGGGAGGAGGGGGAGGCGGACCTCCTTTTACAGATAGGATTGGCAGCAAGGATGGGAAATGTCATTATAATGGGGGACTTTAATTATCCAGATATAGACTGGGCAGAAGGAACCGCGCATTCAGCCAAGGCTCGGCAGTTCCTAAATGTTTTGCAGAACAATTTCATGGGTCAGATGGTGAATGCACCGACAAGAAACAATGCGGTACTTGACCTACTGATTACAAACAGTACAGACCTGCTCACGGATATAGAAATACGTGGCAACTTAGGAAACAGTGACCATAGGTCAATTAGTTTCAGTATTAATTATAGTAATAGGAAACACAAGGGCAATATAAGAGCAAATTTCCCAAAACTGCGCTCTCTGCTAGAAAATATCAAATGGGATAGAACCCTGGGAATAAAGAACACGGAGGAGAAATGGGAGTGCTTCAAAAACATACTTAACAAAGGGATTGACCAGTGCATTCCAAAGGGAAATAAATTTAAAAGAGCAAAACTCAACCCTGGGTGGCTAAACTCCAACATAAAAATGCATATTAATGCTAAAGGAAAGGCCTTCAAAAAAATACAAGACTGAGGGGTCATTGGCAGCATTCAAGCATTACAAAGAGTGTAATAAGAAATGTAAAGAGGAAATCAGGGCGGCTAAAATAGAACACGAGAGGCATATAGCGGAAGAGAGTAAAAAGAACTCCAAGAAATTCTTTAAGTATATAAACAGTAAGAAAGCGAGGCCAGAACACATTGGCCCCATAAAAGACGATAAGGGAGTTTTGGCCACAGAGGACAGGGAAAATGCGGTAGTGTTAAATAATTTCTTCTCTTCAGTCTTCACAAAAGAATTGGGGGGCTAAACTAACCCAGCTTGTAAGGCCAAGCTAAATAACACACCTCAGGAAGTACCGCCATGGCTAACAGAAGATAGACATGGAACTAAACTAGAGAAACTTAACATAAATAAATCACCGGGACCGGATGGCTTGCACCCGAGGGTTCTTAAAGAGCTCAGCCAGGTGATTGCCAGACCATTATTCTTGATCTTTAAGGATAGCTTACAGACGGGTATGGTGCCAGCTGATTGGAAAAAAGCCAACGTGGTACCAATATTTAAAAAGGGGCCGAGATATATCCCGGGTAACTATAGGCCGGTCAGCCTAACATCAGTAGTCTGCAAGATTTTGGAGGGGATGTTAAGGGACCACATAAAAGACTTTAGTAATGAAAATGGTATTATTAGTAGTAATCAGCATGGATTCATGAAAAATCGTTCTTGCCAAACCAATCTATTAACCTTCTATGATGAAGTGAGCTGCCACCTAGATAAAGGTAAGCCTGTGGATGTGGTGTACCTGGACTTTGCAAAGGCCTTTGACACCGTTCCCCACAAACGCTTACTGTTCAAACTAAGGAAGGTAGGTATGGACCATAAGGTGAGTACCTGGATAGAGAACTGGCTCCAGGGGAGGTTGCAAAGGGTGGTGATTAATATGGAGTACTCAGATTGGGTGGGTGTGGAAAGTGGGGTCCCCCAGGGTTCTGTCCTGGGGCCAATCCTGTTTAATTTATTCATAAATGATCTAGAGGAGGGGATATCGAGTAAAATCTCAGTATTTGCGGATGATACTAAACTAAGCATGCCAATATCTTCTGGGCAGGATGTGGAAACCTTACAAGCGGACCTGAACAAAATAATGGGGTGGGCAACTACATGGCAGATGAGGTTTAATGTTGAAAAATGTAAAGTAATGCACTTGGGTGCCAGAAACCAAGCTACTCACTAGGGGGGGAACCTCTGGGTGAGTCTAGGATGGAAAAGGACCTGGGGGTACTGGTGGACAACAGGTTTGGCAGTGGCATGCAATGCCAAGCCGCTGCAAGCAAAGCCAACAGAATACTGGGATGTATAAAAAAGGGGATTCACTCCAGAAATAAAGAGATTATTCTCCCTCTCTACAAGACTCTGGTCCGGCCACATCTGGAGTATGCTGTCCAGTTCTGGGCACCGGTCCTCAGGAAGGATGTGCTGGAACTGGAGAAAGTCCAGAGAAGGGCAACAAAAATAATTAGGGGAATGGAGGACATCAGCTATGAGGAAAGACTACAAGCACTGAACTTATTCTCTCTGGAGAAGAGACGATTGAGGGGGGATATGATATCAATCTACAAATACTGTACTGGCAACTAGGGATGATCGAACGGTTCGGGTCGACCATCGGTTCGACCAGAACATTGAATGTTCGATATTCGGCCGAATACCGAACTTTTTGCGGCAAAAGTTCGGTATTCGGCCACCAGAACCGCCCAAAATGCACTGGGACAGGAACTGGTCTTTAAAAGCCCGTGATTGTCCCAGAAACGTCTGCAAAAGCCAATGAGGGGGCAGGAGTCTCCTAGGAACGTGATTGGAGTGACTACGGGGACCAGAGGCCAATCAGGAGTGAATACGCCCCACACTATATAAGATGGCCCCGCCTAACCCCTAGCACAGTTATCCAGATCCTGTTGAAGAGAGTTGAAGCAGTTCTCTGACTCCTGCTTTGCTACACTACATTTCCTACATATCGAGTGGTTCTAAAGCTCCATATAGCAGAATTGTATTTAGCTTACAGCCAGTGTAGTTAGATACAGCGATTGTGCTGGTTCTTAGAGTTACAAAAAAAAAAAAAACTTAAGGGACAGTGTCAGTCTTCTGCTGTATGGAGCTTTCTATTTAGTGGAAAGGGATATCTAGTGTAGTTAGGGAACTTTGTACTACATTAGTTATATTTAAAAATTTAGTTTCTGTAGGGAAAGTGTGAGGGTTCTGTTTAGTGAGCACGTGGCACAGTGCTGCTGTATCACAGCAGGTGTACGTGCTTGCTAGGCAGCAAAATACAGTGACAACTTAACGCCTGTTGTTCAAAGCGTTAGGTGCACTGTACAAAAGCCTTTGCAACTGTGCGTGACACGCATCTGCTGTGCTGTATCCAGCGACAACTGTGGGTCGCATAGCAGTGTGCGTTTTTCACCGCACACAGTTGCCAACGCATCAGTAACAACCTAACGCCTGTTGTTCAAAGCGTTAGGTCCACTGTGCAAAAGGCTTTGCAACTGTGCGTGACACGCATCTGCTGTGCTGTATCCAGCGACAACTGTGGGTCGCATAGCAGTGTGCGTTTTTCACCGCACACAGTTGCCAACGCATCAGTGACAACCTAACGCCTGTTGTTCAAAGCGTTAGGTCCACTGTGCAAAAGGCTTTGCAACTGTGCATGACATGCATCTGCTGTGCTGTATCCAGCGACAACTGTGGGTCGCATAGCAGTGTGCGTTTTTCACCGCACACAGTTGACAACGCATCAGTGACAACCTA
This sequence comes from Pelophylax lessonae, assembly GCF_965119305.1. Classification (NCBI taxonomy): domain Eukaryota; kingdom Metazoa; phylum Chordata; class Amphibia; order Anura; family Ranidae; genus Pelophylax; species Pelophylax lessonae. The sequence continues at coordinate 490,541,203 of NC_138768.1, read as the reverse complement.
ACGCCTGTTGTTCAAAGCGTTAGGTCCACTGTGCAAAAGCCTTTGCAACTGTGCGTGACACGCATCTGCTATGCTGTATCCAGCGACAACTGTGGGTCGCATAGCAGTGTGCGTTTTTCACCGCACACAGTTGACAACGCATCAGTGACAACCTAACGCCTGTTGTTCAAAGCGTTAGGTCCACTGTGCAAAAGGCTTTGCTACTGTGCGTGACACATCTGCTGTGCCGTATCCAACGACAACTGTGGGTCGCATAGCAGTGTGCGTTTTTCACCGCACACAGTTGCCAACGCATCAGTGACAAATATGCCTGGTAGACCAAGAAAAGGCATACGTGGCCCTGCTGCGGAAAGGGGCACAGCTTCTAGGGTGTCTAGAGGCAGGGGTGGACGTGGTGGTCAGTCCTCAGCCAGGCCACCATTTGGATTGTTCTCCGGCAGTGGCCAAGCTATACGTCCACAGTATGTACAGGAGGTGGTGGACTATATGACCAAACCCTCATCATCGACATCATCTGCAACTACAGTGACCCAGGCAGAGAAAAGTGGTCAGTCTTCTGCAGTTGGCAGAACAAATACAGATGAGTCCATGTCCACCTCACGTCCTCCCTTAGACCCAACTTCAGACATGGCAGAGGAGTCAGCTGAGCTGTTTGACCACAGTGTCGGCCATCTACTCCAGCCTGATGCTCAGTCCTTTATGGAGTCTGATGTTGGGTCTGATTTTGAGGAGGAGGCAGAGCAAACAAGAGGGGAGAGCAGACGGCCCGCTCCATCTAAGGCCGCACCTGTTGTCTCCCGGGCCAGGCCTGATGCTCAGTCTTTGATGGAGTCAGATGTTGGGTCTGAGGTTGAGGAGGAGGCAGAGCAAACAAGAGGGGAGAGTAGACGGCCCGCTCCATCTAAGGCCGCACCTGTTGTCTCCCAGGCCAGGCCTGATGCTCAGTCTTTGATGGAGTCAGATGTTGGGTCTGAGTTTGAGGAGGAGGCAGAGCAAGCAAGAGGGGAGAGCAGACGGCCCGCTCCATCTAAGGCCGCACCTGTTGTCTCCCAGGCCAGGCCTGATGCTCAGTCTTTGTTGGAGTCAGATGTTGGGTCTGAGGTTGAGGGGGAGGCAGAGCAAGCAAGAGGGGAGAGCAGACGGCCCGCTCCATCTAAGGCCGCACCTGTTGTCTCCCGGGCCACTATACACACCTCATCTTGCTGGGACTTTTTTGAGACATCCCATGCAGACAAAACAGTTGCGATCTGCAAGATTTGTAAGAAGGGTATAAAACGTGGCAGAAATGTCAACCACCTGGGTACAAGCTGCCTAAACAGGCATTTGACAACCCACCACTCGCCACCTGCACATCAGTCTGTTCCTGGCCCTGCTATAGTCACTCGTCACCTGTTGGCAGCCTCCACTGACAGGGATGATGATATAGCAGGCAGTGTCGCATCTACCTCCAGCACACCACCAGCTGTAACATCTAGACGCCAAATTTCGATTCCACACATGCTGGAACGAAAAAAAGTATACTCCCCGCCACCCACATGCCCAGCGTCTAAACAGTAGTTTGGCTAAACTACTGGCTCTGCAACTATTACCATTTAACCTGGTAGAGTCTGCTCCCTTCCGTGACTTCGCAAAATGTGCAGTTCCACAGTGGCAGGTGCCAAGTCGGCATTACTTTTCCCGTAAGGCCCTGCCATCCCTATACCAACATGTGGAAGGCAATGTAGTGTCGTCCCTGGCCAAGTCAGTCAGCCGTAAGATACACTTGACGGCTGACACTTGGTCAAGCAAACATGGGCAGGGACGGTACATTTCTGTCACTGCTCACTGGGTGACACTGCTTGCCAGCGGAAGGGATTGTAGCCAGGGCTCGGTGCTGCAGCCAGTGTTACCCTCACGTCTGCAAACAGCTGGTGGTGTCGCTGATCCGGGTAGATCGATCACTTCTACCCCCTCCTGCTCCTCCTCCTCTACCTCCTCCATGCCCTCCTCTGCAGAATGGTCCTTTGAATATTATGAGGTACCACGTAAACGTTCAAAGGGCTATTCTATGTCTCAAGCCAAAAGGTGTCACGCAGTGCTGCAGCTTGTGTGTCTAGGGGACAGGCAGCACACTGCCCCTCAGATTCTTGGGGCTCTGCAGGCACAGGCCCAGAGGTGGTTGACACCACGCCAGCTGCAGCCAGGGATGGCGGTTACTGATAATGGGTCAAACCTCCTGGCCGCCCTTTGTCAGGGAAAGTTAACCCATGTGCCATGCCTGGCGCATGTCCTGAATCTCGTGGTACAGCGGTTTTTGAACTCGTACCCGGGAATGCAGGATGTGCTAAGGATGGCAAGAAGGGTGTGCAATCACTTCAGGCGGTCGTACAGTGCCACTGCATGTTTGGCCGAAGTGCAGCGCGAGTTTCACCTGCCGGTACACCGCCTCATCTGTGACATGCCCACCCGCTGGAACTCCACCTTGGCTATGCTGCAGCGCCTGTACACGCAGCAGAGGGCCCTCAATGAATACCTATGCGAGTACGGCACCAGCACTGGCTCTGCGCGCCTGGGCTTCTTTTCACCACGGCAGTGGCTTTTGATTAAGGATGCATGCGCTGTCCTCTCGCCATTTGAGGAGGCCACAAGGATGGTCAGCCGGGACAGCGCATGCATCAGTGACACCCTACCGGTACTGTTTTTGTTGGAGCACACTCTGCGTGGCATTATGGACAGGGCACTGGAGGCAGAGCAGCAGGAGGAAGAGGAGGACTTCCTTGCCTCTCAAGGCCCCCTTTACCCTGAGAATCCTGACCCCATTATGCCTAGCTCCCAGAGGCCCGAGCAGGATCCAGGGGTGGAAGAGGAGGAGGAGGAGGACGATTCTGCGGGAACTTTTGCAGGGTTTGAGGAGGAGGAGGAGGAAGACATGCGGCAATCTGCAAGGCCTAGTTTGACTCCCTCGGGACACTTTGGAGTAGTGCGTGGCTGGGAGGAGGAGGAGCCCGCTGAAGATAATGTCGTTATGAGTGACCCCGAGGAGTCAGCTTCTCAGGCCTTCGCTAATTTGCGACGCATGGGAAACATCATGCTTCAGAGCCTGAGAATGGACCCCAGAATCAAGGCCATTAAAGAGACTAACCACTATTGGTTGGCCACCCTACTTGACCCCCGGTACAAGTCTAAAGTCTCAGAGCTTTTCCCATCCACCCAGAGAGTCCACAGGATCAAATCCCTTGAGGACAGTCTCAAGAGGATTCTGGTGAACACGTTCCCCGACTCCCGTAGGGTGCAGGGGCGGGGACAACCTACCATGGATTCTACTGGTGGTCACGAGAGGAGCGTTGGAGAAGGCGTGCGGTTGACGGATGCCTTTCGGTCTTTTTTTAGTCCTCACCGCCCAGGCCTCTCAGCTGCCACATCGCATCGACAGCGTCTGCATCACATGGTGGACGATTACGTGAGGGCACAAAGTGACACAGAGGGCTTTTCATGTGACGATGCCGATCCACTGGCATACTGGGTCTTAAGATTAGACCACTGGCCAGAACTGGCCCAGTATGCCATGGAGTTGTTGGCCTGCCCTGCTTCCAGTGTCCTATCGGAACGGGCATTCAGCGCAGCAGGAGGATTCGTCACAGACCATCGAACGAGACTCTCCACTGACTCAGTCGACCGTTTGACATTCATTAAAATGAATCAGTCGTGGATATCAAGCTTTGATGCACCTGATGCAGACCTTGTAGACTAGGCTATCATTGTGATGTGGCAGCTGAGCCTCAGTTTAAGCCTGGACCATGGTGCCACCCTCAAATCCTCCTCTCATTCTCTTTACGTTCACAGAACCTCATTTTGGTTACAACAAAAACTAGCATGTTTGCGCACCTGTTCCACAGGTGCACACCTTTACAATTTTTGGGCCTCCTTCAACACCAGCTCTTTGGGGTTAAGGTGGGGAGGCTATGCTAAAACAAAAACTAGCATGTTTGCGCACCTGTTCCACAGGTGCACACCTTTACAATTTTTGGGACTCCTTCAACACCAGCTCTTTGGGGTTAAGGTGGGGAGGCTATGCTAAAACAAAAACTAGCATGTTTGCGCACCTGTTCCACAGGTGCACACCTTTACAATTTTTGGGCCTCCTTCAACACCAGCTCTTTGGGGTTAAGGTGGGGAGGCTATGCTAAAACAAAAACTAGCATGTTTGCGCACCTGTTCCACAGGTGCACACCTTTACAATTTTTGGGCCTCCTTCAACACCAGCTCTTTGGGGTTAAGGTGGGGAGGCTATGCTAAACAAAAACTACCATGTTTGCGAACCTGTTCCACAGGTGCACACCTTTACAATTTTTGGGCCTCCTTCAAAGCCAGCTCTTTGGGGTTATGGTGGGGAGGCTCTGCCAACACCAAAACTACCATGTTTGCGCACCTGTTCCACATGTGCACACCTTCATAATTTTTACGCCTTCTTCAACACCAGCTCTTTGGGCTTACAGTGGTATGGCTCCGCCAACACCCAAACAACAATTTTTGCGCACCTGTCACACAGATGCATATCATTGTAATTTTTTTCCTTACAAAGGCAATTATTGCCTTCATTACCAACACTTTCATAGGGATATGGTGTCAAGGCATCGTCCTCACCACCAAAGGCCCAATTTTTAAGCATCCTTTACTTCTATTCAAAGTCAAGAGACAACAGTATTCATCCAAAACATCTCTAATCTTGTTCACTCTGCACTACATTGTGGCCCCTACCCCTAACCCTAACCCTCAATGTATCCGTGCATATATGTCTGTTTCTTGTGAGAATTCAAGTTAAAGTACACCAAACACCATTTTACATGAAATAAAGTGCAATTACATACATCTTTGGACTTCTTGAAAACATTTGGTAATAATAGCCCCATTGTTGAAATACACCCGTTAATTATATGCACATTTAAAGAGGCAGCACCTTTTTCCAAAAAAAACTCTAATCCTGTTCCCAATGCACTGCATTATGTCCCCATCATACACATTGGCTGTGCCGTTGATTAGGAGCAAAAGAAAGGTGCGGTTAAGCAAAAAAGTCATTTTTGAAGGTTTGGTATGCTATAATTCTGGTTCTGGACATGCTACAGAGCTGAAACTTCACAGGTACACCTTTTAGACCCCCCCAGACACTAAATCCAAAGAAATCTCTTTTTTTTTTTTTCAATAATTGTCTCTCTATCAAAAACGACAATTTTTAAGAACTTTTTTTTTGTGTGATTAATAGTCCCTGGGGCATGACCCAGAACCCTAGGCACTTTTTAGGGGCATTTATTGGGTTTTAGGGCTTCAAAATGGTGTTTTTTTATTCCAGAAGTTCGGGTCCCATTGATTTCAATGGGGTTCTGGAATCCGAACTTTTCCGAAATTCGGGTGTTCTGGTCGAACCGAACTTTTCAAAAGTTCGATCATCCCTACTGGCAACCCTAGCATATGGAAAAACCTATTCAGAGAAAGGGAATACAATAAGACACGTGGCCACTCACTAAAACTAGAGGAAAGGCGGTTTAACCTTAAAATACGCAGGGGGTTCTTCACTGTAAGAGCAGTAAGGATGTGGAATTCTCTTCCGCAAACCGTCGTATCAGCAGGGAGCATTGATAGTTTCAAAAAACTATTAGATGGGCACCTTAAAGACCACAACATACAAGGGTATACAATGTACGGTTAACAGAAAACACACACACACAGCATAGGTTGAACTGGATGGACTGATGTCTTTTTTCAACCTCACTAACTATGTAACTATGTACACCACTGTGCCGCCCCGGTATAAAACAATATACTTTCATAATATTGTATTTGGGTACTGCAGAAATTTTGCCTCTGCATCATCGATGTCACCTTTCCCACCACTAACATTAGAGGTCTCGGAGGAGGCAGTAACAGCAGGGACCAACCTCCTTGGGCTGATCTGGGTACGGTTGTTAGACTGCTGAGTGGTGGCTGTTGCTACCTCCTCTTCCTGATCCGATGCCAAGAATGGCTGCGCATCGTAAATGTCTTGTGATGGATTGGAAAATAATTCCTGTGACTCAAGCGGAGGGTATATGGTGGTGTCTTTGAGGGTGCACAGAGTGAAGAGGGTGCAGATAGAGAGGATGAGGAGGGTGCAAAAGAGGAAGGCTGAGTGAGCCACTAAACCAAGTCTGGTGTGTCCTTTGACGTAATCAAACGCACCTTCTGCAACTTCCCACTTTGGCTCAGGCCTGGTGCTCCTGCCCTACCCCTACCACCCCTGTGGAAAGGCTGCCTCTTCCTCTGCCTGTCATTTTTTAAATGACCCTGTGACAAAAGCCTCTAGAGAAGCGTAGTATATGTGGAAGAATGTATATAACAATCTGTAATTTTGGAGGGCCACTGGTATATCACACCAGTTATAAAAAAATGTTCCCATTAACTTTTGTCACTGTGTGTAGCAGAGTTAATGCAGCGAAAGAGGCAAAATTTCTGCAGTACCCAAATACACTATTATGAAAGTATAACACCCCGCTTCAGTCTGTTGTTTTGGGGGGCCACTAATTTATCACACAAGTTATGAAAAATATTTTCTAGTAACTTTTGTCACTGTGTGTAGCAGAGTTAACGCAGCGGAAGAGGCACAATTTCTGCAGTACCCCAAATACACTATTATGAAAGTATAATACCCCGCTTCAATCTGTCGTTTTGGGGGGCCACTGGTTTATCACACCAGTTGTGAAAAATATTTTCTAGTAACATTTGTCAATGTGTGTAGCAGAGTTAACGCAGCGAAAGAGGCAAAATTTCTGCAGTACCCAAATACACTATAATATGCTTTCTATATTAGAAAGTATATTATAAGTGTATTGCACACCTATATACTGCACACCAAACAATAGTACACCTATACCAAATGCCAGTCCTTTAAAGGACTTTTGTGGACCTATTACCGAACGATTTGTGTCACTGACAATCTGTCCCTGATCCACACAGCAAACCTCTCCCTACACTGAGAAAAGACATAATATAGACACTTTGACAGTACACCTATACCAAATACCAGTCCTTAAAAGGACTTTTGTGGACCTATTACCAAGCGATTTGTGTCACTAACAATCTGTCCCTGCTCCACACAGCAAACCTCTCCCTACACCGACAAAAGACAGAATATAGACACTTAGACAGTACACCTAATACCAGTCCTTAAAAGGACTTTTGTGGACCTATTTCCTAGCGATTTGTTTCATTGACAATCTGTCCCTGCTCTACACAACAAACCACTCCCTACACTGACAAAACGCAGAATGTAAAATGGCAGCCAGGTCAGGTCTATTTATAAGGTAGGGGGTAGGTCCATGTGCTGAAATGTCTCAATTGGCTGTCCTGTACCACCTGATGGATGTGTCATGGGTCATAGTTCTTCACAATATAAAAGAATATGGCCGCCGCGAACATCGCCATATGTTCGCATGTTTGGCGGACATCGAACGAGCAAAGTTCGCCACGAACTGACCGCAGGGCGAACCGCAAGGCCATCTCTATTCACAGACTGCCTAATTTTTTTTAATGAAATGCATTACCTGAAAAATAAGATGTGATTCTTTACTGATGACTAAACTTTTGTAAGGGTAATAGAGTTCTACAAATTTTTTTAATGGCTCTTTACTGGATCCAGGTAAACATGGTTTGAAGCAAAAAGTTATAGTGAACAATAACTAAAATTATATTTTATAGTATTAGATAATTTTTAGAACTTCTGCAAACCATTACATTTTAACCCTAATGGCTTTTTGAGCAGAACTAAAAACCTTGGTTGTGTTGTCCATTTTTAACCGAGAGTGTCTCAGAAACGTTGTGCTAAGCATGCAGGGATCATTTTAAAAAGGTCTGAAGGCAATAAACCCTCCCCAAATAGGGAGGAGGAACCTGCTGTACTTCTATAGTAACCAACAGTCTTTAGAGCATTAAGGCTAAGTTCACATGAGCAGTGAAGAGGCAGTTTTTTTTTTTTTTTTTTTTTATTGCTGAACTTCTTGGGTTATAGAACATAGAGCATCAAAATATGGTTTTGGGAACGTCTGCATGCATTTTTGTTAACACATATAGTAAATCTTGCTTGGATATGCAAATTTGCAATATTGTTTTGTAGGGCCCATTATGAGCAAGACCTAGATGGAGTAAGAAGCTCTCAACTTGGAGATTGTGAGGGTAAGTAGAGCTTTTTTGACATGCTACTAAGTTTAAATTGACTTTCTTTTTATTATATAATTAGTGCTTTAAAAAGGTTTTTCTCTTCAGGTTTAATCACACAGCCTTTTATGGAGGATAAAAATGTTGAAGTATCTGTCAACATGCTGGTGGTTTCCACATTGTCGGCCTTTGTGGTTGGTGCAGTATTGTCAGGCCTAGGTGTGTGCTTGTTCAGCACGCAGCAAAACACAAACTTTCAACAAAAACAGAAGGATAAGGACGGCAGCCTTATACTGGAGCACCCTGTCAATAGTGTAAATGGAGACAATGATACAAGCCATCCAGGGCAAAATCCCTTTTTCACCTCTTTTGAGCAAAATGGTTCGAACCCTAAAAACAGCAATGAACAGATTGGAATTCCACCTACTCCAGAACAGACTCCTCAACTGCACAAGAGAATTATCGATTCCCAAGACTATATGAATAACTCTTTAAATGATCCATGTTTCAGTGTACTATACTCTAATGTCCACCACTTTGCATCCTCTAATTTACCAGCTGATGGGTTTTGTGAATCACCAGTTATACAATGTCTGCAGACCCACGGAGAAGATTCTCACTATACTCCGCTGCACTACCTACCCTTAAAGGTGGATGATCCTCATTTTTTATCTCAACATAGAGAAACAAAATGGCATTTCCACCATTACAGCAATGAATCTTACTGCATTCCCCAACAAGGAAAGGATTCCTATAGTTTACCAATATCATTGGAAGAGAATAAATATGTCCCAAAACATAGGACCAATCCCAGTTATCTATCTAAACGCATGCAAGAGCATTTAGCTCAGCGTGGAGAAAATTTTCACCAACAATTTTCACAAGGGCATGACTCACATTACTTTCCTGTAGATTTGCCCTTTCTTTGGTCTTCAAGTAAACACAGATGTGTGGTATCTTCTCCTACATCTGACATTTTTTGTAAGCGATTTTCCCCAGACAGTCCTCTGCGTTGGAATACCCACTTGAAGAGAAATCTGACATTTAATGGTGGGGATATCAGCTCCTCTTTTTCTAAAACTACATACATGCACTCAAAGACACCCCACAGCATGACTACTGCATCAAATTTCAAGTTAATGTTGGAGCATGGAATGCCACATACTTCCAGTGACCCGTAAGATGGACATATATGGTTTACAGATGACAACGTATTAACAGTAATGTAAAAAAGCAAGAGGCCTGAGTTTTAGAACAGTAAATGGTCTTTCTTTTTTACTTGAAGAGATTTTAATAAGTATAAAATACCTCTCCATAAATGGGAGTTATTTTCCTCATTAGCCAAGCACAATATGTAAAGATTTATCTTTTATTAAAATCTTTCGAAATAAAAAACAAATTTGTTTTAGTTTACGGTCATATACAGACAGTATTATGCATGATGTTTGTCTAGAAATGAAAGCCATGTGTCTGTGGGAAGAAAAGAGAGCTTAATAATGGGCAACTCGCCATTTAAATATTAACCTCTATAATCCCCAAAACGGTTTGAGAAAGGGGGGGGCTGTATTTAATGTAGTGGAAATGTATTCAACAAGTTTACTGTAGATTTCCCAGACTGCAACTTATCTACACCCAGATACATTTATGTACTTTTAAGATCATTTCAGAATAAACACAATGTTGAAAAAACTCAGTAAACCTTGGTGGTTCATTCTATATATCTATATATTGCTCAAGATGTGTGTATAAACATATATATATATATATATATATATATATATAGTAATGTTTGGGGGATCAGCTGGATCGCAGGACACAGGCGTTGCAACCAAAGAAATGTTTATTAACTTAAACAGGCTTCATAGCAGCAAAAGAAACACAACAAGGAAAAGACAGTCTCACCGACTTGAAGAGTTCAGAGCTGCTTTTGCAGTCAAACAGTCCCAACTTTTGAAGAGGGTAGCTTCCCCTGGCAATAGGTTCCCAGTCATCACACTGACATGCACCTTATTGGCTGTACAAAAGTCCACCATTCACCATCCACAGTCTCCTCTATGCTCCACCACACCCAATCTACAACTTCCTGTCCTTCTTAAACCCACTTCCTCTGATCAATGAGTTAACCCCTTTTGCTCCCTTAAAGGGCCCAGAGCCCAAACAGAGGGGAAATATAGCGTCCTTCAAGGACCCACCCTCTACGACCTGTACATATCCCCCCCCCTCTGCCCCAACGCCAAGGAGGTGGAGGCAACAGTGGAGCTAAGACAATGGGCTCGAGAGAGGGCATCTGCATTTTGATGCTGTCTCCCGGGCCTGTGCTCCACTACAATTTAAATTCCTGGAGTGCCAGGAACCAACGGGTAATCCTGGCATTAGTCCCTTTACTTTGTCTCATCCATGTTAAAGGAGCATGGTCCGAAATCAGCCTAAATTTCCTCCCCAAGAGATAATACCTGAGGGATTCTAAGGCCCACTTAATGGCTAAACACTCTCGCTCAACTATTGCATCGTTTTTCTCCGCTGGTGTCAGCTTCCTACTGAGGAAGACTACCGGGTGCTCCTCACCCTGAACAACCTGTGACAGGACTGCTCCTAACCCTGTATCTGAAGCGTCAGTCTGGACAATGAATTCTCTTGAAAAGTTTGGCGCTATCAGGACAGGGTGTTGGCACAGTGCTGACTTAAGCTCCAAAAAAGCCCTTTCAGCGTCTGCATTCCACTCAATCATGACCGACTTCCGACCCTTAGTCAGATCGGTCAGTGGAGCCGCCAATGTGGCAAAGTTGGGTACAAACCTCCTGTAGTATCCCACTATGCCCAGGAATTCACGTATCTGCTTCTTTGTTAGGGGGCGGGGCCAGTTCTGTATCGCCTCTACCTTGTTGACCTGAGGTTTTACCAGCCCTCTACCTACGATATACCCCAGGTATTTCACCTCCTCCATTCCCAACGCACATTTTTCTGGATTCACTGTGAACCCCTCCTTCGAAAGGGAGTCCAGCACTGCCTGGACTTTAGGCAAGTGTGATTCCCAGTCTCTGCTAAAAATGACTATGTCATCCAAATATACGGAGGCATACTCTCGGTGAGGTCGTAAAATCCTATCCATTGCTCGCTGGAAGGTGGCTGGAGCAGTTTGTAGTCCAAAAGGCATTCTTTTGTACTGAAAACTCCCCTCTGGGGTAGAAAAAGCAGTTTTCTCTCTGGCAGCCTTAGTCAGGGGGATTTGCCAATACCCCTTAGTAAGGTCTAAGGTGGTGATATACCTGGCTGGGCCTAGTCTCTCGATAAGCTCATCCACCCAGGGAAGTTTACGGAAATCATTGCAGAACCGCAGAGTCCCATTGGGCTTTGGTACCAACACGATTGGGCTTGACCACTCACTCTGCAATTCTTCAATAACATCCAGGTCTAACATCTTCTTTACTTCCTCTGAAACGGCCTTTCTCTGAGCTTCCGGGATACGGTACGGCCGGACACAAACTTTGACCCCTGGTTCCGTGATAACATCATGCTCGATAACCGTAGTAAGACCTGGCAAGTCTGAAAAGTTTTCTTTATTTCTCTGCAAGAACTCCTTTGCTTGCTGACTTTGGATTTTAGACAGTGTATTTGCTACTTGGACACTCTCCACACCAACCTGAGGTTCAAGTCTTACACCAGCCAGGGAGGTCACCGGTTCCCTGTCCATCCAGGGCTTTAACAAGTTTACGTGATATATTTGATACAGCTTCCTCTTGCCTGGTTGGTGGACTCTATAATTTACCTCCCCTATTTTTTCCACAATTTCAAAGGGACCTTGCCATCTGGCCAAGAACTTACTTTCCACAGTGGGAATCAGTATCGCCACTCGATCCCCCACTTGGAAGTGCCTTATTTTAGCGGCCCTATTATATACCCTCCGTTGAGCCTCCTGGGCTGTTTGCAAATGTTCCTTGACCAGGGGCATCACACTCATGATCCTTTCTTGCATTTGGGAGACATATTCAAGAACACTCTTATGCTGAATAGGTTCACTTTCCCATTCCTCTTTAACAAAATCAAGCAATCCACGAGGTCTCCGCCCATACACCAACTCAAAGGGTGAAAACCCTGTGGAGGCCTGAGGCACTTCCCGAATAGCAAATCGGAGAGCTGGTAACAGGCAGTCCCAGTCTTTCCCATCTCTTTGTACCACTCTCTTGAGCATTGACTTCAGAGTCTTATTAAAGCGCTCTACCAAGCCGTCTGTTTGGGGATGGTATACTGATGTGCGCAGCTGTTTAATCCGAAACAGCTTGCACACATCGGCCATAACCCTCGACATAAACGGAGTGCCCTGGTCCGTGAGGATTTCCTTAGGAAATACAGTTCGTGTGAACAATTGGAATAACTCTCGAGCAATAGTCTTAGAGGAGGTATTCCGCAGGGGTAGCGCCTCTGGATATCTGGTGGCATAGTCAAGGATCACCAGTATATAGGAGTGACCTCGAGCAGACTTTACCAATGGACCCACTATATCCATCGCTATCCTTTCAAATGGGACCTCAATTATAGGCAGAGGGACCAAAGGGCTACGGAAGTGAGTCACCGGAGCAGTTAACTGACAGGTGGGAGAGGAGGCACAGTATTTCTTTACCTCCGCTTTCAGACCTGGCCAGTAAAACCGGTCGGTGATTCGTGCTTCTGTCTTCTCCACTCCTAGGTGTCCCCCTAAAACATCGTTATGGGCCAGGTCAAGAACCTTCCGTCTATATTGTTGGGGTACCAATAATTGGTCTACCACATTTCCTCTTATTTGGTTAACCCGATAAAGCAATTCATTGCATACTGCAAAGTGTGGCCATCGCTCATTTGCCCCTGGCTCTTGTGGAACCCCATTTACTACCACAACCTGTTCCCGTGCCCGGGCCAAAGTGGGGTCCTGCATCTGAGCAGTACCAAATGCCCCCTGGGTAACACCCAGATCTGGTAGAGCAGGGGTAGAGGCCACTTCCTCCTCCTCTTCCCCCAGCATCACCTGAAGAGGAGAAGGTTCCCCCCCCTCAGTATTCAGGTTGGTCTGTGGACCATGTATTTTGGCATCCTCAACAGTTTCAACATTACTTTTATCCAGTTCAACCTTCACAAAATTTGGCAGTTCAGGATTACTTTCCTCAACAGCAGGAACAGAGGACGTTTCTCCCCAGTCTCTGGGCCATTCATGTGGTTGTCCTTGTTCCCACAGTTTTGCAAACAACGGACAGTCTCGTCCTATGATCACATCATGCACTAAGTTTTCCACCACCCCCACCTCTTGAGTACCAGTGCCACATGTCGTGGAGATGGACACCAAGATGAGAGGGGACTCTCTAGTGTCTCCGTGAATGCACACGATCCGTAAAGTTTTGCTTACTGGGCCGATTCTCCCAATAACTCTAGGATGAACCAGGGTCACCATGCTTCCTGAGTCCAACAAAGCCCTGGCAGGAAGGTGGTTTACTCTAACTTCACACTCGAACTTCCCCTCACCAAGATCCAGATGTGTTGTGCATACTTTATGGGCATAAAAAGACCCCTTTTGGAGGACCCCGAATTCCATGGGCTCTTCTTGCAGTGGGCAGTGTGCCGGGTATGGCCCCAGGAATGACACCGCCAACATTGTATATCCCCCACTTTCCGAGCAGGAACAGGCCTCTGAGGAGGCACAAGGAGTGACTCCTGGCCTTGTGGAATTGGTGCTCCAGGGTTCCGTGGGATTTCCATCCGAGCGGCTGCAGTTGGCCGAACCGGCCGAGACGTGCTGGGGCCTTGGCGCTTTGTAGGGCCAAGAAGATCCTCCACTACCGTATATCATTCCACCATCTCAACAAGGTGGTTCACTGTTGTGGGGTCTCCATGGCTGACCCATCGTTGAAGGTCGTCTGGCAGGGACAATCAGGTATCGGTCCAACACAACTCGTTCCACAATTTGGAGGCCAGACAACACCTCGGGCTGCAGCCATTTTTTTACCAGTTGCACCAGGTCATGCATTTGGGACCTTGGTGGCCGGTCTGGACAATATTTCCACTGGTGCACTCGTTGGGCCCGAACAGCCGTAGTTACCCCCAGACGAGCCAAAATTTCTGCCTTTAATCGTTCATAGACTTTCGCTTCTTCAGGTGGTAGATCAAAGTAGGCCTTTTGAGGATCTCCGGTGAGGAAAGGAGCAATGAGATCGGCCCACTGGTCCTGGGGCCACCCTTCTCTCTCTGCCGTCCTCTCAAACGTAGCAAGAAATGCCTCTACATCATCACTCAGAGACAACTTCTGCAGAAAATGACTGGCCCTCACCGTCACCTGGTTGCTAGGGGTAACCGCTGCCTGTTCATGACTCTGGGAAAGGTGCTGTACTACCTCTTGTAAGGCCTTCACCTGAGTCTGTATAGCTCCTTGCTGGGCTGCCAGCTGGGTTACCAACAGGTGAGTACTTTCTTGTTGCTGAGCCAGAGCCTCTTTGTGGTGAGCTTGTTGTACCTCCAGCTGGGTTGCTAAGCGCTGATTAGCTTCCTCATGACGAGTTTGCGCTTGCATATTAGCCAGGGATAACTGTTTAATTAGCTCCTCCATTGTTTCAGCTTTTAGTGCAGCTTTAACCCAGGACATAAGTCAAGTGTACTGTCCCTTTAAATGTCAGTTTCAGTCCAATGCAAAAAGAAAAAATTTTTTTTTTTTTCTTCTTGTGCCTGTTACTCAGTCCTGCCCGCATCCGAGCACCACTTGTAATGTTTGGGGGATCAGCTGGATCGCAGGACACAGGCGTTGCAACCAAAGAAATGTTTATTAACTTAAACAGGCTTCATAGCAGCAAAAGAAACACAACAAGGAAAAGACAGTCTCACCGACTTGAAGAGTTCAGAGCTGCTTTTGCAGTCAAACAGTCCCAACTTTTGAAGAGGGTAGCTTCCCCTGGCAATAGGTTCCCAGTCAGCACACTGACATGCACCTTCTTGGCTGTACAAAAGTCCACCATTCACCATCCACAGTCTCCTCTATGCTCCACCACACCCAATCTACAACTTCCTGTCCTTCTTAAACCCACTTCCTCTGATCAATGAGTTAACCCCTTTTGCTCCCTTAAAGGGCCCAGAGCCCAAACAGAGGGGAAATATAGCATCCTTCAAGGACCCACCCTCTATGACCTGTACAATATATATATATGAAATGGTGCGCTAAAACAAATGATGAATGACAAAAATCAATCAATAGGTGACATGTAAATGAAACTGTTATAACATTTCACAAAACTTATTTTGTGAAATTTTATATCAGAAATTTTATATCAGTTTCATTTACATGTCACCTATTGATTGATTTTTGTCATTCATCATTTGTTTTAGCGCACCCTATTTCATATACACATTTTACACAATTCACTAGGCACTGAATACTGGTAGCAGCTTTAACCATCTATCAGCGCACCCCTCATACACATATATATATATATATATATATATATATATATATATATATATATACACACAGTGTCTTGGGAAAGGATTCGCCCCCTTTGAACTTTGCGACCTTTTGCCACATTTCAGACTTCAAACATTCAAACATAAAGATATAAAACTGTAAATTTTTGTGAAGAATCAACAAGTGGGACACAATCATGAAGTGGAACGAAATTTATTGGATATTTAAAACGTTGTTAACAAATAAAAAACTGAACAATTGGGCGTGCAAAATTATTCAGCCCCTTTACTTTCAGTGCAGCAAACTCTCTCCAGAAGTTCAGTGAGGATCTCTGAATGATCCAATGTTGACCTAAATGACTAATGATGATAAATAGAATCCACCTGTGTGTAATCAAGTCTCCGTATAAATGCACCTGCACTGTTATAGTCTCAGAGGTCCGTTTAAAGCGCAGAGAGCATCATAAAGAACAAGGAACACACCAGGCAGGTCCGAGATACTGTTGTGGAGAATTTTAAAGCCGGATTTGGATACAAAAAGATTTCCCAAGCTTTAAACATCCCAAGGAGCACTGTGCAAGCGATAATATTTAAATGGAAGGAGTATCAGACCACTGCAAATCTATGAAGACCTGGCCGTCTCTCTAAACTTTCAGCTCATACAAGTAGAAGACTGATCAGAGATGCAGCCAAGAGACCCATGATCACTCTGGATGAACTGCAGAGATCTACAGCTGAGGTGGGAGACTGTCCATAGGACAACAATCAGTCGTATACTGCACAAATCTGGCCTTTATGGAAGAGTGGCAAGAAGAAAGCCATTTCTTAAAGATATCCATAAAAAGTGTCGTTTAAAGTTTGCCACAAGCCACCTGGGAGACACACCAAACATGTGGAAGAAGGTGCTCTGGTCAGATGCAACCAAAATCAAACTTTTTGGCAACGCTGCAAAAGGTTATGTTTGGCGTAAAAGCAACACAGCTCATCACCCTGAACACACCATCCCCACTGTCAAACATGGTGGTTGCAGCATCATGGTTTGGACCTGCTTTTCTTCAGCAGGGACAGGGAAGATGGTTAAAATTGATGGGAAGATGGATGGAGCCAAATACAGGACCATTCTGGAAGAAAACCTGATGGAGTCTGCAAAAGACCTGAGACTGGGACGGAGATTTGTCTTCCAACAAGAGAATGATCCAAAACATAAAGCAAAATCTACAATGTAATGTGTGATGGTGATCACCATCACTGGAATTTAAGGACAGATGGGTGATGGGTTGAATTGCTTCATATTTGTCAGCAAGGTAATTTGTTCCCTTTGCCATGAGGTCTCTGAGCAGGAAGTCCAACTCCTAATATGGTCATTCCAGGAAGTTCAATGGGGAGACGGGCTGGCTAACAATGTTGCTTTTTGTCTGAGGTGGCTTTCCATTCACCTATTGTCAGGTGTGCTAATGACCTCACCTGGTGTCTGCTAAGGGATGTATTGACACTCAGAGTAATGTGTATTGGGGGCTCGTTAGGGAACCATTGTTCTGTGTCTGACTATTGTGTACATTGATTGCCCCCTGGGGCTTCTGTCTCCTTGCACATGGCAGTCCTTCTGGTCAAGCTATCTGACCAATCACTGCTGACTCATTTTCCAGCCCTCATTTGCATGGCTGGAGAGGACCTTATGGGGAACTGCAGGTACTGTGAAATTGACCAATGGGAAAGCGGCTGTTGGGAGAAGGACGTTCCAAATTCTGTATAAAAGTGTGCTGTGTTCTTCCAATAAATTGTCTTCCTGTTTGAACTTACATACAGCTTGCTTGGTGTTTGTTCTAATGGATTCTGGACGACAGATAGCTGTAGTTCGGATCCTGGATCCTTGGTTGACCGAACCATCAGACGTTACGATCTGCAAGCTGACTCACTAGAAATAGAGGAGTGTCGGGAGAGCGGAAGCGAGCGAGCAAGGGTCTCGTCACAGAATGGTTCACAAATAAACATATCCAGGTGTTAGAATGGCCAGGTCAAAGTCCAGACCTGAATCCAATCGAGAATTTGTGGAAAGAACTGAAAACTGCTGTTCACAAACGCTCTCCATCCAACCTCACTGAGCTCGAGCTGTTTTGCAAGGAGGAATGGGCAAAAATTTCAGTCTCTCAATGTGAAAAACTGATAGAGGCATACCCCAAGCGACTTACAGCTGTAATCGCAGCAAAAGGTGGCGCTACAAAGTATTAACTTAAGGGGGCTGAATAATTTTGCACGCCCAATTTTTCAGTTTTTTATTTGTTAAAGTTTGAAATATCCAATAAATTTCGTTCCACTTCATGATTGTGTCCCACTTGTTGTTGATTCTTCACAAAAAATTACAGTTTTACATCTTTATGTTTGAAGCCTGAAATGTGGCAAAAGGTTGCAAAGTTCAAGGGGGCCGAATACTTTCGCAAAACACTGTGTATATATATATATATATATATATATATACACACACAGAGTATCTCACAAAAGTGAGTTCACCCCCCCTCACATTTTTGTAAATAGTTTATTATATCTTTTCATGTTACAACACTGAAAAAATGACACTTTGCTACAATGTAAAGTAGTGAGTGTACAGCTTGAATAACAGTGTCAATTTGCTGTCCCCTAAAAATAACTCAACCCACATCCATCAATGTCTAAACCGTTGGCAACAAAAGTGAGTACACCCCTAAGTGAAAATGTCCAAATTGGGCCCAAAGTATCAATATTTTGTGTGGCCACCATTATTTTCTAACACTGCCATAACCCTCTTGGGCATGGAGTTCACCAGAACTTCACAGGTTGCCACTGGAGTCCTCTTCGACTCCTCCATGACGACATCACAAAGCTGGTAAATGTTAGTTAGAGACCTTGCGATCATCCACCTTCTGTTCGAGGATGCCCCACAGATGCTCAATTGGGTTTAGGTCTGGAGACATGCTTATAAAGAATAAAAATAATCAACGCAATCCCTATCTAAATAATACAAGTGGTGAACACAAAGCTGCAAGCAATCAGTGCCAAACACAAAACACCTACGATAATGAGTAAAATCGCTTAGTGTAAAATAATAAACAATGTGACCATAAACTCAAATAATGCGATAAACATTAATTGATATGAATAAAAAAAACGGGTGATATTGAAAGTCCCAATAACACAGTGCAAGTAAAGTGACACAATAATACTGTGATAAATGAGTCCCAATACACAGTGCAACTAAAGTGAAACAATAATAAATGAATAAACAAATCTTCATCTGTGATTAAAGTGCTGGATGCTTCACTCCAAGTGATCCACGTGACAATGGTAAGATTAGCAGCTCACCTCAAAGAAAGACTCATGAGAGTCTAAACTGGCATAAGGTAAAAATCACAGTCGCCTGGTAAGCCCTCCTGCCACCGACCTGTCCAATCACTTCATCTCTCATAACAGCAACACAAGGGCATCAACTAATAATCACGTAATTTCTGCTCCATTGGAACGCATATCCGGCGGTTGGAACGCATAGCATTCCGGAAGTAACCGCTAGCGAGGAATTTGCAGTCCATTGTCTGCTCGTTTACCTGCTTTTTAATAGAGCACTAGATCTCCTTTTTTATGTCTTTCACCGATGCCATATACAACCTGAAAGAGTATTTGGAGGCGGTGGCAGGAGGGCTTACCAGGCGACTGTGATTTTTACCTTATGCCAGTTTAGACTCTCATGAGTCTTTCTTTGAGGTGAGCTGCTAATCTTACCATTGTCACGTGGATCACTTGGAGTGAAGCATGCAGCACTTTAATCACAGATGAAGATTTGTTTATTCATTTATTATTGTGTCACTTTAGTTGCACTGTGTATTGGGACTCATTTATCACAGTATTATTGTGTCACTTTACTTGCACTGTGTTATTGGGACTTTCAATATCACCTGTTGTTTTGATTCATATCAATTAATGTTTATCGCATTATTTGAGTTTCTGGAGACATGCTTGGCCAGTCCATTACCTTTACCCTCAGCTTCTTTAGCAAGGTAGTGGTCATCTTGGAGGTGTGTTTGGGGTCATTATGTTGAAATACTGCCCTGCGGCCCAGTCTCCGAAGGTAGGGGATCATGCTCTGCTTCAGTACGTTACAGTACATGTTGGCATTCATGGTTCCCTCAATGAACTGTAGCTCCCCAGTGGCGGCAGCACTCATGTAGCTCCAGATCATGACACTCCCACCACCATGCTTGACTGATGGCAAGACACACTTGTCTTTGTACTCCTCACCTGGTTGCCGCCAAACACGTTTGACACCATCTGAACTAAATGAGTTTATTTTGGTCTCATCAGACAACAGAACATGGATCCAGTAATCCATGTCCTTAGTCTGCTTGTCTCTCAACAAACTGTTTGAGGGCTTTCTTGTGTATCATCTTTAGAAGAGGTTTCCTTCTGGGACAACAGCCATGCAGACCAATTTAATGCAGTGTGCGGCATATGGTCTGAGGACTGACAGGCGGGCCCCCACCCCTTCAACCTCTGAAGCAATGCTGGCAGTACTCATACGTCTATTTCTAAAAAAAACCTCTGGATATGATGCGGAGCACGTGCACTCAACCTCTTTGGTTGACCATGGTGAGGCCTGTTCTAAGTGGAACCTGTCCTGTTAAACTAAAAGGTCAATAAACCAAACCTTCCTAGTAAAATAGCGCATAAACACAATAAATAAAATCAACAAAAACTATGTCACAAAACATAAATACAGTATATCCAGTAAAACCCTTTTTCTGCCAGGTCCAAAGAGTGTACGGACCTACAGCACTGCTTCCAGCTGGCTAGGTCCATGCGTATACATATGGACCATATGGACCTACATTCCTCCTCCTGCTTTGAGCTAATGGTCACTTCAGCTCATAGCAGCTGTAAAATCTTAGGAGACACAGGAACAGTAGAAATCACATGCAACTGGATTATACTGCCTTCTGAAGGAGAACTGGACATTAGCAAAACAAAACAAAAATGTTAAGCCAGCCCGGTTTCCTACTGCACATGCATGAGTCGCGCTACTCCTTCTGAGAGGTCCCGTTGTCTTCTGGGACACACACACACACAGGTCCCAGAAGGCAGCGGGGGGGGGGAGGGACCGGACATGACGTAGATCTCCTTGCAGCGATCTAACCAGGAAATGGAAGCAGGTACCTGTCAAAACCAGGTAGCCACTCCCCTCTCCCCCTGAAAGGTACCAAGTGTGGCAGCAGAGGCGGGAGGAAGCAAACAAAAGGGGAAGCTCAGCTTTAAACAGCGGCTCTGTCACTGACATCCTAAGTCTCCCGCGGCTCCGCGGGCCAGATTAAAAGGTCCGTAGGGCCGTATATGACTCAGGAACCTCACAAAATTACCCCCCAATAGTTACTCACTAGTCCCCAAAATGTAACATCATTTGGATTTCCATTGTGGTGTCAGAAATATTGGGGCTAAAAGGAATCATATAAGGCCCATACATATTATTTTTATACATATTGTTATATGGGCATCCAGGCAGCCATTTTGTCATGAGGTGAATGTAAGTTCATTGTCCTTGGGTAAAGATTCTTACAGAAAATCTTAGAGTCTCAGCAAAGACCTTCTCAAGACAATAAATTGAAGGGGCCCAGACAACACGCCAAGATAAGGACTAGCCATGAGCCCAGGCTGGATTATAATGAGAATGATATCATTCTTGTCTGGATTTCAACAATGAACAAGAGATCAGAATGTTCTATTATTTTTGGGCTCATTTAAAAATCTGCTTGAGTAAATATTATTATTTGTAGTAATTGTATTAGCAACAATATTATGTCGTCGTATTATATGAAGCATATCCATAGGCCTACTTAATTGAATAAGTTCTAGTAACGTTTTATATATATATACTTTTATAATATTCAACCGATATTCATTATATATTGGGGAGAGAATGGAAAAGACCAGGAAGGAAGTAGGATGCTCGGATGAGGTTCTGACACACTGATGGGAGACATTTGAAGCTGAGGCAGGCTATTCAATAGTGATATCCCAGGCAACAGACATAGAAGTTTTTGGTAAAGTATACATTTCTATATTTTCTTTCATATACATCTGATTGAACCATTATTATCCTTATAGCATCAAGATTTGAATTTAGATCATTCTAACTGCAGTATGATCGGTCTATTTTCCAATCTTGGGGTAGTTATACGCTTATGTATATATTCCCTTGAGGCTAATTTCAGCCCATAGTAAATGGTGCAGTTGTGATGTATTATTAAAATAAATTAACCACTTGCGCCCCGCCCACTATACATTTACTGCGGCACTCTGCCGCTGCTGGGCAAAACGTAGCCCTATGTCGCTCGCTCAGGAGACTGTAGGGGACGAGTGTACGCCGCCGGCGGCACGCCCCCGCTCATTACATGGGGAGCCAGCGCGTGTGACTGGCGGCTCCGATGGCCGCCGGCCACTCGCGATCTCCCGCAGCTGTGAGAGAAGGATAGATGGCTGATGTAAACACAGCCGTCTGTCATTCTCACTGAAGTTATCACAGAGCCTATGTGATCCTGCTACATAGGATCGCATGTCTCTGTGATTACTTCACAAGCCACGCCCCCTTGACATTTAGAATCACGCCCCTAAGGACACATTTAACCCATTGATCACCAGTACAGTTAACCCCTTCCCTGCCAGTGTCATTTTTACAGTAACCGTGCATATTTTTAGCACTGATTACTGTAGTAATGTCATTGGTACCCCCAAAAGTGTCTAAAATGTCAGTTAGGGGTCCGATCTGTCCGCCGCAATGTCGCAGTCCCGCTAAAAAAAAATCGCAAATCGCCACCATTACTAGTAAAAAAAAAAACAATAAAAATGACATAAATCTTTCCCGTAGTTAGTAAACGCAATAACTTTTGCGCAAACCAATCAAAATACGCTTATTGTAATTTTTTTTACCAAAAATATGTAGCATAAAACAAATTAGCCTAAAATGTTAAAAAATTTGATTTTTACTTTTTTTTTTTTTGAGAATTTCATATAAAAAAATGTGAAAAATATTGTTATTTTTTCAAAATTGTCTCTCTTTTTTGTTTATAGCGCAAAAAAATAAAAATTGCACAGGTGATCAAATACCACCAAAAGAAAGCTCTGTTTGTGGGAAAAAAAGTTTGTCAATTTAGTTTGGGTACAGCGTCGCACTACCGCGCAATTGTCCGTTAAAATCACGCAGTGCCGAATCGCAAAATAGGGCCTGGTCATTGAGCAGCCAAATCCTCCGGGGCTAAAGTGGTTAACTAAATAGAAGTTTATTTTACCAAAAACAATCTTGACTTCTAGCAAGTCTTGGTGCATGGTGTAACAATTTTTGTCCATGCATTTTTTTTTTAACATTGTGTTGTGAACAGCTGTTGGCTGAGAGAGGTCACGTGTCAAATCTGTCAAATTTTGTTTCCATATTTTGTGAGCTCATGAGAAGCTATTAATCACATTCCAGAAGTTATGGGTTTTGGTTACGTTGATATTCTGTAATAATATCCTTTGATTGCATTTCTCACATTACCTGTGTGATACATATTATTGAATTTTATTCCGCATTTTGTGTTTATTACCAGTTATATGTTTGATATTATTCTGCACTGATTTTATTTAATAAATATATATATTTTTGCACAAAATTGTATTCCTCTTATCTTCAGGTTAGCGCCAATAAACAATCTCGAGTTTTTGTTGATTTATGGAAATAAGTTGAGAATCTTCTTACTTATAGATCCTTGCTTAATTGCATAAATAGACACTGTTTATCAGAGCAGTATAAACATTCTGACATAATTCGAGGCCCCAGCGAGATAGTGCCTAAGTGAAATAAGAAATATAATTGTGCAAAATATATATTTTGTTGCCATTTTCATTGATTGATTATTGCTATTGTTGGATACAATATTGAACATGGCTGAGTCCAAATGTATTCTTGATGAATCTGGTCAAATTGATGCAGAACAAGAGCCTGGTATGAGTGACAAACTGGCTGGAGAAATTGTCAAATTTAAAGCGATGTCTTTAGTAAAGATAAATTGGCTATTAAAGATCAGCTCAATTATTGGGTAACTGAAATGCAAAATAGAATTGGAGGATATGTAAATGATATTTTGTCTGAAGAGTCCTGGGTTGCTGGTTATCTCTGTCAAATTGTTGAAGCTAAAATAAAGAGAGATGAAGATTTACTAATATTTAGGTCATGGCCAGAATTTCTTTATACAATTGTTGAATTAACAGAACAATTGTATTGGAATAAACATAAAATTAAATGTAAGGCTGATCATGTTGAAAATTTACAACAAACAGTTCGCAAGATTGAAATTTAATATGAAAAGATTTTTGGTGAAAAGAAACAGTTGTCAGCTCAAATATCAGCTTATCGTGATAAAGATAACCAGAACAGAGAAATTATTTATTCTTGCCGACCGCCGCACGACTATTTACTGCGGCGGACAGCCCCTACTGGGCAAAGCGACGTAGTACTACGTCGCTCGCCCACGAGCCTCTAGGGGGCGAGCGCGCGTCGCCGGAGGCGCGCTCCCGTCCCCACTCGTTCACTAACATCCCCGCGCGAGTGACCGGCAGCTCCGGTGTCCGCCGGCCACTCGCGATCTGCCGCTGGAGAGGGAGAAAGGCAGGCGGCTAATGTAAACAAAGCCACCTGTCATTCTCCCTGAAGTAACTGCAGAGACATAGCAGGATCGTATGTCTCTGTGGTTACATCACTAGCCAACCCCCCCCCCCACAGTTAGAATCACGCCCCTAGGGATACATTTAACCCACTGTTTACCAATAAAGTTAACCCCTTCCCTGCCAGTGTCATTTTTACAGTAACAGTGCATATTTATAGCACTGATTACTGTAGTAAGGTCACTGGTACCCCCAAAAGTGTCAAAAATATCAGTCAAGGGTCCGATCTGTCCGCCGCAATGTCACAGTCCTGCAAAAAAAAATCGTAGATACTAGTTAAAAAAAAAACAATAAAAATGACATAAATAGTTAGTAAACGCAGTAACTTTTGCGCAAACTAATCAAAATACGCTTATTGCGATTTTTTTCACCAAAAATATGTAGCATAAAACAAATTGGCCTAAAATGTTAAAAAATTTTGATTTTTACATTTTTTTGGGGGAATTTCATATAAAAAATTTGAAAAATATTGTTATTGTATTTTTTTCAAAATTGTCGCTCTTTTTTTGTTTATAGTGCAAAAAGTAAAAATCGCACAGGTGATCAAATACCACCAAAAGAAAGCTCTGTTTGTGGGGAAAAAAAGGACGTCAATTTTGTTTAGGTACAGCGTCGCACGAATTGTACGTTAAAGTCACGCAGTGCCGAATCGCAAAATAGGCCCTGGTCTTTGAGCAGCCAAATCCTCCGAGGCTTAAGTGGTTAAAAGGGAACTGGATCAAAAATATCATGAATTGGTAGAATGTGACAGAAAGAGATGTGCTCTAGAAACAGAATGTGAAAGATTGCAGTTTACTAATAAAACACTTCAACAGGTGTTAGATGGTTCAGGCTATCTAAAGTCTTTGCAGGAAAACATGCCAGCAGCGTCAAGGTTAAACTTTCTGTATAGGAGGGAGAAAACGTCACTGAATCTATTAGCAGAACATACCCAGATGATTGGTCTGTTGAAAAAAGGAAAGCACATCAACCTGTGTATGACAACACAAAGGTGATACAATTTTTAAAAGAAACTGTGGGTCTGTTTACTAAGAAAGGATCGCCTTCTATAATTAACCATATAGAAGCTTATGAGGAGGCGATGATGACGCTGAACTTAAAATATGACAAGCAGAAAATCAAATACATTTCATGAGTGTTTGAACCAAAACACAGGTTGTTCTTTAATTCCCTACGAGATATGGGCATAAATACCTGGTCTGAAGTCGTTTCAGAAATAAAGACAGAATTTGGTCCCTATCAGTCAGCTACTGCTGCAAGGAGAGCCATGTTTACTTTGAGATGTCGGCTAAATCAAAGCCCTAGGGAATTTTTGTCAGTTGTCAAAAATGCCTATAGCCTGGCTGAGGAAGATCCCAATTTTGATTTATGATGCTTTGCCAAATAAAATAAAAATGATTCTTGCCCAGGATTACCATCCCAGAAAAAGTCTAGTTTGGCTACTGACAGAAAGTACAACTCCTTTGTACAGAATAGTGAGGAGACTCAGGATAAGAGGTTTAAAAAGCCAAATAATGAAATAGCTGAAGTTCATAATAAGAGAGATGAGGGACACTTTGAAGCCCCAAAAAAGGAGTTATGCTGAAGTGGTTAAGAACCCCAGTACTCTCAAATTGAATAAGGCTAAACAGAATCCAGATGATATAAAGGTTCCGGTAGTTGATGGTGAGCCAGGTAAAAAGCATCAGTTGGTCAAAAGGTGCATCCCTCCATTTAGGAGATACTCGAGAGGTAGATATAGGAATTATCAGTATGGCCCTGAAGAGGTTCAAAATGGTTCTCAATCAGAAGGTTCTGGAAAGTCTCAGGCTTCTAATTCCCAAAATCCAACCCCAAGGGTTCACTGGAAAAATAGAAGTAACTTACATGACCCAATGGACCAGATGCAGAGTCAGTTTGAGGTGTTGTCAGAACAGATGAAAAAGTTATCCAAGCTCCTCATTGCTAAACCCCAAAATCCTTTTTTAGGAGAGGCTACTACTGCAGAAAGCTCTCCCCAATAACAAATAGGGGGGAACAGGCTAAGGTGTCTAATCATGCAAATGCCTGTACTGCACCAATACATAAAAATGAGAAAATTAACCCTAGTGTCTGTATGCCTGAAAATAATTTAACCCTTCCAATGTCAGATGGCAAGGAGGAGGGGCGACATACTTGTGATTTTATCTTGCAGCCCACAGTCTTCAGCTGTAAAAAGCCTGACAAGCACACATTCCTGTGTGAAAAAGAAAAGGGGGAGGGGCGTGTCCAGACATCAACTGAGCAGGATGCTCTGACTGTGAGCTCCACACCATAACAAACTAAATCTGTATCCATCCGAGCTTCCAGATCTGGTATCAACTCTAAAATCACCCCCTGGTATAGAGCCTCATCCAGGGCACCCAAAGAAACCCCTATTTTGGCACAGAAGAGCCGGATCGCTACTCCACGGGACCCGCAGCCTAATAGTGACACCGCAACCAGCACACACTCCTGGAGGTAGGCATCAGAGGATGGGGTAAGGAAATTATCCCCCATCCACTCTAATATAACCCCTCTGAGCCTCCCCCTGCACCCCATCATCACCTGGGGAACAGAATAAAGACTTTATTCATCTCCCCTGCTGGGGCCTACCAAGACTGGCAGCCTCCATCTTAGGCCAGATCACTGAGGCCTGCACCACATCCAGGCTTCAATCTGGTTCCATCGAGCCACAACATCTCAATCCACAGACCCGAGTGCCACGGAAGACCAGGGGATAAGTTAGGCATCCGGTGTGTTCACTATATTGGGCTGTGTAACCTGGATTGTTAGTCAGGGGGTTTGAGGCCTGCTCTACCCCATGCAGCCTGCCTGCCATTGTCATCTAGGCCACCAGGGAAAAAGATCCCAAACAATGATGTGAGCTCCGCTATGCACAGGGCATAAAACCGATATACCAGGGCCAGATGAACGCCATTGTCCCACTAAATACACTCCCCTGGGTCACAGACATCGTGTATGCTGACCTCACGCAAAAAACAACTGACACAGTACCTCCTAAGATCACAGGAAAAGTTCAGCATGGCACAGATTCTCCACTCTCCTCCCCTGCAGAAACTCTTAGCTTCCACTTCTCTTACACCAGAGACTTCTCAACCTGCTGCAAGCTCTGCATCTAAAAGTGAGTACAACAACCTCAAAAAACCGGACCTAGATAACAGTCTAGAGACACTCTGCTCCAAATTACTGAATAAATTCCAATCAGAACTACAAAAATCCATTACTACACTGTACCAAGAAATTGCAGCTCTTGGCACCCGTACGGACCTCCTTGAAAATAAGCATGACGAATTAGCCATTGCTTTTAATGACCTATCCAGGGAACATGATGCTCTTTCCTCCGCTTTTTCCCAGCTTCAAGCTCATGTTGAAGACCTTGATAATAGGAATAGGAGGAATAACCTCAGAAACAGAGGTGCCCCTGAATCGGTCACTGACCTGATAGCATTCTCCACTAAGTTGTTCCAGAGCCTTCTCCCTGATTAAGCTGCACAAGCATTTACCTGCGATAGGATCCATCTTGCCCTTAGAGCCAACCCCCCCCCCCCCCAGACAAACCCCCCAGAGACATTGTACTCAGCATGAAAGACTTTCTTATCAAAGAGGAAATTTTAAGAGCCTCACGTAACACACACAACCTCAAATTAGACGGTTTTCCTATCCAGATTTACCCTGATGTCTCACAGGCCACATTAGATCGGAGAAGGAAAATGAAAGAAATAACTTCAGTCTTATCCTCAGCCAGAATCCGTTATCGTTGGGGCTTTCCTTTTAAATTGATCGTTCCACATAATGGCTCAACATATATTGCAACAATCTATTCCTGAAGGTCAAGACATCCTAATTAAATTGGGCCTATTGGATCCAGGAACAGTACCTCGCACCCCCTCAACCCCACGTCCCATCCCAATTGGGAATGTGCCAACTCCACGCAGGGATAGGCGCAGACTACGCCATGAAGCTGGCCCTCAATATCAAGATTGATTTTGATGTTAAAAGTCAGTGGTTGTACAATGTAAAACCTTCTTTCACTTTTGGTAATCGGTTTCTTTTTTTTTCTTTACCACTGAGAAAGAATGCCTTTTCAGTTTTTCAGCTTTAACTTTTTTTGACTGTTATGTTACACTGAGGACATCTTGTTGTGACTTTGCACAGTTACAACCTGCTGTTTTTTTGTGCCAAGTCCACACCACTGGTTTCAATGATTTATTGCACTGAGGACACCTACTGTCGCCTTTGAATATGACACCACTTTTTGTGCCTACAATATTTTCCCTATTGTTTACTGTACTAAAATTGTTGCTGATTTATATTTTTCCCACTATTTAATTGCGGGTTTTACCATATTAAAGGTTTTTGCAAAATGGACACTTGACCATTAATTTTATCTCACGATGTTATGATGTCATTCTAAATACCTCTTTACATTTTCTAGCTGTCAGAAATCATTCACACAATATGGCCATTATAGTATTTACAGTTAATATTGTGTAGCTCTATAGTTTATCGGTTTTCTTATAATTTTCTCCCCTAATAAAAAGGAAAAAGAGGAATGCAGGGAAAGTTTATTTTAGTGCCTTAACATCCCTCTGTGTCTCCCCTCAAAAAAGCCTTTCTCCATTATAAAAATCTTAAGGCCAAGGTGGTTCTGTTACAAGAAACACATTTTAAGACAGATAATCACCCTACCTTTTTCCACAAAGCTTACAACCAAACATTTTACACTGCCACGGATTAAAAACTAAAGTTGTGGCAATTTTTCTACACCACACCTTCCCAATGGAAATACAACATGTTTATAAGGACCCTGAAAGCCGCTATATAATTATAAAGGGCCGTTTGGCAGGTAGAGATCTCACAATAGCCAACATTTATGCCCCTAATGATGCACAAGCCTCCTTTTTCATACATTTCTTTGAGGTTCTACAAAAATATCACTTCACACATATCATCATAGGGGGAGATTTTATTTCCGTTGCACAGCCACATTTAGACCGTAGCAAGCATTCCCCATTCTCAAATGCCTTCCCCAAGTCATTAAATTTCAACTTAAATTCTTTACAACTCATTGACTCATGGAGAGCATTAAATATAGGGGCAAAAGAGTATACTTTCTACTCTCACCCACATCAATCATACTCTCGATTAGATTATATATTTTGCACCCCTCTAATTTTATCCAATTCCATCGCTGCTTCCATATACCCAGTATAATGGTCGGATCATCAC
The DNA here is from genome assembly GCF_965119305.1 of Pelophylax lessonae. Lineage (NCBI taxonomy): Eukaryota > Metazoa > Chordata > Amphibia > Anura > Ranidae > Pelophylax > Pelophylax lessonae. The sequence goes on along the minus strand of NC_138768.1, from coordinate 490,511,662 downwards.
ATAACCTCCTTCTCCACGAGATTCATTGGTCTCTCCCATACTCCTTATTCATGAAGACTAAATGAAGCTCTGATTACTGATCCCTCCCTGCAACAGGAGATTGCCTCCACTATAGATGAATATTTCAACCTCAATAACACCCCCGAAATGAATGTCGAGACGCTGTGGTTAGAGCATAAAGTGGTTCCCTGGGGTAAATTAATCAAATTGGCAGCCACTCAAAATAAACTTAGATGGGAGAAAATACTCGCACTCACAAAAGACCTTCACCACATCTATAAATCTCACATGAACTCACAAGACCCGTAAACCTTGGAACTTATCTCAGACAAACATAAAGAACTAGATGCCCTTCTTTCACTTAGAGCAGAGAAAGCCCTTAGGTGGTCCAAAGCAAAGTTCTTCCTCTCCAGCAACTCGTATTCTACCATGTTTGCTCGCAAATTGAACCAATCTATCAAACCACAACATATCTATAAACTTAAAAACCGATCAAACCAGATTGTCACAAATCCCAAAGAGGTCATTTCAATCTTTTAAAAATTCTATATGAATCTTCTCTCAAAATCTTCATCTGTCACAGCCCCTACCGACCCTTCGTGGTTAGATAACCTGCAGATTCCCTCCTTATCTTCCTCTCAAGTAGACAAACTTTAATGATCTGTGTGATTTCATCAGGGGTGCAGGGGGCATTTCCCCTGCACCCCTGATGAAATCACACAGATCATTAAATCCCTTAAAAAGGGCTCGGCCGGGGGCGTGGTCTGGACATGGCCGGCTGAGGCTGTGTTTGCTGTGAGCTCCGTGCCTGCCCGTGCCTAACCTAGCTCATACTGTCTGCTGACGGAGGGGATGCGGTCGGCGAGGCGCTGGAGAACCAGGGGAACAACTGGGACATCGTCTACCCCCCGCAGGGCACCGGTGAGAGGAGATATTAGCACCTTCTTCTCCCCCTCTTAGGCTCCCGCCACCTCGGCCAATATGGCGGCGCCCAGCTCCTCACCTCGCGCTGCAGCGGACATACCGCCGGCATCCTCAGCCGCCTCGGACATTCTTTCCAACACCCCGGCCGCCCTCCGCTCGGGTGAGCCGGAGCCCTCATCGTTCACACAGCGGGTGGGGGTGGATGATGAACTTCGCACCCTGCTGCGAGCCCTGCCTAGTAAAGCGGACATTGAGGCCATAGTGGGCCGCCTCGAGACGGCGCACCAGAGAGCTATTCAGGAGGTCCGGACCGAGGTGCAGCAGGTCTCGGGGCGTGTGACAGCAGGTGAAACTGCTCTTGCAACCATGGATCGCCGTGTTGGTGCCCTGGAAGTCGCTCAGCAGAACCAGGCCGCATCCACCATGGCTATGCAGCTGCACATGGAGGACATTGAAGATTGCAGCAGGCGGAACAATGTGCGGCTCAAGGGTCTTCCAGAGGCGACTGGCCCTGAGGACCTCCCTGACACTGTCTCTGCCATTTTTGCCCAACTTCTGGGGGAGTCCTTGCCTGCCAACCTGGAGTTCGATCGTGTCCACAGGGCTCTGGGCCCACGCTCTCCTGACCCGGACAGACCCAGGGATGTTATCTGTCGCCTGCATAGATTCTCCCACAGGGAAATGATTATCAGGAAAGCTTGGGATGTGGGTACTCTGGACTTCGATGGAGCACCCTTGAAATTGCTGCCTGACCTGTCCCGAGCTACTCTCTATCGCCGGGCGTTGTTACGCCCTCTGCTGGACTTGGCTAGGAGATCGGGGGTCACCTACAGATGGGGCTACCCCCTTTCCGTCACCTTCAGGAAACCTAACTCTTCATTCACCCTGAGATCCCAGACAGAACTCCCCGCTTTGTTTGCCTTCCTCGGGTCGGATCCTATCCAGGTGCCAGACTGGCTGGTATTGCTGCCCCGTCCATCGGATCGAAGGGCTGCTCCGGGTGGGGGCCCCTTCAGCTCTCCCCGCCCACAGCGGTCTCGCCGTGGCTCCAGGCCACGTTCTGCGGAGGCCCCCAGGGAGCAATGAGACCGATTATGTACCTTGGCCTCCGGAATCCCTACTGCTTATGCCCTGTTTCTGGTGATTGCACTACCTGGCTACTCTCACCGGACTGCGGACATTAACTGTTCTCCTGCCTTCTAGTGACCATGGATGGACCCCCCGGACGGACTCTGGAATGTTACTTCATCCCCTGGATTGGCTTCCCTCATTGGCATGGCGCCCTCTCTGCCCCCCCCTTGCCCCATGGGTCCTGCTCTCCGGAGTCCTGGTGCTATTGACCCCTGGGACGCTCAACTACTCCCCCTACCACCTTCTGGATTTACTGCTGGATCGTTATGCTGTCCCTCACTGATGTGTCTCCCAGCTACACTCACTCAGGACTGTGGGGTGCTGATCTTGGTTGCACCCTGTTGTATACTTATGAGAAGGTTTGGGGGAATTATGACTGCTTGTGGGGCTGGGGTGGACGGGTGGATGGGGAGGCTGGGATTCTTATCCTAATGGGGGTGACTTGCAGTGACTCAGCCTACCGGGGGCGGGCCACCTGGTGGAGAGGTGGGGATCTGGGGATGGGCACCGTCTCCCTCATAGGGCGGCGTTCGCACATAAGATTGAGGAGGGTGGCTACCCCCTCGCCTGTCTACCATCAGGTTACCCTGTGCCTGGTTGCCCGTAGCCACTGAACACTTCGGGCGTTCCGCCTACACGGGGGCTCTCACTGCATTGTCAACCTACTGTACGTTGGTTATTATGTTGTGCTTTATTGTGTGACCCACGCGGTGCGATTTCCCTGGGTAAGGCCGACTGGCTTTGCCATGCGTTCTCAACAGGGCATGCTACACCGTGGGGGTCTTGTACTTTGTTTACTCCTGCCTGACTTATATTTGACTGACCCTGCATTCACCGGGGTCGCATTGCCCTAGTTTGCGTGTATCTAATGGGGTGTTCTGCTTGGTCCATCTCAGTGCCGCGGTTTGTTATGCCTCACATGCTACCAGGCCCTCCGGCCTCCATGCGGGGCGTTACAGACTGGGGTGGTGATTTTTACCTCTACTACCCCCGTTCTGTCTCTGCATCCTCTGTGTTGATCATACACTGTTTCCCCTCTTCATTCTCTCTCTTCCTTTTAGCTAGGTGGGCCGGACAGCCGGACCTGAGCCTGTTTTAGTTGAGTCGTCTCCACCCTCGACCCCCAGTAGGTTGGCACTCTGGGTGCTGGCCGCCCCTGTGCTAGTGCAGCATCTCTGCTTAGTTAGTTCCCTTGGGTCTTACCCTCCCATCCCTCTCTTTGCCTGCTGTTTTTCTTTTTTCCGTTTCTGTCCCTCTCTGCTAGAGCATCCTCCTCCCTCTCCCTCTTACCCGCCTTTCGCCTCCCCTTCTCCACTTCCCTCACTAGGTGGGTGGGCGGGGCGCGGTGCCGGGCCATGGACACTCTCAGGTTGTACTCCCTGAATGCTAAAGGGCTCAATGTACCAGAAAAGCGGAAGGTACTCCTTAATGAACTACGTCGCTCCCGTGCGGATGTGGCCTTCATTCAAGAGACCCATTTCAGAGATGACCGCCTTCCGCTCCTTAAGAACCGGTTTTACCCATTCTCGTATCACGCTACCAATACTGTCGCAAAATCTAAGGGAGTCTCCATCTTGTTGTCAGCCAGGATCCCGTGGAAGTGCGAGGCCTCGTTGTTGGACCCAGGTGGGCGTTTTCTATTTCTCAAAGGGTCGTTTTGCTCCTACCGCCTTACGTTCGCCTGTATCTATGCCCCTAACGAAGGACAGGATGTTTTTATGTCGGGCGTACTGGACAAGCTTGCTGGCTTCCAGGAGGGCCAATTGATACTGGGGGGAGACTTCAATATCCCCCTGGTCCCGTCGATGGATAATTCCTCCGGGACCTCCTCGATTCCCCATGGCGTTCGGAAACGCTTTTTGCAAGCACTCCACAATACCCAGTTGGTGGATGCCTGGCGCCTACAGCATGGAAGTGAGCGTGACTACACTTTCTTCTCTTCACCCCACAAAGCCTACTCGCGTATTGATTTCTTTCTTGTACCTCACCGCCAGCTGCATGCGGTGCGAGACACGGAGATCGGTTCGATCACCTTCTCGTATCATGCCCCGAACTCCATGCTGTATGGTCTGGCGGATGGTGAGGGTGGAGGGACCAAGGTGTGGCATCTTAGCGATTCTCTGCTGCAAAACCCTGAAGTTAATGCTGAAGTTCTCCAGGAACTAACTAACTATTTTCGGGAAAACACCACGGAGGGATGTGACCCGGGTATGGTATGGGAGGCTCACAAGACCGTGATTCGGGCCTATTCATCAAGCATGGCTCCCGCATTAAGAAAGCCCGCTTGCATCTTCTGAATACGTTGCTGGCGGATATCCACATGTTGGAAGCCAGGCATAAACGTTCGTTGACCAGAGAAGACGAGAGAGAACTTTTTTCTCTACGACAGAAAGATCTTCTCTTTGCAAAGGCCAAGGCAGATCTTCAACGATCGCGTCAGGCCTTCTACTCTTCCGGGGATAAATGTGGACACTTACTGGCGACCTCCGTCCGCGCGCAGCGCACTGCGAATTATATTCCCCGCGTTCATTCCACAGGGGGGAGAAAGGTGGCCCTGCCCAGGCTGATTGCTGAGGAGTGTAAGGTTCTGGCACTCTCAGTGCCTCCTATCACATTTATTCCGGGTGATTTCCATCTACCTAGACAGAAGAAACACATATAGGTGTGTTTCCCTTTAAGGCTGAAGCTGTCATCACCCAGCGCCGGACTAGATGGCTATTTAGGGCGTCGGTTCTCACTCACAGGTGTTCGTTCAAACACCAGTACCTGGATACTAATCTTGCTTGAAGCTTCCTTGCTTGCAAGCTCTCCTCGCTGACGAACCTCGCTGCGCTGATCCCTGCATCCTGCTACTGGATCATCCGCATCTCCTGAGCGATCCTTCGGCTATCACTATTAGTGCTAAGTACCCCACAGGGGAAATCTCTATAGACTTGTACTAGGCTTACACTATTTAGCTCTGCATAGCAAGGACTGTCTTTTACATCTGCATAACTAGATTGCTAGCTCTTGAGGCTACTGCTACTATTTCCTGCACTGGGTTGATCTCTCCTGTATGCACCTGCTACTCTGTCATCTGTTATCATACATGATCGCTAACCCTTCCTGCATCCATCTGCACTGTCTCACCTCAAGTGTCTGTCACCTACCACTTCCACTCAAACCTATCCCTAAGACCTTTATCATTGTCTTACCACATGTATATAAAGTCACACTAGGAACCAGCTTAATTACTGTGTGTATTTACTGGCTGAAATAAGACCTTCCATACATGAGGAGTCATTGAGGTTGGGAATGGTATCTCAGCATATCTCCTACATGACTACTGACGTGGAACTACTTCTGCAGCTGAAAATCCACACCTTATAAGAAACGCAAGGAGCGTTACAGATTGAACGAACCCAAAAAATGGATTCAGCAGAAGTAGCCACTCAGGTGACACAATTAAAACAGCAAGTATCTGCGTTAATACACGCACTTGCTGAATTGAAAAACGACAATCAGGCTCTGTTGCAGCAGGTAATTAGACTGACACAACTTACCTCTGCACAGTCTCCTGAACCCAAGATAAATCCCCCTTTGGTATTTACAGGCGATCGCAAAAAATTTTGCGAATTTAAAAACGCATGTGAGTTACTTTTTTTGCTAAAACCTCGTACCTACCTTACTGATCACAATAAGGTTTGTACTATTATTTCTTACCTATCAGGCGATCCTCGAGCCTGGGCAGATTCTCTTTTTGAAAAAAACGACCAGCTTCTCAACTCCTATGCCTTGTTCCTAGCAGAGCTCACTAGCCTATATGATGACCCCAATAGGCAGAGTACTGCCGATCTTCAGTTAAGATCCTTGAAACAAGGAAAAAGGCCTGTAGAAGACTTTGTCGCAGAATTCAAGAGATGGACCCTTGATTCAGGATGGAATGATGCATCTCTGAAAACCCAATTTAGGCTTGGCCTATCAGAAGCCGTCAAGGACGAGCTCGCCCGAGCAGAGATGCCAAAAACCCTGGATACATTGATACAACTCAGTATCACCATAGATAGAAGACTACGAGAAAGGAAGTCTGAAAAAATGGAAATGCCATTATCCAGTTCTTCTCAGAATTCAGCTATTGACCCCACTCCTAAACCCGCTCCAGGTAACCACAGACCCCGGCTACCTAAGGAAAAAAGGAGACCTAGTAGATATGGTGATCCTGCCTGGTCATGGTCCGAGCCTGCCTCAAACAGTCGACCTTGTCACTCTGACACATCCCATTTGGACCCTGATCCTACAGAGATGGATGAGGAGCCTATGGAGATTGGTGCCATACATGCTAGGTTGTCCTCACAAGAAAAAAGAGATCACAGGAGAATCTGTGGCCTTTGTTTTTATTGTGGAGAAGGGGGACATTTCATTACATTCTGCCCAACCAGACCCCATAGGCCTAAGGCTCTCCCAATGGAGGCCAGGCGAATCCGAAGGGTCTTCCCTGAAAAACAGCCTGGAAATTATCAAGGCTGTTGCCAGCCCTGTCCCCGTTCTATATCAGTGAAGGACACCCAGAAATTAACAAATATTGGAATAGATATTCCTTCAACTCCAGTGAACTTTATACCACGTTCAAAAAACCCTCCTGTACCACCTCCTGAGGATACTCCTATTTTTCGGCTACCAACCTGATCCGATTTTCATATCGGCAACAAGGGATCCGATTCTCAGATCGGTTACCAACCTGATCCGATTCTCATATCGGCAACCATTTTTTTTTTTTCTTTCCGATTCTCGTATCGGCAACCAGTATTATCCGATTCTCATATCGGCAACCAATTTTTTTTTTCTTCCCGATTTTCATATCGGCAACCAGTCTTATCCGATTCTCGCATCGGAGACCAGTCTCATTCCGATTCTCATATCGGCGACAAAAAAAAAAAAAGAGAAAATTTTTTTTTTTTTCCTTCCGATTTTCACATCGGCAACCAGTCTCATGTGATTCTTATATCAACAACCAGCCTTAGAGGCCTTCCGGAGCCGGCCTTATGGGGGGGGGGGTAATGTAAGGTTCTGGCACTCTCAGTGCCTCCTATCACATTTATTCCGGGTGATTTCCATCTACCTAGACAGAAGAAACACATATAGGTGTGTTTCCCTTTAAGGCTGAAGCTGTCATCACCCAGCGCCGGACTAGATGGCTATTTAGGGCGTCGGTTCTCACTCACAGGTGTTCGTTCAAACACCAGTACCTGGATACTAATCTTGCTTGAAGCTTCCATGCTTGCAAGCTCTCCTCGCTGACGAACCTCGCTGCGCTGATCCCTGCATCCTGCTACTGGATCATCCGCATCTCCTGAGCGATCCTTCGGCTATCACTATTAGTGCTAAGTACCCCACAGGGGAAATCTCTATAGACTTGTACTAGGCTTACACTATTTAGCTCTGCATAGCAAGGACTGTCTTTTACATCTGCATAACTAGATTGCTAGCTCTTGAGGCTACTGCTACTATTTCCTGCACTGGGTTGATCTCTCCTGTATGCACCTGCTACTCTGTCATCTGTTATCATACATGATCGCTAACCCTTCCTGCATCCATCTGCACTGTCTCACCTCAAGTGTCTGTCACCTACCACTTCCACTCAAACCTATCCCTAAGACCTTTATCATTGTCTTACCACATGTATATAAAGTCACACTAGGAACCAGCTTAATTACTGTGTGTATTTACTGGCTGAAATAAGACCTTCCATACATGATGAGTCATTGAGGTTGGGAATGGTATCTCAGCATATCTCCTACATGACTACTGACGTGGAACTACTTCTGCAGCTGAAAATCCACACCTTATAAGAAACGCAAGGAGCGTTACAAGGAGTTTAGGGCGTTTTACTCCGACCTTTATAACCTGCCGCCCCAAATGGCCTCCCCAACGCAAATTCAGGACTATGTGACCTCGGCGCACTTGCCCAGTCTTTCGTTGGAGGAGAGGGAGCAACTGGAGGCTCCGATCTCTCTGCTGGAACTGCAGGGGGCGATGGGTTCCTTTAAAGTTGGTAAAGCCCCGGGCCCGGATGGCTTCACCCTCCCCTATTATGCTACTTTTTTTCAGACCCTGGGACCCCATTGGCTAGCATGGCTAAACCTCCTCGGATCTAACAAGTCCGCCTTCCCGACTGACTCATTGAGGGCACATATCTCCCTGATTCCGAAAGAGGGGAAAGATCCAGCTCTTTGTAGTAGTTATTGCCCGATCTCCCTGCTGAACATTGACTTGAAGGTCTTCTCCAAGATCATAGCGTCTCGCCTGGGCCCTCTCATGCCGCGCCTTGTACACTTGGACCAGGTGGGATTTATCTCCACCCGCGAAGCACGTGACAACACGTCCAAGGTGCTTAATCTTATTCACTTGGCACAAACATCACGGGTACCTTGTGTCCTCTTAAACACGAATGCAGAGAAAGCCTTCGACCGTGTCAGCTGGCGGTTTATGGCGGCCACGCTGCGGTCGATTGGTCTTGGCTCCTCTATGATGTCCTGGATTGGCCACATCTACTCCAATCCTACCGCCCGGGTGAGATGTAACGGGATCTTGTCGGAGTCCTTCTCTATCACTAACGGCACCCGTCAGGGTTGTCCGCTCTCCCCACTACTCTACGCGCTTTCCCTAGAACCCTTCCTTTGCAAGGTCAGAGCTAACCCTGATATCACGGGGATGCGAATAGGGGATATGGAATGCAAGGTGTCGGCCTACGCGGACGATATGTTGTTTTCCCTCTCTAACCCGGTGATCTCCGCCCCCAACCTCCTCCGGGAGCTAGACCTTTACGGCTCCTGTTCTAACTTAAAGATCAATCTGGGTAAATCTGAGACGATGGGGGTGGTGATGCCACCGACCCTTCTGTCCCAGGTGACTTCGTCCTTGCCCTTTCGTTGGACTTCATCGGCGTTGACGTATCTGGGCACCCGTATAACTCCTGTCCTCTCCACCCTGTACGCCCTCAATTTTTCCCCACTATTGGTTACCATCCGCCAGCTCCTAGCAGTGTGGTCCAAAGGTATTCACTCTTGGTTCGGGCGTTGTAATCTAGTTAAAATGTCGATTCTCCCCAAGGTTCTATACCTTCTTCAGGCCCTGCCGATAAGGCTGCTGTCTCCTTTCTTTCGACAGCTCCACTCCATGTTCGTACACTACATTTGGTGCTCCGGTTCACCGCGTATAGCTCGCTCCCTCCTGTCCCTTCCCAAGCGGTGCGGCGGCATTGCTCTTCCCGATGTGACTAAATACTATCAGGCAGTCCATCTTAGCCGCCTGCTGGACTGGCGGCGCCATGGGGACAATAAACTATGGGTACGGCTGGAACAGGCCCAATCGCCGATCCCGCTGGGCGGTGCGCCGTGGTGTCGAGATTCATGCCCACCGTCACTTAAATCTCACCCGACAATCGGTGTTACTTTGGCAGTGACGGCCTCCCTCCTTTCCAATCCGGTCGTATCCTCCCCTACCTCCCCTTTGTTCCCAGTGCTGGGTAACCCGGCCTTTAAACCAGGTGTTTCAGACCGGCAATTCCTGTCCCTTCTGGCTCATAACCGGGGCACGGCCACTCATTTCCTACAGGCGGACGGTTGGCCCTCACTTGCAAACTTGACAGACCCCTCTGGTCCCTATGCTCTGACTTTCTGGCAGGCGGCCCAACTGTGCCACTTCCTGCACTCTTTGCCTTCGCCTGACCTTTTCTGCAGGGAACTTACGCCATACGAAGTTCTCTGCTCCAGTGAAGGGACTCTTCCCCACACTCTATCGCAAACCTACACCTTACGCACCTTACTGGTTACTCCTCCAGAGTACTCCACCCCTGCGTATATCTCCAAATGGGAACGGGACCTCCAACTGACGCTCTCGCCAGCTCAACGATCTAACCTCTACACCAGCGCTCTAAAGACTCCGACCTGTACGGAGTTACAGGAATCTAATTACAAAGTGTTGACACGGTGGTATAGGGTTCCGTCTCTGCTGTGTAAGATGTTCCCGGGTACGTCCGACTTGTACTGGAGGTGCCAAGAGGAATGTGGCACCTTACTTCACGTTTTCTGGTCCTGCCCTAAATTACGGGACTTCTGGTTGGCGGTGGGCTCTCTCCTAAGGGACCTCACGGACCATACCATACCCGATACTCCGGCTTTCTATATTCTGCAACTGTCCAGCATCCCAATGCGGAAATATAAGAAGTCTATTGTGCCCCATGTACTGTCGGCAGCGAGGTCTTGCATCCCACTATATTGGAAGACTACCCAGTCCCCCTCCATCGGGGATTGTATGCGCAGACTGGAGGACATCAACAAGATGGAAGACTTAACCCTCACGGCGCTTCACAAGCGAGACAGATACGAAAAGACTTGGGGATACTGGAATGTGTTTCTCATCTCTGATAGGGGGAAAGCTCTGATGTGCCCTTGAGACTCTGCCGAGTTGCTGCCCTTGCCTGGGGGGGGCCTGTCCCGGCGCGGCGCCCACCATCTCCCTACCCCCTCCCCGTCCATTCTTCCCCACCTTTCTTCCCTCTCTTTCCTTTCCCCCTTGTCCTTTTTTCTTTTGTATTTCTCTATCACCTCCCCCCTCCCTTTCCTCCTTCTCTGTCCTCCCCTGTTTTCTCGCTACCATACTGTACTGCTTCTCTATCTCTTATTATGTCTCCTCTAACCATCCAGTGGCGCCCTATGTGCACCGTTCATAGGGGTTTATCTTCTCTCTATGCGGTGCCACTTGCATATGACTTGACTGGCTAAGGACTGTCATATCCTTCACTGTATTGACTGTTGTCTGTTGTTTAAGTTTACTGGCCCACCGTAGTGGGACCCACTTTGGATGTTTTTCTTCTTTTGTCTTCTTATGTCTACGAAAGTCTCAGTTATGCATTTGCCTTCTTGACGATATTACCTCTTTTGGTATTTTGCCATGCATTGCGAGAAGTTTGTCTACTGTGGATGTTTCACGTGTAACATGTTTTTATCCCTTTTTTGTTTATCTCAATAAACTTCATATTTGAAAAAAAAAAAAAAAAGGGCTCGGCCCCTGGCCCCAACGGGTTCACCTCATTTTACTATAAGCAATTTTACCATCTACTATCACCCAAGTTATCCGAACTATATAATGTTATCCTTAAAGGAGGCTTCTTCCCCGATGAAATGTTATTAGCAAATATGTCCCATATCCCTAACCCCGACAAAGACCACACCCTCCCGCAAAACTATAGACCGATTTCCATTATCAATAATGACCTTAAGATCTTTTGTAGACTTTTAGCAAACAGACTCTCCTCAGTTATTGCCCCCCTAATATCTCCTTTCCAATCAGGCTTCATCCCTGGCCGTCAGTTCACTGATAATATAAGCCTCGCGGCTAACATCATCCAAGAAGCGAACATCAAATCCGAACCTCTTCTACTTTTAAGTTTGGACATAAATAAAGCCTTCAATAGTGTCTCTTGGGACTACCTGAATAATATCCTTCCCAAATATGGCATACATGGAGAATTTTTACACGCTTTTCAAGCATTACATAAAAGCCCTCGGACTAGAGTTTGTATTCCAGGATGCAACTCTGAGTTTTTTCAGCTTGGTAGAGGTACCAGACAAGGATGTCCCCTATCCCCATTACTTTTCGCCCTAGCCATTGAACCCCTTGCCATAGCTATTTTGTCCCAACCCAATATTAAAGGATATCATTCCTCCAATAAAATTTATAAACTCAGTGACGCACACCAAATGGAAGGATGCCCCGCTTATGGACGTTGTCTTCCCGATCACAAGTGTCCAGATAACCCCGGATATTGATCTGTCTGCTTGGCAACGAACTCCCCCTATTTACTTGCACAACCTCTATGGAGGTGGCACCTTGAAGCCCTTCCTACAGCTAGTGGAGGAATTGCATATAGATCACAAAGAATGGTTCAGATATAAACAAATTTCTTCCTGCATCTCACATAACCCACAACTAAGAGCTAGAATTCCCGTGCGGGCCTGGCACTATCTCACAGCACCTCACCAAACCACGAAAGGCATCTCGCTTTTTTACCCCCTGCTGGGTGAAAAGGACGTGCTTATTAAAACACGGCCTATCATGAAATGGGAACTGGATTTGGGGGAAACCTTCTCCCCGTCCCAGTGGCAAAAAGCACTGACCTCGAGCTACAAGGCCACGTTAAGTGCATCTCTAAGAGAGCTCCACCTCAAAATATCCCTCAGATGGTACCTCACGCCATGCGTAATAGCAAAATTTGCCCCCTCGGCCGATTCCACCTGCTGGAGAGGCTGCGGAGCGCAGGGCACCCTCAAACATATTTTGTGGGAGTGCCCTCCCATTCTTGCTTTATGGGAGGAAGTATTTGCGCTGATGTCCAAACGTATTCAGATACCGATACCGCCATCCCCTGCCCTAGCTTTGCTACACTTGTCTATTGATCGAATCCCTCTATCATTACGGAAACTAGTAATTAACATACTATTAGCTACCAAAATTAATATCACTAGACGTTGGAAAGATGTCCACCCGCCTTCCCTAGTTGAGGTGATACATACCACACAACTGCATAAAACGTTTGAACTTCTAATGGCCCCTTCCCATGAAAGGTACCAAAAAGAGCTAACGTGGTGGAGTCCGTGGACACAATGGTACTCTATAGTTCCAACCCCATGATTGTATAATCTGTAGATGATACTAGGATGTGCCACTAGAGGGCACCGGAGCTACATGTGTCGTGATTGTAGTTATCACTCTTGCTGATGCTGTTAATGGGAATGTCGCTTCCTTGTTTCATCCTTGCCTTTTTGTTTGAATGCATAGTTATGTATCATGCCTACTTGCTTGCCTTATTTCCCCTTCCTGTTAGTTAACCTGTTTGTTTGACAAAATGCAATAAAAACCATTTGAAAGAAAAATTTATAAACTCAGTATGTACGCTGATGACATGCTACTTTTTATATCTCAACCTAAAACTCCTCTACCAAACCTGTTTTAGACTCATACAAATACACACAAATATTCTCCTCCTTTTCAGGCCTTACAGTTAATGTATCCAAATCTATTTTTTAAAGAAATATTGCTAGAGATGAAGTAGCAAGCACCACATCCCTTTAATTAAAGTAACTACAATGGGGGGGGGGGGGCAAAATGGGACTTTAACGGTGCAAAATGATGGAGAAAAATCTGAATTCTCAAAAATTGTACATTTTATTACACATAGAAGGTGAGGACAAGACACTACATCAATATAAAATGATAAAATCAAGAAAATGCACTCGAAAATATCAACTCTACATGTTTCGCCATCTTCATAATAGCTTCTTCAGGAGTTTTCATAGATATTTCTCGAGAGTGAACATTTCTAAATAACAGAAGGAAAAACATAAAAGACATGGCATGTTTATGTACATAGGGCATATCTCAATGGTCCTAAAATTGGATGCCCAAATGATTTACATATTTGGAAAAACAGTAATACAAGGAAAAAGTACCTTAAAATAACCTGAACCCTTTCTTATGCCGGAGGTGGAGGCAACACAAGTGACGCCACCAAAGCGAGCACAGAGGGGGAGGGGAACCGAGACATCCAACCTCTTAAAGTTGACCCATAGAGAGGGTGACAGCCAAGCTAGGAATAATGGGTAGGAATAGTAAGAGACCAAAGCATGGAAATGCAATTCAATCAAAGATTGCTATATATCAAATTATGTGAGACTAGATATCTGGTTGAGGGATTGCTAATATATTCACCTGATTATGATGAATGTACACTTAATTCACTGAGTACCCCAATGTCAAAACAGGGGGCAGGGAGGGAAAATAATGTTCCCTTGATATCCCCAAATGGGAGGTATCCCTTAAAGAAAAAATGAAGTTTGTTGATTGAATAGCAATGACAAACGCAATATAAGTCTGTCAAGTTTAAGGGTATACATACTTACCCTAAGTTAGCAAACTGGGCACATAAATTGTCATGCAGTATTCATAAGTACACCGCCATTGTAATTGAACAGATTTTCCAAAAGTGCGCTCAAATGAAGGAGACTGCACGGGAGGAAAGAGAAAAGAGAGGCACAGAAGGGCATGGTCAGCATCTAATATATCAAAAATATGGAAAGAAGCAAGGTTCGAAAGATTTCATTTACCGCAAGTGGTCTCGAAGTTCATATGTCGTTCCCCGGTGGTCTAGTGTAATACTGACCGTGCTGCGCCGGCATTTATACACCCTCTCCACTCCCTCGGCGTCTGACGTCACCGAGGGAGTGAGAGCGAGGTACGCCCAGTGGTCCAATGGAGACCGAAGAGGAAGTGCGTCATTAAGACGCGACCGCATCACATGGTTCCGCCGGAACCGGAAGGTCAGGGATAACAACATCCGGTCCGGACATAATGTATGCAGAGGAGGTAACGGATCACAGTAGACAATCCGAAATGGATCCTAAATAGAACTGACAATACTACAAGGAGGCAGGATTTAAACAAATACCCACAATGCCTATATAATGGGGAAAATCTGAGGACACAATAGGTCACAAAGAGAAAGATTGACCCAATTGACGAATAAATCGATATTATGATAATGGCTTCACAGCAATCATATGTTTATTTTTCAGATGTAGTATATCTACCCCTCAAAGAACAAGATATTTTGTGGTTTTGTCCATTGGGTATTATTCCTGACCCTTGCCGTCAGGTGGATGTGACTAGGAGTGGCAGACCCTCAGTTGAGCATATTGGGGGACATTGGATCCGAGCCTAGTTTCCAGCCTCTGTTCTTGTTGCCCATATGGGCACCCGCGGTGCCCTACATTTATTTTCCAGGTAAATTGGTCCAGCCTGGTTAGTAGCAGCACCGCTTTCAAACTCCCAGGTGTTCTTTAATGGAGCCTCTCAAAACTTCTTTTTCTCTAGTTCTCATTTTTTATCATAATATCGATTTATTCGTCAATTGGGTCAATCTAGTGCATTTTCTTGATTTTATCATTTTATATTGATGTAGTGTCTTGTCCTCACCTTCTATGTGTAATAAAATGTACAATTTTTGAGAATTCAGATTTTTCTCCATCATTTTGCACCGTTAAAGTCCCATTTTGCCCCCCCCCCCCCCCCATTGTAGTTATCCAAATCTATTGTTATGCCACTAAATATTCCCACTTCACAGCTTAGCACTCTTCAACAATCTTTTAAATTTACGTGGTCCTTCTCTGCTATCTCCTATTTAGAGGTTCACCTCACCCCAGACATTAGTTCCCTTTTTGCAAAAAATTTCACTCCTCTCTTTTTAATAATCAGAAGGACCCTCAAAATGTGGAAGGCCTGGGGGGCGTGGCCTGGCTATGGAGGAGTGAGGACGCACGGTGCTTGAGCTCCGCACCCGCCGCCTCTAAAACGCAGCAACCTGGGTCTTCCCCGCCATCAGCACTCACCCAAAGATGTCCTAGCGCCGCTGGACGGCCTCTCACCCACCGCGGCCCGACAGATCTAAACAGGGACGCCTTCCCTCCTTCTTCCAGGAGACCCGCTGCAGAGAGGCCCGGACATCCAAGATGGCGCCTGCCTCTCCACACCATGAGGTGAGCCCATCATGGAGCACTGACCCAGGACTCTCCCCAAAGCGGTCCGTGAGTACACCCATCCCCTCCCCATCCCCCCCCCCAGAGTCCCGGGAGGGGGGCTCTGATGTCGCTGACATTTTGGGAGATGGAGATTTAAGGAAGCACATTTGGGCCCTGCCTACTAAGGCTGATTTAGACAGGTTTATTACAAGGGTGGAAACTGCATTTAAGGAGGACATTGCACAGCTTAAAACAGACACATCCCACTTGGGATCCCGCATGGAAACCCTGGAACAGAGATTGGATGAGACTATCCCTGTTGTCTCTCAGCTCCAGGCCCGGTGTGTAGACCAAGACAGGAGGATTGAGGCCCTGTTATGCCAGCTTGATGACTTTGAGAATCACAGAAGGAGTGGTAATATTCGTATTCGCGGCCTGCCGGAGGCCACAGCACCGAGAGACATTATCCCTACTTTGGTTGATGTCTTCCTGGCAATCCTGGAACTCCCTGCTACTGCCCCGATAGAAATTGACAAGGCTCATAGGGCCCTGCGACCTCCATCGCAGGATGCAGATAACCCACGTGATATCATTTGCAAGCTCCACAAATTCACTCTAAAGGGGACAGCATCATGCGGAAAATGCGCAACAAACCTTTCTTTGAATTTGATGGTGCCCGCCTGTACTTCTATCAAGATCTCTCACACCGTACACTGATGCAGCGCAGAGCCCTGCATCCCCTCCTGGAATCCCTCCATGCTGCAGACCTCACCTATCGCTGGGGATTCCCCTTCTATCTCCAAGATTCTAGAAATGGGGTTTCCGCTACCCTTCACACCAAAGATGACCTCCCTGAGTTCCTGTCTACCCTGGACCTTGTGGACTTTCCCGACTGGAGAACCATTTCTGACCTCCCTGCGATGTTTCTTCCTCAACCCTGGCAGTCCGTCTCTCGCAAACACCGCAAGCGGAATCGCCACGCTCCTCAGTTGTCCCGGCTCCAGCGGCCCCGGCTGAAGATCTCTGAGCTCTTGAACTGTTGGCCCACTGCACTTTCCCCTCTGCCCCACAGTTGTGATTGTCTGTCTCCGCTGGTCCCCCCCTAGCCCCCCCTGCTCTGTCCCCCATGCCTGGTGCCTTGGACTGATGCTGGGAGGGACTGGTTGGGACTTTGGTCTAGTTAGCCTGGGCTTCTCCTAAGGCTCCTGGGTTGGCCGCACTTTATTCATGGGCTAGGTTGGCGGGTGCGGGGTGGGTGTCCCCTCCTTTATCTTTGGGAACCATGACTCCCCCCCTCGGTGGCTAGCCCACGATACCCCCCAGTAGGCCCTACCTTTACGGGTTATTTTAGTCCCCTTTGTTGGACGATGGCTCCAGCCCTGGGTGTGTCCCCTATTAGGGGTGCACCCTGGGCTGGAACCTTAGATATATTTTCACCTAATGGTGAGCAGTGTTTGCCACCTATTGTGGCTTATGTATGTATTCTCTGTTATGCATATTTGTTTCCATGTATTAACCTCTTGTTACTTCTACTTTTCCTCTTTCCTTTCTTCTTCCTGACCCATGTCGTGCCTGCCGGTCTGGATAAGCTTGCTGATCAGCCTGCTGTGTCGAGCCTGCCGCCTCCTGAGGATCCTCCCCCTCCAACTACCTGCTGATGGCTTTGTTTAAGGTAATATCTTACAATGTCCGTGGCTTATGTTCTCCCCACAAACGTAACCGTCTGTAGTGGGAGCTGAAAAAGCTTAACCACTTAACGACCGGCGCACGACGATCTACGTCGGCGCTCAGCCCCGGCCAGGCAAACTGACGTAGGCCTACGTCAGCACTTTTTGCCGGCCCTGTGCGCGCTCCCGCGCCCCGCCGCCGCCGCCGATGACTCGATTGGGTTCAGAACCGATCAGTCATCAGGTCCAGGCCAATCATTTTTGGTCTGGACCTGTTGATCGGTCCTGCCCAATCAGATCTCCCTCTAAGCCTGTGAAATGTAAACACAGGCTTAGAGGAGATGTGCCCTCCCCTCCCAACGGTCTTTTCGGATCCAGCGTGAGAGGAGAGCACATCTTACTGTGAGTAATTGCACCAAGCACATCACACACAGCTAGATAGGCACATTTCACCCCCGATCGCCCCCCCAATTAACCCCTACAGCACCTGACACAACACACACTATATACAGCATATAGCATATACCTATATACCTGTATAAGTGTGATTTGTGAACAGGTGTAGCCCTTGCGACCCCCCCTTTTCCACTCAAATTACCCCCCACCCCCCCCTAATAAAGATTTAACCCACTGATCCCCCCTGAACCCCCCCTGATCACCGCCGTTAACCCCTACACCCTCTGTCACATCAGCACTAATACAAACGCAATATACGGTGTTATTGTATTTTTGTATTAGTGTCATTGTGATCAGAATTAGCGCAGGCGACTAAGTTTCTGTCCCAAGAAGGTTTAGGGTCCCCGCCACCCGCCCAATAAAGATTTAAGCCCCTGACCCCCCCCTGATCACCCCTACACCCCCTGCCATAACACACACCGTATACAGTATATAGCATTTTGCTATATACCCGTATAAGTGTGATTTGTGGTCAGGTCTAGCGCTTGCGACCCCCCTTTTTCCACTTGAATTACCCGCCACCCCCCCCTAATAAAGATTTGAGCCCCTGATCCCCCCTGATCCCCTCCTGATCACCGCTAGTTAACCCCTACACCCTCTGTCACATCAGCACTAATACAAACGTAATATACTGTGTTTTTGTATTTTTGTATTAGTGTGATTGTGATCAGAATTAGCGCAGGCGACTAAGTTTGTGTCCCAAGCAGGTTTAGGGTCCCCCCCACCCGCCCAATAAAGATTTAATCCCCTGATCCCCCCCTGATCACCCCTACACCCCCTGCCACAACGCACACTGTATACAGTATATAGCATTTTCTATATACCTGTATAAGTGTGACTTGTGACCAGGTTTAGCGCTTGCCACCGTTCCTTTTATCCTTAGGATACCCGCCAGCCCCTTCCAATAAAGATTTAAACCCCTGATCCCCCCCTGATCACATCCCGTTAACCCCTACACCCTCTGTCACATTAGCACTAATACACACATAATATACTGTTTTTACTGTATTTTGTATTGGTGTCATTGTGACTTGAGGTTGTGCTAGCTAGCTAGTTTCTTTCCCAAAGGAGGTTTAGGGTCCCCGCCACCCCCCCCAGATCCCCAGCGCATAGTTTAGAAGTAACCCCTTGATTGCCACACACGCACGCACGCACACACGCACGCACCTACACTTCCATTTCTAGTATAGTGTTTGAACAGATCAATATCTGATCTGATCAGAGCTATACTAGCGCCCCCATAGTTTAGGGTTCCCAAAACGCAGTGTTTGCACGATCAGCACTGATTCCTGCCAGCACCTGCGTTTAACCCTTTCACCCAGGTAAGTGTAGTAATCAACAGATTACTGTCACTTACAAAAAAACACAAGACACAAAACCGCTGTGTTAGCAGAGTCAGGCCTGATCCCTGCTAGCATTAGCAGTTTTTTTGGTAGCGCTTGAAATAGTCTTCGACAACCAGGTGCTTTTATTACCTGTGAGTCGCATCACTGTACGGGTAAATTTAGTTACCAAAATGTCTAAACGTTCGTACAGTGATGAAGCTATTTACAGTATGATGACCATGTCAGGTGAGAGCGATGGGGAAGCCTCACCGGCAGAATCAGGGTCAGTATACGAACCAAATGACAGCAGCGGCTCCCTGACAGATAGCTCCGACGACAGATGGGTCCCTGTTAGACCCAGGCGTACCCGACCCCATTCTGGTGTTGTTGAGATGCAGGAATCGCAGGGTGCTCGTATGGAGCAGAGTGTGGGTACTAGTGCCGCTCATCCTTCTGGCGACCTGGCAAGCGCCAGCGGCCTAGTACACCCTGGACCTAGTACAACCAGCACTGCAGTAAGACCTGGTGACGTGGCGAGTCCCCTAAGTGCAGTTGAAGCTGGTGCGGTGGCTAGCACAAGTAGTGGCCCGCAGCCACCGCGTATTCGAAGACAGGCCCGTAGAGCCCATAGTGCCCTCCCTGATGCGCTGGCATTTCCTAATTGGCAACCCACTGATACTACAGCGCCAGTACTTCCCCCATTCACCGCCCAACCTGGAATCCACGTGGAGACAGCTGGTTTTACGCCCCTGAACTTTTATGAGCTGTTCTTCACGGAAGATCTTTTCAGATCTATTGTGGATCAATCAAATTTATATGCTCAACAATTTATCGCCGCCAACCCAAATTCGCCCCTTGCCAGACAATTCGGCTGGAAACCTTTAACGGTTTCCGAATTTAAGATCTTTCTGGGCCTTTCCCTCCACATGGGCATAACTAAACAGAGTGAATTGCGGCTATATTGGTCCACTAGCCCACTTCACCATATGCGCATGTACTCTGCCTCCATGTCCAGGGCGAGATATGAGCAAATTCTGCGATTTATGCATTTCAGCGACAATGAAATCTGTCGTCCTCGGGGAGACCCTGCATACGATCGGCTCCACAAAATTCGGCCCCTCATAGACCACTTCAATCAGCGGTTTGCAGCCTTGTTTACCCCCGAACAAGTTGTCTGCGTTGACGAGTCCCTGATTAAATTTACTGGCCGCCTTGCTATGAAACAGTACCTCCCCAGCAAGCGTGCCAGATACGGGGTCAAACTGTATAAATTGTGTGACAGGGCCACAGGCTATACAGTTAGTTTCCGGGTCTATGAGGGAAAAGATAGCTGTGTGGAGCCCCCCAACTGCCCAGACTACATAGGGAGCAGCGGTAAGATCGTTTGGGACTTGGTGTCACCCTTATCCGGAAAGGGGTACCATTTGTACGTGGACAACTTTTATACAAGCGTGCCACTATTTAGTCACCTGCTCGAATTACAAATTGGCGCATGTGGCACCGTGCGACATAATCGCCGGGGCTTCCCCCAACGGCTTGTAGATTCCCGTCTTAGTCGGGGGGCGAGAGCCTGCTTGAAAACGGACAAATTGCTTGCGGTGAAGTGGAAGGATACACGGGATGTTTATGTTCTGTCCTCCCTTCACGCAGACACGACAATCCAAATCACTACGGCAACTGGCGTTGTGGAGAAACCCCTCTGTGTCCACGAATATAACCTTAACATGGGAGGGGTGGACCTTAACGACCAGATTTTGGCGCCGTATTTAGTTGCCCGTAAAGCCAGACGCTGGTACAAAAAAGTGTCTGTTTATTTATTCCAATTGGCGATGCTGAACGCCTTTGTCCTATACAAGGCGTCAGGACGAACTGGATCTTTCCGGGAATTCCAGGAAGAGATCATCCTTGCCTACCTGTACCCAGGAGGCATGCCTGCCCAACTTCCCCTTCCAGATGCAGTGAGCCGGCTGCATGAGAGGCATTTTCCTTATGCCCTCCCGAGTACCCCTACCCAAAGATGGCCCCAAAGAAGATGTCGTGTCTGTAGCAGGCGCGGATTTAGGCGTGACACCCGTTATTATTGTCCCAAATGTCCTGACCAACCTGGTCTCTGCATCGGGGAATGTTTTGAGCGCTACCATACACTAGTGGAGTTTTAGTGTAGGGTACAGCACGACACAGTGTAGGGCACACAAACACAGGGTCTCGAAGGATGTTGGATGTCCATCGACATTTTGAGAGACCCAAGCTGGAAGAGAAGATCGCAGAAGATCGCAGTCCCTCCCAAATCAAGACATGAAGAAACAGTTAGAAAGAAAAATAAAAGGATCCAAAAACTGTTGTTGTGTCAGTCATTTTATATGTCCTTCTACTCTTCTTACTGTACATTTAAATGTCCTTTGTTTGTTTTTTCATTCTTTTGTGACCTGTTTCTCCTGCAGGTACTCGTCGGCTACCACGCATTGATTTTATATATTCTGACACAAACAGTGTTTGCGCTCAGCATATATGGATACCTTTGCTGATAGCAGCTGTGGTGATTTTCTGATTTCAGCACTGCAGTTAAAATCCTATTTTGGTATACGTGGATAGCGCCGTGTATACCCATCATTAAATTCAGTGGGTGGCTGTTTGGGCGGTTAATGATGAGAATCCAAAAACTTTTGTTGTTGTCAGTCATTTTATATGTCCTACTCTTCCTAATGTACTTTTTTTTAATGTACTTTGTTTTTTCATTCTTTTGTGACCTGTTTCTCTTGCAGGTACTTGTCGGCTACCACGCATTGATTTTATATATTCTGACACAAACAGTGTTTGCGCTCAGCATATATGGATACCTTTGCTGATAGCAGCTGTGGTGATTTTCTGATTTCAGCACTGCAGTTAAAATCCTATTTTGGTATACGTGGATAGCGCCGTGTATACCCATCATTAAATTCAGTGGGTGGTTGTTTGGGCGGTTAATGATGAGAATCCAAAAACTTTTGTTGTTGTCAGTCATTTTATATGTCCTACTCTTCCTAATGTACTTTTTTTAATGTACTTTGTTTTTTCATTCTTTTGTGACCTGTTTCTCTTGCAGGTCCCTCGTCGGCTACCACGCATTGATTTTATATATTCTGACACAAACAGCGTTTGCGCTCAGCATATATGGATACCTTTGCTGATAGCAGCTGTGGTGATTTTCTGATTTCAGCACTGCAGTTAAAATCCTATTTTGGTATACGTGGATAGTGCCGTGTATACCCATCATTAAATTCAGTGGGTGGTTGTTTGGGCGGTTAATGATGAGTAATACTACGCATTATTCTTGTGCTGATTTCTGATAGGTTCTCTTTTTTTCCGTTCAGCCCACAGGCTGCATGAAAAAAAAAAAAACCTATATGCCAAACAAGGACCAGCAATGTACTGGTACGTTGCTGGACTTTGAGTGGTTATACCAGGATGATGCCTGCAGATTTAGGCATCATCTTGGTATCGTTTTTTACAGCCAGCGGTCGGCTTACATGTAAAAGCAATCCTAGCAGGTAATTGGCCGCTAGACTGCTTTTACATGCAGTGGGAGGGGCCTCCCCCCCCCCACCGCCGCCTTCCGCAGCCTTCCGTGGTTTTTCTCGGGCTCTCCTGTCCCACCGGTTAACCCGAGAGTGCAGCCGGTGGTTCAGTTATCTAACCATAGAGCTAATTGAAGATTAGAATGGCTCCAATCATCTCTATGGCCTAAGATGCCGGAGGCTACGAGCATTTCATGACTTCTTTTTCGCCAGAAATAAACAGGGCCATTGGGAAATTGGGAAAGTATTTTATCACACCAATTTTGGCGTGGTCAGAAGCATTAAGGTCAGAGGAGAGATCTAGAGTATAAAAGACCCCAATTTTTAAAAAAAAGAGTACCTGTCACTACCGATTGCTATCATAGGGGATATCTAAATTCACTGTGATAGCAATAAAAATGATTTAAAAAAAAAAAAAAATTAAAGGAAAGGTGTCAAAATAACATAAAAGAGCAAAAAAAAAAAAAAAAAAAAAAAAAAAAAAATCGAGCTCCGCCCCCTTTCCCCCGTGCTTGCGCGCAATGGCACACGCACGCGTTGGTCTAGTGTCATATGTAAACCGCAATTTCAGCATGCATGTGAGGTATCGCCGCGATCGCCAGATCGAGTGCAGTAATTCTTGCAGTAGACCTCCTCTGTAAGTCTAAAGTGGTAACCTGTAGAGACTTTTAAAGGTTTTTAAAAATGTACGTACGTTTTTGCCGCTGCGCAGGTGTGCGCAATTTTTAAAGCATGTCATGTCAGGTGTCTATGAACTCGGCATAAGATCATCTTTTAAATTTTACCAAACAAATTGGAATTATATAGTGTATTTGTGCAATAAATTTAAAAAAAATGTATTTTTTTCGCAAAAATTGCGTTTGGAAAATCTGTGCGCAAATACCGTGTGACAAAAAAAATTGCAACATCCACCATTTTATTCTATAGGGCCTCTGCTTTAAAGAAATATATAATGTTTGGGGGTTCAAAGTAATTTTCTAGTAAAAAAAAAATATTTTTTCATGTAAACAAAAAGGCACAGAAAAGGCTTGGTTTTCAAGTGGTTAGAAGAGTGGGTGATGTGTGGCTAAGATTGAGCGTAAAATGCCGGGACTGTTCAAACACCCCCCAAATGACCCCTTTTTGAAAAGTAGACACCCAAAGCTATTTGCTGAGAGGCATGGTGAGTCCATGGAATATTTTATATTTTGCTACAAGTGTCGGGAAAATTATTATTTCTTTTTTTTTTGTTGTATTTTTACAGAAAGTTGTCACTAAATGATATATTGCTCACACATGCCATGTGTATATGTGAAATGACACCCCAAAATACATTCTGCTGCTTATCCTGAGTACAGGGATACCCCATGTGTGAAACTTTTTTGCAGTCTAGCCGAGTACAGGTCCCCGAAAACCAGTCCCCACTTTCAGGCTTTCCAAAGGCGTAAATTGTTGATTTCACTCCTGACTACCTATCACAGTTTCGGAGGCCCTAAAATTCTAAGATAGCACAAAACCCCCCCAAATGACCCCATTTTGGAAAGTAGACACCCCAAGCTGTTTGCTGAGAGGCATGGTGAGTCCATGGAATATTTTATATTTTGCCACAAGTTCCGGGAAATATATATATATATATATTTTTTTTTTTTTTTTACAAAAAGCTGTCAGTAAATGATATATTGCTCACACATGCCATGGGTATATGTGAAATGACACCCCAATATACATTCTGCTGCTTCTCCTGAGTACAGGGATACCCCATGTGTGAGACTTTTTTGCAGTCTAGCCGAGTACAGGACCCCGAAATCCAACCTCCACTTTCAGGCTTTCCAAGGGCGTAAATTGTTGATTTCACTCCTGACTACCTATCACAGTTTCGGAGGCCCTAAAATTCTAAGATAGCACAAAACCCCCCAAATGACCCCATTTTGGAAAGTAGACACCCCAAGCTGTTTGCTGAGAGGCATGGTGAGTCCATGGAATATTTTATATTTTGCCACAAGTTCCGGGAAATATATATATATATATATTTTTTTTTTTTTTTACAAAAAGCTGTCAGTAAATGATATATTGCTCACACATGCCATGGGTATATGTGAAATGACACCCCAATATACATTCTGCTGCTTCTCCTGAGTACAGGGATACCCCATGTGTGAGACTTTTTTGCAGTCTAGCCGAGTACAGGACCCCGAAATCCAACCTCCACTTTCAGGCTTTCCAAGGGCGTAAATTGTTGATTTCACTCCTGACTACCTATCACAGTTTCGGAGGCCCTAAAATTCTAAGATAGCACAAAACCCCCCCAAATGACCCCATTTTGGAAAGTAGACACCCCAAGCTGTTTGCTGAGAGGCATGGTGAGTCCATGGAATATTTTATATTTTACCACAAGTTCCGGGAAATATATATATATATATATTTTTTTTTTTTTTTTACACAAAGCTGTCAGTAAATGATATATTGCTCACACATGCCACGGGTATATGTGAAATGACACCCCAAAATACATTCTGCTGCTTCTCCTGAGTACAGGGATACCCCATGTGTGAGACTTTTTTGCAGTCTAGCCGAGTACAGGACCCCGAAATCCAACCTCCACTTTCAGGCTTTCCAAGGGCGTAAATTGTTGATTTCACTCCTGACTACCTATCACAGTTTCGGAGGCCCTAAAATTCTAAGATAGCACAAAACCCCCCCAAATGACCCCATTTTGGAAAGTAGACACCCCAAGCTGTTTGCTGAGAGGCATGGTGAGTCCATGGAATATTTTATATTTTACCACAAGTTCCGGGAAATATATATATATATATATTTTTTTTTTTTTTTTACACAAAGCTGTCAGTAAATGATATATTGCTCACACATGCCACGGGTATATGTGAAATGACACCCCAATATACATTCTGCTGCTTCTCCTGAGTACAGGGATACCCCATGTGTGAGACTTTTTTGCAGTCTAGCCGAGTACAGGACCCCGAAAACCAACCTCCACTTTCAGGCTTTCCAAGGGCGTAAATTGTTGATTTCACTCCTGACTACCTATCACAGTTTCGGAGGCCCTAAAATTCCAAGATAGCACAAAACCCCCCCAAATGACCCCATTTTGGAAAGTAGACACCCTGAGCTATTTGCAGAGAGGCATGTTGAGTGTTTTGCAGATCTCACTTTTTGTCACAAAGTTTTGGAAATTGAAAAAAGAGGAAAAAAAATGCATTTTCCTGTTTTTTCTTCATTTTCCAAAAAAAATGAGAGCTGCAAAATACTCACCATGCCTCTCAGCAAATAGATTGGAGTGTCTACTTTGCAAAATGGGGTCATTTGGGGGGGTTTTGTGCCATCTTGGCCTTTTATGGACTTCAGAAGTGTGATAGGTAGTAAGGAGTGAGATCAACAATTTACGCCCTTAGAAAGCCAGAAGGTGCAGATTGGTTTTCCGGGTCCTGTACGCGGCTAGACTGCAAAAAAGTCTTACACATGGGGTATCCTTGTACTCAGGAGAAGCAGCAGAATGTATTTTGGGGTGTCATTTCACATATACCCATGGCATGTGTGAGCAATATATCATTTACTGACAACTTTGTGTAAAAAAAAAAAAAATATATATATATATATATATTTCCCGGAACTTGTGGCAAAATATAAAATATTCCATGGACTCACCATGCCTCTCAGCAAATAGCTTGGGGTGTCTACTTTGCAAAATGGGGTCATTTGGGGGGGTTTTGTGCTATTTTGGAATTTTAGGGCCTCCGAAACTGCGACAGGTAGTGCAGAGGTGACATGAACAATTTACGCCATTAGAAAACCTGAGAGTGTTGATTGGTTTTCGCGGTCCTGTACACAGCTAGGCTCCCAAAAAGTCTCACACATGGGGCATCCCCATACTCAGGAGAAGTGGCAGAATGTATTTTGGGGTGTCATTCCACATATACCCATGGCATGTGTGAGAAATTTATCTTTTAGTGACAACGTTGTGTAAAAAAAAAAAATTAAAAAAAAAAATTGTAATTTTCCCGAAACTTGTGGCAAAATATAAAATATTCCATGGACTCACCATGCCTCTCAGCAAACAGCTTGGGGTGTCTACTTTCCAAAATGGGGTCATTTGGGGGGGTTTTGTGGTATCTTGACATTTCAGGGCCTCCAAAACCGTTATAGGTAGTGAGAAAATGCAATGAAAAATGTACGCCCTTTGAAATTCTGATGGTGGTGATTTGTTTTCCGGCTCCCGTACACAGCTACGCTCCCAAAAAGTCTCACATATGTGGTATCCCTGTACTCAGGAGAAGCAGCAGAATATATTTTGGGGTGTAATTACACATATACCCATGGCATGTGTGAGCAATATATCATTTCAATGACAACTTTGTGTAAAAAAAAAAAAAAAAATTATTTTTGTCATTTTTCAAACACCTGTGACAAAAAAATAAAATATTCAATGAGCTCAACATGCCCCTCAGAACATTCCTTAGGATGTCTACTTTCCAAAAAGTGGTAGTTTGGGGGGGTTTTGTACTGCCCCGCCATTTTAGCACTTCATGAAATGAGATAGGCAGTCAGAAATTAAAGCTTCGTAAATTTCAGTATTTACACCATAGTTTGTAGACGCTATAACTTTTGCGCAAACCAATAAAAATACGCTCATTGATTTTTTTTTTGTCAAAGACATGTAGCTAAATATATTTTGGCCAAAAAAAATGACATAAATTGAGTATATTGGATATTTTTTAAAAGACAAAGTTGAAAATGTCATTTTTTTGCAAAATTTTCGCTCTTTTTTTATTAATATCGCAAAAAATAAAAAGCGCAGAGGTGATCAAATACCACCAAAAGAAAGCTCTGTTTGTGGGAAAAAAAGGACGTAAATTTCGTTTAGGTACTGCATTGCATGACCGCGCAATTATCAGTTAAAGTCACGAAGTGCCAAGTTGAAAAAAGGGGTCTGGACCTTTAGCAGCCAAATCCTCCGGGGCTTAAGTGGTTAAAGCACAGGTGGTCCTCCTGCAGGAGACCCACTTCACCCCCCAGTCTCTCCCGAAGCTCCCCACCCACCTTTTTGCTCAGTGGTTCCGCAACCCCTCCCCGATCAGTAAATCCCGGGGCACGGCTATTGCTATTCATAGAGCTTGTCCTTTTCAGCCTACGAATCACCTGATAGACCTACATGGTCGCTACGTGTTTCTGAAAGGCACGATCATGGGTAAGATGTACACATTCGCTTCTGTCTATGCCCCCAACTTGGGTCAGCTTACCTTTATAGACACAACACTTGAGCGCCTGGCTTCGTTCAGGGAAGGCTCCCTGATTGTTGGAAGCGACTTCAACGTCTGCTCTGATCCCCTCATAGATACCTCCCATGGTCGGTCCTCCCACTCGTTCTCCTTCCTAAAGCACTACCGTAAAACTCTTCAGTCCCATCTCCTTGTAGATTCTTGGAGGATCTTACACACCCAAGAGAAGGACTTTAGTTACTTTTCCTCCCTGCATGAGGTGTACACGAGGATAGACGTTATCTATATTGACCACCCTACCCTGGAGTTCCTACTGCGGTCGTCCATAGGTAATATCACGATCCCTGATCATGCTCCGATTGTGTTGGAGCTTGCCTTGCCTCCTGGCTCCTCTAGATCTTGGACCTGGAGGCTGAATGAAAATTTGTTGGACGACTCGCAGGTGGTCTCCAGGGTCTCGGAGGTCCTGCGGTGCTATTTTGCGGAGAATGCGTCGGAGGATCTTAACCGGGGACTGATATGGGAAGCGCATAAAGATATCGTGCGAGGGGAACTCATCTCCCTGGGGGCTAAGCTCAAACGTGAGCGCCAGGCAGACTTCCATCGAGTGCTGACTTCCCTACAACAGGCTGAACTTTCCCACAAGCAGACTGGTGACCCTGACGCTCTGAAGCGGCTGGTCAACTTGCGCCTCCTTTTTTCTCGCCTCTTGGACAGACATACTCAAGCTCGTTTTCGCCACGTGTCCCACAAGTTTTATGAACAGGGCAATAAATGTGGCCGCATGCTTGCCCGGGCCCTGCGCCAAAAGCAAGCCCAGATGTGTGTGCACAAGCTGCGCTCACCCTCCAGCGGCCCGGTTTTTAAGCCCTCGGAGATCGCTGACCTGTTTCGCACTTATTATGCTGACCTCTACGACCTATCGGGTTCCGCCTCGACAGACTCCCAAACTGACAGCAATCCGGGACTATCTCTCTGACCATATCTTCCCCTCCCTGTCCGCGGACCAACGCTCTGACTTAGATTCACCAATCACGTTGGCCGAACTGGAACACACGATACTCTCTCTGCCTAATGGCAAGAGCCCTGGCCCTGACGGTTAAACAAAAGCCTACTACAAAACGTTCCTCCCTCTTCTACAGCAGCCCATGTGTGACTACTTTAATTCGTTGGCCACAGGTGGAGAGATACCCTCGGAGGCCTTGTTGGCCCATATTACGGTGATTCCGAAGGCCAATAAAGACCCGACGGTACCACAAAGCTACCGACCCATTTCTCTGCTTAATGCGGATATTAAAATCCTGACTAAGATCCTTGCAAATCGCTTAAAACACCTTATGCCCCAGGTTATCCATCTCGACCAGACCAGTTTTATTACTGGCAGGGAGGCACGAAATAATGCCATACGGGCGATACAGCTCATCCACTGGGCCACCTCCCACCCTGACTCGCCGCCCTACCTGATTCTCTCAACCGACGCCAAAAAGGCGTTCGATCGGGTGGACTGGACTTACCTGCGGGGTGTTTTGGAGTCGCTGGGACTGGGTCCACATATGCTAACTTGGATTATGGCATTATACACAGACCCCAGTGCTAAGGTCCACGTTAATGGATGCCTATCCGCCAAGTTCTGGATCCGGAACGGTACCAGATAGGGATGCCCTCTCTTGCCTCTTCACTTCGCCCTGGTCTTGGAGCCCTTTTTGACCAAGGTCAGGGCGAATGGCGATATTAGAGGCGTGCGGGTGGGTACGACGGAACATAAACTCTCGGCTTATGCCGATGACATCTTGTTCCACCTTGCCGATCCTCTGCTTTCTCTGCCGGTCCTGATGCGAGAGCTTGAGCGCTTTGGCTATGTCTGTAATTTTAAAATTAATCTTGCCAAATCCGAGATTCTCCCCACCTGTGTGCCCGCGTCTTTGTCTGGTTCCCTACAGGCTACTTTCCCCTTCACATGGACAGGCTCCACCCTGACGTACCTCGGAGTCCAACTCACAGACCGTTTGGACACACTTTATGCGGCCAACTACCCCCGCCTTTTAGCTGACATCAAACAGGACCTCCTGCACTGGACCAAGACGGCCTTTACTTGGCTAGGAAGGGTTAACCTCATTAAGATGAATGTCCTCCCCAGAGTGCTATTCTATCTGCAGATGCTCCCTATCCCCCTACCCCGCAGCTTTTTCTGACTTCTGGACGGCCTGATTACGGGCTTCGTCTGGAACGATGAACGTCCCCGCATAGCCCTGGCAACCCTAAAGTGCCCTAAACACTTGGGGGGTCTCGGCCTTCCGGACGTCCAACGCTATTATCGCGCAATTGTCCTTCAGCACATCCTCAACTGGCGCTTCCACACCCACTTCAAACTTTGGGTCTCGCTCGAAAAGTTTATGGCGGGTAGGAATTTTTCCTATGCCCCTTGGCTTTCCCGGGAATACCAGGGGTTGCCAGACAATGTATCTCCCCTTACGGTCCATGCGCTTGCTGTGTGGGACCGGGCGAATAAGCTCCTGGATCTGGAACCCCCTGTCTCCCCATTGGCCTCACTGGGGGGCTACCTTTGGTTCCCTCCAGGAGAACAGATGGCCTTTTTCGACCCATGGGTGGACGATGGCAACGCCAGCTGCGGGAAACTGATGGAACGGGGTAGGCTCCTGTCATATGAAACTTTAAAAGCACGTCGCGGCGGGTCCCCTATGAATTTTTGGAAATATAGACAGCTCCATCATTTCTTTGCGGTTCATGGCCCCGCCATCCGTCCCCAAACCTCTCTTAAGCCCTTTGAACGCCTGTTCATACAGGATGCCCCCATCTCACACATGGTTTCTGAGTTATACCAACTGTTAGGTTCCGCTTCCGCACCCGTCTGTGTTTGGCTGTGAGAGCGGGATCTAGGAATACAGTTTCCCAACGCCCAGCTTTCCTATCTTTACCAACAGACCCACTCGAGCTCAGTAGACTCCAAGATGCAGGAAACAAATTACAAGCTCCTGACGCGCTGATACTGGGTACGGGCGGACTTGACCCGCATTTATCCCTCGACCTCCTCTGCATGTTGGCGGAACTGTGGCGGCACTGGTACCCTACTTCACCTGTGGTGGGACTGCCCAGTCATTGCCCCCTTTTGGCGCGACATCCAGTAGCAGGTCAAGTCTGTCCTCGACCTGGATGTGCCCTTTAGCCCCCTCCACTTTCTCCTGCACGTACCCTGTATGCCGCTCAGCCGATATAGACGTAGCTTACTGCCTCACCTCCTTAATACTGCTAGGAGGCCGGTCCTGATTTATTGGAAGCGGACGCAGGTTCCGGGCAGGTCGGAATGGCAGCGGATGGTAGACAACATAAGAGATGCAGAAGACTGGGTGGCTAAATGTAGAGGGACGCATCGATACAAGGTGGAGACCGTGGTTCGATTATTCGGGAGACCCAGCCATAATTCCCCCGAGCCTTGATGAGACCCTGTTGGTGCTGGCTGACTCGTCCTTAGCTGCTCTCCCCCTACCCAACCCTTAGCCCGTTTTCCGTAGGGTGTCTTTGACTTTCAGATGGACGGGGGGACCTCATGGAGGCGTGGTGCAGGATGCGCTCCAGATCCCGGCAGGTACGACATTCTTTCTCTTTCTTCATTCCTTAGGTCTTTCCCCTACCTTACCTTCTCCCTTTTCTCTTCATTTTTTTCCTTTCTTTCCTTCCTTTCTCTGCTTCCCCTTTCTCTTTTTCCTCCCCCGTTTAATTTTCTTCTCCCACATGCAGCCCAGCCTACCTCTGGTGGGAGAATGAAGAATGTGTTGGGCAGACTCCCGGAGCTAGCTATGCTGTTTCTTTCTCTCCTCTAGCCCTCTTGGGCCACTGGGCTGGCCTAGGGGCTACGCAGTTCTCCCGTGTGGGTCTGAGCTGCTGTCGCACACCCCCCTTCTGACCGCCTTGGGTGGTCGGGTGTACTGGGGGGGGGCACCGGGTCGGAGCACCGCGTTGGGGGAGGTCTGATGGAGGCCATTGGCCCCCCTCGCCCTGCTGTGTGCTTTGGCCCGAGGCTCCCCCGAGCCGAGCTCCAAATCACATAGAGACTTGAGGATTTCATTGGTCACCTGTAGTTTGTGGCCTCCGGCAGTCTGCTCTCTGTACAATGTTGGTTTTTGCATCACACTATGTTGACATTTATTGCTCCTTTTTCTTTGCGATATGTACCACATTGCACTTTTGTACCCCCTGAGCTGTGGCACTGTTTGGCTACAACCCCCCCTTACACCTTTGACGTTGTTGTCTCACTTTTGTATGTTTCTCTGTTAAAACTAAATAAAGATTCATTAAAAAAAAAAAAATGTGGAAGGCCTTTCACATCTCCTTTCTAGACAGGGTCACTGCAGTCAAAACGACTGTCCTACCAAAGGTCCTATACCTATTTAGAGCTGTTCCCATTAGGCTGAACAAGTACCTCATTACGAAATTTCAAAAAGAAATTGATAAGTTTATATGGACAAATTCCCGTCCCCGGTTTTCCAAAATGGTTTTATATACTTCACAACACAAAAGTGGATTAGGAGTACCTGACTTTTGGCTATACTATTTATCTTCTCGATTTTCTCAAATAGCCCAATGGCATATCCCAAACTCCAGAGTTCCCTGGATACAGTTTGAAAAACAGTCTATTCTCCCTCACCGTATCTCCGGAATTCTGTGGTCAAAAAATATTCCATTACACAAACTCAAGTCCTTAAATTTACTTGTCTCACAATCACTATCGCTCTGGAGAACATATTTTTCTAAATTCCATTTGTCCTCTAACCCAAAATTCCCATTAGGTCTACATAACACAAGTATCCTCTCTCCTTGGATTAGTAAAAACCTAACAACTCTGTCTAAATTCATTACTAATTTGAGGTTTGTTGATTTCTCTTCCCTACATTCAAAGTACCAAATTCTGAATTTGGAGCATTGCAACTTTCTACAAATTCAACATTTCTATCACACGCACTATCCAACCTAGATTCCCCTATCTTTTATGAAAATATATGGCTCAAAAACCCTATAGGTAAAGGCCTTATTTCTTTAATATATAACAACTTAATCAATACCACTCCTCAAAATAAGCCCCCATATATGCTCAAATGGGAAAATGAATGTTCACTGACCCTAACCTTAGAAGATTGGTATAGCAATATTGAGAATCTCAGAAAGTGTACAAGATCCCTCACTATTAGGGAAACACTGATCAAATTGCTTACTAGATGGTATTTAACACCTCTTAAATTACACACTATTTTCCCTTCCACTCCTTCGAATTGTTTCAGAGGTTGCTCCTCTCTGGTATCCTTTACCCATATATTTTGGTATTGTAATAAAATCTCTTTCATCTGGCGCTAGTTGGAAATTTTTTCTACGAAAATCGCAGACACTAACATCACGCTTTCTCTATCTAACTGCTTGCTTTTTTCCCCGATTATTAATCTATCTATACCTCAAACTAGATTGATTCACCAATCTCTGTAGCTATACAATGGTTGATTGTCAAACATTGTAAATCAAATTCGTTCCCTGTTTCACAACTTAAAACAAGAAAAAAATTAGTCTATATTATGGAAAGAATCTTTCATACCATCTACAACTCTATGAAATTTCACACTAATAAATGGGACCCATGGATTACACACCAGTGTTAATTTCGTCAACGAAAACGTTTTCGTCACCGGCATTTTTCAAATGACGAAAAAGAGATGCAAAGTATAGCACATTTTCGTTAAATGACGATGACGAAAATCAAATCCGTTTTCGTCAAAGAACGAAAACTAAACGAGAATTACCCAACTTCCGGTTTTCACTGAGTTCCGCCTGTGTGGCGTCTGGCGTGGCGTGCCCCGTGACGTCCGATGTCTATAAGAGAGTCGACACGAGACCAGTCACCTGACCTGAGACCTCATCACCAGACAGCACTACAGCCAGAGCCAGGTCCGACTCATCACAGTCACACGGCAGACGACCAGGCAGTGGCGGCGCGGCACCCACCACCACCACATCCTCCAGAGCAGAGAGAGCAGCACTGTGAGTTTCAACAGCCGAGCCAGCTATTACTGCCTCCCCTGAGTCCCGGCCGTGTCCCCTGAGAGCTCAGACCACCGCCATGATCCAGGACTGTGTGTGCCGCCACGTGAGTGTGGCGTGCGTGCATAGGCCGCTGAGGCCCGCCCGGGCCATCCTGTTAAACTTCTAGTTAGTTACTTACTAGTTAGAGACCACCACCCTTAAACCCGGACCCCCATCCAGATCCAGCAGTGTTTAGACCACCATCCAGCAGACCAGCACTCACTGCAGCAGCATTTCAGGCCTCCTCTGACCAGACTGAGACCACCTTACAGCACTGTGTGCAATACTGCAATGCATTACAGGCCATCCCTTAGACCTGCTGAGACCACCAGGATCCAGCACTGTCCAGCAGCATTACAGGCCTCCTCTGTCTGACTGTCCTGACCAGTGACCACCACAGGCATCCAGGGCATTACAGACCATCCCTTAGACCTGAGACCACCAGGCTCCAGCACTGTCCAGCAGCATTACAGGCCTCCTCTGTCTGACTGACTTGACCACCATAGGCATCCAGGGCATTACAGTTACAGGCCATCCCTTAGACCTGAGACCACCAGGCTCCAGCACTGTTCAGCAGCATTACAGGCCCTCTCTGTCTGACTGTCCTGCATCTCCTGACCAGTGACCACCACAGGATTCCAGGGGATTACAGTCCATCCCTTAGACCTGAGACCACCAGGCTCCAGCACTGTCCAGCAGCATTACAGGCCCCCTCTGTCTGACTG
Organism: Pelophylax lessonae; assembly: GCF_965119305.1. Lineage (NCBI taxonomy): Eukaryota > Metazoa > Chordata > Amphibia > Anura > Ranidae > Pelophylax > Pelophylax lessonae. The sequence continues at coordinate 490,477,030 of NC_138768.1, read as the reverse complement.
TCCTGAATCTCCTGACCAGTGACCACCACAGGCATCCGGGGCATTACAGGCCATCCCTTAGACCACCAGGCTCCAGCACTGTCCAGCAGCATTACAGGCCTCCTCTGTCTGACTGACCTGACCACCACAGGCATCCAGGGCATTACAGTTACAGGCCGTCCCTTAGACCTGAGACCCCCAGGCTCCAGCACTGTCCAGCAGCATTACAGGCCCCCTCTGTCTGACTGTCCTGAATTTCCTGACCAGTGACCACCACAGGCATCCAGGGCATTACAGGCCATCCCTTAGAACTGAGACCACCAGGCTCCAGCACTGTCCAGCAGCATTACAAGCCTCCTCTGTCTGACTGACCTGACCACCGACTCCGACCACAGGCATCCAGGGCATTACAGTTACAGGCCATCCCCTTAGACCTGAGACCACCAGGCTCCAGCACTGTCCAGCAGCATTCCTCCTCACTCTGACGACCACTGTCATCCACAGTTCCACACAGCACTGTCATCCAGAGAAATGTCTGCGAGCGCCGCTTCTGTCTCATCTGTGACTGGTAGAAAGAAGAGAAGATCTATGGGTGTATTTTACATTTGATGCCAAGGACAACAAGACCCTTTGCAAACCATGTGGAGTGACACTAACTGGCAAAAATACAACAAACTTGAAGCGTCATTTGCGGACAACTTATCCCGAAATTCATACAAAGGTAAGCAGTGCATGATAGCACTTAACTCCTCTTTTGTATAAAGAGATAACTTAGCGCTGAGTGCGAGAGAATGTAAAATCAGAATAACTAGATACAGAAAACCTCAAATGATGGACCAAGTCAAGCCAGTGCACCACCACAGCAAACAATTTATGCTGCTCTTTTCAGTGCTTCAAAATACAAAATTGACTCTAAGGAACAACAGGCCAGGGAAGAGGCCATAGCAAGATGGATTGGGCGCTCCGGAAAACCCGTCAGAACGATTAAAGATGAGGACTTTGTTAGCATGATGGAGACAGTAGATAGAAAGCTGACTGTTCCAAAGAAAACTAAAATAAGCAATCTGATTGACAAACAATATGAAGATGAAAAACAAAAATTCAAAAAGAGACTGACTGCTGCTCGGAGAGTATCTATTTGCACTGATTTGTGGACCAAGAAAGGACTCTCAGCTTCATTCCTTGCTATAAGTGCATGCTACTTTTGTGTTGAACAACATAAACCTGAACACATATTGTTGGCCCTTGAACAAGTAGCCCACCCACACACTGCACAGTCAATTAAAACATGTGTGGACAAATGCTTGCAAGAGTGGGACATACCAAAGAGGAAGATCCTTACAGTGATAACAGACAATGGGAGCAATATGGTGGCAGCATTTAAACAAACCGCAGCAGCACCAGCGGAAGAACCACCCAGCTCTAGGGAGGAAGACTCCCCCATGACGGAAAGTGACTCTGAGGCAGAGTCTGAAATTGATGACCTACGGTGGGTGAGCCAATTTTAATATTATTTTACATGTCACTTTTCGGTTGACAGTTAATTATCACATGCATATGAGATGATTGATGTGGGGGGCTGGGGGCACTAGTATCCGTGCTCTAGTCTACTCTATGGGTGCATCTTTGTTATTTTTCCAGTAGTCTTTTCTAAAAGTATTCCCATAAGATGTTAAATGTTAAAATAATAGAATGGAACAGAAAGCTTTTCTATACTTTATGCTTATTTGGCTGTGTTGCACTGTTAGGTACCAACAGATCGACATGGACCGGACACCATGTGTAGTGCATACCTTACAACTAGTGGTCCACATGTTGCAGAAGGAGGCAAGTGTGAAGAGAATACTGGATAAAGCAAGATCAATAGTGCACCTCTTCCGCAAGTCTTCCATCGCAACACAGAAGATATTGGAGCATTGTGGCCTGACCATTTTCAATGACTGCCCCACTCGCTGGTCAAGCACATTCAACATGATCGCAAGACTCCTCAAACTGAAAGAGTCAGTCTGCCAAATCGCGAACAACATGGGATGGGACAGCTTGCTCCCTAGTGAATGGCTAAAGCTCACATCATTGCATGACCTATTGCTGCCTTTTGCAGAACATACTAAAACCCTCCAGAGTGACACCATGTCAATGTCCCTAGCTGTCCCTGCTCTTTTTGATCTACTCAGCCACCTTGAGGACTTTAAACAGAACACTAGCTACCAAGACCTTGCCACAATTGCACAGAAAATGAAAGGGAATGTGAACCAGCGTTTGGCTTCATTGTTAGATCCAACAGATGAAATGTTCTCGCCACTTGCAGCAGCTGCTTGTTTTGTCAACCCTACTGTCTGTGAAACCCTTGTTGATGTGGCAGATCATGAGAATATTCAGGAATTGCTTAAAAAGGCAGAGGAGTATGTGATAAGAAAATCCACTTCGCCCCACATGCAACATCATGAATTGTCTGAAGATGATGTGGAAGAACTAGTAGAACAGGAGAATATTGAAAAATCGGAGGAAGTTGAAGAAGCACCGGCATCCACATCTAAGCAGCCAATCTTTCGGTTTCTTGCTAAATGCCGCAGAAGACCCAGGCAGAGGATCTCCCCAAATAGCATAAAACAGCAGATCAAAAAATATAAGGAAGAGCTTTTGCATCAAGTTGAGGACAACACTGCAACAGATTTTTGGCTGTCAAAGAGTGACACTATTTATCACCAGCTAAAACCTTTTGCTTTAGACCTGCTGGCTATGCCAGCTTCTCAAGCCTTTGCAGAGAAAGGTATTCAGTGTTACAGGTGACCTCTCTAGAGGCCGGCGGAATAGAGCAAGGGTCATTTTGGCACGAAGTGCTTTCCTTAAAATGAATCGAAACAAATAGAAGTGTTTTATTATTGTTATTTCTATAAGAAGCATAACTACTACTTGTGCTTCAAAAACAGTTGTAATTGTCAATTCAATTCATTGGAAAATTGCTGCACAGTGCACACAGGCTACAAAATGCATTTGTATGTGGAACAATAACACAACCACCACCACTTATTAACTTCTCTCTCTCTCTTAGCATTGACATTGACAAATGAATAGAGACAAATATCACACTAATGAAAAAGAAAAATAGATCAGTAACGGTCAAAAAGGGCAGTCTTACATCGGGGTCCTGCTGCAGTTCTTTTTAGTGTAATATTTACCTCTATTGTCATTGCGAATGCTGAGACTCAGAAAGAGGAGAGAGGAGGAGTTGATAAAAAGTGGTAAGTCTGTTATAATTCTTACGCTAATGGCATTATTAGACTGTGTGCACTGTGCACATTTTTATTGAATACATCTGAGAATTAGAACTGTTAAAATAATAAGCTGACACTGTAAATGGATTTGGTTCTTCTTATTTAGAAATAAGCATTACCCTCCTCAAGTTTTACAGTATTGGTTTATTATGCAGTGCCAGTGCCAGACTGGCAGTGACAGTGCCTGTGCAAGTGTGCACTGCAGCTGTTCTTGGATGGTTGAGATAGGAAGTTGTTCTCTCTGAGGATGTTTTTGTACCATTCTTTACTCATGGCTGTGTTCTTAGGCAAAATTGTGAGTGAGCAGTGAGTGAGCACACTCCCTTGTTGGCTGAGAACTTAGCAACCCCCCCACAGTGGTCTCAGGATTCTGTACTGTTGCCATGAGCATGACACAGGACTGATAAAGTGAGCTGATGCATATTTTTTCTTCCCTGGAGTCTCTGTAGCTGGTCTTGGATTGTTGAGGGGGGAGCTGGGACTGGACTGGAGGAAGTAAGTTGTTCTCTTCTGAGGATGTTTTTTTACCATTCTTTATTCATGGCTGTGTGTTCTTAGGCAAAATTGTGAGTGAGCAGTGAGTGAGCACACTCCCTTGTGGTCTCAGGACAGGATACTGTACTGTTGCCATGAACATGACGCACAGGACTGATAAAGTGAGCTGATGCTTATTTTTTTTCTTCCCTGGAGTCTATGCAGCTGTTCTTTGATGATTGAGGTGGCCGGTGGGAGCTGGGGCCTGGGAGAGGAAGGACGTTGTTCTCTTCTCTGAGGATGTTTTTGTAATTTGTACCATTCTTTATTCATGGCTGTGTTCTTAGGCAAAATTGTGAGTGAGCAGTGAGCACACTCCCTTGTTGGCTGAGAACTTAGCAACCCGCCCACACTGTGGTCTCAGGAGTCAGGATGCTGTACTGTTGCCATGAGCATGACAGAGCAGGACTGATGTGAAGTGAGCTGATGTCTGCAAAGTTTTTATTTTTTTGTATTTTTATTACATTTTTATGTTACCCCCTTTGGTTTGGTCAAAAAAGCAATATTAATGGCATTGGCAAAACAGTTTTGCCTTAATAAAGACAATAATGACTAACTCTGTGTCTGTGTAGTAGTGTAGTGCTGTGCTAGTGCATGCTCAAAGCTTAATACCATAAATAATAACATATTAGATTTTTCATTCACTCCAGGACCAGCAGTAGTATATAATGAGTTTGGAAATTGTAGAGAAATGCTTAAATAATGCATTACAAATTACAATTTAACTACACCCAGTCGATTATAGATGACTAAAATGAGTTTTAGTCGACTAAAATGTACTGGAGTTTTAGTCGACTAAATACGACTAAAACTAAAACTTGCAGAAGACTAAAATGGGACTAAAACTAAAATGCCATTTTAGTCCTAAGACTAAAACTAAATTGAAATTTGCTGCCAAAATTAACACTGTTACACACTCTGACATTTTTTTTTTTTTCAGACTACTGTACTGGTGATTAAACATTTAGAATCCTATCATTTGACATCACATTTCCTGCCTAACACTTTAAAGTCATGGAATTATCTTTAATAACACAAGACATTATCTTGGATGTTGTTATGTATCTATTTCCAGTAGCTATATCTTTGATATCCTTGTTCCTAACTTCATATCAAATTTCCATATTGGACTTGAGATAACTTGAGAATACGTAAGAATGTTATATTTATGTTTACTCTACGTAATACCATTATTTGTCTTGTTAATGTGCCAACTCTCTTTGTACCACCATTTTCTATTTCCTTTCAATAAAAGTTTGAATACAAAAAAAAAAAAAGAAAAGGTGGGGTCGATGGGTGAAGTGCAATACGAGAGCTGTTATACTGCACACCCAAAATATCTATGTGCCTAACAGGAAATAGATCACAGGTATTTCATGGAGGTTAAATTGCATAATGATTTACCACAAATAATAGCTTTATTGGACAGGGGTAGCCATGCAACCATTTTATCTCAGAAATATTTTCAACAAATCCAGGATTTATTTTCTGAGAAATACAAGCTGAAAAGTTTCACAGCTAACCTTATAAATGTCAGGCACTGCTTTAAAGGTCAGAGGAGAAGCCTGGTTGAACTTTACCTTGGGAAATAAAATAATTTGCCATCCCACACTGATAGTTGCTTTGCCCTATGATCGTTTGATCATTGGCATAGATCTCCTTCAGAGATTGAATCCCATTGTGGATTTTATCAATAAGGTTACTTGGTCCCTAGTAAAAATGCCCATTAACTATGAGCATACCCAATCCTATCCTATCACAGTCAGCGTAACTTCCATGTGATTGAGGAAAGACTGGACTCCAGTGGCGTCGGTGGGGGGTTCTGACCAGGGCTAAAGCCCCGAGTGTTCCCCCGAAAAGCCCAGAGTCTCCTGTTCATTTTAAATAAATATTAGCCCCGAGCCTCCTCCTCTCTGTGCTGAATGGGCGGCCCTCACCTGGCTGGCTGTACTTCCTGGCCTGCTGCGTGCCGCAGACACACTGGTTGCTAGTTGGCCTGCCGCTTGGCGTCTAGCAACCAGTGATGTCACGCAGTGGCATAGCGGGGGAGGGGGGAGCATCCCACGGCACGCTACTGTCACTGTCCCCCGGCCTGACGTGCTCCTGCAAAATCTTAGATTTAAAAATGGTGCCGCGCATGCGCCGCCGCCGGGAATAGCCAAAACATATACGAGCTTTCCCGAGCTTTCCCAAGCGGTAATGACGTGTTGGCGCCGGCCCGGGCGGCGCCATTTTTAAAATGAAGGCGCCTCACGAACAGGTAAGTGAGACCTCTCCACAGTAGGACAGAAGATGATGTGGGGGAGTCAGTGTAGGAGTGTCAGTGTGGGGGGGGGGGGCAGTGGAGGGGTCAGTGTAGGTGTCAGTGTGGGGAAGGGGGTCAGTGTAGGAGTGTCAGTGTGGGGGGGTCAGTGTCAGTGTGGAAGGGTCAGTGTAGGTGTCAGTGTGTGGGGGGGTCAGTGTCAGTGTGGGGGGGGCTCAGTGTAGGTGTCAGTGTGGGGGGGGGGTCAGTGTAGGTGTCAGTGTGGGGGGGGGGTCAGTGTAGATGTCAGTGTGGAGGGGTCAGTATAGGTGTCAGTGTGGGGGGAGTCAGTGTAGGTGTCAGTGTGGTGGGGGGGCAGTGTAGGTGTCAGTGTGGTGGGGGGGCAGTGTAGGTGTCAGTGTGGAGGGATCAGTATAGGTGTCAGCTTGGGGGGAGTCAGTGTAGGTGTCAGTGTGGTGGGGGGTCAGTGTAGGTGTCAGTGTGGAGGGGTCAGTATAGGTGTCAGTGTGGGGGGGGGGGTCAGTGTAGGTGTCAGTGTGGGGGGGGGTCAGTGTGGGTGTCAGTGTGGAGGGGTCAGTATAGGTGTCAGTGTGGAGGGGTCAGTGTGGGGGGGGGTCCAGTGTAGGTGTCAGTGTAGAGGGGTCAGTGTAGGTGTCAGTGTAGGGGGGTCAATGTCAGTATGGGGGGGGGTCAGTGTAGGTGTCAGTGTGGAGGGGTCAGTGTAGGTGTCAGTGTCAGAATGGGGGGGGGGTCAGTGTAGGTGTCAATAAAGGTGGGTCAGTGTAGGGGGGTCAGTGTAGGTTTCAGTGTCAGTATGGGGGGGTCAATGTAGGTGTCAGTGAAGGGGTCATTGTAGGTGTCAATGAAGGGGGGTCAGTGTAGGTGTCAGTGTGGAGGGGTCAGTGTAGGTGTCAGTGTGGGGGGTCAGTGTAGGGGTCAGTGTGGGGGGGGGGGTCAGTGTAGGGGTCAGTGTGGGGGGGGTCACTGTAGGTGTCAGTGTGGAAGGGTCAGTATAGGTGTCAGTGTGGGGGGGGATCAGTGTAGGGGTCAGTGTGGGGGGGGTCACTGTAGGTGTCAGTGTGAGGGGGGGCAGTGTAGGTGTCAGTGTGAGGGGGGACAGTGTAGGTGTCAGTGTGGAGGGGTCAGTGTCAGTGTGGGGGGGGGGTCCAGTGTAGGTGTCAGTGTGGAGGAGTCAGTTTAGGTGTCAGTGTGGGGAGGGGGTCAGTGTAGGTGTCAGTGAAGGGGTCATTGTAGGTGTCAATGAAGGGGGGTCAGTGTAGGTGTCAGTGTGGAGGGGTCAGTGTAGGTGTCAGTGGGGGGGGGGTCCAGTGTAGGTGTCAGTGTGGAGGGGTCAGTGTAGGTGTCAGTGTGGGGGGGGGGTCAGTGTAGGGAGGTCAGTGTCAGTATGGGGGGGTTAGTGTAGGTGTCAGTGTGGAGCAGTCAGTATAGGTGTCAGTGTGGGGGGGGGGGGGTCAGTGTAGGTGTCAGTGTGGGGGGGGGGGGTCAGTGTAGGTGTCAGTGTGTGGGGGGGGGGTCAGTGTAGGTGTCAGTGTGTGTGTGTGTGGGGGGGTCAGTGTAGGTGTTAGTGTGGAGGGGTCAGTGTAGGTGTCAGTGTGGAAGGGTCAGTGTGGAGGGGTCAATGTGGAAGGGTCAGTGTAGGTGTCAGTGTGGGGGGGTCCAGTGTAGGTGTCAGTGTGGAGGGATCAGTTTAGGTGTCAGTGTGGGGGGGGTCAGTGTAGGTGTCAGTGGGGGGGTCAGTGTAGGTGTCAGTATTGAGGGGTCAATGTGGAGGGGTCAGTGTAGGTGTCAGTGTGGAGGGGTCAGTTTAGGTGTCAGTGGGAGGGGGGTCAGTGTCAGTATGGGGGGGTCAGTGTAGGTGTCAGTGTCAGAATGGGGGGGGGGTCAGTGTAGGTGTCAATAAAGGTGGGTCAGTGTAGGGGGGTCAGTGTAGGTGTCAGTGTCAGTATGGGGGGTCAATGTAGGGGTCAGTGAAGGGGTCATTGTAGGTATCAATGAAGGGGGGTCAGTGTGGAGGGGTCAGTGTAGGTGTCAGTGTGGGGGGGGTCCAGTGTAGGTGTCAGTGTGGGGGGGGGGGTCAGTGTAGGGGGGTCAGTGTCAGTATGGGGGGGTCAGTGTAGGTGTCAGTGTGGAGGGGTCAGTGTAGGTGTCAGTGTCAGAATGGGGGGGGGGGGTCAGTGTAGGAGTCAATGAAGGTGGGTCAGTGTAGGGGGGTCAGTGTAGGTGTCAGTATGGGGGGTCAATGTAGGTGTCAGTGAAGGGGTCATTGTAGGTGTCAATGAAGGGGGGTCAGTGTAGGTGTCAGTGAGGAGGGGTCAGTGTAGGTGTCAGTGAGGAGGGGTCAGTGTAGGTGTCAACGAAGGGGGGTCAGTGTAGGTGTCAGTGTGGGGGGGGGGTCAGTGTAGGTGTCAGTGTGGGGGGGGGGGGTCAGTGTAGGTGTCAGTGTGGAGGGGTCAGTGTGGGGGGGTCCAGTATAGGTGTCAGTGTGGAGGGGTCAGTTTAGGTGTCAGTGTGGGGGGGGGGTCAGTGTAGGTGTCAGTGTGGGGGGGTCCAGTGTAGGTGTCAGTGTGGAGGGGTAAGTTTAGGTGTCAGTGTGGAGGGGTCAGTTTAGGTGTCAGTGTGGGGGGGGGTCAGTGTAGGTGTCAGTATAGAGGGGTCAGTGAAGGTGTCAGTGTGAGGGGGGGGGGGTCCAGTCTAGGTGTCAGTGTGGAGGGGTCAGTGTAGGTGTCAATGAAGGGGGGTCAGTGTGGAGGGGTCAGTGTAGGTGTCAGTGTGGAGGGGTCAGTGAAGGTGTCAGTGTGGGGGGGGGGTCCAGTGTAGGTGTCAGTGTGGAGGGGTCAGTTTAGGTGTTAGTGTGGGGGGGGTCAGTGTCAGTATGGGGGGGTCAGTGTAGGTGTCAGAATGGGGGGGTCAGTGTAGGTGTCAATGAAGGGGGGTCAGTGTAGGTGTCAGTGTCAGTATGGGGGGGGGGGTCAGTGTAGGTGTCAGTGAAGGGGTCATTGTAGGTGTCAATGAAGGTGGGTCAGTGTAGGGGGGTCAGTGTCAGTATGGGGGGTCAATGTAGGTGTCAGTGAAGGGGTCATTGTAGGTGTCAATGAAGGGGGGTCAGTGTAAGTGTCAGTGTAGAGGGGTCAGTGTAGGTGTCAGTGTGGAGGGGTCAGTGTAGGTGTCAATGAAGGGGGGGTCAGTGTAGGTGTCAGTGTGGAGGGGCCAGTGTAGGTGTCAGTGTGGAGGGGTCAGTTTAGGTGTCAGTGTGGGGGGGGGGTCAGTGTAGGTGTCAGTGTGTGGGGGGTCAGTGTAGGTGTCAGTATGGAGGGGTCAGTGTAGGTGTCAGTGTGGAGGGGTTAGTGTAATTGTCAGTGTGGAGGGGTCAGTGAAGGTGTCAGTGTGGGGGGGGGGGGGGTCCAGTGTAGGTGTCAGCGTGGAGGGGTCAGTTTAGGTGTCAGTGTGGGGGGGGGTCAGTGTCAGTATGGGGGGTCAGTGTAGGAGCCAGTGTGGAGGGGTCAGTGTAGGTGTCAGAATGGGGGGGTCAGTGTAGGTGTCAATGAAGGGGGGTCAGTGTAGGTGTCAGTATGGGGGGGTCAGTGTAGGTGTCAGTGAAGGGGTCATTGTAGGTGTCAATGAAGGGGGGTCAGTATGGGGGGGTCAGTGTAGGAGTCAGTGTGGAGGGGTCAGTGTAGGTGTCAGAATGGGGGGGTCAGTGTAGGTGTCAATGAAGGGGGGTCAGTGTAGGTGTCAGTATGGGGGGGTCAGTGTAGGTGTCAGTGTGGAGGGGTCAGTGTAATTGTCAGTGTGGAGGGGTCAGTGAAGGTGTCAGTGTGGGGGGGGGGGTCCAGTGTAGGTGTCAGCGTGGAGGGGTCAGTTTAGGTGTCAGTGTGGGGGGGTCAGTGTAGGGGGGTCAGTGTCAGTATGGGGGGGTCAGTGTAGGAGTCAGTGTGGAGGGGTCAGTGTAGGTGTCAGAATGGGGGGGTCAGTGTAGGTGTCAATGAAGGGGGGTCAGTGTAGGTGTCAGTATGGGGGGGTCAGTGTAGGTGTCAGTGAAGGGGTCATTGTAGGTGTCAACGAAGGGGGGTCAGTATGGGGGGGTCAGTGTAGGAGTCAGTGTGGAGGGGTCAGTGTAGGTGTCAGAATGGGGGGTCAGTGTAGGTGTCAATGAAGGGGGGTCAGTGTAGGTGTCTGTATGGGGGGGTCAGTGTAGGTGTCAGTGAAGGGGTCAGTGTAGGTGTCAATGAAGGGGGGTCAGTGTAGGTGTCAATGTGGGGGGAGAGGGGTCAATGTAGGGGGTTCAGTGTAGGGGTGGTCATTTTGGAAGTCAATGTGAAGGGGGGTCAGTGTAGGGGGGGCAAGTCTAGGGGTCAGTGTAGGTGTTCTCCTCTCCTCCTGACCCCCTGTTCTCCTCTCCTCCTGACCCCCTGTTCTCCTCTCCTCCTGACCCCTTGTTCTCCTTTCCTCTCCTCCTGACCCCGTTCTCCTCTCCTCTCCTCCTGACCCCCTGTTCTCCTCACCTCATCCCCTGTTCTCCTCTCCTCACCTCACCCCCTGTTCTCCTCTCCTCCTCACCCCCTGTTCTCCTCTCCAGCTGACCTCCTGTTCTCCTCTCCTCCTGACCCCCTGTTCTCCTCTCCTCCTGACACCCTGTTCTCCTCTCCTCCAGACCTCCTGTTCTCCTCTCCTCCTGTTCTCCTCTCCTCCTGACCTCCTGTTCTCCTCTCCTCCTGACCTCCTGTTCTCCTCTCCTCCTGACCCCTGGTCTCCTCTCCTCACCCCCTGTTGTCCTCTCCTCTCCTCACCCCCTGTTGTCCTCTCCTCTCCTCACCCCCTGTTCTCCTCTCCTCTCCTAACCCCTTGTTCTCCACTCCTCTCCTCTTGACCTCCTATTCTCCTATCCTCTCCTGGCCCCCTGTTCTCCTCTCCTCTCCTGACCCCTTGTTCTCCTCTCCTCTCCTGACCCCTTGTTCTCCTCTCCTCCTGACCTCCTGTTCTACTCTCCTCCAGACCTCCTGTTCTCCTCTCCTCCTGACCTCCTGTTCTCCTCTCCTCCTGACCCCCTGTTCTCCTCGCCTCACCCCCTGTTCTCCTCTCCTCACCCCCTGTTCTCCTCTCCTCCTGACCCCCTGTTCTCCTCTCCTCTCCTGACCACCTGTTCTCCTCTCCTCTCCTGACCACCTGTTCTCCTCTCCTGACCCCCTGTTCTCCTCTCCTCTCCTGACCCCCTATTCTCCTCTCCTGACCCCCTGTTCTCCTCTCCTCCTGTTCTCCTCTCCTCCTGACCCCCTTGTTCTTCTCTTCTCTCTCCTACTGACCCCTTGTTCTCCTCTCCTGACCCCCTGTTCTCCTCTCTTGACCCCCTGTTCTCCTCTCTTGACCCCCTGTTCTCCACTCCTCTCCTCTTGACCTCCTATCCTCTCCTGGCCCCCTGTTCTCCTCTCCTCTCCTGACCCCCTGTTCTCCTCTCCTGACCCCCTTTTCTCCTCTCTTGACCCCGTTCTCCTCTCCTCTCCTAACCCCTTGTTCTCCACTCCTCTCCTCTTGACCTCCTATTCTCCTCTCCTCTTGACCTCCTATTCTCCTATCCTCTCCTGGCCCCCTGTTCTCCTCTCCTCTCCTGACCCCTTGTTCTCCTCTCCTCCTGACCTCCTGTTCTCCTTTCCTCCTGACCTCCTGTTCTCCTCTCCTCCTGACCCCCTGTTCTCCTCTTCTCCTGACCCCCTGTTCTCCTCTCCCCCTGACCCCCTGTTCTCCTCTCCCCCTGACCCCCTGTTCTCTTCTCCTCTCCTCCTGACCCCCTGTTCTCCTCTCCTCCTGACCCCCTTTTCTCCTCTCCTCACCCCCTGTTCTCCTCTCCTCACCCCCTGTTCTCCTCTCCTCTCCTCACCCCCTGTTCTCCTCTCCTCACCCCCCCTGTTATCCTGTCCTCACCCCCTGTTCTCCTCTCCTCACCCCCCTGTTATCCTCTCCTCACCCCCTCTTCTCCTCTCCTCACCTCCTGTTCTCCTCCTGACTCCCTGTTCTCTCCTCTCCTCTGTTCTCTCCTCTCCTCTTGACCCCCCTGTTCTCCTCTTCTCTGTTCTCCTTTCCTCCTGACCCCCTGTTCTCCTCTAATCTGTTCTCCTCTCCTCTCTTCCTGACCCCCTGTTCTCTTCTCTCCTCCTGACCCCCTGTTCTCTTCTCCTCTCCTGACCCCCTGTTCTCTTCTCCTCTCCTGACCCCCTGTTCTCTTCTCCTCTCCTGACCCCCTGTTCTCTTCTCCACTGCTGACCCCCTGTCCTCTTCTCCTCTCCTGACCCCCTGTTTTCCTCTCCTGACCCCCTGTTATCCTCTCCTTTCCTCTCCTCCTGACCCCCTGTTTTCCTCTCCTCCAGACCCCCTTTTCTCCTCTCCTCTACTCCTGACCCCCTGTTCTCTTCTCCTAACCCCCTGTTCTCTTCTCCTCTGTTCTCCTTTCCTCCTGGCCCCCTGCTCTCCTCTGTTCTCTCCTCTTGACCCTCTGTTCTCTCCTCTCCTCCTCCCGACTCACTGTTCTCCTCTCCTCCTGACCCCCCTGTTCTCCTCCTGACCCCCTGTTCCCCTGTTCTCTCCTCTCCTCCTTACCCCCTGTTCTCTCCTCTCCTTCTGACCCCCTGTTCTCCTCTCCTCCTCACCCCCTGTTCTCCTCTCCTCCTGACCACCTGTTCTCATCTCCTCCTGACCCCCTGTTCTCCACTCCTCTCCTACTGACCCCTCGTTCTCCTCTCCTGACCCCTTGTTCTCCACTCCTCTCCTCCTGACCTCCTATTCTCCTCCCCTGACCCCCTGTTCTCCTCTCTTTACCCCCTGTTCTCCTCTCCTCACACCTTGTTCTCCTCTCCTCACCCCTTGTTCTCCTCTCCTCACCCCCTGTTCTCCTCTCCTCTGTTCTCTCCTCTCCTCCTGACCCCCCTGTTCTCCTCTTCTCTGTTCTCCTGTCCTCCTGACCCCCTGTTCTCCTCTCCTCCTGACCCCCTGTTCTCTTCTCTCCTCCTGACCCCCTGTTCTCATCTCCTCTCCTGACCCCCTGTTCTCGTCTCCTCTCCTGACTCCCTATTCTCTTCTCCTCTCCTGACCCCCTATTCGCTTCTGCTCTCCTGACCCCCTGTTCTCTTCTCCTCTCCTGACCCCCTGTTCTCTTCTCCTCTCCTCCTGACCCCCTGTTCTCCTCTCCTCCTGATCCCCTGCTCTCCTTTGTTCTCCTCTTCTCTACTCCTGACCCCTTGTTCTCTTCTCCTCTATTGACCCCCTGTTCTCCTTTCCTCTCCTGACCCCTTGTTCTCCACTCCTCTCCTCCTGACCTCCTATTCTCCTCTCCGCTCCTGACCCCCTGTTCTCCTCTCCTCACACCTTGTTCTCCTCTCCTGACCCCCCTGTTCTCCTCTCCTCTGTTCTCTCCTCTCCTCCTGACCCCCCTGTACTCCTCTTCTCTGTTCTCCTGTCCTCCTGACCCCCTGTGCTCCTCTCCTCTCCTCCTGACCCCCTGTTCTCTTCTCTCCTCCTGACCCCCTGTTCTCGTCTCCTCTCCTAACCCCCTGTTCTCTTCTCCTCTCCTGTCCCCCTATTCTCTTCTCCTCTCCTGACCCCCTGTTCTCTTCTCCTCTCCTGACTCCCTATTCTCTTCTGCTCTCCTGACCCCCTGTTCTCTTCTCCTCTCCTGACCCCCTGTTCTCTTCTCCTCTCTTGACCCCCTGTTCTCTTCTCCTCTCCTGACCCCCTGTTCTCTTCTGCTCTCCTCTCCTCCTGACCCCCTGTTCTCCTCTCCTCCTGACCCCCTGCTCTCCTCTTCTCCTGACCCCCTGTTCTCTTCTCCTCTCTTGACCCTCTTTTCTCTTCTCTTTTTCTAACCCCCTGTTCTCTTCTCCTCTCCTGACCTTCTGTTCTCTTCTCCTCTCCTGACCCCCTGTTCTCATCTCCTCTCCTCCTGACCCCCTGTTCTCCTCTCCTCTGTTCTCCTCTCCTCCTGACCCCCTGCTCTCCTCTGTTCTCTCCTCTCCTCTTCCTTACTCCCTCTTCTCCTCTCCTCCTGACCCCCTGTTCCCCTCTCCTTCTGACCCCCTGTTCTCCTTTTGACCCCCTGTTCTCTTCTCTCCTCCTTACCCCCTGTTCTCCTCTCCTCCTGACCCCCTGTTCTCCTCTCCTTCTGACCCCCTGTTCTCCACTCACTCCTCCTGACCCCCTGTTCTCCACTCCTCTCCTCCTGACCCCCTGTTCTCCTCGCCTCACCCCCTGTTCTCCTCTCCTCCTGACCCCCTGTTCTCCTCGCCTCACCCCCTGTTCTCCTCTCCTACTGACCCCTTGTTCTCCTCTCCTCCTGACCTCCTGTTCTCCTCTCCTCCTGACTCCCTTTTCTCCTTTCCTAACCCCCTGTTCTCCTCTCCTCACCCCTTGTTCTCCTCTCCTTTCCTCACCCCCAGTTCTCCTCTCCTCCTTACCCCCCTGTTCGCCTCTTCTCTGTTCTCCTCTCCTCCTGACCCCCTGTTGTCCTCTCCTCTGTTCTCCTCTCCTCCTGACCCCCTGTTCTGCTCTCCTCTGTTCTCCTCTCATCCTGACCCCCTGTTCTCTTCTCTCCTCCTGACCCCCTGTTCTCTTCTCCTCTCCTGACCCCCTGTTCTCTTCTCCTCTCCTGACCCCCTGTTCTCTTCTCCTCTCCTGACCCCCTGTTCTCTTCTCCTCTCCTGACCTCCTGTTCTCCTCTCCTCCTGACCCCCTGTTCTCCTCTCCTCTGTTCTCCTCTCCTCCTTACCCCCTGCTCTCCTCTCCTCTTGACCCTCTGTTCTCTCCTCTCCTCCTCCTGACTCCCAGTTCTCCTCTCCTCCTGACCCCCTGTTCTCCTCTCCTCTGTTCTCCTCCTGACCCCCTATTCTCTTCTCCTCTCCTGACCCCCTGTATCTTCTCCTCTCCTGACCCCCGGTTCTCTTCTTCTATCCTGACCCTCTGTTCTCTTCTTCTCTCCTGACCCCCTGTTCTCCTCTCCTCATGACCCCCTGCTCTCCTCTGTTCTCTCCTCTCCTCTCGACCCTCTGTTCTCTCCTCTCCTCCTTCTGACTCCCTTTTCTCCTCTCCTCCTGACCCCTGTTCTCCTCTTCTCTCCTCCTGACCCCCTGTTCTCCTCTTCTCTCCTCCTGACCCCATTCTCCTCTTCTCTCCTCCCCTCCTGACCCCCTGTTCTCCTCTTCTCTTCTCTCCTCTCCTCCTGACCCCCTGTTCTCTCCTCTCCTCTGTTTTCCTCCCCTCTCCTGACCCCCTGTTCTCCTCTCCTCTCCTAACCCAGTGTACTCCTCTCTTAACCCCCTGTACTCCTCTCCATAGCACCCCATGTCTGACTCTTGACTGAGGAGGGCATTGGGTGGAGCTTGGGTGGTACTTTTAAATGTGGGAGGAGCTTTGGCGGGACTTTAAAATGTGGGAGGGGTGATCAAATTTACCTTCGGGCTGAAGCCCCTGGTCTTTTTCCCACCTAGCAACGCCCCTGCTGGACTCTATTGAGATCCATTTGAGGAATTCCCAAATTCCAGATATCTCATTCATAAAAACAACAACCACCTTAACCGTAGGTGGACGGGAGGATAACACCATATGTGTGTCCCCTGAAAGAGTTGAAAATGTTTGGTTAGAAAATGATGTTCTGACCATTCACCTCCATCCAGAAAATCCTGACTCTACTGGGTTCAGTGATAATACCCAATTCTTAGCAGGAATTGAAAAGGTGAATGATGATATGTTCTTTCCCCTACAGGTTAATGACCTGGGAAGAACTAAAAGGGCTAAACTGGATCTACGCCAGGAGCACAGCTACATTAGTGGGGATCTGCTAAAACAAGTGGCCAATCCTAAAGTAATTAGGTATCCAAACCCTCTAGATAACTGGGTCCATTAATTGGATGATAACTCTCATAGTCATAATATCATTGCAAAATGCATGTTATCTATTTCTATTGGGGGTAAAACAGCCACTCATTTATTTCTGGTACTCAATGAGCCACAGTGTCAAATGTACATTGGCAACGATATATTACATAGGTTTACATAGTTACATCGTTTTTTTTTTTTTTTTTTTTATCCATACAAGAACTTTATTGATGCAGGAATAACAGCAAGCCAGCACCAGTGTTAAACAGCATCACAACACATATACGCATAGGTAACAGCACATCATCCTATCATAGCAATATATGTAGAACATCACCATCCCGCATATTCCCACCCATCCAAATCAAAAGGTTCAGCCCAGTAACCTGCCCACCACCAGATCCACTGGGGCTAGCCTCGGGGTATCCAGCCATGGGGCCCACAATTTCTCAAATTTGGACATAGTTCCCCTGTGTTGGTAAATTACCCTCTCCATTCTCAGAACACTACCCATTGCAGCAATCCAGTTTGTCAAGGTCGGGGGATCCTCTGACTTCCAATGTACCATGATCAATCTCCTAGCTTGAAATAGAGCCCTATGAATCACTACCTTACCATATTTATCCCAATTATATTCATCCAATATGCAGAGCAAAGATTCCAATGGAGCAGCCTTCAAGGATACCTGAAACACATTGTTAAAAGGCTGCACCACCCCCGTCCAGTAGGGATGCCACTTTGGGCATCGCCAAAGCAAGTGGATAAGGTTGCCATGGTCTCTCCGGCACCACAAGTGGGGTCTACCGGAAGTCCCATGGAGTGTAGTCGGTGAGGGGTATAGTTGACTCTAAGTGTTATGTATAATTGTGTCAGTCTCTGGGCAACATTCAGGGAACAGATTGTTACCTTCTGGAAGGCCTCCTCCCACTGCTCAGTGTCCATCATCCCCAGCGGGTGCTGCTTCAAATGCAGCCATAGCAAGTGGGAGTAACACCGGGAAATGAACCCTCTGGATACCTTGGTCGCCCCAACCATGTCAAATATCGGGACCTGGGATAACACCCATTCAGAGGATGCACTCTGGGCCTTGACCACATGCCTGAGCTGTAAATATTAAAAGTACATAGAGGAAGGAATATGGTAGGCAGCCTGTAGCTCAGAAAACGTCAATAGGATCCCATTACAAAAAATGTGTTTAAAGTGTGTCACACCAAACTACTTCCAGCGAGCTCCAGACTGCAGTTTAGCTATTTTCAAATAAGTATTGTTAAGCCATATGGGACTATACTCAGTGTATCCTTCCGCCCCTGCAGATATTTGGTTTTGTTCCAGACCTTCTGAATGAGACTATAGGTAGGGAAGGCCTTATGAGGTTTACCGAAAGCTTGTGCCTCCAAAGTTGTGAATAAGGGTTTCCTCGCGAGTCATGTATCTCATTATTCCCAGGGATGGGTTGGGAGACAAAGTGTCCACCTCCCCCCTTCACCTGCCGCCCCTATTAAATGTTGCAGTTGAGCCACCAAATAATATAACCAGGGGTTGGGCAACGCCAGACCTCCCTCATCCTTGGGTCTTTGCAAGTGCTCTAGTTTAATCCTGGGCATCCCGGATTTCCAAAATAATTTGTGAAAAATAGAATTAATCAGTCTAAAAGTCTTTAAAAGGGATCACCATAAGGGAGTTATGAAGCAGGTAAAATAATTGCGGCATGAGTATCATTTTGATCACGTTAACCCTACCAGCAACCGACAGGCACAGAGAGCTCTATCTTTTAATACGATCTCAAAATCTCTGAAGAATGGGGGTAATGTTTAGTCTGCTAAAGTCGCGCACCATGGGGGATATCTGTACCCCAAGGTACCTGAGCACATCCGTATCATCAGCATACTTTTTTTTTTACGCAAAATGTATCATCAGCATACTTTTTCATGAATATCCCCGTAGTGGAAGCCCTGAATGTCCGGATGAGATTTTATCTGAATTGCCAGGGGATCAATGGCCAAGGCGAATAGGAGGGGGCACAGGGGGCATCCCTGCCTAGTACCTCTTCCCAACTCAAAGTAGTGCGAGATATGGCCCAGGTTTCGAATAGCTGCCTGCCGTTTAGCATAGAGGAGTTTCACCAGGAGATATAAATTGGGCCAAACCCAAATCTTCCCATAACAGCCCACAAGTAGGTCCAGTCCACGCTGTCAAATGCATTAGTGGCATAAAGAGACAGCAAGGCTCTGGCACCCACATTGTTGGCGCGGGACTGCATGTTCAGGAAAAACCTCTGAATGTTGATCGCGGTGGATTTTTGCGGGAATGAAGCCTGCCTGGTCAGAGTGTATTAGGGACGTAATTACCCTATTTAGTCTAAGTGGCAGAACTTTCGCTAAGATTTTAACATCACAATGTGGTAAGGAAATTGGTCTATAGGACCCAGGATCAACCGGATCTTTGCCCAATTTCAAAATTAGAACTACAGTGGCCTTGCCCATAGACGGAGGCAAAGCACCAAGACTCCCTAGCCTCATTAACCACTTGCTGACCAGTCACGTTGACTGTACTGCGGCAAAGTGACTCATTATAGCCTGGCAACGTAGACCTACATCACCAGACATTCCCCTCTCTCGCTCCCTCTGTATTCAGTTACAGCGGGAGTCGGGCCAGGGGAGGAGCGGCGGTGATGACCACTGCTCTTCCCCGATCGTCGGGGATCTAGTGTGGAAATCCGCCCGCTTGTGTAAACAAAGCGGGCAGATCTCCTAAGTGACAGGCAAGGTCAGATTGCAGGGTTCAGCGTAGCTGAACCTGCGATCTGTCCCTGTGTCACACAGTCACCTCCCCCCACACACGTTAGTAAGCACCAGGCATACATTAACCCCTCCCTCTCCAATAAAAATTAACCCCTTCCCTGCCAGTGTCATTTTTACAGTAACAGTGCATATGTATAGCACTGATTACTGTAGTAATGTCACTGGTACCCCCAAAAGTGTAAAAAATGTCAGTCAAGGGTCCGATCTGTCCACCGCAATGTCGCAGTCCTGCAAAAAAAAAAAAAAAAACGCAGATTGCCGCCATTACTCGTTAAAAAAAAAAACACCAAAAATGACAGAAATCTTTCCCTTAGTTAGTAAACGCAATAACTTTTGTGCAAACCAATCAAAATACGCTTATTGCAATTTTTTTTACCAAAAATATGTAACAGAAAACAAATTGGTCTAAAATGATAAAAAATCTTGATTTTTACATTTTTTTGGGGGGAATTTCATATAAAAAAATGTGAAAAATATTGTTATTTTTTCAAAATTGTCGCTTTTTTTTGTTTATAGCGCAAAAAGTAAAAAATCGCACAGGTGATCAAATACCACCAAAAGAAAGCTCTATTTGTGGGGAAAAAAAGGACATAAATTTAATTTGGGTACAGCATTGCACGACCGCGCAATTGTCCGTTAAAGTAACGCAGTGCCGAATCGCAAAATATGGCTGGTCAGGAATGGGGTAAAACCTTCCGGTCATAAAGCTCATTGAGAATTTTTTTGTCAAAGACATGTAGCTAAATACATTTTGGCCTAAATATATGACAAAAAGTTGAATATATTGGATATTTTTTAACTGTCAAAGTAGAAAAATATTGTTATTTTTTCAAAATTGTCGCATTTTTTAATTATTATCGCAAAAAATGAAAATCGCACCGGTGATCAAATACCACCAAAAGAAAGCTCTGTTTGTGGGGAAAAAAGGACGTAAATTTCGTTTGGGTACGGCGTTGCATGACCGCGCAATTGTCAGTTAAAGTCGCACAGTGCTGAATCGCAAAAAGTGGCCTGGACGTAAGACAGCAAAATCCTCCGGTGGTAAAGTGGTTAAAGACCTGCAACAACTGTGGAAGGATTTCATCTGCATGTTGCGTGTATACCTCTATAGGGATACCATCCTCCCCCCGTGCCTTACAGTTTGGGAACAAGGATACAGCCTCTTGCAATTCCTCCAAAGTGAGTGGTGCGTCCAGTCCCTGTCTCTGCCTACCAGTCAAAGTGTGGAAAGTAAGCTGTAGTAAGTATTGTTCCAGTTCCTCCGGTAAATATGCAGTCTGGGGGAATACAGGGTTTCATAAAAGTTAACCAGCACCCCCAGGACACCCTCAGGCAAGCTCACAAAGGGCCCCCGGGGAGACCGAAGTGCGCCCACAATGGGGGAATGTTGGTGAGAGGAAGCAATCCTTGCCAAAATTCTTTTCTTCTTCCTGAAAAAATGCCTGTTTAGAGAAAAAATGCTTCTTCTCTGCCTTCGAGGACAGCAGGTGCTCATAAGCAGATTGAGCCACCTGCCATGCTGCTCTAGCCGAGTCCGAAGGGTCAGCCACCCTAGTCTCCATTGCGGCAATCAAAGCAGTAGATTTCTTCACTTTAGAAATTTTGGCAATCCACACTCCCCGAAGGTATGCCTTAAAGGCCTCCCACCGGGCGACCGCACTGTCAGAAGGATCCTGAAATTAGTAAAAGTCAGATATGCATGTGGACACAGTGGACAGGGATTCAAATAATTTCAACCAGAAAGCATTCAACTTCCAAGGTGCCCTGCTCAAAGCAGCCTGAGGGGTTACCTGCAGGTGTATTACCAAAGGGGAGTGGACACTACGAGGCCTGTAATCAATCTCACCAACATAGGGAAGCAGGGACGGGGTATTCATTCCAAGATCTATTCTAGACAGAGTGCCGTATGTTTTAGAAAAACACGAAAATTGCTTCGTCCCAGGGTGTCGCACCCTCCAGACATCTACCCAGCCCACCCCACGAGCCAACGCCGCCAAGGGAGTTCCCCTGGAAGGTATGACCCGAGGGACCGGATGTCTATCCAGAGAGGGGTCCACACAGCAATTGAAATTCCCAACCACCAGCAGCGGAACATCCGGCCTCGCATCCATAAAGACAACCAGAAGCCGGAGCACCACTTCAGAAAATGGAGGAGGGAGATACACACAAGCTAATATATATGTCAGACAGCCGGAAAAAAAAGGGGAGAGGGGAAGGGAAATTGACATGTAAGAATATATTGACCAATTAATTAAGGTATAAATATAATACCACAGAGAGGTAGCTATAGTATAGACCAAGAAATAGAGCAATGAGTAACCAAGGTGAAGGTCTGTCAACAAATAGTCGACAAGTAGTAACAGATGTGCAAGAAAGACCAAGGAGGTGTTAGAACCCCAGCTATAATCTTCAACAAGTAGATAAAAAGGTGTGTGAATAGTAGTGAAGACATCAAGTGTGAGAGGGTCATAAAGATCAACAGGGCGCATACGTAGCCAAAAGAATAGGTATTAGGGGATCACTCTTATCAATAAATATTGAGTACCCCAATATATAGGGACTTTAAAGATATTGTCTGTTGGTAAGTTAGTATAAAGATGTTTAATAATAAATAAAACAAAATAGTAATAATGCCATTCAAAAAGGTATCAGAAGGAGGAATTTAATATATGTATCAGACAAAAAATGGCCAGTAGCACCTCTGTGATGTGAGGAAGGAAGAGGGGAGTCAGTAGGCAGAGAAGGGGTTCAGTGCCTAGAGTATAGTAAGAAAAGGAGGAAAAGCAAAGAAAAATATTCAATTTAAGTAGTGAGGGGATAACCTGTGGCATGCAGGTATAAGGTATAACTTTGTAGCAAATAGGGATCATTAGTTGTAATATCAGATAATTAGTTACCTCGGGTCCGTGCTGGTAATGGCAACCTCTGCATCTCAGTGCAGAGATTGCGTGAAAATAAGGCGTCCGAAAGACGCCTGCGCATGCGCACAAGTGAGCGCATCGTGGCTCATGTCCGAAATTGGGCCAATAGGATCACTCGCCCGGGAGGCCGGTCCTGCGTTCCACAGGCCCTGACGCGGGAAAACACACCAGACCAGCAAGCCTGGAAGTGTGTAAATACCAGGCTACAATGGAGGCCAGAGATAGTGGGACGCCGCAGAATACTAGCGCCCCCTACCCGCGCCGGGGGAACCCACACAAAAGCACAGCATACAGGAGATGGCAGGGAGAAAGAATAAAAAGAAGCTGAGGAGAAAAGCTGGCTATAGGGGCAAGGCAAAAGAGGATAGCCATACATATATATGTATGTCATATCCATAGAATTCATAGGACAATAATATATATGGTTACAGAGTCCAAAATGTACTATGATTTGAATATGAAACATAATTATTGGTAAAGGTATGGATCATATGTTTGATTATGTTCCATATAGTCCTAAATGTTGGGATCTAAACTATATGAGGCTTACATATAAGGCAATATATAATTATATCAAAATAAAGGTGTACATAACCGTATTACATGTCCATATATTTATAACAAGTTGGCAAAATAAGACATACAGTATATATTAACTTCGGAAGCATTGCATATATATGGCAGTATATAGAAGCACTCAAAGTAATAGTACCCCAAATATATCCATACACCACCATATCAACGTCAATTTCAAACCAAACTGGCAAAACAAAACATATTGGCTTTAAAAGGCATTATTGCAGAGATAGAGAAGGTAAAAAAGGGGGAGGGGTATGTCTGTATATTAAGAACAGTGTACAGGTAAATATGAGGGATGATATTAATAATGGAGCTATGGACGAGGCAGAATCCCTATGGGTAGAACTTCAAAGGGAAGGCACTATGGGGAAGGTAATATTGGGCGTATGCTATAGGCCCCCCAACCAGAGGGAGGAGGGGGAGGCGGACCTCCTTTCACAGATAGGATTGGCAGCAAAGATGGGAAATGTCATTATAATGGGGGGACTTTAATTATCCAGATATAGACTGGGCAGAAGGAACCGCGCATTCAGCCAAGGCTCGGCAGTTCCTAAATGTTTTGCAGGACAATTTTATGGCTCAGATGGTGAACGCACCGACAAGAAACAATGCGGTACTTGACCTACTGATTACCAACAATACAGACCTGCTCACGGATATAGAAATATGGGGCAACTTAGGAAACAGTGACCATAGGTCAATTAATCATAGTAATAGGAAACACAAGGGCAATATAAGGACACTGAATTTCAAAAGAGCCAATTTCCCAAAACTGCACTCTTTGCTAGAAAATATCAAATGGGATAGAACCCTGGGAACAAAGAACACGGAGGAAAAATGGGAGTGCTTCAAGAGCATACTAAACAAAGGGATTGGCCAGTGCATTCCAAAGGGAAATACATTTAAAAGAGCAAAACTAAACCCTGGGTGGCTAAACTCCAACATAAAAATGCATATTAATACTAAAGAAAAGGCCTTCAAAAAATACACGGCTGAGGGGTCATTGGCAGCATTCAAGCATTACAAAGAGTGTAATAAGAAAGGTAAAGGCAAAATGAAGGCGGATAAAATAGAACACGAGGTGGGGGCGTGGCCGGAAGCGGACCGAGGCGGACGTCTGAGA
This sequence comes from Pelophylax lessonae, assembly GCF_965119305.1. Taxonomy (NCBI): domain Eukaryota; kingdom Metazoa; phylum Chordata; class Amphibia; order Anura; family Ranidae; genus Pelophylax; species Pelophylax lessonae. The sequence continues at coordinate 490,453,679 of NC_138768.1, read as the reverse complement.
GAGGAGCTCCGCCGATTATCGAATCAATCTATTGCAATCCTCCTTATCCCAGGCTTTTCGGAGACCATCCTCACCTTACTCAGCTTTCCTGGACCTCGGGGGACCCTCTCAGCCTTCTATTTTGATAATAGAGCCGCTGGGAGCAGAATTAAGATCGAGGCCTAGGTAGGCCCAAAAGCCGCGGACTATCCTAACAGCGGCGCCCGGCCGCGATCCTGGATTCGGTAAGGCCGCATCTTTCTCGTTTTTTTACATTGCCCATCCCAGACATAATCATGGGCATGTAATACCCCCGCTCAGCCATCCGACCCCCTTCTCATAAGAGTGATTAGTGCCAAATCTAGCTATATAAAAACGATCCCTACAAGTGCTGTGACAGGCAAGAAACATGGGCAAATCTGACCGGGCTCCCTCCACATCCCGCTCACGATCCCCGAGGGATCCAGGGGCTCACACATCCCCACAAGTACCTGAGATGTTCAGGAAGGGATTAGGTGACACTGCTTCACAGGCCCCCATGTCGCCACATGCTGCACTATCCACAAAGGAGACATGTGAGCAGGCTCATCAAGCAACATCTAATCTGCACAGGCCTGACACCCCTCTCCAAATCTCATCCGCCCCATCGGTGTCCCTAAAGGATTTAAAAGAAGTGGCAGATGATATCAAAAAAACCCTTTCTGCGGCAATAGAGGATCTTAAAAAAGAAATGCACAGCATGTCATCCAGGTTAGACGAAGTTGAAGAATTGACTGATAGGCATGATACTGAAATAATGGATGCCCAAAGAGAACTATTGTCTCACAATACTCAATTAAGAGACCTACAGAGACATGTGGAAGACTTGGAAAACAGGGGCCGCAGGCACAACATACGCATAAGAGGCCTGCCGGAATCAGTTGAGCCAGCACAACTTACCCAATCCGCTCTAGCGGTTTTCAATGATCTTCTGGGGCGACCCCCAGATACCCCCAATGAAATAGAGAGATTGCACAGAGCCCTGAGACCAAAAGGCAGAGAAAATGATCCCCCAGAGACATAATCGGATGTCTAGTAAATTTTAAACTGAAAGAGGAAATTTTGCACAATGCAAGGATAAGGGGAAGAATTCTGTTTCAAGGAGTTGAAGTGAAACTCTTTCAAGATCTTTCTCAAACAACATTGCAGAAACGTAAGGAACTTCGCCCATTACTATCAGTGTTAAGAGAGAGAGAAATTCCATACAAATGGAAGTTCCCTTTTGTCTTTTTGCCAGCTCCAGGGGTCGCTTTGCCTCGCTTAGGTACCCGGAAGACACAGCAGCGTTTTGTGACACCCTGGGCCTTCCGCCAATGGAAATCCCTGGATGGTCTCACATTGGTAGATCACCTCGTCCATACCAAGTTGAGGACATGGACATTCATCAACCAGGCGACTTTGCGATTTCAAGACGTAACTTATCTCCTTACCATCCTTCAGCTTCACGTGAGAGATTTCTGTCAAGGCAAGGAAGTGCACCTACTTCCCCCGCTCACAGGAAACCCCGCAGAGATTGATCTATGGCACCTAACAACTCATAGAAAGATCACATGTTGTAATTGGGAGACTAACTCTCGGACCATTTTTTCTTTTTTTCCTTCTTTTCCCATTGGTTTTATATCTCAAATTCTCTCACCTTTACAAGGAAAGTAGAATAATTTGCTCTATTCTCCCTGAAAAGTAGCTCCACCTTAGGAACTATATTCTGGTTCTTATTAATATTCAACTTCAGAAAGGACAACATATAGAACTTACTACAGCTCCTCCTCTTGCTTTGTATTTTTGCTCCTTTTCTCCATAACTCCCTTTACTAAGAGGTGAGGGTTAATAGAAGAGAAAGAGACAAAATGGTGACTCATTACTAAAAAAATTATACTCTATCAGTGCTGTTTTGCATGGCGATAAACTCAAGATTAGTGCCTGTCCCTTCCATAGAATGAAAATGGCACCTGTTTGCACTGAATTACCCTACTATATGGATTTTGTTGTATTGCATAGAAAATACATATATTTTCTATTTTCTGTTAAACCACTAGATGGCGCTCCTCAATCATACAGGGAGAAGATGGGGAAAGAGGTAACAGAAGAGAAAGTAGATTGGGAAAAGAGATTCTGTTACAGATATTCTAGTTAAAGGATACATACACGTATGTTTATGACTAAATACTCATTTATGTGTAGATCTTCATATACTCCAGTTAAGGAAAAAGTTGATATTTTCTCAAAGTGGTTTCTCTCTTATAAGTTTAGAAATAAGAGAAGCTTTTCAGTCGCAGACAAATGCTCTTGCTTGGTTACTTACATTAACTGTATATTCTAACTTAAACTCTGCCTAACTAATCACACATGCAGTTACTACCTATGGTTCTTATCTGATTTTAGTGCATAGTAAGGGATTGTCGGTTGGCGTTTTCATTGACCTTAGTCATATTTTATTGTTTTTGCTCTATTACTAAGACTTAGCCTTCTATATTCAGGCCGCAGGCACTTGCCACAAACCCCAACAGTACAATTTCGGTACTGACACATACCAACAACATACCCCTAAAAACAGTGGTGACAGGTCCTTCACTGTAGTTGGTTCTATCTAACCTATTTGTCCTCCCCTCTTCCCTCCTTCCTTCCCTATTACACCACCCTACTTAACTTTTAACTAAACTTCAAATAACAACACATATAGATATATTAGTATCTTAAAATATCACTCCCATCAGTACTTCTATTGACTGGAATACTTTCACTATGCAACAAAACACACCAACACGCGATACAAGACAGCTGAAAATTGTCTCGTTGAATGCCAAAGGCTTAAACCTACCCGAAAAGAGATCCAAACTAATATTGTATTTACGCTCTCTTAAAGCAGATATTGCCTTCATACAGGAAACCCACTTCAAGACGGACCACGTTCCAACATTGAAAACCAAAGATTACCCTACGATGATCCACTCTTCCAACAATCTGGCAAAAACAAAAGGTACTTCAATCCTTATCTCAAATCGCATTTCTCTTGACATAACAGACTCTCTAGTTGATGAGGATGGAAGGTATGTGGCCCTCAAAGGGAAACTGTGGAACACACCTTTCACATTTATCAACATTTATAGTCCAAATACTGCCCAAGTTAGTTTCTTCAGATACATTGCTTCAACACTAGCTGCCTTTCAAGAGGGATGTACAATTTGTGGTGGTGACTTTAATGTCGCACTCAATGCTTTGGAGGACACCTCAACTGGTCATTCTTGTATGCCTTTCAAGGCATTGAAACAAATAAAAATCCAATTACAAGATGACACATGGCGCCTTTTGCATCCAGGTACAAAAGACTACACCTTCTTCTCATCTCCTCACAACCGCTATTCAAGAATAGATTACTTATTCATATCACAGAAAGATATCCCCCTACTGGAGTCAGCCACAATTGAGCCAATGTGCCTGTCTGACCACAATGCTACATCTATATCACTAAATATTCCACACGATGGCATTCATGAGAAAATTTGGCATCTAGACTCTTCACTGATAATGAACCCTCAAAATGCAAAACTGCTAGAACAAGAAATCAAAGATTATTTTATGCTAAATAATACTCCAGAAATAGACCCTACTTCCTTATGGGAAGCGCACAAATGTGTGATCAGGGGCTCCTTGCTCAAGATGGCTGCCACCAGGAAAAGATTATCCCAAAAAAACATTGCAGACTTATACACACGCGCTAAAAAATTGGAACTCACTCACAAATTATCCCACGCCCAAAATCATTTAAAAGAATTGGAGGAAATAAGAGGAAAAATTAGGGATATACTCAGTAAAAAAATCAAGAAACGATATGTACTTTCCAAAAAATTATTTTACGAGTTTAGTAATAAGAGTGGGAAATTTCTAGCCAGAGCCATCACCAATTCAAAAAGCCAAAATACTATCCACCACATTCTTGACTCAGCGGATAACAAAAAAAAAAAGTCAAACTCCGACATAGCTCAAGAATTTACTACATATTACGCAACACTCTACAATCTTCCCTCTGAGCACAACCCTTTCTCCAAACCTAACTCTAGATCCAAAATTATTGAAGAATATATCAGAGACAATGGATTCACGCCTTTATCCAGACAACAATCAGACAAAATAGATGGTCCACTTACAAAAGAAGAATTCCTTACTGCATTGCAACAAATGAAACCTGGGAAAAGTCCGGGACCTGACGGTTTCTCATTAGCATACTACAGAATGTTCTCTAACATTCTGACTGAGCCGTTCTTACAAACATTTAACAATTTAAATAATCGTAAGTCGAACCATGCGAGTTTGCTGGAAGCGCACATTTCGGTGATACCGAAACCTGGGAAAGATCCCTCGCTAGTGCAAAACTATCGCCCTATATCATTACTGAATGTCGATCTAAAGATTTTTGCAAAAATACTTGCCAACAGAATAATTGATTTTATACCCTCCCTAATTAACAAGGACCAGGTGGGCTTCGTATCGGGGCGGGAGGCCAGGGACAACACAATTAAAGCTTTGAATATACACCATCTATGTAACTCTATTACAAAGCTTCGCACCTCCTACGAATCGTTGACTGGCATACACAAACACAAAAAAAGACTGGGTTGCATTGGAAAACACCTTCACCAAACTCCCGATCCAAAGTATCCCATGGTTTCCATACTCCGAATTAACAAACTGTAACGCTCCTGCGTTTCATGTATGGTGTGGATTTTCAGCTGCAGAAATATTCCACTTCAGTAGTCATGTAAGAGAGATGCTGAGATACCATTCCCAACCTCAATGACTCATCATGTGTGGAAGGTCTTAATTCAGCTAGTAAATACACACACTCAACAAGCTGGTTCCTAGAGTGACTTTATGTATGTAGTAACACAGTGATGAAGATTTAAGAGACAGGTTGAGTGGAGGTGGTAGGTGACAGACACTTGAAGGTAAGACAGTAGCAGATGGATGCAGGTAGGTTTAGCAATCATGTATGGTAGCAGATGACAGAGTAGCAGGTGGACATACAAGAGAGATCAACCCAGTGCAGGAATAAGTAGCAGTAGTCTTAAGAGCTAGCAATCTAGATATGCAGATGTGATAAATAGTCTTTACTATGCAGAGCTAGATAGTGTAAGCTTAGTATAAGTTTATAGAGGGTTCCCCTGCGGGGTACTTAGCACTAATAGCAATACAGCCGAAGGTTGGTTCAGGAGGAGCGGGTGATCCGGAAGCGGGATGCAGGGATCAGCGCAGCGAGGTTCCGTCAGCGAGGTATGCTTGCAAGCACGAAAGCTTCAAGCCAAGTTAGCATCCAGGTAAGGGTGTTTGAACGAACACATGTGAGTGAGAACCGGCGATTTAAATAGCCATCTAGTCCGGCGCTGAGTGATGACAGCTTCAGTCTTAAAGGTGTATGCGCACCTTTCCAAAAGAGAATGGTGGGGCGCATACACTTGTGAAAAGAGTAATTTAGGGTACCAAAGGTACCGGAACATTACAATACCCCCCCCTTAAGGCCGGCTCCTGAAGGCCTCTGGAGCTGGTTTGTCTGGGTATCTCGCATGAAAATTGCGGATTAATCTAGGGGCATGTATTTCAGAGGTGTTTAGCCAGGTGTCCTCTTGGGGCCCATAGTTCTTCCATCTAACCAAGTACTGAAGTCTTCTTCTGTAGATACGAGAATCCAGAATCTCTTTTATCTCGTATTCTTCTCCACCTTCAACTTGTACAGGAGGCGGAGGTGGAATATTAGGCCTTATTCCTTGGTCCGGAACATGGGGCTTCAGTAGCGACACATGGAAAATGGGATGGATTTTTAGGTCTATTGGCAATGTAAGCTGTACTGCAGCTTTTCCAATAAGTTTTTTGATTGGGAAAGGTCCCAAGAACAGAGGTCCAAGCTTTTTGCTAGGGATCTTCAGTCTTAAATTTTTTGTTGAGAGCCAAACGAGGTCCCCGATAGTGTACTGTGGAGAAGGTCTTCTGCGAAGATCATAGTACTTCTTTTGTTGACTGTGAGCGTGTGCAATGGTAGTATTTAATAAACCCAGAGAATCCTTTATTTGGGTAAGATAGTCTGAGGCTACTGGGTTGTTTGAAGGAAGGATGCGTGGTGGAAGAATAGAGGGATGAAACCCATAGTTCAAGTAGAAAGGACTCTGCTTGGTTGTACTGTGGGTTGCGTTGTTGTAGGCAAATTCTGCCAGAGGGAGAAGATCCACCCAATCATCCTGTTGGTAAGAAGTGTAACAACGTAAATACTGCTCGACTGACTCTTTCAGTCTGTCCGTTGGTCTGCGGATGGTAAGGAGAAGTGAGCTTCCGCTCGATCCGTAGTATGTGACATAGTTCTTGCCAGAACTTAGAAATAAATTGGGATCCACGGTCAGACAGAAGAGTTTTTGGGATACCATGTAATCTAAAGACATGTTTCATCAGGAGTTCTGCCGTTTGTTTGGACGAAGGTAGTCTGCGAATAGCAATGAAATGTGCCATCTTTGTCAGATGGTCCACTGACACCAAGATGGTATTAAATCCTTTGGAAAGAGGCAATTCTACAATGAAGTCCAAGGACAAAACTTCCCATGGAGTTTGGGGTATTGGTAGACTGCATAGTAGACCGGATGGTCTCGTAGTGTCAATTTTGGACCTGGCACAGACATTGCATGAAGAGACGAATTTTTGTATAGATGTTTTCATGTCAGGCCACCAGAATTGCCGGGAAATCAAATTAAGAGTCTTTGTCATACCCATATGTCCTGCCATAGGCACATCATGAGATAATTCCAAGATCTTGGTGCGTAGGGTAGGTGGTATGTAAAGTTTGTCATTGTAGTAGAGGAAGCATTCTGCATCAGTATTTAGTTGTGGTGGGGGTGAATCCAAACTTATACCATGCAAAACCTCTTCCTTCAAGGAACGGACAACTCCAATAATGCGTTTGTGAGGTATTATAGGAACGGAAGGGATTTCAAAGTTACATAGTTACATAGTTACATAGTAGGTGAGGTTGAATAAAGACAATAGTCCATCCAGTTCAACCTGTGTAGGCATGTGTGGCTGTAATCATCTCCCATACCCCTGAATGTTCTGATCCTTGAGATGTAAGTCTAAGAGTCTTTTGAAAGCCACCATACTACCCGCAGAAACCACCTCTTGTGGTAGAGAATTCCACAATCTTGTTGCCCTAACAGTAAAGAACCCCCCACGTTGCCTGAGGTTAAAACGCTTCTCCTCTAATCGCATTGTATGCCCTCGAGTCCTCATGCAATCCCTTCGAATGAACAGCTTTTTTTCTAAGCTGGGATCCCCATTAAGATATTTATAAATTGCTATCATGTCCCCCCTCAGACGTCTCTTCTCCAGGGAGAATAAATCGAGCGATTGTAGACGCTCTTCATAGTCAAGGTCCTCCAATCCCCTAATTAGTTTAGTTGCCCTTCTCTGGACTCTCTCCAGCTCCAACACATCCCTCCTGAGGACTGGCGACCAGAACTGGACGGAATACTCCAGATGCGGTCGGACCAGAGTTTTATAAAGTGGAAGGATTATAGTCTTATCTCTGGAATGCATCCCTTTCTTTATGCATGCTAATATTCTGTTGGCTTTGGAAGCTGCCGCTTGACATTGCATGCTGTTTCCTAATCTATCATCAACCAATACTCCCAGATCCTTCTCCATTTTTGATTCCCCCAAGGGCTCCCCTCCTAACGTGTATTGTGATTTTATGTTTTTAGTCCCCAAGTGCAAAACCTTACACTTCTCCACGTTAAACCTCATTTGCCATGTCGTTGCCCACTCTGTTATTTTGTCCAGGTCATTCTGCAGGATATCTGCTTCATGTTGTGAAGTTATTGCCCTGCCCAATTTTGTGTCATCTGCAAAAACTGATATCGAACTACTGATCCCGACCTCAATGTTGTTTATGAATAAATTGAACAAGGTTGGTCCCAGGACTGAGCCTTGGGGGACCCCGCTTACCACCTCAGACCAGTCTGAGTATGCGCTGTTTATTACTACCCTTTGGACCCGCCTTTTTAGCCAGTTCCGTATCCAAGAGCAAACCCTGCTATCGATACCTGCAGACCTTATTTTATAAATTAAGCGCTTGTGGGGAACTGTATCAAACGCCTTAGCGAAATCCAAGTACACCACATCCACTGGTCTCCCCCTATCTAGCTCACAGCTCACCTCCTCGTAGAATGTAAGGAGATTGGTTTGACAAGAACGCCCATTTGTAAACCCGTGCTGATTACTGCTGATGATGTTGTTGTCCTTAGCAAACTCTACAATATAGTCCCTTATCATCCCCTCCAGAAGTTTACATACTACTGATGTCAAACTGACAGGCCTAAAATTTCCCGGGATATGCCTCTGGCCCTTTTTGAATATTGGAATCACGTTAGCTTTCTTCCAATCCCCTGGTACATCTCCTGTCCTAATACTGTCAGCAAAGATCAGGAACAGTGGTCTCGATATAACTTTACTGAGTTCCTTGAGTACTCTCGGATGTATGCCATCCGGTCCTGGCGATTTGTTTGTGTTAAGTTTATCCAGCCTTTCCCTGATTTCCCCCTCTGTTAGCCATGGTGGCAAGTCCTGTGTATTACTACTAACCATACAGTCATGGTCAGTGTACCCCTCCTTTTCCTGTGTAAAGACTGACGAGAAAAAAGCATTTAGCACGGTTGCTTTTTCAGTGTCCTCTGTAACCATCCTCCCATCATTGTTAATTATGTGTGCAATATGCTCTGCCTTAGTTTTTTTGCTGTTGATATATTTAAAGAATTTCTTTGGGTTTTTTTTACTATCCTCCGCTATTTGTCTCTCAAAGTTGATTTTAGCCATCTTGATTTCTTGTTTACTTTTCTTATTTGCCTCCTTGTATTGCTCGAAAGCCGATACTGTGCCCTCTGATTTATACTTCTTGAAGGCCAATTTTTTCCCCCTAATAAGTTTTATGACGCTACAGTTTAGCCAGCCAGGTTTGGCTTTGTCTCTTCTAAATTTATTTCCCATAGGAATGCACTGCAAGATGCCTTTGCCTAATATGTTCCTAAAGCATTCCCATTTTTCCTCTGTGGTCAGGGATCCCAGGGTTTGGTCCCAGTTTACCTTTTCCATCATTGAGTACAATTTTGGAAAGTTTGCCCTTCTGAAGTTTAGGGTTCTTATGTTCCCCACTTGTCTTGTTATGTTGTTATTTACACTAAATGTGATCATCCTGTGATCGCTAGAGCCCAGGTTGTCCTGGACTCCTACCTCCGAGATTATGTCTGGGTCATTAGTGAGCAATAGATCCAGGACTGCGTTTTCTCTGGTGGGGGAATCCACCAACTGTGACATGTAATTATCCAGTAAGGTTTCCGTGAATAGGCGGGCCTTCTGTGAGTGTGCAGTCCCCTCTTCCCAGTCAATGTCGGGGTAATTGAAGTCCCCCAATACGATGACTGATCCCAATTTTGCCACTTTACCCATTAGTGCTAAAAATTCCAGCTCTACCTCCTCCCCTTGGTTAGGTGGCCTATAGCAAACCCCCACAATTACTTTCCCCTTTTCTCCTTCCCTATGGAGTTCAACCCACACAGATTCTAAATCCATGCTCATCCCATCCGTAATGTCACTCCTTTCTGTCACCTTTATATTGTTCTTGACATAGAGACATACCCCTCCCCCTCTTTTTCCTACCCTGTCCTTCCGGTACACCGAATACCCTTGGATATTGGCCAGCCAGTCATGTGAGGGGTCGAACCAAGTCTCTGTTATTCCCACAAGGTCTATGTCCTCCTCATGTACTAACATTTCCAACTCATCCATCTTATTAGCTAGGCTCCTGGCATTAGCATATACCCCTCTTAGTTTTAAGGAAGTTAAGCGCAATTGGCGGTTATGTTTATTCCTGTTTGGTCTGAGGTTCTCCCGCACAGACCCGCCAATTGACCTTGTGGACCTACTGTCGCTGCTGACACTACAGCTGCCTTCAGTCCTCTGCTTCCTCCTGACTGACTCTACTTCTGAGCCCTCCCCCCCGTCTCCTAGTTTAAAAGCCCCTCCAACTTGGTGGCCATCTTTCTCCCCAAAAGAGCTGTACCGTCCCCATTAAGGTGCAGCCCATCCTTACTAAAGAGCCGGTAGCCGACTGAGAAGTCAGCCCAGTTCTCCAGGAACCCAAACCCCTCCTTCCTACACCAATTCCTCAGCCACTTGTTAAGTTCCCTAATCTCCTTCTGCCTCTCCTGTGTGGCTCGAGGTACAGGCAGTATTTCAGAGAAAACCACCTTGGAGGTCCTTTTCCTCAATCTATTACCTAAGTCCCTGAAATCGTTCTTAAGGATCCTCCACCTACCTTTAACTTTGTCATTAGTGCCCACATGCACCATGACCGCTGGGTCATCCCCAGCCCCGCACAACAATCTGTCTGCCAGATCTGCGATGTGCCGAACTCGGGCGCCCGGTAAACAGCAAACTGTTCGGTTCACGAGATCTTTTTTACAGATTTCCCTCTCTGTCCTCTTGATAATTGAGTCCCCAACTACCACAACCTTTCTAACCTTTCCTGAGTTACGGCCCCCCTTCTTCCTGGAGCCGTCCCTCCCCTGGCAGCTGGGGGAGGGTGCATGCTCCAGCTCTGCCACCCCTGAGCTGATATCCCCCTCAACCTGCAACTCGACAGATTTGTTAGGGTGTACCAACTCAGGATTGGCCTCCCTGGCTCTCCTCCCTCTACCCTTCCTAACAGTCACCCAGCTGCGTACCTCTGCTTCTTGCGTCTCCTCTGTTCCTCCCTCCTCTATGCTGGCCCCTACCAGCGCCTGATAGGTAATGTCCAAGCTCCTTTCCAGGTTGTTGATGCCACGCAGTGTTGCCACTGTGTTCTGTAGGTCCAGGATCTGGTCTACCAGAGCAACAAGTTGCTCACATCTTGCACAGCAGTATTCGCCCTCGAATGGTTCATCAAGGAACGCATACATGCAGCAAGAAGTGCACTGAGTGGCATCCGCAATCCTGTCGGACATTATTACCCTCTACTCTATGGGGATAATGTTAACGACCTGCTCTTCCTTACCTACCCTACCTCTAACTTCCCTGGTACTAAACCTGGGGTACTCACCAGTCGCTAATATACTAACCAGTCGCTAAGATACTCACCAGTCGCAAAGATCCACAGACGCAAGATACTCACCAGTCGCAAAGATCCAACAGACGCAAAGATACTCACCAGTCGCAAAGATCCAACAGACGCAAAGATACTCACCAGTCGCAACGATACTCACCAGTCGCAACGATACTCACTAACCGCAACGATACTCACCAGTCGCAAAGATCCAACAGACACAAGATACTCACCAGTCGCAAAGATACTCACCAGTCGCAAGGATACTCACCAGTCGCAAGGATACTCACCAGTCGCAAGGATACTCACCAGTCGCAAGGATACTCACCAGTCGCAAGATACTCACCCGATACACACCAGTTGCAAATATACTCACCAGTCGCAAGATGCTAACCCTCGCAAGATGCTAACCAGTCGCAAAATGCTCACTAGTCGCTAAGATACTCACCAGTCTCTAAAATACTCACGGTCGATCAGTCAAGAGCGCCGTCGGTCGGTCGCAGAACAGTCTTGTCGGTCGCAGAACAGTCTTGTCGGTCGCAGAACAGTCTTGTCAGTCGCAGAACAGTCTTGTCAGTCGCAGAACAGTCTTGTCAGTCGCAGAACAGTCTTGTCAGTCGCAGAACAGTCTTGTCAGTCGCAGAACAGTCTTGTCAGTCGCAGAACGGTCTTGTCAGTCGCAGAACAGTCTTGTCAGTCGCAGAACAGTCTTGTCAGTCGCAGAACAGTCTTGTCAGTCGCAGAACAGTCTTGTCAGTCGCAGAACAGTCTTGTCAGTCGCAGAACAGTCTTGTCAGTCGCAGAACAGTCTTGTCAGTCGCAGAACAGTCTTGTCAGTCGCAGAACAGTCTTGTCAGTCGCAGAACAGTCTTGTCAGTCGCAGAACAGTCTTGTCAGTCGCAGAACAGTCTTGTCAGTCGCAGAACAGTCTTGTCAGTCGCAGAACAGTCTTGTCAGTCGTTGACGGTCGCAAGCAAGGTCAGTCAGTCACAGATCCCTATGGTCAGTCAGTCAAGTAGTTTTCTTCAGTTAGTCGTGATAGTGCATCCGCCTTTTTGTTCTTATCTGCAGGTGTGTAAGTCACTAGGAAGTTAAACCTTAGAAAGAATAGTGACCATCGTACCTGTCGGTGCGAGAGAGTTTTGCTAGTCTGAAGATATTGGAGGTTTTTATGGTCCGTGTATATAATTATTGGTAATTGGGTGCCTTCGAGTAAATGTCGCCAATTCTCCAGAGCCAATTTTATAGCAAGCAGTTCCTTTTCACCCACGGGGTAATTTATCTCGGGACTGCTTAGGGATTTAGAAAAAAAGGCGACTGGATGAAGTGGTGAAGTGTGGGTTGGTCGTTGGGAGAGTATTGCTCCTACTGCCATGTTTGACGCATCTACCTCCAGAATGTATTGGAGGGATGGGTCTGGATGGCGTAATATGGGAGCGGAAGTAAACCTTGTCTTTAACAAGTGAAAAGCTTTATTGGCTTCTTCTGACCATTTGAATGTTTTTTTTATGCTAGTGAGCTGTGTGAGGGGTCTCACAATAGCAGAAAAGTTTTTAATGAACTTCCTGTAGAAATTTGAAAATCCCAGGAATCGCTGTAGCGCCTTGCGTGTGGTTGGTGTAGGCCAATCCTGAATGCAGGATATTTTACTCATGTCCATCTCGATTCCTGTTTTGGATATGATGTAGCCTAGAAAGAGTACCTCGTCTTTATGAAACAAGCATTTCTTCAGTTTCACATAAAGGTTATGTGCAAGCAATCTCGATAGTACAAGTCTTACATGTCTTATGTGTTCAGACAGGGATCGTGAATATATAAGTATATCGTCCAGATATACCACAACACTAGTAAGTCTTTAAAAATATCGTTTATAAATCGTTGGAAAACTGCAGGGGCGTTGCATAGCCCGAATGGCATCACAAGATATTCAAACAATCCGTATCTGGTTCTGAATGCAGTCTTCCACTCGTGTCCATCACGGATTCGAATGAGATTGTATGCTCCTTTCAGGTCCAATTTTGAAAAATAGGTAGCTCCACGCACCTGCTCAATGAGCTCAGGGATAAGCGGTAGAGGATAGCGATCTTTTATTGTGATAGCATTCAATTTCCTGTAGTCGATGATAGGTCTGAGACTTGAGTCCTTATTGCGAACAAAAAAGAGTCCTGCTGCTGTGGAAGAAGTGGAAGGTCTAATAAAACCTTTTTCCAAATTCTCATCCAAATAGGTTTTGAGATGGGAAAGTTCATCCTGTGAAAGAGGATAAACATGACCGAACGGCAATTTGCTATTTGGGAGTAGATCAATGCTACAATCATAGTCTCGATGAGGAGGTAATGCTTGAGCATTTTTCTCAAGAAAAACCTCAGAAAGATCCTGATAACATAGTGGTGCAATCTCATCTGTCACCATAGACAGAATCTTCCCGGAAGACGGGAGGTTACACGTATCCTCGCAATAGCAAGAGAGGAAGGCCAAGGACCGTTCCTTCCAATCTATGGTTGGTTGGTGTGTGTGTAACCAGGGAAGTCCCAACACAATGGGAAAGTGGGGTGAAGGTATTAAATCGAAGGTAGTAGTCTCCCTATGAGACTCGTTAATAGTGACTAGAAGTGCTTGTGTCTGATCGGTGATCGGACCAGAGGATAACGGAACACCGGTAATAAGACTTACTGAGACAGGTTTAAGTTTAGAAATAAAAGGAATTTTATTTGAAGCAGCAAAACATATATCAATATAATTTCCACAAGATCCTGTGTCAATCATGGCCTTAGTAGTAATCCTGTTCTGGTCCCACTGTAATGTCAAACAAACAAAAATGTAAGGGTTAGTGAATGAAGTTGTCAATCCCCCTAGGAGGACATGTGAACACTCACCCTTCTTTTTGTTGACTAGGGGACAGACATTTATCTTGTGATCCGGGGATGCACAGTACAAGCAGAGATTTTCATATCGTCTTTTGGCTTTTTCCATAGTTGATAGCGGTGGGCGTATGGTTCCTACCTCCATAGGAACGGGGTTAACGGCCGGAATCCGAGAGGAAACGGATAATGGCATTCCCATTTTCTCAGCCTTTCTTTCTCGTAGTCTTCTATCTATGGTAATACTGAGTTGTATTAATGCATCCAGGGTTTTTGGTAGATCCGCTCGGGCGAGCTCGTCCTTAACGGCTTCTGATAGGCCAAGCCTAAATTGGGTTTTCAGAGATGCATCATTCCATTCTGAATCAAGGGTCCATCTCTTGAATTCCGCGACAAAGTCTTCTACAGGCCTCCTTCCTTGTTTCAAGGATCTTAATTGAAGATCGGCAGTACTCTGCCTATTGGGGTCATCATATAGGCTAGTGAGTTCTGCTAGGAACAAGGCATAGGAGTTGAGAAGCTGGTCGTTTTTCTCAAAAAGAGAGTCTTCCCAGGCTCGAGGATCGCCTGTTAGGTAAGAAATAATAGTACAAACGTTAATGTGATCAGTAAAGTAGGTACGAGGTTTTAGCAAAAAAAGTAACTCACATGCGTTTTTAAATTCGCGAAATTTTTTGCGATCGCCTGTAAATACCAAATGGGGATTTATCTTGGGTTCAGGGGACTGAGCAGAGGTAAGTTGTGTCAGTCTAATTACCTGCTGCGACAGAGCCTGATTGTCTTCTTTTAATTCAGCAAGTGCGTGTATTAACGCAGTTACTTGCTGTTTTAATTGTGTCACCTGAGTGGTTATTTCTGCTGAATCCATTTGTGGGTTCGTTCAATCTGTAACGCTCCTGCGTTTCATGTATGGTGTGGATTTTCAGCTGCAGAAATATTCCACTTCAGTAGTCATGTAAGAGAGATGCTGAGATACCATTCCCAACCTCAATGACTCATCATGTGTGGAAGGTCTTAATTCAGCTAGTAAATACACACACTCAACAAGCTGGTTCCTAGAGTGACTTTATGTATGTAGTAACACAGTGATGAAGATTTAAGAGACAGGTTGAGTGGAGGTGGTAGGTGACAGACACTTGAAGGTAAGACAGTAGCAGATGGATGCAGGTAGGTTTAGCAATCATGTATGGTAGCAGATGACAGAGTAGCAGGTGGACATTCAAGAGAGATCAACCCAGTGCAGGAATAAGTAGCAGTAGTCTTAAGAGCTAGCAATCTAGATATGCAGATGTGATAAATAGTCTTTACTATGCAGAGCTAGATAGTGTAAGCTTAGTATAAGTTTATAGAGGGTTCCCCTGTGGGGTACTTAGCACTAATAGCAATACAGCCGAAGGTTGGTTCAGGAGGAGCGGATGATCCGGAAGCGGGATGCAGGGATCAGCGCAGCGAGGTTCCATCAGCGAGGTATGCTTGCAAGCACGAAAGCTTCAAGCCAAGTTAGCATCCAGGTAAGGGTGTTTGAACGAACACATGTGAGTAAGAACCGGTGATTTAAATAGCCATCTAGTCCGGCGCTGAGTGATGACAGCTTCAGTCTTAAAGGTGTATGCGCACCTTTCCAAAAGAGAATGGTGGGGCGCATACACTTGTGAAAAGAGTAATTTAGGGTACCGGAACGTTACACAAACTCGTTAAAACTTCATCCTCTCATTGGTCCTACCATAAGCTGCTTCCATTCCTCCAACCCCAATCACTCTCTTACAAGACAGCTTGGTCCCTTGACCCCGATTCTACATAACCCTCTATTTCCTCCAGGCCAAACACGTCACTCTCTACACAAAACTCCTTGTGAAATGGGTTTAAGAATATTCCATTTAATACACAATGGGAAATTATTATCACATCCTGAATTAAAAGAAAAGCTCCAAAACAATTCCTTATCGTTCTGGGAATATGCCCAACTACATCACTTCATCTCCCCTATAATTAACAAATCAAATTCCCTTCCATCAATCTTCACGTAGTTTGAAAAATTATGTATTGCAGCTTCTCCACAACAGCACTTACTCTCCAAAATTCACGCTCTTCTTTGGGACACGTGTCCTACACACCTCGGCAAACTGAGTGATGATTGGAATAAAGCTCTAAATGTAGAGATCCAAGAACATCATTGGGAAAAAATGTATAGGAATATACTCAGAGGCTCAATTAACGTTTCCATACAGGAAAACAAATTCTTACAAAGTGGTACCGCACCCCATATTTATTAAATAAATTTGATAACAAGATATCTGATCTTTGCTGGCATTGTAAAACACATTCTGCAGATATGCTCCACATTTGGTGGGAGTGTCCGTCCATCAAACCATTCTGGAACGTGGTCCGTCGACACATTGCAAAAATAACGAATCAATCCATAGAACTATTACCTGCTCATTTCCTCTTGCATCACTTTTCTACTCCACCACCTAAATATTTTAGATCATTACCTATGATAATGATTAATGCAGCAAAGTTGTGTATCCCCAGATTATGGGGTACCTCCAAAATACCCTCTTTGCAAACCTGGCTACTCCAAATTGAGTGGATTTCAGAAATGGAAGAACTGATCGCCACCGCGCACAATAACCCTACCCGCTACTCTGATATCTGGAAAGATTGGATCTCTTTTCGTAATTCTCCTGATTTTCAAAAACTGATTGATGTCACATTGCATTGATTAGTCTTCTGCCAAACAATTTTTCATTAACAGAGGCTCTATATTCTGTATATCCTTTTTCACTTCTTATTAACTGAAATATTCAATATGAAGAATGTCAGATTTTTGATTTTTTCCCCCCACCCTCTCCCCCTCCTTGTGCTGGTAACAGGGATGTAATTCTACTCCCCTCCACCCCCCCTATTTTATCTCATCTTGGATTCAATAATTTGCTACATTATTGTTATCAACCTGCGAGATATGTTACTATTAGTGTTGAGCAAACACGGACTGTATTATTCGGGTTCGTACCAAATAATTGGATTTTTGTTACCCGAACACGGACCCGAAAACTTTACTGTATGTTCGGGTTTAAAATCCGTGTTCGGTCATTTTATTTCCTGTTTTGTATGTAATGGCGCGCTTTTAATGGCGGGCTTTCAACAGCCAATCAACAAGCGTTTAACTGGTGTGCCTTAAGCCATCCCAGCCATGCCTACTAATGTATTAGTAGCTGTGATTGGCCATCGGAAGCATGTGACCCATGTCTTTATAAGTTTGAGTCATAGCACGGTGCGTCATTCTGCTGTAGTATTAGGGAGAGAGCACACATCATACGTGCTGGCTGCTGATTAGGGACAGACAGTGATTCAGTGAAAAATTGTGTCCGAAAAGAATGCAGGGACAGGTCGGAGTGTAGGCAGGGAAAGTTATTTGAGCATTTTAGGGACAGGCTGCAGAGATTAGGCAGGGACAGTCTACATCGATTTTGCTGTGTGGGGGGTGGTGCAGTGAACGATCTTTTTGAGCATTTTAGGGACAGGCTGGAGAGATTAGGCAGGGACAGTCTACATCGATTTTGCTGTGTGGGGGGTGGTGCAGTGAACGATCTTTTTGAGCATTTTAGGGACAGACTGGAGAGATTAGGCAGGGACAGTCTACATCGATTTTGCTGTGTGGGGGGTGGTGCAGTGAACAATCTTTTTTCCCTCACTTGAGCCCACGGAGGAGGAGGAGGGAGAAAAAAAATCTATTTTTATCAGTCAGTTGTGTGCAGCGTTTATCAGCTATATTTTACTACAAGTTAAAGGGGAATTTTTTTTCCCCCCTTCATAGCCTGCTTGCTGCTGACTCTGAGCTGACCGTGACATAAGACACTGCTGTGTTCACATGTGCTATTGAGTGATTTTCAATTTTATACACTTTTTTTCTATTCCACTATTCAATATACACCCTTTTGTTTTAAAAAAAATTTAATTGTGGCATAGTCTGTACTAATCTATTTAAAAATTACAAACTTAAAGGGGAATTTTCTTTTTTTTTCCCTTCATAGCCTGCTGCATAGCTGACCGTGACATAAAACATAAGACACTGCTGTGTTCACATGTGCTATTGAAAAATCACCAATTTTATATCATATTTTCTATTCCGCTATTCAATCTACAGCCTTTGGGGTAAAAATAATTAAATTGCGGCATAGTCTGTATCGGTACGTGTGATATACACCTTCCAAATTTTTGGGGCGCATCATCCACCGCCGAGGATTGCAGGGTGCTTCAGTTTGCCTCCTGTTCCGAACTCCTCCTACTCCTCATCCTGCCTTTAGGGTACAAAAAATAGTAACCGGGGCCTAGTCTGGGTCTGTACGTGTGAAATACACCTTTTGATATCATATTTTCTATTCCGCTATTCAATCTACACCCTTTGGGGTAAAAATAATTAAATTGCGGCATAGTCTGTATCGGTACGTGTGAGATACACCTTCCAAATTTTTGGGGCGCATCTTCCACCACCGAGGATTGCAGGGTGCTTCAGTTTGCCTCCTGCCTGTTCCGAACTCCTCCTACTCCTCATCCTGCCTTTAGGGTACAAAAAATTGTAATCGGGGCCTAGTCTGGGTCTGTAGCTGTGAGATACACCTTTTGATATCATATTTTCTATTCCGCTATTCAATCTACACCCTTTGGGGTAAAAAGAATTAAATTACGGCATAGTCTGTATCGGTACGTGTGAGATACACCTTTCCAATTTTTTGGGCACATCTTACACTGCCGAGGATTGCAGGGTGCTTCAGTTTGCCTCCTATTCCGAACTCCTCCTACTCCTCATCCTCATCCTGCCTTTAGGGTACAAAAAATTGTAATCGGGGCCTAGTCTGGGTTTGTACGTGTGAGATACACCTTTTTATATCATATTTTCTATTCCGCTATTCAATCTACACCCTTTGGGGTAAAAAGAATTAAATTTGCGGCATAGTCTGTATCGGTACGTGTGAGATACACCTTCCAAATTTTTGGGGCGCATCTTCCAACGCCGAGGATTGCAGGGTGCTTCAGTTTGCCTCCTGTTACGAACTCCTACTCCTCATCCTGCCTTTAGGGTACAAAAAATTGTAATCGGGGCCTAGTCTGGGTTTGTACGTGTGAGATACACTTTTATATCATATTTTCTATTCCGCTATTCGATCTACACCCTTTGGGGTAAAAAGAATTAAATTGCGGCATAGTCTGTATCGGTACGTGTGAGATACACCTTCCAAATTTTTGGGGCGCATCTTCCACTGCCGAGGATTGCAGGGTGCTTCAGTTTGCCTCCTGTTTCGAAATCCTCCTACTCCTCATCCTGCCTTTAGGGTACAAAAAATTGTAATCGGGGCCTAGTCTGTGTTTGTACGTGTGAGATACACCGTTTTATAAAAAAATTTCTATTCCGCTATTCAATATACACCCTTTTGGGGTAAAAAAATTAAATTGCGGCATAGTCTGTATCGGTACGTGTGAGATACACCTTTTAAATTTGTTTGGCGCATCTCCTTCCACCACCGAGGATTGCAGGGCGCTTCAGTTTACATCCTGTTCCTAACTCCTCCTACTCCGCTTCCTCATCCTCTACCGCCTCCTCATCCGGTCAGCGTAACACCTTCACCACCAAATTCAGCAAAGCCAGGGGTAAACGACAGCAGGCAGTTTTAAAACTTGCATGTTTGGGGGAAAATCCCACACCGCGCATGAGTTGTGGAGGAGCATGGAACAGCAGACCGATGAGTTGTTGGTGCCAGCGAGCCTCAAGCCCGGCATGGTGGTGTGCGATAACGGGCGAAATCTCATAGCAGCTCTGGGCCTAGCCGGTTTGACGCACATCCCTTGCCTGGCATATGTGCTGAATTTGGTGGTGCAGAGGTTCCTTCAAAATTACCCCGATATGTCAGAGCTGCTGCAGAAAGTGCAGGCCGTCTGTGCGCACTTTCGGCGTTCTCACCCTGCTGCTGCTCGCCTGTCAGCGCTGCAGTGTAACTTCGGCCTTCCCGCTCACCGCCTCATATGTGATGTGCCCACAAGGTGGAACTCCACCTTGCACATGCTGGAAAGACTGTGCGAGCAGCAGCAGGCCATAGTGGAGTTTCAGCTGCAGCACGCACGCGTGAGTCGCTCTGCGGAACAGCACCACTTCACCACCAATAACTGGGCCTCCATGCGAGACCTGTGTGCTTTTTTGCGCTGTTTTGAGTACTCCACCAACATGGCCAGTGCCGATGACGCCGTTGTCAGCTTAACTATTATCTATGCCTCCTTGAAAAAACGCATCGGGCGATGATGGAAGAGGATGTGGCACAGGAGGAGGAGGAGGAAGAGGGATCATTTCCATGGCTTTTAGGGCAGTCTTTCACAAGTGGCTCCGAGGGTGGGTTCCTGCACCCACAAACGCCAGGTACACAATTGTCCAGCAGGGGCACAGTTCTGGAGGCTGAGGAGGAGGAGATGGAGGAGGAGATGGAACCATGATCACAGCAGTGTGGCACCCAGGCCAGCTCATGGCCATCACTGGTGCGTGGCTGGGGGGGATACAGAAGACACAGACGATACACCTCCCACAGAGGACAGCCTTTCGTTGCCTCTGGGCAGCCTGGCACACATGAGCGATTACATGCTGCAGTGTCTCCACAACGACCGCCGAGTTGCCCACATTCTAACTTGTGCTGATTACTGGGTGGCCACGCTGCTGGATCCCTGTTACAAGGACAACGTACCGTCCTTAATTCACTCACTGGAGCGTGATCGCAAGATGCGCAAGTACAAGCGCACGCTGGTAGACGCGATGCTGCTGGCATTCCCACCTGACAGCGGGGCCACAGTGGAAGCACAAGGCCAAGGCAGAGGAGGAGGAGGAAGAGGTCGCCAACGCAGCCAGGGCACCGCCAGCACCTCAGAAGAACCCTTCAACTTCTAGGTCTCCAAATTGGGCACATGGCCTGAGCTTGCCCTTTACGCCTTGGAGGTGCTGGCGTGCCCTGCAGCCAGTGTATTATCTGAACGTGTATTTAGCACAGCTGGGGGCATTATCACAGACAAGCGCAGCCGCCTGTCCAGAGACAATGTGGACAAGCTCACGTTCATTAAAATGAACCAGGCATGGATCCCACAGGATTTTTCCGTACCTTGTGCAGAATAGAGATGGATACCGACCTTACCCAGCCATGGTTATATTTTTGATCTTTCTCACTCTTTTGGGGTGTACCCTAATTTGAAATGACTGAAAAAAAGCAGTGTTGGCTACCTCGTCCCCCTCCACCGCCGCTTCCACCTACACCGCCACATCCACCGCCACCTCAACCTCCCTCCTACTCCATATGGGCCTCGTCCTTCACAGATGAAGAAAATTGTTTTATTTTTCTGTTTTTTTGTTGTTTTAAGTTATTTCCCTATCCACATTTGTTTGCAGAGCACTTGCCATGCTCTTAACTACGTTTTGCTGCCATTTGCAGCACTCTAGTCCTTTCCATTGGTGTTTTAGAGCCATTTTAGTGCCTGAAAGTTCGGGTCCCCATTGACTTCAATGGGGTTCGGTGTCCGGGTAAAGTTCGGAAAAAGTCCGGGACACGGACCCTGACTTTTTTTTCAAGTTCGGCCGAGGTGTCCGCTCATCTCTAGTTACTATCTGTACTTCCATAATCTATGTATTGTATAAGTCGCACTAAATTGAAAAACAAACAAATAAATGTCCAACTGTTAAAGTCACAAATATCATAAAGGTGACTATTGATGTATGAGAATCTTGTGCTGCTTCCAAAAGATCCCGTAGGAATTGTGCTTACCAGAACGGCAATTTTAAATTGCAGAATTCATGTGATGAGATGCGTTCACGTGCCAGGTGATCCAATGGAATTCTAGCGCAAGGAACTCCCGATATGATGGTCGTGTATCATGTGGAAGAAAAATAATAATCCATAGCGTGATACCGTACAAAAATGTCAATGTTAAAACTGTGTAGGACTACAAGTACTGTGAAATCCTTCACCAATTGTGCAGCCGCTTACCAAAAATAACTAGTGTGTGATCAAAATAGAGGAAAAAAGAACCGCCACCAAACGTAGAGCCTCTTACCAGATAGATCTGTATAAGTATATTCTATCCAAGTATAGAAAAGGTGAACCACCACCAGACATAAGGCCTCTTACCAGATGGAAATGGAATGTCAGCAGAACATTGAATCCACATGCACCAATATCAGCAAGCCACCCAAGAGCGTATAAAGCCTCTTACCAGACCATAAGAAAAATGCTCGATAACACTTGATATATTTTCCCAATGTATGGAGAGGTAACCTCAGGGTCCCAATGACAATCGAGGCAAATCACTGATAGATACCACGATGTACCACTTGTTGTGTCTAGGTGGCCTCTAGGACCCCCTAATGCCGCAAGCTGAGCCGCTGTGGTTCTCAGGGTACAACGCCAGACCAGCCAGTAAAGGAAAGAGAAGGCGCCAATAGTGTAAAAACTTCCAACAGATTTATTCACATAAGGTAGTGTACTTACAAACAAAGAAGAAAAAGTAGCGAAGGATGTAAAGCCGCCGGCCGGACGGCAAGGCGCATCCGCTCCCTCGATAAGCTTCCGGAGATGACGTCAGCACGCCGTGACCTAACGGCGTTTCGTCCGAGGAGACGTTATCAAAGGTGTTTATTGTACTTACCACAATGATCACATTGTAATGTTATGCTATTGTTATACCATGTTCCTTCAATAAACTTTTTGGAAAAAAAAAAAAAAAGAACACGAGAGACAAATAGCGGAAGAGAGTAAAACAAAACACAAGAAATTCTTTAACTCATTCATGGCTAATAGAAGATAGACTTGGAACTAAACTAGAGAAACTTAACATAAATAAATCACCTGGACCGATGGCTTGCACCCGAGGGTTCTTAAAGAGCTCAGCCAGGTAATTGCCAGACCATTATTCTTGATCTTTAAGGATAGTCTACAGATGGGTATGGTGCCAGCTGATTGGAAAAAAGCCAACGTGGTACCAATAATTAAAAAAGGACCGAGATATATCCGGGGTAACTATAGGCCGGTCAGCCTAACATCAGTAGTCTGCAAGATTTTGGAGTGGATGTTAAGGGACCACATACAAGACTTTAGTAATGAAAACTGTATTAGTAGTAGTAATCAGCATGGATTCATGAAAAATCGTTCTTGCCAGACCAATCTATTAACCTTCTACGATTAAGTGAGCTGCCACCTAGATAAAGGAAAGCCTGTGGATGTGGTGTATCTGGACTTTGCAAAGGCATTTGACATCGTTCCCCACAAACACTTACTGTACAAACTAAGGAACCTAGGTATGGACCATAGGGTGAGTACTTGGATAGAAAACTAGAGTCCAAACGGTGGTCATTAATGGGGAGTACTCGGATTGGGCAGGTGTGGAAAGTGGGGTCCCCCAAGGTTCTGTCCTGGGACCAATCCTGCTTAATTTATTCATAAATGATCTAGAGGAGGGGATATCTAGCACAATCTCAGTATTTGCGGATGATACTAAACTAAGCATGCCAATATCTTCTATGCAGGATGTGGAAACCTTACAAGCAGGCCTGAACAAAATAATGGGGTGGGCAACTACATGGCAGATGAGGTTTAATGTTGAAAAATGTAAAGTAATGCACTTGGGCGTCAGAAACACGAAAGCAAGCTATTTACTAGGGGGGAAACCTCTGGGTGAATCTAAGATGGAAAAGGACCTGGGGGTACTAGTGGACAACAGGCTTGGCAGTGGCATGCAATGCAATACCGCTGCAAGCAAAGCCAACAAAATACGGCATGTATAAAAAAGGGGATTCCCTCCAGAAATAAAGAGATTATCCTCCCACTCTACAAGACTCTGGTCCGGCCACATCTGGAGTATGCTGTCCAGTTCTGGGCACCGGTTCTCAGGAAGGATGTGCTGGAACTGGAGAGAGTCCAGAGAAGGGCAACAAAATAGTAAGTATATAAGTAAGTATATAATAGTAAGTATATAAATAATAGTATAAATACTACTGATCCCTGTATCTCGCTACTGGATCACTCCCTCACTACTGGACCCTTCTACTACTAACCTTACTAGTGATAAGTACCCCACAGGGGAATCCTCCATAACCTTACTTACACTATCTACCTCTGCACATTAAGGACTGTTACTATCTATGCATACTAATTCTATCATCTGCACTGTTACATAGATTGCTAGCTCTTGAGTCTACTACCATCTATCCTTGCACTGGGTTAGTCTATCCTGTATTTGTCATCTGCTGTCCTTACCACCTGTTACCATACTCGATTACTAACCTATCTGCATTCTACCTAATACCATCTAATACTCTCCTGAACATTTCTATCAAGTGCTTACCATCTCTGTCACTGTTCACACCTGTCCCTTCAGCACATCATCTTCATACTATCATATACATCCTATCACTCCAGGAACATCCTATTGAGTGTGTATATCTGTATGCTGAAGCTGACAGGCCCACAGTGATGAGTCTGGAGAGTTAGATCTGGTTATTTAACACATCTCTACATGACTACTGAGTGGAGATTCTGCAGCTGCAAATCCAGCCTACTACAAAAACGCAGGAGCGTTACAGATTGAACGAACCTAAAAAATGGATTCAGCAGAATTACCCACTCAAGTGACACAATTAACACAACAAGTAAATGCATTAATGCTTGCTCTTACTGAAGTAAAAGAAGAAAATCAGACTCTGATACAGCAGGTAACCCGTCTTTCACGGCTCACTGCTGCTCAACCCCCTGAACCTAAAATAAACCCTCCTCTAGTGTTTACAGGTGATCGGAAAAAATTTTGTGAATTCAAAAACGCATGTCAATTGCTTTTTTTGTTAAAACCTCGTACATACCCTACTGATCAAATTAAAGTCTGTACCGTTATCTCATACTTAACGGGTGATCCACGGGCCTGGGCAGACTCTCTCTTTGAGAAAAATGATCAGCTTCTCAACTCCTATTCTTTATTCCTAGCGGAACTCGCTAGTTTATATGATGACCCCAACAGGCAGAGTACTGCTGATATTCAATTGAGGGCTTTAAAACAAGGAAGGAGACCTGTAGAAGACTTTGTAGCTGAGTTCAAAAGATGGACCCTTGATTCAGGGTGGAATGATACATCTCTGCGAACTCAATTCAGACTCGGGTTGTCAGAAGCTGTTAAAGACGAGCTCGCCCGAGCGGATTTACCTGGCACCTTGGATGCCTTAATACAACTCAGTATCAACATCGACAGGCGACTGCGTGAAAGAAAGGCTGAGAAAATGGGAATGCCATTGTCTAGTCCTTCTCGGATTT
The DNA here is from genome assembly GCF_965119305.1 of Pelophylax lessonae. NCBI lineage: Eukaryota > Metazoa > Chordata > Amphibia > Anura > Ranidae > Pelophylax > Pelophylax lessonae. The sequence goes on along the minus strand of NC_138768.1, from coordinate 490,428,366 downwards.
CGGCCGTTGACCCTACTCCCATGGAGGTAGGAACCATACGCCCACCTTTATCAACTACTGAACGAGCCAGAAGAAGATCCAGAAACCTCTGCATGTACTGCGCATCCCCGGATCATTTGATAAGCGTCTGTCCCCTTGTCCGCAAAAAAGAGGGTGAGTGTTCACATGTCTTGCTAGGAGGATTAACGACTTCCTTTTCTAACCCCTATCTCTTTGTTCATTTGACATTACAGTGGGACCAGACTAGGATTACCACCAAGGCTATGATCAACACAGGATCTTGTGGGAACTATATTGATACATGTTTTGTTACCTTAAATAAAATACCTATTATTTCAAAACCTAAACCTGTTTCTGTTAGTTTCATTAACGGTATTCCACTATCTTCTGGTCCAATCACCAACCAGACACAAGCACTCCTCGTCACTACTAACGAGTCTCATATGGAGACCATCACTTTTGATATACTATCATCACCCCATTTTTCTATTATTTTGGGACTCCCCTGGTTACACACACATCAACCAATCATAGATTGGAAAAGACGGACCTTGTCTTTCCCTTCTCACTATTGTGAGATTACGTGTAACCTCCCATCTTATGGAAAGATCCTGTCTGTGGTGTCAGATGAGATTGCACCACTATGCTATCAGGATCTGTCCGAAGTATTCCTTGAAAAAAATGCTCAAATGTTGCCTCCCCATAGGGATTATGATTGCACTATCGATCTACTCCCTAACAGCAAATTGCCTTTCGGTCATGTTTATCCTCTTTCACAGGATGAACTTTCTCATCTCAAGGAATACTTGGATGAGAATTTGACAAAAGGGTTCATCAGACCCTCTACTTCTTCCACAGCAGCAGGACTTTTCTTTGTCCGCAATAAGGATTCAAGTCTTAGGCCTATTATCGATTATAGGCAATTAAATACGATTACAATAAAGGATCGCTATCCTTTACCGCTCATCCCTGAACTCATTGAACAAGTGCGTGGGGCTACTTACTTCTCTAAATTAGACCTGAAAGGGGCATACAACCTAATCCGAATCCGTGACGGAGATGAGTGGAAAACAGCATTCAGAACCAGATACGGATTATTCGAATATCTTGTGATGCCATTCGGGTTGTGTAATGCTCCCGCAGCTTTCCAAAGGTTCATAAACGACATCTTTAGAGACTTACTTGATGTCTGTGTTGTAGTATATCTGGACGATATACTTATCTATTCTCGATCTCTCTCTGAACATATAAAACATGTAAGACTTGTGTTATCCAGATTACTCGCACACAATCTATACGTGAAATTAAAAAAATGCCTATTTCATAAAGAAGAAATATTATTCCTAGGATACATTATATCCAAAACTGGAATTAAGATGGATATGAGCAAGATATCCTGTATTCTGGACTGGCCTATACCAACAACTCGTAAGGCATTACAGCTATTCCTTGGATTTTCAAACTTCTATAGGAAGTTCATCAAGAACTTTTCTGCCATTGTGAGACCTCTCACACAACTGACAAGTATAAAGAAACCATTCAAATGGTCAGAAGAAGCAAATCGAGCTTTCTGCTTGTTAAAATCAAGCTTTACTTCTGCTCCCATACTACGCCATCCAGACCCATCCCTCCAATATATTCTGGAGGTAGATGCGTCAAATATGGCAGTAGGAGCAGTTCTCTCCCAACGACCAACAAATACTTCACCACTCCACCCAGTTGCTTTCTTTTCAAAATCATTAAGCAGCCCAGAGGTGAATTACCCAGTGGGTGAAAAGGAGTTGCTTGCCATAAAACTGGCACTGGAGAATTGGCGACATCTACTTGAGGGTACCCGGTTACCAATACTCATATATACAGATCATAAAAACCTTCAATACCTCCAGACTAACAAAACTCTCTCCCACCGGCAGGTACGATGGTCATTATTCTTCCTAAGATTCAACTTCTTAGTGACCTACACGCCTGCAGACAAAAATAAAAAAGCGGATGCGCTATCACGATTAACCGAAGATAACTGCGCTGAAATCCCTTCTATTCCTATAATACCCTATGAACGTATTATTGGGGTTGTTCGTTCCCTGAAGGAAGAGATTTTACACAGTATAGGATTGGATTCACCTCCACCACAACTAAGTACTGATGCAGAAGGCTTCCTCTACTACAACGACAAACTCTACATACCCCCTACTATGCGCACCAAGATCTTGGTGTTATCACATGATGTGCCCATGGCAGGACATATGGGTATGACGAAAACCCTTAATTTGCTTACTAGGCAGTTTTGGTGGCCTGATATGAAGACGTCTGTACAAAAATTTGTATCTTCCTGTGACATCTGTGCAAGGTCCAAAATTGACACTACAAAACCATCTGGTCTACTCTGTAGTCTACCAATACCCCAGGTTCCATGGGAAGTTGTGTCCTTAGACTTTATAGTAGAACTACCACCTTCTAAAGGATTTAATACCATTCTAGTGTCAGTGGACCACCTGACAAAGATGGCACATTTCATCGCTATCCGTAGACTACCTTCATCTAAACAAACAGCGGAACTACTGATGAAACATGTGTTCAAGTTACACGGAATTCCAAAGACTCTTTTATCCTACCGTGGTTCACAGTTCATCTCCAAATTTTGGCAAGCTCTTTGTCAAATATTACGGATTGAGCGAAAGCTCACTTCTCCCTACCACCCTCAGACCAACGGACAGACTGAAAGAGTCAACCAGTGTTATCTGCGTTGCTACCAGTGTTAATTTCGTCGACTAAAACCGACTAAAACATTTTCGTCGACTAACACAATTCAGATGACTAAAATACGACTAAAACTAAAATGGCATTTTAGTCTTAAGACTAAAATACGACTAAAACTAAAATGGCATTTTAGTCAAAAGACTATAACTAAAACTAAATCGAAATTTGCTGCCAAAAATTAACACTGGTGCATGCTCAAAGCATAAATAATAACATATTAGATTTTTCACTCCAGGACCAGCAGTAGTATATAATGAGTTTGGAAATTGTAGAGAAATGCTTAAATAATGCATTACAAATTACAATTGAACTACACCCATTTGATTATAGATGACTAAAATGAGTTTTAGTCGACTAAAATGTAGGGCGTTTTAGTTGACTAAAATATACTGGAGTTTTAGTCGACTAAATACGACTAAAACTAAAACACTGGCAGAAGACTAAAATGGGACTAAAACTAAAATGCCATTTTAGTCCTAAGACTAAGACTAAAACTAAATTGAAATTTGCTGCCAAAATTAACACTGGTTGCTACACATCATACCTACAGGATGATTGGGTGGACCTTCTCCCTCTGGCGGAATTTGCTTATAACAACGCAACCCACAGTACTACTAAGCAAAGTCCGATCTACTTGAACTATGGGTTTCATCCCACACTTCTTCCACCACGCATCCTACCATCAAGTAACCCAGTAGCCTCAGACTATCTTACCCAAATAAAGGACTCTCTGGGTTTACTTAATACCACTATCTCACACGCCCACAGCCAACAAAAAAAGTACTACGACCTACGTGGAAGACCTTCTCCTCAGTATGCTATTGGGGACCTCGTTTGGCTATCGACAAGAAATTTAAGATTAAAGATCCCTAGCAAAAAGCTTGGACCTTTATTTCTGGGACCCTTCCCAATTAAGAAACTTATTGGAAAAGCTGCAGTACAGCTCACCTTACCAGCAGATCTCAAGATCCATCCCATCTTCCATGTGTCGCTACTGAAACCCCATGTTCCTAATCAAGGAATAAGGCCTACCATCTTGCCTCCACCTCCAGTACAAGTTGAAGGCGGAGAAGAATATGAGATTAAGGAGATTTTGGATTCTCGTATCCACAGAGGAAGACTCCAGTATCTCTTAAGATGGAAGAACTATGGACCCCAAGACGACACCTGGTTGGATACCACTGATGTTCACGCACCTAGGCTTATACGAAGGTTTCACTCGAAATACCCGGAGAAACCAGTGCTATAGGCCTTCCGGAGCCGGCCTTAAGGGGGGGGGGTACTGTAAGATTCTGGTACCTCTGGTACCCTTATTTTCTATTTTCTTTCGATATGCGTCCCACCTTTCTAATTAGGTGGTACGCATACACCTTTAAGACGGATGACGTCATCGCCGAGCGCCGCAGAGCGGCTATTTCAACCGCCGGCGTTCTCTCTCACGTTGTTCGTTCAACCTGCCTGTGTGTCCACATGCTTACAAGCTTGTCTTGCTACCGGAAACCTCCAGCTATTCTCTTTTACTTGGAAACAGACCGGAACCTCGCTACTGATCCCTGTATCTCGCTACTGGATCACTCCCTCACTACTGGACCCTTCTACTACTAACCTTACTAGTGATAAGTACCCCACAGGGGAATCCTCCATAACCTTACTTACACTATCTACCTCTGCACATTAAGGACTGTTACTATCTATGCATACTAATTCTATCATCTGCACTGTTACATAGATTGCTAGCTCTTGAGTCTACTACCATCTATCCTTGCACTGGGTTCCACCTGTTACTATACTCGATTACTAACCTATCTGCATTCTACCTAATACCATCTAATACTCTCCTGAACATTTCTATCAAGTGCTTACCATCTCTGTCACTGTTCACACCTGTCCCTTCAGCACATCATCTTCATACTATCATATACATCCTATCACTCCAGGAACATCTTATTGAGTGTGTATATCTGTATGCTGAAGCTGACAGGCCCACAGTGATGAGTCTGGAGAGTTGGATCTGGTTATTCAACACATCTCTACATGACTACTGAATGGAGATTCTGCAGCTGCAAATCCAGCCTACTACAAAAACGCAGGAGCGTTACACGTCCATAGCAACGGCCGGAAGGACTTTCCTTCCGAAACAGCCGGGGACTGAAGCCACCACAAGAGATCCCTTCTGGTTTGGCGACTCAGAGACACTCTCAGGTCCAAGGACTGAGGTAGTCTGTCCCACCTGGCCAGGATCTCCGCTTGGAGAGATCGCGTGTGAAACTGTGCAAATGGTATCGCCTCGAAGGCCGATACCATCAAACCCAGGGACCGCATACAGGTCCTGAGTGACGAGGATTCATTGTCCCTGAGGGACCTGACCTCCGACTGCAGGGTCCGGAGCTTGTCCTCCGGTAAGAACACCATCACCTGAGCAGAGTCCAGAACCATTCCCAAATATGGAAGACGAACCGAAGGAGACAAGGTCAACTTCTGAACGTTGATGATCCAACCGAACTCCTGGAGCGTTTGGACCATAATGGACAGATCACGCAACAGGCTCTGACTGGCACTCAACCTTAACAGGAGATCGTCCAGATATCCCAATACCGCAATGCCCTGTGCCCACAACAGGCCCAGAACAGGCGCCAACACTTTGGTAAAGACCCTTGGTGCCGAAGCGAGACCAAAAGGTAACGCCACAAACTGATAATGATCCTCCGCGATAGCAAACCATAGGTACCTCTGGTGACCCTCCAAAATGGGGATGTGTAGATATGCATCCTTCAGGTCGATAGAGGCCAGGAATTCTCCCGGACTCAGGGACGCCACCACCGAGCGGAGCGATTCCATGCGGAACTTTCGAACGTGCACGTAGCGGTTCAGAGCTTTTAAGTCCAGGATTGGACGCAACTTTGCCCTTCTTTCTGGGCACAGTGAACAGATTCAAGTAAAACCCCCGAAATCTGTCCCGATGAGGCACCAGGACGATTACCCCCTGAGCGAGGAGATTCTGTACCGCTTGATGCAGGTCTTGTAACCGCCCTGGGGTCAAATGAAGATATGAGGGAAAGAATCTGTCTGCCGGCCGTGAAAGAAATTTGATCTTGTACCCTGATCGAATGATTTCCTGAACCCACCTGTCCGGAACTCGGAGCAGCCAAGGTCGGAGGAAACCGCGCAAACGTCCCCCCACCCCTGAAATGGGTGAGGGCGCCCCTTCAGGCAGAGGCGGACTGAGCCGCAGCACCAGCTTGGCCAGATTTTTGTTTGTCGGCCCAGGGCTTTCTCTGGCCACCCTGGCCCTTGAAGGGTTTCCCCTTGTAATGTGCCTTGAAGGCACGAAAGGACCCCTGATTAGGTTTAAAGGCGGGAACCCTCTTGCCGCGGAAAAACTTGCCCTTAGGATTCTGGGGCAGCAGAGTGCTCTTGCCCCCAGTGACTCCTTTAACCATTTCATCCAGGGATTCTCCAAAAAATGCGAGACTCCGCATAGGGAATATCAGCCACCATCTTTCTGGATTTCTGGTCAGCCGACCAGCTTTTCAACCATATTAGTCGACAGTTAAGCACCGCGACACTGGACAGGCGCACAGCCAATGGGGCCTCATTTAAGGCCGCATCGCACAAATACATGACCCCTTGATAAATCTGGTCCACCATCTCCACGGTAGTGGGGGGGGCAGAATCAGCCACGAGAGTGCGTCTTAGCACCTTGGTCCAATCCGCCACAGCCTGAGCCGCCATGACAGAGGCGAAAATAGGCTTTAGCATGGAACCCGCCACCACGTAGGTATGGCGGGCAAGAGATTCCAGCCTCCTATCCGTAGGATCCCTAAAAACCGGAGAATCTTCGGTGGGGACCAGAGTAGCCTTGTTCAATCTGGCTACAGTGTGATCCACTTGAGGAGCCACACACCAGCGTGCAACCGTAGTAGTTGCAAAAGGGTAGAGAAGTTGAAACCTTCTAGGCACCGTGAAGGTGCGTTTTAAATTGCGCCATTGCTCATTCACTGTGTGATAAAACTCAGCGGGGCAAGGAAAAACCTGTGCCGTCTTGCGGGTCCTGTGTGTACCAAAAGAAGACACAATGCCCGGAGGACTGGGCTCATCCTCTAAATGTAGTGTTTCTTTAATGGCAAGAATCAGCGCATCCATAGCTGCGCGTTCCTCGGGCATCCCAGGGGGGGATTCATCCATCCTGTAACCTCCGCCTCCCCCTCAGACTCTTGCGGGTCCTGAGAAGAGTGAGCCCCTGAAAGGGGCACGCTACCTACAGCAACCATGTCACATTCAGAATCAGAAGAAAAAGTAATCCTAGGCCTTTTTCTAGCAGCACGTTCAGTCATCAGCACATCCATTTTGGATACCAAAGTCGCCACTACAGCAGCCAAATTAGTCAGGGCAGAGGATTCAGAGGATTCAGAGGAACTTGAATCCCCCACCAAGGCCGGAGGGAATTTGCTGTCCTGGGATTCCATTGCAAAAAAAGTTTCCTTTTTTTTTTTTAAGGTACTGGCCCTTTAAGCGCGCCGCGGACCCCGCAGCACACCGCTACAATGACTGTGGAACACAGACCCCCCGCCGTGTTACCACCGCCGTCGGTCGCTCCTGAGTGAAGGGAGGAAGTGATGTCACCGTCAGAGACTGAACTGAGGCTGCAGGCTAAGGAAACATGGATGCCTATGTAAAGTAATGGGAGGCTTCGGTAAAATGGCCGCCGACATGTGCTCGGAACGATCGTTTGCCACACACAAGATGGCGCCGCAAGGCGCCAAAATACACCACATACAATGCTGTATAAGCGCCCATAGTGAAGTCAGACATGCTGCCCACACCTAAAATGGCGGACCGGCGGTTTTTAACCCCTCAGCGGTCACCGCACGTGTCTGTACCTCCAAGCACCCTAAAGTAACACAGGAGAGGGAACCCCCAAAACCCCACACAGCGCTGGCTGTGAGAGAAAAAACCCCCGCAGGGACCAAGATCAGGGAGCCCAAAACGCAAAGACATAGGGGACACCACATACACACAGGACTGCCGACCCCAGACAGAGGCCCCACACAGAAGTGTACTTACATGTACTCAATGGCATGGGGTGCCTCATATCAACGGGAAACCACCCGCCCTCAGATGGCAGGGGAGTGCCGTCAGCCAGAAAAAATGCAAGACACCAGCAGTGCATGGACGAACCGTGCATGTGTCTGGTGAGGTAGCCACCTCACAGGCTGCATCCATGAGGACAGGGATGGGGCCAGGGCGAACACGCTCGATGGCGGGCTGGGATTCCATCTGATCCTCTGTCCCGGAGCACCAGGACGACCAGTCCGATTCCCAGCTCCGCAAACGCCATCTTCATCCGAAGATCCGATAAAGGAAAAGGAATTGGCAGCACTCCAGGTTGAGTCAAAATCCAGATTTATTGACTGGACATCCAAATATGACAACCGTGACAAGGTAGATGCGTTTCGCACACTGACTGTGTGCTTAGTCACAGTCAGTGTGTGAAACGTGTCTACCTTGTCACAATTGTCATATTTGGATGTCCAGTCAATAAATCTGGATTTTGACTCAACCTGGAGTGCTGCCAATTCCTTTTCCTTTATCAAGTTTTCACGGAGGCGAGCCGGGGCATGCACCGGTGTGAGTCATCAGGCAATTACACCACCTTGAGCAGTGAGTTCTTGTCTCTTCATCCGAAGATCCGACTAATGCAGACAAAATAAAACAGCTAGTAATGCAGAGAAAAAATGGCATTCGCAGAAAATAAAATCATAAAATAGAAGAAGGCTGAGACTGTAGCCCCAGCAAAGGGAAGCCTATCTACTCCTGAACTAGGCAGAAGACAAACTGAGTTGGGATGGCTATTGCAGGGGGGTATTGGACCAGTGCGACAACCCCCATGGGTGTGTCCAGGGCCAGATTAACATAGTGGCTATTGGAGCTGCAGCTCCAGGCCCCTACCTTAATATAGGCCCCGGGTTGGCCATATTCACTGTTACCGCTCTTCTGTCGCTTGTAAACGCAGAAGTCTGGCTTCTATGCTCGCTTCCCCAGGCAGCTCCCTCAGAACCTCCCCACACAGCACGAAGGCCGGACAAGGAGGGACAGTTGCCGATGCATGGATGTGTTTATGGGCTTCAGAGACAGCATCCCATGTTGAATTAGGCATGCATGGCTGCACCCTTCCTCCTCTGGGTGCATGCCAAGGCACGGCCTTTAAGGCCCTTCAAAATCCTCAGCACCAAGCCCATGATGCTCTTAATCCGGCCCTGGGTGTGTCTATGTAAATGCTTTTGTTTTAACAAGTCTTTTGCCTAGCTACTCCTAAGGAGAGGAAGTCAATACCCCATTGGTGAAGACTGTATGAGTGGGCGGCGACTGTCGGAGGACGTAAAAGAAAGTATGCTGTTAAATAACACCTCAATTCAATATGTGGCATTGGGGAGGGGGGCACAGGTTTATTACACCAGTTCTACAAATAATTGGCCAGTAACTGTTGTCACTGTGTGTAGCAGAGTTAACACAGCAAAAGAGGCCAAGTGTTTGCAGGACTAAAATACACTCTTAGAAATTTATACTGTTAAATAACACCCCACTTCAATATGTGGCATTGGGGGGGGGGAGCATTGGTGTAGCACACCAGTTCAGAAAATTGGCCAGTGAGTTTGGCGCTGTGTGTACCAGACTTCAATCAGCAAACTAGGCAATATTTTTGCATGACACAAATACACTTGAAAAAGGTTACTCAGAGAACACCCCACTTCAATATGTGGCATTGGGGGGGGGGAGGGGGCATTGGTGTAGCACACCAGTTCAGAAAATTGGCCAGTGAGTTTGGCGCTGTGTGTACCAGACTTCAATCAGCAAACTAGGCAATATTGTTGCATGACACAAATACACTTGAAAAAGTTTACTCAGAGAACACCCCACTTCAATATGTGGCATGGGGGGGGGGGGCGCACAGGTTTATTACACCAGTTCTAGAAATAATTGGCCAGTATCTGTTGTCACTGTGTGTAGCAGAGTTAACACAGCAAAAGAGGCCAAACGTTTGCAGGACTAAAATACACTCTTAGAAAAGTATACTGTTAAATAACACCCCACTTCAATATGTGGCATTGGTGTAGCACACCAGTTAAAAAAATTGGCCAGTGAGTTTGGCGCAGTGTGTACCAGACTTCACTCAGCAAACTAGGCAATATTGTTGCATGACACAAATACACTTTAAAAAGTTTACTCAGATAACACCCCATTTCAATGTGTGGCATTGGGGGGGGGGGGGGGGCAATTGGTCTACCACACCGGTTATAATACATTATAAGTGCTTTTGTCACTGTGTGTAGTGTTGCTGCAGAAACGCTCAGTCTCACCACCACACCTGTCACAATGCTGCACAGTGCACAATAATAGTACTAATCCACTATAAAATGCTTTCTACAAAGTATATTATACTGTGGATTACCCCCCCCCCCCTTTTTAGTGCACTGCACAGCAATACCAAAAAATTTGCAGCTCTTTACATGACTTTTCTGGACATTGACAAAGCGATTTCTGTGCGACTGCAGCCAATATCTAACTGCCCCTAAAGCAACCACAGGATACCTGGCCGTAATGTTAAAGAGACTGTAATAGACCCTAAAACGACATTGGAGCATTTTAAATTACTTTTGTGGACATTGACCAAGCGATTTCTGTGCGACAGCAGCCGATCTAACTGTCCCTAAAGCAACCACAGGATACCTGGCCATCATGTTAAAGAGACTGTAATAGACCCTAAAACGACATTGGAGCATTTTAAATGACTTTTGTGGACATTGACAAAGCGATTTCTGTGCAACTGCAGCCAATATCTAACTGCCCCTAAAGCAACCACAGGATACCTGGCCCTAATGTTAAAGAGACTGTAATAGACCCTAAAACGACATTGGAGCATTTTAAATGACTTTTGTGGACATTGACAAAGCGATTTCTGTGCGACTGCAGCCGATCTCTAACTGCCCCTACAGCAACCACAGGATACCTCTCCCTAAGCTCAAAAGATACTAGACCTATACCAAAATACCAGCCCTAAGAAGGACTTTTGTGGACATTGACAGAGCAATTTGTGACTGCAGCCGATCTCTAACTGCCCCTAAAGCAACCACTGGATACCTGTCCCTAACCTGAAAAAAGACTGTAGAAGGCCTATACCGAAATACCAGCCCTGGAAAGGACTTTTGTGGATCTTCACAGCACTATATGTTTTTAGCAAACTCTCCCTGATGAGCACAGCAGACCTCTCCCTACACTGGCAGAAAGCGGAATGTGAAATGGCCGTCAGATCGGGTCTATTTATAGGGTAGGGGGACTGTCCATGTGCTGGAATATTTCAATTGGCTCTCCCATTCCACCTGACGGCTGTGTCATGGGTCAAAGTTCTCCCCAATGTAAACAAATATGGCCACCGCGAACAACGCCATGTGCCTGAAAATTTGGCGGGTAGCGAACAAGCAAAGTTTGCCGCGAACCGCAAGGCCATCTCTAATTATATATATATATATATATATATAAAGTGCAAAATGATTGTGCAAATTGGTGAGTACTGTAAAGAATGTGCAAAATATGCAAAAATTCGATAAGTTCAAATATTGCACCATTAACCTCAAAAATACACTAAAATGCGCAAAATAGTAAAATAGTGCTGATTATGCAAATTCAATATAAAATAAAATGCAAAACATTGCTAGTTACCATATACATATAAATCAATAGTGAATAAATAAATAAATAAATGAAAAAAGTCTTATTCTTAAAGTCCCAAAAAAATCGAATTTTAAGCAAGTAGCCAGTGAAAGTGCAATGTGCTTTTGTGCTCCTCAGTATGCAGATCAGTGCCAAAACAAGGTGCAATCTTGTGCAATTCAACTCCCTTTGGATACTTCCACTTACCAGACTGTAAGGACCCCGTAGCAATTCTATACTAATGATGCTCCAAATGTTTTCTATGGGTGAAATATCTGGACTGCAGGCTGGCCATTTCAGTACCTGGACCCTTCTTCTACACAGCCATGATGTTGTAATCAATGTCGTATGTGATCTGGCATTGTCATGTTGGAAAATGCAAGGTCTTCCCTGAAAGAGACGACATCTGGATAGTAGCATATGTTGTTCTAGAACTTGGATTTACCTTTCAGCATTGATGGTGCCTTTCCAGATGTGTAAGTTGTCCATGCCACACGCATTTATGCAACCCCATACCATCAGAGTGGAAGGCTTCTGAACTGAGTGCTGATAACAACTTGGGTTGTCCTTGTCCTCTTTAGTCCGGATGACATGGCGTTCCAGTTTTCCAAAAAGAACCTCAAATTTTGATTTGTCTGATTACAGAACAGTTTTCCACTTTTCCACAGTCCATTTTAAATGAGCCTTGGCCCAGAGAAAATGCCTGCACTTTTGGATCATGTTTAGATATGGCTGCTTTTTTGGCCTATAGAGTTTTAGCCGGCAACGGCGAATGGCACGGTGGATTTTGTTTTCTGGAAGTTTTCCTGAGCCCATGTTGTGATTTCCATTACAGTAGCATTCCTGTATGTGATGCAGTGCCCTCTAAAGGCCCGAAGATCATGGGCATCCAGTATGGTTTTCTGGCCTTGTCCCTTACGCACAGAGATTGTTCCAGATTCTCTGAATCTTTGGATGATGATATGTACTGTAGATGATGATAACTTCAAACTCTTTGCAATTGTTTTCTGAGAAACTCCTTTCTGATATTGCTCCACTATTTTTTGCCGCAGCATTGGGGGAATTGGTGATCCTCTCTCTGCCCATCTTGACTTCTGAGAGATACTGCCATTCTGAGAGGCTCTTTTTATACCCAATCATGTTGCCAATTGACCTAATAAGTTGCAAATTGGTCCTCCAGCTGTTCCTTTTTTTTTTCAAATATTACTTTATTGAAAATTCGGGAACCATATATACAAAACATAAAAAAGGTGAAGTAACCACGCTAATGTGTATCAATAAGCAAATAAAAAGCTGCAACTTCAAGTGTGACAACACCCCAAAGACAATAAACAAATACAAGTTGCGCTAAGTGAAAAAACAAAAAATTGTCCAATAGTGAGATTAAAGTCCCCAAACATAGGTTGATAAATCCTTAGGGGCAAATTAAGTCAATTGAATGATAAGATGCAGGAATCCACATCTGATGAGTATTCAGAGACAAGTAAGTAATTCGCTTGGACTCCGGGTAAACCAAATATGGGAAGAGGTGTGCACATAGAGAACTCCAGCAGGTACGTAAGGTGAAGGGCAATAGGCAAGAATCCACATCCAGTGAAGGGAGAAAAGGAGGACACTCACCCGATCAAAAAGCACCCAATAAATATAATCCTTACCAGTAAGGAATTTGCATGGATTCAGGGCAAACTGTTGATAGGTGAATCAAAGGCACTCAGCGGTCACAAAATAATGAATCCCCACAGGTGTGGCACGTACGGACCAATGGACTCCGCAATCATAAATAAAGAGTGAAGAACGCCATAGCATAAAACCAGACAAATTTTAATAAAAAAACAAAAGTTACACTCACATGTAAGAGGAGAACAAAATCACCTTGAGTAATAAAAGAGCAGGAGCCGCCGGCCGGACGGCTTACCACCCACACTTCCTGGTCGCAGAGGGTGACATCAGCACGCCGTGATCCGACGCGTTCCGTCAGAGATGGCGTTATCAAGAGTCCGGCCGGCGGCTCCTGCTCTTTTATTGCTCAAGGCGATTTGTTCTCCTCTTACATATGGGTGTAACTTTTGTTTTTTTATTAAAATTTGTCTGGTTTTATGCTATGGCGTTCTTCCCTCTTTATTTATGACTGCGGAGTCCATTGGTCCATACGTGCCACACCTGTGGGGATTAATTATTTTGTGACCGCTGGGTGCCTTTGATTCACCTATCAACAGTTTGCCCTGAGTCCAAGCGAATTCCTTACTGGTATCTGGTAAGGATTATATTTATTGGGTGTTTTTTGATCGGGGTGAGTGTCCTCTTTTTCTCCCTTCACTGGATGTGGATTCTTACCTATTGCCCTTCACCTTACGTATCTGCTGGAGTTTTCTATGTGCACACCTCTTCCCATATTTGGTTTACCCTGAGTCCAAGCAAATTCCTTACTTGTCTCTGAATACTCATCAGATGTGGATTCCTGCGTCTTATCATTCAATTGACTTAATTTGCTCCTAAGGATTTATCAACCTATGTTTTGGGACTTTAAAGAGGTTGTAAACTGAGAAAAAATTTTTTTCTCTTCTTTACATCCTGAAAGAGAAACCCATAATGAGCTAGTATGCATCGCATAGTAGCTCATTATGAAATACTTACCTTAGAACGAGCCCCCGCCGTGCCGTCCGCTTACCTGTATGACGGGCGACATGTATAGTCGCCCGTCTTCCGGGATCGCGGCATCCGGCCATCTGATTGGCCGGAGCCGCGGTGACGTCACTCCCGCGGTCACGGCACGGCACGGGGCTCTGAAGGAACGGCACGATCTGCCGTTCCTTCAGAGCGCATGCGCCAGTGATGTCACTGGCTGCATTAAAGGTAAATATCTCCTAAACGGTGCATGTTTAGGAGATATTTACAGTACCTATAGGTAAGCCTTAATATAGGCTTACCTATAGGTACAACTTCCTGAGGAGGGTTTACTTCCTCTTTAATCTCACTATTGGACAATTTTTTGTTTTTTTTTCACTTAGCGCAACTTGTATTTGTTTAATATGTACAAAACATAACAAGTACATCAAAATGACAAATAGTAGGAATGGATATCAATAAACTATAACATTTTATAAAACTGATATCCAGCATACGCTGAATTTATATTACTTTTTCAATCTTTCAATTTTCCAACCTATCCATCCCTTTCATCTCATAACATCTTCATATAATACCATTCCCTGTATTTCTTCACTTTAGCATCCCATTTTATTTATTTATAAAATCAAACAGACCCCAAAACAAAAAAAAAGGGGAGAGAAGGGAAAAAATAGGGAGAAAAAAAGAAAAAAGGAGTGATAACCAGAGACCGAGGACACAATCTTCCATATTTACCTTACCCTACTCTCACAGACATAATCCAATTGCTAGGAATTGTTTCCCTTCTTCTGAGGCAATAAAAAAAAATCCATATGTTCCAAGTTTTATTGTATTGTTCTTGTTTGTGTTGGGAGGATAAAATTAAATCCTCCATCTTATTAATACTCTCCACCTTCCGTATCCAATCGGACACTGAAGGGGCTTGTACTGTTTTCCAATAAAGAGGGATACAGGCTTTTGCGGCACTTATCAAATAAGGGATGATAGACCTCTCATAATTTCTAGCTGGGATATCAGAAACATGAAGAAGGGCTGGATCATCTTCAATTTTATAAAACTTGTACCTTTCTGGATTATAGATCTTACTCCTGACCAAAACAACTTTATATTAGGGCAAGTCCAGAAAATATGGAAAAAAGAGTGCCCTTCTCATTCCTACATCTCCAGCATCGATCTGTCTCTTGTGAATACCATCTATGCAGCTTTTCTGGCATACTATACCGCCTTGTTAGGATCTTAAAGTTGTTCCTTCTATGTACATTTACCTTTCCCGGCCTCTTATTGCTACCTGTCCCAACTTTTTTGGAATGTGTAGATCTCATGAAATCCAAAATGAGCCAATATTTGGCATGACATTTCAAAATGTCTCACTTTCAACATTTGATATGTTATCTATATTATATTGGGAATAAAATATAAGTTTATGAGATTTGTAAATAAGTCCATTCCCTTATTACTCACAATTTGTACAGTGTCCCAACTTTTTAGGAATTGGGTTTGCATAAAGAGGATTTAGTAGTGATTGATAAAGAGATTCAAAATCTACAATCTAAAAATAAATCCTAAAAAGGAACAATAACTAATACACTATCTCGAGAATAACAAAAATTTAGTCTATAAAAAAGATCAAACATTTTATAAGGATATATTAGCATTTTCAGGAGGATACAAGTGGCAAAGAGGTTTTAATACAAAATGTAACAAACCCAATAGATACATAGATAATGGTGGTGGGTATGATGCAGAACCGGAAACAAATAAAAAACGTAAAGTGGTATAATACCCCTCAGAGTGAAGCACATGGTGTATCTGGTTCAGAAGTATCGCAAGTATCAATGTTTGGTAATGTTAGCGAACTCACTTTAGGGACACCCCGAGATCCGGGGGCTATCCCCAAAACTATTAGGGAATCATCTATGAATCAAGTAAACGATCTGCCTTTAGGCCCCAATCAGGGGTCTCCCTCACCCAAAATACAAGCACAAACAGGAGACAGGAAGGGAACACTGGACCCCTACATTGTAAAGCACAACTCACTCTCTCAACACTAGATGTAATCAATCTCTCTTCATGCAAGCTATTCCAGCGAGATACAGAGGTCCTCAAACTCGGATTGAGTTTCTACCCCTTACAGAAGCTTAATAAGTTTGAATTAGTGAAAGATCTGCACTTATTTGCAAGAAATCCAAATCTAAATATCTGTTTGATAAAGAGCGGGGATCTGGGGCCGTCCGATAAGAGGACCTCTACAAAGACTTCAGAGCCCAAGACTTTAGACCCTAAAAACCTCTATCCAAACAAAGTCAGACTGACTCAAATTCGGATTAGTCATCTAACAAACACCCTTTAAATGGAAAGCCAAATCTAAGAAATTCCTGAAGCTTCAGACTTGCCCAATTTGGGCGTTTCTTAAACAATCTGTCAAAGATATTAATGGACTATTAACCCCAAAAATATATGCCCCCAATCTTACAATCCCTCAAAGAAAAGCTTTGGATATACTAGCTCAAAATTATAATATCATAATTAACCACTTCTGGAAGGATTTGCCCCCTTAATGACCAGGCCATTTTTAGCGATTCGGCACGGCATTACTTTAATGGACAATTGCGTGGTCGTGCGACGCTGTACCTAAATAAAATTGATGTTCTTTTTTCCCCACAAATAGAGCTTTCTTTTGGTGGTATTTGATCACCTGTGCGATTTTTATTTTTTGCACTATAAACAAAAATAGAGTGACAATTCTGAAAAAAAAAAAAAAAAAACATTATTCACATTCTGCTATATAACATACCCAATTTTTTTTTTTAAAAAATCAAACTTTTTTTTAACATTTCAGGCCAATTTGTTGTCTGCTACATATTTTTGGTAAAAAAAAAAAAAAAAAAAATCACAAGCAGCGTATTTTGATTGGTTTGCGTAAAAGTTATCATGTCTACAAACTACGGGAAAGATTTGTCATTTTTATTGTTTTTTTTTTGTTTTTTTTTACTAGTAATGGCGGCGATCTGCGATTTTTAGTGGGACTACATTGCAGCGGACAGATCAGACCACTAACTGACATTTTTGACACTTTTAGGGGGACCAGTGACATTACTACAGTAATCAGTGCTAAAAATATGCACTGTTACAATAATGCCATTGGCAGGGAAGGCGTTAACTCATCAAAGGGTTACATGTGTACCTAGGGGCATGTTTCTAACTGTATGGGGACGGGGCTTGTAAAATGATAACAGAGACCTGTGATCCTATATAGAAGGATAAAGATATGTAAACGCACAGCACTAAAGCAAAGTGATATGTTAAATGAATCACTCAAACAAACAATACAAATTAAATAAAGAGTGAATATGAGTCCCAAGTGAAAAAAGTTAAAATTAAAGTCCAGGGTGATGTGTGTGATCACAGTAGACGCTAGATCCCAGCACCAACAAGGAAACAAGCATATGCGCTCACCAGAAGGACTGGACCCAAAATACCGTAAAATGGGTCAGATGGGCTCATAAGGTATCAGGTGGGTCTCCAGATAAGTACTGCAACCATTGATGTTCAAGTTTGCAATCACAGGACGAATGAAGCAAGATGAAGACTCTCATTCACCAAATGACATAAAGGGATAAACCAAACAAAGCAAACATAGTGTAAATCCACTTAAAAAATGTAATGAAAAAATAAGGGAATACATTTACAAACATCCAGGAACAAGAGCACATAAAAGAGACACACAGATCAGGCTGTCTTTGGCATGGTCTTGGCTGTCTTTGGCATAGTCCTGATGCATTTAATCAAATATGACTTTATCAAAGGTAAATGCCAGACAAAATGAGAATAATCACTTATATATATAGTTGATTTAATTGTAAAAAACGTATCCCACCTGAAATGAACTGCCAGGCACCACTATGCCGACCAAGATGGTGGCGGCGTGCGGTCCAAGCCTCGCTTCCGCAGAAACCAATTGACGCAACATCACTTCCGGGACAAACCTGAAGTGAGGTACAGAGCGTGTCATTCATGGAAGCTAGCCGCGATGTAAACAAACAAAGCGGGACCGCAGGTGCCATTGCAGATATGCCAGTAGCGGGACACGTTTTAGTTATAGGAAACAATAAAGTATAAAGTCATGGATAATCTAACAGCCAATGCAAGAAATCCATTTAACCTATAAGGTACCTTCACTAAGAAACCTAGAGACAACTATATTAAAAGGGATATTAAAAATAAACATTGAATATATGAAGCAACATACAACAATGCGAGCAAAGATAACTCAGCCTGCCTTCTGATAAGCATGTAAGAACTCTGCAAAGAGCATCTTAAGCAAAAATAAAATAAAACACATAAAAATATATTATCTGACAAAAATCCATATCCATATGTGAGAAGCATATAGGAAAAAAAAAACATAAAAATACATAAAAAATTATACATAAAAAATTCTAATGTATTATGCCAACAAATACATTCAGAATGCATAAAAAAAAATTAAAATAAGGGGAAAAAAAAGGAAACTGCTAAATTATCAAGAAGCAATGGAAGAAATAGCGAAAAAACACATAAATAATAAATAAAAGGGACAAGGGAACTCAATGCCAACATCAGAGAATCAGGCTGTAATGATGAAAGCATTCATCACTCGATGTTGAGGCCGTGTGGAAAATAAGATGGCAAACTGTATATCCAATACGTTTCACAACATGAAACACCCCGTTTCTTGGACGCCCTTCTCCAGGGGGGAACAAAATGATCTATAATTTGAAATAAAATCCCCTTGGAATTTTTTGGATGATGCAGTAAATAATGTTTGAATACATTGTGGGTATCTTTGCCCTTAATAATGTTGGTGATGTGTTCATTCACTCTTACATTAAAGGGTCTGGTGTAACGTCCCACGTATTGTTTTTGACAGGGACAAGTCAACAAATAAACTACGTGGGTGGTAATACATGTAGAGAAAAATTTAATATGATAAACACAATTAGTGACAGTAGATTGGAAGGATAAAAACTTCCTTCTGCTGTCACAATTGAGCCTGCACACTCTACATCTCCGACACGGAAAAAAGCCAACAAGATCTGCTGCAAAGAACTTGGGTTTGACCGGGGGATCCAACACATTGGGAGTCAACTTCCCCCTCAGCGAAGGAGCACCCCTAAAGGTGACAATGGGTCACTCAGGTAGAATGGGACCCAAAATGCGGTTATTTCTTAACACATCCCAATGTTTATAAAGGATCTGCTTAATTTATGTTGGATGGAGAATTCCGTAAATAGGGACCATTTGGTTAAATCAGAATTATCCTTAATCCTAGTGGAACCCGCTAATGGTAGATTCCAAGGATTCAGATCCACACCATTTAGCCACAAACCTATCTTTCAAGACTTGAGATTGCTGGAAAAAGTCACTATCACGAGTATGATTCCTCCTAAGCCAAGTGAATTGGCTTTTGGGTACCCCATTCAGCCAAGCCTTGTGATGGCAACTGTCAGTAGGCAAATAGGAGTTGTGATCTGTAGCCTTGAAAAATGTGCTGGTTACAAATTGATTGTCAGTGAAAGAGATGTTGAGATCGAGGAAATGAATACTGTTGTCACTGTATTCATACGTTAAGTAGATACCTCGATTATTTACATTCAAGGAGGCCATAAAGGAATCAAGGGACAATCGGTCACCTTTCCATAGGAGGAGGATGTTGTCTATGTAGCGTACCCACAGGGCTACTTCAGGCCTATTAACAGGATAGAAGACATCCTCCTCCCACTTGGCCATAAAGAGGTTGGCCAGACTGGGGGCAAATTTGGCCACACCCCTTTGTTGTAGATAGAATTGGCCATTAAACCAAAAGTAGTGTCCAGTGGCGAACAACAACATTTCCAGAATGAACTCACATTGAGAAGATGATATGGACATATCTGTTTTTAAAAAATGTTCCACTGCTCTAAACCCCAAAGTGTGTGGGATACAAGTGTATAGGGAGGTAACATTGGCTGTCACCATTAGATGTCCTCCCTCCACATGTAAGCTTCCAAGGATGTTGATAACATCCCTAGTATTCTTGATGTATGAAGGTGTTTTGCACACAAGGGGTTGTAGGAAGTGGTCAATGTATTTTCCGATGCGAGAAGTGATGGAATCAATTCCGCTCACAAAAGAACGGCCCGGGGGGTCGGGGGGGGGGGGGTCGGATTTTTTGCACTTTCTGCAAATAATACATGACCGGTATTCTAGGTGCAATTGGCACCAATAAAGATTTCTCCTTCTTGTCTAAGATATGGTCCCTGTACCCTCTATCAATCAATTTTACCAACTCTCTTTTGTAATGAGAGGTAGGGTTATTGGGTAATTTAATATAAGTGTCTTGATCACTTAAAATTTTCTCCATTTCTAAGCCACAATAGACCTAAAATTTTCGAAAGCGCTAGCCGGCGATATAGTGAATTCGGTAGACGCATGTGTTTTCGCCCGTGGAAACCGGCGATAACAGGCGAAAATGAAAAAGTTGCATGTTGTCACTACATATAGTTCATACTCCTAGCAATTGCTCCATTAGGAAACACCATCGTCTTTCCCAGATTTTTGGGGGTTTCCTGCTCAAGCATTTTTTCCTGGGAACAATGCTATATACAATTCCATATTTAATAAATGTACTATTTATGGGGGTTAACAAATATTAATTGTGCAAGTATTAAGATATAGCAAGCAATAGTAAACACCCCCGCTCCCCCCCCCCCAAAATCGAGAAATATCTTATTTTCAACATACATACTATCTAGATCAGGGCTTCCCAAACTTTTTTGGGCCGAGACCCACTTCTGAATACAGTTATTTTTCAGGACCCACTTGCTTGTAATAGAATATTGTTAAGCGCTACAGAATTTGTTGGCGCTATATAAATGCAAATAATAATAATAATGCATATTTTAAAGGGAGGGGGATGTCAGGGCATACAATTGGCACAACATGGCAAGAAGTGATAGGGGCATATAGTGGCACAACATGGAAATAAGCTTTAGGGGCATAGAATTGGCACATGGCACAAAAAAAGCATACAATTTGCAAAACATTGCATAGAAATGGTTACTCACTGAGTGTAGATTCTGACAGAAAGAAGTGCTGTGTCCCGCTCTTTCGTCCACCAGGCACCACACGTGATGCAAGGGCTGCGGACATGGTGCAGGAGATGCAGGGCTGTGGGCATGGTGCAGCAGATGCAGGGCTGTGGTCATGGTGCAGCAGATGCAGGGCTGTGGGCATAATGCAGGAGATGCAGGACTGTGGGCATGGTGTAGGAGATGCAGAGCTGTGGGTATTGTGCAGGAGATGCAAGGGCTGCAGACATGGTGCAGGAGATGCAGGGCTGTGGGCATGGTGCAGCAGATGCAGGGCTGTGGGCATGGTGCAGGGCTACGGGCATGGTGCAGGAGATGCAGGGCTGCGGAAATGGTGCATGAGATGCAGGACTGTGGGTATGGTGCAGGAGATGCAGGGCTGTGGGCATGGTGCAGGGGATGCAGGGCTGTGGGCATTGTGCAGGGGATGCAGGGGCTGTGGGCATAATGCAGGACTGTGGGCATGGTGCAGGAGATGCAGAGCTGTGGGTATTGTGCAGGAGATGCAGGGCTGTGGGCATGGTGCAGTGGATGCAGAGGCTGTGGGCATGGTGCAGGAGATGCTGAGGTCATGGTGCAGGAGATGCAGGGGCTGTGGGCATGGTGCAGGAGATGCAGGGGCTGTGGGCATAATGCAGGAGATGAAGGGCTGTGGGCATGGTGCAGGGCTACAGGCATGGTGCAGGACATGCAGGGCTACAGGCATGGTGAAAGAGATGCAGGGCTATGGGCATGGTGCAGGAGATGCAGGGCTGTGGGCATGGTGCAGGAGATGCAGGGCTGTGGGCATGGTGCAGGAGATGCAGGGCTGTGGGCATGGTGCAGGAGATGCAGGGGCTGTGGGCATGGTGCAGGAGATGCAGGGGCTGTGGGCATAATGCAGGAGATGCAGGGCTATGGGCATAATGCAGGAGATGCAGGGCTACGGGCATGGTG
Source organism: Pelophylax lessonae (assembly GCF_965119305.1). Lineage (NCBI taxonomy): Eukaryota > Metazoa > Chordata > Amphibia > Anura > Ranidae > Pelophylax > Pelophylax lessonae. Next base: position 490,406,227 of record NC_138768.1, on the reverse strand, counting down.
CAGAAGATGCAGGGCTGTGGGCATGGTGCAGGAGATGATGGGCTGTGGGCATGGTGCATGGGATGCAGGGCTGTGGGCAAGGTGCAGGAGATGATGGGCTGTGAGCATGGTGCAGGAGGGGTCTGTCTTACCCATCCCTGAGGCGCCTTCCATTTAAAAATGGCGCCACCTGGCTGCTGCGTCACTACGCATGCGTCGCCTCCCCGAACATGTACATCCTCCCTGAGCGGTGGCGACGGTGCATGCGCTGTGGACATAGGCCGGCCGCAGCCGTTTTTTTTTATGGAAAGGCAGCGGCTCCGGCTTCCTATAGTTTGAGCAGGTCCGCTCAGCGCGACCCACTCAAAATGAGCTTGATAAATCTATATGTATTTCTATATTTTACATTTTTAACTACGAAGTTTTTAACTACGAAGTTTGGGGGTTCAACTGCATATGCCCAACCCTTTAAACATTTTGACAAAATATATATATGTAGATATAGACAGATATATATACTGTATATATCTCTAAATATCGATTTATATACCTATATCTTTTATTTTTTTTGGGGGGGGGGGGTTACATGAAGAGTTCTGGGATACAAATGCATATGGCCTAAACAATTAAAAATGTATTACTTTAAACATTTGGGGTTTTTGGGAGTGAGAGCTCAAATTGTTGCCCACAGAGAGAGGTGTAGGTAGTTTGGGGATTCGAACACACAAAGCCAGGGCTGCAAGGCAGAATTGCTAATCACTTTGCCATTTCTTAGTCAGGACATTTCTGATTGTATTAGTGATGTGTATGAGTTTGTGGTTGGCCATATGCATTTGCATCCCCCAACTCTTCATTTAAACCACAAACTGAATATATATATATATATATATATATATATATATATATTGTACGGGATCAGAGGAGTGAACAGCCGACTCAGACAGTCCAGTGAAATTAAATGTGCTTTTATTCAGCAAAACAAACAGAAAATGACAGCCTTGTCTTAAAATAATATTCCACAGCAGGGTAAAGCACAGTCTTTGCAGCAAGCAGGCTTACAGGCAACCTATAACACACCTCTAGCCAGAGCTACAGTCTCTCCTAAGACTTGCCTCACTCAATACAGGTCACAGACAACAATGGCGCTTCCCTCTTAGCGTGCTGGTATCTTCACTCCTTGCAAGCAGCTCTCAACAAACAGCTCCTCACACAGCTCCCAGCAGAGCACCACTGACACTTTCAGATCAGGTGCTTAATAACCAGGTCTGAAAAGAAAGTACCCGCCCTCTATATTTAACCCTTTCTTCAGCCTGTCCCAGGCTGACTCTCTACATAAACCCCCCCCCCCCCCCCCGTTCCAGGCCAGGAGTCTGGACACCATGCACAGAATGGCCATAGACCTGGAAAAGGGCACCAGCCTTCTGGTGTACCTTCCCTGGTCTATGTACCACCATAAAATGTAAGTCCTGTAGGGTGAGGAACACCGGGTGATTCTGGAGTTTTTGTCTTTGTTTTGGACCATCCACGCATGGTCTGACACTAACTTAAAGGGTCGGCCCAACAGGTAGTAGCGGAGTGTCTCCAAAGCCCATTTTATTGCCAGACACTCGCTTTCCACAATGGAATAATTCTTCTCGGCCGGTGAGAGCTTCTCGTTCAAGTACACAATGGGGTGCTCATCTCTCCCAACCATCTGGGACAGAACTGCACCCAGACCAAATTTTGAGGCATCAGTTTGTACCAGGAACTCTTTTTGGAAGTCTGGGGCTACAAGCACTGGTTCCCAGCCCAAAGCTTGCTTCAAACAGCAGAACGCTGCTTCTGCTTCAGCACTCCACAGAACAACAGTCGGGTTCCCACCTTTTGTAAGATCTGTTAAATGCTGCTAGACTGGCAAAGTTGGGAATCAACCTCCTGTGATACCCCACAATGCCAAGGAAGGAACGCACCTGCTTTTTTGTGAGTGGGGGACCACTTCTGAATGGCTTTTACTTCGACAGTTGAAGGCGGTACCAGCAGACTACGAAAATGGGGTGTTGGTGTGGCTCTTTGACAGGTGGGGCAGGACTTACAGTAGTTCTTAATTTCCCGATATACTTCAGGCCAATAAAAACGCTGCAAAACCCGTTCCTGAGTTTTAGCCGCGCCAAGGTGACCCCCAAGTACATGACCATGAGCTAAATGTAGCACATTAGCCCTAAAAGTTTTGGGTACCACCAGTTGTTCCAACACTTCATCATTGACTTTGGTTACCCTGAACAAGTCATGATTCACAGCAAAATGGGAGAACTGTGTATCCGCCTCAGGTTGCTGTGGCTCACCATTTAATACTGTGGCCTGTTCCCTGGCAGGGATCAAAGTAGAGTCCCTCAACAGAGCACTAAGGAAATCTTCCCAGGAGGCCCCGAGATCTGCCAACTCTGGCTCAGAGGAGGTACCCTCCACTTCCAACCCCCGCTAATACCTCCAGGGGACTGGGCTCACTTTCTGCAGTTTCAGCCACTTGGTACTTTTCATCAGTATCAACATTATGTAAATCAATATTATTTGCAACCTCTGTGGGTTCTTGCTTTAGGGAAAAAAAACCCTGAACCTTTGACCCTGTGCTCATACAAGTCCCAAAATATGGGGCAGTCTCGCCCGATTATTAGGTCATGAGGCAATCCTATTTGTAGACACTTCCTGAGTGTGAACATGTTCCTGTTTGTCCTATCTCTGTGTATATATGGATAAATACATATATCTTACTTACTTACTCGTACTTCCCTTGCAGACCTGCTTATTAGGCAGCTGGTCTGAAAGTGTCAGTGGAGCTGTTTGCTAGGCGTGAAGAGACACCAGCGCGCTGAGAGGAAAGCGCCATTGCTATCTGTGACCTGTATTGGGTGAGCCAAGCCTTATGAGATATTGTAGCTCAGGCTAGAGCTGTGTAACAAGTTACAAGAACAAAGACCAAAATGTGGGACTTTAAATGAGGTCAACTAGACATATAGATTTTATTGAATAAATACACAAATAAACAGTGCAGAGAAATGACATGTAACACGTTATACGGTTCGCAGCCCTGGAACAGGAATCCCGACCCATCTCATGATACTTTCCACTCCACACAGGATAATTGAAAAAGCTACAGTATAACAGTCACAGAGTAATGTTGGGTACAAAATGGACAATTAGAATATTTCTAATTTCTAATTTGTGAATAAATACACAAATAAACACAGTGCAGAGAAATGACATGTAACAAGTTATACAGTTCATATTGAATAAAATTAGTTACAATATTACAAGAATCAAACATAGATCTCTCAATGGTAAAATAAATTCAACATGACATCATAATTTCTGTAAGCTCACAGTCTCTAAATGTGTCAAAATGGGTAAGACATCTGAGTTATTGTAGGCTCGACGCGTTTCATGGACCTCCGAAGCTTGATTAAAGATTATGTATCTAAAAATAGGAATATGGGTTATAGTACAGTATACTTTTAGAAAAAATTAAGATCTAATGGGGGGGGGGGGGGGTATGTGAAATAAACACTACCTTAAGTAATTGTAATTGTCCAGAAATAACTCAATACTGGAAAGGGAGAACAGAGATGACCAAAGAAAAGCCTGACCGGGGGCTGAGGCATGGACAAACGCTCAACACAGAGGGGGCAACGGGGAGGAAGAGATCACTTATGAAGTGGAGATCCGAATTCAAGAACAACACTCCAGGGGATATTGGAGGCACACAGGGACCAAAAGGATCTAGAAGTATATGAACACATATGGTATAATATATCATTGAAATAATAAGGAAATCAATCTGAAGATTAATATAGATTAAAAACTATGGATCATACAAACAGGTTAACCCAGAAAGGGTGCCAAAAGGTGTAACCACCAAGACAATATCCACATAAAAGGTGCCAGGAGGTTGTGCATACAAAAAGTGCTTGACATATGAAAACGAAGAGGGGAAAATATGGGAAAAAGTTGGGTGCTGTAAGGGAAAAAGAAGGGAAAAGAAGGGTGGAACCCCCTTTGCCGCAAGGAGTGCCCAACTGGGGTGCTAGGGTGGGAAGTGAGAAAAAGAAAAAAGGAAGGTAGTGATAAGGATAAGTGCACAGATATGTAAACCGTATACCAAAAATGAGTAGATGAAGTGCTCAGTTTGAGTGCAGTAGTGAATAAGAAGGGTGAAGATTAATGGAAGTATGTTGCCAAAATGACCAGATCAAAAGGAAAAAGAAGTTGTCCAAAAATAAACGGATATGAGTGAAGACCGATCTGATCCAAGCTGAATGCCCCGATGTGTAGAGGCGAGTCCACGCCAACGCCATGCAAACGTCAGTATATATGGACGGAAGCTGGACCTCCTACATCCTGTCAATCAGACCGTAAATGGGTCAAAGCAAACCACCCCTGGCGTAGGTGGAATTGAAGGGTTGTCTTGGTAACATGATGCCGATTGGCGCCACGCACAACGTATACCAGAAATGGTGCCGATGGAAGGTGTGATGCCCCGCCCCCAGCCTGGATGCAACAGCAGTTGACAGGCGAGAGGGAGAGGCTGTAGGCCACCCATCGCAGCCCTGGAACAGGAATCCCGACCCACCTCATGATACTTCCCACTCCACACAGGATAATTGAAAAAGCTACAGTATAACAGTCACAGAGTAATGTTGGGTACAAAATGGACAATTAGAATATTTCTATAAAAAGAAACTGAATGATGAATAATGGATGAAAAAAAATATTAAAAATTAATAAGAATAAAGATAAAAATAAAATTAAAAAGATGTGGTAGATCATAGAAACCCTGGTGTCTTCCACCCAATTATATTGAAAAAGCAAAATATGATCTGCCACATTGAGTGTCTAGTTGCCTCCATCCCTGAATGTATACAAGAACAAAAAACAAAATGTGGGACTTTAAATGAGGTCAACTAGACATATAGATTTTATTGAATAAATACACAAATAAACAAAGTGCAGAGAAATGACATGTAACAAGTTATACAGTTCATATTGAATAAAATTAGTTACAATATTACAAGAATCAAACATAGATCTCTCAATGGTAAAATAAATTCAACATGACATCATAATTTCTGTAAGCTCACAGTCTCTAAATGTGTCAAAAATGGGTAAGACATCTGAGATATTGTAGGCTCGACGCATTTCATGGACCTCTGTCCATTCATCGGGAGCTTGATTATAGATTATGTATCTAAAGGTAGGAATATGGGTTATAGTACAGTATAGTTTTAGAAAAAAAATGGATTTTTGTAAAATCTTACCGTAAAATCCTTTTCTCTTAGCTCATTGACAGACGTAGTCCTCGGTCATACAGCACCTTCGGGTTATGTTGCCTCCACAGGAGTAGGACTAGACAGGAAATAAAATGCTCTGGCCACACCCCAGGGGCAGTCCCCGAGGGTATATCCTCTCTCTCTCTGCCACAGCAAATCAGTTATGTCACAAAAGCAGTGTTTAGAGAATTTTACCCAACCCAACTCAAAAAACAGAGGGGCGGGTACTACGTCTGTCAATGAGCTAAGAGAAAAGGATTTTACGGTAAGATTTTACAAAAATCCATTTTTCTCTATCGCTCATTGACAGACGTAGTCCTCGGTGATACAGCACCTTCGGGACGCCCCAGAGCAGTATCACAAATGAGGGGTGGGAAAATGGAAATCAAATCCAAATCTAGAAGGCCCAACCGGTGCCAACTAGAAGTTTACAAGGCTCATCCTTAATGATGAGACTCAACAAAAAAATTTTCAAACAGAAAAAAACCCTCGAGGTAGACCACCGGTCTCCTCAAATTGCGGCCTGCAAAACCTTGCGGCCAAATGAGGCATCCGCCGATGCCATCACATCAATTTTATAAAATTTTGTAAAGGTATGTACCGACGACCAGGTGGCCGCCTTACATACCTGGACCACTGACGCCTGATGGCGAAAGGCCCAGGAAGTACTGAGCGCTCGAGTGGAGTGCGCCCTAACAGGGAACGGAGGACTCTGACCCTTAATAGAATAAGCCTGTACCACCGTCTGTCTGATCCATTTGGCAATAGTCGCGGCAGATGCAGGCAACCCCTTTCTGGGGCCATCCGTGATCACAAAAAGTGAATCCGTCTTACGGAACGATTCCGTAGCCTTCAGGTATACCCTGATTGCCCGAACCACATCCAAGGAATGCATCGCATGTTCCCGATGATGATTGGGCTGAGGACACAAGGAAGGTAGTACAATATCTTCATTCAGATGAAAATCTGAAACCACCTTAGGAAGAAAGGATGGCTTAGGATGGAGTACTACCTTATCCCTATGAATCACCAAGTATGGGGACTGGCATGATAAAGCAGCCAGTTCTGACACCCTGCGTGCAGAAGTGATAGCCACCAAGAAGGCCACCTTCTGGGATAAAGTAAGCAAGGGAATCTCCCTGATGTTTTCAAAAGGAGGTTTCTGTAGAACCGACAAAACCAAATTAAGATCCCAGGGCGGTAAGGGCGCGCGGACTGGTGGAGCCAGGTGCCGCACCCCCTGGATGAAATTCCGCACCAAGGACCTGGTAGCTAAAGGTTTCTGAAAGAAGATTGCTAATGCTGAAACTTGACCCTTGATGGTGCTCAAGGCTAGCTTCTGCTCAACCCCTTTTTGCAAAAAGGCCAATATTCGAGTCACCGAATAGGTACGTGGAGGAAATCCTAAAGATTCGCACCACGCGATATAAGTCTTCCATGTGTGATAATAGACTCTGCTGGAAGTCGCTTTCCTTGCTTTAATAAGGGTAGGAATGACTGAAGCTGACAACCCTCTGTCCTTCAGTACTTGGGTCTCAATGGCCAGGCCATTAAAACCAGCGACTGTAAAGCACAATGGTAGATTGGTCCTCGAGACCGCAGATACTCCCTGAGACGCAGTTCCCACGGAACGTCCGCGACTAGCAAGTCCAAGTCGGCCAGGCCGGCTTGACGAGGCCAGCCTAGAATTTCTAGGACCACTGGCACTGACGGGATTTGAACCAGGCGTCCCTAGAGCTATCTGGCCCCGACCATCCGAGAAAGTCTGGTCGTTTTCTGTTCCCACACATTTATCCGACACCTGATTCCTAGCAGGAACGGTGATCTCTCCTGGTTGAATCTCAGGGACCGAAGTCACCCGGCTAGAGGCTTCTTGGTCTGTCTGGTCAACCAGATCCGATTCCTGTGGGGAATTAAGACTAATCTTAGGAAAAGGTAAAGAAAAAGATCTGTTCAGGGAACGGTGACTACCGCTCCCTGTAGTACTTAAATGTTGGAAGGGAAGAATCGCACCGGTAGTAGTAGTCGATGCTCGATCTAATGTCCTGAATACCGGTGAAAACGTCCCCCCACCCTCAACCCGGGTGGGGGCGCACCTTCAGGCTGTGTAATCCTTTGCTTCGGGTTTGGCTGAGTCGGTCCTCTGTTTGTCCGACCAGCCTTTCTTGAACCCTCCTGGAGGAGTCTTGCCTTTCCCGCTTGTTCCAGCCGGGCGTGCGAACCCTTTATGGGCGGTAAAGAAAGGTCCTCGCTTGTTGCGAGGTCCCTTAGCTTTAGCAGCCTGTGGCAAGAAAGTGCTCTTGCCCCCAGTGGCATCCTTAATGATTTCATCTAGGGTGGCCCCAAATAGGCGATTCCCCTGAAAAGGGAGATTCGTCAAGGTCTTTTTAGAACCTAGGTCAGCTGACCAGCATTTTAACCACAGCACACGTCTGAGGATTACCGCTGACATAGATGCATGCCCTAATAGGGGGGTAGCATCCAAGGCTGCGTCACAGACAAACTGTAGCCCTTGTATAATCTGTTCCATCAAATCAGATGTTCCCTGGGGAATATCTTTTCCCCTAAGGTCTTGGCGTACCAATCTCGCCCATTCCGTTAGTGTCAGGGAAACTAGACCAATAACAATTACTGGTCTAAATGCTGACCCTATCAGGGAGAAAATAGTGCGGGACTCTGCTTCCATCTTTCGATCCACCGGATCCTTAAAGGACGAAGTGTCCTCCACTGGGATAACCGTGGCTTTATTCAGCCTGGAAATAGGTGGATCCACCACTGGTGGTACCGTCAATTTCTTAATGAGGGATTCCTCAAACGGATAGCGTCTAGCAATTCGCTTGGAAATAGTAAAGGTACGCTTAGAATGCTCCCATTCTCCTTTAATTTTATTACCAAAACACTTGGGTACAGGAAAAACCTTCACCGTTTTGATGGGCTTGTTAGTACCAAAGGGAATCTCTGTTTCAGTTGCCTCTGCCGGTAAAACCTCATGTCTTAAGGTTTCCCGCACCGCCACAACTAGTGCGTCCACCAATGCTTCTTCCTGAATTATGGCGGAAGAATGAACGTCCTCCTCACTGTCTGAGGGAGCTTTACTTGAGATAACAGCCCTTGCAGAGGGACCTGCAGCTGCAGTGACCATCTCTGAATCTGAGTCAGAGGTGTCAGATAATATAGGGGTAGGCGGGGGTCGCTTTCTTGACCCCCGTCCCTGACAGGCCGCCTCCACCCGAGCCACCATAGACTCCAAAACTGCTGTAAATGCATCCATACTCTGTGCACCGGCGGGTCCCGTGGCCCCCTCGAGGGAAACAGGTGGGGGTACTTGTGTGGCAGGGTCCATGATTATTCCAGTAACTACCCGGAAAATACAATCCAAACTTAAATAAAAAACTTTTTTTTTTTTTTTTTTTCCCAGACCCCCAGCGCCACAAAAGCCCCTCAGTGTTACCTGCTAGGGATCCCTATCGATCGAGAGAGAGAGAGATAGACCCCCAGGCTCACCACTTGATGCTCAGAGTTCACTGCAACAGGTTACAGCGCTGTGTTCACAAACAGGAAGTCTTTAGGCTGGCTGCCCGGGAAGAAAGGAGGCGGCTCCGCCCCTCTGCACGCCTTCCGGCGCCTCCCCTAGCTCCACGAGGTGTTTGAGTCACCTCAAACATGGCCGCCCCCATGCTGCAGACACGAGGCTACGCCAAAATGGCGGCATCGTGCGATCTACGGCGGTCTGTTACAGCATAGCGGCGTCCTGCAGAGTAACTAGGCATCACAAAATCTTTCTCTCATGGAGATCAGCTTGACCGGCGGTACCGAACCCTGGCGGAAACCGCGTGGCCGTCGGGAGACCTGCTTCAGCTGGAGGAATGACCTGGCAAGCCGCATACCTGTCCTGTGGCTTCTGACAGGTAGGATACTTCTAGTAACACAGTAAGATTCCAGTGCTGCCACATATTACAATCATTTAAACATACTTTGTAATTAGATTGTCAGCTCCCAAACCAAGCCTGCTGGCTTTTTGTACACACAAATCACACTCAATATAGGGGGATCTGTGCTATGTTATAGGATAGAGGGGAACCCATCCTTACCATTACAGAGAGGGGCCCGCGTTCACCACAAAACCCGTCAGGGGGAAAAGGGGAACATACTACTCACCATACCGGAACCAGGCGGGCGCCAACTCCTGACAGTACCCCTCTCCACCGAAGTTGGAGGGCTGTCGACCAATACGGACGCCGTGACTCATGGTCCTTGGCGTTTTAGCGAGACTTTTAACTCGCAGGGTCAGTCCCCCTCCAGTGGGACTATGTCGCGGCCGACCCAGCGCGGAGCTATGGCCTGCACGTGCTCGTAGGCTGAACTGGGGTGACCACTGGATCTCAACATCCCGCCCGTCGCCCAGTTCAGCTTTCTTGCTTGAAGATCTCACAGGAACACTGGAGAAAAAAAGCTGTCTAAAAAATCTTTTCTAAGAAAAAAATCCTGCCAGGACCGAAGATCCCAGCAAGGTATCTAGGTCCTTACTCCTGACTAGACAGAAAAAAACTGATTTGCGGTGGCAGAGAGAGAGAGGATATACCCTCGGGGACTGCCCCTGGGGTGTGGCCAGAGCATTTTATTTCCTGTCTAGTCCTACTCCTGTGGAGGCAACATAACCCGAAGGTGCTGTATCACCGAGGACTACGTCTGTCAATGAGCGATAGAGAAATTAAGATCTAATGGGGGGGGGGGGGGGTATGTGAAATAAACACTACCTTAAGTAATTGTAATTGTCCAGAAATAATCCAATACTGGAAAGCGAGAACAGAGATGACCCAAGAAAAGCCTGACCCGGGGCTGAGGCATGGTCAAACGCTCAACACAGAGGGGGCAATGGGGAGGAAGAGATCACTTATGAAGTGGAGATCAGAATTCAAGAACAACACTCCAGGGGATATTGGAGGCACACAGGGACCAAAAGGATCTAGAAGTATATAAACACATATAGTATAATATATCATTGAAATAATAAGGAAATCAATCTGAAGATTAATATAGATTAAAAACTATGGATCATACAAACAGGTTAACCCAGAAAGGGTGCCAAAGGTGTAACCACCAAGACAATATCCACATAAAAGGTGCCAGGAGGTTGTGCATAGAAAAAGTGCATGAAATATGAAAACGAAGAGGGGAAAATATGGGAAAAAGTTGGTGCTGGAAGGTAAAAAGAAGGGGGGAACCCCCTCTGCCGCAAGGAGTGTCCAACTGGGGTACTAGGGTGGGAAGTGAGAAAAAAAAAAGGAAGGTAGTGATAAGGATAAGTGCACAAATATGTAAACCCGTATACCAAAAATGAGTAGATGAAGTGCTCAGTTTGAGTGCAGTAGTGAATAAGAAGGGCGACGATTAATGGAACTATATTGCCAAAATTACCAGATCAAAAGGAAAAAGAAGTTGTCCAAAAAGAAACTGATATGAGTGAAGAGCGATCCAATCCAAGCCGAATGCCCTGATGTGTAGAGGCGAGTCCACGCCAACGCTATGCAAACGTCAGTATATATGGACGGAAGCTGGACCTCCCACATCCGGTCAATCAGAGCGCAAATGGGTCAAAGCAAACCGCCCCTGGCGTAGGTGGAATCGAAGGGTTGTCTTGGTAATATGACGCCGATGGGCGCCACGCACCAGGCATGGTGCCGATGGAAGGCGTGACGCCCCGCCCCCAGCCTGGATGCAACAGCAGAGACAGGCGAGAGGGAGAGGCTGCAGGCCACATATCGCAGCCCCGGAACAGGAATCCTGACCCACCTCATGATACTTCCCACTCCACACTGGATAATTGAAAAAGCTACAGTATAACAGTCACGGAGTAATGTTGGGTACAAAATGGACAATTAGAACATTTCTATAAAAATAAAATAATTGATGAATAATGGATGACAAAATGAATAAGAATAAAGATAAAAATAAAATTAAAAAGATGTGGCAGATCATAGAAACCTGGGTGTCCATTCATCAGGAGCTTGATTAAAGATTATGTATCTAAAAATAGGAATATGGGTTATAGTACAGTATAATTTTAGAAAAAATTAAGATCTAATGGGGGGTATGTGAAATAAACACTACATTAAGTAATGTCAATTGTCCAGAAAATATCCAATACTGGAAAGGGAGAACAGAGATGACCCAAGAGATGACTGTACTATAACCCATATTCCTATTTTTAGATACATAATGTCAGGGACTCAGACGCCGCTGTGCAGCCAACGATCCATCTAGGCTTGCTCCACGGACTTGTCTCTGCCTGATAACTTGTGTACCGACCCTGGCTTGCTCCACGGATCTGCTTCTGCCTGATACCTGTGTACTGACCCCGGCCTGGCATTTACCACGGCACTGTTTGCTTTCACTGGAGCTTCTCAGAAGGGACCCGGATATCCCTCTCAGACATCCACCTGCACCACTACAAGCATCCAGTGCTACTTGGGTCGTGTCACCTCCTGTCTCACTTCCAGGGGTGATTCACACCGAGCTGCAAGGGAAGCCCTCTCAGCACTTCGGCCTCCACCCAGTGATCTGACTCATAATCTTTAATCAAGCTCCTGCTGAATGGACAGAGGTCCATGAAACGCGTCGAGCCTACAATAACTCAGATGTCTTACCCATTTTTGACACATTTAGAGACTGTGAGCTTACAGAAATGATGATGTCATGTTGAATTTACTTTATCATTGAGAGATCTATGTTTGATCCTGGTAATATTGTAACTAATTGTATAACTTGTTACATGTCATTTCTCTGCACAGTGTTTATTTGTGTATTTATTCAATAAAATCTATATGTCTAGTTGACCTCATTTAAAGTTCCACATTTGGTCTTTGTTCTTGTATACATTCAGGGATGGAGGCAACTAGACACTCAATGTGGCAGATCATATTTTGCTTTTTCTGTGTAAGAAATTGCCTATAAGCCTGTGTGCTCCAAAGACTGTGGAATATTATTTCAAGACAAGCCTGTCGTTTTCTGTTTGTTTTGCTGAATAAAAGCATGTTTAATTTCACTGGACTGTCTCCGAGCTGCCTGTTCACCCCTCTGATCTCGTACAATTGGTGGAGTTTGGCAGTTTGAGGGGTGCAGGCCAAACTTATGTCCTGGATTAAAGCTGTACAGCCTATGAAAACTTCTGAAAAGGCAATGGAGGAATTCCTAAAGCTGTTGATGGCATCTTATGCTGCACAGCAGGAGACAAACCGCTTGCTGATGGAACAGATAGCAGGTTTACAGACAGCAGTAACCCAGCAGGCTGAAATGGTGAAAGGTGACCCATGGAAGGCAGTGCAGTGGACCCTGAAAAAAGATGACGGTCACAGACAAGGTTGAATCATACCTAGCTATGTTTGAGCGGATTGCAGCAAGGGAAGGTCTGCCTGAGAAAGACTGGGCTGATGTGCTGGCTCCATTCCTGACTGCAGATCCCCAAAAGGCATACTGTGACTTGGCCCCGTAATCAGCACGGGACTATAAGCTGCTGAAAGCAGAAAGCCTAGCAAGGCTGGGAGTGACTGTTGCTTTAAGGGCAAGCTGAGTTCATGGCTGGCGCTTTGACAGAGCAAAACCTGCCCATGCGCAGCTATACCACTTGATGCACTTGTTCCAGGACTGGCTGAAACCTGAAGAGAAGACACCCGCTCAGATCGTTGAAAGAGTCACACTGGACCGTTTCCTGCATGGGATGCCTAGGGAGCTCCACCAATGGGTGGCTCAGTCTGAGCCTCAGTCCCTGGATGAGATGGCTGCTGTTGTCAAGCACTAGAACTGTGCTGAAATTTTCCATGGGAGTCCCTCTATCACCAGAGAGCTGAGCCAAACCAACGAAGTGCGTTCTAACACCAAGATGGCACCCACTGACCGCAGGGGGTCTGCTCGGGGGATAGGATCGCCCCAGTACCAAAGCTTCCGGAGAGTCGGCAGGGAGAACCCTGTGAGGTTCGCTGTTGGTCCTGCCAACAACTGGGTCATCTGGCGGCCCAGTGCCCAAGACAGGAAGAACCAATGGAGTGCGACATGGCTCGTTGTCGCTCCATGTATGCCTATGCAGTGTGTGCTGCAGCGAGTCTGAATCCACATGAGTGTGTGGTGCAGGTCAATGGACGGGAGGTGGTAGCGCTCCTTGACTCTGGGAGTGTTGTCACCCTGCTCCGTGCGGACAGGTTGCAGAGAACCCTGGTGTCAGGGGAGCAGGTCGGGGTCATCTGTGTGCATGGTGATGTGAAGGACTATCCGGTGGCCTGTGTGACCCTGTGTACACCTGTAGAAACTGCTACACTAAAAGTGGGGGTGGTCCCAGGGATGCCTCATGACTTACTAATCGGGCGAGACTGCCCCATATTTTGGGACTTGTATGAGTACAAGCTCAAAGGTTCGGGGGGTTTTCCCCCAAAAGCAAGACCCCACAGAGATGAAAAATAATACTGTGTTGCAGAATTTTAATACTGATGAAAAGTACCAGGTAGCTGAATCTGCAGAAAGTGAGCCCAGTCTCCTGGAGGTATTAGCGGGGTTAGAAGCAGAAGGTACCTACTCTGAGCCGGAGTTGCCAGATCTCGGGGGCTCCCGGGAAGATTTCTTTAGTGCTCAGATGAGGGAACGTACTTTGATCCCCGCCAGGGAACAGGCCACAGTATTAAACAGTAAACCACAGCAACCTGGGGCAGATACGCAGTTCCCCCATTTTGCTGTGAAACATGACTTGTTGTACAGAGTAACCAAGGTCAATGATGAAGTGTTGGAACAACTGGTGGTACCCAAAACTTTTAGGTCTAAAGTGCAACATTTAGCGCATAGTCATGTACTTGGGGGTCACCTTGGTGCGGCTAAAGACACTCCGCTACTACCTGTTGGGCCAACCCTTTAAGTTAGTGTCAGACCATGCACCCCTTACGTGGATGGCCCAAAACAAAGACAAAAACTCCAGAATCACCCGGTGGTTTCTCCCCCTTCAAGACTTCAATTTTACGGTGGTACATAGACCAGGGAAGGTACACCAGAATGCTGGTGCCCTTTACCGGGTCTATTGCTATTTTGTGCGTGGTGTCCAGACCCCGGGCCTGGAACAGGGGGGGGGGGGATATGTAGAGAGTCAGCCTGGGTCAGGCTGAAGAGAGGGTTAATTATAGAGGGCAAGTACCTCCCTTGCAGACCTGCTTATTAGGCAGCTGGTCTGAAAGTGTCAGTGGAGCTGTTTGCTAGGAGTGAAGAGACACCAGCATGCTGAGAGGGAAGCACCATTGTTGTCTGTGACCTGTATTGGGTGAGCCAAGCCTTATGAGAGACTGTAGCTCTGGCTAGAGCTGTGTAATAAGTTGCCTATAAGCCTGTGTGCTCCAAAGACTGTGGAATATTATTTCAAGACAAGCCTGTAGTTTTCTGTTCATTTGTGTGTGTTCATGTGTGTGTGTGTGTATATATATATATATATATATATATATATACATATATATATATATACACATATACATATAGAGAGAGTGTGTGTGTGTTTGTAAATATATCTTTTTTTTTTTTTTTTCAAGAGAGGGAGGTTGGTTGGGTATGTGTGTGACATACCCCCTAACCCAAAATTAATGAAAAAATATATATCTAATGAATATGTATATATATATTTGATCTCCTAAACGGTTTTAACCCTTTTTACGCTGAGGTTCGTAACAATTGGTAGCAGCGGTGGGATCGTTCCTACAGCCAGAAGGACAGCTACAGGAGACACCATTGCTCTGGATTTTACAATTGAGGGCAACGCATGTCCCAGTACAGCGACCCTGACAGCACCAGTATGGAACCAGCAGTGGAGTTCGATGAGGGTGCCATGGATGACCGAGATGCAGTCCGTAAAGGCATCTGGTACCAGGCACTGGGCATTGTGGAGTACCAGCAGGGTGAGAGACTCCCCAAGGAAGACCAGCGGTTGCAGAAGCAAGTAGCCCTGCGAATGCCCTTCCTGGGGGAGCAGCCCCGGGAGGAATGGGTAAAAGAATTGGAGCTCCGGGTATGGCAGGAGATGTGGCTGGAGGATGCCTACCAGGTGCTGTGGTGGTATGTTGCACAGTACCTGCCCTGGACAGCCGAGCATGACAAGCCAGAGGGAGAGGAGTTTGATGGTCCTGGCTTGTTATGGGAGTCTTTTTCAGAGTTGGAATTTGGGAGCCCTACACAAGCCCGGTTCAGTGATCTCTTGGAGTGGAGGGAGAGCAGGTATGACTGGGACGACGCTCACGAAATTGAGCAAGACCTGGTCCACCTGGTGACCTGGGAGATGGAGCTAGAACAGGGCTACCAGCAGCTGTTCCAATACAGTGAGAAGGCTCAGCAGGAGAGCAGCAAGACAGACCCAGAGCCAGACCCATTCAGAGGGGACGAGATGGTACAGTTTTACTGGGAAGAACCCCAGGTGGCCAGTGGAGATGGGACAGAGGTCTCTCCACCGGTCCTGCAGGGAATTGGGAACCCAGTCTCCATTCCCCAGCGGCAGTGTAAAGTGCAGGGAGAGGAGAGCAGTGTCCTCCCTCCCCAGCGGCAGGCTGAGTTACAGGGGGCAGAGGTAGTTGTTCCTGCCCCCCAGCAGCAGAGTTATATGCCGGGAAGGCAGTGTGAAGTACAGGGAGAGGAGAGCAGTGTCCTCCCTCCCCAGCGGCAGCGTGATTTTTTGGGAATTGGGAGCCCAGTCTCCATTCCCCAGCGGCAGTGTGATGTGCCGGGAATTGGGAGCCCAGTCTCCATTCCCCAGCGGGAGATACAGCAGGGAATTGGGAGCCCAGTCTCTATTCCCCAGCGGCAGAGTATCCTACAGGGAATAGGGAGCCCAGTCTCTATTCCCCAGCGGCAGAGTATCCTACAGGGAATAGAGAGCCCAGTCTCCTTTCCCCAGCAGCAGGACTCTGTGTTGGGAGGAGAGACAGTCGGTCTCCTTCCGCAAAGACTGGAAGTATGTATGGGAGAGGAGATTGTTACCACCTCTCCCCAGCGGCGGATCATTAATGGGCAGAGTGTTCTATCGGGAGAGGAGCTTGTTACCCCCTCTCCCCAGCGGCAGCTTAATGTATCCAAGGGGGAAGACAACCGGTCTCCCCATTCCGCAGCAGAGCTATGCACCTAAGGGGGAGACAGTCCGTCTCCAGCAACCAGGCTCCAACCGGACTACTCCGGTGGTAGTGCTGGCACCAGGACAGAGTACCGCTGGTCTCTGCCCACTCAGCAACCCGCCAAGGCAGTCTACCAGTCCCCCACACAGCCAAGGTGAGGCACCTGGACATGGACAAATTTCTCTTCTACCCAGGTGTAGTAACCAGTTATTTTGGGTAGGCTGTACTGCTGTTTCTGTTTTGTGGGTGGTCTGCTGGACTAACAAGGGCACTGACCGGCAGAAGGTCAGATACCCTGTTAGTCTGTTTAGTCTGTTGGGGAGAAATGTGACAGGAGTCACTTTGGGCATGGGGGTTGTGGACCCCAAATTCCTTTAAAGAGGTTGGGAGGCACTATGTCCAGCCTTGTGTGGCTTTCTTATGTTTAAGTCACCCTGCATCTGTTATGGATGCAGGGTGACCAGGAGGGTGGTGAACACTGAAAATATGGTTTGGACTACTACAAATGGGACAGTCCTATTCAGGAATAATGTCTCCCTTGTAATATGAAGATTTTTGTTCCCATTTGCCATGAGGTCTCTGAACAGGAAGTCAACTCCTAATATGGTCATTCCAGGAAGTTCTGAGGAGACGGGCTGTCTGAGGTGGCTCTCCATTCACCTATTGTCAGGTGTGCTAATGACCTCACCTGTTGTCTGCTAAGGGATGTATGGACACTCAGAGTAATGTGTATTGAGGGCTCGTTAGGGAGCCATTGTTCTGTATCTGACCAATCCCTGTTGACTCATTTTCAAGTCCTCATTTGCATGGCAGTCCTCCTGGTCAAGCTATCTGACCAATCCCTGTTGACTCATTTTCAAGTCCTCATTTGCATGGCAGTCCTTCTGGTCAAGCTATTTGACCAATCACTGCTGACTCATTTTCAATTCCTCATTTGCATAGCTAGAGAGGACCTTAGGGAGAACTGCAGGTACTGTGCAATTGACCAATGGGAAAGCGGTTGTTGGGGGAAGGATGTTCCAAATTCTGTATAAAAGTGTGCTGTGTTCTTCCAATAAATGTTGTTGTTGTTCCTGTTTTACCCTCAACTCGGAGCTTTGTCTCGTTCTTGGGGGGATTCACTGTATGCTGTTGGAGGCTGATTGCTAGGAGTGTAAGCTGATGTATGCTTTTCCTGTTCGTCTGCTAGCAGCTATTCGTGAGGTTCCAGGTTGGAGTGCTATTTTGTATCCAGTTCGGGAGTTTGGTGTCCTGCAAGTAGCTGTGCCTGTAGCCCTGGAAGGGGAAGATCTCCTAAACGGTTTTAACCCTTTTTACGCTGAGGTTCGTAACAATATATATATATATATATATATATATATATATATATATATATATATATATATATATATATAGAAAAAATATATGAAAAGAAAAAACATTATATATAAATATAGATATACATACATAAACACTGCAAGTTCCTGTTGGCTACTTGTATTTCTGACTTGCTGGATCATATGATGGCTGACCAGGCTGAGCACATGTCCAGAAGCCACGCCTCCCAGAAGAGCCAATCATAAGGTGGGCATCTCATCCCTTAAGTAAGTCGTAATCAACTCCAGGTCTCATGAGCCAATAATAGGCCGGATTTTAATTAGGACCTTGGGGAGATGTAGACTGCAGTACTGCAATCACTGAGCAGCAAATTAGTTCACCTGTGTTCAGTTACTTGGCCTGTTAATGGCTCCTGAGGATTGGAGTAAAAACAGGGCTATTACACCTGTTCAGAGACAAATGGATTTCATATCCTGCAGCAAGGGACAGGAATTAAGACAGGAATTTGCCACAGAACATGTGTCCTGTGTCATTAACCACTTTAACCACTTAAGCCCTGGAAAATTTGGCTGCTCAAAGACCAGGCCCTATTTTGCGATTCGGCACTGCGTGACTTTAGCGGACAATTGCACGGTCGTGCGGCGCTGTACCCAAACAAAATTTACGTACTTATTTTCCCACAAACAGAGCTTTCTTTTGGTGGCATTTGATCACCTGTGCGATTTTTATTTTTTGCGCTATAAACAAAAAATAGCGACAATTTTGAAAAAATAATATTTTTCACATTTTTTTAAATGAAATCCTCAAAAAAAATGTAAAAATCCATTTTAGGCCAATTTGTTTTCTGCTATATATTTTTGGTAAAAAAAAAAAAATCGCAATAAGCTAAAGTTGTTGCGTTTACTAACTACGGGAAAGATTTATGTCATTTTTATTGTTTTTTTTTCTACTAATAATGGCGGCGATCTGCGTTTTTTTTTGCGGGACTGCGACATTGCGGCAGACAGATCGGACGCCTGACTGACATTTTTTACACTTTTTACACATTACTACAGTAATCAGTGCTATAAATATGCACTGTTACTGTCACGATGACACTGGCAGGGAAGGGGTTAACTTTATTGGTGATCAAGGGGTTAAGTGTGTCCCTAGGGGCGTGGGGGGGGGGCCTGGCTTGTGAGATCATCACAGAGACATGCGATCCTATATAGCAAGATCACATAGCCTCTGTGATCATCTAAGGGAGAATGACAGACGGCTGTGTTTACATCAGCCGTCTGTCCTGTCAGCAGCAGGAGATCACGAGTGGCCAGTGCTCACCCCTAGAGTCTCCTGAGCGAGCGACATAGTACTACGTCGCTTTGCCCAGGAGCGGCTGCCTGCAGCAGTAAAACTGCGGTGGGTGGTCGCTAAGTGGTTAATATGTGGATGTTTGAAAAGGGATGTGGGCCCAAACAGACAAAACCCCTTACAGTCACCTTGTTAGCCTGTGTCAAGAGGTGTTACGTCCAAACCGTCAAGCCAACATATGCACTTCAAAAAATGTCTGTGTTTCCCTTAGTCTGCTTAGAAAATGACATGTTATCTTGAACATGCGTGAAAAAACATTGAATAGGTCAAGATTCCAATATGTGTAAAGAGTGGATTTTTGTTGTACAGTAGAAAATCCTAAAAGACCAACATCTCTCAAACCCCATACCACCAACAATCAAGATGGTGGCCTTTGTTGCTTGTCTATCAATATGCCAAAAGGTTGGCTCAGGCAATGTCATGGGTGCCCCCCTACCCCCAAATCTGGAGCTGACCTGTCATCACTAGCCCAAAGTACCTTGTACATATGTTGATAGGGACATGGGCCTTCTTCCCTAAAAGCCATGCAAAGGCTTAGGTAAGTTCTGTGCCCAGGAGACTTTGGGAAGTCTGAATGCCTCCTTTAACCACTTGCCGACCGCCGCACGACTATCTACGTCGGCAGTCAGCCCCGGCCAGGCAAAGAAACGTAGGTCTACGTCGGCACTTCCCGCCAGTCCTGTGCGCGCTCCCGCACCCCCCTGCCGTCGCCGATGGCTTGATTTGGTTCAGAACCGATCAGTCATCAGGTCCAAGCCAATCATTTTTGGCCTGGACCTGTAGATCGGTTCTGCCCAATCAGAATCCATGCTGAGCCTGTGAAATGTAAACACAGGCTCAGAAAAGATGTGTCCTCCCCTCCCATGATCCTTTTTGGATCCAGCGTGACAGGAGAGCACATCTAACTGTAAGTAACTGCACAAGCTCACACTTTTATTACATTTAGATAGGCACATTTAACCCCCGATTGCCACCCCCAGTTAACCCCTACACCCCCTGTCACAACACACACACTGTATACAGCATATAGCATTTTCCTATATACCTGTATAAGTGTGATTTGTGACCAGGTGTAGCGCTTGCGACCCCGCCTTTTTCACTTAAAATACCGCCACCCCCCAATAAAGATTTAACCCCCTGATCCCCCCCTAATCAGCCCCAGTTAACCCCTTCCCCCCTGTCACATTGCACACTAATACAAAGGTAATATACTGTGTTTTTGTATTTTGTATTAGTGGGTTTGTGACCTGAATTAGCGCTAGCTACTTAGTTTCTGTCCCAAAGGAGGTTTAGGGCAGCTCACCAGCCTAACACTGTCCAGCAGGTGGTGCTGTGGAGCAGAGGAGCAGAGCGCGGGATCAGAGGCTGTCAGGGCGTGCAGGAGAGAGGAGTGTGTTGTGCGTGACCGACCGACCGACCGACCGCGTGTGAGTAACCCCCCCCCCCCAGGAGAGCAGCGGCGGGGAGCGGCGCTCGAACCCCCCCCCCCCCAGAAGCGAGCGGCAAGCGAGCGGCAAGCGGGTCGGGACCCCCCCCTCTCTTATCGCGGGTGGCGAGCGGTACAGTAAACCCCCCCCCTTTTTTTTTGCGGCGGGCGGCGAGTGGTGCGGACCCCCCCCCCCCCCCCTGACAGAGAGGGAGCAGAGGAGACTAGCGGAGCAAAGGCTGACCGGGAAGTGACAGAGGGAGGCGGGTGCAGAGCGGAGACTGACCGTCTGAGGGAAAAAAAAAAAAAAAAAAAAAGCCAGGAACTGCTAGAGTCAGACTTAAAGGGACATACACTAGGTAAGTAAGACTGGTGACTGAGATTGTACACTGACTGAGGGTGTAGTGTAGTACCTGAGTACCTGTGAGTACCTGTTACTACCTGAGTATCTGCGAGTACCTGAGTATCTGTGAGTACCTGTGAGTATCTGTGAGTACCTGAGTATCTGGGAGTACCTGTGAGTACCTGAGTATCTGTGAGTACCTGAGTATCTGGGAGTATCTGTGAGTACCTGAGTATCTGGGAGTATCTGTGAGTACCTGAGTACCTGTGAGTACCTGTGAGTACCTGTGAGTACCTGAGTATCTGGGAGTATCTGTGAGTACCTGAGTATCTGTGAGTACCTGAGTATCTGTGAGTACCTGAGTACCTGTGAGTACCTGAGTACCTGTGAGTACCTGAGTATCTGGGAGTACCTGTGAGTACCTGAGTATCTGGGAGTATCTGTGAGTACCTGAGTATCTGTGAGTACCTGAGTATCTGTGAGTACCTGAGTATCTGTGAGTACCTGTGAGTACCTGAGTATCTGGGAGTACCTGAGTATCTGGGAGTACCTGTTACTACCTGAGCGTTGTGCGTCTGACCGGGCTGTGCGACTCGGGGTTGTGCGTCTGACCGGGCTGTGCGACTCGGGGTTGTGCGTCTGACCGGGCTGTGCGATAGGGGTTGTGCGTCTGACCGGGCTGTGCGACTCAGTGTTGTGCGTCTGACCGGGCTGTGAGACTCAGTGTTGTGCGTCTGACCGGGCTGTGCGACTCGGTGTTGTGCGTCTGACCGGGCTGTGCGACTTAGTGTTGTGCGTCTGACCGGGCTGTGCGACTCAGCATTGTGCGTCTGACCGGGCTGTGCGACTCAGTGTTGTGCGTCTGACCGGGCTGTGCGACTTGGTGTTGTGCGTCTGACCAGGCTGTGCGACTCAGCGTTGTGCGTCTGACCGGGCTGTGCGACTCAGCGTTGTGCATCTGACTGGGCTGTGCGACTCGGTGTTGTGCATCTGACCGGGCTGTGCGACTCGGTGTTGTGCGTCTGACCGGGCTGTGCGACTCAGCGTTGTGCGTCTGACCGGGCTGTGCGACTCGGCATTGTGCGTCTGACCGGGCTGTGCGACTCAGTGTTGTGCGTCTGACCGGGCTGTGCGACTCGGTGTTGTGCGTCTGACCGGGCTGTGCGACTTAGTGTTGTGCGTCTGACCGGGCTGTGCGACTTAGTGTTGTGCGTCTGACCGGGCTGTGCGACTCAGCGTTGTGCATCTGACTGGGCTGTGCGACTCGGTGTTGTGCGTCTGACCGGGCTGTGCGACTCAGCGTTGTGCGTCTGACCGGGCTGTGCGACTCGGTGTTGTGCGTCTGACCGGGCTGTGCGACTTAGTGTTGTGCGTCTGACCGGGCTGTGCGACTTAGTGTTGTGCGTCTGACTGGGCTGTGCGACTTAGTGTTGTGCGTCTGACCGGGCTGTGCGACTTAGTGTTGTGCGTCTGACCGGGCTGTGCGACTTAGTGTTGTGCGTCTGACCGGGCTGTGCGACTTAGTGTTGTGCGTCTGACTGGGCTGTGCGACTTAGTGTTGTGCGTCTGACCGGGCTGTGCGACTGAGGGTTGTGCGTCTGACCGGGCGGTGCGACTCAGTGTTGTGCGTCTGACCTGGCTGTGAGATTGTGAGTGTTGTGCAACTGAGTGTCAAGTGAGTGGAGCGGAATACCAGAGGGTGAGAAGGTAGCGTTAGGAAGCCAGGAAATAGCCACATAGGATAGGCTTAAATTACTGAATCCCCATTAGATTAGATAGTAGGTACAATGCCCGGCGGGTGTGGAGATGCGACTCGGTGTACATCTTGTGATATGTATGCGTTCCTCGATCATGTGATCGAAGGCGAATACAAATGTGCAAAATGTGAGCACGTTGCTTCCCTGGAAGCTCAGGTCCTGAATCTAGGGAAGCAGCTGGCAACACTGAGACGAATGTCCATGCCGGAGGAGAGCCAGGATTGTACCAATCAGGTGCAGGCAGGGGTCTGCACAGAGGTGGGCGGAGTATCGGAGGTGCAGGCATCAGAGCAGAGTAGAGGGGTGACAGTTAGGAGGGGTAGAAGGGAACAAGGCAAGGAGGCTGATCCTGGGCTGGAGCACCCCAACAGATTCGCCCCGTTGAGTGATGTTGGGGAAACCAGTCAGGGACCAGCATTGCTGGAGCAGAGCGACGCCCCTAGCTGCCAGGGGAAGAACTCCTCCAGTGAGGCTGGGAGAAAGGGAAAGGAAAGACAGGTGCTGGTGGTAGGGGACTCAATTATTAGAAGGGCAGACAGTGTAATCTGTGACCAAGACCGTGTGCGCCGAACAGTCTGTTGTTTGCCGGGCGCTCGGGTTCGGCACATAGCGGATCGGGTGGACAGATTATTGGGTGGGGCTGGGGAAGACCCAGCTGTCATGGTACACGTGGGTACCAATGACATAGGCAGAGGAAGACGGAGAGTCCTAAACGATTTCAGGGACTTAGGCGCTAAGTTGAGGACTAGGACCTCCAAGGTAATATTTTCCGAAATACTACCTGTACCTCGAGCCACACCAGAGAGGCAGCGGGAGATTAGGGAAGTTAACGAGTGGCTGAGGAGCTGGTGTAGTAAGGAGGGTTTCGGGTTCCTGGAGAACTGGGCCGACTTCTCAGTCGGTCACCGGCTCTTTGGTAGGGACGGATTGCACCTAAATGGGGTGGGTGCAGCCGTACTGGGTGCGAGGATGGCCGAAAAGTTAGAGGGGCTTTTAAACTAGGGAATGGGGGGGAGGGTACAGATGTAGAATTACCCAGTGGAAAGCAAGTTTCAGAGGGCAGAAATGGGGGCATTAGCGATAGGGTGTGCGGAGCTCCTATACCCAGGGTGGGTACGGGGAAAAATCAAGAGAGCAGCCTAAAAACATCAAAAGAGGATAAATATAACCGATCAAAATTACGAGGTTTGTATACCAATGCCAGAAGCCTGGCCAACAAGATGGGAGAGCTGGAGCTGCTGATATTTGAGGAGGACTTAGATTTTGTGGGGATAACTGAGACTTGGTTTGACAGCTCTCATGACTGGATGGCGTCCATTCAGGGGTATTCCCTTTATCGCAGAGATAGAGAAAGTAAAAAAGGGGGAGGGGTATGTTTGTATATTAAGAACAGTATACAGGTAAATATGAGGGATGATATTAATAATGGAGCTATGGACGAGGCAGAATCCCTATGGGTAGAGCTTCAAAGGGAAGGCACGGCGGGGAAGGTAATATTGGGCGTATGCTATAGGCCCCCCAACCAGAGGGAGGAGGGTGAGGCGGACCTCATGTTACAGATAGGATTGGCAGCAAGGATGGGAAATGTCATTATAATGGGGGACTTTAATTATCCAGATATAGACTGGGCAGAAGGAACCGCACACTCAGCCAAGGCTCGGCAGTTCCTAAATGTTTTGCAGGACAATTTCATGGGTCAGATGGTGAATGCACCGACAAGAAGCAATGCGGTACTTGACCTACTGATTACCAACAATACAGACCTGATCACGGATATAGAAATACGGGACAACTTAGGGAACAGTGACCATAGGTCAATTGGTTTCAGTATTAATTACAGTAATAGGAAACACAAGGGTAATATAAGGACGCTGAATTTCACAAGAGCCAATTTCCCTAAACTGCGCTCGCTGCTAGAAAATATCAAATGGGATAGAACCCTGGGAACAAAGAACACGGAGGAAAAATGGGAGTGCTTCAAGAGCATACTTAACAAGGGAGTGGGCCAGTGCATTCCACAGGGAAATAAATTTAAAAGAGCAAAACTAAACCCTGGGTGGCTAAACTCCAACATTAAAATGTATATTAGAGCTAAAGAAAAGGCCTTCAAAAAATACAAGACTGAGGGGTCATTGGCAGCATTTAAGCACTACAAAGAGTGTAATAAGAAATGTAAAGATGAAATCAGGGCGGCTAAAATAGAACACGAGAGACATATAGCGGAGGAGAGCAAAAAGAACCCCAAGAAGTTCTTTAAGTATATAAACAGTAAGAAAGCCAGGCCAGAGCACATTGGCCCCATAAAAGATGATAAAGGAAAAATGGCCACTGAGGACAGAGAAAAGGCGGAAGTGTTAAATAATTTCTTTTCTTCAGTCTTCACAAAGGAATCGGGGGGCTACACGAAACCCGCTTGTAAGGCCGAACTAAATAATACACCTCAGGAAGTGCCGCCATGGCTAACAGAGGATAGACTTAGAGCTAAACTAGAGAAACTTAACATAAATAAATCCCCGGGACCGGATGGCTTGCACCCGAGGGTTCTTAATGAGCTCAGCCAGGTGATTGCCAGACCATTATTCTTGATCTTTAAGGATAGTTTACAGACGGGTATGGTGCCAGCTGATTGGAAAAAAGCCAACGTGGTACCAATATTTAAAAAGGGGCCGAGATATATCCCGGGTAACTATAGGCCGGTCAGCCTAACATCAGTAGTCTGCAAAATTTTGGAGGGGATGATAAGGGACCACATACAAGACTTTAGTAATGAAAATGGTATTATAAGTAGAAATCAGCATGGATTCATGAAAAATCGTTCGTGCCAAACCAATCTGTTAACCTTCTACGATGAAGTGAGCTGCCACCTAGATAAAGGTAAGCCTGTGGATGTGGTGTATCTGGACTTCGCAAAGGCCTTTGACACCGTTCCTCACAAACGCTTACTGTACAAACTAAGGAAGGTAGGTATGGATCATAAGGTGAGTACCTGGATAGAGACCTGGCTCCAGGGGAGAGTCCAGAGGGTGGTGATTAATGGGGAGTACTCGGATTGGGCGGGTGTGGAAAGTGGGGTCCCCCAGGGTTCTGTCCTGGGACCAATCCTGTTTAATTTATTCATAAATGATCTAGAGGAGGGGATATCTAGTACAATCTCAGTATTTGCAGATGATACTAAATTAGGCATGCCAATATCTTCTATGCAGGATGTGGAAATCTTGCAAGCAGACCTGAACAAAATAACGGGGTGGGCAACCACATGGCAGATGAGGTTTAATGTAGAAAAATGTAAAGTAATGCACTTGGGTGCCAGAAACCAGAAAGCAAGCTATTCACTAGGGGGTGAACCTCTGGGTGAGTCTAGGATGGAAAAGGACTTGGGGGTACTGGTAGACAACAGGCTTGGCAGTGGCATGCAATGCCAAGCCGCCGCAAGCAAAGCCAACAGAATACTGGGATGTATAAAAAGGGGGATTCACTCCAGAAATAAAGAGATTATTCTCCCGCTCTACAAGACTCTGGTCCGGCCACATCTGGAGTATGCTGTCCAGTTCTGGGCACCGGTCCGCAGGAAGGATGTGCTGGAACTGGAGAAAGTCCAGAGGAGGGCAACAAAAATAATTAGGGGAATGGAGGACATCGGCTATGAGGAAAGACTACAAGCACTGAACCTATTCTCTCTGGAGAAGAGACGATTGAGGGGGGATATGATATCATTGTACAAATACTGTACTGGCGACCCTAGCATAAGGAACAAACTATTCAGAGAAAGGGAATACAATAAGACACGTGGCCACTCACTAAAACTTGAGGAAAGGCGGTTTAACCTTAAAGTGCGTAAGGGGTTCTTCACTGTAAGAGCGGTAAGGATGTGGAATTCTCTTCCACAAGCAGTCGTATCAGCGGGGAGCATAGATAGTTTCAAAAAACTATTAGATGTACACCTTAAAGACCACAACATACAGGGGTACACAATGTACGGTTAAAAGCAAACACACACGCATCATGGGTTGAACTGGATGGACTTGTGTCTTTTTTCAACCTCACTAACTATGTAACTATGTAACTATGTAAGGGTCCCCGCCACCCCCCAATAAAGATTTAACCCCCTGATCCCCCTAAACCCCCTGTCACAACACACACTGTATACAGTATATAGCATTTTCCTATATACCCGTATAAGTGTGATTTGTGACCAGGTGTAGCGCTTGCAGCCCTCCCTTTTTCACTTAAAATACCCGCCACCCCCCAATAAAGATTTAACCCCCTGATCCCCCCCTAATCAGCCACAGTTAACCCCTTCCCCCCTGTCACATTGCACACTAATACAAAGGAAATATACTGTTTTTCTGTATTTTGTATTAGTGTGTTTGTGACCTGAATTAGCGATAGCGACTTAGTTTCTGTCCCAAAGGAGGTTTAGGGTCCCCGCCACCCCCCAATAAAGATTTAACCCCCTGATCCCCCCCTGATCACCCCTACACCCCGTCACAACACACACTGTATACAGTATATAGCATTTTCTATATACCCGTATAAGTGTGACTTGTGATCAGGTTTAGCGCTTGCCACCGTTCCTTTTATCCTTAGGATACCCGCCACCCCCTCCCAATAAAGATTTAACCACCTGATCCCCCCCCTGATCACATCCAGTTAACTCCTTCCCCCCTGTCACATTGCATACTAATACACATGTAATATAGTGTTTTACTGTATTTTGTATTAGTGTGATTGTGACTTGAGGTTGCGCTAGCGAGTTAGTTTCTATCCCAAAGTAGGTTTAGGGTCCCCGCCACCCCCCCAATAAAGATTTAACCCCCTGATCACCCCCAGTTAACCCCTTCCGTGCCCTGTCACAGTGTCACTTTTATAGTGTACAGTTTTTTTTCTGATCACTATTATTAGTGACACAGGTGACATTAGCTAGTGTTAGTGTCAGTCTAAAAAAGCGCAAATCCCTGGCGCATATTTAGAAATAACCCCTTGATTACCACACACACACACACACACACACACACGCACATACACTTCCATTACTAGTATAGTCTTTGAACAGATCAATATCTGATCAGAACTATACTAGCGTCCCCATAGTTTAGGGTTCCCAAAACGCGGTGTTTGCACGATCAGCACTGATTCCGGACAGCACCTGCGTTTAACCCTTTCACCCAGGCAAGTGTAGTAATCAATAGATTACTGTCACTTACAGAAAAACACAACACACAAAACCGCTGTGTTAGCAGAGTCAGGCCTGTTCCCTGCTAGCATTAGCAGTTTTTTTTGGTAGCGCTTGAAATATTCCTTGACAACCAGGTGCTTTTATTACCTGTGAGTCGCACTACTGTACCGGTAAATTTAGTTACCAAAATGACCAAACGTTGGTACAGTGGTGAAGAGGTATATAGTATACTGGCCATGTCAGATGATAGCGATGGGGAAGCTACACTGGCAGAATCAGGGTCAGTATACGAACCAGATGACAGCAGCGGCTCCCTGACAGATAGCTCCAACGACGGATGGGTCCCTGTTAGACCCAGGCGTACCCGACCCCATTCTGGAGTTGTTGAGATGCAGGAATCGCAGGGTGCTCATATGGAGCAGAGTGTGGTTACTAGTGCCGCTCATCCTTCTTGTGACCTGGCAAGCGCCAGCGGCCTAGTACACCCTGGACCTAGTACAACCAGCACTGCAGTAACACTTGGTGACGTGGCAAGTCCCAAAAATGCAGTTGAAGCTGGTGCGGTGGCTAGCACGAGTAGTGGCCCGCAGCCACTGCGTATTCGAAGCAAGGCCCATAGAGCCCATAGTGCACTCCCTGATGCGCTGGCATATCCCAATTGGCAACCCACTGATTCTACAGCGCCAGTACTTCCCCCATTCACTGCCCAACCTGGAATCCACGTGGAGACAGCTTGTTTTACTCCCCTGAACTTTTTTGAGCTGTTCTTTACGGAAGATCTTTTCAGATCTATTGTGGATCAATCAAATTTATATGCACAACAATTTATCGCCGCCAACCCAAATTCGCCCCTTGCCAGACCATTCGGCTGGAAATCAATAACGGTTTCCGAATGTAAAATCTTTCTGGGCCTTTCCCTGGACATGGGCATAAGCAAACAGAGTGAATTGCGCCTATATTGGTCCACTAGCCCATTTCACCATATGCGCATGTACTCTGCCTCCATGTCCAGGGGGAGATATGAGCAAATTCTGCGATTTATGCATTCCAGCGAAAATGAAATCTGTCATCCTCGGGGAGACCCTGCATATGATCGGCTCCACAAAATTTGGCCCCTCATAGACCACTTCAATCAGCGGTTTGCAGCCTTGTTCACCCCCGAACAAGTTATCTGCGTTGACGAGTCCCTGATTAAATTTACTGGCCGCCTTGCTATGAAACAGTACCTCCCCAGCAAGCGTGCCAAGTACGGGGTCAAGCTGTATAAACTGTGTGACAGGGCCACAGGCTATACAGTTAGTTTCCGGGTCTATGAGGGAAAAGATCCCCCCAACTGCCCAGACTACATAGGGAGCAGCGGCAAGATTGTTTGGGACTTGGTGTCACCCTTATCCGGAAAGGGGTACCATTTGTACGTGGACAACTTTTACACAAGCGTGCCACTATTCAGTCACCTGCTCGAATTACAAATTGGCATATGTGGTACCGTGCAACCTAATCGCTGGGGCTTCCCCCAATGGCTTGTAACATCCCGTCTTAGTCGGGGGGCGAGAGCCTGCTTGAAAACGGACAAATTGCTTGCAGTGAAGTGGAGGGATACACGGGATGTTTTCGTTCTGACCTCCCTTCACGCAGACACGACGATCCAAATGCCTACGGCAACTGGCGTTATGGAGAAACCCCTCTGTGTCCACAAATATAACCTTAATATGGGAGGGGTGGACCTTAACGACCAGCTTTTGGTGCCATATTTAGTTGCCCGTAAAGCCAGACGCTGGTACAAAAAAAGTGTCTATTTATTTATTCCAATTGGCTATGCTGAACGCCTTTGTCCTATATAGGGCATCAGGACGACCTGGATCCTTCCGGGAATTCCAGGAAGAGATCATCCTTGCCTACCTGTACCCAGGAGGCATTCCTGCCCAACTTCCCCTTCCAGATGCAGTGAGCCGGCTGCATGAGAGGCATTTTTCACATGTCCTCCCGAGTACCCCTACCCAAAGATACCCCCAAAGAAGAGGTCGTGTCTGTAGCAGGTGCGGATTTAGGCGTGACACCCGCTATTATTGTCCTGACGAAGGAGCACGGATGCTCTGAACGCGTGCAACCCCTATTTTTTTCCTG
This sequence comes from Pelophylax lessonae, assembly GCF_965119305.1. Classification (NCBI taxonomy): domain Eukaryota; kingdom Metazoa; phylum Chordata; class Amphibia; order Anura; family Ranidae; genus Pelophylax; species Pelophylax lessonae. The sequence continues at coordinate 490,376,332 of NC_138768.1, read as the reverse complement.
CCAGGAAGTGATGTCATCAGGGATCAGAAGTCGGCAGCCGGAGCCCTGTTGTGCATGCTCCGCCGCGGCCAGTGACAACTAGCAGCCCCACAGCGGCTCGGCTATACCTCTGGAACCTCACCACCTTCTCCTATGACCACTATCCTGGAAGAGGAAGATGGATGACCCAAACAGTCTTTGTGTACCGGTCTCACCCAACCTCGGACAGTGAGTCACCGATTTTAACAGTGTTAAATAAACTTGTACTATACTAAGCTGGTGCCGCTCTCTCCTTTCTTGCATGTTTTGAGCGCTACCATACACTAGTGGAGTTTTAGTGTACGGTACAGCACGACACAGTGTAGGGCACACAAACACAGGGTCTTGAAAGATGTTGGATGGCTATCGACATTTTGAGAGACCCAAGCTGGAGAATCGCAGTCGCAAATCGAGAAACAACAGTTAGAAAAATAAAAGAATCCAAAAACAGTTGTTGTGTAAGTCATTTTATATGTTCTTCTACTCTTCCTACTGTACTTTTACTGTACTTTGTTTGTTTTTCATTCTTTTGTGACCTGTTTCTCTTGCAGGTACTCGTCGGCTGCCACATTGATTTTATATATTCTGACACAAACAGTGTTTGCGCTCAGCATATATGGGTACCTTTGCTGGCAGCAGCTGTGGTGATTTTCTGATTTCAGCACTGCAGTTAAAATCCTATTTTGGTATACGTGGAATAGTGTCGTGTATACCCATCATTAAATTACGAGGGTGGATGTTTGGGCAGTTGATGATGGGTAATACTACACATTATTCCTGTGCTGATTACTGATAGGTTCTCTTTTTTTTCGTTCAGCCCACAGGCTGCATGAAAAAAAAAAAAAACTTACACTATATGTCAAACAAGGACCAGCAATGTACTGGTACGTTGCTGGACTTTGAGTGGTTATACCAGGATGATGCCTTCAGATTTAGGCATCATCTTGGTATCGTTTTTTTACAGCCAGCGGTCGGCTTACATGTAAAAGCAACCCTAGCAGGTAATTGGCCGCTAGACTGCTTTTACATGCAGTGGGAGGGGACTCCCCCCCGGGGACTCCCCCCCCCCCACCGCCGCCTTCCGTGGTTTTTCTCAGGCTTTCCTGTCCCACCGGTTAACCCGAGAGTGCAGCCGGTGGTTCAATTATCTAACCATAGTGCTAATTGGAGATGAGAATGGCTCCAATCATCTCTATGGCCTAAGATACTGGAACTACGAGCATTTCATGACTTCTGTTTCCCAAGAAATAAACAGGGCCATTGGGAAATTGGGAAAGAATTTTATCACACCAATTTTGGTGTGGTCAGATGCGTTAAGGTCAGAGGAGAAATCTAGAGTCTAAAAGACCCCAATTTTTTTAAAAAAAGAGTACCTGTCACTACAGATAGCTATCATAGGGGATATTTAAATTTACTGTGATAACAATAAAAATGATTAAAAAAGAAAATGAAAGGAAAGGTGTCAAAATAACATAAAAAAGCAAAAAAAAAAAAAATCAAGCCCCCCACTGACCCCCTGTGCTTGCGTGCAATGGCGCACGCAAGCGTTGGTCTAGTGTCATATGTAAAACACAATTGCAGCATGCATGTGAGGTATCGCCGTGAACGCCAGGTCGAGTGCAGTAATTCTTGCAGTAGACCTCCTCTGTAAGTCTTAAGTGGTAACCTGTAAAGACTTTTAAAGGCTTTTAAAAATGTATGTAGTTTGTTGCCGCTGCACAGGCGTGCGCAATTTTTAAAGCATGTTCAAAGTAATTTTCTAGTAAAAAAAAATATATTTTTTCATGTAAACAAAAAGTCGCAGAAAAGGCTTGGTTTTCAAGTGGTTAGAAGAGTGGGTGATGTGTGGATAAGATTGAGCATAAAATGCTGGGAAAGTTCAAACACCCCCCAAATGACCCCTTTTTAAAAAGTAGACACCCAAAGCTATTTGCTGATAGGCATATTGAGTCCATGGAGTATTTTATAGTTTGCCCTAAGTTTCGGGAAGATGACAATTTGTTTTTTTTTTTTTTGCTTTTTTTTACAGAAAGTTGTCACTAAATGATATATTGCTCACGCATGCCATGGGAATATGTGAAATGACACCCCAAAATACATTCTGTTGCTTCTCTGAGTACAGGGATACCACATGTGTGAGAGTTTTTGGGAGCCTAGCTGTGTACACGACCCCGAAAACCAATCCCCATCTTCAGGTTTTCTAATGGCGTAAATTGCTGATTTTACCACTGCACAACCTGTCACAGTTTCAGAGGCCCTAAAATATCAAGATAGCACAACCCCCCCCCCCCCCAAATGACCCCATTTTGCAAATTAGACACTCTAAGTTATTTGCTGAGAGGCATGGTGAGTCCATGGAATATTTTATATTTTGCCACAAGTGTCTGGAAAATTATTTATTTTTTTTGTTGTTTTTTTTTACACAAAGTTGTCACTAAATGATATATTGCTCACACATGCCATGGGTATATGTGAAATGACACCCCAAAATACATTCTGCTGCTTCTCCTGAGTACAGGGATACCACATGTGTGAGACTTTTTGGGAGCCTAGCTGTGTACGCGACCCCGAAATCCAATCCCCATCTTCAGGTTTTCTAATGGCGTAAATTTTGCAGCTCTCATTTTTTGGGGAAAATGAAGAAAAAACAGGAAAATGCATTTTTTTCCCTCTTTTTTCAATTTCCAAAACTTTGTGACAAAAAGTGAGATCTGCAAAACACTCAACATGCCTCTCTGCAAATAGCTTAGGGTGTCTAATTTACGAAAAGGGGTCATTTGGGGGGGCTTGTGCTGTCTTGGCATTTCAAGGCCTCCGAAACTGTGATAGGTAGTCAGGAGTGAAATCAACAATTTACGCCCTTGGAAAGCCTGAAAGTGGGGATTGGTTTTCGGGGTCCTGTACTCGGCCCATGGCATGTGTAAAAAAAAAAAATATATATATTTCCCGGAACTTGTGGCAAAATATAAAATATTCCATGGACTCACCATGCCTCTCAGCAAATAGCTTGGGGTGTCTACTTTCCAAAATGGGGTAATTTGGGGGGGTTTTGTGCTATCTTGGAGTTTTAGGGCCTCCGAAACTGTGACAGGTAGTGCAGAGGTGACATGCACAATTTACGCCATTAGAAAACCTGAGAGTGTTGATTGGTTTTCGCGGTCCTGTACACAGCTAAACTCCCAAAAAGTCTCACACATGGGGTATCCCTGTACTCAGGGGAAGCAGTAGAATGTATTTTGGGGTGTCATTCCACATATACCCATGGAATGTGTGAGCAATCTATCATTTAGTGACAACTTTGTGTTAAAAAAAAAAAATGTAAATTTTCCCAAAACTTGTAGCAAAATATGAAATATTCCATGGACTCACCATGCCTCTCAGCAAATAGCTTGGGGTGTCTACTTTCCAAAATGGGGTCATTTGGAGGGGGTTTTGTGCTATCTTGAAATTTCAGGGCCTCCGAAACTGTGATGGGTAGTGAGGAGTAAAATCAAAAATTTACGCCATTAGAAAACCTGAAGATGGTGATTGATTTTCAGGGTCCCGTACACAGCTAGGCTCCCAAAAAGTCTCACACATGGGATATCCCCATACTCAGGAGAAGTGGCAGAATGTATTTTGGGGTGTCATTCCACATATACCCATGTCATGTGTGAGAAATTTATCTTTTAGTGACAACGTTGTGTAAAAAATAAAAAAAATAAATTGTAATTTTCCCAAAACTTGTGGCAAAATATAAAATATTCCATGGACTCACCATGCCTCTCAGCAAACAGCTTGAGGTGTCTACTTTCCAAAATGGGGTCATTTGGGCGGGGGTTTGTGGTATCTTGACATTTCAGGGCCTCCTAAACCGTTATAGGTAGTGAGAAAATGCAATGAAAAATGTACGCCCTTTGAAATTCTGATGGTGGTGATTTGTTTTCGGGCTCCCGTACACTGCTAGGCTCCCAAAAAGTCTCACATATGTGGTATCCCTGTACTCAGGAGAAGCAGCAGAATATATTTTGGGGTGTAATTACACATATACCCATGGCATGTGTGAGCAATATATCATTTCAATGACAACTTTGTGTAAAAAAAAAAATTATTTTTTTTTGTCATTTTTTAAACACCTGTGACAAAAAAATTAAATATTCAATGAGCTCAACATGCCTCTCAGAACATTCCTTAGGATGTCTACTTTCCAAAAAGTGGTAGTTTGGGGGGGGGGGTTTGTACTGCCCTGCCATTTTAGCACTTCATGAAATGAGATAGGCAGTCAGAAATTAAAGCTGCGTAAATTTCAGTATTTACACCATAGTTTGTAGACGCTATAACTTTTGCGCAAACCAATAAAAATACCCTCATTGAATTTTTTTTTTTTTTTGTCAAAGACATGTAGCTAAATAAATTTTGGCCAAAAAATATGACATAATTTGAGTATATTGGATATTTCTTAAAAGACAAAGTTGAAAATGTAATTTTTTCGCAAAATGTTCGCATTTTTTTATTAATATCGCAAAAAATAAAAAGCGCAGAGGTGATCAAATACCACCAAAAGAAAGCTCTGTTTGTGGGAAAAAAGGACGTAAATTTCGTTTGGGTACAGCATTGCATGACCGCGCAATTGTCAGTTAAATTCACGAAGTGCCAAGTTGAAAAAAGGGGTCTGGTCAGGAAGGGGGTAAAAAGTGTGTTCCCAGATCATAGCCCCTCCCTCCCGTGAATGAGTATGGATTGTGTAGTTATTCCACTTTTGTTTTGGGGGAGGACAGGACCTTGGTGACACCTTGGAAAGTGGGCTTGACCATCCATGAAAAACACATGCCCACAGCCCCCCCCCCTACAAACACTACCCAGGGTGATGTACATAAGCCTCCACATGGGGTTAAGATACTTTGAGGTTGGTGTTTAAGGGCCAATTTATACAATGCAAACCCCATGTTGAGGTCATCACCACTGTGTGTTAACCACTTGCCGACCGCCGCATGACTATTTCTGCGGCGTTCAGCCCCTGCTGGGAAAAGCGACGTAGGGGTACGTCGCTCACCCACAAGCCTCTAGTCTGCCGGCCACTCGCGATCTCCCACTGGAGAGGGAGAAAGGCAGGCGGCTAATGTAAACACAGCCACCTGTCATTCTCCCTGGTGTAACTGCAGAGACTGTACGATGCTGCTATGTAGGATCGCATGTCTCTGTGGTTACATCACAAGCCACGCCCTCCCACAGTTAGAATCACGCCCCTAGGGATTTAACCCACTGATCACCAATAAAGTTAACCCCTTCCCTGCCAGTGTCATTTTTACAGTAACAGTGCATATTTATAGCACTGATTACTGTAGTAATGTCACTGGCACCCCCAAAAGTGTCAAAAATGTCAGTCAAGGGTCTGATCTGTCCACCTCAATGTCACAGTCCCGCAAAAAAAAAAAAAAAAAAAAAAAAGAAATCTCAGATCGCCGCCATTACTAGTTAAAAAAAAACAATAAAAATGACATAAATCTTTCCCGTAGTTAGTAAACGCAATTACTTTTGCGCAAACCAATCAAAATACGCTTATTTCAATTTTTTTCACTAAAACTATGTAGCAGAAAACAAATTGGCCTAAAATGTTAAAAAAAATTGATTTTTACATTTTTTTGGGGGGGAATTTAATATAAAAAAATTTGAAAATATTATTTTTTCAAAATTGTCGCTCTTTTTTTGTTTATAGCGCAAAAAGTAAAAATCGCACAGGTGATCAAATACTACCAAAAGAAAGCTCTGTTTGTGGGAAAAAAAGGATGTCAATTTCATTTTGATACAGCGTTTCATTTGGGTAATTGTCCGTTAAAGTCACGCAGTGCCGAATCGCAAAATAGGCCCTGGTCTTTGAGCAGCCAAATCCTCCATGGCTTAAGTGGTTAACCTAGGGCATGGAGATAGATATGTACATAGATGTATGTGTATCACCAGAAATAGTATTCATTGGTCTCAAATCTCTAAAGGTAGAGTTAGTCTGTTTTGAGCTTGTTTAAAAAGTTTTAGGGAGTTTTACTAAAACATACATTGCTGTTTCCACAGGTCCTCCTCCTCCAAGGTTATGATAAGCCAAACACCCACCTTCACACCAAGCACACCATGATGCGGCATCTCCGGATGAAGCTGTGGCAGAGATTCCCGATCCGCGCCCAAATAATGGATCTGCAGCGCTCTTGGAGCTATTTTAAGAGGCGTGCTCCAAGAGAACTGAAGAAGTTGGCGGAGCAAATCTCTGGCAAGTCAAGATGTGGATTAAACAGGCACAGATATGTGTGTTTGTGTGTTTTTTTGTGGGCGGGGCTGTTTTTAGGTGTGCCACAATCCCCCCCTCCATCATCTGCCCCGAATCCCCCCCCCCGTGTGTGTGTGTCTCTTCACAGCCTTTGGAACTCCCTTTACAATTTGTCCTTAAATTATATCCTCCTTATCTTCTGGTTCTAGCCATAGCAGATGGAGGCCAAGCAGTGGTGTGCTTGGTGAAGAAGGGGAGGAGGAGGACTGCAACCCTGCAGTATGTGGTGCCAGGGAGAGAGCCATTGAAGCGCCTCCGAATTGTTGACCGTAAGCAGAAGCATTTTAATTCTCAAGATGTGAATTCGAACTGACTTTGGGGGTATTGAGCAGCCTAAATAATGTTTTTGGAAGTTTTGTTGTAGCAATTTTTTTGGCTTTGTTTCCAAACACTTCTATCTGAACTGTTTGGGAGCAAGATGGTAACAGCCAACTACTCTGGAGTGGAGGTGTATCAGCAATGTTTTGAACTTCTCTAAATTGTATTGTACTGTAAGGCTACATGTACACAGGACATTTTAAAAAGTCCTTTGAACGCTGGAATTTAACAGCTATGTAAAAGTTTAAATGTCCATTGTGTCGCGTTTGCAGCCGCGTTTAGCGGGCGTGCTCCCAGGGTCTTTACCAAGGGTTTGGCCCCGGTGCCGGCTCTGCTGCGCAAGGGGGATTGCGGTCCTCGGTTATCTGGTCGACCTCCTTTTGAGGGCAAGCTTGTGTGCCACTCTGACGAGCGATCTGGCAGTCACGGTTCAGACACTCCAGGAGTTCGGGTGGACCATCAGTTTCCAGAAGTCGGTTCTGACCCCGTCAGTCCGCCTCAGTTACCTGGGCATGGTCTTGGCCTCTGCCCAAGCAAAGGTTTTTTTTCTCCCAGAGGGAAAACTTTGGGCCTTACAGGGCGAGATCGGGTCCCTCTGGGACTACGGTCTCTCCTACCTACAGGCCTGCGTGAGGTCCCTGGGGCTGATGGTTTCATATCTCAAAGCGCTTCCGTTGACCCAGTTTCACACGAGAACTCTGCAAGCAGAGGATCTGGCCAAGTGGAACAAGGATCCTCAGTTACTTGACAGGAGGATATGTTTATGCCCCCTCACGAGGTTGGAGCTTTCGTGGTGGCTCCTGTCACCAGTTCTGTACCAGGGCAAGTCTTTTCTGCCTCTGTTGTGGACAGGGGTCACCACGGATACCAGCCTGACAGGCTGGGGTGGAGTACTGGACACCCCCTGTGTGCCCAGGGGACATGGTCGGCAGAGGAATCCTCCTTGCCGGTAAATGTCCTGGAGCTCAAGGCGATCAAGCTATGCCTGCTCTATTGGTAGACTCGGTTGCACTGTCGCCCGGTTCGTGTCTAAGAGGACATTGCCATGGCTGTGGCTTCCATCAATCACAGAGGGGGCACCAAGAGTGCCCGGGCGGCCATGGAAGTGGCCGAGATCCTGTCTTGGACCGAGGCGCACATTCCAGCTTTCTCTGCTGTTCACATTCCGGGAGTGGAGAACTGGCAGGCGGACTATCTGAGTCATCAGTCCTTGGATCAGGTGGAATGGTCCCTGCATCCAGAGGTGTTTCGCCTCTTGTGTGCCCAGTGAGGGTCTCCAGACGTGGATCTGTTTGCGTCCTGTCTCAACAAAGAGGTTGGAAGGATTGTGACCAGGTCCCGAGATCCTCTGGCGGGCCTCACGGACGCGTTGGTGGTGCCCTGGCTACGGTATCGGCTGATTTATGCCTTCCCTCCGATCCCACTATTGTCCAGGTTCCTCCGCAGGTTGGCGTTGGAACGGGTGCAGGTAATTCTGATGGGTTTCCAGACTGGCCTCGCCGGTCTTGGTACGCAGTCCTCATACAGTTGGTTGTCGAGCCTCCCTGGCGACTACCTCTAGGAGGAGATCTGCTGCCTCAAGAGCCGATCTTCCATCCTGCTTTACGGTCTCTCGCTTTAACAACATGACTGGGAAGCCAGGTGTTGGGAGATAGATGTCTCCCTTGCTGGGGCTCGGAAGGCTAGCTCCAGGAAGATTTACCATCATACCTGGTGTGAGTCGCAAGGGTTTTCATTCTCACTCCTTTTGGTGGCGAGGGTTTTGGCTTCCCTTCAGGAAGGTGTGGAACAGCGTTTGGCGCTGGGCACATTCAAAGGTCGGTTGTCGGACTTGGCCATTTTCTTCCAGCGCCCCTTGGCGACTATTTACTTTGATTTGCAGCTTTATTTGAGGGGTGCGTCATCTGGCTCCCCCGGCAGAGGCAGGGTTCGTACAGTCCTTGAAAACCTGGAACCGTTTTGGAATTTGGAGATGACACTTTCCAGGCCTGGAAAGGTCATGGAAACTTAGGATTCTACTAAGGTTTTGGAAAAGTCATGGAAATATATACTGGGGAGCGGCGGGGAGCGGATGCTTAAAGTTTAATTTATTATTTTATTCCGTAATGTTTAATAAATTATTGCCAGTGCCACATACTATTTGCCTTCCGTCCGCGGTATGCCCGTGCACTGTCACTGGCCAGCAGCAGCCGAGGAGATGATCGTGAACCAATCACTGGCAGCGGGGAGGGCTGGCCGCGGTTTGCCTGGATGTGACTGGCCAGCAGCAGCAATAACAGCCGGGAGATAACAAACCAATCACAGGCAGCGGAAGCGTCACTGGAGGGCGGGCCGGCCGCATGAACGTGATGATGACGCGGTTTCGGTTACTGCACCCCCGCGTCATCACGTTCATTACATTACTACATTAAAGAGGTTGTAAACCCTCTCTTATTTACAGTACTTATAGGTACAAGTTCTATCTCCTAAACTTGCACCGTTCAGGAGATATTTACTTTAATGCAGCCGATGCCACCCGTGCCCTGTAGAGCCATGTACCGTGAACGGAAGCTCCCGGGCACATGCGCGGGAGTGATGTAATTACACCTTCGGCCAATCAGTTGGCCGGAGGACGCAAACCAGGAAGCATGTCGGCCGTCCTGTCGCTGAGCGAGCGGCACTGCAGGGGCTTCGTGCTAAGGTAAGTATTTCATAATGAGGATGTGGATGGCTGCAGCTTAGATGTGCTCCGAGTAACGAGTCTCCCTGGACCTGCCCAACACTATTTTGGGCTTACCTGAGTATACAGCCTGGTGTGGGAGACATCAGAGTAGCAGCAGGCAGTGATGGGGAAAAGAAAAAACAAGAGAGGAGCAGTGGCGGCTGTTGCTCAAAATTTTTTGGGGGGGGCGCAAACAGAAAAATGTAATAGGCATTGCTTCGTGGCAAAAAACGCGGTAAAAAAATAGCGTGACTTTGAGGTCACATGTCACGAACCTGGTTAGAGGCTGAGGTGACGAGAGGGCTCCCCTTGCGGCTGAGTGCAGGGTGCTGTGACCAAAGCTGCACGGGTTGCCTGCAGGTGTAGCTGTGTCGGGACTCGGATCCGTAGTAGGAAAGACAGTCACTTGGATCACTGGAAGTGCAGGCAGGTTAGTGCAAATCAAGGTCAGAAGCCAGGCCGAGGGTCAAACACGGGTAGTCAATCAGGAACAGGCAGGGAGAAGTCCGTAAGGCAAGCCGGGTTCAGAGCAGGAGAAAGCCAGAGCAGGTCAAGGATAGCCAGGTCGGTAACGGGTAGTCAATCAAGCAGGAGTTTCAAGGCACAAGGCAAACAGGTACTAGCTGAAGATAATCCAGCAATGAATGGCAGCCAGTGCTGAGTTTATATAGGAAGTGGGTGTTGATAATTGGCCCTAATTAGGACGTCCCACATGGCCGTTTTGGAATTAGCATATATGTCATTTCCTGACAGTCCTGCGCGGCCATTTTGGAAATTGGCAACTTTGCCATTGTTTATCAAGTTCTTCCCTGACATCACACAAGTGTGAAAGGGGCCTTTATTAATCAAGGTACAGTGCCTTGAAAAAGTATTCATCTCTTCCAACTGTTCAGCAGCTCAGTTCATTATCTGCAGTCATTAAGTGTCTGTTCACACATATATGCGATGCGGGAACCCTGCAAATCCACTGCAGGTTCCCGCATCGCACTTGACTCCCAGGCAGTTCACACTGCCATATGCCAATCCCTGGGTGTCAATACAAAGTTAATGACACCCCCAAATTAGTTTGCATATCGCAGTGTGAACTGTCAATTCGGACATGAATCGGATCGCATAGGTGTGAACACCCATTCGATTCAGGCCAAAAAAAGGGTCCTGTGCGACTTTGGTCTGAATGAGATGCAAATGCAGCCATAAAATCTGTATGGCTGAATTCGCAACGTACAGACATCGCATGTGGTTTGCATAGCAGTGCGCTCCGAATCACATGCGATGTCTTTCATCGCATATGTGTGAACCGGCTCTTAAGGTGGCTGTGGAATAGATGATTCTCTTTTATTTCATTCCTACTACAGCCACCTTAAATGACTGCAGATAATGAACTGAGCTGCTGAACTGTTGGAAGAGATAACAAGTAATCTGGGATGGAAAGTGTGTCAGGCAGACAGTCAGAGACTGCAGGCATGGCACAGGAGACAGTCAGAGACTGCAGGCATGGCACTGGAGACAGTCAGAGACTGCAGGCATGGCACAGGAGACAGTCAGAGACTGCAGGTTTGGCACAGGAGAGTCAGAGACTGCAGACATGGCACAGGAGACAGTCAGAGACTTACCAAAGCAGACTCCAAGAAGTGGTTGGTGGTGGTGGTGGTCGTGGTGTTGGGTGACTGCACGTGGGGGTAACCAACACTTACCAAGGTAGACTCCAGGGGAGGGGTTGGTGGTGGTGGGTGAAGCCCAACAGGAGGCTGAAAAGGAAAAACAAACATGACAAAACGCATCTGGAAGCCCACTGCACGTGGGGGCGAACAACACTTACCAAAGCAGACTAAGGGGGGGGGGGGTCTTGGTTCTTGGTGGTGGGGTGGCTTTTAAAGGCCAAACTGCACCTGAAAAGAAAGAACAAACATGAGAAAACGCATCGGATAGCCACATGCACATGGGGGCAACTGACAATCACCAAACTACACTTGAGGTGTTTCTGAGGTGGTGGGGGTGGGAGTAGATTCCCCAGAGACAATTTAAGCACACCGAGACAATTTAAAAGTGCCAAAGGGCATACTTATGTAAGCAATAAGGGTACCCCTGAACACACACATATATAGAGATATACAATTGGCTTACCTGAAGATAATGTCCACACTCCTCTTCCTCTGTCTCTCTTCCCTGCTCACACAATCTCTCTATCTCTCACTCTGGCAAACAGCACACAGCAGCCATCTTGGCCATGTGCTCAATTTATAGCAGGCTCAGGCTAGGCCAATTAGCACGTGTGTATATATACCTGCGCCAGTGCACCAGCCAAATCCCGTTCTCAAAATGGCTGATGGTGAGGAACCGTTGAGGCTAGCACGATTGGCGTTTCTTAGTGCCCTCTATCAGGAGGCCGCAGCACACAGAAAATACAAGAGATCAAACCAAAAGAAATCTATTGTAAACTAGATTTATTAAACACAAATATCCAAATTATAAACAGGAATGTCAAACACAAATCCACCCCCCCAAAAAAAAAAAAAAAAAATTGTGCCAGAAAGGTTTTCCAAAAAAGGCAAGGTGGTGGGGGTGGCGGGTGCACTGCTGATTCATCGCCATAAAAAGCATCACTAGCTGGGGATTTTGCTGCAGCATCTGCAGTACCACTGTCAGGTCAGCTTGCTGATGTTGGGGCTGCTGCTGCTGTTGTTGCGGGTGCTGCTGCTGTTGTTGTGGCTGCTGCTGTTGCAGCTGCAGCTGCGGGACATTCTGCTGCTGCTGGGGGTGCGAGGGGAGGGAGTGAAGATGAGGGAGTGAGTGTGAGGTGTGGTGTTGAGGTGGGGTGCAAGGTGGAGGGTTGACATAGGAGGGGCTGTGTTTGGGAAGAATGGAAACGGACTGTGGAGGAGTGGTGAGAGGAAGCTGGGGAAGGCGTGGAGTGAATGGGGCTGCTTGGAAGGGGGGTGTGGAACCAGAGGAATAGGCATATGTGGTTGGGGGGTGTGAGGACATGGTGGGGAAGGAGTCTTGCTGGTTGAGGGGTGGAACATTGTGAAGGGTCTGTGAAGTGCTGGGAGCAGCTAGGTGAGAAGTCATTACCTCCCCATCTGGCTGCCAAGTGGGCAGCAACACTGCCATGGGCCTACAACCAACACTACCTGCTGGGACAGCCGATTGTGCTGGTTGGGAGACCTGTGACAATGTTCGCATTGCTGCCGGCCTGCCAAGGTGTCCAGGCTGTCACGCACATCCTGTTGAACCTGTACCAATGCATTGTGACTAGTAATCAGAAGGTTCTGATTACTAATCAGTTAGTTCTGATTAGTTGTCAACATTGATACAGATTCCTGTATGAGCCCCAGCAACCGTACCAACTCACTTGATTCAGCAGGCCTCCTTGTCTCATTTTGGATCTCAGCCTGGGCAAGCAGCCTCTCTGCCACATCTAAAAGAGATGGACGAGGTGGGAGAGGTGACCATCCAGCTGAATCCCATTGCTGACTAAAAGAAAAACAAGCAAACCAAAAAATCCTCTTTAGAAAGCTTCATTCAAAAATACTTAAAGATTAGTTACACAGCATAAACACCCCAAGCAGACCTTAGAACAGTTGGATGTCCTTCCAATAAGCACTTGCTCATAGTAATGCTAGCCAAGCTAGGAATACTTCTGATAATACATAATATAATGGGTACACATTATAGGATGATTGAAAACATTACAATGGCTGAACAGTTTGTACATTAAACAGTTCAAATGTTGCCCTAGTCTGGTAGCTTCGTTCTTCAGATTTCTACAAAGTGTCCTACTATACCACTGACTTGCAACATTCAACTAACTAGTCTAAATATTGTCTAATAAATGCTCCATGACACCGAAAAACAAGGCACACATGAAGTTTGCATTAGAAAATCGAAGCCTGCAAGGAATGAAAATGGCCTTGATGTGTATGAACCTTTTGGGGGCATAGAAAAAATACACTTCTTACCTGACGTTCAGGCTCAGCTTCTTGTGCTGCTGGTGCAGCGTCTGAATGTCCCTGTAGAAATTTAAAGCAGACAATGTAGGCCACATCCAAACAACATTGCCAAAATTTTCATGGAAGATTTCCACCTTGTTAACTTAGATCACATACCCCAGCATCGGATGCAGAATCCTCGCCAGCTCTTGGTCCAGCTCCATCTGCTCCTTCACGAGGGGCCTGATGTTCTTTAAAAAAGAACAAGACAAAGCTTAGGAAGTACCCTTATGCTGTAAGGATTTTGGGCCATTTTCAATCCTAGCTTCATGGATTAAGCACTGAGGCCAAACATTCCCAACTGTTTCCCCCGGGGCTCATAGGACACTTGCTAGCACCCTCCCAAAGGCTAAGAAGGCATGAACTGAATCAAAAATAGGGCACCCATGAATGACGTCTGCTGTCTTTTTAGGGTTATACATATTAAGGCCAACACTCTTTCCAAAGAAATGACATTTGCTTCATCTGGATTCACAATAAGATTCCTAAAAATACACATTAGCAATACATACCAACACCTTCCTCTAGGCCTTGCTGTAGTGGGAGTGTTCGCTGATCCCGATGATGTTCTTCTGTAACAGCAATGTGAGTTCTCATTTGTAGAGAAGAGACTAGTCTTCTATATTGTTTAGCACAGGAATATTTTGGACTTACCAGGAGTAGGCTCAAGCTGAATGTCGGCAGCCTTGAGGTCATCCTGGTCGCCGGGCTCCATGGGCTGCGGAAGGGCTGAGGCTCCTGCTGTAGAGGACCGAAGAGGGGTAGGGGGAAAAGGCAAAAAACGAAAGTTGAAGCCCAAGTCTAAGGCTCCGTTCACATGTAGGCATTTTGGGGCGTTTTTGGGGAGTTTTTCTGCTCTAGGATCAGCTCTCAAAACGCCCAACAAGACAAATCCTATTCATTTCAATGGCCCCTGTTCACATCTGAGCGTTTTGACGCTGTGAGCAAAACGCCCATTGCTCAAAAAAGTACATGAGCTTCTTTTTGGGCAGATTACAGGCGTTTTCCATTGGGCTCCATTCAATCTAAAAACCCCTGCACAAAAAACGCCTGTAAAAATGCCTGTAAAATCGCGGTAAAAAACGCATGAAAACGCTACGCTCGGGTGTGAATGTAGCCTAAAAGTATAGTCATGTCACAGATAGGATAGTAGTTACTAATTTTACAACAACTCACACAAGTAACATCCAAGTTAGTTACTTACCTCTCTGCCAAACATCTGTATCGACCTTCAGCATGCCAAGGATGGTGTCGGGGCCGAGGACTTGCAGGATTGTTGTTCATAATCTGGCAGGAACCTCAGCTGAGCCGGATCCAGCCCACGTTCGCGGGTATAAAGGCCCCCTGGCAGCCCATGCATGCAGTTTTCTCCGGACGGCCACATGGATGTCGTTGAGCCTCTTGTTGATATTTTGTCAGGAGCGGCGTACACTACCACCCACCCACTGCATTTACGGCATCCCGGATTTCCTCCCACAGGTGTTGCCTCTCTGTAACGGAGGTTACCTGGGCCCTGGTCCCTGCAATCTCCTCATAACGAGCCATATAAGCCTGGACCAGGACCCGGTTCTGCCCGCGGGTGAAACGGGGAAGCCGGGAGGCAGTGGACACACTGCTTCTCCTCGAAAGGCCCTCTCCAGGGCTCAAAGGAGAAGCAGCATGTCCACTTGGTGTGGGAAAGCCCCCCCCCCCCCCGGCTTCCTCCTCCGGGCTGGAGGAAGTTGACTCCCTTCTGGAGACAGCTGGAGCCTCCCTCACACCCGGGCCAGACAATGTGCCCACCTGGGCCCCCCTAGCTGCTCCCCTTCAACCTCGGGGGGCATGGGAGAACCAGGTGGGCAGGTAGTCTGGCTGTCTAGCAGCAGCAAATTCCCCCAAGGCAACAATCTGCAAAGGAAAGAGAGAAAACATCATAAGTTGCAGAATTCTAAATGCTACAGTGCAATTCGAGAACAATTTGAGAACTGACACTTACCAAAGCTAGCCACTGATTTTTATTCAAGACGCTTTGGTGGCGTTGGTGGTGGTGTTTGGTGAAGCCCAACAGGAGGCTGAAAAGGAAAAACAAACATGAGCAGAAGATAGACCAAAGGAAAATGCTATAATTAAAAGTGGTCCTCCGCCACTACGAAGCGGAGACACTGCTGATGACCCTCGTAGATAGGGATGTCCTTTAGATCGAAAATCCACCGACCGAATAGATATCATCCGGAAATTCCGCACCCGCACAAAGCGGTGCAGAGACATAAGATCCAGAATTGGATGCACTTTGCCCTCTTTTCTTGGCATCGCGAACAAGTTGGAATAGAACCCGCGAAACCTGTCCCACTATGGAACCGGTATAACAACTCCTTGAGATCTCGTAAACGATCGGTAGACAGACAGAGATTTGATGGAAATAACCTGTCTGTGGGGCGGGATTGAAAATCGATCTTGTACCCTGAATAAATCAGGTCGTGAACCAACTTGTCCTGGATTTGGGACAACCAGGGTTCCTGAAAGCAATGCAGACATCCCCCCACCCCTGAAACAGGCGAGGGCATCCCTTCAGGCGGAGGAAGACTGGGCCACAGCACCGGACTGTCTGGCCTTGGGCATACCAGACCAGGGCTTCTTGTTTCCGCCAGAGGACTTGAAGTTTTTACCTTAGTACTGCGCCCCTGAGACCCGCAAAGGCCCCCGATGAGCCTTGAAGGAGAGACCCCGCCGTGTGCGGGGCGATTTACCCTTCGCGGCTTGGGGCAGGAGGGTACCCAAACCCCCTGTGAGACCCTTGACAATCACATCCAAGGGGTCCCCAAGAAGCCGTTCCCCCAAGGAAGGGATATCAGGCACACTCGGTTTGGAGGCATGGTCAGGGGACCAGTTCCGCAACCAAAAACCATGCGGCGGAGTGGGACCTCTACCGCGCATAGCCTTGCGACCAGAGGAGCCTCGTCCAGGGCCACAGCACACAGGAACACCATGGCTTAGGCCATATGTTCCACCAGAGGCAATAAAAGTCGGAGAGACCGACTCCACCACCAAGTTGGGTTTAAGCACCTCCACTCATTCCGTAACCGTCTGTGAAACCAGCACGGAAGCGAACACAGGTAAGAGGAGGGAGACCATCACTAAATAAATATGGTGGGAAAGAGACTCTACACGCCTATCCATCAGGTCTCCAAACCCCGGGGAGTCCTCCATGGGCACCATCGTGGCTTTATTCAACCAGGAAACAGTGTGGTCCACTGCAGGTGACACTGTCCAGCGATTGGTAACGGGGTCTGCAAAAGGATAGCAGCGTTAAAACCGCTTAGGCACCGCCAGCGTATGCTCAAACGCGGCGCCACTGTTTGTTCACAATGTTGTGAAACTCCACGGGACAGGGGAAAACCTGACCCGACTTCTGGGCTGTGCGGGACCCGAAGAAAACCCGCTAACCTGACTGGGTGGGCTCATCAATATTCAAAGTTCCCCTGCCGCAACGAAAGCACATTCCCACGCTGCGGCGGAGGAAGACTCCTCCATCACCCTTTCTAAGTGTGCGGACTGGAACCCCTCAGGGGGGCGTTGTCTGTGGCAACCACATCAGGCTCTAAAGCAGACGACTGAGAGGGCCTCGGCCGGTACTGAATAGTACACTATGACATCAGATGGGACGCCAAAGTAGCAATGGCTGCAGGTAAAGGGGCTGAGTGAAGGTGCTCCGCATGTTCTTCAAGTGGAAAAACAGATCAGCGGGGAAATAGTGAACCTAGGACTCCTTTTGGCAGGAATACAAAAAAACGGGACACTGGCCCTTTAAATTGGCGAGATCGTGGTCCGCACCGCGATCCCGCACTGCCGCCGGAGTTCCCCCTTAAATTGTTAGAGTATTTGAGGAAACACTGGTTTACAGGGAAAAAAACACCCAAAAAAGCATTAAAAGGCATTTAAAAAAATTAGAAAGTGACAGACAAATGAAAGCGAAACCGCTCACCCCTGTAGCACCTAAGATGGAGGGAGGAAGTGACATCATCCACTAGAGGCCGATACAGCGCCCTGAGCCACCAAAAAAAAAATTGATACCATAGACTTCAATGGCGCCAAATACAGCAAAAAATGGCTGCTGCCCTCACAGGGAGTAAGCCAGGCTGCCCTACCCAAAATGGGGGCTGAAACAAACGGCACCAATTTGTCAGGAACCCAATGACCACCTCGGGAATCCACCAGGAAAAGGTAAAAAGCCCACGCATTCCCCCCCCACGCAGCGTTTTACTGCAGAGCGCCCCCCAAAGGGGCAGGGACCGTCCAGGGGGGACACTACAGAGACCGCATGTTCTGACATCCCCATGGAGTGAGCCCACATCACACCTCCCCAGGGACACAGGGGGTAGCATACCACAGACCGCGGACTCCGCTCCGATACGGATCACCTCCCACCCTGAGTGGGGGTGCCGTCAGCCAAGGGGGGACGCTGCAACACAGTGCGTTCCAGGGTTGATGCATCCCGGTGAAGAAAGCTCTCCGCAGGCTCTTCCCCATACATCGGGGCACCGCCATGGCGAGGCCTGGGCGGACCATAACCTGCGCACGCTCGTTGGCCAGGCTGGGACACCATAAGGATCAAGATTATCCAGTGCGGGGCCCAGCCCGGCTGTCGCTTTTAGTTCTCCAGGAGGATCCCCCCTGAATAACAAGCGATAGTGAGTGAGAAAATAAAAAGAAAACATTTTCCAAAGAAAAACAAAAACGGAGACAAGAAGCCCCAGCAGGGAACCTAGTCCTACTCCTAAGCTAGGCAGCAAGAAACTGATTAGCAGCACTGAATGGCTGAGGGTAATGTAAAGAAGGACAGCCACCTAAAGGTGTGTCTTTGTTTAACTCTTTTTTATCAAGTTTTCACTACCTAGCCTGCTCCCGCAGAGGGCGCCATTACCCAATAGTGAAGAACATATGGAAGGGCTGCGACTGTCAGAGGACGTAATAGAAATAATTGGATTTTTGTAAGATCTTACCGTAAAATCCTTTTCTCTTAGCTCATTGACAGACGTAGTCCTCTTTGATTCTCATCAATAGGGTTATGCTGCCTCCGCAGGAGTAGGACTAGGCAGAAAGAAAAACGTTCTGGCTCCACCCTAGGGGCAGTCCCAGAGGGCATATCCTCCCTCTCTCTGCTACAGGGAATCAGTTCTGTTACAAAGCAGTGTCAGAGAATTTAACCCAACCCAACTCAATGATAGAGGGGCGGGTACTACGTCTGTCAATGAGCTAAGAGAAAAGGATTTTACGGTAAGATCTTACAAAAATCCAATTTTCTCTGTCGCTCATTGACAGACGTAGTCCTCTTTGATTCTCATCAATAGGGACGTCCCAAAGCAGTGCCACAAATGAGGGGTGGGATTGACAGAAATCAAAATCCAATCTAGAAGGCCCAACCGGTGCCAACTAGAAGTTTAAAGGCTCATTATAAACAAAGAATGAGACTCAAATAAAAATTCCAACGGAAAAAAACCCTCGAGGTAGACCACTGGTCTCCTCAAATTGCGGCCTGCAAAACCTTGCGGCCAAACGAGGCATCAGACGATGCCATTACATCAACTTTATAATGTTTTGTAAAGGTATGCACCGACGACCAGGTACCATGACACACTAAGCGCCCGAGTGGAATGCGCCTTAACAGGGAACGGGGGCTCCCGACCCTTAATAGAATAAGCCTGTACCACCCTCTGTCTGATCCATTTGGAAATAGTCGCGGCAGATGCAGGCAACCCGTTTTTGGGTCCATCCGGGACCACAAAAAGTGAATCCGTCTTGCGAAACGAGTCTGTCGTTTTCAAGTATACCCTGATCGCCCGAACCACATCCAAGGAGTGTAAAGCAAACTCCCGATGATGGCTGGGCTTAGGACACAGGGAAGGTAATACAATTTCCTCATTCAGATGAAAATCTGAAATTACTTTAGGTAGGAAAGATGGATTCGGGCGTAGAACCACCTTATCTCTATGAACCACCAGATATGGGGAACGACAAGATAATGCGGCCAGTTCTGACACCCTGCGTGCAGAAGTGATAGCCACCAAGAAGGCCACCTTCTGGGACAACGTAGGTAAAGGAATCTCCCTAATATCTTCAAAGGGAGGTTTCTGAAGAACCGACAATACTAGATTAAGATCCCAGGGTGGTAACGGTGCGCGCACTGGCGGAGCCAGATGTCGCACCCCCTGGATGAAATTCCGCACCAAGGAATGAGTAGCCAAAGGTTTCTGAAAGAAGATAGCTAATGCTGAAACCTGACCCTTGATAGTGCTCAAGGCCAGTTTCTGCTCAACCCCTTGTTGCAGAAAGGCTAATATTCGATTAACCGAATAAGAACGTGGGTGGAACCCCAGAGGTTCACAGCATGCAATGTAGGACTTCCATGTGCGATGATAAATCTTTCTGGAAGTCGCTTTCCTTGCTTTAACTAGAGTAGGAATAACTGAAGCTGACAATCCCTTGTCCTTCAGCACCTGGGTCTCAATAGCCAGGCCGTTAAAGCCAGCGATCATAAAGCAGGATGGAAGATCGGTCCCTGAGACAGTAGGTCTTCCCTGAGAGGAAGTCGCCATGGGACGTCCGCTACCAGCCTGACCAAGTCGGCGTACCAAGCTCGACGAGGCCAGTCCGGAGCTACCAGGATTACTGGAATTCCTTCCCCCTCTATTCTGCGAAGAAGTCTTGGCAGTAACCTGAGAGGAGGGAAGGCATACATTAGCTGGTATTGTCCCCACGGGGCGACCAGTGCGTCTGCGGTCTCTGCTAGAGGATCGCGGGAGCGAGCCACAAATCTCCGTACTTTCCTGTTGAATCGAGATGCCAACAGATCCACATCCGGGGTGCCCCAACGTAGGCACAACTGGTGGAAAACTTCTGGATGGAGGGACCATTCCCCCTGATCCAGAGTCTGACGGCTGAGATAATCTGCCTGCCAATTCTCCACCCCCGGAATGAACACCGCAGAGATAGCTGGAACAAACCGTTCCGCCCAGCGAAGAATGCAAGCCACTTCCCTGGCCGCCCGGACACTCTTGGTGCCCCCTTGGTGATTGACATAAGCCACGGCCGTGGCGTTGTCCGACTGGATCCGAACCGGGCTGCCCTGGAGCTGCTCGGTCCAGTGAATCAAAGTCTGATCGCTCTCAGTTCCAATACATTTATCAGTAACCTGGATTCTTCCGGGGACCAAAGTCCCTGGACGGATAATTGACCGAGAATTCCTCCCCATCCAGATAGACTGGCATCCGTGGTCACAGTCGTCCAATATATTGGCAGAAATGACTTCCCCTGGCTGAGCATCGGAGATCGAAGCCACCAGACCAGAGACTCTCTGGTCTGTTCGCTCAATCGGATCCGATTGTCCAGGGATTCCGGATTCCGATTCCATTTGAGAAGAATCTCTTCCTGAAGAATTCGGGTATGGGACTGGGCAAATGGGACTGCTTCGAAGGAAGCCACCATCAACCCCAGAACCCTCATGCAAGTCCGAAGAGAAGACCAGCTGTTGGATAGTAACAACTGGATTGCTGATTGAATCTTCCGGAGTTTCCCTACCGGAAGGAATACTCTTGCCCTGAATGTGTCTAGAATTAGACCCAGATATTCGAGCCTCCGGGTGGGAACCAGAAATTACTTTTGCCGGTTCACCAGCCACCCGAATTCCTGTAAAGAGATCATAGTAATCTCTAGGTTTTGTAGCAGGGTCTGTGGAGACTCTGCATGAAGCAGAAGATCGTCTAGGTAACCTAGAACCGATATGCCTCTTTGGCGCAGTAGTGCCAACATTGGGGCCAACACCTTCGTGAAGACCCGAGGAGCCGTGGCGAGACCGAAAGGTAACGCCGCAAACTGATAGTGGTTCTCTTCTACGGAAAAACGTAGAAACCGCTGATGTCCTGCGTAAATGGGAATGTGAAGGTAGGCGTCCTTGATGTCTATGGACGCTAGGACATCCCCTTGATGCAGGGAGGCCGCTACTGTGCGAATGGACTCAATCCTGAATTTTCTTATGTTGACAAAGGAATTGAGTGCCCTTAAGTCCAGAATTGGACGCACCTTGCCCTCTTTCCTGGGTATTGTAAATAGGTTTGAATAAAACCCTTGAAAGCGTTCTGCCCAAGGAACGTGGACTACCACTCCTTGTTGTAGTAAATCCGTGACTGCTCTCCGCAGATCTTCTAAACGATCCGGGGATAGTCGGATATTGGAAGGGAAGAATCGCGCCGGTGGGAGAGATCGAAACCTGACCTTATGACTTCGCAAACCCATTTGTCCGGGATTCTGGAGAGCCATGGATCCGAGAACCGGCGAAGATGTCCCCCCACCCCAGTTATGGGTGGGGGCGCACCTTCAGGCTTTAGTAGTCTTATCTTCAGGTCTGGAAGAGTCGGACTTTTGCTTGCCCGACCAACGTCCCCTGAAACCTCCCGAAGGAGCTTTGGAGGACTTAATTTTCTCACCCGCGGGACGAAAAAATTTCTTATGAGCGGAGAAAGAAGGCCCCCGTCTTTGACGAGGTCCTTTACCCTTAGCACTTTGCGGTAAAAAAGTTCTATTTCCTCCCGTGAGATCCTTAATAATCTCATCTAAGTTGGCTCCGAATAAACGCTCTCCTAAAAAAGGGAGATTAGCCAATGCTTTTTTAGAACCTTGGTCAGCTAACCAACATTTTAGCCACAGAGTACGCCTGAGAACCACTGCTGAAACTGATGCTCGCGCCAATAATGGAGTGGCGTCTAACGCCGCATCACACACAAACTGTAACCCCTGTATCATCTGTTCCAACAAATCTGATACCGCCTGAGGGACCTCTTCTAAGTCCCGGCGTAACCACTTGGTCCATTCAGTTACAGTCTGCGAAACCAGCCCAATAGCAATTATTGGTCTGAAAGCTGATCCAATCAAGGAAAACATGGCGCGAGACATAGCTTCTATCTTGCGATCCACCGGATCCTTAAAAGACGGAGCGTCTTCCAATGGAATGACCGTGGCTTTATTTAATCTAGAAATTGGTGAATCCACCACCGGTGGTTCTGTCCATTTCTTAATGAGGGCTTCCTCAAACGGATAACGCCTGCTAATGTGTTTGGAAATAGCAGAAGTGCGTTTTGGCAGACTCCATTCTTCTTTGATCGGATTGCCAAAACATTTGGGCAATGGAAATACCTTCGCCACTTTGATGCGTTTTTTAGTACCAAAGGGAATTTCAGTCTCAGCTACTTCCGACGGTGTACCCTGTAATCTTAAGGTTTCTTGAACAGATACAATTAGTGCGTTTACCAACGCTTCCTCTCGGGCTATGGCTGATGCCGAAACATCCTCCTCACTGTCTGAAGAGACAGTACCCGAGACACCAATCCCAGATGAGGTACCTGCAACTGCAGGAATAGGCTCAGATTCTGAATCCGAAGTTTCAGATAAAATGGGGGTAGGCGGGGGTCGCTTTCTTGCGCCCTGTCCCTGACAAGCCACTTCCAACCGGGATACAAAGGTCTCCATAATAGCTGACAATGATTCAATAGTAAGCGGGGTGCTGGAGGATCCTGCAGACACCTCGAGGGGATCAGGTGGAGACACATGTGTGGCAGGGTCCATGTTAATCCAAGACACTTGCCAGAAAAAAACTTTTTTTTTTTTTTTTTTTTATCTGTATCCCCCTAGCACAATAGCGCCCCTCAGTGTACCTGCTTCTTGACCCCCACAGAGAGAGAGAGGGACCCCAAAGGCTCACCACCCGTTTCCTATCAACTGCAGTCAGCGTTTGTCTTATGCAGACTGGGAAGTACTGTGCTCGTTTTCCCGGGTAGAAGGAAGTGGCTCCGCCCCCTGTGTACGCCTTCCGGCGTTCCCAGCTGCTCCTCGAGGTTAGCTGGGCACTTCAAACATGGCCTCCCCCATGCAGGAGACAGTAGACTCCAAAAAAATGGCGGCCGGCGTGACCTGCGGACGCTCGTGTACCTGGTCTACAGCAAAATGGCGGCGGATTGCTGAAGTAGCGTTTTCCCAGCACAGCAACCTGCATGCCAAGCTAATGGCGGCTTATTGACCTGCGGGAGGTCCACTACAGTCAAGGTAGGCTTATACCTCCTCTGTATGCTGTAATACTGCAGTCAGTCACAAACCAAGCCTGCTGGTTTAGAATGTTAGCTCCCAAACCAAGTCCGCTTGCCCACCGAGCACATTATCACTGAGGATATGTGAACTTTAACATTACAAGGGGGACTTTTAGTGTCAGAAAGAATCCGACCATGTATGGAGGGGCCCGTATCCCAAAACGCCTCATAGAGAGGAAAGGGAAACATTTACTCACCATACCGCGACAGGCACCCTCTCTTCACAGTACCCTCTCCACCGAAGTGGGGGGCTGTTGACCAATCCGGACGCATTGACTCTCTGGTTCCTGGCGTCCAAGCGAGACCTTTAACTCGCAAGGTCAGTCCCTCCAATGGGACTCTGTCGCGGCCGACCCAGCACGGAGCTCTGGTCAGCACGCGCTCGTAGGCTGAACCGGGGTGACCACTGGATCTCAACATCCAGCCCGTCGCCCGGTCCCGCATACTTACTTGAATGTGTCGCGGCCGACCAAGCGTGATGCTATGGTCTGCGCGCGCTCGTAGGCCGGCTGGGGTGACCACTGGATCTCAACATCCAGCCCGTCGCCCAGATCCGGCGTAATTTGCTTGAAGATCTCACAGGAAAAAAACTGGAGAAACTACCTAAAAAATATTTTTTCTAAAAAAAATCTTGCCAGGACCAAAAGATCCCAGCAAGGAACTGATTCCCTGTAGCAGAGAGAGGGAGGATATGCCCTCTGGGACTGCCCCTAGGGTGGAGCCAGAACGTTTTTCTTTCTGCCTAGTCCTACTCCTGCGGAGGCAGCATAACCCTATTGATGAGAATCAAAGAGGACTACGTCTGTCAATGAGCGACAGAGAAATTGTTTTTTTTTCAGAACTGTCACTCTTTTTTTGTTTATAGCCTACAGGTGATCAATACCACCAAATGAAAGCTCTATTTGTGGGGAAAAAAGAACATCAATTTTATTTGGGTACAGCATTGCACGAGCACGCAGTTGTCCGTTAAAGCAACACAGTGCCAAATCTCAAAAAATGGCCTGGACATTAAGGGGGTAAATCCTTCCAGTCCAGAAGTAGTTAATTTGTATTTGCATTTTAATACTTTCACATGTTATGCTTACCTGCTCTGTGCAGTGGTTTTGCACAGAGCAGCTCTAATCCCCTGCATAGTAACCACTTTAGAACCACTTACCTACTGGGCACTTTTACCCCCTTCCTGCCGAGGCAAATTTTCAGCTTTTAGCACTTTCGCACTTTGAATGACAATTGCGTGGTCATACAACACTGTACCCATATGCAATTTTTTATTATTATTTTTTTTTCACACAGAGCCTTCTTTTGGTGGTATTTAATCACCACTGGGTTTTTTGATTTTTTTTCTAAATAAATAAAGACTGAAAATTAAAAAAAAAAAAAAAAGTTTTAATAGTTTGTTATAACATTTTGCAAACAGGTAATTTTTCTCCTTCACTGATGTGCGCTGATGAGGCTGCACCGATAGATGACACTATTGGGCACTGTTGGGACTACAATAATAATCAGGAAACTGATAATCAGTGCCCTAATTATCAGTGCCGATATCCCTTTTAGAGAAGCTGGTGATGGTCTCTCTTTTTCTCTCATGCTGTCAGCATCAGAAAAGAAGTCTGGATAACTGTCTTCTTTTTACATTCATGATAGAACACAGCTGATCACGTGGTAAAGAGACACTTTACCCCAATTTCTGATCAGCGAGCTCGCAACCCCTGCGCCCTGCTGTGGGCGCAATTACAGGAGGCCGTCATATGATGGCCTCCCAGAACTAGCCGCCGGTGTTGTAGCCTTCATTCAGCTATAGTGCGGTCTGCAAGCGGTTAAGCAATACCTCAGTAATTCTTTATATGAGTTTTACAAAGAAAGGATGTTGCTAAAACTTCTTGATGCAACCAAAATTCCGACCACTGTTATTTTAGTAAAGTGCCAAACTCCTTTTTCGGATATTTGACATATGAATGGGTTGTATAGGAATTTTTAACAAGAAGATATGAATAGACATATATCAAATCCAGAAAGTTTGGGTTTTCCCAAACATCTGCAACAACCTCACTTTTTTGATGCTCCTGTCCAGTTTTATTCGATCTACAGAGCTGTTTCTGGCAATCACTCTGGTTTACCTATGCAATATGTAATTGATCATTAACACCCATTTGTCAGTTTTTAACAGGAAAGTGTTCTATTACTATTTTACTTTATTTCTTTAACCACTTAAGCCCCGGAGGATTTGGCTGCTCAAAGACCAGAGCCTATTTTGCGATTCGGCACTGCGTGATTTTAACGGACAATTGCGCGTTTGTGCGAAGCTGTACCCAAATTAAATTGACGTCCTTTTTTTCCCCACAAACAGAGCTTTCTTTTGGCCCTATTTGATCACCTGTGCGATTTTTACTTTTTGCGCTATAAACGATAAATAAAAGAAGAGCGAAAATTTTGAAAAATAACAATATTTATCAAATTTTTTTATATGAAATTCCCCCCCCCCCAAAAAATGTAAAAATCTAAATTTTTTAACATTTTAGGCCAACATATTTTTGGTAAAAAAAAATTGCAATAAGCGTATTTTGATTGGTTTGCACAAAAGTTATTGCGTTTACTAACTAAGGGAAAGATTTATGTAATTTTTCTGTGATTTTTTTTTGCGGGACTGCGACATTGCGGTGGACAGATCGGACCCTTGACTGACATTTTTGACACTTTTGGGGGTACCAGTGACATTACTACAGTAATCAGTGCTATACATATGCACTGTTACTGTACAAATTACACTGGCAGGGAAGGGGTTAACTTTATTAGAGATGCAGGGGTTAAATGTGCCCCTAGGGGCGTGCTTCTAACTGTAAAGGGGTGTGGCTTTTCATGTAATCACAGAGACATACGATCCTACATAGCAGGATCGTATGATCTCTGCTGTTACACCAGGGAGAATGACAGGCGGCTTTGTTTACATTAGCCGCCTGCCTTTCTCCCTCTCCACCGGGAGATCGCGAGTGACCGGTGGACATCAGACCCGCCGGTCATACGTGTGGGGATGCAGGGGAACGAGCGGGGCGGGAGTACTATGTCACTTTGCCCAGGAGGGGCTGACTGCCGCAGTAAATATACTGTGGGCGGTCGGCAAGTGGTTAAAGTATATCTATAGAAACAACTTTTTTAGGTTTTGGATAGGGTCAGGAAGGATTAGAAACCCTGTCAGGTTGTACTGCTGGGACTCAAACATTTCCCCATACACACTAACCTGGGGACAACTTTTTCACCAGACAGAGAGTGACCTCTCAATAACAGAGACCGAATTATATATATATATATATATATATATATATATATATATATATATATATATATATATATATGTACATACAGCTGCAAGAAAAAGTATGTGAACCCTTTGGAATGATATGGATTTCTACACAAATTGGTCATAAAATGTGATCTGATCATCATCTAAGTCACAACAATAGACAATCACAGTCTGTTTAACCACTTGACGACCGCTCACATTGCTGCTACTGCAGCAGAGCAACTCGGCTAGGTCCAGCGATGTAGACCTACGTCGGGCACATTCATGGCTCGCAGGGCGCGTGTGAAACCGATCCTGGTCTGATTGGGCTCAGAACCGATCTGTCACCAGATGCAGACCAATGATTTTTGGTCTGGATCTGGTGATCGGTTCTGGCCAATGGCATCATGTCCCCTGCCTGTGTAATGTAAACACAGGCAGGGGAAGTGATGTAATTTTCCCTCCTGGAGCCCTTTCGTTTCCAGGAGAAAAAAGAGAGACATCTAAAACGTGAGTACCACCAACACTACACTAACACTACCTCACATGGGCACATTTAACCCCTTGATCACCCCCCCCCCCAAACCCCTCACAGTGAACACTATATACAGTGGTATACAGATCTTTTACTGATCACTGTATTTAGTGTCACTTGTGATCCTAATTTGCGCTTGCGCTAGGCCCAAATAGAGTCACCTGTCCTCCATCTATCCCATTAAATGCATTTGCTCTCATTGTAGAGACTCTTTAAATTGTAGAGTTAGGGACTGCAGATCACAGGGTGCCTTGTCGGGGCCTGCAGCTTATTTTGCAAATGTGTGCAACCAAACCCCTGTTTTTAACACATACTGTTAGACAGAAATATTTTAAAGGCTAGAGCCACTGTGAATACTAGTCCATTAATGCACCAACATCCCTATATATTATGTAAGAAAGAACCAACTGTAAAGTATCATGGGACTTTTAAGGTGCGTTTATTTTCTTCATTGAGATAATAATGATTATCATGACACCAAATGATTAAAAAATAGGAACATTTATTTTCCAAAAATGTATTAGGTAATAGTGTTAAAATGCATATGAAAAAACACACACATACAAAATACAAACTTCATGCTTTTTAAAAGGGGCATGCTGGAGGATACAGTTTCTTGAAACGCTAAGTAATTTTGACCGGTTTCGCCAAAAAGCAGGCTTCCTCAGAAAGTTTTTTTAGCGCAAGACAATAATCCTTCTATTAAATACAAAAAGGTATATGCCAAGTACATAAAATAAACCAAAAAAACAGGTACAAAATAATTAACATTAGAAAAAACACACTATACATTTCTATGTTCATGCAGAATGAAAAAACCCCATCCCAAGAAAGAACTTGATCCAAACCTGCAGGTGGAGAAATTATGGAGAAAAGGTGTGGTAAGTGGGCCTCAGGGTCTAGACACATGAGAGGTCCAGCAGTAAGGCAGGTGTAGCCACTAGTGGTCTCCCGCAGAGGGAGATATTCCAGGAGGAATGGAGTAAAAGCAGGTTTCTAGTGAAACACAAGGAACTTAATTGGACTTATCATATGATTAAAAAAGTACGAATCAATCGCTACCAGTTCCAAATGTGCTCCCTTATATGCAAACCTGGACCTGGGGGGGGGGGCGCGTGATCTCTTTGCTGAAGAGAATAGAATGGAAGATATAGCTAATATTATATCTTGGCATCGATATATTGACGATGTGTTTATGTTGTGGGCAGGATCAAAAAATGATCTAGATATTTTTCTCAATGGCTTGAATCAGAATTCATATAATTTAAAATTTACATATACTTACCATTCTACCCATATTACGTTTTTAGATGTTGAGATTTTCGTTAATCAAACCGGCCATCTTTGTTCCACCTTATATAGAAAGCCATCAGCCGGCAATGCGATATTGCATGCGTCAAGTTCCCATCCAGCATCTTTAATAAGAAGTATCCCCTATAGTCAATTTCTCCGGCTCAGGAGAAATTGTACTTTAGAGTCTGATTTTGTAAAGGAAGCAAATGCACTAGGGGATCGTTTGGCCCGTAGAGGCTATACCAAAACCAGCCTCAAAAAGGCATTTAATCGTGCAAAATTACAAGACCGAGCATCCCTTATTTACAAATCCAAAAAAGACTCTAATTTAGACACCACTAGGGTAATTACTACCTACTGCAGGCAACATAAGAAAGTTAAAAATATATATCAAAAGTACTGGTACCTGTTGACCTCCGATAAGAAAACTAATAAACAGATCAAAAGCCACCCTGAGATAACTTTCAAACGGTCCAAATCATTCAGGGATACTTTAGTTAGAAGTCATTATACAATCGATACTCCTATGAGCCAAGGTATAGTGGGCACTTTTCCCTGTGGAAGGTGCAATTTCTGCCAGTTTATCATGGTCGGCCATTCTATTCAACTTCCCAATGGGTCCATGTGGTCCCCTAAATATAAAATCACTTGTCAGACTGTAGGTGTTATATATCTATTTAAATGTACTTGCAATGCTTTTTATGTAGGGAAAACCAAACGCCCATTCTTTAAAAGAATAAGGGACCATGTATCCCTGATCAAAAATAAAAAAATGGAGACCCCCATTAGCCGCCACATGGGGTTATATCACAACTTCGATCTGAAATCCTGTGGATTCTTTGGACTTGAACACATTCCCTCACATGAGAGGGGGGAGACATTGATCGCCCCCTACTACAAATTGAGACCAGGTGGATTTATTTGTTACAGGCCACCAAGTATCCTGGCCTTAATGAAGGTATAAGCTTTAAACCATTTCTCTAATATGATGTTCCCTTACGACCCACATTGACTGCTGTGGATGGGATTGGGCTATAGCCTACTCCATCTGTTGTGCCTTCTATATTGTGTCCCCAAAAAACAATGGTGCTCCAATTTTGGATCACTAAAATACACTGATGATTTGTATTGATAAACCTGGATGTATAATATATTTTTTATTTCCAGTGGTGTATTTTCCTTGTATTGGATTGTGTTGTACATTGAGGTACTTACCTGTATTTATAGTATGTACAAAATGGACAGAGGTGTCTGTTTAACTATATTTTTGTAAATTTTGAATATTTTTTCTGATATACAGTATGTTATTTTGCAATCCTTCATGCTGTATGGACTCCCCACCCTGTGGAACTTTTTTGCCTTATTTATTTTCCTCTCTCTTTTTTGCTTCTTCCCCCTTTTTTGATCGGGTGTTTCACCCCTCCATATGTGGGACCTGTGGCATGATGTTCGGATGTCTGGTGTGGGTTTGCTGCATTGGGTCCCCGTACGGACGCCTGAGGCGTCCTGGGTCTCCATGGCTATATGCCCTGTGTGATCCAGGCGCTGCCCCTTTGGCTGCGTGGTGGCGCCGTGTCGGGACGCCGTGCATGCCCCGTTCTCTGAGGCGGCTCCCCGATGCTTGGGTCAGACGGGAGGGCGGTGTCGGCGTGACTGCGGTGGTAACGTGACTTCCGGCGGGGGGGGGGGGGGGCTGCCGCTCACCCATCATACGTCCGCACTCTGATTGGGCGCTCCATGCGCTATCAGAGTGGAGGGGGATATTTAAGGAACATACATTTCCGCTTTTTGCACTTACCTCTGATCTGCGGTCTGGACATGACATTCTCTGCCTTTACTCTTGTGTGAAAACAGGTATTGTGTATCCCCGATATGGGGGGCGATGTTTTTGATTACTTTTTAGGTTCCTTTTGGTCATTTGCTTTACCGCATTTTCTAATTCGATTTTCTTTCTATTTTGTGTCCCCTATAGGTGGATTCCGCTTATGTGGGTCCTGTCATCCGCTTATTGACAGGGGCATTTGGGATAACTACCTTTCCCATCTGGGAGATGGTTGTTACCATTTGAGGCCCATCCTGAGAATGAGCTCTTTTCCTGAGCATAAACTTCCTTAAGAGCTTACAAATTTTGTCCAACAATCCCCATCTTTTTTTGGCCTCATCTGATGATTTTGTAAGTAATTTTTGGTGTATAATAATAAAGAACCGGTAGCGATTGATATGTACTTTTTTTAACCACTTGCCGACTGCCTAACGCCGATCTACGTCGGCAGTCAGCCCCTCACAGGCAAAGTGACGTAGGGCTACGTCACTAGCTTGTGAGGGTCTAGGGAGCGAGCAGGCGCCCCCGGAGGCGCGCTCCCGCGTGGTCACGGACCCCCCGCGCGTGTGACCGGCGGACCCGATGTCCGCCGGCCACTCTGCGATCGGCGGGGGAGAGAGTCAGGCGGCTTGTGTAAACAAGCCACCTGTCATTCTCCTCGGTGTAAAAACACTGATCACATGGATCTACTATGTAGATCCGTTGATCAGTGTCCTTACAGCTCAAGCCACAGCCAATCACAGTAGAAAGCACGCCCCTAGGGACACACACAGCCCCTCCCTCCCAAATAAAGTTAACCCCTTCACTACCAGTGTATTTTTACAGTAACAGTGCATATGTATAGCACTGATTACTGTAGAAATGTCACTGGTAACCCCAAAAGTGTCAAAAATGTCAGTCAAGGGTCCGATCTGTCCGCCCCAATGTCGCAGTACCGCAAAAAAAAAAAAAAATCGCAGATCGCCGCCATTACGCGTTAAAAAAAAAAAAACAACAAAAATTACAAAAATCTTTCCCTTTGTTAGTAAACGCGATAACTTTTGCGCAAACCAATCAAAATACGCTTTTTGCGATTTTTTTTACCAAACATAGGTAGCATAAAACAAATTGGCCGAAAATGTTAAAAAATTTTGATTTTTACATTTTTTTGGGGGGGGGGAATTTCATATAAAAAAATGTGAAAAATATTGCTATTTTTGCAAAATTGACGCTCTTTCTTTGTTTATAGCGCATGATCAAAAAATCGCACAGGTGATCAAATACCACCAAAAGAAAGCTCTGTTTGCGGGAAAAAAAGGACGTCAATTTCGTTTAGGTACAGCGTCGCACGACCGCGCAATTGTCCGTTAAATTCACGCAGTGCCGAATCGCGAAATACCCCCTGGTCGGAATGGGGGTAAAATCTTCCGGGGCTTAAGTGGTTAAGTTTCACTAGAATAGAGGTCAGTGATTGCAGCGCTGCTAATAAATATATGTCCTAAAATCAATAAAGTGTACTAAAAACTCATCTGTGTTAATTCAATAAATCAATTAATCAATCAATCAATCAATAAAGTGCCAGTAAGTGCAAACTCTGTGCAAATTAGCAAAAAACCATAAAAACATATAAATTGTGCAGATATTACAATGTAAAACTCATGAGTAAAGTGCAATCTAAGTGCCTGATAAACAGTCCATAAAACAGTCCTTTTAGTAAAAAACAGGAGCTTGATGCTTATTTCTTGTTGCTTCGGGGTATCCCCCTTTGGGTATCTACTTACCACTAGGTGGTGAGATTGAAGCAGAATAAGCTGATGTTTTTGTCCTTTGGCTCCTGCAGGGCTGATTAGGCTGTGGGTTGGAAGCGATCCTAATTCCAAGTGCAGTGATCCCTGGTGTCCTCAAAGAAATAAAATACTTGACATAGTGAGGACCGTTTAAAATAAAATGTATTACATTAAAATACACAGGGATACTCACAAACATAGACCATTATAGAGCCTATATCGTATATTCTATACTCGGTACGGTGGTAAGCTGCTCCTCAGCGTTCTCCTCACCGACCGGAAGTCACGTGGCTGCCTCTCGGCCAATGGCTAGACGCGTTTCGCTGTGGACACAGCTACAGATGACGCTGTGTTATGGACTGTTTATCAGGCACTTAGATTGCACTTTACTCATGAGTTTTACATTGTAATATCTGCACAATTTATATGTTTTTATGTTTTTTTGCTAATTTGCACAGAGTTTGCACTTACTGGCACTTTATTGATTGATTGATTAATTGATTTATTGAATTAACACAGATGAGTTTTTAGTACACTTTATTGATTTTAGGACATATATTTATTAGCAGCGCTGCAATCACTGACCTCTATTCACAAAAGCACTAGCACTTTTTCCTGCAGCAGGCAGCTAATTGCAAACACCTTATATGATATTTATACACTCCATAAGCGCGAGGCCCACAGTCACACCAGAGTTTCACTAGAAACCTGCTTGTACTCCATTCCTCCTGGAATATCTCCCTCTGCGGTAGACCACTAGTGGCTACACCCTCCTTACTGCTGGACCTCTCGTGTCTAGACCCTGAGGTCCTATTTTTAAATCATTTGGTGTCATGATAATCATTATTATCTCAATGAAGTAAATAAACGCACCTTAAAAGTCCCATGATACTTTACAGTAGGTTCTCTCTTATATACTGTTAGACAGGTCAATTTGGTTGGTCGCTGGCTGGTTGGTAAGTTGTGACTGGAAATCTCTTCGTTTTTTTTTATCTGCGTCCACCCTTCCAGTACTCCTTACCACTAAGACCAGTTATAGGTGGAGGCGGTGACCACTTTTTGCATTATTGATATCTATATTGAGCCAGGCAACGCACTGACACCTTTGCCGCCATTGTGCGATGTGCTGGGTGTTCAGTGTGACCCTGTGCCTTTAACCGGTTGCCGACTGCCGCATGACTATATACGGCGGCGGTCAGCCCCGGCCAGGCAAAGTGATGTATATATACATCACTAGCCTGTCACTTCCTTGTGAGCCAATAGCGGGCGAGCGCCCACCCGGCTCGTTCCCTGGGAAGTCAGTGCGTGTGACCGGCGGACCCGATATCCGCCGGTCACTCGCGATCGTCCTCCGTGAAGGGAGAAAGGCAGGCGGCTGATGTAAACAAGCTGCCTGTCATTCTCCCCTGTGTAGGAATGGTGATCATACGGTTCTACTATGTAGGACTGTTGATCACTGTTTCTACACTAGTAGTCATGTCCAATCACAGTAAAAAGCACGCCCCTAGGGACACACTTAACCCCTCCCTCCCCAATAAAGTTAACCCCTTCCCTGTCAGTGTCATTTTGCAGTAACAGTGCATATGTATAGCACTGATTACTGCAGTAATGTCACTGGTAACCCCAAAAGTGTCAAAAATGTCAGTCAAGGGTCCGATCTGTCCGCCGCAATGTCGCAGTACCGCAAAAAAATCGCAGATCGCCGCCATTACGCGTTTAAAAAAAACCCACCAAAAATGACAGAAATCTTTCCCTTAGTTAGTGAACGCAATAACTTTTGCGCAAACCAATCAAAATACGCTTTTTGCGATTTTTTTTACCAAACATATGTAGCAGAAAACAAATTGGCCAAAAATGTTAAAAAATTTTGATTTTTACATTTTTTTTGGGGGAATTTCATATAAAAAAATGTGAAAAATATTGTTATTTTTGCAAAATTTACGCTCTTTTTTTGTTTATAGCGCAAAAAGTAAAAATTGCACAGGTGATCAAATACCACCAAAAGAAAGCTCTGTTTGTGGGAAAAAAAGGACATCAAATTTGTTTAGGTACAGCGTCGCACGACCGCGCAATTGTCCGTTAAATTCACGCAGTGCCGAATCGCAAAAAAAGCCCTGGTCAGAAGGAGGGTAAAATCTTCCGGGGCTTAAGTGGTTAAGGAGGGGTGGGCTCCCTCTAGTCACCTGTCCTCCATCTATCCCATTAAATGCATGTGCTCTCATTGTAGAGACTCTTTAAATTGTAGAGTTAGGGACTGCAGATCACAGGGTGCCTTGCCGGGGACTGCAGCTTACACATGTATTTGCAAATGTGTGCAACCAAACCCCTGTTTTTAACGCATACTGTTAGACAGGTCAATTCGGTTGGTCGCTGGCTGGTTGGTAAGTTGTGACTGGAAATCTCTTCATTTTTTTTGACCAAATAGAGTTAGGGCACCCGCCATCTATCCCTTAATACAGTTTTAACCCCTTGATCATCCCCCAGTTAACTCCTTCACTCCCTATCACACTGTGCACTAAATACAGTATATAGGTATATACTGATCACTGAATTTGGTGTCACTTGTGACCCTAATTTGCACTTGCGCTAGGCCCAAATAGGTTTAGGCCACCCGCCATTTATCCCCTATAAAGGTTTAACCCCTTGATCTCCCCCAGTTAACCCCTTCACTGCCCTGTCACAGTGTTCACTATATACAGTGATTACCCATTACTGTATTAGTGTCACGGTGATGCTAGTTAGCGTCAGGGTCCCACCACTCCACCGTTATTTAGCATCAGTTAGAGTCAATTACACTAACACACACACCTCCATTACTAGTATAGTGTTTGAATAGATCAATATCTGATTTGATCAGAACTATACTAGCGTCCCCATAGTTTAGTGTTCCCAAAACGAGGTGTTTGCACAATCAGCACTGATTCCTGCCAGCACCTGCTTTTACCCCCTCCGCCCAGCCCACCCTACCCAGGCAAGTGCAGTAATCAATAGATTACTGTCACTTCCATAAAACACAAATCACACAAAACCGCTGCGTTAGCAGAGTCAGGCCTGATCTCTGCTAGCACTAGAAGTTTTTTTTTTGTAGCGACTAAATAGTCCTTGACAACCAGGTGCTTTTTTACCTGTTAGTCACACTACTGTACCGGTAAATTTCAGAGGCCTACAGTATACTGACCATGACAGATGAGAGCGATGATGAAGCCTCACTGGCAGAATCAGGGTCAGTATTTGAACCTGTAGACAGCAGCGGCTCCCTGACAGACAGCTCCGGCGACGGGTGGGTCCCTGCTAAGGTCAGGTGTACCCGACCCCATTCTGGAGTTGCTGAGATGCAAGAACCGGATGTTTCTCGTATGCAGCAGAGTGCCAGTACTAGTGCCGCTCACACTTCTTGTGATCTTGCAAGCACGAGTGGCCTAGTACAACGAGCACTGCAGTAAGACTTGGTGACGTGGCGAGTCCCATAAGTGCAGTTGAAGCTGGTGCGGTGGCTAGCACGAGTAGTGGCCCGCAGCCACCGCATATTCAAAGACAGGCCCGTAGAGCCCATAGTGTCCTCCCTGAAGCGCTGGCATATCCTATTTGGCAGCCCACAGATTCTACAGCGCTCGTACTTCCCCCATTCAATGCCCAACCCAGAATTCGAATGGAAACAGCTGGTTTTAATCCCCTTAATTTTTTTGAGTTGTGTTTCACTGAAGATCTTTACAGATCTATTGTGGATCAGTCAAATTTATATGCACGTCAATTCATCGCCGCCAACCCAAATTCACCCCTTGCCAGACCATTTGCCTGGAATCCTATAATGATTTCCGATTTTAAGACCTTTCTGGGCCTATCCTTCAACATGGGAATTACAAAAAAAGAGTGAATTGCGGGTATATTAGTCCACTGACCCAATTCACCAAATGCACGTGTTCTCTGCTGCTATGTCCAGGGCTCGATACGAACAAATATTTCGGTTCATGCATTTCAACGACAATGAACTCTGTTGTCCTCGGGGAGATCCTGAATATGATCCGCTCCACAAAATTTGGCCCCTCGTAGACCACTTCAATCAGCGGTTTGCAGCCTTGTTTACCCCCAAACAAGTTTGTTTGTATGTTGTGCAACAAACTTATTTACTTTGTCAATATTTCACATATCTTCTTTATTTGATTTAATATTTGTGATTTAATATTTTTCACTACTTAGCGCAGCTTACTTTTATAAGATGTATGGGTTGACGAGTCCCTGATAAAGTTTACTGGCCGCCTTGCTATGAAACAGTATCTCCCCAGCAAGCGTGCCAGATATGGGGTCAAACTGTACAAGCTGTGTGACAGGGCCACAGGCTATACAGTTAGTTTCCGTGTCTACGAGGGAAAAGATAACACTGTGGAGCCCCCCGACTGCCCAGACTACATAGGGAGCAGCGGTAAGGTAGTTTGGGACTTGGTGTCACCCTTATTCGGAAAGGGGTACCACTTGTATGTGGACAATTTTTATTCAAGCGTGCCACTTTTTAGACACCTCTTTCAATTACAAATTGGCGCTTGTGGCACCGTGCGATCTAATCGCCAGGGCTTCCCCCAACAGCTAGTAAATGCCCCACTGAGTCCGGGGGAGAGAGCCTGCTTGAGGTGCGATGAATTGCTTGCAGTGAAGTGGAGGGACAAATGGAACGTTTTCATTCTGCCCTTCATTCACCCAGACACGGCAGTCGAAATTACTACGGTCACCGGTGTTGTTGAGAAGCCCCTCTGTGTCCACGACTATAACCATAAAATGGGAGGGGTGGACTTTAACGACCAGATGATGGGACCGTACTTAACTGCCTGTAAGGCCAGACGCTGGTACAAAAAAGTGTCTGTATACCTATTTCAATTGGCTATTTACAACGCTTTTGTCTT
Organism: Pelophylax lessonae; assembly: GCF_965119305.1. NCBI lineage: Eukaryota > Metazoa > Chordata > Amphibia > Anura > Ranidae > Pelophylax > Pelophylax lessonae. Next base: position 490,339,311 of record NC_138768.1, on the reverse strand, counting down.
ATACAAAGCGTCTGCTTTATCTTTCCTACACTACCAGGAAGAGATATTCAGAGCCCTTCTGTATCCAGCTGGTGCTCCTGCCCAACTTCCCTAACAAGATGCAGTGAGCCGGCTGCATGAGAGGCATTTCCCGGAATTCCTCCCGAGTACGCCTACCCAAAGATACCCCCCAAAAAGATGCCGTGTCTGCAGTAAGCACGGATTTAGGCGTGACACCCGTAATTATTGTCCCGACTGTCCTGACCGACCTGGTCTTTGCCACGGTGACTGTTTCCGTCGCTACCACACACTAGTGGATTATTAGCGTAGGGTACAGCACGGCACAGTTTAGGGCAGTGGTCCTCAAACCTGGCCTACAGGGCCCACTAACAGGCCAGGTTTGCAAGATAACTGAAATACATCCCAGGTGATATCATTTGCTGCTCAGTGATTGCAGTACTCTAGTCTGCATCTCCCCAAGGTAATACTTAAAATCTGGCCTGTTAGTGGGCCCTGAGGACCGGAGTTGAGGACCACTGGTTTAGGGCACATTTACACAGGGTCTCAAAAGATGTTCAATAGCTATCGTCATTTTGAGAGACCCTAACCTGGAACTTTAACGTTGAAGAAAAAAAAAAAAAGTGTAAAAATATACATAAAAACCTAAAATAAAAATTACAAAAAAAACATAAAATAAAAAAACAAAAATAGTTGTCGTCTAAGTTATTTTTTCTTTCAATAGTATTTATTCAAGAAAAAAGTGAACATAGCATTGAAATACAACAAAATTGTTGAGAGAGTAACATAACTAAGAGACAGTCCAATAAGAACAGTACAGGGTGATCAATAGGAAAACATCAGCATGAGCATATAGAAGCAGACTGCGTCATCATAAGCAAAAACTTGCGCTTAACATGGATAAATGGTAGAAAACAGTACAACTAACAATGGTAATGCAAGATCTAATACTGCAAACTGCCAATCGGCTCACTGCCCGGAAGAGAAACATGAGTGTGCCCAGTAGGACAGTACTCTTTAGAAAAAAAAAACTAAAAAAAAAACTAAACATGCCACCCAGATTCCGATAATACGCTAGGGTGCCATCTCCCATTGTAAATGCAACTGTATTGAAATCTGTTACCTCTCGTAAACTCAGAGAAGAGGCCAGGAGGCCTAGAAAATCGCTAGGAAGCAAAGGGGACTTGGTAGGAAAAAGAAGAAAAAAAAGAAGAAATGAAGGAAAAAAGGGGAGAGAATAGGAAAGGAGGAAAAAGGGTACAGCCAGTCCCCAGGAGCTGACAACAGAAGAAATTAACTCAAGGTTACTCCAGGAATCAGAGATATGCCTATATATGTCGCCCAGGGCTCCCAAATCAGTTCAAATCTGGGAACCGTGTTGGACAATACGCTGACCATCTTTTCCTGGGTCATTATCCAGGTGATCTTATTCCTTATTTTCCTGATGGAAACTGTAGGTGATTTCCAGGAACCCGCAATGGATAGTTTGACACCTAGAAAGATATAGTGAACCAACTTTTGTGTGTGTTTCGGTATACCAGGAGGTTTTGAATGTAGGAGTGCCACCAGGGCAGTGTTAGGAATCCTGTGACCGGTAACTTTAAATATCATGTGAAAAATTTTGTTTCAAGTACTACGCAACTTTGGGCATTCCCACCAAACATGTAGCATAGAACCGGGTATCTGGCATCCCCTGAAACAGAGAGGAGAGGAAGAGGGATACATCTTGTGTAGTCTGACAGGTACAAGATACCACAGAGTCAATACTTTTAAGCTCGCCTCCATCAGAGGTACACTGCTGATTCCCTGAAAGGAGCGAAAGCTTGCCCTACCCCACTCCTCCACGTCCCAGGCGACCGCCAGATCTTTTTCCCAAGCCTGCATATACGGAAGCTTCGCTTGGTCAGAGACCAGAGATTGATAGATTATGGAGATGCCCCCTTTCTGCTCCGCGGGATTACAACACCATACCTCATAGCTTGTGAAGGAAAATGGAGGAGTCTCATCCTTCGAGACGGTTGTGAGAAAGTGAGAGATTTGTAAAAATCTATACATTTCCGATGGTGGCATCTTAAGCTTGTCGGAGCAATGTTTGAGGGTAATAGGGCCCTTTGGGGTGAAGAAGTGACCTATGCGGTAAATCCCCTTATCCAGCCACCATTGGAAAGCCTTGATGTCCATACCGGGTTGGAATGCCGGATTATGGAACAAATGTGCAAGCGGCCTCATGCCAGAAGTGAGGGAAGAGGACTGTTTAACAGTATCCCATAAAGCGAAGGAAGACGACAAAACTGGGGACATTATAGGGGGTCTATGTCGAGAGGGGATCCAGAGGAGAAAGTGCAGAGTGTGTGAGGGGACCGCCTGCCTCTCGATTTGTATCCAATCAGGTTTTTCAAATCTAGAGTAGACGACAGAAAGTTGAGCTAACCGCGCTGCCTGGTAATAAAGCCAGAGGTTAGGCTCCCCCAACCCCCCCCCCCCTCCGTCTAGAAGTGTACAAAACCTTGCGGGAGAGTCTATAACCTTTGCCTCCCCATATAAATTTGATTATCAAGTTTTGGAATTTGCGTAATGGTTCCCTTTGGAGGGGGATCGGCAGAGCCCTAAACAGGTAGAGGAGTCTAGGAAGTAAGTTCATCTTTATGGCATTGATTCTGCCTAGCCACGACAAGCGGTAGAGTGACCAACCCTGTAAATCCCTGTCTAGGGATTGGTAGATAGCTGGGTAATTTACTTTATGTAGATCCTCGAACATAGCCGTGAGGTTAACCCCCAAGTATCTGATATGGGTATCAGACCAGAGAAAACCAAAGGAGGATTGTAGACGCTTGGCTTCCTCCTTTTTTACTGAGACATTCAAGATAGAAGACTTGGTTAGATTTACTCTAAGCCCCGATACGGTCGCAAAGTTCTCCAATGTCTTGCAAATATTGGGGAGAGAGATGGTGGGGGATGTGACGAAAAGTAGCAGGTCATCTGCGAATAGAGCGCATTTGTGTTCCTGGGGGCCGCAATTAACCCCTTTGATGTCAGGATGGGATCTAATTGCGATGGCGAGGGTTTCGATCGCGATCGCAAATATGAGAGGCGACAAGGGACACCCCTGCCTTGTCCCCTTGGAAATTGGGAACGAGTCGGAGTAATAGCCCTGGTACCTGATCCGTGCTTCGGGGGAGGAGTAAAGAGCCTTGACGATACCGAGGAAGTTTGCGCCAAATCCCCATCTTTCCAGTATCGAGAATAAATATGGCCATTCAACTGTGTCGAATGCCTTTTGAAGATCTATGGAAAGGAGTAAGCCTTCCTGCGGGGGCCCCCCTGCCCAGCCCGACTGTAATATAGAGATAATGTCAATAGCTCGCCTCACTTGGTCGGGGCCCTGTCTGCCAGGGATAAACCCTACCTGGTCTTTATGAATGTATAGTTTGATGAAGGATGCCAACCTATTCGCTAGTAGTTTGGTGAGTATCTTTAAGTCATTGTTAATAAGTGAGATGGGCCTATAGTTGCTGACTTCTCCAGGGTCCTTGTCTGGCTTAGGGATGACCGAGATGAAGGCCTGATTATTTTGCTTGTCAATCGGTGCGCCCTTTTTAAGAGTGTTAAAGTACCTGACCATGTACGGGGAGAGCAACCCCGAGAACGTCTTGTAGTAAAGGTTAGGGAAACCATCGGGTCCCAGCGCCGAGCCCGATTTAAGGTCTTTTATCACACCCATAACTTCCGCTTCAGTGAAGTGTGCTTCTAAGATCTCACTATGGTTCTTGGCAATATTGGGGATTGGTAAATTGTCCAGGAAAGATGTCAAGGCTTGTGTTTTGTCGGATCGGGTATCGCGATACAAGTCTTTAAAGAAGGCCACAAACTCCTGCAATATGCGTTGTGGATTCTGGGTCCACTTATTGACAGGGGCATTTGGGATAACTACCTTTCCCATCTGGGAGATGGTTGTTACCATTTGAGGCCCATCCTGAGAATAAGGGATTTTTGTGATCGCTCTTTTCCTGAGCATAAACTTCCTTAAGAGCTTACAAATTTTGTCCAACAATCCCCATCTTTTTTTGGCCTCATCTGATGATTTTGTAAGTAATTTTTGGTGTATAATAATAAAGAACCGGTAGCGATTGATATGTACTTTTTTAAGTTTCACTAGAAACCTGCTTGTACTCCATTCCTCCTGGAATATCTCCCTCTGCGGGAGACCACTAGTGGCTACACCTGCCTTACTGCTGGACCTCTCATGTGTCTAGACCCTGAGGCCCACTTACCAAAACTTTTCTCCATAATTGCTCTACCTGCAGGTTTGGATCAAGTTCTTTCTTAGGTGTCTATGGGATGGGGTTTTTTCATACTGTATGAACATAGAAATGTATAGTGTGTTATTTCTAATGTTAATTATTATGTACCTGTTTTTTTGGTTTATTTTATGTACTTGACATATACCTTTTTGTATCTAATAGAAGGATTATTGTCTTGCGCTAAAAAAAAAAATTCTGAGGAAGCCTGCTTTTTGGCGAAACCGGTCAAAATTACTTAGCGTTACAAGAAACTGTATCCTTCAGCGTGCCCCTTTAAAAAGCATGACGTTTGTATTTTGTATGTGTGTGTTTTTTTCATATGCATTTTAACACTATTACCTAATAAAATTTTTGGATAATAAATTTTCCTATTTTTAAATCATTTGGTGTCATGATAATCATTATTATCTCAATGAAGTAAATAAACGCACATTTAAAAGTCCCATGATACTTTACAGTAGGTTCTCTCTTATATACTGTTATGCCCCATACACACGTGCAGATTATCTGCAGACTTTTGTCTGCAGACTTACCAAAACCATATAATATGAGGTCAAACCTAAACACTTTCAATTTGTATGCAATACGGCAGGCCCTTGCACTACATAGAAAAGGTAAGTCTGCAGACAAAAGTCTGCAGATAATCTGCACGTGTGTACGGGGCATTAGACAGGTCAATTCGGTTGGTCGCTGGCTGGTTGGAAAGTTGTGACTGGAAATCTCTTCGTTTTTTTTTATCTGCGTCCGCCCTTCCAGTACTCCTTACCACTAAGACCAGTTATAGGTGGAGGCGGTGACCACTTTTTGCATTATTGATATCTATATTGAGCCAGGCAAAGCACTGACACCTTTTCCGCCATTGTGCGATGTGCTGGGTGTTCAGTGTGACCCTGTGCCTTTAACCGGTTGCCGACTGCCGCATGACTATATACGGCGGCGGTCAGCCCCGGCCAGGCAAAGTGACGTATATATACATCACTAGCCTGTCACTTCCTTGTGAGCCAATAGCGGGCGAGCGCCCACCCGGCTCGTTCCCTGGGAAGTCAGTGCGTGTGACCGGCGGACCTGATGTCCGCCGGTCACTCGCGATCGTCCTCCGTGAAGGGAAAAAGGCAGGCGGCTGATGTAAACAAGCCGCCTGTCATTCTCCCCTGTGTAGGAATGGTGATCATACGGTTCTACTATGTAGGACTGTTGATCACTGTTTCTACACTAGTAGTCATGTCCAATCACAGTAAAAAGCACGCCCCTAGGGACCCCTCCCTCCTCAATAAAGTTAACCCCTTCCCTGTCAGTGTCATTTTGCAGTAACAGTGCATATGTATAGCACTGATTACTGCAGTAATGTCACTGGTAACCCCAAAAGTGTCAAAAATGTCAGTCAAGGGTCCGATCTGTCCGCCGCAATGTCGCAGTACCGCAAAAAAAATCGCAGATCGCCGCCATTACGCGTTAAAAAAAAACCACCAAAAATGACAGAAATCTTTCCCTTAGTAAACGCAATAACTTTTGCGCAAACCAATCAAAATACGCTTTTTGCGATTTTTTTTTTACCAAACATATGTAGCAGAAAACAAATTGGGCAAAAATGTTAAAACATTTTGACTGACATTTTGGGCATTGCGTGGGATCTCATTCTAGGTCTAAGTTTTAGGGCCAGTAATGTCCCTATTTTGTCCCTCTGGTGGTAGAATTTAGCCCCCTGCCATCTAATGTGTTTTTCAGCTGAGCTGGTTAGAGCCATATTGAGGTCGGCTCTGGTTGCATCGAGCGCCTTCAAGGACGCCCTGGTAGGTTTACGTTTATGTTCGGCACTTAAGACTGCAAATTCTTTTTCTAAGCGAATGACGTGAGCATTCCGTTCCTTTTTGATGTGTGACGAGATTTGTATGAGTTTTCCGCGGATGGTCGTTTTATGGGCCGCCCAGAGAGTTTCAGGAGAGATTTCAGCCAGATCATTCAGCGAGAAATATTCCGTGATGGCACGTTCTATTTCCGTAACCCTGCAGGGTTCGCTGAGAATGGACTCATTAAGTCTCCAGTGGAAAGGGCCTCTGGGGGCACCAGATCTAGCTATCCTGATGATCACCATCGAGTGGTCCGACCAGACCACATCCTTGATAGAGGCCATCATCAGGGAAGGGATCAAGGCTTGAGAGACTAAAACGTGTTCTATACGGGAAAAAGTCTGGTGAGGGTGAGAGAAGTGTGTGTAGTCTTTCGCGGTTGGATTCATTTCCCTCCAGCTATCCACCAAACCCATTTGATTGATCAGTTTAGCAATTTGCGAGCTACGTTTGGGTGGCTTAACTATTCGGGAGCCCAGTGGCTTGGATTTGTCCAAGCCATAGTCAAAAGCTGTATTTGAATCCCCCCCGAAGAATACACGACCCTCTAAGTGAGGCAGAAGCCGGCTAAACATATTCTGGAAAAAGTGAGTTTTATTCTGGTTAGGCGCGTAATATGAGATAAATGAGTACAATTGTTCCTCTATGGTCCCCTTAACTAGGATAAATCGACCCTCAGGATCCCGGTGCTCGGAGTGGAGGGAGAAGTTGCAAGACTTGGCAAAAAGGATCGCTACTCCTCGCTTTTTGTCCTCTGCGCTAGCTAGAAAAAAAGTGGGATACTTGGCATGTAGGAAAGACGGACAGTACGATCGAGGAAAATGAGTCTCCTGGATCAGTAAGACCTCGATTCCCCTGCGATAAAAGTCCTGAAAAGCCTTCCTTCGCTTTATGGGAGAGTTGAGACCCTGGGCATTGTGGGATGCTATTTTAAAGGTATGCATCTGATAATTCGTATCACTTCGTATCTCCGAAACAAGGTACCTGAGGCGCTCGTACGCCACCTCGTGAGAGTCCCGGTTGGTTCAGACGTGATAAGCATTGTTCCCCTGGAGACCGGCTGTGGAAAAAGAAGGGAAGAAATGAGAAAAAGGAGCAAAAGAATAAGTAGTAGTAGAGAGTGCGAAGGAGCTCGTGGACCTGCGTCCAAAAAGGACTTCCAATGTCGGATTGAGGTCCACCGCAATCCGACAGGGTTGAGTACAGGGTTCCAGCCCCCCAACAGGGGGGACTGGAGGTAGTCGCCCGGGAAAATCGAGATCTTCCCGCGTGACTGGTGGAGGCGTCATCCGACCACTCCGGCAGGACTCCCGCCCATAGTATAATGCTGTATCAATAAACAAACAAAAGCAACCAAGCAAACCGGTAAATGACCCCTAAAAATGCATGGCCCTCCAGGGCTACGCCGCCAGGCAATGACCCGGCCGGAAGAGCCCCCGAGGGCATCGCTTAAGATCACCTCAGAGTCCATGAGTCCGCAGTTAGCCATTGGGTAGCTTAAGGGATACTCCAGTCAGGGACCCACCATCCAAGGGGGGGCCCGCCCGATGGGCTGAGGCCAAAGTAGAATGCCCAATAAATACTAAATCTTGAAAAAGCAAAATAGAATTTTAAATAATAAAAAGGGGCAGAAAAGCAAAATGCCATCTTAAAACGACTGAAAACCAGTCCAACAGGGGTACGTCCGAAGAAAGCTATGGTGTTCCATAAACATCAATCAGGGGTAAGGAGGACTAATTCAAGCGGAGTAACTCCAGTCCACAAGTGTGGGATAACTTGCATGAAGTCGCCACAATAGTAATCAGGGAGGTTTGCCGTCCTTAGATCGTTTGAACTTTGATCCATGCCAAAGGGGAGCAATGGGGCTTGACGGGTCGGGGCGTTTTGCTGAGCCTGAGCTGGTGGAGGGGGCCGTGTGATCTGGGGGTTGTGGTAGTAGTTGCAGATGGGTAAGTAACCGTTCTCCCTCCGAGAAGCTAGAAAAGGCGTAAGTCTTATTACTGTAGGTAAATTTGAGAGCGAAGGGGAATGCCCACCAGTATTTAAGCTCCTTTTGGGACAGAATGGACAGAAGCGGCTTTAAAGATCTCCTGCGTTGTATTGTAGCTGGTGCAAGATCAGTAAAAATCTGGACCGCATGACCTTGACAGGTGAGATTTTGGATCTTCCTGGCTCTGCTAACGATTTCTTCTTTTACAGAGAAGAAGTGGGGCTTAACAACAATGTCGCGTGGGTTGCCATCCCGCCGTGGGGGACCCAGTGCCCTGTGAGCTCTGTCAAGTTCAAGTTTGTGCTGAGGGATATCAGGGATGAGATCAGAGATGAGCCCCTGCACTGCGGAATGCACGTCAGAGATAGATTCTGGCAGGCCACGCAGCCTAAAATTGTATCTACGGGACCTGTTCTCAAGGTCCTCCACTTTGAGGAGAGCTGAATCCAGTTGATCCTGAAGCGATTGTATAAGGGTGGTGTGTTGATTTGTTTTGGCCACAGTCAAATCTATCCTATTTTCCATTGCCTCCATCCTGTCCCCTAGGTTCTGAAAGTCCATTTTCAGATTAGTGGTTATTCTGTCAGCAATCTGCGATATACCCCTCTCCATCATTGCCGACATTTTGAGTAGCAGGTCGTCATGGTCAGAGTGAGGAATCCCCCTAGGACCCTCTGTGGCTGCAGCGCTTGTGGGAGCTAACAGTGATACACTAGCAGGGGAGAAGTCTCCTATTACCCTGCTCAGGAGGGATTCAGTGGATGCGGGTGAGGGGGTCAGGGGCAGCTGGTTACTCACTGTTCCCTGCGGTGTGGAGATGATATGCCCCCTTGTCACATAGTCCGTGTGTTGCTGAGGAGGATCCCCCTCCTCCATCGCCTCACGCTGCTGGGCCGGATCCGCCATCTTGAGAGGAGCGGCCTCTGAACAGTCCGGATCGAATTGTCGTTCTATGTTCCTCCTGACCCGATTCCTGTGCATGGGGCGATTCCCGCGGGTCTAGTGGAGGTTCAGGCGCTCGTTCTGACAAGCCGATGTGCTGCTTAGCCGCGCCAGGCGGGAGAGACTGCCGGGGTGACGCGGAGCTCCAGTCCTAAGCGGCCATCTTGGGAGCTGCCGCGCATGCGCCTCCATCTAAGTTATTTTTATGTTCTTCTACTCTTCCTACTGTACTTTTGTTTTTCATTCTTTTGTTAACTTGTTTCCCTTGCAGGTACTCGTCGGCTGCCACACTGATTTTATATATTCTGACACAAACAGCGTTTGCACTCAGCATATATGGATACCTCTGATGCTGTGGTAGGTTGATTTCACCACTGCAGTTAAAATACCTTTAGGTATACGTGGAATATGGTCATGTATACCTGCCATTAAATAAGTGGGTTTGGATGTTTGGGCGGTTAATGGTGTGTATACTACACAATTTTCCTGTGGTGATTTCTGTTAGGTTCTCTTTTTTTCGTTCAGCCTACAGGCTGCATGAAAAAAAAAAACTTACACTATATGCCAAACAAGGACCAGCAATGTACTGGTACTTGGCTGGACTTTGAGCGGTTATACCAGGATGATGACTGCAGATTTAGGCATCATCTTGGTATCGTTTTTTACAGCCAGTGGTCGGCTTACATGTAAAAGCAATCCTAGCAGATAATTGGCCGCTAGACTAACGGTCGACCCCCCCCCGACCCCCCCCTCCTTCCGTGTTTTTTCTCGGGCTCTCCTGTCCCACCGGTTAACCCGAGAGTGCAGTCGGTAGTTCAGTTATCTAACCATAGAGCTGATTGGAGATGAGAATGGCTCCAATCATCTCTATGGCCTATGATACCGGAAGCTATGAGCATTTCATGACTTCTGTTTCGCCATTGGGAAATTGGGAAAGCATTTTATCACACCAATTTTGGTGTGCTCAGATGCGTTAAGGTAAGAGGAGAAATCTAGAGTCTAAAAGACCCCAATTTTTTTTAAAAAAAAGAGACAGAATACCTGTCACTACAGATTGCTATCATAGGGGATATTTAAATTCACTGTGATAACAATAAAAATGATTTAAAAAAAAAAAGAAAGGAAAGGTGTCAAAATAACATAAAAAAGCAAAATAAAAAAAAATCAACCCCCCCCCCCCCCGTCCCTGCGCGCAAATGTGCATGCAAGGGTTGGTCTAGTGTCAATATGTAAACCGCAATTGCACCATGCATGTGAGGTATCGCCGTGGACGTCAGGTCGCAGTAATTCTTGCCGTAGACCTCCTCTGTAAGTCCAAAGTGGTAACCTGTAAAGTGCAATTTTTAAAGCATGTCATGTTTGGCGTCTATGTACTCGGCATAAGATCATCTTTTAAATTTTACCAAACAATTAGGAATTATATAGTGTATTTCTGCATTAAATAAAGTGTTTTTTTTCCGCAAAAATTGCGTTTGGAAAATCTGTGCACAAATACCGTGACAGCAAATAGATTGGAATGTCTACTTTTCAAAATGGGGACATTTGGGGGTGTTTTGTGCTATCTTGAAATTTTAGGGCCTCTGAAACTGTGACAGATAGCGCAGAGGTGAAATGCACAATTTACGCCATTAGAAAACCTGAAAGTGGCGATTGGTTTTCGGGTTCCCGTACACAGCTAGGCTCCCAAAAAGTCTTACACATGTGGTATCCCTGTACTCAGGAGAAGCAGCAGAATATATTTTGGGGTGTAATTACACATATGCCCATGGCATGCGTGAGCAATATATCATTTCAATTACAACTTTTTTTTTTTAGTCAAAAAAATGAAATATTCAATGAGCTCAACATGCCTCTCACTACATTCCTTAGGATGTCTTCTTTCCAAAAAGTGATAATTTGGGGGGGGGGGGGGGGGGGGCGGGGGTTGTACTGCCCCGCCATTTTAGCACTTCAAGAATTGAGGTAGGCAGTCAGAAATTAAAGCTGCGTAAATTCCAGTATTTACACCATAGTTTGTAGACGCTATAACTTTTGCGCAAACCAATAAAAATATGCTCATTGAGAATTTTTTGTCAAAGACATGTAGCTAAATACATTTTGGCCTAAATATATGACAAAAATTGAATATATTGGATATTTTTAACTGTCAAAGTAGAAAATGTAAATTTTTGGCAAAATTTTCGCCCTTTATTATTAATATCGCAAAAATTAAAAAGCGCAGAGGTGACAAATACCACCAAAAGAAAGCTCTGTTTGTGGGAAAAAAAGGACCAAAATTTTGTTTGGGTACAGCATTGCATGACCGTGCAATTGTCAGTTAAATTTGCGCAGTGCCAAGTTGAAAAAAGTGGCCTGGACGTTAAGCAGGAAAATCCTCCGGTCCTAAAGTGGTTAAACTAATAACACACAAAGAATGAAATGTTGCCATGTTTTTATTGAACACCATGTAAACATTCACAGTGCAGGTGGAAAAAGTATGTGAACCCCTAGACTAATGACATCTCCAAGAGCTAATTGGAGTGAGATGTCAGCCAACTGAAGTCCAATCAATGAGATGAGATTGGAGGTGTTGGTTACAGCTGCCCTGCCCTATAAAAAACAAACACTAGTTCTGGGTTTGCTTTTCACAAGAAGCATTGCCTGATGTGAATGATGCCTCGCACAAAAGAGCTCTCAGAAGACCTACGATTAAGAAATGTTGACTTGCATGAAGCTGGAAAGGTTTATAAAAATATCTCCAAAAGCCTTGCTGTTCATCAGTCCACAGTAAGAAAAATTGTCTATAAATGGAGAAAATTCAGCACTGCTGCTACTCTACCTAGGAGTGGCCGTCCTGTAAAGATGACTGCAAGAGTACAGCGCAGACTGCTCAATGAGGTGAAGAAGAATCCTAGAGTGTCAGCTAAAGACTTACAAAAGTCACTGGCAAATGCGAACATCCCTGTTAGCGAATCTACAATACATAAAACACTAAACAAGAATGGATTTCATGGGAGGACACCACAGTGGAGCCCACTGCTGTCCAAACAAAACATTGCTGCACGTTTACAGCTTGCACAAGAGCACCTGGATGTTCCACAGCAGTACTGGCAAAATATTCTATTAAGTTGAGTTGTTTGGAAGAAACACACAACACTATGTGTGGTGAAAAAGAGGCACAGCACCAACATCAAAACCTCATCCCAACTGTGAAGTATGGTGGTCGGGGGATCATAGTTTGGGGCTGCTTTGCTGCGTCAGGATCTGGACGGATTGCTATCATCGAAGGAAAAATGAATTCCCAAGTTAACTTAAGGCCATCTGTCTACCAGCTAAAGCTCAACAGAAGATGGGTGTTCCAACAGGACAATGACCCAAAGCATAGTCAACAACAGAATGGCTTAAACCAGTCATGACCAACCTGCGGCCATGGCCCATGGGTCCTGCTGGCCATGGCCTGTGACCCACAGTCCATGGCCTGCTCCCAGCAGAACCTACAGGCCAGCGGGACCATCCGATTAGTGACCAGCAAGACCCACAGGTCAGTAGCTAGAAGGACCCACAGGCCATGGCCAGCAGGACCCACAGGTCAGTGACCAGCAGGACCCACAGGTCAGTGACCAGCATGACCCACAGGTATGTGGCCAGCTCCCAGCAGGACCCACTGGCTGTGGGTCAAGCTGGGAGCTGTCTGTGGACTTTTGGGTCCTGCTTGCCACTGACTTGTGAGTCCTGCTGGACATTGGCCATGCCCTGTTTCTTCTGGAAGCTGACCATGGCCTGTGGGACCTGCTGGCCACTAGCCTAGGGTGACCAGATGTCCCTAGTTTTGCAGGTGCACCGCAAGATGGGGCAGTGGGGCCCCCCAAGCCAACCCTACCATGGGTCCCACTGAACCCATTGGGCTGTTTTGGAGGGGAAGGGGGGGTGAGCGCCGCCAGATTACACAGAGCGGGTATCTCATGCTTACCCAGAGACCGCTGTCATGCGACGTCCCGCCTCCTGGACTGGCTCCTATGATAGACAGCACACTGTGTAATCCGGCGGCTCTCCTCTCTCTAATGCCCATGCACTGAACAGGCTGCGTTTATGGACACTGGTGATTCTGAGCTTATGGGCACTGATCAAGCTGCATTGATGGGCACTAGTGAGACTGCACTGATGAGGCTGAGCTGATGGGCACTGACGAGGCTGGGCTGATGGACACTGATCAGGCTGCATTGATGGACACTGGTGAGGCTGCATTGATGGGCCAGCACTACCTGCCAGCAGTAACCGCCAGCACTACCCACCAACCCTACCCGCCATTACCCATCAGCAGTAACCACCAGCAGTACCTGCCAGCAGTCTGCAAAATAAGTAGAAAAGGTATGTGCATTAGCGTGTGCAAATTGTTGCAATATGTTTTTTAGTTGTGTTGTGTCATAATATGTCATGTCCTTGTTTATACATGTATGAATAAGGACATGACATTTTCTGACTGCCTAAGTCACATGTGCTAGGGGTGCAACTAGCCCCCAGCACATAACTGTAAATTTCCCAGCATGTGCAGTGTTTCTGACTACTCCCACCATCACCACTTCAAATCACTGAAGTGGTCATAATGGTTAGAGTGTTCCTTTAATATCTCTAAGAAGAAGTAAACCTCTGTATACTGATTCCATTTTATTTGATCATCCTCTAGTTGTGTTAAATTAGTGCGGGGGGGGGGGGGGGGGAGGGCACAGCGGCGTTTTATTATTTATATACTTTAACTATAGTATATATTTTATATGCGGCCCGAGAAAATTTTTCTGCACTCAATGTGGCCCAGAGAAGCCAAAAGGTTGGACACCCATGGCTTAAACAGAAGAAAGTTTTCCTTCTGAATTGGCCCAGTCAGAGTCCTGACCTCAACCCGATTGAGATGCTGTGGCATGACCTCCAGAAAGCGATTCTCACTAGACATCCCAAGAATATTGCTGACCTGAAACAGTTCTGTAATGAGGAATAGTCGAGAATTACTCCTGACCGTTGTGCACGTCTGATCTGCAACTACAGGAAACGTTTGGTTGAAGTTATTGCTGCCAAAGGAGGTTCAACCAGTTATTAAATCCAAGGGTTCACATACTTTTTCCACCTGCACTGTGAATGTTTACATGGTGTGTTCAATAAAAACATGACAAAATTGTATTCTTTGTGTGTTATTAGTTTAAGCAGACTGTGATTGTCTATTGTTGTGACTTAGATAATGATCAGATCACATTTTATGACCAATTTGTGCAGAAATCCATATAATTCCAAAGGGTTCACATACTTTTTCTTGCAGCTGTGTATATATATATATATATATATATATATATATATAAATATATATATATATATATATATATATATATATACACACACACACATAAACAGCTGATAAAGTACACCTGCCTTCTTTCCACGCAGGACCTGTGCAAGACAAGATCAGGTGTGCATCTTATAGACTCTTACTTACTCTTTTTTTGTCCCTCCATAGTTGCTGTGGTATTGTCTGTCTGCACCCAGATGGGGAGAACCTGAAGGTAGTTTGTGCAGTGTTGGAGAGTCAGCCGAATTGGCCGAAGTTCCAGGATATTGATCAGCAACTTTCCCTGATGACCATGTTACCTGAAACAAGAGGATCTTCGGAAACACCCAACAGGCTGGCATCTGTCGAAAACTTCCAATTCATCAGAAGGAACAATTTTCTGGTATCCAGCATCTGCATAGACCCTTGAGGTTCAGAATAGGCTGGACATCCCTGTTTGGACTGAGAACCCTAAACAGCTTGGAATCAAAGCTGTGAGACCTCTTCCTCTGCAGTACAGGTGCAAAGACCTCATGTGAAAGCAGCAGCCTTACCAGAGCTGCAAAGAATGCTGCTCTTATTTGTGGCTCCAAAGATACCCTTGAGCACATAAAAAGTGTAGGGGAAAGCAGTAAAACTCTTGTAGCCTCTGGAGACCACACTACAGACATAGTTGTCTGTCACTTTGTGAGTCCAGGTGGCCACATAGTTAGGTTGAAAAAAGACACAAGTCCATCTGGCTCAACCAATAAAAAAAACAGTAAAGAAAACCCAACCATACAATCCCATATACACAATCCTATACCAGCAGTTGATCCAGAGGAAGGCGAAAAAAAAAACCAGCAAAGCATTATCCAATTTGCTACAGCAGGGGAAAAAAATATTCCTTCCTGATCCCCCGAGAGGCCATCGGATATTCCCTGGATCAACTTTACCAATAAATATTAGTACCCATTTATATTATGTACACCTAGGAAAGAACCCAGGCCATTTTTAAAGTAATCTAGTGAGCTAGCCAGGACCACCTCTGGAGGGAGTCTATTCCACATTTTCACAGCTCTTACGGTGAAGAAACCTTTCCGTATTTGGAGACTAAAGCCTCGTACACACGTACCGATTGTCGGCCGACGACCGATCGTAGGCTTGTTAGTATGATGCTTTCGACAGCAGACAGCGCACTTTCGGCTGAAAAGAATCTGTCGTGCAGGCATTAAAATTTTTGTAGGCCAACACCAGAACGGCCGATTGTTCGCCAGTCAGTACAGAATTCGGCCGACAATCAGCAGATTTGCAAGACTGGGCATGCTCAGAGAAGAAAAAAGACAGGGAAAGTTAACCATCACATGACATCACTTCTGCAGTAGTCTGTTGTTGGCCGACAAAGTTCGTTTGCAGTCTTTTGCACTTTTCAGCGGACAGGACAGCCCTGGACAAAAGACGGCCGATCGGTACGCGTGTACGAGGCATAAGGCTCCATGTACACAGGACGCTGGAAATGGCCGTTTAGGAGCAGTTGGGCGTTTTTTTCAGAAGCCCCTGAACGCAGCTCCATGTGATCTTATCTGTCCATGTACACATGGTCGTTTACAGTCATTTGCAGGCAGTTGCGTTCAGGGACTTTTTTTAGAACGCAATTATTTGCGTTCGAACGTGTGTTTCCCGGCGTTTCAAACGCAGAAACGCGGCCGAACGTGACTAAACGTGACTGAACGTGATGAACCTACATTCAGCATAATTTTTTTTTCTTCCATTCAAAATAAATGGTACCCTATGGGAGCCTATTGATTTGAATGGACGTCGCACCGCAAGTCGGATCCGACTTGCGGCGCGACCTGCACTTTGAGAATCTTGAGGGGGAACTCCACGCCAAAAATGGGAAAAAACTGCGTGGGGGTCCCCCCCAGGTTCCAAACCAGGCCCTTAGGGTCGCTCGTCCCCTCCCCTTTCCTGGCCTGCCGGGCTGCATGCTCGGATAAGGGTCTGGTATGGATTTTGGGGGGGACCCCATGCCGTTTTTTCGGCGTGGAGCTACCCTCAAATTCCATACCGAACCCGAAGGGCCTGGTTTGGAACCTGGGGGGGACCCCCACGCAGTTTTTTTCCCATCTTTGGCGTGGAGTTCCCCCTCAAGATTCTCACAGTTCAGGTCGCGCCGCAAGTCAGATCCGACTTGCGGTGCGACTTCCATTCAAATCAAAAGGCTCCCATAGGGAACCATTGATTTTGAATGGAGGCAGAAAAACGCTGCTAAAAGCAACGTGGCCAAACGTGCAATAACGCAAATGGAAAAAGCTACTGAAAGCACGTTTAACAGCTGCTTTTTCCCGGCGTCAGAAATAGCTTTGCAGGACGTTTTTTCTAACGTCCCGTGTACATGGAGCCTAAATCTGTTTTCCTCTAGACGTAAAGAGTGCCCCCTTGTCCTCTGTGTTGACCTTAAAGTGAATAACTCAACACCAAGTTCACTATATGGACCCCTTATGTATACATGTTGCTCATATCACCTCTTAATCTCTTCTCAAGAGAGAACAAATTCAGTTCCTCTAATCTTTTCTCATAGTTGAGCTCTTCCATACCTCTTATCAGTTTGGTTGCCCTTCTCTGCACTTTCTCCAGTTCCCCAATATCCTTTTTGAGAACTGGTGCCCAAAACTGAACTGCATATTCCCAATGAGGTCTTACTAATGATTTGTACAGGGGCAAAATGATATCCCTCTCTCTCTGGAGTCCATGTCTCTGTTAATACAAGAAAGGAATTTGCTTGCTTTGGAAACTGCAGCTTGGCATTACATGCTATTATTAAGCTTAGGATCTACCACCCAGATCCTTCTCCGCTATGGAATCCCCCAGTTCTACTCCCCCTAGTATGTATGATGCATGCATATTCTTAGCCCCCAAGTGCATAACTTTACATTAATCAACATTAAACCTTATTTGCCACAAGTGAAGTTGCCCAATGAATAGTTACATAGGCCACAATGGCTGATAGACGTCCCCCCCACCCGTGAGTGTCTGAATAGCCCTTTACTGTGAAGAGAGCATGCCTCAAGATCTGGAGGACTTGGTGGTGTCCAGTTCTGGGATGCAGGCTTTTGAGCTATTTATTGGCTTGTTGCTTACAAAAAAGACACTTCTTGAATTCTGAAGTCATCACCAGTGTTTGACCGGTCACCTTTGCCTTCTTTATTTTTGTAATTTAGTGTCAGTATTTTTAAAAAAGCATAAAAAACAAAAGCAAAATACACATATATTATCTGGTATCATTGTGATCATCAGGAGCAGGAATGTTTATTTAAGGCTGTTCTTTGGTGGTAGGGTCATGGTAGTAGCAAGAAATATGCAGTTCATTTGACATATTTATTTTTTTACTATTTTGGGCCAGTTTTCCTTTGATAATAATAACAAAAAAAAAAAAAAAAAATCAGGAGATACAGTGCATCTGGAAAGTATTCACATCGCTTCACTTTTGCCACATTTTATGTTACAGCCTTATTCCAAAATGGATTCAATTAATTATTTTCCTTAAAAATTCTACAAACAATACCCCATGACAACATGAAAGAAACTGGATTTTTGACTTACCATAAAATCCTTTCCTCTTAGGTTCATTGACGGACACAGCCCTCTGATGCATATCAGTAGGGTAATACCGCCCCCTACAGGAGTAGGACACTAGGCAGAAA
Organism: Pelophylax lessonae; assembly: GCF_965119305.1. NCBI lineage: Eukaryota > Metazoa > Chordata > Amphibia > Anura > Ranidae > Pelophylax > Pelophylax lessonae. Next base: position 490,321,258 of record NC_138768.1, on the reverse strand, counting down.
GAATTTCTGGCTACGCCCATGGGCAGTCCCCGGGGGGTATACCCTCTCTCTTTCTGCATAGGATGTCAGTTTTGTATCAAAGTAGTGTCAGAGAAAAACACACCAACCCACTCAAAAAAATAGAGGGGGGGTACTGCTTCCGTCAATGAACCTAAGAGAAAAGGATTTTACAGTAAGTCAAAAATCCAGTTTTCTCTATCGTTCGTTGACGGACACAGTCCTCTGATGCATATCCGTAGGGACGTCCCAAAGCAGTACCCAAATGAGGGGTGGGAACAGCAGAACAAAAAAAACAGTCCCCAAGGCCAACATGGCCAACCAGGCAACACATGACTCATCAGAAACAACAGGATGAGGTCCACCTGAAAACCAAACAGAAAACACCCTCAAGGAAGGCCAATGGGCCCTCTAAACAGCAGCCTGCAAAACTTTGCGGCCAAAAGTAAGCATCCGCAGATGCCAGCACATTGACCTTCTAAAATTTGGTAAAGGTGTGAAGAGACGACCAGGTCACCGCCTTGCACACATGAAGCACAGATGCGAAAGGCCCAGGAAGCCCTAAGCGCCCAAGTAGAATGCGCCTTGACAGGGAAAGGAGGAGCATGACCCTTAATGGAATAAGCCTGCAGCACTGTCTGTCTGATCCATCTGGAAATAGTCGCAGCAGACGCAGGCACAAAGAGCGAGTCAGACTTGCGAAAAGACTCAGTAGACGCCAAATACACCTTGATCGCCCGAGCAACATTCCTTAGGATGTTTTGGCTTAGGACTCAAGGAAGGTAACACAATGTCCTCATTTAAGTGAAAACTGGAAACCACCTTCGGCAGAAAGTACGGATCCGGCCAAAGTACCAGCTTGTCCCTGTGAGCCACCAGATAATAGGGAGAACGGCAAGACAGCGCTGCCAGTTCCGACACTGCATGCCAAAGTGATAACCACCAAGAAGGCCACCTTCTGAGACAAGGTAAGCAGGGGAATTTCCCGAATACTCTCAAAGGGAGGCCTCTGGAGAACCGACAGCAACAAATTAAGGTCCCAAGGCAGTAGCGGAGGTTGCACCAGAGGTACCAAGTGTCACACCCCCTTGATGAAGCTATGCACCAGGGAATGGGTGGCCAAAGGGCTCTGGAAGAAAATAGCCAAGGCCGAGACCTGACCCTTGATAGTACTCAAGGCCAACTTTTGATCAACTCCCCCGTTGAAGGAAAGCCAAGATCCGAGCCACTGAAGAAGAACGAGGGTGGGTCCCAAGGGACTCACACCACGCAATGTACGACTTCCATGTACAATGATAAATCTTCCTAGAAGTCGCCTTCCTCGCTTTAAGCAGAGTGGGAATCACTGATGCAGACAATCCCCTGTCCTTCAGCACCTGGCTTTCAACAGCCAAGCCACAGCCAGCGACTGTAAAGCAGGATAGAAGATTGGCCCCTGAGACAGTAGATCCTCCCTGAGAGGAAGTCTCCACGGGGCGTCTGCGACTAGCCTGACCAGCACGGCGAGGCTAGTCCGGAGCCACAAGAATGACTGTAATCCCTTCCGCCTCTATCCTGCGAAGAAGTTTTGGCAGCAACTTGAGAGGAGGAAAGGCATACATCAGCCGGTACTGGCCCCAGGGGGCCACCAGCGCGTCTGCGTCATTTGCTAGAGGGTCCCGAGAGCGGGCCACAAACCTCTGCACCTTCCTGTTGATGGGAGACGCCAACAGATCCACGTCCGGAGTACCCCAGCGCAGGCACAACTGCTGAAACACCTCCTGATGCAGGGACTGCTCTCTGCATCTAAGGCCTGGCAGCAGAGGTAATCCGCCTGCCAATTCTTCACCGCCGGAATGTGGACAGCGGAAAGAGCTAAAACATGGTCCTCTGCCCAACATAATATACCCGCTAGTTCCAGGGCTGCAAGGACACTCATGGTGCCCCCTTGGTGATTGACATAAGCCACGGCCGTGGCATTGTCCGATTGAATAAGCACTGGACAACGTTCGGTCCAGTGTGCCAGGCAAAGCCAGATCGCTCTCAGCTCCAGGACATTGATCGGCAATCGAGATTCCTCCAGGGAGCAGACTCCCTCAGCTGAGTCCTGATTGACTCCCCCCCCCCCCACCCGGACAGACTTGCATCCATGGTGACAATTGTCCAGTTTATAGGGAGAAAGGAATTTCTCGACTGAAGCATCGGAGACCGGAGCCACCAGACCAGGGACTCCCTGGTCCTGTGGCTTAGCCGAATCCGAAGCTCCAGAGAATTTGGGTTTGTCCCACTTGAGAAGAATTTCCCTATGAAGAACCCTTGCGTGGAACTGAGCGAATGGGACCACGTCGAACACCATCAGTCCCAGTACTCTCATACAGGTCCGAAGGGATTGGAATTGGACATCAACAGATGACTGGAGATTCTGGAGTTTTTCCGAGGGAAGAAACACCAAGTCAGACCCAACTAGACCAGTCTCATGGAAGGGATCAGAGACGACTTCTGAAGATTCACAATCCACCCGAACTCCTCCAGAGTTCTCATGGTGACCCCCAAGTTTTCCGTCAGTAACACAGGGGACTCCGCACGGAGAATCAGATTGTCCAGGTAACCCAGGACCGATATCCCCCACTGCCGTAACAGCACAAGGACTGGGGACAACACCTTTGAAACTGATAGTGATCCTCTCCCACGGCAAAACTGAGAAACCATTGGCAAACGGCACAGATTGGAATGTAAAGGTAGGCATTCTTGATGTCTATTAAAGCCAGGAAATTGCGCTGATGTAGAGAGGCCACCACTGTGCGAATAGTTTCCATCTTGAAATTTTGAGCGTGCACAAACGCATTCAGTGCTTTTAGGTCTAGGATCTGATGCACCTTGCCCTGGTTGGAATAAAACCCGTGAAAGCGCTACACTATCACTCCTTGCTGTAGCAGGTCCTGCACTGCCCCATAGAACGCTCGCAAGCGATCAGGGGATAGGCGGACATTGGAAGGGAAGAACCTGACTGGAGGAATGGATCAAAACTCGATCTTGTATCCGGACCGCACAACCTCCTGAACCCAGTTGTCTGGGATCCAGGCAAGCCACAAGTCCAAAAACCGGCAAAGGCGCCCCCCCACCCCAGTCACAGGTGAGGGTGCACCTTCAGGCCGAGGGGGCCTTGTCCGCAGGCCTGGTGGAACCGGAACTTCTGTTTCCCAGACCAGGGACGCTTGGAACCACCCGAGGGAGCCTTGAAGGGCTTGGCCTTATCGGCTGCCCCCGAGGAACTACAATACTTTCTGTGAGTCGAAAAGGACGGACCCTGCCTACGCCGAGGGTCCCTACCCTTGGAAACCTGCGGAAGAAAAGTACTCTTGCCCCCCGTAAGACCTTTAATAATGTTGTCCAGAGTAGCCCCAAACAGACGGTCCCCTGAAAGGGGAGTTCCGTCAAGGCCTTCCTAGAAGCCTGTTCCGCAGACCAACACTTCAGCCAGAGCATACGCCTCATGACCACCGCCGAAAACGACAGGCGACCCAAAAAGGGAAGCAGTGTCCAGCGCGGCATCGCAAGCAAATTGCAGCCCCCTACACAATTTGGTCCAACAGCTCCCCAAACACAGGAGGGACAGGCTTGCCCTCCACATCACGGTGCAGCAGCTTTGCCCATTCAGTCACCGTTTGCGTGACAAGGGCCACAGTAAAAAGCAGGCCTCAGTGCAGTCCCCGTCCGAGAGTACATGTTGAGGGCCACAGCCTCCGCATTTCTATCCTTTGGGTCCTTAAAGGATGGGGAATCTTCCACCGGAATAAGGGTAGCCTTGTTAAGCCTGGAGACCGGGGGATCCACCTTAGGTGGTACAGACCACTTCTTCACCAGAGACTCCTCAAAGGGGTAGCGTCTAGTAAACCGCCTAGAAACCCCAGGGGAACGTTTTGGCTGATCCCATTCTTTTGCGATTAGGCCAGCAAAATAAGTGGGGAAAGGAAAAAATGTTTCCACCCTTGAAGGCTTATGGGTGCCGAGGCAACCTGCTCCCCAGGAGCGACGACAGCCGCATCCTCCAATTTTAGGGTTTCACACACAGAAACAACCAGTGCGTCCACCAGCGCCTTATCTTGCGCAGCAGTAGAGGTAGAGGGCTCATCCTCACTATCAGGTGGGAGGACAATGTAATAGAGCAGCACGAAATGCCAGCAGAATGCTTGGATGTATAGGGAGAGGTATAAGCAGTAGAAAGAGAGAAGTGCTTATGCCGCTGTACAGAACACTGGTGAGACCTCACTTGGAGTAATGTGCGCAGTACTGGAGGCCATATCTCCAGAAGGATATAGATACTCTAGAGAGAGTTCAGAGAAGAGCTACTAAACTAGTACATGGATTGCAGGAAAAAACTTACCAGGAAAGGTTAAAGGACCTTAACATGTATAGCTTGGAAGAAAGAAGAGACAGAGGGGATATGATAGAAACTTTTAAATACATAAAGGGAATCAACTCGGTAAAGGAGGAGAGCATATTTAAAAGAAGAAAAACTACTACAAGAGGACACCGTTTTAAACTAGAGGGGCAAAGGTTTAAAAGTAATATGAGGAAGTATTACTTTACTGAGAGAGTAGTGGATGCATGGAATAACCTTCCTGCAGAAGTGGTAGCTGCAAATACAGTGAAGGAGTTTAAGCATGCATGGGATAGGCATAAGGCTATCCTTCATATAAGATAGGGCCAGGGACTATTCACAGGATTCAGATATATTGGGAAGACTAGATGGGCCAAAAGGTTCTTATCTGCCGACACATTCTATGTTTCTATCAGAGGAGGCGATTCTAGGACAATATCCCCTGGCCATTATCCCCCCGGATAATATCCCCCCTGGACAAAATCCCCCCGGGACAACATACCCCCGGACAATATCCTCCCTTGACAATATCCCCCTAGACAATATCCCCCCTGTTCTAGGACAATAGCCCCCCAGACAATATCCCCTCGGAACAACATCCCCCCGAACAATATCTCCCCCTGTACAATATCTTTCAGACAATATCCCCCCTGTTTTGACAGAGGGCGAAGACACATGAAGATCCTTAGTTGGACCCACGTCAGAGCTATCTGCATTTGCTTTAGACTTAACATTGCACTGTGTGTCATCATTTCAGAGCAACAGGATATAGATCGCAAATGTATACAGCTTCCACTGGTACGAAGGCTGCGGGGGATACGAAAGCTGTGTGACATGGGGTATCTTATCGCTCGATTACAAAACGGGGCGCGCTTTAAATATAAGTGCAGCTCGACGCTATCGTTCGAATCAATGATATGAACATCCGGTTACGAGACAATGGGCATCGGGGTGGGGGAAATTTCAATAGTGACCTCTCGTCGAGTCACGTTCAGGTTCTATTTCACTTTATTGGTTGACTGCTTGATCAATTAAGATGTCAAGATGCCATCCGTGTGGACCGCGGCGCGGCAGACCAATGAGAATAGTTACGCAATACTCGTATTTGACTGTGCGCGACGCGCCTACTGTGCAGGTAGGCTAGCACAGTGTTTCTCAACCTTTTTTCAGTCGGGGCGCCCTTGAAAAGTATTTTCAGTCTTGAGGCACCCCTGCCCAACGTTTGATTCATGTTACTGTGTATCACAGAACACACGCAGAATTGTGCTCATTCATGACACACAGACAAATGCTCTGCTCTTTAGTGGTGCCATTAATTCTTAATGACACCCCACACTTTGGCAAACATGGGGTGCTTTGGGTGCGGCCCGCCAAATGCCACTAAAAAGTGATCTAAACAAGGATTGATTTTCAAAGGAGCAGCAGCCCTTGCTGTTATCAGAAACAAGCCTTAAAAAGCAGTTCTACAGGAATGGGGGCAGGATTAAAAGTAACATACATATACACACACACATATACAAACACACACACATACAAAAAAATGTACAAATACACATGTATACATGCACACATACAGACACATGCGCACACACACACGTACAAACACACAAACACACACATACAAATGCACACACATGCATACACATGTATACATGCACACAGACACATGCACACATACAGACACATGCGCACACACACACATACAAATGCACACACATGGATACATGAACACACACAGACACATGCACACATACAGACACATGTGTTTGTATGTGTGTACATGTGTCCACGTGTCTGTGTGTGCATGTATACATGGGTATGCATGTGTGTGCATTTGTATGTGTTGTTTGTACATGTGTGCGCGCATGTGTCTGTATGTGTGCATGTATACATGTGTATGCATGTGTGTTTGTACATTTTTGCATGTGTGTATGTGTGTTTGTATATATATATATATATATATATATATATATATGTGTGTGTGTGTGTGTATGTTACTTTTAATTCTGACCCCCATTCCTGTACTGTCAGAACTGCTTGTTAGGGCTTGTTTCTGATAGCAGCAAGGGCTGCTGCTCCTTTGAAATCAATCCTTGTTTAGATCACTTTTCATATTAAAATATATACATTATTAACAAGAGTGGGAGAGAGGGGAATATTATCCGGGGATATTGTCCGGGGTTAATTGTCCAAGGGATAATGTCTGAAAGATATTGTACGGGGGGATCCTTGTTTAGATCACTTTTCATAATAAAATATATACATTATTAACAAGAGTGGGAGAGAGGGGAATATTATCCGGTGATATTGTCCGGGGTTAATTGTCCAAGGAATAATGTCTGAAAGATATTGTACAGGGGGTATTGCCCAGGGGATATTGTTCGGGGGGATATTATCCAGGGGGATGTTGTCCAGGGGGATGTTTTCCGGGGGGATATTGTCTGAAAGATATTGTACAGGGGAGATATTGTTTGGGGATGTTTTCCGGGAGGATATTGTCTGAAAGATATTGTACAGGGGAGATATTGTTCGGGGGGATGTTGTCCCAGGGGGATATTATCCGGGGGGATGTTGTCCAGGGGGGATATTATCCAGGGGGGATTATGTCCAGGGGGATGTTTTCCGGGGGGATAGATATTGTACAGGGGGAGATATTGTTCGGGGGGATGTTGTCCCGGGGGAATATTATCCGGGGGATGTTGTCCAGGGGGGATTATGTCCAGGGGGATGTTTTCTGGGGGGATATTGTCCTGATACCGAGGAGGCATGGCGCAGGGTACCAGACCCAGCCGGGGTACCCATGTCTGCGGTGGCTGAGTCAGACTCAGAATCCGAGACATCAGAGGAGGCAGGGGTAGGTGGGGGTCGTTTCTTCGCACCCCGCCATCTAAAGGCCACCTCCACCAGGGACACAAATGCTTCCAGAACCGCTGAAATTGCATCGGTGGACAGCTGAGAGCCGGAGGGCCATGCTGCCTCTGTGAGGGGGTCAGGTGGGGACACATGGTCTGAGGGGTCCATGTTGCACCAATAGAACCCGCCAGCAAACTTTGTGAAAAAAAACGTCCCCACGGCGCTACAGCGCTCCCTGGAGGTGAGGCACGTGCTAAGGACCCCCACAGAGAGAGAGATTACGCCCCCAGCAACTCACTGTCCCTAGATAGCAGCAATCTGTTCAGGAAGGTCTGCACGTGTCAGCGGCGGCTCAGGGAAAGGAAGTGAGTCAGGAAGCTGCCTGGGGTGAAGGGAGGGGCTCCTCCCCCAAAAAAACACCTCCAGGCACACCCACCTACACCATCCAGCTGGAGGAACCCCCGAGGCCCCCCCATGGACGGCGCACTCCCAGGCCCCCCATGTGGCCTGCAAAATGAGGTCCTGGCCCCAGGTAGGCCCAAACAGTCCCCCACTTGGTGGGGGGGGGGTGGTCATGACAGGACAGAGGAAAACCTAGGAGCGTGAGGGTCTTATTACCCTACTGATATGCATCAGAGGACTGCGTCCATCAATGAACAATAGAGAAATTTTGTTTAAAATATATGCACAGTAAATAAAAACCAAAAAAGAAAAAATAACATGTACATAAGTATTCACAACCTTTGCCATGACACTCAAAATTGAGCTCAGGTGAATCATGTTTCCACTGATCATTCTTGAGATGTTTCTACAACTTGAATGGAGTCCACCTGTGGTAAATTCTGTTGATTGTAAATGATCTGGAAAGCCACACACCTGTCTATATAAGGTCCCACAGTTAATAGTGCACGCCAGAACACAAACCAATCCATGATGTCCAAGGAATTGCCTGTAGACCTCCGAGACAGGATTGTATTGAGGCACAGATCTGGGGAAAAGTACAGAAAAATGTATGCAGCATTTAAGGTCCCAATGAGCACAGTGGCATCATCTGTAAATGAAAGAAGTTTGGAACCACCAGGACTCTTCCTAGAGTGGGCCGCCCAGACAAACTGAGCGATCGGGAAGAAGGGCCGTATTCAGGGAGGTGACCGAGAACCCGATTGTCACTCAGACAGAGCGCCAGCATTTCTCTGTGGAGAGAGGAGACCCTTTCAGAAGAACAACTATCTCTGCAGCACTCCACTGATCAGGCCTGTGTGGTAGAGTGGCCAGACGATAGCCACTCCTCAGTAAAAGGCACTTGACAGCCTGCCTGGAGTTTGTATGGTAGAGTGGCCAGACGGAAGCCACTCCTCAGTAAAAGGCACCTGAAGGACTCTCGGTTCATGAGAAACAAAATTCTCTGGTCTGATGAAACAAAGATTGAACTCTTTGGCCTGAATGGCAAGCGTCATGTCTGGAGGAAACCAGGCACTGCTCATCACCTCCCTACAGTGAAGCATGGTGGTGTCAGCATCATGCTGTGGGGATGTTTTTCAGCAGTAAGAACTTGAAGACTAGTCAAGATGAATGAAGCAGTGTTTAGAGACATCCTTGATGAAAACCTGCTCCAGAGCGCTCTGGACCTCAGACTGGGGGCAAAGGTTCATCTTCCAACAGGACAATGACCCTAAGCACACAGCCACGAGAACAAACTCGTGAATGTCCTTAAGTGGCCCAGCCAGAGCCCAGACGTGAACCCGACTAAACATCTGTGGAGAAATCTGAAAATGGCTGTGCACTGACTCTCCCCATCCAACTTGATGGAGCTTGAGTGGTCCTGCAACGAAGAATGGGAGAAGCTGCCCAAAAATAGGTGTGTTAAGCTTGTAGCCTCATACTCAAAAAGAATTGAGGCTGTAATTGGTGTCAAAGGTCCTTCAACAAAGTATTGAGCAAAGGCTGTGAATACTTATGTACACGTGATTTTATTTTTTCAAGTTTTAATACATTTGCAAAGATTTCAAACAAACTTCTTTCACGTCACTATAGGGGTATTGTTTGTAGAATTTTGAGGAGAATTATGAATGTAATCAATTTTGGAATAAGGCTGCAACATAAAATTTGGAAAAAGTGAAGCTCTGTGAATACTTTCCAGATGCACTATATCCTTTACTACTTACCACCAAATAAAAACCCAATTTGTCTGGAAAAAAACTGGGTATAATTCACCAGGATACACTAAGTAGTTACAATGATATGTAGTTTTATTCACATGTCACAACCCTGTGGTTTATTTGCTGAAAGCAGGATATCAGTCTCAAATGTATTCTGCAGCAGAACAATTACCGCAATATACAGTACAGCCAAATTCATAAAGACCATCTTCAATTAAAAGAACATCAATGAGGGAAACGCCAAATGGAAAAGGATTTAGGAAAACTAGAAGAATGGTCAGAACTCTGGCAACTGAAATTTAATGTGGATAAGTGCAAGATAATGCACCTGGGACGTAAAAACCCAAGGGCAGAATATAGAATATTTGACACAGTCCTGACCTCAGTATCTGAGGAAAGGGATTTAGGAGTAATTATTTCAGAAGACTTAAAGGTGGGAAGACAATGTAATAGAGCAGCACGAAATGCCAGCAGAATGCTTGGATGTATAGGGAGAGGTATAAGCAGTAGAAAGAGAGAAGTGCTTATGCCGCTGTACAGAACACTGGTGAGACCTCACTTGGAGTATTGTGCGCAGTACTGGAGGCCATATCTCCAGAAGGATATAGATACTCTAGAGAGAGTTCAGAGAAGAGCTACTAAACTAGTACATGGATTGCAGGAAAAAACTTACCAGGAAAGGTTAAAGGACCTTAACATGTATAGCTTGGAAGAAAGAAGAGACAGAGGGGATATGATAGAAACTTTTAAATACATAAAGGGAATCAACTCGGTAAAGGAGGAGAGCATATTTAAAAGAAGAAAAACTACCACAAGAGGACACAGTTTTAAATTAGAGGGGCAAAGGTTTAAAAGTAATATGAGGAAGTATTACTTTACTGAGAGAGTAGTGGATGCATGGAATAACCTTCCTGCAGAAGTGGTATCTGCAAATACAGTGAAGGAGTTTAAGCATGCATGGGATAGGCATAAGGCTATCCTTCATATAAGATAGGGCCAGGGACTATTCATAGGATTCAGATATATTGGGCAGACTAGATGGGCCAAATGGTTCTTATCTGCCGACACATTCTATGTTTCTAGGTTTCTAATGAGTCCTGAAAGAGCTGGTATGACCTTCACAGAGCCCTGATCCTAACTCAACCGAGTCTGCCTGGGATTACATAATGAGAAAGAAGCAACTGAGACAGCCTATTATGCACAGAAGAACAGTGGTTATTTTGTTTGGATGTTTGAAACAATCTACCTTAGCTACGTAAAAAAAAAAAAAAAAAAAACCCTATGTGCAAGTGTATCTAGGAGAAAAAATGTTTTCTATAAAGGCGAAGGGTGGCCAGATATACAGTTCACTCCATATATTTTTGGACACAGGCACAATTTTAGTTTTTTCAGGTATTTACTAAAGCATATTCAAGCTATAGTTATATAATGGATATATGGATATAATGGATATGTACATTCTCAGGCTTATTTTGAGGGTATGTACATCGAAATCGGAGGAAGGGTTTAGGAATTAAAGCTCTTAAGAATAGCCATCCCCCCTTTTTCAAGGGACCAAAAGTAACTAAGACAAGTGAATCAAAAGCTGTTTCATGGCAAGGTGTGGGTTACTCTATTATTTTTTCATCAATTATGCAGGTAAAAGGTCTGGAGTTGATTCTAAGTGTGGTATTTGCATTTGGAATCTATTGCTGTGAACCTAGATCATGCGTTCAAAGGAGCTGTCCATGGAAGTGAAACGGATCATTGTAGGCTTCAAAAAGGAAATCCATCACAAATATACGTTAGGAGTGGCCAAATCAACAGTTTGGTACATTCCGAGGAAAGAAGAACGCACTGGGGAGCTCAGCAATATAAAAAGGCCTGGATGTCCACGGAAGACAACAGTGGTGGATGATCGCAGGATCCCCTCTATAGTAAAGAAAACCCCATTCACAACATTCAGACAAATGAAGGACACTCTCCAGGAGGTGTGTGTATCAATGTCAAAGTCTACTATCAAGAGAAGGACTTCATGAGAGCAAATACAGAGGGTTTACCACAAGGTGCAAACCATTTATAAGCCTGAAGAATAGAAAAGCCAGATTAGACTTTGTCAAAAAACATCTAAAAAAGCCAGACCAGTTCTGGAAAAACATTCTTTGGATGAATGAAACTAAGATTAATCTGTACCAGAGTGACGGGAAGAAAAAGGTATGGAGAAGGCTTGGAACAGCTCGTGATCCGAAGCACACAACGTCATCTGTAAAACATGGTGGAGGTAGTGGGATGACATGGGCATGCATGGCTTCCAGTAGCACTGGGCTATTGGTGTTTATTGATGATGTGACAGTAGACAGAAGCAGACTGATGAATTCTGCAGTGTTTAGCGATAAACTGTCAGCCCAGATTCAGCCAAATGCAGCAAAGTTGATTGGACGGCACTTTACAGTACAGATAGACAATGATTCAACACGCACTGCAAAAGCAACCCAGGAGCTTTAGGGCTCTTTCACACGGGCGGTCCAATCAGATCCGCCTGTCAGTTTTTTAGGCGGATCTGATCGGATCCTCCATGCAGCTCTATGGGGCAGCGGGTGTCAGCGGAGACACCTCCGCTGACACCCGCTGCCATCCGCATCTGATCCTGTGCTGAAATCTGGACGGATGGAAACCCTATTTTTCCATCCGTTCAGTAATCGGAGCGGAGCGGATCTGATGAGAGCGGACAAGCGGTCCGCTCTCATCCGATCCTCCATAGAGGGCAGCGGGTGCTGAGACACCTCCCTCTCCGCTCTGCAAGCGGAGACGGAGCTGTCATCCGCCCGGCTCAGCGGGGATCGCGGATCGATCCCCGCTGAGCAACACGGATCCACCTGCGGAGGCGGACCGTGTGAAAGAGCCCTTAAGGAATAGAAATTGAATATTCTGTAATCAACTGATCTCAACCCAGCTGAGCATGCATTTCATTTGCTGAAAGCAAAACTAAAGGCAGAAAGATCCACAAGAAAAACTGAAGAAAGCTGCAGTTAGAGTCTTGCAAAGCATCAGAAAGGAGGTAACCCAGTCTTTGGGTTCCAGACTTCAGGCAGTCATTGCCAGTAAAGGATTCTCAACAAAATATTAAAAACTAACATTTTATTTATGATATTAATTTGTCCACTTACATTTGAGCTCCTGAAAATGGGAGGGCTGTGTATAAAAATGGTTGCAGTTCCTAAAATTTGTACGTGATATTTATGTTCAACCCTTTGAATTAAAGCTGAAAGTCTGCACTTCAAATGTATTTGGATTGTTTTGTTTTAATTTTATACTAGTGGCATACACAGCCAAAAGTATGAAAATTGTGCCTGTGTCCTAATATATACAGGTATGGACCTAACTGTAGATTTGACTTGTATTTATTTGTAGGCTGTTATTTGATAAACAAAAACTATTAATCACACAAGCACAGCACAGTATATTCATACATTTCTAGCTGCTAAGGTAATTACAATTAAGTGGCAATCTCAAATCACAAGCAAAATATATTCACCAAATCAACTGTACATTTATCCTCAGTAATTAAAACTGACAAAACATTATAGTTGCTCTTAAAAAAACAGAGCTGAGAAGATGCCACAATACTCCTGGAAAAAAAAAGCATCCTTACAGAATAACAAGCAAGTAATTGTAAATAGATTGAAATGGTGTCCAGTGTTTATAACTTTTATTCATTACAAAAAAAACATAGGCAAGAAATTACATCACATTTGTAATAAAACAACAGGAAATGCTGATTGGTGCACAAAATAAACTATATCACATCAAAGGAAAATCAGTAATGAGGACATGCAATAAGCTGCACAACTCCTGAGGATTACATTTGAAATACACATAAAGGTACTTCAGAACCACATCAGCTCAAGATTCAAAACCTAAGTGACCCAGGATTAAAGAAATATGCTTTTTTTAATTTTTTATAAGTACATGCATGAATGAACTAGATTTTTTTTCTTTATACGCTATTCAATCATACTTCCTCAAAATAACATCTCAGGGCTCTTTATGCACAAATATAAATGTGATAATGGATGTAGAATTGAAAAGGAAAAGGTTTTCTTTCTACAGTTGGGATATTCTATCTGACTTACATTTAAGCTGCGGTAATTATAATTAACATAAACAATACTGTTTCACATAAACATCCCATAAATAATCAACCCTATCATTTTAAAATGTCCTGTTTTGTTTTTTTATTTTTTGTTTTTTTATTTCAAAGCAAGACCTAAAAAACAAGGATCTCCCCAGATTTTTAAAGCTATTTTTAAAAGTTTCATCAAAAGTTTCCAAAAATAGGTGTTAATTACAAGCAATTTAAAGATAGCACCCAAAGAATTGCTGTTGTCCATAAACTCCGTGGAATTATGTGTCCATCATGTTGTAGTGGAGAGGATAAATCCAAGCATATGGTTAGTAAAATAGCTAAAGGTCCTTCAACATGGGATATTATGGAAAGTATTTCTCCACCTGCTGTTCAAAGTCGCTGGATGGCAGAGTCACTAAAAGTCAGAAGGATTAAAACTATTTTGTGTGATAGTTTCTTTTTCTTCGGAAAGGATCCCAATATTTTCTGTTATCTGGTTTGTTGCTGGACTGGCCATTCTTGGGCGCTTGATAATCTGTACATCCTCAGTGCCCTCCATAGGAGCTCCTGTGCTAAGTGACTTAAGAAGAAAATGTATGTAAAAAATAAACATATAACCTTTTTTAAAATACCAACGCATTTGATATGTTTTTTTTACTTTTTTAGTATTTCCCCATAAAAGTGAAATCAAAGAGAAATGAGTGAACTGATAATACAGTTTCAAGCAAAGTGAGCATTGCATTGGTGCACCAGTAAAAAAGCCCTGTTATCCTTCTGGGAAAGACAGCAACCCTTTTGTCACATTATCCTGTGAAACTGCTCTGAGACACCACACCAGGAATCTTAGAAGCAGGATGTGAATATGTGGCTTCTACATTCTCAGGTTCAGGAATTCTAATCTTTTTTTTTTTTTTTAACTGAAAACTTTTTATTTAAGTTTTACCAAGGAACAAAACAGCTCATGATAGTAAAAGCAGCAAAATACAGAAGAATGCATCAGTGTCACATTAACCATACGTAAAATAGAAGAAATTTAAGGCCATCAATCCAACCTACTCCAGTAAATTGAAGGAATCATTGCAAAGAACAGAACCATAACACATTTACAAAATAGAATAAGATTGAGATTGGATAATCCTCAAGCTAGAGGATACTTAATCTCTACATCAGAAGGAGAGGAAAAGGGGAGAATCAAAATGAAATATTGTACACGAGGTACACTGCGTCTATTGGGAGGGGAATCAGTTGGAGAAGGGGAAAGAAAAAGAGGGAGCGTGGGGAAAGGGGAATAAAAGGAAAAGAAGGGGAGGGGAGAAGTGCTCCACACTCTCAGATTCCATCCAAAGCATTCTGTCTGCATGCATCTATATCCAGGTGGATCAGACTTTGTCAAATTTTTGGGGGCAATTCCTACTCTCAAACGCAATTTTATATTGGGGAAGAATCGAGTGTATGGTCTTTCCCCACATAGCCACTATTAGAAGTGCAGAAGACTTCAAAACGTAAGGAAATCTCCCTTCACGTATAAAACAGGGCATAGGTGAGAAAAAGTTTAGTATAGCGATCTGCTAGATAATAGATAAATAATGGTTCCGTGTGCAGTGGAATATCACATACCTGACTAAGGGTTCGTGTCACTGACTCCCAATAGGGTTTGAGCTTTGGACACAACCACAACATGTGGAAAAAAGTGCCAGTGGAGCCAGTACACCTCGTGCAGCCAGGGTCAACCTGCGGGTATATGCTAGCTAAACGCTAGGGGATATAGTACACCCTGTGTAGAAATTAAGGCTGTATAAATCGATATTTATCTTAAATCATAGAAGTAACATAGGTGAACACATAGTCCTCTTCTGTAAACCCAGGAATATCCGCACGCCAACGCTGAAAGGTGCGAGTGGATTTGTTGTCATAGGGTAGAGATAAGCAGAGATATAGGGAGGACAGAGGCTTTCCCATAATCCGCGAGGGGAGGAGACGTTCAATTGGGTCAGACTCTCCAGAACAATAGGCTCAGAGAATTGAGTACACAAAGCATGTTTCAGTTGCCAGTATCTGAAGAGCATAGATCTCGGCAGGGAGTATTCTCGTTGCATACTGGCAAAAGGCATCACTCTTCCCTCAGAGAAAAATTTTATTTTTGTAAGAACCTACTGTAAAATCCTTTTCTCTGAGTCCTCTGACAGACGCAGCTCTCCATAGTTTCTTCACCAATGGGTAATGCGCCATCTACAGGAGCAGACCATGCAGTGAAACTTTTCAGAAAACTTTTCACCTGACACGCCTATAGGGGCTGTCCCTCATGACATTACCCCAGACACACTGTGCTCACTAATCAGTTTTGTAAGTTCTTACAAAAATCCAATTTTCTCTTACGTCCTCTGACAGACGCAGCTCTCCATAGTTTCTTCACCAATTGGACATCCCATAGCAGTGTAGGCATGAGGGGTGGGAAGAATGCCACCAACAACCGGTAACGTTTCATCAAGGCTAGAAAACATAGCCAACAGGGCAACAGAAAGCACTTTAAAACCAACAGGTGCTTGCCCCAAAACAAAAATTCACCCCATAAAGAGAACAACAAATCTCTTCAGCAAACAGCGGCCTGCAGAACTCTGTGGCCAAAGGAAGCATCCGAGGATGCCATCACATCAATCTTGTAGAATTTTGTGTCAAAGTGTGCACAGACGACCAGGTCGCCGATCCACACACCTGAGCCACAGAAGCCTGATGGCGAAAGCCCAAGATGCACTCATTCCTCTACTAGAATGTGCCCTTACAGGGAAAGGAGGAACCTGACCATTCAATGAATAGGCCTGAACAATAGTCTGTCTGAACCACTTTGATAAGGTTGCAGCAGTCGAAACCTTACGAGATTCCTCAGGAAGGACAAACAGCGAATCAGATGTCCAAAAGGGATCAGTGGCCGACAGGTAAACCCTGATCGCCCGAACCACATCCAGCGAATGCAAAGCAAATTCTTTGGGATGCTTGGACTTCACACAAAGTGAGGGCAAAACAATATCTTCATTGAGGTGGAAAACCGACACCACCTTAGCTAGGAAAGATTGGTTAGGTCGCAGAACAACCTTATCCCTATGAACGACCATATAAAGCGAACAGCAAGACAGAGCCGCCAACACAGACATCCTGCGAGCAGAGGTGATAGCCACCAGAAAGGCAACTTTCTGAGACAACAAAGGCAGAGAGATTTCTCTGATATTCTCAAAAGGGAGGTCGTTGCCGAACAGACAAAACCAAATTCAGATCCCACGGATGTAAAGAGGATCTCCTCGGCGGAGCCAGATGACGCACCCCTTGAATGAAGGTGCGATCAAGGAGTTAGTCGACAAGGGAAGTTGGAAGGAAAAGGCCAAAACCTGACCTTCAATCGTGCCCAGATGCAAATGATTGTTCCACTTTTTTCTGCAAGAAAGCGAAGACCCTCGCCACCAAAAAGGAATGAGGATGCAACCCATGCGACTCACACCATGCAATATACATCTTCCAAGTACGATGATAAATTGTCCTGGAAGTAGCCTTCCTAGCTCTCAACAAGATAGGAATCACAGTATCAGAGAGACCTCTGTCTCTCAACACCTGGCCTTCAACAGCAAAGCCGTTAAGGCCAGCAACCGTAAAGCAGGATGGAAGATCAGTCCTCGAGACAACAGATCTTCTCTCAGAGGCAGCCGCCAGGGAGGCTCGACGGCCATCCTTATAAAGGTCGCGTACCAAGACCGGCGAGGCCAGTCTGGTGCCACCAGAAACACCTGCACTTCCTCCACCGCCAACCTGTGGAGGAACCGAGACAACAGTTGTATCGGAGAAAAGGCATAAAGCAGCCAATAGCGGTTCCAAGGCACCACCAATGCGTCTGTGGCGTCGGCCAGAGGATCTCGAGCCCTAGCCACAAACTGCTCTACCTGTCAGTTTATACGAGACACAAACAGATCAACCTCCGAAGTTCCCCATCGGTCACGCAGGAGGCGAAAAAACCTCCGGATGCAGGGACCATTCCCCCTGATCCAGAACCTGACAACTCAGGTAATCTGCCTGAGATGTGAACCGCAGAGAGGGCTGGAATGTGCGCCTCGGCCCAAGTCAGAATCTCAGCAACTTCCTTATCTGCCCAGGCACTCTTGGTGCCCCCTTGGTGAATGATGTAAGCCACAGCCGTGGCAATGTCGGTTGGAACCTGAACCTGGAGACCATGTAACCGAGGCACCCAATGGAGCAGACAGAGTTTGATCGCCCTGAGCGCCAGGACATATATAGGCAAAGATTATTCCACCTTGACACAAGAGTACTGGCATCTGTGGTGATCACCGTCCACAACAGCGGCAGAAGGGACCTGCCCTGGCTCAGAGCAGGGAACAGAAGCCACCACGAGAGCTCCGACCCCGTGAGACGGCATAGACATATCACCCTGTCCAAGAACCGCAGATACTTGATCAACAAGGCAAGAATCTCTGCTGGCAGAGGTCTTGCGTGAAAATGGGCAAATGGGACCGCCTCGAAGGCCGATACCATCATCCCCAGGACCCCCATACAGGTCCGCAGGGAGGAGAGATCGTTGTCCATCAGGATCCTGATCTCGCCCTGCAAGGTCTGTAGTAATTTCCCTGGAAGAAAGACCCTCGCTTGAGCGGAGTCTAAGACCATGCCAAGATAACTCAGTCCTACTGATGGAGTCAGCGCAGATTTCTGGAGGTCGATGGTCCACCCGAACTCCTGAAAGCGTCTGAACTGTGAATGCCAGGTCGCCCGACAAGTTGGCAAAAGAGCTCGCCCTTAACAGGAGATCATCCAGATAGCCGAGGACCGCAATCCCCAGTTTGCGGAGCAAAGCCAGCACCGGGGCCAAACCTCGGTGAAGACACTGGGAGCGGCAGCTAGACTAAAGGATAATGCCACAAATTGATAGTGCTCTTCCGCCATCGCAAAACAGAGATACCGTTGGTGACCCACGTAAATAGGGATGTGCAGATACGCATTGTTTATTCGATGGAGGCCAGAAAATACCCTTGTTGTAAAGACGCCACCACTGAAAAGTCTGTACCAAGGCGGTTCAGCTATTTGAGGTCAGGAAATGGACGCACCTTGCCCTCCTTCCTGGGCACCGTGAACAGGTTTGAGTAAAAACCCCAAAACCAGTCCTGCTGAGGAGCCAGGACAATAACGCCCTGTGAAAGAAGATCCTGCACTGCCCCCCTGAGATCGGTCAAACGATCCGGAGACAGACGGAGATTTGATGGAAGGAACTTGTCCACTGGGCGAGACCGGAAATCGATCTTGTAGCCTGTTCGAATCAATTTGTGAACCCATTTGTCTGAATTCAGCGAAATCTAGGGTTCCCGAAAGTAACGCAGACGTCCCCCCACCCCTGAATCGGGTGAGGGCGTCCCTTCATGTAGAGGAGGACATGTCCGTTGTACCGGACTGACCGGCCTTGGGCTTACCCGACCAAGCCTTCTGGTTTCCTCTGGAGGCTCTGAACGGCTTGCATGTACCTGCGCCCCTGAGGCACGAAAAAGTCCCCTTGTTAGACCCTTGCTGAACACATCCAACGAGTCGCAAAAGAGGCGTTCACCCAAAAAGGGAAGAGCAGCCACGGCCTTCTTAGGAGCTTGGTCCGCCGACCAGCTCTTCAGCCACACCATGCGGCGTATTGTGCCCCCCCGCAGACACTCTGGCAACCAGAGGGGCCTCGTCCAGGGCCACAGCCCACAGTTACACCATGGCCTGGTCCATGTGATCCATGAGCTCAATTAGAGTCGGGGGAACCGACTCAGCATTCAAGGTGCTCATAAGCACCCAGGCCCCATTCCGTAACCGCCTGAAAAACCGGGACGAAGGCAAATACAGGTTTGAGAATCAAACCCGCCAACACATGCAGATGGCGAGAAAGGGATTACATTCGCCTGTCCATCGGGTCCTGAAACACCGGGGAGTCTTCCACTGGAAACACAGTGGATTTATTCATCCGGGAAACAGAGTGATCCACCACAGGTGACACTGTGCAAGGGGACAACGGCGCTGAAGGCGCTAGGGAACCACCAGCTTGTGGTTAATCTTTCGCCATTGCTCCTTCACGCTATCGTGAAAATCCTCGGGACAAGGAAAAACCTGACCCGACATCTGGGCTTTTGCGGAAGCCGAAGACAACCCGCTGTACCTGACTGTGTGGGCTCATCATCTACATGCAATGTCTCCCTTACTGATGAAATCAGTGCTTCCACCAAAGCGCATATCCGTGCCACAGCTGAGGGGGACTCATCCTCCTCGCCGGACAGGGATCCCTCAGGGAGGGCAGTGTCTGTGGCAACCATATCAGGCTCTGATCCAGAGGACTGAGGGGGCATCGGCCGTTTTTTGGATAGCAACTTGTAATATCACAAGATCCAGTTTGGAAGCCAGTTTTCTACTGCTGCTGACAGAGACATGAGGGATAGCGATCCGAAAGTTCCGGCATGTGCACAAGTAAAGTCTGAGGGAGAATCAATGTCCCGGGACTCCATTTGCAGTTTTAAAGAAAAACGCGTACAGTCCCTTTAAATTGCGGCTGCGTGAGGTACCGCGCTATACCGCTCTGCCATGGGAGTCCCCCTTTAAGGTTGCAAGAGCAACATGTGCCTTAGGAAACCCCACCAAGACAGAAGGCCCCTGTACTTTACCCCCCTGGAGCAGCAGCGCTGTGTCTTTCTTCAGCTTGCAGAAAACGCCTGACAGGAAGTGACACCACTAACAGGAAGTGATGCTCCGTTGCCCCGGTGACACCGGGACAAACAACTACACATCATTAGAATGCACCCAAAATCTAAAAAACAAGCCACAGAGCGGCGCAAACACTATACAGGAATCAACTGACAGTGATCGCCATCTCGTCATTAAACACACACATTTGTGGCTATAATTAAATAAACTAAACAAATTACTGATCAGACCCCGCTGATTCAGATTTAACACTTAAAAAGCTTATATTTAAATTTAAAAATGGATTTCAAGGGCAAATCACAACTATAAGTTGTAAAGATATACCCAGAATCTTATCCTAAGAGTAGGGGCCAGGACCTCAAAACCAGTCATCCATTAACAAAAATAACATACCACAAAACCACTAAAATATAAATACTAACACATAAAAATAAATACAAAAATTACAGAAGATAAAAAAATGTATTAGAAATTAAATACAAAGGTATTAAACATGTTCTAACGTTAACTCTAACGTTAGGTCTTAACTCCACGTTAAGACCTCTAGGGGCAGAAACTTTGGTCTTGTGAATCCAAAAAGATTCACGTCGACTTAACTGGCGTATGTAATTACCTCCTCGCCAGTGAGGTTTAACATTTTCGATGCCCCAAAATTTAAGACTGCTTGGATCACGGTTATGGACATTCCGAAAGTGTCTTGACACACTATGCGTTTTTAAGCCCTTTTTGATATTACCCACGTGTTCTCTGAGCCTAACCTGTATTGGCCTGGAGGTCCTCCCTATATACTGCATGCCACACCCCCACTCTAACATGTACACAACTCCTACAGTGGCACATGTTATGAGACCTCGGATGGTATATGATTTATTGGTGGCAGTCGCAGTAAAATCTTTACGTTTTTTACAATTGACTTTAGAATGCCTGCAAGCCACACATCGTCCGCATGCATAGAACTCTGACTAAAACAAAAAAGATCTGTTTTCAACAGGGATCGGAGGATCTACCACACCAGGGGCCAACTGATCCCTTAGGGTGGGTGCCTTCCTGTACACAAACTTGGGTATCTCAGCGAGAATGGGACCCAATATTCTGTCTTGTTTTAAAATGGACCAGTTCTTTTTGACTATTTTTTCCAAATTCTTATGTTGTATATTCGAAAATAAGCCTATATTGGTTTCCTTCAGGAGGATGGTCAACAATAGGTTTAGGGGCTACCAACACATTTCTGTCGAGCTCCTTAACTTTAGCTACCTCATTAGCCAATGAATCCCTATCGTAGCTTTTTGTGCAAAGCGTTCTACAAGTACCTCTGCTTGTGACAGATAGTCACATTCAGTGATACAATTACGCCGTAATCTGACAAACTGACCTTTCGGTATATTGCAGAGCCATAAACGGTGATGGCAGCTGTCGAGAGGAATATATGCATTTCGATCAGTTGCCTTGAAATGGTTCTGCATCTTAAAGTGGTCATTCTCGATAGAGATCTCTAAATCCAAGAAGACAATTTTCTCACTACTTGTATTCCAGGTCAGAGAGATGTTCTTGTTGTTAGCATTAATTTTGCTCATAAAGGATTCAAGGCCACTGATGTCTCCATCCCAGATTAGTATCGGGTCATCAATGTTCCTGTGGTAGCACAATAATTCAGGGGGGCGGCCATGGAACACCACCTCCCACTCCCAGTGGGCCATAAAGAAATTGGCCACACTGGGAGCGAAACGGGCTCGCATGGCAACCCCCCTTGTCTGAAGATAGTACTGTCTGTTGTACCAAAAATAATTTCTGGACAGACAGAAGTTCAGACATCTACACAAAAACCCTTTTTTCTTTCTAGGGAGATCAGATGTTCCTAATGCCCAATTTACTGCTGACAAAGCTTCTTCATGACTTCTAATAGTATACAGCGAACTTACATCTGCTGTAACCATTATCGTCGATTGGGTACAGGATAAGGATTCCAAAATTTGGATAACGTGTTTCATATCCTTAAGGTAGGCTTCCGTCTTGACTACCATGGGCTGCAGGAAGACATCCATGTATTGCCCAAGTCTCGCTGTGACTGAGTCGATCCCATTGACAATGGGACGACCAGGAGGTTGTTCAGCGTTCTTATGGATCTTTGGGAGACAATAGATAATAGGTGTCCTGCAAAACAGTGGGTCAAGATACTGGGACTCCTTTTTGGTCAACACACCCCTGGCTCTACCACCTTCCACTAAATCATGAAGTTCGTTTTTATATGAAATAAGCGGATCTTTACTCAGCAGAGACCTGGGTGATTTTGCCAATAATGATATCTTCAAATGGCAAAAAAATCTGGTAACCATACCTCAATCCAATGAGGCTGGTCCACCTTTGGATTCAGCACCTTTAACCCCTATGGAAAGGGTTAGACCTCAATATGTACCAACAATCCAGGAAGTAAGGTTCTCCACTCCCCAGAGAGGTAATGGCTAACCTCAGGGTGGTGGGAAAAGAGGCGGCAAAAAGAGGGGGAGGGGTGGTTGGAATTATCACCATCCGGGAGGTGGAAATGGTGGAAATAGTGGTTCTGTGTCCATTTGGAATAATGGGCATCGTTCCCCTCATAATCATTCTAGACCTCAACACAACCCTAGAGGTAGTCACTCCAGTAGGGGTTATGAACATCTGGACTATTCCACTCCAAACTCCTTTGAACCCTTACAGCATATAGGAAATACTGGCAATTTCCAAAATTATTTTTTAGGGTCTCCCATGAGATATGCAGAAGGGCCGCCCCCCCTTTTCGACCTCAAGTAGAGAGGTGGAGGAGGGACTCCACAGGTGTTCAACAAGGGAGAGCCAACAACTCCTTCCGCAAAAGAAAAAACAGAGAGGAAGTAGAGGGGGGCAGAGACTACAAAAGACCAAAAAACCAGAAGGGTCCGGTATTTATAACCTCAGTGGAGTACCCCTTAATGACGACGAACTTAGGACTCTAGACAGCGGTCTTAAGTTTGCTTCAGTCAAAAATCTTAATAAGTTCCAGGCATACGTAAGTATTAATAGATTTGTGAGGACTCTGAATATCAAAATATATTTTTTGTCTAACCCTATCGTTAGGAATTCTACTGCACCAGTTGTAGTGGATTTCAACCTTAGGAACAGATCCACATTTAACCCTGCTATTTCTGACAATAAACACATTGAGGTCTTTAGGAATATGGTGTGTAAGGACCTTGAGGGTTTAAATGTGAAAAAGGCTATGGACCCCCAAAACATTGAGAAGAAAAAACAATATTATCAGGCTCAGGCCCGCTGATAAAGGGGGTGGCCTGGTTATTCTCAGTAAAGAATATTATCGTGATGAGATGGACAAATTACTATCGGATCGGGATACATATTCTCTGCTGAGTAAAGATCCGCTTATTTCATATAAACACTAACTTCATAATTTAGTCGAAGGTGGGAGAGCCAGGGGTGTGTTGACCAAAAAGGAGTCCCAGTATCTTGATCCACTGTTTTGCAGGACACCTATTATCTATTGTCTCCCAAAGATCCATAAGAACACTGAACAACCTCCTGGTCGTCCCATTGTTAATGGGATAGACTCAGTCACAGCGGGACTTGGGCAATACATAGATGTCTTCCTGCAGTCCTTGGTAGTCAAGACGGATGCCTACCTTAAGGATACACGTTATCCAAATTTTGGAATCCTTATCCTGTACCCTATCGACGATAATGGTTACAGCGGACGTAAGTTCGCTGTATACTATTGTAAGTCATGAAGAAGCTTTGTCAGCAGTAAATTAGGCATTAGAAACATCTGATCTCCCTAGGAAGAACAGTGTTTTTGCATAGATGTCTGAACTTCTGTCTGTCCAGAAATTATTTCTGGTACAACAGACAGTACTATCTTCAGACCAGGGGGGTTGCCATGGGAGCCCGTTTCACTCCCAGTGTGGCCAATCTCTTTATGGCCCACTGGGAGTCGGAGGTGGTGTTCCATGGCCGCCCCCCTGAATTATTGTGCTACCACAGGTACATTGATGACCAGATATTAATCTAGGATGGAGACATCAGTGGCCTTGAATCGTTTATGAGCAAAATGAATGCTAACAAGAACATCTCTCTGACCTGGAATACGAGTAGTGAGAAAATTGTCTTCTTGGATTTAGAGATCTCTATCGAGAATGACCACTTTAGGATGCAGAACCATTTCAAGGCAACTGATCGAAAATGCGTACATTCTGCTCGACAGTTGCCATCATCGTTCATGGCTCTGCAATATACCGAAAAGGTCAGTTTGTCAGATTACGGCGTAATTGTACCACTGAATGTGACTGTCACAAGCAGAGGTACTTGTTGAACGCTTTGCACAAAAAGGCTATGATAGGGATTCATTGGCTAATGAGGTAGCTAAAGTTAAGGAGCTCGACAGAAATTTATTGGTGGCCCCTAAACCTATTGCTGACCATCCTCCTGAAGGAAACCAATATAGGCAAATTTTCGACTATAATATACAACATAAGAAGTTGGAAAAAAAAGTCAAAAAGAACTGGTCCATTTTAAAACAAGACAGAATATTGGATCCTATTCTCCCTGAGATACCCAAGTTTGTGTACAGGAAGGCACCCACCCTAAGGGATCGGTTAGCCCCTGATGTGGTAGATCCTCCGATCTCTGTTGAAAACAGATCTTTTTTGTTTTTGTTAGGGTTCTATGCATGCGGACGATGTGTGGCTTGCAGGCATTCTAAAGTCAATTGTAAAAAACGCAAAGATTTTACTGCGACTGGCACCAATAAATCATATACCATCTGAGGTCTCATAACATGTGCCACTGTAGGAGTTGTATACATGTTAGAGTGTGGGTGTGGCATGAAGTATAGGGAGGACCTCCAGGCCACTACAGGTTAGGCTCAGAGAACACGTGGGTAATATCAAAAAGGGCTTAAAAACGCATAGTGTGTCAAGACACTTTCGGAATGTCCATAACCGTGATCCACGCAGTCTTAAATTTTGGGGCATCGAAAATGTTAAACCTCACTGGCGAGGAGGTAATTACATACGCCAGTTAAGTCGACGTGAATCTTTTTGGATTCACGAGACCAAAGTTTCTGCCCCTAGAGGTCTAAACGTGGAGTTCGACCTCAATTGCTTTATTTCTGATCGTTAGAACATGTTTAATACCTTTGTATTTAATTTCTAATTAATTTTTTTATCTTCTGTAATTTTTGCATTTATTTTTATGTGTTAGTTAGTATGTATATTTTAGTGGTTTTGTGGTATGTTATTTTTGTTAATGGATGGCTGGTTTTGAGGTCCTGGCCCCTACTCTTAGGATAAGAATCTGGGTATATCTTTACAACTTATAGTTGTGATATGCCCTTGAAATCCATTTTTAAATTTAAATATAAGCTTTTTAAGAGTTAAATCTGAATCAGCAGGTCTGATCAGTAATTTGTTTAGTTTATTTAATTATAGCCACAAACTTATGTGTTTAATGACGAGATGGCAATCACTGTCAGTTGATTCCTGTATAGTGTTTGCGCTGCTCTGTGGCTTGTTTTTTAGATTTTCGGTGCATTCTAATGATGTGTAGTTGTTTGTCCCGGTGTCACCGGGGTAACGGAGCATCACTTCCTGTTAGTGGTGTTCCCCTTGCTGTATACCCGGTGTTCTGTGAGAATTACCTACCCGTGAGAAAAACCTACCCTTGTCACTTCCGGTTGCACGGCATTGTGTGTAACGCGGCGGTTACATTAAAACAGCTGTGCTACAATACGAGTCATCTCCGCTCCTGTCCCTGTCACTTCCCTGATCTCGGATAGTAAATATAAAAGCGGCGGCGGCTGTATGAAAAGATAAATCACGGAGCCGAGACACGCATTTATATTTACTAGCCAAGATCAGGGAAGTGTCAGGGACAGGAGCGGAGATGACTCGTATTGTAGCACAGCTGTTTTTATTTAACCGCAGCGTGGATAGGTTTTTTTCACGGACACCGTGATCATTTCATCATAGTGCGCATGCGCACTAGTCAGCTCCTCGGCTGCTCCATTCCGTATCCGGGGCTGTGAGATCTCCGTGATTTAGATTTCATACACCCGCCGCCGCTTTTACATTTAGTAGCCGAGATCAGGGAAGTGACAGGGGTAGGAGCGGAGATGATTCATGTTGCAGCCGAGCTGTTTTAATGTAACCTTTAATGTAACCGCCGCAACAGCTGATGCGGTGTAACGTTACAACACACTACTGTGAAAATTCCATACCCTCCGAGCATGCGCAATGCTAAGCTGCTCAGCTGTTCCATTACGTTTATGACAGGAAGGGACGTGGGTATGGTTTTTTTAACGTTACACCGGCCTTGCATAGTCAGATTGACTTCCGGGACCGTGACATCACGATCCGCCCATTGTGGGTGTGACTATGTGAGCCGGTGTCTGCTATATCTGGCCGTGCCCCTCTCCCTTGTCAATCGCTGACGAAGTCCTGCCTAGTGGGACGTAATGCCTACGAAGGGGGAGGGGCCGGTGACGTCACCCATTGCGGTCAGACGAGACTGCTGGTTGTAACATCTTCACGATTCGCTTTGTACATGCACTTATTGAGTGCCTAACCAGGTAATTTTATGCTATATTTAATACAAATAGCGCAGCGCTAAAATCATAAAGGACAAAATATAATAAAACAATTGATCATAAATAATAGTCCCAAAAGACAGCACTCCAAAAGAAAGAAGCCTTGAAGTCATGCAAGGAGACAGGGTGACTTAAAAGGATGAATGAACACACTTCACACCCCAGGTGAGATAGGGATCTCCTTACCAGAATGACCACCAAATTATAAGTGGTCAAGCAGGCATCTGATCAAATACAAGAAGGAAGCTGTATGGGACTCCAGATACAATCTTCAGCTATAAAATAATCCCCAGATGACAGTAGGTGAAGGAGGCATCAGTCATGTGCAAAGGAAAAAATGCTCCAATAGTGCACTAACCACTTGCCGACCGCCGCACGTCGGCGGTCAGCCCCTCACAGGCAGAGCGACGTAGGGATACGTCGCTAGCCTGTGAGGGTCTAGGGAGCGAGCGCGCGCCGCCGGAGGCACGCTCCCGCTCCAGCGTTGTCACAGACCCCCCCGCGCATGACCGGTGTACCCGATGTGCGCCGGTCACTCGGCGATCGTCGGTGCAGAGGGAGAAAGGCAGGCAGCTGATGTAAACAAGCCGCCTGTCATTCTCCCCTGTGTAGAAACAGTGATCATAGGGTTCTACTATGTAGGAACGTTGATCACTGTTCCTACACCTCAAGTCACAGCCAATCACCGTTAGAAGCACGCTCCTAGGGATACACATAACCCCTCCCTCTCAAAAAAAAGTTAACCCCTTCACTGCCAGTGTAATTTTACAGTAACAGTGCATATGTATAGCACTGATTACTGTAGAAATGTCACTGGTAACCCCAAAAGTGTCAAAAATGTCAGTCAAGGGTCCGATCTGTCCGCCGCAATGTCGCAGTCCCGCAAAAAAAAAAAAACGCAGATCGCCGCCATTACGCGTTAAAAAAAAAACAACAAAAATGACAAAAATCTTTACCTTTGTTAGTAAACGCAATAACTTTTGCGCAAACCAATCAAAATACGCTTTTTGCGATTTTTTTTACCAAACATATGGTAAAAAAAAAAAATTGGCCCAAAATGTTAAAACATTTTGATTTTTACTTTTTTTGGGGGGGGGAATTTCATATTAAAAAATTTGAAAAATATTGTTATTTTTGCAAAATTGACGCTGTTTTTTTGTTTATAGCGCAAAAAGTAAAAATCGCACAGGTGATCAAATACCACCAAAAGAAAGCTCTGTTTGTGGGAAAAAAAAACGTCAAATTCGTTTAGGTACAGCGTCGCACGACCGCGCAATTGTCCGTTAAAGTCACGCAGTGCCGAATCACAAAATAGGCCCTGGTTAGGAAGAGGGTAAAATCTTCCGGATTTTAAGTGGTTAAAAGAGAACAATTTATTGAGCATAATAAAATAATAATGTCCGGACCCTTGTTTTCATGTGGACCTGTGATCTGTTGCCTGTGAGGTGAAATATATCTATTGGGGAAGAGGATTGATGATCTCATCCTTATTGGTGTTATCCTTAGAGAGAGCATAAGTCTTATTAGCCCGTTTGGTGACACAGGGGCTAAGCGTGAGGTGAGAAGTTAATGAGACTGGGTGAAGTATTACCAGCACACTGAAGAGCACTGATTATTTACCTTGTGCATGTTGGTCTGGGGTGGTAAGCGGGGTCCCCCAAGGCTCAGTCCTGGGACCAACCTTGTTCAATTTATTCATAAACAGCATTGAGGTCGGGATCAGTAGTTCAATATCAGTTTTTGCAGATGACACAAAAATTGGGCAGGGCAATAACTGCACAGCATGAAGCAGATATCCTACAGAATGACCTGGACAAAATAACAGAGTGGGCAACGACATGGCAAATGAGGTTTAATGTGGAGAAGTGTAAGGTTTTGCACTTGGGGACTAAAAACATAAAAGCACAATACACTTTAGGGGGGAAACCTTTGGGGGAATCAAAAATGGAGAAAGATCTGGGAGTCTTGGTAGAGGATAGACTAGGCAATAGCATGCAATGTCAAGCGGCAGCTGCCAAAGCCGGCAGAATATTAGCATGCATAAAGAAAGGGATGTATTACAGAGATAAAACTATAATCCTTCTGTCACGATTTGCCACGCCCACGGCAACTAGCTAACCGAGACGTGGTTTCGTGACTGGGATTTATAAGGGAATAAGGGAAATACTACTGAGTAATAAGACTAGCTGTGATACTTTCACAGCCTGCACTGCCTTTGGTCACAACTAGAGGGAGACTCCACTCCAATCCAGCTGGCTGGCTGACCACACACAGGCAGATACAAATCTTACATACAATCTGGTGCACTCTAAAGCCCCGTACACACGTACTGATCTTTTGTCCAGGGCTGTCGTGTCTGTTGAAAACTGCAAAAGACTGCACACAAATTTTGTCGGCCAACGACAGCCGACTGCAGAAGTGATGTCACGTGATGGTTAACTTTCCGTGTGTTTTTTCTTTTCTGAGCATGCCCAGTCTTGCAAATCTGCTGATTGTCGGCCGAATTCTGTACTGACTGGCGAACAATCGGCCGTTCTGGTGTTGGCCAACAAAAATTTTAATGCCTGCAGGACAGATTCTGTTCGGCTGAAAATGCGCTGTCGGCTGTCGGAAGCATCATACTAACAAGCCTACAATCGGCCGTCGGCCGAATATTTACGGCCGACAATCGGTACGTGTGTACGGGGCTTAAGGGTTAGGGAGCAGTCTAGCAATTATCGCACACTACTAGGATTCCTCCAGCTATCCTACAAGCTAGAACCCCTGTGTTAATCACTCTTCCCACTGTCCCCACACCCACACACCACAAACGATAGCCTGCCACCACCCAACAGTTTGTCCGCAGACTGGTCTGCTGGGACACCACACACATGCAGATCTCTGTCTGGTGTACAATCTGCATGCAATCTGCCAACACACAGTGCAATTGCATACAGATTGGCATGTAGCGTAGACCAAGCAATTAGGCAATAAAATGCAACAATCTCTTCAGAGATATGAGTCCTAGCTTAGTACACAGAAGGGTTATAATTTAATATCCCGAAAGTGGGCAGTGCATAAGAAATATATACAAAGCAAAAGGAGTTACAAAAATACAAAAAGATAAGAAGACACACAATTGGCAATTTGCTATGAAAATAAAAAGGAATAAAACAGAAAATAAACTTTACTGAAGTTAATCCTTGGTAGAAGCATACCGCAAACCGTGTGGGACTCCCCAGTTCAGAACTGGCTTCATGGAAGAACAATGAACATATCTCAGGTTTCCCAATTTATTGGAATATGAATGTGGGCTGGACTTTAGCCCTTGACCAATCAACCCCAGGGGGTGTCCCCACCTCAGCACACACGATGTTCTGTGTTCTGAACTGACCAGAGCTGAATTGGCCCAGAACGGTTCTGACACCAGCGCATAGGTCTGATCGCGACAATACCAAACACTGCCTGCCTGCCGCAATCAGGCGCCATACAACGGTTTTGTGCAATTCTCCAGGACCCCACACATGCCACAGACACAGATTTACATGTACTTGAAGCCCAACACGTGAATCATAAGAAGGAATTATTTTCATCTCTCTGCCACTAATATTTTAACTTTTATGAGAGATAAAATACATTCCTTTGATCTGATGATATCAATCCATGCTGGCAGACTGTTAGGAGCCTCTCACTGACCCCCTGCGGATTTCCGCAGCCAAAATGACTAGCAGTCTTCTTTTGAAGCTTCATGGATGTGACAATTCTCTTGTTTACTGGTATGTGAGACTCTAATTGGCACCCAGATGTCAACTCTATCCCAGAGAGCAGCTCTGTCCTTTCAAATGCTAATAAAAAGGACATATTGACTGATAATAAATACTATTTCTTAATAGCCCAAAATGACACTACATATACAATTATACTATTTCTACAGATCACTTCATATCTCACTAATGCAAAGCTACCCTACTTTGACATTTATGTTACACCTTCCACTTTATAAAACTCTGGTCCGACCACATCTGGAGTATTCTGTCCAGTTCTGGTCGCCAGTCCTCAGGAGGGATGTGTTGGAGCTGGAGAGAGTCCAGAGAAGGGCAACTAAACTAATTAGGGGATTGGAGGACCTTAATTATGAAGAGCTGCAGTCTGCAATCACTTGATTTATTCTCCCTGGAGAAGAGACGCCTGAGAGGGGACATGATAGCAATTTATAAATATCTCAATGGTGATCTTCGCATAGAAAAAAAGCAGAAAAAAGATCCTAAAGATCCCTCATCTTATAGGCCTATTGCCTTACTAAACACAGACCTAAAGATTTTTGCAAATTGGTTCCGAATAGACTACAGGAGTTTTTACCTTACTTGGTACACGCGGACCAAGTGGGGTTTGTGCCAGGGAGACAGGCCCCTGATGGAACTAGAAGAATTGTAAATCTGCTGGTGCGGATGGGATCCTGTCAGACGCCTTCACTGCTCCTATCTTTGGATGCGGAGAAGGCGTTCGACAGGATCCATTGGGGCTACTTAGAAGCAGTTTTGGGTAGGTTTGGGATAGAGGGATGGCTGAAAAAGAATATAATGGCTCTTTATTCTGCACCAACAGCGAATGTATCATTATCTGGATTGTTATCTAAAACCATTGGGATAACCAATGGGACGAGGCAGGGATGTCCCCTCTCACCAGTTGTCTTCGCGTTGCTTATGGAGCCTTTTGCCCAGAGCGTTAGGGACAACGCAGGGATAACTGGCTGGAGGGTCGCTGAAGTAGAACATAAGATCAGCTTGTTCGCTGATGATGTTATGTTAATCATCACAAACCCACTCTCTTCCTTGATAGAGGTTGAGAGAATGATAAATGAATTTAGCGCAGTGTCATTTTATAAATTAAATATTACAAAATCACAAATTATGGGCATTAATATCACCACTTTGATACAAAAACGGATGAAAGCAAAATTTTCATTCGCATGGTCTCCATCTATACCTTTCTTGGGGATTATCCTAACCCCACATACTTCCCTGCTTTACGATCATAATTATAGACCATTTTTGGATAACCTATCACTACAAGTTAGGGACTTAAAAATACAAGACTTGACCACAGCAGAAAGAGTGGCTACGTTAAAAATGATTATTTTGCCTAAATTACTTTACCTGTTCCGTACATTACCAATTACCCTTCCATCTCAATATTGCACCTCGGTTCAAAAGCAATTCAACCAAATTATATGGCAAGGGAAACCACCTCGATGTTCATCCCTTATTATGAGGAGACATAGGAGGCACGGAGGGATGGGGGTCCCTTCGGTTCTCGCATATTATAGAGCATCTGTACTTGACCAACTGAAGTATTGGTGGTCCCCTGAGCAGCATAAAAGATGGTTGAGAATAGAGATGAACAACTGTAAACAGGAGAATCTTAGAATCACAATGTTGGCTGCAATATTAGGATCCGAGGTCCCTGTTATACAATCTATAGTGGTTAAAACAGCCCTAACAGTCTGGGCAGAAATCGTAGGAAAGCTATTAGAACATGGGATGATGTATGAATTCTCCACTCCATTGGCAGTTCTTCCGTGCTTTATCCCTAACCTTCATATAAACCTATGGTTAAGAAGTGGTGTTGATAGTTTGAAAGATTTGTATAGCGACACAGGTATTTATTCATTTGAGAGTTTGACACATCGGTATAAAATACCATCATCAGCATTAATGAGCGATTATCAAATACGTTCGTTTTTACAGAAGAACAACCTTACTCTATATCTTAAATTACCAACCACTATGTATAAGTTGTACCAAGAACCAATGACTACCTCTAATGGTATTTCAATTATTTACGATATATTGAACAAACACAATATTTATTCTAAATCCACTACTGTTTTGAAATGGGAGAGAATATTGGGGAAAGTTTTTCCCGAAATAAGCTGGTTGAAAGCCTTTGATATTACATACATCTCATCCAAATGTATTAACCATTGGGAATTATACCAAAAAATCTTGAATTTTTGGTATTTAACTCCCATGAAATTGTCCAGATTCTATTCCTCAACGTCAGCATTATGTTGGAAAGAATGCGGTGAGCAAGGATCATTATTTCATATAATTTGGGACTGCAGATCGATTAGAGCATTTTGGTACAGAATATTTTCCCTGGTATCAGAACTGGTGGGAAAAAATATAGTCCCAAACTCTGATATGGCGATCCTTCACTTAAATATATACGAGATTCCCCTAGAGTTCCGAGTAGTAGTTATGCATCTCTTATTAGCGGCAAAGCTTTTAATCACTAGAAGATGGAACTCTCAGGAGGTACCAACTCCATCCGATGCGGTTGAATTATTAAATCAACAATGTCAGATGGAAAAAATTGTGGCTACTTTAAGTGCAACAAAGAAAATGTTTGAAGTTAGTTGGAAATCATGGTTAAATAATATAAGATGTACAGTAACATTGGAATAGGATCAAAGTAGCTGGGATAACATAAATATCGTTAGGCAGTCTTAGACTTGTTTTATTTGCCTCTATAAAAATTAATGTTAAATGAAGAGAGATTTGAAACAACGGTATTCTAAATATGGTAACCCCCTCAGTGGGGGTCAAAACTATACTGGAAGGAAGGGGTGTTTTTTTTTTTTTTTTTTCTCCTTTTCCCTCTCTTTTTTTTCCTCTGGTAGTATAACGTTATAGCTGACAAATTTACTGCAATAATGTTGTTCTTGTTTTTGCTACTGGATTTTGTATTATTTTTTTCCTCCTGTGGTCTGTATATTATTTTGTTATGTGAAAAATTAAAATAAAGAGATATTGAAACAAAAAAAAAAAAAGCTATTCAGTCCAAAGGATTGCATGAGGACTCGAGGACATACAATGCGAGGAGAAGCGTTTTAACCTCAGGCAACGTGGGGGGTTCTTTACTGTTAGGGCTACAATATTGTGGAATTCTCTACCACAAGAGGTGGTTTCTGCAGGAAGTATGGTGGCTTTCAAAAGACTCTTAGACGTACATCTCAAGGATCAGAACATTCAGGGGTATGAGAGATGATTACGGCCACACACACCTACACAGGTAAACTGGATGGACTATTGTCTTTATTCAACCTCACCTACTATGTAACCCTGATTTAAACAACCAACATTTTAACAAAATCCCTTCTCTACTATCTGGGTACTGGGAACACAATGCGGGTTCCTCCTCCTCAGAAATGTTATGGGATTCCTTTAAAGGCCTACAGTAGGGGTTAATACATTTCTTCCATTGCGGCGGTCCTACATGACCAACCCCTCACAATAATCCCGGAGGTTGTCAACAGTGTGGGTGTGACTGTTTCCTCCCCCCCGGAGGTCTTGGAGACCTTCAAGTGTTTCTATGAATCACTGTACGCCTCTGCTCTGCCCTCTGGCTTAGGCTCGGATGACCTACATGATCTGCTCGATTCCTTGGCCCTTGGATGGTTGTTGGATGAGGAAAGGGAGGCGCTGGTGCGCCCTTTCACCACCACCGAAATCCTTGGCGTGATTAATTCCTTCTCTTTGGGGAAAGCACCGGGTCCCGACGGTCTCCCTATGGACTTTCATAAACCCTATGACGAGCTATTGGCCCCGCTGCTGAGCTCCCTGTTTACCCAATGTCTGATGGGTGGAGTGCTACCCGCCTCCATGCGACATGCTCATTTAACCCTGATATACAAACCACCTAAGGATCCTATATCCTGTGCCTCCTACAGGCCCATAGCCCTACCAAAAATTCTGACAAAACTCCTGGCCCTTAGACTTCACCCAATGCTTCCATCCGTCATAGCTCCTTATCAAACAGGCTTCATGCCTCACAGATCCACAGATGTTATCTCCGCAGACTGTACACGAACATACACACTTCGCGTCTCAATGTTGGTTCACGTGTGGTGGCCTCTCTTGGTGTAGAGAAGGCCTTTGACATCGTTGAGTGGTCTTTCTTATGGGAGACGCTTCGTAGGATAGGGTTCCCTCTATTTTTCATAACCTGGCTCAAGGTGTTGTATCAGAACCCTAGTTCTTCGGTCCCCCCCAGAGCTGCAAATGGGCACCAGGCAGGGCTGCCCTCTCTCTTTTCGGTGCGGTTTGCCATCGCCATCGAACCAATAGCTGAGGCTCTACGCACCTTGCCGTATATATCAAAGGACTGCGCATCGGTCTGCTGGAAGAGAGGGTCGCCCTGTACGCTGATGATATGCTCCTTTTCTTGAATGATGTGGGCTATCTTTACAGGGTGCCCTACGGGTTCTCAACGACTTCTCCAAGCTCACCGGGCTCAGAGTCAACTGGTCAAAATCCCTACTATTCCCAATAGACCCATCGGCCAAATTAGCAACCTCTCTGAACCCTCCATTACAATGGGTAGATTCCTTCAAATATTTGGGGGTGGTAGTCTCCCGGCAGGCTCAGGATTTCCTTCCCCTGCATTTGACTCCGGTTCTTCAACAAGTTAAGACCAAATTGAAATCCTGGGAAAATCTACAATTATCACTACTGGGCCGTATAAACTTAATAAAAATGAAAATAATCCCCAAATTTACATATCTACTATGTCACTCCCCAAGTTGGATACCAAAATCTTGTTTTAAGAAGTTAAACCAGCTGTTTACATCCTTCCCTTGGGGCCCTCACCCACCACAATACAAACAAAGTACTTAAATGAGACCATATTCTCAGGGGGCATTTCATTCCCGACTGTCATAAATACTTCCTTGCTGCCCAACTGGTTACAGTTGCATGGTGGTTCAATCCAGACCATTCAAATACTTCCACACTCCTGGAAGCGACAATAGTCTGCTCGCTGGAAGCTCTTAAGTGTCTTGTTTTAAGAGGCCTACAAGCTCCCTATAAACTTAGCCGTCTCCCCTAATACCCTGCTGTGGCTAAATCCCTTCTTACCACACTTTTACACCCTTCCAGACCTGCACACATGGACCAGATATGGCATTAAAACTATCTCTCATGTAGCTCCACAACAATCCTTACTTCAGCTGGCACAACTCTCTACCTCATACAATGTTCCATCACACTACCTCTTCCGTTACCTTCAACTTTCTCACGCTTTCACTTCTCAATTTCCACACTGCTCTTGCACAATTATACAATCGGCCATAGAGGAGATCCTCCACACAGAATGCTACAAAAAGCCCACCTCCCGTTTATACTCTCATTTAAGAGGCTTTGGTTGAGATGGAAACAGGATATTCCGGAACTAGACAATGACGATTGGGATGACGTGTGGGACTTTCCATTCTGGACCCTGGTCTCCTTACGCGATTGCCTTGTACAGTTCAAGATAGTTAATAGAGCTTACTTTACTCCTAATAGGATCAACAAAATCAACCCAAGTCCTCCGGAATGCTGGCAATACGGCCACTTTCCGGGCAACTTTACCCAAATCTTCGGGTCCTGCCCCAAAATAGTGAATTATTGGGAAGAAGTACTGTCTCTCATTAACTTAGTCACATCACTTTCCATTCAACCCTCCAAGAGCGTTTGTTTATTAGGCCTGGTAGATACCCTGGCTTTGACTACAGTAAAAAGAACCCTGATCAGTCTACTCCTATTCTACGCCAGGAAGCAAATAGCAATGCAATGGAAAAAGCCAACCCCCCCCCATCTATTTCCCAATGGAAGCGTCTTGTACATGATAATCTCCCTTTATACAAGGATACATATTACCATAAAAGTTGCTCCAAAAAATATGACAAGATCTGGCATAGTTGGATAGCCGAACCCACAACCGCACCAGTTGCATGTCAAGCGGCACCGTGAAATATATTGTATTTGCCTATATTAGAACCACTTCTGTAAAATGTATTGTATACATCTCATGTGTAGGTCTATGTTATCCGTGTGGACCTTTATATTTACTATGCAAATGACATCTCTCACGTTTGAACACAGAACTGAAACAAACCCACGGACTATTTTGAGTTATTATTTATGAGCCATACATCAAGTTAGTATGTTTTCTTTTGTTTTTCTTTTTTGTCTGTAATGTTTAATCTGTTTTATTCAAAACCTCAATAAACAGATTTATAAAAAAAAAAAAAAAGGGCTAGCTAGGAGAGCGAACACAGTCATAGCTAGTATAATTCATGAGGATCAGGCTGGCTTTATGCCAAACAAATCCACAGCTGTTAATTTCAGAAAGTAGTATGTTAATATACAGGAAAATTGGAAAAACACATATAGGAAGGAGAGGGCTGCACACCTCCAATAATTGCAAGCAAAGGAAAAGAAATCCCCCCAGGGTTTTTACTTTCCTTTTCTTGTATGTCAATATAAAAACCCCAGCAGACAATATGGGCAATAGGGCACTGCTGTCTTTGGACGCCAATAAGGCTTTCGACAGCATTGAGTGGGGGTACTTGTGGGCTGTGCTGGAGAAGTTCGGATTTGGTCCTAATTTTATCGCATGGATATGTCTGATGTACTTTCAGCCAAAGGTGTCCATTAGAGAGTGAGGGAAAATGTCGGCCAGTTTTCAGTAAGTGAAGGGCACAAGGCAGGGTTGCCCCCTCTTCCCGCTCTTGTTTGCCATGGCAATTGAGCCCCTGGCGGCAAGCATTAGGGCTCAGGCTTCCATAGTGGGGTTCAGATATGGTAACCTATAGGAGAAGATCTTACTTTATGCAGATGACATGCTACTGTTGTTGGGGGACACAGCGACCTCACTAAGAGCAGCCATCTCTACCATTGCAGACTTTGAAAAATTTTCAGGGCTAACGATTAACTGGTCTAAATCCGCCTTTTGCCATTGGACCGGGATGCTTACCCCCAAGTGGGAACCTATTGCCCAGTCCCAGTAGTGACATCATTCAAATACTTAGGTGTAATTATATTCCCCACAACCACTTGACTTTTGCCATCTGAATATACACCCACTGCTGGTAAAATTTAGCGATAAAGCCAAAATATGGAACAAATTGTGGCTAATCGATAGCCTGGAGAGTGAATCTAATCAAAATGATTTTGATGCCACAGTTACTAAACCATCTTCACAACTCACCGGTAGTGATCCCACTGAAAATATTTTGGGTTGTCAACTCAATATTTAGGACCATACTATGGAAGGGTGGCACGCCAGGATCAAGCTGGAACAGTTACAGAGGCCAAAGAATTTGGGTGGGTTGGCTCTTCCGAACCCATGGCTGTATTATGTGGCAGCCCAGCTCCAGCATATGGTGGGTGGATTGTGTGGATCTGCACGTGACTCTGCGCTGATTATTATGTTACAATTTAGTTGAGCTCGCACACTAGCGGAGGGGCTGGAAGCGAAGCTTTTCTCTAAACCCAATAAACAATTGCCAACCTATAGACTTCTTCAAAAAATTTGGGAGAAGGCCAAACAACTACAAAAAATAACAGGTTATACCGTCTATAGCCCGATTTGGGATAATTACCGTATTCCTATCCTGAACTTCTTTAATTACAAAATGCTGTCAGATGGCGCGCCCTGGGGGTGAGGCATCTCAAACATATTTTTGATAATTATCCTTTGCACAACTACAAGCTAAATTTGCGCTTCCCATGAACATGTTATTTTATTATCTGCAGTTGAAACACACCATAATGGCTCAGAAATCAATGGAACATATGGGACTCTCACCTACTTCAGTTTTCTCCCTTATGGAACAATTTGGCTACACTAAGGGCTGCTATGCCACCCTATTGTGAGTGTATTTAGAAAAATTCCCTTGTATGGCATGTGATAAATGGGATGAGCTATCCGGGGAACATTGGGAGGAAGCACTAGAATTCATTAGATCTTGTTCACTAAATGCTTCACAGAGAGTGTCACAGCTGTGTATGCTTCTTAGGGCTCATTATACTCCATATAGGTTCCATTCTATGGGTCTATGGTCAGAGAATGTATGTGGCAGGTGTGGGAGAGAGGTGGGGGATCTGATTCACTTACTGTGGAGATGCTTGAAGCTTTACCGCTATTGGCACACTGTGGTTACTACGATAAACACAGCACTACAGATAGTAGTTCCAATGCATCCTAAACAATGTATATTAGGTATACTTGATAACACTATTCAAGATAAATTCTTGAGGGAAGCAGCAGCTAGGGCTCCGTTTAAGGTGCGTAGACTTATACTCCAGCATTGGATCTCACCTGAGCCACCCACATCTAAAATGTGGCTTGAGCAAATGGGCACAACCTTATGTTTGGAAAAACTTATATAACAACACAGGGGAACTATGCATAAGTTTGAAAAGCTATGGGGCAACTGTCTACATACTCTGGGTCTGGCACCCATAGATATGACAATGGAAAGATTGATACTTTAAGTAATATCATTGATACATTTAAGGGATATTGCCATATTGTTTGCATAAATGTGCGCTCAGTGATGTTGTCTATTTTATTGAAGCAGTTACCTGTAACTGAAAGTGACATCTCAATAAAGATTTTGTTTGATTAAAAAAAAAAAAAAAAATCCGCACGCGGAGAGTCAGGACCTAAAAAACCTGAAAAGGACAAGCTTTGTCCCCCCTTCTGGATACCCCCAAAAGAATCATTTTGTGGATCCCCTTGGCGCTCATGAATGAGGTCCACGAGGCCAGAAACCAGCAAAGATGTCCCCAATAATGGGTGAGGGCAGACCTTCATGCTGAAGGGGTCTTGTCTGCGGGTCCGAAGAAGCTAGCTCTAGGCTTACCAGACCAAAGATGCTTGGAATCTCCCAGGGAAGATTTAAAAGATCTTTTTCCCTTATTCTCCGTCCCAGAAGCACAAAATAATTTTCTATGTGCTGGGAAGGAGGGCCTCCATCTGGGATGGGGGCTCCTTTTCTAGACTATGGCAGGAAGGTACTCTCTCCCCCCCCCCCCCCCCGTGATACCCTTTATGATGTCATCCAGGGTAGCCCAAAACAGGTGATCGCCTTGAAAGGGCAGATCAATGAGAGCTTTCTTAGAGGTTTGGTCCAATTCTTAAGCCACAGCACGCGCCTAATCACCACCGCTGGAACAGAACGTTTGGACAGCACAGAAGCTGCATCCAAGGCTCGACAAATCCAAGGTGCCAGGTCACCATGGGGACTAGAAATTGCGTCCTGGCGCCTGTGCATTTCTCAGTCCCAGTGCCCTTATTGCTGGGCGCCAGCAAGTAGATGTCACTGTGCAAGTGTGTTTATAAGACCGAGGGTGGGGAAGGCCAGGCACTTTGAGGGCGGGCTAAAGGAAGAGAAGGGCAGGACTGTGAAGTGTGGTTTAGGGGAGATGCGGGGCAGAGCAGAGGCCCTGGCAGGAACTTTCCCCTGTGTGGTTTGCAGTGAGACCATGGGGGTGTAGACTCCAGCCTCCTGCTCTGGGCTTCTGGAGCTCCTCCGACAAGATTCACTGGGTGCGGGTCCAAGCTAAGCTGTCTGGGGGAGACTCAACCACACCTCGGAGTAGTAATCGGTGGTGCTGAATGCAGTCAGCAATGGCCGTGATCAGGACACCCCCTCGCAGGGGACCCCCGGGAGCTCCGGTTCCTCCCCAGACAGGCTCCGACTGCGGCTCTGAGTCAGGTTTGGGCAACCCAGGAGCCCGCTACCCCCTGGACAGCCCAAACCTGGTGCAGCCTCATTGGTAACTCCCTATCACTGCAGCCTCATCACTGGACATCAGTGAAGAAGGAAAATTACTTTTTTGCAAAGTTTTATAACAAATGAAGAAAAATGTTTTTTGTTTTTTGTCTTATTTCATGTATTTAGGAAAACATTAACCCAGTGATGAATAAATTCCACCAAAAGAAAACTATTTGTGTGAAAAAAAAATTGCTAAACATTTAATATGGGTACAGTGTTGCATGACCGTGCAGTCATTTAAGTGCGACAGCGCTAAGCTGAAAATTGGCCTGAGCAAGAAGGTGGTGAAAGTAACCAGTAAGTAAGTGGTTAAAAAAACAGGCTCCTAACTTTTTTAGCTGGCTCCTAGACTCAAAGCAAATTTTTCAAGCCCTGGCTGCATCACAAATAAACTGCAGCCCAAGGACTAACTGTTCCGCTAAATCAACATAAGCAGCGGGGACCTGCTCACCCCCTAGGCCCTGGTGCAAACGTTTGGCCTATTCAGTTAGGGTCTGAGACACCAGGGCTGAAGCAAAGACTGGCCACAATGTCGAACCAGCCATAGCAAACATGCTTCGTGCCACAGCCTCTGCTTTCCTGTCAGCCGTGTCCTTAAAGGACGGGGATTCCTCTACTGGGATCATGGTAGCTTTGTTCAACTTGGAAACAGGAGGGTCCACCACTGGTGGACTGGTCCACTTTTTTAAAAGTGACTCCTCAAAATGGTAACGTACAGCAATACCTTTGGGGACCAAAAAGGGTAATTTTGGTTGTTCCCATTCCTTACAGGAAAACCTGTCAAAATAAGGCACATAAAGAAACACCTTTGGAGTCGAGGCTTATGCGTACCAAACGACACAGCCATGTCCGTGGCTACCTCAGCCGCATGCTCCATTTTCAAAGTCACAGGCTCTACCAGTGCTTTTGAAATTCACTGCTGCGACCATTGGGGAATCATCCTCACTATCGGATGGATCTGGGGGTGCGAGATTAAGCCCCCTTGGATGGGCCATGTCCACGGCGGCATCAGGCTCAGAATTAGATGAGAGAGACTGAGAAGAGAAAGGCAGGGGATGCTTTCTCCTGGGCCTTTGCCTGTACGCCCCTTCCACCTGGGACACTAAGGACTGCAAGACCACCATGAATGCAACCATGGGAAACTGGGGTTTCCGAGGGACCTGCCACCAGGGTCAGTGGGGGAGATGTGACCCTGAGGCTCCATAAGGACAGGAAGACCCTTGCAGTACAAAAACAATCTTTTGGCACCACTAAAGGATTACCCCAAGGCTCAGGGTATCAGCAGAGAGAGAGATTAACAGAAACCACCAAGGACTTCCCCTACTGATAGGAGGAGTGTCGAGAATTCAGACCCAGCATCACTATGGACATCAACCCTGCTC
The DNA here is from genome assembly GCF_965119305.1 of Pelophylax lessonae. Taxonomy (NCBI): domain Eukaryota; kingdom Metazoa; phylum Chordata; class Amphibia; order Anura; family Ranidae; genus Pelophylax; species Pelophylax lessonae. The sequence continues at coordinate 490,279,487 of NC_138768.1, read as the reverse complement.
ATTTGTCCCAGGCAGAGGAAGAGGGTACTGTAAATATCTCCTAAACGTGCACAGTTTAGGAGATATTTACTATACAGATATTTACATATACATGCAGCCAATGGCATCATCGACAAATGCTCTCTGAAGGAACGGCTACCCATGCCGTTTCTTCAGAGCCCTGTGCCCTAAACGGCGGCTCCAGCACGCATGCTCACGAGTGACGTCACGCAGCTCTGACCAGTCACACAGCAGGAATTTGCAATCCAGGAAAGAAGACGGGTGAAGATGCATGCGGCCTCCAGCGGTGACGAGGGCTTCGTTTGGAAGTAAGTTTCAAATAATGTGCTAGTATGCATAGTAGCACATTATGCCTTTAACTTTTGCAGAAAAAAAAAAAAAAAGTTGCGCTGAAATTCCTCTTCACAGCAAAAGGTGGTTTGAGAAAATACTGACACAAGGGGGTGTTCCTTTTTCCAACTCAGTGATTTTTTTTTGATTTTTTTATATCTTGTTATATCTTTCACTTGGGTGTTATAAGTTGCACTGAGTAAATACAGCTGGATAAAACAAAAACTGTCCGTCTTCATTTCAGGTTGCAACCGTGCAATCAGAAGCCTGGTAAAAGCTGAGTGTGAGGCCCCTTTCACACGGTCCACATTCCGCTGCGGACCGTGCTCTGCTCAGCGGGGAACAATCCGCCGCTCCCCACTGAGCCGGCGGATGACAGCTCCGTCTCTGCACTGTGTGCGGAGAGGGAGGTGTCAGAGCCCCGCTGCTCTCTATATGGAATCGGATGAGAGCGGACCGCCTGTTTGCTCTCATCCGATCCCCAGGACGGATGGAAAATAGGGTTTCCATCCGTCCAGATTTCACGGACAGGATCGGATGCGGATGACAGCGGGTGTCAGCGGATGACAGCGGGTGTCAGCGGACATGTCTCCGCTGACATCCGCTGCCCCATAGGGCTGAATGGGGCATCCGATCAGATCCGCCTAAAAAACTGACAGTCGGATCTGATCGGAATGCCCGTGTGAAAGAGCCCTAACACCTTTCCGCCTCCTGTAAAAATAATCCAGCGGCTGATTACTTTTACATTGAAGGGAATCGTTGACCCTAAAAATATTATATCTCGATCACTGCTGTAGCGATGAACAAGGTATCATCCTTGCAATCCAGCTATGTGCCTGTACGCTGCTGGTCAAAAGGGGTTTAAGAAAGTGCTAATATTAGCTTATTACTCGCCACACATATCCTGAGATCTAAAAAACAAAAAGCACTTACTTCATATGGGAGAGAGATACCCTGGTCATTTGAGTTCAACCCACTCATATACTTAGCCAGAAACATCTCATCACCATTCCATAGGAGGAGGATGCCATCAATGAATATATTGGTGATATCAAAAGAGGTTATGGGGGACATAGGACAAAAGAGGTTATAATGTTCACAAATACTATGTGGCCAGTCATAACAAAGATCCTACCTGTACTCTACTTCTGAAAATAGCTAAATATACCCTTTTCTTTTTCCTATTATACAGTGCTTTGCGAAAGTATTCGGCCCCCTGGAACTTTTCGACCTTTTCAACCTTTTGCCACATTTCAGGCTTCAAACAAAGATATAAAACTGTAATTTTTTGTGAAGAATCAACAAGTGGGACACAATCATGAAGTGGAACGAACTAAAAACTGAAAAATTGGGCATGGAAAATTATTCAGCCCCTTAAGTTAATACTTTGTAGCGCCAACTTTTGCTGCGATTACAGCTGTAAGTCGCTTGGGGTATGTCTCTATCAGTTTTGCACATTGAGAGACTGAAATTTTTGCCCATTCCTCCTTGCAAAACAGCTCAAGCTCAGTGAGGTTGGATGGAGAGCGTTTGTGAACAGCAGTTTTCAGTTCTTTCCACAGATTCTCGATTGGATTCAGGTCTGGACTTTGACTTGGTCATTCTAACACCTGGATATGTTTATTTGTAAACCATTCCATTGTAGATTTTGCTTTATGTTTTGGATCATTGTCTTGTTGGAAGAAAAATCTCCCTCCCAGTCTCAGGTCTTTTGCAGACTCCATCAGGTTTTCTTCCAGAATGGTCCTGTATTTGGCTCCATCCATTTTCCCATCAATTTTAACCATCTGCCCTGTCCCTGCTGAAGAAAAGTAGGCCCAAACCATGATGCTGCCACCACCATGTTTGACAGTGGGGATGGTGTGTTCAGGGTGATGAGCTGTGTTGCTTTTACACCAAACATAACGTTTTGCATTGTTGCCAAAAAGTTCGATTTTGGTTTCATCTGACCAGAGCACCTTCTTCCACATGTTTGGTGTGTCTCCCAGGTGGCTTGTGGCAAACTTTAAACGACCATTTTTATGGATATCTTTAAGAAATGGCTTTCTTCTTGCCACTCTTCCATAAAGGCCAGATCTGTGCAGTATACGACTGATTGTTGTCCTATGGACAGAGTCTCCCACCGAAGCTGTAGATCTCTGCAGTTCATCCAGAGTGATCATGGGCCTCTTGGCTGCATCTCTGGTCAGTCTTCTCCTTGTATGAGCTATAAGTTTAGAGGGACGGCCAGGTCTTCTTAGATTTGCAGTGGTCTGATACTCCTTCCATTACAATATTATCGCATGCGCAGTGCTCCTTGGGATGTTAAAGCTTAGGAAATCTTTTTGTATCCAAATCCGGCTTTAAACTTCTCCACAACAGTATCTCGGACCTGCCTGGTGTGTTCCTTGTTCTTCATGATGCTCTCTGCGCTTTAAATGGACCTCTGAGACTATCACAGTGCAAGTGCATTTATACGGAGACTTGATTACAAACAGGTGGTTTCTATTTATCATCATTAGTCATTTGGGTCAACATTGGATCATTCAGAGATCCTCACTGAACTTCTGGAGAGAGTTTGCTGCACTGAAAGTAAAGGGGCTGAATAATTTTGCACGCCCAATTTTTCAGTTTTTTATTTGTTAAAGTTTGAAATATCCAATAAATTCTCTTTCCACTTCATGATTGTGTCCCACTTGTTGTTGATTCTTCACAAAAAATTACAGTTTTATATCTTTATGTTTGAAGCCTGAAATGTGGCAAAAGATCGCAAAGATTAAGGGGGCCGAATACTTTCGCAAGGTACTGTATGTGCATTATTGTATTTGGATTAGGAAAGACAAAAAACACCTGGCTACGCCCATGGGCCATCCTCAGTTTGGTATATAACCCCCCTCTCTGCTCAAGGCCCACGAGGTAAACGTCTTGCAGGGTCGCATACGACAGACTGGGGTCTGAGTCGCAGTGGTCCCTTGGCCAACAACTGCCCCACTTCGGTGGTGAGGATTCTGTCTGGAGCGTTACCCGCACCATGGAAGGGTAAGTACATTCCCCCCTCTCCCCTTTTGGCGTTTTTTTTTTTTTGGGTGGATGCGGGTAACCTCCAGGGACGTTCGGACCTGCCTGCATCCCATCCTTAAAACTCCCTCAGTGAGCTGGGCTTCCCCCACTTCCTTTCCCCCCTGTCTTGCCCGGGAGTCTGATGGGGGGTCCCAGGGCAGAGGATGCAGCCAAAACTTCTGGGGTCTCTATCCCCACTCTGTAAAGGTCCTGGGATAGTGTCCTGCCCTGGTAGTCTGGAGGGGTCCCAGTGTAGGAGACCCCTAGGTGCATACCCCACTGTTTGCAGTGTAGGTATAGTGCAGCAGGGTCCCAGTGCAGAGACCGATGCAGAGTGCGCAGCGGAGTCTCCCCTAATGTGTGTCCTACCTTCAGGAGGGGGTCCCCTTGCAGAGGATGCAGCGTTGCAGAGGGCACAGGGAAGATCGTGGCAGCATGCTGTAGCTGATGGCGGCCATTTTCAATTAGTCTGGCTGGTCTCCGGTTGGCGGCCATGTTTGTGTAGCCCGATGATGTAACAGGGGGCTATTTTCCCTTAGTCTGGCTTGTCTCCAGCTGGCGGCCATGTTTGTGTAGCCCAATGATGTTATGGGCCCATTTTTCCTTAGTCTGGGAGACGCCGGAGACAACCAAAGCCTCGTGGGGATGCCAAAGCTCCTCCTCACATCGTGTTACCCTCTTTGTGTCCTAAGCCACAACATCCTAAGAAATTTGTACTGCATACTCTGTATGTGGTTATGACAATCGGTGTATTTGGCGACTACTGAGTCTTTTCGGAAGTCAGATTCGCTCTTTGTACTCACGGATGGTCCAAAGAAAGGGCTGCCTGCATCTGCTGTGACTATTTCCAGATGGATCAGGCAGACAGTGGTGCAGGCTTATTCATTTAACGGTAAGGTTCCTCCTTTCCCTGTTAAGGCGCATTCTACTCGGGCGCTTACTGCTTCCGGGGTTTTCCGCCATCAGGCATCTGTGCTTCAGGTTTGCAAGGTGGCTTCCTGGTCGTCTGTTCATACCTTCACGAAATTTTATAAGGTGGATGTGCGGGCATCTGCAGATGCCTCTTTTGGTCACAAAGTTTTGCAGGCTGCTGTTTAAGGGGGCTTCTTAGTCTTCCTTGAGGGTGTTTAATGTTTTTTTCAGGTGGGCCTCATCTTGTTCTGACCTGAGTCCTAGGTTTCCGGTTTGCTATGTTTAGCCTTGGGGACTTTTTTCTGCTGTTCCCACCCCTCATTTTATGGAACTGCTTTGGGACGTCTCTCATTCAAGTGAAAACTGGAAACCACCTTCGGAAGGAAGGATGGATCCGGACGAAGTACCACCTGTGAACCACCAGATAGGGAGAACGGCAGGACAACTTTGCCAGTTCCGAAATCCCTGCGCGCAGAAGTAATAGCCACCAAGAAGGCCTCCTTCTGGGATAAGGTAAGCAGAGGAATCTCCCGAATACTTTCAAAAGGAGGTTTCTGAAGAACCGACAGCACCAATTTAAGGTTCCAAGGTGGCAACGGAGGTCGCACCAGAGGTACCAAATGTCGCATCCCCTGGATTAAATTACGCACCAGGGGATGGGTGGCTAACGGCCTTTGGAAAAAAATTGCCAAGGCCGAGAACTGACCCTTGATAGTACTCAAGGCCGACTTTTGATCAACTCCCTGTTAAAGAAAAGCCAAGATCCGAGCCACCGAGTAAGAGCGAGGGGGAGCCCCTAGAGACTCGCACCATGCAATATACGACTTCCACGTACAATGATAGATCTTCCTGGAAGTTGCTTTCCTCGCTTTAAGCAGAGTAGGAATTACTGAAGCAGACAAACCCCTGTCCTTCAGCACCTGACTTTCAACAGCCAAGCCTTCAAAGCCAGCGACCATTAAGTAGGATGGAAGATTGGCCCCTGATACAGTAAATCCTCCCTGAGAGGAAGTCTCCAAGGAGCGTCTGCGACTAGCCTGACCAGGTCGGCGTACCAAGCTCAGCAAGGCCAGTCCGGAGCAACAAGAATGACCGGAAATCCCTTCCGTCTCGATCCTGTGAAGAAGTCTTGGCAACAACTTGAGAGAAGGAAAGGCATACAGTACATAAGCTGATACCCACCCCAGGGGGGCCACCAGCGTGTCTGTGGCATCTGCCAGAGGGTCCCGGGAGCGGGCCACAAACCTATGCACTTTCCTGTTGATCCGAGACGCCAACAGATCTACATCTGGAGTGCCCCAACGAAGGCACAACTGCTGGAACACCTCCTGATGGAGAGACCATTCTGCATCCAAGGCCTTTCAGCCGAGGTAGTCCGCCTGCCAATTTTCCACTCCTGGAATGTGAACAGCGGAGAGAGCAGGAACAAAGCGTTCCGCCCATCGAAGGATGCCTGCCACTTCCAAGGCCACAAAGACACTTTTGGTGCCCCCTTGGTGATTGACATAAACCACAGCCGTGGCATTGTCCCATTGAATGCGCACTGGACAACCCTGCAGATGCTCGGTCCAGTGGACCAGGCAATGCCTGATCTCTCTCAGCTCCAGAACATAGATCAGTAACCTGGAATCTTCCAGGGACCAGACTCCTTTAGCAGACAACCTGCCGAGAACCCCTCCCCACCCAGACAGACTGGCATCCATGGTGACAATTGTCCAATATACAGGGAGGAAGGATTTCCCTAGCTTGAGCATCGGGGACCAAAGCTACCATATCAGGTACTCCCTGGTCACCTGGCTCAGATTGTCCAGGGAATTTGGCTTCATGTTCCATTTGAGAAGGATTTCCTTCTGGAGGTTCTTCGTGTAGAATTGAGCGAAGGAGACAGCCTCGAAGGACGACACCATTAGCCCCAGAACTCTCATACAGGTCCGAAGGGACGACCATTTTTTGGACAGCAACAGCTGAACCGCGGTCTTCAGTTTTTGGAGTTTTTCCAGAGGAAAGAACACCCTGACTTAGGACGAGTCCAAAGTAAGGCCCACATAGTCCAGTCTCATTGAAGGGACCAGGGACGACTTCTGAAGGTTCAGAATCCACCCAAACTCCTCCAGAGTTATCATGGTGATTTCCAAGTTTGTTTTCAGCACCGTGGGAGACTCCGCACATAGAAACAGATCATCCAGGTAACCAGGGACCGATATCCCCCGCTGTCGCAACAGAGCCAGGAACGGAGCCAACACCTTTTGAAGACCCGAGGAGAAGAGGCGAGACCAAAGGGTAACGCCACAAACTGATAGTGATACTCTCCCATGGCAAAACTGAGAAACCGTTGGTGTCCTGCACATATTGGGATGTGAAGGTAGGCATCTTTGGTGTCTATGGAAGCCAGAAAATCCCCCTGATGTAGGGAAGCCACCACTGTGCGAACTGACTCCATCTTGAATTTTTTAACTTGCGCTAAGCAATTTAGTGCCTTCAGGTCCAGGATCGGACACACCTTGCCTTCCTTCCTTGGGACCATAAAATAGGTTTGAATAAAAGCCCTGAAAACGTTCTGTACATGGAACAGGAACTATTACTCCCTGTTGTACCAGGTCCTGTACTGCCCCAAAGAGAGCCTGTCTCACTTTGGAAGGGAAAAACCTTACTGGCGGGACGGCGCGAAACTTGATCTTGTAACCGGACCGTATGACATCTTGAACCCATTTGTCTTGTATCCGGGATAGCCACAGGTCTGGGAACCAGCAAAGATGTCCCCCCACCCCAAAAATGGGTGAGGGCACACCTTCAGGCCGAAGTGGCCTTGCCCTCAGGTCTGGAGAAACTAGATTTTTGTTTTCCAGACCAGGGTCACTTGGAACCGACCGAGGGAGTCTCGAAAGGCTTCGCCTTATCAACTGACCCTGAGGGATGAAAAAAACTTCTTGTGTGCTGGAAAGGAGGGACCCCGTCTATGACGAGGGTCCTTTCACTTGTTAGCCTGCAGTAGAGAGGTACTCTTACCCCCTGTTAGACCTTTGATAATGTCATCCAGGGTAGCCCCAAATAGGCTATCTTCTTGAAAAGGTAGATCAGTCCAGACCTTCTTTGAAGTCTGATCCGCAGACCAGCATTTTAGCCAAAGTATACGCCGGAGGACCACTGCCGAAATCATCAGTCGGCCCAATATGGGAGCAGTATCCAGCGTGGCATCGCAAACAAATTGCAGCCTCTGCACCAGCTGGTCTGTCAGCTCCACAAAGGCAGGAGGAAGATGTTTCCCTTCCAGGTCACGGCGTAGTAACAGCCCATTCAGTCAAAGTTTGCGAGATGAGGGCAACCGTAAACACAGGTCTTAGTGCAGACCTCGCCAGGGAGTACATATTGCGGGCCAGACTCTGCCTTTCTATTGGCTGGTTCCTTAAAAGACTGGGAATCCTCCACTGGGATCATGGTAGCCTTATTCAGTCTTGAGAACGGAGGGTGCACCGTAGGTGGCACAGTCCACTTCTTTAGTGGGGTCTCCTCAAAAGGGTAGCGTCTAGCAATCCGCTTAGGCACCCCAGGGGAATGCTTTGGGCGGTCCCATTCTTTTTTGAGCATGTTGTCAAAATACGCGGTAAAAGGAAAAACCTTTGCCGCTCTGGACGGCTTGTGAGTGCCAAACGTAACCTGCGCCTCAGTCGCAGCTGCGTCCTCCATTTTTAGGGTCTCAGGCACAGATACAACCAGTGCGTCCACCAGCGCATTGTCTTGCGCAGTAGTGGAGGTAGAAATGTCATTCTCACTGTCAGAGGAGACAGGGCGCGAGGTAGTAGACCCGGCAGGGAGACCCGCGTCTGCGGCGGCTGAGTCAGACTCAGAATCTGAGACATCAGGTGAGGCAGGGGTAGGCGGAGGGCGTTTTTTAGCACCTCGTCCTTTAAAGGCCACCTCCACCTGGGACACAAATGATTCCAGGACCGCCGAAAGTGCATCTATTGACAGCTGGGATCTGGAAGGCCCTGCAGCCTCCCTGAGGGGGTCAGGTGGGGACACATGTTCTGTAGGGTCCATGTTGCACTAGGGCAACACGTCAAAATTTTTTTTTTCAAAATAGTCCCACCGCGCTACAGCGCCCCCAAGAGGTCAGGCAGAGCGCACTGGAGACCCCCAGCAGAGAGAGAGAAGACCCCCCAGACTCACCACCCTACACCAAAGATGCATTAGGAGGTCCAGAACGTCTGCACAGCACATGCCAGCAGCGATCTCGATCCAGGAAGAAAGATCTGAAGATCAGCACCAGGGTATAGGGAGGGGCTCCACCCACAAAGAACGCCTCCAGGAACTCCCATTCAGTGATAAAAAAAAAAAAAACACTGAAAAATGGTGCTGGGTGTACCAAGATGGCCGCCGCCGCAGAGCACATGGGCTACAAGAAAATGGCGGCCCCGCGCAGCCTGTGGAGCTACGGAGGACCCTCGTGGGGACTCCCCAGCCTCCAGAACAGGATAGATTGGAAGGTGGGCCCTGGAGTGACAGGTAGAGACCCCCCCGCACAATCGTTCGTCCGCCGCTGCCAGAGCACCGCCCCCACCTGCGGCCTGAAGCTCGGACCCAGACCCCAGGAGTAGTCACCAACCTCTCAATATCCCCAGTAGTGAGGGGGGGCAGGTAGGTGTGGGGTGCATGATAGGGATGTAACGATATCAAAATCTCACGGTACGATACAATTTCGATATTGACCTCACGGTACGATATTTATTGCGATATTTCAAAGTGATTTTTTATTGTGCTTACTGGCTTTGCTTTCACATATTTGCAAACTTATTTCTTCATTGAAGAAATAAGTTTGCAAATATGTCAAAGTAAAGCCAGTAAGACACATAAAAAATCACTTTGAAATATATACAGTACATTACAGTCACTCCTTCTCTCTAAGATTAGAAGACACCACATTTTGGGCCTCATGCTCTTGTCCACTCCCCCACTAGCACGGCACCTGATACCTCTTCTCTTCTTAGCACTGTTCTGCTTACGCTAAAAACTACTAGTACAATGCATGTCATGAATGATGACTTGAGTGGCGTCAGTGTGCACTGTTTTTTTTAATTTCTTTCACATTATTTAATTACTCACCGGCGGTCCGGTGTCTGTGTCTTGCCGTGGTACCACTGCCTGGCTGCCAGGGATTCAGGGAAGCTGGCTCTGCTCCGCCGAGTCCGCCGATCGGCGCTCTCATGCGCTGGCTCAGCCCCACAAGCCCGCCCACCCACACTGCTCTAACCAACTGGCAGCCGCTCGCCTCGGCTCGGCCAGTAAGCAAGCAGCACTGTAGTGTACAGCATAGTCAGACAGGAGCCGCAGAGCCGACAAGACACATAGAAGTAGAAGGCGGCCATACCGTGCACCCACCACGACGGTATCGGGCCATGCAAAACACCTCGATAGCGGTAATATCATTACATGCCTAGTGCATGACAGGACAGAGGGGAACCCGGGATTGTGAGGGTCTGACCGTCCCAGGAAGGGGCCTGCATTCACCACAAAGTCTGCCAGGGGAAGAGGGGGGAACATTTACTCACCATACCGGAACAGGCGATCTCCTGACAGAACCCCTCTCCGCCGAAGTGGGGGGGCTGTCGGCCAAATAGGACCGTTGCACCTCGGGCCCAGAGCTAAGGTCTGTGTGGGCTCGTTGGCCGGCTGGGGTGACCACTGGATCTATACATCCAGCCAATCGCCCAGATCCAGCACAGTTGCTTGTAGATCTCACAGGAAAAAAATCTGGAGAAAAAGCTAACTAAAAAAAACTATCTAGAAAAAAATTTTTGCCAGGACCAGAGATCCCAGCATGGAGCTAGGTTCTTACTCCTGACTAGGCAGATTAAAACTGACATTCTATGCAGAAAGAGAGAGGGTATACCCCCTGGGACTGCCCATAGGCATAGCCAGAACTTTTTTATGCCTAGTGTCCTACTCCTGTAGGGGGCAGCATAACCCTACTAATATGAAGATTAGAGACTGCGTCAATCAATGAACGATAGAGAAAAAGATCTTTTTTCCCTTAGAGGTTTTTTTTTTTTTTCTAGGTGAGCTCTATTTGTTCTTAGTTGAGCTCGTTGTTAGCTGGTTGGCTACGTTTAGCCTTTGGGGAATTACGTTCTTCTTTGCATTGTTTTTCCCACCCTTCATGAAAATACTGCTTTGGGACATCCCAATGGCTAAGAAAATATGAAGCTGCGTCTGTCAATTAACGATAGAGAAAGTTGGATTTTTGACTTACCGTATAATCCTTTTCTCTGAAGTCCATTGACAGACACAGCACCCGCCCCTCTACTTATGAGTGGAATGGGGTTTTTGTCTTCTAAACACTGCTTGCAATGAAACTGAGGGCTGTAGCAGAGTGCGTGAGGTTGTGCCTGCAAGGACAGCCCCATAGACATGGTGAAAGCTTTTTCCTGCCTAGTGTCTTATTCCTGATGGGAGGAGCTGTATTGCAACTGTATTTACTCTTTTTAAATCATAATGACAACAGAAACTACCCAAATGACCCTGATCAAAAGTTTACATACCCTGGTGATTTTGGCCTAATAACATGCACACAAGTTGACATCCTCACCTGTGATCTGTTTGCTTGTAATTAGTGTGTGTATAAAAGGTCAATAAGTTTCTGGACTCCTGACAGACCCTTGCATCTTTCATCCACTGCTGCACTGACGTTTCTGGATTCTGAGTCATGGGGTAAGCAAAAAAATAGTCAAAGGATCTGTGGGAAAAGGTAGTTGAACTGTATAATACAGGAAAGGGATATAAAAAGATATCCAAGGAATGGAGAATGCCAATCAGCAGTGTTCAAACTCTAATCAAGAAGTGGAAAATGAGGGGTTCTGTTGAAACCAAACCACGGTCAGGTAGACCGCCTAAAATATCAGCCACACCTACCAGGAAAATTGTTCGGGATGCAAAGAAAAACCCACAAATAACTTCAGGTGAAATACAGGACTCTCTGAAAACATGTGGTGTGGCTGTTTCAAGATGCACAATAAGGAAGCACTTGAAGAAAGATAGGCTGCATGGTAGAGTCGCCAGAAGAAAGCCATTACTATGCAAATGCCACAAAGTATCCCGCTTACAATACGTCAAACAGCACAGAGACCAGCCGAAAACCTTCTGCCACAAAGTCATTTGGAGTGATGAGACCAAAATTTAGCTTTTTGGCCACAACCATAAACGCTACATTTTGAGGAGTCAACAAGGCCTATGATGAATGGTACACCATTCCTACTGTGAAGCACGGAGGTGGATCGCTGATGTATATGGTAGGTGTATGGTGGCTCCAAGTAGGATGAAAAAGTTAGCAAGAGTGCTCTAAGTAGCTTGTGGACTAGCATTTTTGATCAAAAAGGTAGCTACAGGTGTGGGGTTAGTAACTGTGATACCTATGTCGCTATGTGACACCGCAAAAAAGAAGTGATCGCTGTTAATGGAAAAGTGCACACAATTCAGCAATTTATTAATTGTAGCACTTCATACATGATATACAGTCTACTGTGTCCTTGTGGGCTGCTATATGTGGGCTGTACATCATGTCCATTAACGGTCAGAATAGGCGAACACAGGAGCAACATTACAACTATGAAAAAGAACTATTTAGTTCCCCGACATTTTGCAGATGTGCATAACAGTAGCACGGGTCTGAAGGTCATTGGAATCAAAGCAATTGGTAATGACCTAGATAATGGTAGAAGTCACCAGAAACTTTGCACTAGAGAGGGGTTCTGGATTTTCACATTAGGTTATCTTACCCCTAAAGGGCATAATGAAGAAATTGAGCTTTATTCTCTGATGTAACCTTCTCTCCTGGCCTTCTAGTTAGAGGGATGTATCGACCTCTTGACCTTCTCACCCTGTTAGTTGGACCCGCCTAGTATCTGTTCGCTTCTAATACGTAGTGGTTTTAGAACCCCCCCCCCCTTTTTCCCTTTGATCCCTACTTGGTTTGGTTTAGTTTAGATTAGCTGTGGCTCTATCAAGTTCAAGGTGTTTTATATTACCTTGAGTCCCATGGTGACATCTAGGACCCAATTCTAGTCCTTAGAAACGTGAACCCTGTCATTGTTTAGAGGGACATCCGTTCCAATGTATATGGAATCAGATCCCGTATAAGATATATTCTGGTTCATACAAATGCGTTTTTGTTTTAACTGTTTCTAGTTTAAGCAGCCCGGTCTTTTTTTTTTTTTTGACCTATTTCTTTGTCCGATTTAGAAATTTTAAAATACTCCTGGGGAAAAGTTTTTTTTAAAATTTATATTTTATTATCCCCCATATAAAAATGTGATAACATTTTATACATTATAATAGGAGCAGCGTTCTGGTAGCACTATGGCCCCCACAAATGACGATTTCTAAGCATTGTTGCAGAGCTCCTCTACCCATTCTAGCTCCACACTTTTTTATATTTTTTGTATAATTTAATTTATTTTGTGTAATTCACAAATCAACTTTTTATTGTCTCCTATTCTGCGCTAGTATGGTCCTCCTTTTTAGTGAGTGCCCCCCCTTTATTGAGATAGCCGTGACAAATGGGTTAATGAGGTAAATGGACGAGCTCTAATATCCATCTTTCAGCTGCTCAGAATACTCGTCACTTTCAGGCTCCTGACTGAGCTGGATGTGAAGTCGGTCGATGCCGGAAGTGACGCAATAACCGGTAGAACTCATGCACGTTGGCACTTCCAGGTGCCGGAGCAGAGCGGGTTTCAAGCACATTTGGCGCTGCCTTGGAGAGCGGCTGAGTGATTACCTCTGCTGGTAAGTGTTCAATGAGGACAGAAGTAGGAGCCCCTCCCTTGAGCCTACTCCTGAGAGGGAAACTGAGGTGCAAAAAGATATGGTGGGGTTACTAAGGAATAATTCTGCTATACTTATGTAAACAGATGTTTGTTTTTTTATGTAATTTTATGTGAATTATATCCATTATGACACTATAAATTATTTTAGTGATTACTTGTTGCATAATACACCCTGGCACTGATAGGGTCTGACAGTGGTGGTTCTACATTAAATTGCTCCCCGGGCAAGACTCCCTCCCGGCGCCCCCCCCCCCAAAAAAACAAAAAAAAATAACACGACAACATAACAATACATGCAGAGTTCCACAGCATTGCCCCCAACAAATGCAGAGTGCCACAGCAATGCCCCCAATAAATGCAGAGTGCCACAGCAATGCCCCCAATAAACGCAGAGTGCCACAGCAATGCCCCCAATAAACGCAGAGTGCCACAGCATTGCCCCCAATAAATGCAGAGTGCCACAGCATTGCCCCCAATAAATGCAGAGTGCCACAGTGTCAGGAAAGCTCTGGCAGAGGATTAGTTAAACCCACAGGCTAATCCTGGCTCCACCCTTCTCATCAAGGAACAGCATTATTTAAGCTGGATCAGAACACAGGTTCAGTGCTGTCTCGTCTTCAGCTTCCCCTGTTTGTTCCTGCATCTGCTACCTGTCTCCTGTGAAATACCAACCCGGCTTGCTTTTGACCACCCCTGCCTTCTGCCTGCATCGACCTCGGCTTGACCTTGACCATCCTTCTGCTCCAACGATTTAATCTGATCTGCTCTTCCTGTGTATGACCTGGCTTGTTTAACTCTGCTTACTTTCAGTTCCTGGAAGCTCCCAGTCACACCCGCTGCCTTCTCTCCACTGGAGTTCTGTGGCCACCTGACATCCTACTCTGCTATTAACCAGCACCAGCACGCCATCAGGCACTCGTGCGACTTTGTACTCCTGCGCCTCCTGTTTACACTACCAGGGGCCCCGAGTCAGAGGTGTAAGAGAGGCCTTCCTCAGCATATTCAGGCTCCACCCGCCAGGTACGTGATAGTACGAGACAGCCATGTCTGAGCCTGAGCGAGGAACCTCTCCCATGGATGAACTTTGCCAACACCTGGCTGGCCTTACACAGGCCGTGAAGAGCTTACAGGAAGGTTATGTTCAACTGGAGGAACGGGTCCTATCCCTCTCCTCTACTACCTCCGCTCCCAGTGCTGCTTCCTCATCCTCCACCGGAAACCCTGCACCTCCATCAGTTGTGATGTTACCTCCAGAACCCAGAGTGCCTATCCCAGAAAGATTCTCTGGTGACCGCAGCAAATTTAGAGCCTTCCGCACTGCTTGTGAACTGTACTTTGCCCTACAGCCTCGCACCTTTTCATTGGAAACCACAAAGGTTGGATTTGTGGTTTCCTTGCTACTGGGTGAGCCCCAGTCATGGGCCCACCGCCTATTGGAACAGAAGGCTGCTTCCCTTAATACTCTATCCTCCTTCTTTGAGGACATGGCCCAGATTTATGAAGACCCTCAACGCACCGCCACTGCAGAAACTGCGCTTTATTCTCTCCAACAAGGCCGCAGAATGGTCGAGGACTATGTCTCTGATTTCAGACGTTGGAGTGCAGATACAAATTGGAATAACGCAGCTCTCCGTTACCAGTTTCGTATGGGACTCTCAGAATCCCTAAAGGATGAACTTGCCAGAGTTGGAGTGCCACATTCCCTGGACGATCTCATCAAGCTCTCTATTCAGATCGATCGGAGGTTAAGGGAGCGCAGGTCTGAGAGGTCTACCGGAGTTTATCGCCCTGTATGGATGCTTCCTCGGGTCCCCAGTCCTCCTGGTCCCGCTCTCGTTGAGAATTCAGGATCTGCTGGTGATTTTGCTGAACCTATGCAGCTCGGCCTACTCCGTCCCTCGCTCACCCAGGAAGAACGCCAACGCAGGCGCCTGAATAATCTGTGTATGTACTGCGGGGAACCAGGTCATTACGTGAGGAACTGTCCTGCCAAACTCCGTAAGTGCCTGTCTATCTCCTCATCCAGGCCTTTCACTCAGCTTAACAACTCTTCTCATCTAAATATCTCTGTTCTATTACAGTTCCCAGGAAGAGTTATTCAGGTTCCAGCTATCATTGACTCAGGAGCCTGTAGTTGCTTTATTGACCAAACCTTTGCTGCCGAGCATCAGATCCCTCTGCAACCCAAGACTCGGAAGCTTTCTGTTCACCTTGCGGATGGATCCGCTATTAAATCCGGACTAGTCTCACAGGAAACCATACCAGTACCTGTCATCATTGCTTCCTGCCATAAAGAACTCTTATGTCTTGATGTCATCGCCTCACCCTTGTTTCCTATCATCTTGGGGATGCCGTGGCTGCAGGCTCATAACCCACACATCAATTGGATTACACAAGAGATCCAGTTCAACTCTTCCTATTGTTGCCAGCACTGCTTATCAGATTCCCCTGGTTCACCTTTGTTATGTATGGACTCAGACTCTGAAGTTTATAAATCTGTTCCTACTGCCTACCTGGACTTTCTGGATGTCTTTAGCAAAAAGGGGGCAGAAACTCTTCCCCCTCACCGGTCTTATGACTGTCCAATCGAGTTACTCCCCGGGGCTGAGGTACCTTTCGGTAGGATTTTTCCCTTATCTGAACCAGAACTCTTGGCCCTAAAGGACTATATTGATGAAAGCTTGAAAAAGGGGTTCATTCGCCCTTCCACCTCTCCGGCCGGAGCGGGCATTTTCTTTGTTGAGAAGAAGGATCATTCCCTTCGACCTTGTGTCGACTACCGTGAACTTAACAAAGTCACAATAAAGAACCGGTACCCCTTACCCTTGGTACCCGAACTTTTTCAAAAACTCAGATCAGCAACGATCTTTACAAAACTGGATCTTCGAGGAGCGTATAACTTGGTCCGCATACGGGCCGGGGATGAATGGAAGACGGCATTTCGTACCCGATTTGGGCACTTTGAATACCTGGTGATGCCCTTCGGTCTGTGTAATGCACCTGCTACATTTCAGCATTTTGTCAATGATATTTTTCGAGACTTTTTAGACCTTTTTGTTATTGTCTATCTGGACGACATTTTGATATTCTCTTCTTCTTTGGAGATTCACAGGGAACATGTAAGGAAGGTGCTAACTCGTCTTCGACAACATGGTCTATACGCCAAACCAGAGAAGTGTGAGTTTGAGCGGTTGAGCATCCAGTTCCTGGGACTGATAAATTCTACCGGAGGCATAGAGATGGACCCTCAGAAGGTTGCTGCGATTCTAGACTGGCCTGCTCCCACTGATAAAAAAGGAATCCAACGTTTCATTGGTTTTGCAAACTTCTATCGAAGATTCATTAGAGGATTTTCAACCATCATTTCCCCTATTACCCAATTAACCAAACAGGGCAACAGGTTCTCCTGGACTGCTGAGGCCCAGTCTGCCTTTGAAAACCTCAAACAATTATTCACGTCAGCATCCATTCTTAAGCATCCTGACCCGGTTCTACCATATGTCCTGGAGGTTGATGCCTCAGAAACGGCAGTAGGGGCAGTACTCTCCCAGCGCCAAGGAACCAAGGGCCTTCTGCATCCAGTTGCATTTTTTTCCCGTAAACTCTCTCCAGCCGAGAGGAATTACGATGTTGGGGATCGTGAACTCCTAGCGATTAAGGCAGCATTGGAGGAGTGGAGATATCTTCTGGAAGGGGCAGCTCATCCTATTCTTATTTTTACAGATCATAAGAACCTGGAATACTTAAGGACAGCAAAACGCCTGAGGCCACGTCAAGCTAGGTGGGCATTGTTTTTTGCGAGATTCTGCTTTCACATAACCTACAGACCTGGGTCAAAAAATACTAAACCAGATGCCCTATCCCGAATGTTCGCAGAATCTGAAGAAGCTGATCTCCCGGACACCATTCTATCTCCCGGAAACTTCCTCCTGTTGCAGGAAGACTTAATTTCTCGAATCAAGCAGGCTTCTGTAGGAATTCCCTTGCTCCCTGAGACACCTTTACAAACCAGGGATGGTCTATTATGGCACCAGGACAAGATCTTTGTACCAGAAGGTGTACGCATTTCTGTTCTGAACCTGTGCCACGACCATGCGTTGGCAGGACATTTTGGGGCCAGCAAAACAGCCGAATTAGTACTCCGTACATTTTGGTGGCCCCATTTACAGGAAGACTGTAGGAAATATGTGGGGGCATGCACCAGATGTATCCGGAACAAAAGCAGCAGGACGAAAGCATGGGGTTTGCTCAAACCACTGCCCATCCCAGACAGACCTTGGAAAATGGTGTCAATGGACTTTATAGTGGAACTTCCCCCTTCTGAGGGGTGTACAGCCATTTTTGTAATCGTCGACCGGCTCTCTAAAATGGCACACTTTTTACCCATGAAAGGCACCCCTTCTGCGTTGGAAACAGCACAAGTGTTCATTAAAGAAATTGTGAGGCTTCATGGAGTCCCGAATAATATTGTATCTGATCGAGGGGTACAATTCACCTCAAGATTCTGGAAAGCTCTATCTGAGGCCCTGAAGATTGAGTTATCCTTTTCCTCAGCCTACCATCCTCAAACAAATGGACAGACGGAAAGGACGAACCAGACTCTGGAACAATACTTACGGTGCTTTTCCTCCTTCTCTCAAGATGACTGGGTAAAACTGCTGCCATTAGCCGAGTTTGCATATAACAATACTAAACACTCAGCTACCCAGCAAGCTCCTTTTTTTGCTAACTATGGTTTTCATCCATCTTTTCTACCCAATTCTATCCCTGAATGTCCCGTTCCAGCTGTGATGGAAACAGTAATCTTCCTCGAGGCTAACAATAAATTGTTACAGGAAGCAATTACCAAGGCACAGGAATACAGTAAAAGAAACTTTGACAAGAAAAGACGTGGGGAGTTAATCCTGGAACCTGGCGATCAGGTATGGTTATCCACAGTTAACCTGAAATTAGCCTGTCCTTCAAGGAAATTGGGACCTAAATTTGTAGGACCATTCCCAGTAAAAAGGAGAATTAACAATGTAGTCTATGAATTGGAACTACCAGCTTCCTTTAAAATCCACCCGGTTTTTCATGTCACCCTGCTAAAACCCGCCACCCCTGATCCTTTTCCTGAGCGAAATACAGGTCCCCCCGAGCCAGTAATTGTGGACGGTGAAGAGGAATTTGAGGTCGAGGCAATTATGGGTTGCAGGAAAAGGAGGAATCAGGTACAGTACCTGATTAAGTGGAAGGGGTATGGTCCTGAGGACAATTCCTGGGAACCTGAAGAAAACATCCATGCCAAAAGACTCATACAGGCTTTCAACCGGGCCCATCCAGCAAGAATGGCCCAGTTGGGCATCCGGAGGCTGCCCATTGGGGGGGGGCCATGTCAGGAAAGCTCTGGCAGAGGATTAGTTAAACCCACAGGCTAATCCTGGCTCCACCCTTCTCATCAAGGAACAGCATTATTTAAGCTGGATCAGAACACAGGTTCAGTGCTGTCTCGTCTTCAGCTTCCCCTGTTTGTTCCTGCATCTGCTACCTGTCTCCTGTGAAATACCAACCCGGCTTGCTTTTGACCACCCCTGCCTTCTGCCTGCATCGACCTCGGCTTGACCTTGACCATCCTTCTGCTCCAACGATTTAATCTGATCTGCTCTTCCTGTGTATGACCTGGCTTGTTTAACTCTGCTTACTTTCAGTTCCTGGAAGCTCCCAGTCACACCCGCTGCCTTCTCTCCACTGGAGTTCTGTGGCCACCTGACATCCTACTCTGCTATTAACCAGCACCAGCACGCCATCAGGCACTCGTGCGACTTTGTACTCCTGCGCCTCCTGTTTACACTACCAGGGGCCCCGAGTCAGAGGTGTAAGAGAGGCCTTCCTCAGCATATTCAGGCTCCACCCGCCAGGTACGTGATACACAGCAATGCCCCCAATAAATGCAGAGTGCCACAGCATTGCCCCCAATAAATGCAGAGTGCCACAGCATTGCCCCCAATAAATGCGGAGTGCCACAGCAATGCCCCCAATAAATGCAGAGTGCCACAGCAATGCCCCCAATAAACGCAGAGTGCCACAGCATTGCCCCCAATAAATGCGGAGTGCCACAGCAATGCCCCCAATAAATGCAGAGTGCCACAGCAATGCCCCCAATAAACGCAGAGTGCCACAGCATTGCCCCCATTAAATGCAGAGTGCCACAGCATTGCCCCCAATAAACGCAGAGTGCCACAGCATAGCACCCCATAAATGCAGAGTGCCACAGCAATGCCCCCAATAAATGCAGAGTGCCACAGCATTGCCCCTTTCAATGCAGAGATGCCAGCGCCACGCGTGCCACCTTTGAATGCAGAGCGCCAGCGTTCCCCCCGCACTTACCTCACTTCTCTTCAGTTCAGTCCCCGGATTCTCCTCAGTCCTCCCGCGGCGCCTCCTCTTTGGCCAATGGCGTGGGGTTTGCCGCTCCCTGATTGGCCAGGAGGAGGATCAGTGTGACAATAGCGAATTTTCATTCGCTATTGTCACACAATGGGCGGGCGGGGGGGGGGGAGCAATGCTCTGCGCCATGGCTCAGCTGCCAGCCTGCCACAGTGAAATTATTCAAAGTTCCTCGGGCAGCCCGGTACCATTTGATCCACGGATCGGTACCGGTCCGCGGCCCGGGGGTTGGGGAACACTGTCATGCTGCCCCCCACGTGTCATGAAAAACGGCTGCCCCGTTCGCCCATGCCTAAAACCGCCACTGGGGTCTGATGATTGTGGTTTGCTATTGGGTCTCTGAATTACATACATTCGAACGATGTTTGAGGGGTGGGGCCGACCAGTGTGGGAGGTCCTGTCTGCTCTGCTGCGCTATATATGTGTAGTAGGTCATTTGATCTTGTTGCTCTGATGAAGACGGTTTTCCATTGAAACACAATAGCCTTGCCAGTATGGACGCCATCCAGCCCTTCTACAGCACTGAAAGAATCCATGTCCTGAAGGTCATCTGACTGTCATAGGACTTTATATACGTATTTACAACTTGCATTTGTGAGTATGATGTACGATACTCTTTTTACCCTTCAATAAATGTTTTTATGATATTGCACTAGGTCGGTGCGCCCTTCTCTTGTTTTCTAGTTTATGTGGATGCCCATGGTCCTGAGAGGGCAGCAAGAACCTACACGCTATCAACATAGCCTTTTGCCCTAAGCACAGCACCTAAGCGCAGCAGAATTATTTGTTGGCCTGTTACCAAAACCTGGAAATCACGGATTTGGCTGCATTAAGCAAGCGGGGAGTAACACTCCTTTTATATAAATTTAAAGCGGACGGCACTCCCTGGAAGAGAAAGTGAAGAGGAGAGCTCTCTATGGGTCGTAAGGTCGTCTTGTTGATCCACAGGGTTATGGCCTCCCAAAAGGCCCTAATCTTGGGACACGACCACCAAAAATGGAGGAAAGTGCCCCGCTGTGCACATCCTCTCCAGCATCTGGCATTCGCTGTCGTAAACCTTTGCACTAGACGGGATGGTGTTCTGTACCATCTAGTAATACATTTATATGAGGACTCTTGGATACGTGAACTGACAGAAGTAGAATGCGTAAATTTAAATATCCTCTGGACCTGGGAGGGGGTAAACTCCTGACTCAGTTATTTTTCCCATTCCCTAATATAATACGGGACCGTTGAAGACTGCAAGCTCAACACTAACCTGTATATTTGGGATAGTAGCTGTTTAGGGTCTGGCAGGTTAATACATAGTTTGTGAGATTGAAAAAAGACATCAGTCCATCCAGTTCAACCTATGATGTGTGTGTGTTTGCTGTTAACCGTACATTGTATACCCTTGTATGTTGTGGTCTTTAAGGTGCCCATCTAATAGTTTTTTGAAACTATCGATGCTCCCTGCTGATACGACTGCTTGTGGAAGAAAATTCCACATCCTTACTGCTCTGACAGTGAAGAACCCCTTACGTATTTTAAGGTTAAACCGTTTTTCCTCTAGTTTTAGTGAGTGGCCACGTGTCTTATTGTATTCCCTTTCCCTAAAAAGTTTGTTCCTTATGCTAGGGTCGCCAGTACAGTATTTGTACATTGATATCATATCCCCCCTCAATCGTCAATTCTCCAGAGAGAATAAGTTCCATGCTTGTAGTCTTTCCTCATAGCCGATGCCCTCCATTCCCCTAAATATTTTTGTTGCCCTTCTCTGGACTCTCTCCAGTTCCAGCACATCCTTCCTGAGGACCGGTGCCCAGAACTGGACAGCATACCCCAGATGTGGCCGGACCAAAGTCTTGTAGAGTGGGAGAATATTCTCCTTATTTCTGGAGTGAATCCTCTTTTTTATACATGTCAGTATTCTGTTGGCTTTGCTTGCAGCGGCTTGGCATTGCATGCCACTGCCAAGCCTGTTGTCTACCAGCACCCCCAGGTCCTTTTCCACCCTAGACTCACCCAAAGGTCCCCCCCAGTGAGTAGCTTGCTTTTCGTGTTTGTGACGCCCAAGTGCATTACTTTACATTTTTCAACATTAAACCTCATCTGCCATGTAGTTGCCCACCCCATTATTTTGTTCAGATCCGCTTGTAAGGTTTCCACATCCTGCATAGAAGATATTGGCATGCTTAGTTTAGCATCATCTGCAAATACTGAGATTGTACTCGATATCCCCTCCTCTAGATCATTTATGAATAAATTAAACAGGATTGGCCCCAGGACAAAACCTTGGGGGACCCCACCCGCCCAATCCGAGTACTCCCCATTAATCACCACCCTCTGGACTCTCCCCTGGAGCATGTTCTCTATCCAGGTACTCACCCTGGGGTCCATACCTACCTTCCTTAGTTTGTGGGGAACGGTGTCAAAGGCCTTTGCAAAGTCTAGATACACCACATCCACAGGCTTACCTTTATCTAGGTGGCAACTCACTTAATCGTAGAAGGTTAATAGATTGGTTTGGCAAGAACGATTTTTCATGAATCCATGCTGATTACTACTAATAATACCATTTTCATTACTAAAGTCTTGTATGTGGTCCCTTAACATCCCTCCAAAATCTTGCAGACTACTGATGTTAGGCTGACCGGCCTATAGTTACCCGGGATATATCTCGGCCCTTTTTTAAATATTGGTACCATGTTGGCTTTTTTCCAATCATCTGGCACCATACCTGTCTGTAGACTATCCTTAAAGATCAAGAATAATGGTCTGGCAATCACCTGGCTGAGCTCTTTAAGAACCCTCGGGTGCAAGCCATCCGGTCCCGGTGATTTATTTATGTTAAGTTTCTCTAGTTTAGTTCTAAGTTTATCTTCTGTTAGCCATGGCGGTACTTCCTGAGGTGTATTATTTAGTTTAGCCTTACAAGCTGGGTTAGTGTAGCTCCCCGATTCTTTTGTGAAGACTGAAGAGAAGAAATTATTTAACACTTCTGCCTTTTCTTTGTCCTCTGTGGCCATATTTCCTTTGTCGTCTTTTATGGGGCCAATGTGTTTTGGCCTCGCTTTCTTACTGTTTATATACTTAAAGAATTTCTTGGGGTTCTTTTTACTCTATTCTGCTATGTCTCTCGTGTTCTATTTTAGCCGCCTTGATTTCGTCTTTACATTTCTTATTACACTCTTTGTAATGCTTGAATGCTGCCAATGACCTCTCAGTCTTGTATTTTTTGAAGGCCTTTTCTTTAGTATTAATATGCATTTTTATGTTGGAGTTTAGCCACCCAGGGTTTAGTTTTGCTCTTTTAAATTTATTTCCCTTTGGAATGCACTGGCCAATCCCTTTGTTTAGTATGCTCTTGAAGCACTCCCATTTTTCCTCCATGTTCATTGTTCCCAGGGTTCTATCCCATTTGATATTTTCTAGCAGAGAGCGCAGTTTTGATAAATTGGCTCTTTTGAAATTCAGTGTCCTTATATTACCCTTGTGTTTCCTATTACTATGATTAATACTGAAACTAATTGACCTATGGTCACTGTTTCCTAAGTTGCCCAGTATCTCTATATCCATGAGCAGGTCTGTATTGTTGGTAATCAGTAGGTCAAGTACCGCATTGTTTCTTGTCTGTGCGTTCACCATCTGACTCATGAAATTGTCCTGCAAAACATTTAGGAACTGCCGAGCCTTGGCTGAATGTGCGGTTCCTTCTGCCCAGTCTATATCTGGATAATTAAAGTCCCCCATTATAATGACATTTCCCATCCTTGCTGCCAATCCTACCTGTAAAAGGAGGTCCGCCTCCCCCTCCTCCCTCTGGTTGGGGGGCCTATAGCATACGCCCAATATTACCTTCCCTATAGTACCTTCCCTTTTAAAGTTCTACCCACAGGGATTCTGCCTCGTCCATAGCTCCATTATTAATATCATCCCTCATATTTACCTGTACACTGTTATTAATATACAGACATACCCCTCCCCCTTTTTTACCTTCTCTATCCCTGCGATAAAGGGAATACCCCTGAATGGTCGCCATCCAATCATGAGAGCTGTCGAACCAAGTCTCTGTTATCCCCACAAAATCTAAGTCCTCCTCAAACATGAGCAGCTCCAGCTCTCCCATCTTGTTGGCCAGGCTTCTGGCATTGGTACACAAACCTCGTAATTTTGACTGGTTGCATATATACTCGTTTGATGTTGTTTTTAGACTGCTGTTGTGATTTTTCCCCATACCCACCTTGGGTTTAGGAGCTCTGAACACTCTAACACTAATGTCCCCATTTGTGCCCTCTGAATCTTGCTTACCACTGGCTAATTCTACATCTGCACCCCCCCCCCATCACCTAGTTTAAAAGCCCCTCTAACTTTATGGGCATCCTCTCACCCAGTACGGCTGCACCCTCACCATTTAGATGCAATCCATCCCTACCAAAGAGCCGGTGGCCGACTGAGAAGTCGGCCCAGTTCTCCAGGAACCCGAAACCCTGCTTACTACACCAGCATCTCAGCCACTTGTTAACTTCCCTAATCTCCCGCTGCCTCTCTGGTGTGGCTCGAGGTACAGGTATAGTATTTCTGAAAATACTACCTTGGAGGTGCTACTCCTCAACTTAGCGCCTAAGTCCCTGAAATTGTTTAGGACTCTCCATCTTCCTCTGCCTATGTCATTGGTACCCACGTGTACCATGACAGCTGGGTCTTCGCCAGCCCCACCCAATAATCTGTCGACCCGATCCGTGATGTGCCGAACCCGAGCGCCAGGTAAACAACAGACAGTTCGGTGCTCATGGTCTTTGTGACAGATTGCACTGCCTGTCCTTCTAATGATTGAGTTCCCTACCACCAGCACCTGTCTTTCCTTTCCCTTTCTCCCGGCCTCACTGAAAGGGGGTTATTCCCCTGGCAGCTAGGGGCGTCGCTCTGCTCCAGCACTGCTGGTCCCTGACTGGTTTCCCCAACATCACACAACGGGCGTATTTATTGGGGTGCTCCAGCCCAGGATCGGCCTCCTTGCCTTTTTCCCTTCTACCCTTCCTAACTGTCACCCATCTACTCTGCTCTGATGCCTGCACCTCCGTTTCTCCGCCCACCTCTGTGCAGGCCCCTGCCTGCACCCGACGGGTACGATCCCAGCTCTCCTTCGGTATGGACCTTCGTCTCAGTATTGCCAGCTGCTTCCCTAGATTCAGGACCTGAGCTTCCAGGGAAGCAACGTGCTTACATTTTGTGCATTTGTATTCGCCCTCGATCGCATGGTCGAGGAACGTATACATACCACAAGATGTACACCGAATCCCATCTCCACACCCGCCGGGCATTGTACCTACTAATCTAATCTAATGGGGATTCAGTAATTTAAGTCTATCTTGTGTGGCTGTTTTCTAGCTTCCTAACTCTGCTTTCTCACCCTCTGGTACTCCGCTACACTCCCAGACACTCACAGGTACTCCCAGTCGCAGAGCAGGGTCAGTCGCAGAGCAGGGTCAGTCGCAGGTCACAGTCAGTCGCAGGTCACAGTCAGTCGCCTACAGTCCCTAGCTATTCCCCTCTGCTTCCTCCTCCACCAGCTGCCGAACAGCTGATCGGTCACCTACTCACGTCCCTGCTGCTGTTCCGGGTCACCAGCTCACTCCCAGTTCTTCAGCCCTCCTGACCGTCCATCGCCGCTGCCGCCGTTCGGTAACTTTACACTGGTGTTCACAGGCTTCCCCCAGAGGTCTCCCGCACCCGGCTTTCCCCGTAGCTCCTTCTTCTCACTCACAGCACACGCTGCACGCACACACACAGCTTCCTGCTTCCAGTTTCTCTGCTTCTCTGCATCTCACAGCGCCTCCGCGAATGCATAAGGATTCAAAAGAAGTAAGGGTATCAAAAGAGCGTAGAGAGGTTTGCCGTCTGTGGATAAAGTCTGCTATTTGAAAAGGTCTCTGGGTTGCAAAGGGAATAACGCCTAGAGAAGATTGTAAGTGGCAAGAGGCATTAGGGTACACTGTGGGGCAAATTTAGGACGTCCCAAAGCAGTATTTGCATGAGGGGTGGCAAAATAATGCAGAAAAAGAATGTAATTCCCAAAAAGGCTAAAACTTTAGCCAACCAGTGAACATGGAGCTCAACCAGTAACAACTGGAGCTCACGTGGAACAAACACCCTCAAAGAGACTAAAATCTCTTTCAAACAGCAGCCTGCAAAACCTTGCGGCCAAAAGAAGTATCCGAGGATGCCAACACTTCTACTTTATAGAATTTTGTAAACGTGTGCACAGACGATCAAATTGCCACCTTGCAACCTTGTATCATTGACGTCTGATGACGAAAAAGCCCAAGAAGCACTCAGCGCCCTAGTAGAATGTGCCTTCACAGGGAAAGCTGGAACCTGACCCTTCAGTGAATAAGCCTGTACCACCATCTGTCTGATTCATCTGGACATGTTTGCAGCAGACGTAGACAATCCCTTAGGAAGAAACGACTGATTAGGTCAAAGTACTACTTTATCTCTGTGGATCACCAGATAAGGTGAACGGGAGGATAGCACCGCCAATTCAGATACTCTGCGAGCAGAGGTAATAGCCACCAAAAGGCTACCTTCTGTAATAATGTAAGCAGAGGAATCTCCCTAATGTTATCAAAGGGAGGATTTTGAAGAACAGACAGTACCCAAGGCCAACCACTATTCAACCCCT
This sequence comes from Pelophylax lessonae, assembly GCF_965119305.1. Classification (NCBI taxonomy): domain Eukaryota; kingdom Metazoa; phylum Chordata; class Amphibia; order Anura; family Ranidae; genus Pelophylax; species Pelophylax lessonae. Next base: position 490,253,297 of record NC_138768.1, on the reverse strand, counting down.
CTGGAGAAAGGCCAAAATCCTAGCCACGGAAAAAAGAGGATGCATCTTCAATGATTCACACCATGAGATGTACAATTTCCACGTATGATGATAGATCTTCCTGGAGGTAGATTTTCCAGCCTTCAACAGTGTAGGAATCACTGAGTCAGAAAGACCCCTGTCCTTCAACACTTGGCTTTTAACAGCCACGCCATTAAAGGCAGCGACTGTAAAGCAGGATGGAAGATCGGCCCTTGAGACAGCAGATCTTGAGAGGAAGTCTCCAAGGAGCAGCGGCAACCAACCTTACCAGATCTGTGTACCAAGACCAGCGAGACCAGTCTGGGGCCACCAGAATGACAAGAGTCCCTTCCACCTCTATTCTGCACAGAATCCTCTGCAGGATCTTCAGCGGAGGGAACGCATAAATCAGCCGATACTGACCCCAAGGAGCCACCAGAGTGTCTGTGGCGTCAGCCAGAGGATCCCGAGACCTGGCTACAAACCTCTGTACCTTCTTGTTGAGTCGAGAGGCTAACAGGTCGATGTCCCCCACCGGACACATAGCAGGTGAAACACCTCCGTGTGCTGGGACCATTCCCCCTGATCCAACACTTGACGACTCAGGTAATCCGCCTGCCAGTCCTCCACTCCTGGGACATGCACGGCGGAAAGGGCTGGAAGAAAATGTTCTGCCTATTTTAGGATCTCAGCCACCTCCCGGGCTGCCAGGACACTCTTGGTGCCCCCTTGATGATTGATGTAAGCCACAGCCTGGCATCGTCCGATTGAAGCTGAACTGGACAACTTTTCAGGCAAAGCTTTATCGCTCTAAGTTCCAGAATATTTAATCGGCAGTCTGGACTCCTCCATGGTCCAAGACCCCTGGACAAACAGGCTTCCTAAGCACTCCTCCCCAGCTGGACTGGCTGGCATCTGTGGTTAACACGGTCCAATACAATGGAAGGAAGGATTTGCCCTGGCATAAGGCCAACAAGCTAAGCCACCACCAAGAGCACTCCTTGTGCTGTGACTCAACCGAATCAAAGTGTCCAAGGATTTTGGATCTTTGTTCCACTTGACAAGAATTTCCCTTTGCATGGGTCTCGTGTGGAACTGAGCAAATGGAACTGCCTCGAAGGTTGACACCACCAGACTGAAGGCTCGCATGCAAGTCCGCAGAGAGGACAGGTTGCTGGAGAACAGCAGGCGAATCGCCTTTTGCAACTTTTGCAGCTCTCCCGGGGGAAGAAACACCCTAGCTGAAGAGGAGTCCAGAGTCAGACCCAGATAATCCAGCTTTGAAGATGGGACCAGAGCAGATTTTTTGAAAATTGATGTTCAAACCGAACTCTTGCAGAGTCCGTACAGTGATTGACAAGTCGCCCAACCGGACTGAATGTGAGTCTGCTCTTAAGAGGAGGTTGTCCAGGTACCCCAGTACCACAATCTCCAGCTGTCACAGTAATGCCAATACCAGAGCCAACATGTTGGTGAAGACCCTGGAGTCAAGATCAAAGTATGGCGCCACAAACTGATAATGTTCCTCTCCTACAGCGAATTGAAGAAAACTCTGGAGTCCAACGTAAATAGGGAGGTGCAGATTTGCGTCCTCGATATCGATAAGAGGCCAAAAAGTCCCCTTGGTGTAGGAGTGCCACTACCGGTCCAATGGACTCCATTCAAAACCTCTGTACCTGCACAAAGCTACTCAGAGCCTTGAACAGCAAACAGGTTTGAATAAAACCCTTGAAAGCGTTCCCGACAGGGAATCGGCACAACCAAGGGAATCGGCACAACCACCCTTTGTGACAGCAGATCTTGTCGTAGATCTCTTAACGGATGACCTAAATAGCATAGGCCCTTTGTCCTGCGTGCCGAAAACACGAAGGGGCCGTCTGTGTGCTGAAAAATAAGGGCCCCGTCTATTACACAGGGACTTGCCCTTAGCAGATTCCAACAAAGACCCAAATAGGCGGTCTCACATAAAGGGGAGAACTGTAGAGCCTTTTCAGAAGTCTGATCTGCAGACAAGCTTTTTAGCCACACCGTGTGGTTACCATTATTGTGTTTAGAACAATGCCACTGATACAATCAGTGCATCCACCAGCGCCCTTGCATGCGCATGTGCAGTAAAAAAGGAATCATCCTCACTGCAGAGCCCCCAAACTGCGTGGACGCAGACCCAATAGAGTCGCTATATGCTAAGCTCACCCTGAGAGCATGACAAGAAGGGGAGGTCGCCGACCACGGTCCTGCAAGGAGACGCCGGCTAAAGACCATAAATGACATAAGAGGACATAGGGAAAATGACAGTGCATGAATGAGGCCTATAGAACATCGTGGGCATATCATGCAAAAATACTTTTAATACTTTTAACCATTTAACCATTTGCCGACCGCCACACGACTATTTACTGTCGCAGTCAGCCCCTACTGGGCAAAACGGTGTAGTACTACGTCGCTCGCCCATGAGCCTCTAGGGGGCGAGCGTGCGCCACCGGAGGCGCGCTCCCGCCCCTGCTCGGTCACTAACATCCCTGCGCAAGTGACCGGCGGCTCCGATGTCCGCCAGCCACTCGCGATCTCCCGCTGGAGAGGGTGAAAGGCAGGAGGCTAATGTAAACAAAGCCGCCTGTCATTCTCCCTGGTGTAACTGCAGAGATCATACGATCCTGCTATGTATGATCGTATGTCTCTGTGGTTACATCACAAGCCACGCCCCCCAGTTAGAATCACGCCCCTAGGGATACATTTAACCCACTGATCACCAATAAAGTTAACCCCTTCCCTGCCAGTGTCATCTTTACAGTAACAGTGCATATTTATAGCACTGATTACTGTAGTAATGTCACTGGTACCCCCAAAAGTGTAAAAAATGTCAGTCAAGGGTCCGATCTGTTAGCCGCAATGTCGCAGTCCCACAAAAAAAAAAAAAAAAAAATCGCAGATCGCTGCCATTACTAGTTAAAAAAAGACCAATAAAAATGACATAAATCTTTCCCGTAGTTAGTAAACGCAATAACTTTTGCGCAAACCAATCAAAATATGCGTATTGCGATTTTTTTTCACCAAAAATATGTAGCAGAAAACAAATTGGCCAAAAATGTTAAAAAATTTTGATTTTTACATTTTTTGGGGGGAATTTCATATAAAAAAATGTGAATAATATTGTTATTTTTTCAAAATTGACGCTAATTTTTTTGTTTATAGCGCAAAAAGTAAAAACCGCACAGATGATCAAACACCACCAAAAGAAAGCTCTGTTTGTGGAGAAAAAAAAGACATCAATTTCATTTGGGTACAGCGTTACATGACCGCGCAATTGTCCATTAAAGTCACGCAGTGCCGAATCGCAAAATAGGCCCTGGTCTTTGAGCAGCCAAATCCTCCGGGGCTTAAGTGGTTAACTTGGTAATATAGTGGCAGCATATAACTGAAGAGAAAAGAAAAAAACAAAACAAAAAAAAAAAAAAACGCACATGTGGCCATGTGACAACTGTAAAAAGTTTTGAGGGTCCTACAGAGGAACCCGTAGTAAGGAGAAAAAAAATGAGCTGTATGGAGCTTGTAATTGAAGGGTGGCAATCTTCATGTAAGTGCTATTCTCCATCTCAGTGTTAACCACTTCCCACCTGCCCTATAGGCGATTGACGGCGGGAAAGTGGTTGCATTATCCTGACCAGACATCATATGACGCAGAACGGCAATCGGTGATGCGGCGTGTCACACTGACACACCGCATCTCCGATCTCGGTAAAGAGCCTACTGACGTAGGCTCTTTACCATGTGACCAGCCGTGTCCAATCACGGCTGGTCACATAGTACACAGGAAGAGCCGTTGATCGGCTTTCCTCAGTACGTGCCTGACAGGCACGAGTAAAGGAGATCCGATCTGCAGCTCTCCTGACAGGGGGGGGGGTCTGCACTGGTAATCAGATCATTGATTACCAGTGCAGACCCTCAGGGGGAGGGGGGGTGCCACTAGAACCACCAGGGATGCCCACCCATGACCCCAGGGATGCCCACTATGGCCACCAGGGATGGCAATCAGGGCTCAGGGAGCCCGCCAGTGCCCTCCCCATCAGTGCTGCCCACCAGTGCCCTCCCCATCAGTGCTGCCCGCCAGTGTCCTCCCCATCAGTGCTGCCCATCATTGGCATCCATCAGTGCCGCCCACCAGTGCCCATTATTTCCCACCAGTGCCGCCTATCAGTGCCCATTAGTGCCGATCAGTGCCGCCTATCAGTGCCCACCAGTGCCGCCTATCAGTGCCCACCAGTGCCGCCTATCAGTGCTACCTATCAGTGCCACCCCATCAGTGCCTCCTCATCAGTGCCTGTCAGTGTGGCCTCATCAGTGCAGGAAAAAACGTATTTATTTACAAAATTGTATAACATAACTTTTTTTTTTTCAAACTTTTCGGTCTTTTTTTTATTTGTTTAGCAAAAAAGAAAAAACCTTGCGGTGATCAAATACCACCAAAAGAAAGCTCTATTTGTGGGGGGGGGGGGGGAAATTACATAAATTTGGTGTAGGTACAGTGTTGCATGACTGTGCAATTGTCATTCAAAATGCAACAGCGCAAAAAGCTGAAAATTGGCCTGGGCAGGAAAGGGGTGAAAGTGCCCTGTATTGAAGTGGTTAAAGAAGCAAGTCACATAACTGGAGCTCCAGCAGAGAGTCAGGAAGATGGGACGGGCGCCACACTCTGACTTTGACGACATGGACGGTTCCTTCTACGGGATCTTTCGGGTCGTCGTGGAAGGGGTATCGAACTATTCAATCTCCAGTCAGGAAAAATCAATCGATGGGAGATCCAACATTTCCACGAAGTGCTGCAGGTCATCTTTGGTGCAGAGAACTGCCATCTTCCCATTTCGAGAAGCCGTCAGTCGAAAAGGGAAGCCCCATTGATAGGCCACATCGACAGAATGCAAGGGCTCCAGCAAAGGACAGACAGCCCTGCGCTGCTTAAGAGTGCGTCGTGACAAATCGGGAAACGGAGATAGCTGAGCATCAAAGTCAATAGTCGGTTTGCCACAAGAGGCTTTAATAATCGCTTCTTTTAAGGAGTATTTTTGTAGCTTACAAATTACGTCTCAGGGTCTCTCGGTATCTTGGGGTACAGGGAGCAGAGCACGGTGCACCCTATCCACTACGATTAAATCAGGAGCGACATCTTCAAAGATTTGACAAAAAAACCTTGTACTGTAGGGAGCAGATCAACAGCTTGCGTAGCTTATGGAAGGCCGCGAATGCACATATTTTGATGCTGATCCCTATTCTCATAGTCATCAAGCTGGTCTAATAGGGAGTTTAGGACATCTTCATGATGTTTAGTAGTGTCCTGTATGGCAGCCACAGTGTGAATAATGTCATCCTGGCTAGTCTCCAAAGCTACTGTGTCTTCCCTTAGGCCCTCCACTGCCTGCTTACAAGAGAGCTCCACTGCAGCTATCAGCTGCTATATATCATACTTAGTTGGTAGAGCCCTGATGTGTTCTCTGAGGTCCCAATCTGTTTCAGCTGCCTAAAGCTCTAAAGGGAGAGAAAGCTGGCCAGCTGAATGTGGAGGTGGATGGGCTGGAGTATCTCACCTGGGGTGTCACCAGCAGTCCCGGGGAGCAGGAAATGTGAGCCGGGGAAGTATGCTGAGCCGCCTCATGGCCAGGCGCCATCTTAGCTGCAGGCCTGGAGCCCCAGGACTGTGGTGAGAAGAAGGATTGGAGCCCTCCTGTCTGTTGCCGGCCGCCGCCTGGTGGTTTTGCGGCACTTAGAAGGCATCGCTGGATGTGTGGGGAGAGCTGGCACTATGCGAATGTGCCCAGGAATGTCGGAGCTCTCGGCCGAAGCGTCCTCACTCCATGGAGGTCAGGCCATGCCCCTTGCCGCTTTAGCAGTTAAACTGAATACTGATTTCAATGGTTGTCTGCCACTACTCTTTAATAAATTACACAGTCGGACTGCGATATATGTTGCTAGCAAATACATGTGTAAAGATACGTTACGTTTATGAAAGCACAAAGTCAACTGAGTCAGGATATAAGAAACAGGGACACTAAACAGTTTTTGAACTGACTACCATAAAAGAACTTACCAATCGACATCTAACTCTTTTTGGCAGTGGCTCTTCCAATGTAAATATTTCATTGCGTTTTACCATCAGCTGAGATGCATCATCAAACTCCACCTATATAAAGTAGATTGACAGAGAAGACAGAACTAATAAAGCAACTTGGATGAGTGGCATATTACAAAACAGGTCCAGCTGAACATGATTACCTGAAGAAAATAATTATCAAAACAGTATAGGTAATGGGTGCCTTATAAATTACCTTAATGAATGGTCATGGAAATTGCACAGTACAGTGCCTAAAACAAACATCAGTGAAGTATATTCTGCTTTCTACACAAATATTTTCATGACTTAAAATAAGCCATATGTATAGCTAAAACTTTTTAAATGAAGGACAGAACAGAGAATTTTTAAGTAAGGACAGAATTAGAACCCCTATCACATTTATACAGATTTACCATTTATACTAGAGAACATTTGTGACGGTATTCACCGTCATTGGAAGTAAAAAAAACAGATACTTAATGGTTTGAATTGCTTCATATGGGACAGTAATATTTGTCAGCAATATCTTCATATAGAAATATGAAGATTTAATCCTACTAATCCAGACTTAGACTGTTATAGACCATTGCCATGAAGTCTGACTCCTAGATAATGTGTATTCCGTGTGCTTGTCTGTGAGAGAGACACACAGACTGTCATTGGCAGACTTCTCTATTGTTTGTGTATTAAAATGGAATGTGGATTGTGTCTGTCCCATTGTTAAATGTTAATGACCACACATTGTTCTGTCCAGATAGCTAGATAATTATTTTAGGTTAATTCTGTTCCTGTATACACTTTCATCTGCATATGATACTGTAATCAGCCAGAGGGGAGGGATTATGTACACTGTATGGGAATGACTGAGTGTAAAACCCTGTTTCTATTGGATTGTGAATGTCATGTCCTGTCCCCAAAAAGGTCCACCTGGGCGGTAACCTTGGGGGGGGGGAAACTGTATAAAAGAGCAGCTGTACCATTAAAGTTTGAGTTCTACTTCACCCTCAATCGAGAGACATGTCTCTCATTGGGGTGAAGCTGCTACAAGGGATTGCTATGCTCTTTATACTCCCTTGGATAATCACTAAGCTCTTTTAAGAGCTTGTTCCTGCTTCACTCTCTGAGGAAAGAGAGGGTCACCCACGGAAACCTGGAACCTTGTCGTAGGTCCAGGGTGGGTAGGAGATGGCGAGACCCCAACCAAACTGGTTCGTGGGGTCTGATGTGGTTATGGTGTCTGGTGGAGTGCTTGGAGCCCTCGGGAAGCAGTAGGAGCATCCGTCAACAGAGGTACCCAGTCGGGGTGCCGGTAGATCTGTTACATTAGTGGCAAGCGGTAGGATGGCGTCCTAGTGCAAGTAGGAGCAGCTCTCAGGAGACACCCAGAATGTTATCGAGCGAGCTAACATTCGTGCAGCATCCCCATAAGAGGAGAGGTACAGATATCAGCCGCCATGGAAGAGGAATTTGTAAGGAGGTTGCGAGATTCAGATACAGCACAGGGGTCCAGTGTCATACCAGGTTCTGCTAGGATGGCATGATTCTATGCGCTTGGATCTCTGGAAGGAAACGCTAGCCCATGAGCAGCGCCACCAGGGAAAAATCCTCCCCTCCATCCAGAAAAGGTACTGTTCGCAGTATGGATTTTGGGAGCTGTTTTTGGGAGATACACCGCACAAGGAGCAGACAGCTGGGTTAAGCAGGCTGGTCTGGGCAGAGAGCTATAGAGCCCTCCAGTGGCATGTATCCCAAACATGCCCTTGGATAGCGGATGACAGCCCAACGGAAGTCTTTGGCTACGGCGGCAGGGGACTGTTGTACGAGAAGCTGTCAGGGGACCCTAACTTTGGGAGTGATTTGGAGTGGCGGTTAGAGAAAATTATGGATTACAGAGAAAGGATTCTGAACATCTCGGAAGTGCTCTGGGCACTGGAGGATGTGAAGTTTCTGGCCGTTCAGGAATGGGAGCTGGAGATTGCCTACAGATGGCTGCTGGACTCTTCTCAGCGCCGGGGCTGTGCTCCCCTTGCCTGGGAATATCCAGAAGAACCAGCTGACAGTTCAGAAATCGATGGCACAATATGGCACAGTAATAGTGTGCTTTGCTCACCTGCACCCACGGTCTTGGATGCGGATGTCTTATGGCGGTTGCAGCAAGTGCTGACTCACCTTGACAAACCTGTTTCTGCGCAGGACGAGTTTGGATGGAGGAATGCGTCTGTCCAGCCACTGGATAAAGGTATGGGAGAAGAGGAAACCATCTTCATTCCCCAACCACGGATTACAGATGTAATTGACTTTTCATCGGAGGATGTTATGGATGATAAATCACCTCCCAAAGTGTTGGCACTGGGCCCAAGTGTCACCAGCCCATGCCCTGGACTTTCAGCAATTCCAGAGACTGGGGATTTAATTGATTTTTCTGCTGAGGAGGAACGTCCCAGTGAGCCTACAGCAGAAGAGCGGGCATCCAGGCCTATTGCAGCTGACCTCTGCCTGCAACAATTGGTGACCCAGGAAGATGTGTGGAAGGCCACTGCCTTTACAGTTTACTTTCCTGCAGAACAGCTGGCATCAGGGCCTAACATCCCTGAGCGCTGCCCAACACCAACTTCAGCCTCCTTGAGAGAAGAGGCCCAGGGTGAGAAGGTGGTGATCACCCCCCAACCGCAGCTGCACAGATCGGAGAAGAAGGTGGTTATCCTTCCTCCCCAGCGAGAGATCCACAGTATGGGAGCAGAGGAAGCCAGTCTCCCTCCCCAACAGTTAGCCAGAGCGGATTATGTGGAGTCCCCAGCAGAAGTGCTGGCAACAGGGCAGAGTGCTACCAACCTCTGCCCAGCACCTACAAAAGTTACAGAGTTCCAGGAAGCTGGGGAAATCGGCCCCTTGCCCCAGCAACAAGCTGATAAAGTAAACCTTCTACACCCAGCTGAAGCGCTGGTAGCCGGACAGAGGGTCAATGATCTCTGCCCCACACCTGTGGCAGTTTCGGAGGCCCAGGGTGAGAAAGGAGAGGAGGTTGCTGCCCTCCCCAACAGTCAGTCAGAGCGGAGGAAACGGTCTTCCCTCTCCAGCCAGGATCTGTGCATCTGGGAGACCGTACCGGAGAAAGGTTGTCCCAACCGCCAGATGGGGGTAAGGAAGATGAAGCAGCTGACTCCCCTTCCCAGCAGCAGATGGTGCCCCAGAATTATGACACCAATCCAGCAGAAGAGCTGGCAACAGAGCAGAGTTGGCCTCTGCTCTCAACATACAAAAAATGGAGTTACTGTGGTAGTGGATGGGACTGCAGTCTTCACGTTTATATCCCAGGGTTGCTGGACAGTCGGCCCAGATCCCTAACAACCTGACAAAGTAAGCCCCTCCACCCTGTGTTCTCTCCAGCGGCTGAAAGGACTCCCGGGAGAAGGGCCGGTCCATCCTCCCCAGCGGCAGGTATATTTTACGAGAGAGGCAGAGGTTGGCTGGGTGAGCAACACTGTTTTCTGGACAGTTTGTTTGGGGTACTGGGTGGGTGCAGACATTGGGAGGGCCAGTGGTATACAGCCTACCTTAGAGAGGTTAGAAAACCTCTCTCTCAGCCAACTAGGCCCCTCTTATGTCTAAGTCACCCTGTGTCTCTTAGGGACACAGGGTGCCCAATAACCCCAGTATGGCCTGCCCAAACCAAGCTATGAAAGCTCCATTCGCCTAGCCAAGACAAACTTGCAAACTATGTGGAACTTTGTCAAGGAAGCTGCCATGATGGATTGACTCTTTGGGACTTGTTACCCGACTAACTCATGCACAGACCAGTTTGAGGTGTGGTACCTGGTTAGTCTACATTTGGGGGGAAGATATGTGACTGTATTCACTTGTTTCAGATGGGACAGTAATATTTGTCAGCAATATCTTCATATAGAAATGTGAAGATTTAATCATACTTTACACTGTTAGACTTAGACTGTTATAGACCATTGCCGTCAAGTCTGACTCCTAGATAATGTGTATTCCGCGTGCTTGTCTGTGAGAGAGACACACAGACTGTCATTGGCAGACTTCCCTATTGTTTGTTTATTGAAATGGAATGTGGATTATGTCTGTCCCATTGTTAAATGTTAATGACCTCACATTGTTCTGTCCAGGTGGCTAGATAATTAGTTTAGGTTAATTCTGTTCCTGTATACACATTAATCTGCATATGATACTGTAATCAGCCAGAGGGGAGGTATTGTGTACACTGTCTGGGAATGACTGAGTGTAATACCCTGTGTTTCTATTGGATTGTGAATGTCATGTCCTGTCCCCAACAAGGTCCACCTGGGCGGTAACCTTCTGGGGGGGGGGGGGACTGTATAAAAGAGCAGCTGTACCATTAAAGTTTGAGTTCTACTTCACCCTCAATTGAGAGTCCTGTCCCTCATTGTGGGGAGCTGCTACAAGGGATTGCTATGCTCTTCATACTCCCTTGGATAATCACTATGCTCTTGTAAGAGCTTGTGCCTGCTTCACTCTCTGGGGAAAGAGAGGGTCACCCACGGCAACCTGGAGCCTTGTCGTAGGTCCAGGGTGGGTAGGAGACGAAGAGATCCCAACCAAGCTGCAGTGGTTTTATGGTGTCTGGTGGAGTGCTTGGAGCCCTCGGGAAGCACTAGGAGCATACGTCAATGGAGGTACCCGGTCGGGGTGCCGGTTGATCCATTACACCATAGTCATTGAAACAAAAGGTAACAGGGAACCAAATATTTAGGGCTGTCACCAGAACAAACGGTTACATAGTTACATAGTTTGTGAGGCTGAAAAAAGACACCAGTCCATCCAGTTAAACCTATGATGTGAGTGTGTGTTTGCAGTTAACCGTACATTGTATACCCCTGTATGTTGTGGTCTCCAAGGTGCCCATCCAATAGTCCTTTGAAACTATCGATGCTCCCTGCTGATACCACTGCTTGTGGAAGAGAATTCCAAACCCTTACTGCTCTGACAGTAAAGAACCCCTCACGTATTTTAAGGTTAAACCGTTTTTCCTCTAGTTTTAGTGAGTGGCCACGTGTCTTATTGTATTCCCTTTCTCTAAAACGTTTGTTCCTTATGCTAGGGTCGCCAGTACAGTATTTGTACATGGATATCATATCCCCCCCTCAATCGTCTCTTCTCCAGAAAGAATAAGTTCAGTGCTTGTAGTCTTTCCTCATAGCCGATGCCCTCCATTCCCCTAATTATTTTTGTTGCCCTTCTCTGGGCTCTCTCCAGTTCCAGCACATCCTTCCAGAGGACCGGTGCCCAGAACTGGACAGCATACTCCAGATGTGGCCGGACCAGAGTCTTGTAAAGTGGGAGCATAATCTCCTTATTTCTGGAGTGAATCCCCTTATTTATACATGCCAGTATTCTGTTGGCTTTGCTTGCAGCGGCTTGGCATTGCATGCCACTGCCAAGCCTGTTGTCCACCAGTACCCCCAGGTCCTTTTCCATCCTAGACTCACCCAGAGGTTTCCCCCCTCCCCAGTGAGTAGCTTGCTTTTGGTGTTTCTGACGCCCAAGTGTATTACTTTACATTTCTCAACATTAAACCTCATCTGCCATGTAGTTGCCCACCCCATTATTTTGTTCAGGTCAGCTTGTAAGGTTTCCACATCCTGTATAGAAGATATTGGCATGCTTAGTTTAGTATCATCAGCAAATACTGAGATTGTACTAGATATCCCCTCCTCTAGATCATTTATGAATAAATTAAACAGGATTGGTCCCAGGACAGAACCTTGGGGGACCCCACTTTCCACACCCGCCTAATCCGAGTACTCCCCATTAATCACCACCCTCTGGACTCTGCCCTGGAGCCAGTTCTCTATCCAGATACTCACCCTATGGTCCATACCTACATTCCTTAGCTTGTACAGTAAGCGTTTGTGGGGAACGGTGTCAAAGGCCTTTGCAAAGTCCAGATACACCACATCCACAGGCTTACCTTTATCTAGGTGGCAGCTCAAGCTCACTTCATCGTAGAAGGTTAATAGATTGGTTTGGCAAGAATGATTTTTCATGAATCCATGCTGATTACTACTAATAATACCGTTTTTATTAATAAAGTCTTGTATATAGTCTCTTAACATTCCCTCCAAAATCTTGCAGACTACTGATGTTAGGCTGACCGGCCTATAGTTACCCGGGATATATCTCGGCCCTTTTTTAAAATATTGGTACCACATTGGCTTTTTTCCAATCAGCTGGCACTATACCCGTCAGTAGACTATTCTTAAAGATCAAGAATAATGGTCTGGCAATCACCTGGCTAAGCTCTTTAAGAACCCTCGGGTGCAAGCCACCCGGTCCCGGTGATTTATTTATGTTAAGTTTCTCTAGTTTAGTTCTAAGTCTATCCTCTGTTAGCCATGGGGGTACTTCCTGAGTGGTATTATTTAGTTTAGCATTACAAGCTGGGTTAGTGTAGCCACCCGATTCCTTTGTGAAGACTGAAGAGAAGAAATGATTTAACACTTTCACCTTTTCCATGTCCTCTGTGGCCAAATTTCCTTCATCGTCTTTTATGGGGCCAATGTGTTCTGGCCTCGATTTTCTTACTGTTTATATACTTAAAGAATTTTTTGGGGTTCTTTTTACTCTATTCCGCTATGTCTCTCGTGTTCTATTTTAGCCGCCCTGATTTCGCCATTACATTTCTTATAACACTCTTTGTAATGCTTGAATGCTGCCAATGACCCCTCAGCCTTGTATTTTTTGAAGGCCTTTTCTTTAGTATTAGCCACCCAGGGTTTAGTTTTGCTCTTTTAAATGTATTTCCCTTTGGAATGCACTGGCCAATCCCTTTGTTTAGTATGCTCTTGAAGCACTCCCATTTTTCCTCCGTGTTCTTTGTTCTCAGGGTTCTATCCCATATGATATTTTCTAGCAGAGAGCGCAGTTTTGGGAAATTGGCTCTTTTGAAATTCAGTGTCCTTCTATTACCCTTGTGTTTCCTATTGCTATAATTAATACTGAAACTTATTGACCTATGGTCACTGTTTCCTAAGTTGCCCCGTATTTCTATATCCGTAATGCAGGTCTGAATTGTTGGTAATCAGTAGGTCAAGTACCGCATTGTTTCCTGTCGGTGCGTTCACCATCTGACCCATGAAATTGTCCTGCAAAACATTTAGGAACTGCAGAGCCTTGGCTGAATGCGCGGTTCCTTCTGCCCAGTCTATATCTGGATAATTAAAGTCCCCCATTATAATGACATTTCCCATCCTTGCTGCCAATCCTATCTGTAAAAGGAGGTCTGCTTCCCCCTCCTCCCTCTGGTTGGGGGGCCTATAACATACGCCCAATATTACCCTCCCTATAGTGCCTTCCCCTTTAAGTTCTACCCATAGGGATTCTGCCTCATCCATAGCTCCATTATTAATATCATCCCTCATATTTACCTGTTCACTGTTCTTAATATACAGACATACCCCTCCCCCCTTTTTACCTTCTCTATCTCTGCGATAAAGGGAGTACCCCTGAATGGTCGACATCCAGTCATAAGAGTTGTCAAACCAAGTCTCTGTTATCCCCACAAAATCCAAGTCCTCCTCAAACATCCGCAGCTCCAGCTCTCCCATCTTGTTAGCCAGGCTTCTGGCATTCGTATACAAACCGGTTGCATATATCCTCGATTTGATGTTGTTTTTAGGCTGCTCTTGTGATTTTTCCCCATACCCACCTTGCATTTAGGTACTCTAAACACAAGGTCCCCATTTGTGCCCTCTGAATCTTGCTCCCCGCTGGCTAATTCTACATCTGTACCCTCCCCCCCATCACCTAGTTTAAAAGCCCCTCTAACTTTATGGCCATCCTCTCACCCAGTACGGTTGCACCCTCTCCCGATTTAGGTGCAATCCGTCGCCTACCAAAGAGCCGGTGGCCGACTGAGAAGTCAGCCCAGTTCTCCAGGTACCCAAAACCCTCCTTACTACACCAGCTCCTCAGCCACTTGTTAACTTCCCTAATCTCCCGCTGCCTCTCTGGTGTGGCTCGAGGTACAGGTAGTATTTCTGAAAATACTACCTTGGAGGTCCTACTCCTCAACTTAGCGCCTAAGTCTCTGAAATCTTTTAGGACTCTCCATCTTCCTCTGCCTATGTCATTGGTACCCACGTGTACCATGACAGCTGGGTTTTCCCCAGCCCCACCCAGTAATCTGTCCACCCTATCCGCGATGTGCCGAACCTGAGCGCCTGGTAAACAACAGACTGTTCGGCGCCCACGGTCTTTGTGACAGATTGCACTGTCTGTCCTTCTAATGATTGAGTCCCCTACCACCAGTACCTGTCTTTCCTTTCCATTTCTCCCTGCCTCACTGGAGGAGTTCTTCCCCTGGCAGCCAGGGGCGTCGCTCTGCTCCAGCAATGCTGTTCCCGCTCGCCACTCTGCAGGGAGGATGCGCAGCCCGCACCGCTGACCACCAGTGATTCGTTTTTATTATATACTGCATTCTAACCCAATTTGTGGGCAATAAACTATTTAATTTGAAATTACTACACTATCTGGAGCTTCTTTCTCCATCTCACATAATTTCTTGGCCGTATACCCCGGAGCCTAAGGAGCCTCTACCAGCCCATAGGACCTTAAAGGGGATGCCATCCCAGCCCAGAGGGCAACTAAGCTCAAGTGGCCCTAATGCCTAACGGCATATAGGACCCACAAGATCCGGTACGTTATTCAATCTATCCATTTACACGGTGAAAGGAATCGATGTCATGAACAACCACGTCTTTTGAATTTGTTGGAAAATTTACAATCACTGAGGACTTTGTTGATAAGATTTTGAGCACTACAGTCACTTTTTTGGACTATATTCCTGATCATACCGTTGAACTTATTTATTATACTTATTTTATGTATTATGCAATAAGTCACCTATGCACTTTTGTGGCACTTATTTATTAGAATATTGATGATTTTACTATTGTTTTTTATTTAATTTGTTCACCAGCCACCTTAATCACATACCTATTTATTAATAGCCATTTTCATATTATTGACAATTTTGATATTCATCACATAGGTTTAATTAACAATACTGCTATCTAATAGGGAGAAAATTAGCAAGCGCTGTAGTTGGTCTTTTAGTAAGACCAATCACCTTTCATCAATGCTGGTCCCTGACTGGTTTCCCCAACATCACGCAACGGGCGTATTTATTGGGGTGCTCCAGCCCAGGACCAGCCTCCTTTTTTTCCTTCTACCCTTCCTGTCACCCATCTACTCTGCTCTGATGCCTGCACCTCTGTTACTCCGCCCTCCTCTGTGCAGACCCTGTCAGGTACGATCCCAGCTCTCCTTCGATATGGACATTCGTCTCAGTGCTGCCAGCTAATTCCCTAGATTCAGGACCTGAGCTTTCAGGGAAGCAACGTGCTTACATTTTGTGCATTTGTATTCGCCCTCGATCTCATGATCGAGGAACGTATACATACCACAAGATGTACACCGAATCGCATCTCCACACCCACCGGGCATTGTACCTACTAATGTAATCAAATGGGGATTCAGTAATTTAAGTCTGCCCTGTGTGGCTGTTTTCTAGCTTCCTAACTCTACTTTCTTACCCTCTGGTACTCCGCTACACTCACTGACACTCCCAGACACTCAGGTATTCGCAGGTACTCACAGACACTCGCAGGTACTCACAGGTACTCCCAGACACTCAGTTACTCCCAGACACTCAGGTAGTAATAGGTACTCCCAGACACTCCGGTAGTAATAGATGAGGGTTAGTCATCCAACAGGGACAGCTCATCTATTGACCACTATTTAATAGGGGAATTCCAGAATCCCTTTTGCTTTGTAGAATTTTTTTCTCATTTTCGAATAGGTCTCTGAAACAGTAAGTAGAAAATCTTCCTAAAGGGCAACAGACAGCCAAAAAAAACCCCACCATACTACTGTCTTGCACTGCTGTCAAAATTCTTGTTTCACCTTAAAGGATCGATGAAGCCAGCACAATGACAATGTCTGAATGAACTCACACTGATTTCCCCTTTGGAGTGTCAGTTCAATGATGGTTGCCTCAAGTTACAGAAAGTTGACTAGGAGCCATGACTCATCCTGGAACCAGCTCTCCAGGCCAGATATGGTGCCCAGCATGTGATCCCATCCTGGCAAACGTGTGGCCATCGTAACTATTTTCTAAGAGAAGAAAGATATTTTCCTACTGCAATCAAGGCCACCCAGTTACCTGGGGACCAAGACATACAGACAGTTGAGGTAGAACAGACTTCCTGACGTTTAGCAAACAACCAAACTTCTCCAGCATTCATGGCGTGATGTGAAAGTTCACTTCTAACTCCTGCAAAGACAGCTCTCGGTAGCAGGCTGTCAAAGTATCAATGAACAGAATTCCCCTTACTCTAAAGAAAGCCAATACCAAGGCCAACACATTGATGAACAGCATGGGTGCTGATATCAGGCAGAATGGGAAAGCGACAAACTGACGACTCCTTACAATGGAAAATCTTAGGAAGGCACTGAAGCCTGGGAAAAGTAGAAATGTGTAGATAAGCATCCTTAATGTCGATGGATGCCATTTAATTGGCCAGGTAAAGAACGGTAATGGCAGAGAGAATGGATTATATCAAGAATATTTGAAAGTGTACAAAAATGTTGAGAGCCTTGAGGTTCAAACTTAGGCGACTGCCTAACTTCTCATTGTTGGCAGATTCACATAGGATATTCTATGTGTGTGTGTGTGTATAAATGTATATACAGTATCTCACAAAAGTAAGTACACACCTCACATTTTTGTAATTTTTTTTTATATCTTTTAATGTGACAACACTAACGAAATGACACTTAGCTACAATGTAAAGTAGTGAGTGTACAGCTTGTATAACAGTGTAAATCTATTGTCCCCTCAAAATAACTGAATACACAGCCATTAATGTCTAAACTGCTGGCAACAAAAGTGAGTACACCCCTAAATGAAATTGTCCAAATTGGCCCCAATTCGCCATTTTCCCTCCCTGGTGTCATGTGACTCGTTAGTGTTACAAGGTCTCAGGTGTGAATGGCGAGCAGGTGTGTTAAATTTTGTGTTCTCCCTCTCACTCTCTCATACTGGTCACTGGAAGTTCAACAGGGCACCGAATGGCAAAGAACTCTCTGAGGATCTGAAAAAAATTGTTGCTCTACATAACGATAGCCTAGGCTATAAGAAGATTGCCAAGACCCTGAAACTGAGCTGCGACATGGTGGCCAAGACCATAAAGCGGTTTAACAGGACAGGTCCCACTCAGAACAGGCCTCGCCATGGAGTTGAGCAAGAAGCTGAGTGCACGTGCTCAGCATTATATCCAGAGGTTGTCTTTGGGAAATAGAAGTATGAGTGCATTGCTGCAGAGGTTGAAGGGGTGGGGGGTCAACCTGTCACTGTTTAAACCATACGCCGCACACTGCATTAAATTGGTCTGCGTGGCTGTCGTCCCAGAAGGAAGCCTCTTCTAAACATGATGCACAGGAAAGCCCGCAAACAGTTTGCTGAAGACAAGCAGATTAAGGACATGGATTACTTGAACCATGTTCTGTGGTCTGATGAGACCAAGATAAACGTATTTGGTTCAGATGGTATCAGGTGAAGAGTACAAAGAAAAGTGCATCTTGCCTACAATCATGCATGGTGGTGGGAGTGTCATGGTCTGGGGCTGCAAGAGTGCTGCTGGCACTGGGGAGCTACAGTTCATTGAGGGAACCATGAATGCCAACTTGTACTGTGACATACTGAAGCAGATCATGATCCCCTCCCTTCAGAGACTGGGCCACAGGGCAGTATTTCAAAATGATAACGATCCCAAACACACCTCCAAGACGACCACTGCCTTGCTAAAGAAGCTGAGGGTAAAGGTGATTGACTGGCCAAGCATTTCTCCAGACCTAAACCCTATTGAGCATCTGTGGGGCATCCTCAAACAGAAGGTGGAGGAGCGCAAGGTCTCCAACATCCACCAGCTCTGTAAAATCGTCATGGAGGAGTGGAAGAGGACATCAGTGGCAACCTGTAAAGCTCTGGTGAACTCCATGCCCAAGAGGGTTAAGGCAGTGCTGGAAAATAATGGTGGCCACACAAAATATGAACACTTTGGGTCCAATTTGGACATGTTCACTTAGGGGTGTACTCACTTTTGTTGCCAGCGATTTAGACATTAATGGCTGTGTGTTGAGTTATTTTGAGGGGACAGCAAATGTACACTGTTATACAAGCTGTACACTCACTACTTTAAATTGTAGCAAAGTGTCATTTCTTCAGTGTTGTCACATGAAAAGGTATAAAAAAAAAATATTTACAAAAATGTGAGGGGTGTACTCACTTTTGTGAGATACTGTATATATACACACACACACATATATACTGGAGATAAAAATTAGAGAACAATTTATGAACACTTGATTTTTTTTTCTTTATTTTGTTAGAAATAATGTAATCTTCATTGCTCAACATTTGATGGAATTTATGTTGTGGCAATACCATGCTCATAGAAGTGTTTTTCGAAATAACCATGGCACTTCTAAAAACAAAACAATCCCCTTATTTTGTAGAAAACACAATAATCAAAATTAGAGAACAGCAATGACTGTAGCACGGAGGAAGATTACTAAAACTAAAATTTCTGAAGGTTACAACAATTAGTAGGAAGTATACAGTGCCTTGAAAAAGTATTCACATCCCTTGAAATTTTACTCCATTTTGTCATGTTACAACCAAAAACATAAATGTATTTTATTGAGATTTTACGTGATAAAACAGCACAAAGTGGCACATAATTGTGAAGTGGAAGGAAAATGATAAATGGTTTTCAACATTTTTTGCAAATAAATATCTGAAAAGTGTGGCGAGTATTTGTTTTCAGTCCCCCCCAGAGTCAATACTTTGTAGAACCACCTTTCGCTGCAATTACAGCTGTAAGTCTTTTTGGGTATGCCTCTACCAGCTTTGCACATCTAGAGAGTGACATTTTTGCCCATTCTTCTTTGCAAAATAGCTCAAGTTCTATCAGATTGGATGAGCGTCAGTGAACAGAAACTTTCAAGTCTTGACACAGATTCTCAATTGGATTTAGGTCTGGACTTTGACTGGGCCATTCTAACACATGAATATGCTTTGATCTAAACCATTCTATTGTAGCTCTGGCTGAATGTTAAGGGTCATTGTCCTGCTGGAAGGTGAACCTCCACCCCAGTCTCAAGTCTTTTGCAGACTCTTAACAGGTTTTTTTCTATGATTGCCCTGTATTTGGCTCCATCCATCTTTCCATCAACTCTGACCAGCTTCCCTGTCCCTGCTGAAGAAAAACATCCCCACAACATGATGCTGCCACTACCACATTTCAAGGTGGGGATGGTGTGTTCAGGGTGATGTGCAGTGTTAGTTTTCCGCCACACAAAGCATTCTGACCAGAGTCCTTCTTCTACATGTTTGTTGTGTCCCCCACATGGCTTCTCGAAAACTGGCCTTTTTTTGGTTTCTTTAAACAATGGCTTTCTTTTTGCCACTCTTCCATAAAGGACAGATTTGTGGAGTGCACAACTAATAGTTGTCCTGTGGACAGATTCTCTAACCTGAGCTGTGGATCTCTGCAGCTCCTCCAGAGTTACCATGGGCCTCTTGGCTGCTTCTCTCATTAATGCTTTCCTTGCCCAGCCTTTCAGTTTGCAGTAGTAGCCTGCAGTAGGTTTGCAGTTGTGCTATACTCTTACTATTTTCGGTGGGTGGCTTGAACAGTGCTCTGTGAGCTGTTCAAAGCTTGGGATATTTTTTATAACCTAACCCTGCTTTAAAACCACAACTTTATCCCTGACTTGTCTGGTGTGTTCCTTGGTCTCCTTGGGCTTCAAAGAACAGCAGAATTTATACTTAGATTAAATTACACACAGGTGGACTCTATTTACTAGTTAGGTGACTTCTAAAGGCAATTGGTTCCACTAGATTTTATTTAGGAGCAGCAGAGTAAAGGGGGCTGAATACAAATGTATGCCATGCTTTTCAGATATTAATTTGTAAAAAAATATGTGAAAATCATTTATCATTTTTCTTCCACTTCAAAATTATGTGCCACTTTTTTTGGTCCATCACATAAAATCCCAATAAAATACATTTACGTTTTTGGTTGTAACATGACAATGTGGAATATTTCAAGAGGTATGAATACACTGTACAGGCCCTTGCTTTGAATGACTTCAGCTCATCTGTGGCCACAGGACATCACTAGTCTCTCACACTGCTCTGGTGTGATTTTGTTCCACTCTTCTGCCAGTCTTTTACACGGTCCAGTGACTGTAGTGGCTTTCTTGGCCATAACTTTGTCACCAAGGATTTTCCAGAGGTATGAATACACTGTACAGGCCCTTGCTTTGAATGACTTCAGCACATCTGTGGCCACAGGACATCACTAGTCTCTCACACTGCTCTGGGGTGATTTTGTTCCACTCTTCTGCCAGTCTTTTACATGGTTCAGTGACTGTAGTGGCTTTCTTGGCCATAACTTTGTCACCAAGGATTTTCCAGAGGTTTTCTATTGGGTTTAGATCAGGACTCTGAGCTGGCCATTTCATTATTTCAATGTTTTCAGCTTCAAGGAACTGCTTTACCCGTTGCTGTGTGACAGGGGGCATTGTCATGCATGAAAATTGCTGGCTGATTGGGAGAAGAACGCAAGGAAAAAAACGCATGTTGTCGAAGAAGGTTCTGATAAACATTTGCATTCACTCTGAAATGTACAGTAGCTGTATAAGAGGCCCAACTCCTGCTGAAAAAAGCATCCCCCAAACCGTGATGCTTCCCCCTCCACCTTTCACGGACTTCTTTACACACTTTGGGTTCAGTCTTTCCACAGTTTGAAGATGAACATAATGTTTCCCATCAAACCCAAATAAATTAAACTTTGGACCAGTTCTCCTCTGTCCACACAACATGCTTCTTGGCAAAGGTTAGTCTAGCCTTTTGATTCTTTCTGCTAATGAAAGGTATGGTCACTGCAGACTGGGCTTTCAGTTAAAATTCTCTTAAACAGCTAGACACTGTATGACGAGACAGATCCTTACTCGGTTCAGCGCTGAAGTGGCAAACAATTGCAGCTGCAGTGGTGAACCAATTGCCCATTGAGATTCTTTGCATAACCTGTCCTTTCTTGCATTTGACTCTCATGGATGACCAGCCTTCGTGGGGGAATTGAATGAGTTTATGACATTGCAAAGATGCAATATTCTAGAAATCACAGATTTGAAATGAAAAACTTCTCTTGCTATGGCCGAAAGGGTAACTTTAGAACGGCTTACCATCTTGCAAAGTCAGTGAAATTTGAATAGTTAGGCTGCTAGTTAAAAAGGGTTTGTCAGAACATTAAAAAGTTAGCACAAGGTGCCAGATTAACACCAATAACTAGGAGGTATCTGAAAGTGTTCTCTAAGCTGTCCACAGCAAAGAGGCATTATCTGTCACCCAGAAGAACAGAAGTAGATCAAAGGGGCTATTAAAACTGGCCAATCAGATTGCTTGACCTTGGTACCAAATTGGGAAGATGTGTATATTAGGGCGGGTTCTTTTTGGCTAAATTGTGACAGGGGAACTGGGTTCTCTGAAGGTGTCTGAGTGTTACATGAATAATATTTCCAAGTATCTTGTCATCTACCTTGTCTGTACCTCTGTTAGATGTTCTGAAGTCTAAATAAATGCATCTCTCTGGATGAACTGAATTTCTGCAGGATTAACTTGAATTATAATAATAATTATCATCCTACTACTATATCACTACACTCATGGACTTTGAATAACTTTAAAAACATTAATGAGCCCCTCTGGAAGATGTGCTGGGACAAGAACTTCCTGGCACAAGTGTTGTTTAATTGCCTGATGGAAATCTGTTTAGCGCAGGGGTGTAATGGGAATAACTGAGGTGAGGAAACAGAACTTTAGTTTAAAACTAATTGAGATATGGACATAGCCAGAAGTCACGATGGATGGCTGCAAGTTAGGGCCAATCCTCAGCTCCATGCATACCCCTGAATCCTAGCCGACCCCTTGGTGCAAAACTCTCTCATAGTGTCTAGAGATGAGGGAAAACAGAGGATAATGACTTCATAGACACTGTCACAGAATTGACAGGAGACCTCCAGAGGATATTGTCTATACTAACCAACCTTGAAGCCAGGCCCTGCTGCAACAACAGAAAATTCAAGGTGCTTAGTAAATCTGTTCCTAGGGTAGACTACCAGAATCTACATCAAATGATCGCTACTTTACTACTAACAACCTCTCCATATGCAAGGGTTATTGACAGAGATCACTATCTGTCCAAACCTCCATACCTGCCAGATAAAATTCCTGTATAGTTATTGCTCAAGTGCACTTTTTCATGTAAAAGAACATTTTATAAAAAGTGTGAAAAAAACTCTTTCTGCTCCATGATCCCTGTGGGAATCACACTGTACAGTGATCAGGCAACAATAATGGCTAGAAAACAACAATTACCAAGGTGTTACCGCAAAATACCGTATCGCTGGAGGTATCCAGTTATATTGCTAGTTACTAAAAATGTAGATGTGCACAGAGGTCATAACATTAACTCTGGATTTAAACTTTTGAAACAATGGAGTATTTACACTGAAACAGAAAGCTCACTCAGTGAACTTAAAGCAGTCCAATGATGGATTGAGATTCAGTTGGTTCAGCAGGGACTGGCCAAATTTCGATCCATTTACGGCCATTCCCAATTGCGCTCTGTTTAACAGGAATGTTGTGATTTATTAATAGCAGGGACAGAAAAGGACTCACGCCTTCTACGATTGGTTGGTGCAAGAGAACATGCCCTGCACCTCCCACACGTGAAGGACCCTTTTAAATCTGGGAAGAAAGAAATCCTTGGTGGGTCTACAACTTTCCTCACCACACGATCTCCAAAGTTCGGGGCTCTTCTATTAATAAAAGATGGTTTGCTTGGTAGAGCAGGGCCCAGGGTCCTGTCCATCAGGAGGATCGGCCAATGTTGTCTAAAGATACTTTCCACTTTCCTGTAATCATTTGAAAAGTCAGAGAGGAAACTCCATTGTTTGGGGTAATTTTCAATCTCCTAGTTATTACTCTAGGGCCCAGAGGTCTTAGTGCCTCCAAAATCCTGGTAATTTCCCTAGTTAGAGCAGATTCCCCATACCCCTTTGCCAGAAATCTCTCCTTCAGAATATCAACCTGGTCTATATAGTCAGCAGTGGATGTGCAATTGCGCCTAACACGTAGAAATTGGCCCCTAGGAATGTTCTTAAGCCAATTGGGGTGATGGCCACTTTGGATTGCAAGATAACTGTTGCGATCCGTTGTTTTAAAAAACACCTTAGTGGTTAGAGCATTCAACTCCCTCCTAATAGTTACATCCAAGAAGTGGATCTCACTTTGACTATAATGAAAGTCCAGCTTGATGTTATTCTGATTTGTATTCAGATGTTGCATGAAGGACATAAGTTGTTGTTCAGACCTCTCCCAGATGAAGATAATATCGTCTATAAAACGACGATAGTATTTCAATTCTGGCCTAACTGTGTTGAACACGAATTTGTCCTCCCACTCTGCCATAAATATATTTGCCAGACTGGGGGCAAATTTGGCGTCCATCGCTACACCAGTCTTTTGGCTGAAGAAATTACTTCCATACCAAAAATAATTGTGACTTAAACAAAAGTCAAGGGCTCTCCGTATAAACACCTTCTGTTCCCACGGTAGGTCATCCCTCCTGCTCATGGCCCAATTGAGGGCTAACAAAGCATCATCATGCTGGATGATGGTGTAGAGGGACGACACTTCAGCCGTAAACCAGAAAGGCAGACGAGTCGTCCCCCAACAACACATCACCCAGCGTTAATAGGAGGTCAGCTGTGTCCTTCAAGAATGCCCTAGTTCTTACCACACTTGTTTGTAAAAATGTGTCTAGATATTGGCCAAGTCTGGCATTAACCGATCCTATCCCATTCACTATGGGACGTGGGGGTGGGTTGTCCGGGTTTTTATGGATTTTAGGTAATGTATATAGAATAGGGATACGACAGGAACTAGGAAGTAAAAAATTCCTTTCTTTCTTTGTTAAAACCCCATCCTTAAATCCCAAACCGACCAGTATTTCCAAATCTTTGACAAAGCTAGCAGTAGGATCTCCTGGTAGCTTTGTGTAAGTGAGATCATCACTCAACATCGCATGTATTTGGCCGTGATAGAATGTTTCATTCATAATGACAACTCCACCCCCCTTATCGGCAGGGCATATAATAATTTATTTTCTGAACTGCAATGACTCAAGGCCTTCTTGTATATGCCTATACTTCCTTTCTACTTCATACCCAGGTTGCAGGGTCTGAAGGTCACATATAACTAGATTTTTGAACACATCTAAACACTGATTATTATTAGCTGGTGGATTAAACACAGATTTATTGCGCAATCCACTATTCACAACCCCCCCACACCCACTATTGCTAATGGATGTGATGGGGTTGTTCAAAAAGTGTTTCTTAATATTCAACTTACAAATGTATTTATGTGTGTCCACATATACATTACATTTGTTAATGGCCCTTTTCGGAGCACACTTGAGTCCCTGATCTAGGATATGTAGTTCAATCTTTGTCAAACTTACATCACTAATATTGAAAATGCCTTCATTCACCAGTCCCTCCTTCTTTTTCTTGGCCCGTACTCCCCTTCGGGATATGTGTTTTCCCTGTGGGTTTGTCGGTCCGATTGATGATTCCTGTTGTAGGGACGGTGTCGTCCTCTCCCCCTGCCTCTCCCTAAAAAAGGCTGTCCAGGATAATTCTGGGGAGTTCTAGGTTCCGGGACTTCATTCTCACCATTCGACTTATTTGCCAAAGCTTGATACTGGTTATGGGTGGGTATCCCTACTGGTTGTAGATTGCCTCGAGTGACACCTCTTCTATTTTTATTATTATTCTGGTTCTCCCTATTTATACCCTTAATCAGTGGTCCCGTCCATTCAGTGATGGCCCTCATTGTTGGACGCGGTATAGATACCTTTGGCCGAACCACCGGGGCAGAAACCTGAGGAGTTGGTTGCTGATCGTTAGTTTCCCCACTTGCAGTGGCCTCCATAGTAGCCTCTGTATTAGAGCTTGCAGTTTCAGGCATCACGGGCATGGTTGCTTGCCAGCAAAAAACTTGCCATTCCTGAAATCTTGCAGGTCTTTTTAAGGTGGGTTTCCTTGTCCACCTTATCCAATTTAGTTTTAGTGGTATTGTTAAACTCCCTGATCTCCGGACTATCCCCTT
Organism: Pelophylax lessonae; assembly: GCF_965119305.1. NCBI lineage: Eukaryota > Metazoa > Chordata > Amphibia > Anura > Ranidae > Pelophylax > Pelophylax lessonae. Next base: position 490,227,909 of record NC_138768.1, on the reverse strand, counting down.
TAGCCTCAATTTTGGTCTGGAGTGCTTGGATCTTTTTATTAAGAATCTCCATTTTACGTTTATTCCTTTTCAACACTGAGGACTGTAGGTCCAAACCTACTTGATGGAAAAATTTAAACCTCTGATGTGGACAACTCATCGTTCAGCCCATCCTGTGGTGCCACATCCCACCGGAGGCCTCTGCTGACGATTCCTTCTGAAATGTAAGCTTCCAAAGTGGCAATGTCCCACCAGGCCCTCACTTGTTTTTCTAAAGTGAAGGACAAGGTTTTGAGGGTAACACTAATATCCTCATCCACTGGTGTGACATGATTTGGGGCAAAGATTTTTTTTAGGTCAAGTTGTCTTGTACTGAGAAACTTGATTGCCTCCATAGCAGCAGAGTGAAAAAGTCAAACAATAAACAATAACTCACAGCCCCACACCTATACTGTAAAATTATCTCTGCGCTTCAGGAAGCACCAGCAGACCGCTGGCAGAAGATCTATACAAATAATGCTACCACTTAAACAAATAACGAAAATATTTGATAGTGATGAATAAAAGAAGAATAGTAGCGCAAAAACAATATAAAATTGTCTCAATGAATAAAGTGTAGATATCCCCAAATGAAATTAGGTTGATGACTCAATCCCCAAATCACTCAGCAAACAGTCCCACAAACTTAATCACAATGTGGTATAATAAACATCAGTCCCATTATCCACCAGATCGCCGATGCTTCTTATGGTCTATGTGGTCCTTACATAAAAATATAGGTACACTTCTCTAGATCACAAATGTTCCGTGCAGTCTGGCAGGATCACCTCAATTCCACCACCAAGTGCAGGGGGAAAGTAAAGAATCCCCATGCTCATCTATTCTCATAAATGAGCACACCTCGCATGTGTATAGGCAAATCCACACGTTGTTACAGGATATGCAGACACCAACAGGGGATGTTCCGTTGTCCAAATCAATCAGAATCCTCCACTAGTCCTCCCATGTATGTGGAAAATAAAAAGATACCTCCACTAGTGCAATATGTCTGGTAATAGCTTTATTATAATAAAACATCAAACATTGCACTCACTTTTGGTAGAATATCGGTAAGCTTATCTCTCAAACGGCAAATGCGGTGAACATCCACTGCTACTCGGATATGGCTCCACGCCAGATCCCCGGAAGTCCTCCACAGTTGCAGTAGAGGCCTGGCAGAGCATCACCAGGGATGAAACCCAGCGTCTGATGTTCCAGACTTCAGGCTGCAATTGACTGCAAAGGATTTGCAACCAAGTATTAAAAAGTGAAAGTTTGATTATGATTGTTAATCTGTCCCATTACTTTTGGTCCCTTAAAAAGTGGGAGGCACTGTTGTCATTTCTACACCGTTCACCTGATTTGGATGTAAATACCCTCAAATTAGAGCTGAAAGTCTGCAGTTAAAGAACATCTTGTTTGTTTCATTTCAAATCCATTGTGGTGGTGTATAGAGCCAAAAAGATTAGAGTTGTGTCGATGTCCCAATATTTATGGACCTGACTGTACATGTTCTGTGATTGGTGGTCGTGAAGCCACTCCCTGTAATCCCCTTTTGTTCACTTGCTGTAAATAAACCAAGCCCTGCCATGAGACACACAAAAGATACAGGAAGCAGCACACACAGACACATGGACACAAGCTCTTACATTCATGCATACACAGACACAGACCTCAAAAGCTCTTACAGCCATTCATCCATGCAGACATAGAAGTTTCCACACACACACACAGAAACTCTCATACACACACAAACACTTGCTCTTACCCACATTCACGCATCCACATACCCATATACATACCGAGAGAGAGAGACCTGGCAGATGGCATCAAAATGACCCAGCGTGTCTGTTCCTTTTTTTGTCGCCGGGCGCTTGGTAAACCTTATACAAAAGAGCTGTACATTTGTCCTTTTCAGTACAAGCTATTAATGGTGTTTGGTGCATATTAATCTTGGGCGCACTGAGCAGGTTTCTATGCTCCAAGCCTTATTAATTTCTACGACAACGGCAGTGTAAAAGGACACCAGGGAAAATGGAGAAACTGGTGGTATGTTTAAACCCATAAAGAGTGTTTGTCATCTCCTATATATGCTGTTATCAGGGAGTAATAAGAAAATCTCAACATTTCAACATCATGAAATATAAAGATGTATTGTATTCTTATTCAAAAACATACTTCTTACCTGGTAAATGAAGTTGACATTTGATGAAATGAATTTGGCTTTATAAATATTTCCATCAATCCATCTAAGCTCTACCATCTCGCCCTCTGTTGGTGGCCCATCCTGAATGCAATCCCTGTTCTGAGACCAGAAGTAAAGAACATTGGATGTATATAAAACATAATTTAAGAAGTTTAGAATCAGAAACCATATTATTCAGTACATTTAAGAAAAAGACAGACTTTTGAGGTGTCCGTACACTAAATTAACCATGTATAAAATAAGTAAAACATTACTTTATTAATGTTCTCTTAAAATCACATAGAATATACTGAGAAATATACAACACCTCAAAGTGCTGTTCATACATGCATACACCCGTACACATACCCTTAAGCATCCACTGGTCAGCACAAGTATATTTGTAATGCTGAACGCGTTCTTTAAATGTCAAAATTAGCTGTGAACAACACAGAAATAGGGATGGCATTCAATGTTTTTAATATTTATATATAATTTGTAGCCCATGGAATGATCAAGGCCATGAAATGATCAATGCATCAAAAACACAACACGAGTGCATTTTTGATGCGTTCTTGCTGCATTTTTAATGGGGAGGTGCTGACCAAATATGTACCAAAAATGCAGCAAGCAGGATTTTTAACACTGCTTCAAAAGGCCAAAGCCAAACATAATACAATTCTAAATATACTATTTTTATATATATATATATATATATATATATATATATATATATATATATATATATTTAAAGAAACATACATTTCAGTTTCAGCCAAGTGCATCCTGAAGTTTGGAATTCTACACCGGAATTTTCATTTCAGTACACCACTAGTATCCAAGTACATTAAGACATCCAAAAGTTGGCATCAGATCGAGGCCTAAACAGACACTTGGTAGAGTTTAACATATGTGTAAAAGGTAGCAGTCTTGAAAAATCTAAAAAAACAGATACCTGATGCTGAAAAACTATAAGCACTAACTGTATTGGAGTGTGCTTTGACAGGTAAACCTGTCCTTAATCACTTCTGGACCGGAAGGATTTGCCCCCTTAACCACTTCCATACAGAGCAGTTACACCCCCTTCCTGCCCAGACCAATTTTCAGCTTCCAGCGCTCTCACACTTTGAATGATAATTACTCAGTCATGCAATCAAATTTTGTATAATTTTTTTCACACAAATAGAGCTTTCTTTTGGTAGTATTTAATCACCACTGGGTTTTTTATTTTTTTGAGATACAAGAGAAAAAAGAGCGAAAATTTAGAAAAAAAAAAAAAAAACATTTTGTTTTAGTTTTTATTATAAAATTTTGCAAATAAGTAATTTTTTTTTCATAAATTTGGGCCAAAGTTTATACTACTACCCAAATTAGTGGTTATTATTTAGTCTGTGTAAAAGTTATAGTCTACAAGCTATGGTGCCAATCATTGAAAATTGATCACACCTAATGTACCGACGGCCTATCTCATTTCTTGAGGCCCTGAAATGTCAGGACAGTACAAATACCCCCCAAATGACCCCTTTTTGGAAAGTAGACATTCCAGGGTATTTAGTAAAAGGCATGGTGAGTTTTTTGAAGTTGTAATTTTTTCCCACAATTCTTGGGAATATGAAGAAATATATATATATTTTTTTTTACACAAAATTGTCATAACAACAAGTTATTTCTCACACACAGTATATGCATACTTGCAATTACACCCCAAAATACATTCTGCTACTCCTCCTGAGTATGGCAATACCACATGTGTGAGACTTTTACACAGCCTGGCCACATACAGAGGCCCAACATTCAAGGAGCACCGTCAGATGTTCTAGGAGCATAAATTACACATATAATTTCCTAACGACCTATCACACTTTTGAAGGCCCTGGAGCACTAGGACAATGGAATTACCCACAAAATGACCCCATTTTGGAAAGCAAACACCCCAACGTATATTCTATGAGGCATAATGAGTCTTCTGAACATGTCATTTTTTTCCAGAGTTTTCGGAAAATGTGGAAAGAAAATGAAAACACTTTTTTTTTTTTTACACAAAGTTGTCAATTTATAAGATATTTCTAACACATAGCATGTACATAGCAAAAATGACACCGAAAATACATTCTGCTACTCCTCCTGAGTATGGCGATACCACATATGTGGGACTTTGTCACAGTATAGCCACATACAGAGGCCCAATATGCAAGGAGCACCGTCAGGTGTTCTAGGAGCATAAATTACACATACAATTTCATTACAACCTATCACACTTTTGAAGGCCCTGGAACACCAAGACAATGCAAACCCCCACAAAATGACCCCATTTTGGAAAGCAAACACCCCAACACATAATCTAGGAGGCATGGGCTGCAGACAGGTACTCAGGTACACTGATCGGCTTCAGAAAGGTACTCGGGTACTCTGACGAGCTTCAGAGAGGTACTTGGGTATTCTGATGGGCTAGAGACAGGTACTTGGGTAATCTAATGGGCTGCAGATAGGTACTTGAGCACTCTGGGCTGGAGACAGGCACTCGGGTACTCTGGGCTGAAGACAGGTACTCGGGTACTCTGTGCTGAAGACAGGTACTCGGGTACTCTGGGCTGGAGACAGGTACCTGGGTACTCTGATGGGCTGGTGACAGGTACTTGGGTATGCTGATGACATGTTCTCGGGTACTCTGATGGGCTGCAGAGAGGTACTTGGGTACTCTGATGGGCTGCAGAGAGGTACTCGGGTACTCTGGGCTGGAGACAGGTACTCGGGTACTCTGGACTGGAGACAGGTACTCGGGTACTCTGATGGGCTACAGAGAGGTACTCGTGTACTATGATGGGCTACAGAGAGGTACTCGGGTACTCTGATGGGCTGGAGACAGGTACTCAGATACTTTGATGGGCAGAAGACAGGTATTCAGGTACTCTATTGGGCTGCAGATAGGTACTCAGATACCCTGATGGGCTGGAGACAGGTACTCAGGTATTCTGATGGGCTGTCAGCAGCTCATCAGAGTACCCGAGTACCTGTCATCAGAGTAACTGATAGGCTGGTGACAGGTACTCGGGTACTCTGATGGGCTGGTGACAGGTACTCTGATCACGGGTACTCTGGTGAAAGGTACTCGGGTACTCCGATGACAGGTACTCGGGTACTCCGATGACAGGTACTCAAATTACCAGAGTACCTGTCATCAGAGTATCCGAGTACCTGTCAGAGTACCCAAATACCTGTTACCAGCCCATCAGAGTACCTGTTATCAGAGTACCTGATGGGCTGGTGACAGGTACTCGGGTAATTTGATGGGCTGGTGACAGGTTCCTCGGGTACTTTGATGGGCTAGTGACAGGTACTTGGGTATTCTGATGGGCTGGTGACAGGTACTTTGAAGGGCTAGTGACAGGTACTCTTTATTGGGGGGGCACTCATTGTGTTTTGGGGTGCACTGTGATCGGTAACTAGCTGTTACCGCAATCTCCTCCTCACACAGGATCAGTGTGTGAGGGGGAGAACACGGTGACAGCTAGTTACCGTGTTCTCTGTTGACATTCTGTGACCGGATGTGATTGGATACAGCCGGTCACGTGGCAAAGAGCAAATTTCATAGGGTCTTTACCCTGATGAGGGATGGACTGTGTCAGAGTGACACTCTCCATCCCCGATCGCCGCTCTGCGCGCCCCTGGGACACGCGCGAGCGGCTGCATGAGGGAAGTGCATGTGGCCGGCTGTAATTGGACACAGCCGGTCACATGGTAAAGAGCCATTTTCTTAATGGCTCTTTACACCGATCGGGGATGGGTTGTGTCCCGACGGACACGCCACATGACCACGCTGCGCGGCCCTGGTTGGAGAGCGGCTGATCCGGATGGACGTCATATGACGCCCTTCCGGATCGAGGTACACTTCCTGCAGGCATCATTTTACTATGGCCCAGTAAGGAAGTGGTTAATGATCAGGCAGTTTTTTTGCAATTTGGCACTGCGTGAATTTAACTGACAATTGCGCGGTCATGCAATGCTGTACCCAAATAAAATTTACATCCTTTTTTCCCCACAAATAGAGCTTTCTTTTGGTGGTATTTAAACACCTCTGTGGTTTTTATTTTTTGTGATATGAACAAAAAAAAGGGAAAAGTTTGAGAAAAAAATGGCATTTTCTAATTTAATTAAATTTTCTAATTTAATAAAATTTTGCAAAATAAACACAAATTTCGACACAAATCATGTAAACATGAACATGTAAAACTTTATTAACAATTTTAACACTAATGGCTCGTTCTACACACCTTTACTGAATGAGAACTTATAGGAAAACTTCAATTGCAGGGACATTTAGTTTCACATTATTCTGATCGTGCATTAATGCATAATAAACTGCTGCAGTAGTGCACTGCAATAATTTTAAATCACGACTGCAGTGCAGTCAGTGAAAAACTGCTAGAAAAAAAGCTAGGCAACAACAGCTACACAGTGGACTGGAGTCAGTGGACTACCGTTGCAGTAAACCACTGACTCCAATCCACTGCCTAGCTTTTTTTATAGCAGTTTTGCACTGACTGCAGCGCAGCGTAGTCAGTGCAAAACTGCAAAAAAAAAAAAAAAATTGCTAGACAAAAGCTAGACAGTGGATTGGAGTGGACTGGTGGACAGACACTACTACTTCACTTTCAAATCAATAATCCCAGTTAAGTAGAACAATATTATAGTGCAGAAAGCATAACATTTCAGCATGTTCACCAGTTAAACGGGTTCTTTTCTTTTCATAAATTGCTGCCACTTCACTAAAAATACGCTCACTTGGTACCGATGAAGGGGGAGCAGAAAGGTATCTTCTAGCATGAGAAGCAAGTCTTGTAGCGTGCCTCATTTTCTTTCCACCACTGAAGAGGATAACTTCTTCTGTCAATTACTGGTTCCTTCAAATAGACATGAAGTTCATCATCCAGTCTCATTATTGCAGATTCTGATGAATCCTCCGCATGAGGCCCCAATAAAAGGCTGAACATGGATCTATTTGACCACAATGAATTTTCTCTTCTGTCCGTTGTCTTTTGGGACATTTTTCTCCTGCATCCTGCTCTTCCACATCAGAAACCTTCTCTTCTTGACTTTTCTTTTTTGTCGGGAGGAACCTCCTGCATCTTCTGTTGAACTTGAATCTCTTCTGCATTGTTTTGCCTTGGCCAATACATCATCAGAAGAGAAAGGATGATTCTTGTATCGAGGATCCAAAAGACATGCAAGCACAACATTTTTATTCTCCTCATGCTTCTCAAACCGTTTGGCGAGGCTGTCCCTCATGGCCTGCCTACATGCTTTAATGCCACGTGTGTTGGGTCCTTCATTCTATTGAAGAAGCATCTTCAGCACTCTCACACATGGGATGACAGAGGACACAGATGATTAGTAATGAGTAGGAGCGCCTCAATAATGTCGGCTACTATGTCCCATTGATCAGCAGTAGGACAAGAATGTCCTCCAAGTCCATATTCACCAGAATATACGTCCTGCAAGACTAAGTACTTCAAAGCATTGATATATTGAAATTGGGCTGTGATGTATGAACTTCATGTATATTCCCTTGTTTCTTTTGATTTTCTGATTAGTTTACATTAACGATACTCACGGGAAGAAGCGCCAGAGCGTGAAACATGTAGAGATCGTTATCGTATATAAGTGAACCCACCGTCATCGTTGGAAATACACTATCAAACCTATGTTCACCATACAACTCCCGAGAATAATGTTTTTTTTGGTTCCACCTTATACTGTAAAATGTGTGGTATGGTGGGACTCACTTTTGATGGTTGTTGCATTACAGTTTTATAATAATGCTTTGTGTATATTTGTTTTTCAATATAACTCTTAATGTTTTTGAATAAAAAACTGAATTTTTGTAAAATCTTACCATAAAATTCCTTTCTCTGAGTCCTCTGACAGTCGCCACCCACTCATCCAGTCTTCACTTATGGTATTGACCTCTTATCCATAGGAGTAAGCTAGGCAGAAGATTTTGTTAAAACCGCAAAACTTTGCATAGACACACCTACAGGGGGCTGTCCCTCTGGTCTAATACCCCCGGCTAGCCTCATTCCCAATTCAGTTTGGTAGCAAGCAGTAGATAGTCCATGAACCCCAAAAGAGGGGTGCAGGCGGCGACTGTCAGAGGACTCAGAGAAAGGATTTTTACGGTAAGATTTTACAAAAATTCAGTTTTCTCTTACGTCCTCTGACAGTCGCCGCCCACTCATGCAGTCTTCACTTATGGGATGTCCCAAAGCAGTGTAGACATGAGGGGTGGGAAACACAGCCGTCTCAAGGTAACGAAGCACCCAAGGTAAGATAAAAGAGCCTTATCTGAACCAGAAAAGGTAACCCACTGGGTAACAGGAAAGCTCAACAGGAGCGAACAAACCCAGGAAGGTAAAATAACCAAGGGGGAAAAAAACCCGACAGGAGGGGACAGGCTAAAAACGCCATGTCTCCCCCAAAGTACCGCCACACTCAGAACTTTGCGGCCAAAGGGAGTATCTGCCATTGCCGAAACATCAAGTTCGTAAACTTCGTAAAGGTGTGCACTGACGACCAGGTCGCAGCTTCGCACACCTGGGACAACGATGCCTGATGGCGAAAGGCACCCACCGCACAGAAGAGTGTGCCATGACAGGGCAGGGCGGAACCCGTTCCCTAGGCAAATAAGCCTGTACAATCGTCCATCTGAACCAGACAGGAATGGTTGCCGCAGACGCGGTCATACCCTCCCAAGGCCCTCAGGAAGGACAAAAAGAGAATCCAACTTCCTAAAGGATTCAGTAGACGACAGGTAACCCTGATAACATCCAAGGAATGCAAGGCAAACTCCGCAGGATGCGTAGGATTCACACACAGCGAAAGCAAAACAATGTCCTCATGGAGATGGATTTCAGACACCACCTTCAGAAGGAAGGATTGATGAGGTCGCAAGACCACCTTATCCCTATGAACCACCAGGTAGGGGGAGTGGCAAGATAGGACCGCCAACTCCGATACTCCGCGAGCAGATGTGATCGCCACCAGAAAGGCGACTTTCCGTGACAGTGCAGGCAGAGGAATCTCCCGGATGTTCTCAAAGGGAGGACATTGCAAAACGGACAGAACCAAATTCAAGTCCCAAGGGGTTAAGGGCACCCTCCGAGGGGGGCCAGATGACGCACCCCTTGAATAAAGGTGCGGATCAAGGAATTTGACGCCAAGGGGCGCTGGAAAAGAATTGCCAGCGCAGATAACTGACCCTCAACAGTGGTCAGTGCAAGACGTAGGTCCACACCGGATTGTAGGAAGGCTAACACCCTCGCCACCGAAAAGTAGTGAGGATGGAAACCCTGCAATTCGCACCAGGCGAAGCAAGCCTTCCAGGTACGATAATAAATCTTACCGGACGAGGCCTTCCGAGCTCTAAGCAAGGTAGGAGTGACTTCCGACGAGAGACCCCGATCTCTCAAGATCTGGCATTTAACAGCCACACCGTCAAAACCAGCAACAGTAAAGCAGGATGGAAGAACAGCCCCTGAGACAATAGATCGTCTCGTAAGGGGAGCCGCCAGGGAGGCTCGACGACAATTTGCATGACGTCCGCGTATCAAGACTGGCGCGGCCAGTCCGGGCCCCCAGGACCACCAACCTCGGTTCCGAGACCAACCTGCGAAGGAACCGTGACAACAACTGGATCGGGGGGGGGGGGGAAAGGCATAAATCAGGCGATACTGATTCCAAGGCACCACCAGCGCGTCCGAGGTGGCTGCCAAAAGATCGCATGTTCTTGCCACGAGCCTTCCCACCTTGTTGTTTAGAGGAGGCGCGCCATCGTGCACATAGCATCTGAAACACCTCCAGGTGTAGGGACCATACCCCCTGGTCTGGGGTCTGGCGACTCCGATAGTCGGCCTGCCAGTGTTCCATACCCGGAATGTGAACTGCCGAAAGCGCCGAGACCCGCGTCTCGGCCCAAGGCAAAATCTCGGCCACTTCCTTGGCCGCCCGGGCACTCCTGGTGCCCCTTTGGTGATTGATGTACCCCACCACAGTGGTGTTGTCCGCCTGCACCCGCACAGGGTGGCCCTGAAGACGATCCCACCAACGGAGCGAACAGAGTCTGATCGTTCTCAGTTCCAAGGCATGTATCGGTAGGGAGGATCCCTCCTCCAACCAAGTGCCCTGGGCAGACAATTTTTCCCAGAACGCCAGCCCAGCCCGACAGGCTGGCGTCCGTGGTGAGCACCTTCCATAACAACGGCTGGAAGGATTTCCCTTCCGTCAGAGCTAGAGACTGGAGCCACCACAGAAGGTCCGCTCTGACCCAGGGACTCAAAAATATCCTCCTGTACAAGGACTGAGGATGCCTGTCTCACCTGGCTAGGATCCCCGCTTGCAGAGATTGCGTTTTGAACAGTGCAAACGGCATCACCTCGAAGGCTGACACCATCATCCTAGGGACCGCTGTCACGGAACCATGAACCAGACGTACAACAACAGATAAGTGAAAATAAGAAGGCTTTATTGAAAATCAAGCTGTAAAGCAAAAGTCCAAACGGATGGCAAAACCGAGCAGAGTCTTTGCGAAGCCAGAGGTCAGGAGCCAGGAGGGTAGTCAGACGAAGCCGGGATCAGGAACCAGCAGGGTAGTCAGAGGAAGCCAGGATCAGGAACCAGCAGGGTAGTCAGACGAAGCCAGGATCAGGAACCAGAAGCAGCAGCAGTCTTAGAAGCATGTGAACACAGGAGGACCAAGCAAGGAACTGAAGCCACAGACCTCCTATATATATGAGCTAGGCATCCAGCTCCTCCCAGTGGGAAGGAGGAGCCGCAGAGTGGGAGGCTACAAGAAACCCAGAAACCAAGATGGCCGCCAGCACATGTCAAACGAAGGAGAACAGCAAGAAGGTAAGACCATGACAGTACCTCCCCCTCAAGGGCCCCTCCTCCGCGGAGTAAAGAACGGCTTCTGAGGGAAGCGTGCGTGGAAGGCACGGAGCAAGGCAGGAGCATGGACATCTGCGGAGGGAACCCAGGAACGCTCCTCTGGACCATAACCACGCCAATGAACCAAAAACTGCACCCGACCGCGGACCAGGCATGAGTCCAGGATATTGCTCACCTCATACTCCTCACGATTGCCCACTTGGACCGGACGAGGCCGAGGAACCGAGGAAGTGAAACGATTACACACCAGTGGCTTCAACAGGGAGACATGAAACACGTTGGAGATCCGCATGCCAGGAGGAAGCGCAAGGGCATAGGCTACCGGGTTTACCCTGCGAAGCACTCGGAAGGGACCAACAAAGCGAGGCGCCAGCTTGGGAGTGGGCACTCGAAGGTTGAGGTTGCGGGTGGACAACCATACACGGTCTCCGGCCTGGTAGGAGGGAGCAGGCGCTCGTCTGCGATCAGCCTGGAGTTTCTGGCGCTGCGCAGAGACCTCAAGGGACTTCTGGATCTGTACCCAAGAAGCACGTAGGACGGAAAGGTGATCCTCCACAGCCGGGATATCCTGGGGAGAGAATACCTCCGGTAACACAGCAGGTTGGAACCCATAATTGGCCATGAAGGGAGACGTCCCAGAGGAAGAGTTCACCGCCGTGTTCCTGGCAAACTCAGCCCAAGGCAGGAGGTCAACCCAATTGTCTTGGTGATCGGAGACATAGCAACGAAGGAATTGCTCCAAGGCCTGATTGGATCGTTCTGCGGCCCCATTGGACTGAGGGTGGTAGGCCGAGGAGAAGGAGAGATGAATCCCCAACTGGGAGCAAAAGGCGCGCCAGAACCTGGACACAAACTGACTCCCCCGATGCGACACAATCTCCTTGGGCAAACCGTGCAACCGGAAAACCTCCCTGGCAAAAATCGTGGCCAACTCCTGTGCAGAGGGTAACTTCTTGAGAGGAACACAGTGGCACATTTTGGAAAACCGATTCACAATCATGAGAATGACCGTATGGCCTCGGGATGCAGGGAGGTCCACAATGAAATCCATCCCCAGGTGTGACCATGGGCGCTCCCCGGTGGCTATGGGTTGCAGAAGGCCCAACGGAAGGTGCCGAGGGGACTTACTCTGGGCACAAACGGAGCATGCCGCTACATATGCGGCGATGTCGGAACGTAGGGAAGGCCACCAGAACAGACGTGAAACAGCCCAGGACAGCTGATTCTTTCCAGGATGCCCCGCGGTCTTGGAGTTATGGTAGGTTCGCAACAACCGAGTGCGCAACTCCTCAGGCACAAAACATCTGCCGTTGGGTCTCCCAGAGGGAGCACCAGATTGAGCCGCCAAAATCTGCTCACCCAGGGGAGAGGTCAGGCTGGTGCGAATGGCGGCCAGGATCTGATTCAGAGGTATGACCGAAGTCGGAATCGACTCCTCCCTGGACAGGTCGGAGTACTGCCGTGATAAGGCATCCGCCCTGATGTTCTTGGAACCGGGTAGGTAGGAGACCACGTAATTAAAACGTGACAAGAACAGAGCCCATCTGGCCTGACGTGGTGTCAATCTCTTGGCCTCAGAAAGGTAGGTCAGATTCTTGTGGTCCGTCAGGATGAGGACCGGAACCACCGAACCCTCGAGCAAGTGCCTCCATTCTTTGAGGGCCTGCACGATGGCCAATAACTCCCTGTCACCAATCTGATAGTTGCACTCCGCGGAAGACAGTTTCCGGGAGTAAAACCCACAAGGAAGCAGAGGACCCTCTGGTGTCTACGCTGAGACAGAAGGGTGCCTACTCCCGTCTCAGACGCGTCCACCTCGAGGACAAAGGGCAACCCAGGGTTGGGATGCGACAGAATCGGAGCCGACACAAAGGCGGACTTTAGAGCCTCAAAAGCTCAGGTGGCCTCGAGCGGCCAGACCTGGGAATTACTGCCCTTCCTGGTCAGATCCGTGAGAGGCTTGGCTAGCATGGAAAAGTCCCTGATGAACTTCCGATAATAATTGGCGAAGCCCAAAAAGCGCTGCAGGGAGCGAAGACCACTGGGCTGGGGCCACTGTAAGACAGCCGAAACCTTCTCAGGATCCATGGAGAACCCCTCAGCGGAAATGATGTAACCTAAGAAGGTTACCTGGGATCGGTGAAATTCGCATTTCTCAAGCTTACCGAACAGCTTGTTCTCTCGTAACCGTTGCAACACTCGTCTGACATCTAGAATGTGGGTCTCCATGGATTCAGAATATACCAAGATGTCATCCAAATAGACCACCACACACTGCTGCAACAGGTCACGGAAAACATCGTTGATGAATTCCTGAAAGACTGCGGGCGCATTGCACAACCCAAAGGGCATAACCAAGGATTCATAATGACCGGTCCTGGTGTTAAACGCGGTCTTCCACTCATCGCCCGCCTTGATCCTTACGAGGTTATTTGCCGCCCTCAGGTTGAGTTTGGTAAAGACCGTGGCCCCTTTAAGGCGATCGAACAGCTCGGAAATCAAGGGTATCGGGTAAGCGTTCTTGATCGTGATGCGATTGAGACCCCTGTAATCGATGCAAGGCCTCAACTCACCGCCCTTCTTTTTCACAAAGAAAAATCCAGCCCCTGCCGGGGACGAGGATTTGCGAATGTGTCCGCGTGAAAGCGCCTCCTTCACGTACTCCTCCATGGCCTCATTCTCCGCTACCGACAGTGGATAGACCTTGCCACGAGGAGGAACGGCACCAGGTTGTAACTCGATGGCAAAATCGTATGGGCGGTGCGGAGGGAGGGCAACCGCGCGCACCTTATTGAATACATCCCGGTACTCCTCGTATTCAGGAGGCAACAGAGAGTCCGAGGAAGTACACAGAAACTTGACAGGCCCATGGATGCAACTAGCCCCACACTGTGGTGACCACGAGAGGATCTCGGCCGATCTCCAATCGAAAGTCGGATTATGCTTCTGGAGCCAGGGGTACCCCAAGACCACCGAGTAGTGTGGAGACGAAATAACCTGGAAGCAGACCGACTCTCTGTGAACGGCACCAATGGCTATCCCCACTGGAAGGGTCTCATGAGTCACGTGTGGCGGCAGAAGGGGTCTGCCGTCTATCGCCTCAAGAGCCAGTGGAGAACCTCGGGCCTGCAGAGGAATGGAATTGGCGGCAGCGAACACACTATCAATGAACAAACCACCAGCACCAGAGTCCACCAACGCCTGGGTCGTCACTGAGCCCCCGACCCAGGAGAGGACAACAGTGATCAGTGGTTTGTCAACACGGGAAACCGGGGACGAGGAGACTCCACCCAAGATCTGCCCCCGACAGGATCTCAGGTGCGAGCGTTTCCCGGACGGTTCGGACATGCCAACCGAAAATGCCCACCGAGACCACAGTACATGCATCGGCCCTCGCGTCTCCGGAGTACCCTCTCCCCCTCGGACAGGCGAGCAAACCCCAGCTGCATGGGTTCATCCCCAGCCAAGTCATCCCCAGGAGGCGTGGGAGGAGAGGGAGGCACGGGTGGGACAGCAAAGGTAGGCGCCAATCTGTTAGGAGGCCTCCGCAGACTCTCCTTAAAGGAAGGTCTCTCCCTGAGTCTGGTGTCAATCAAAATCAGGAAAGAAATAAGAGACTCGAGCTCCACTGGTAGGTCCTTAGCTGCAACCTCATCCTTCAAGGCATCCGAGAGACCATGAGAGAAAGCAGCGACCAGAGCCTCATTATTCCAGCCCACCTCTGCTGCCAGGGTACGAAACTCAATGGCGTATTCAGCTACGGATCGTGAACCCTGTCTGATGGACATAAGGAGCTTCGCAGCAGAGGCAGCACGAGCCGGCACATCGAATACCCTCCGAAGAGAAGCAACAAAACCGGAAAACTCGGCAACCACCGGATTGTTGTTCTCCCATAAAGGGCTGGCCCAGGCCAAGGCCTTGTCCGAGAGCAGCGAAATTAAGAAGCCCACCTTTGATCTCTCAGTAGGAAAGGCATGTGGCAGCAACTCGAAATAAATGCCCACCTGGTTGAGGAAACCTCGGCACTGAGTTGGCTCTCCCCCAAAGCGCTGTGGAAGGGGGGCAGAACCGGTCATACCCCGAAACACCGCAGGCGCAACAACAGGTGTCGAGGTAGACTCTGGCGCAACAACCGGAGCGGCAGTAGGAGCAGGCCCAGGAGCGACAACCGACCCATCGGCAACGGGAGCGAAATGAGCCGTGCGTTCAAGCAGGATTTGCAACGCCACGGCGAACTGACCCAACAGGTGATCCTGCTGATCAAGTCTGGCAACCAGCGTGGGTAGCGAGGATGGCCCTGTACCGTCAGAATTCATGGCTTGGTCCTAATGTCACGGAACCATGAACCAGACGTACAACAACAGATAAGTGAAAATAAGAAGGCTTTATTGAAAATCAAGCTGTAAAGCAAAAGTCCAAACGGATGGCAAAACCGAGCAGAGTCTTTGCGAAGCCAGAGGTCAGGAGCCAGGAGGGTAGTCAGACGAAGCCGGGATCAGGAACCAGCAGGGTAGTCAGATGAAGCCAGGATCAGGAACCAGCAGGGTAGTCAGACGAAGCCAGGATCAGGAACCAGAAGCAGCAGTAGTCTTAGAAGCATGTGAACACAGGAGGACCAAGCAAGGAACTGAAGCCACAGACCTCCTATATATATGAGCTAGGCATCCAGCTCCTCCCAGTGGGAAGGAGGAGCCGCAGAGTGGGAGGCTACAAGAAACCCAGAAACCAAGATGGCCGCCAGCACATGTCAAACGAAGGAGAACAGCAAGAAGGTAAGACCATGACAACCGCATGCAGGTCCTGAGTGATGAGGATTCGTTGTCCCTGAGGGATCTGACCTCTTTCAGCAGAGTCCGGAGCCTGTCCTCCGGCAGGAAAACTCTTGCATGGGCGGAGTCCAGGACCATTCCCAAAGAAGGGAGACGAACAGAAAGGGAGCAATGTCGACTTCTGAAAGTTGATGGCTCACCCGAACTCCCGGAGCCGTGGTTGACAGATCGCGCAACAGAGTTGAACTGGAACTCGACCTAAACAGGAGATCCTCCAGATATCCAAGGATTGCGACCCCCTGCGCCCGCAACGGGGCCAGAACAGGAGCCAAAGCTTTGATAAACACCCGTGGAGCCGAAGCGAGACCGAAAGGCAACGCCACAAACTGATATCGCTCCTCCGCGATTGCGATTCGGAGGTACCTCTGATGACCCTCGAATACAAGGATGTTTAAAAACGCATCCTTGAGGTCGATTAAAGCCAGGAATCTCCCGGGCTCAGAGAGGCCACCACCGATCAGTGACTGTTCAGAAACTTTAGGTCCAGAATCGGACACACCTTGCCCTCCTTTCAGGGCACCGTGAACAGATACGAGTAAAAACCCCTGAAAACCTGTCCGGATGAGACACCGGGACGATCACCCACTGGACGAGGAAATCCTGAATCGCCCGTTGGAGATCTTGGAAACGATCTGGGGTCAATGAAGATTTGAGCGAAAGAATCTGTCTGCTAGACGCGATCGAAATTCGATCTTGTACCCCGACCGAATGAGTTCCTGAACCCATCTGTCCTGAATGGCAGACGGGGCTGCCGTGCCAGAGTGGGCGGCTATAGACTTACCAGCCCAAGGCTTCTTCTGGCCACCAGAGGCCTTGAAGGATACGCCTTTGTCATGTGTCTTAAAGGCACGAAAGGACCCCTGGTTAGGTTTAAAGAAAGGGCCCTGCTTACTGCGGAAAAAACTTACCCTTGGACACATGGGGCAGCAGAGTGCTTTTACCCCCAGTGACCCCCTTCACCAACTCGTCCAGGGAGTCCCAAAAAAGGCGATTCTCTGCATAAGGGATGTCAGACACCGTCTTCCTGGGAGTCTGGTCGGCCGACCAGCTCTACAGCCACACAAGGCGACGGATTATCACTGCGACAGCAGATAAGCGCAAGACTAAAGGGGCCGTATCACACAGGCATAAAACCGCCTGAACAACTTGGTCCACCATCTCCAAAGTAGCAGGAGGGGCGGAATCAGCCACAAGGGTGCGTCTGAGCACCTTAGTCCACTCCACCACAGCATGAGAGACCATTACTGAGGCGAACACGGGCTGCAGCAAGGAACCTGCCACCACATAGAAGTGGCGGGCAAGAGATTCCACCCGCCTATCCGCCGGGTCTCTAAGCACCGGATAAGCCTCCATGGGCATCAGAGTGGCCTTATGTAATCTGGATACCGTGTGGTCCCCCTTAGGGGCCACAGTCCAGTGCGAATCCGTTGGAGACGCAAAGGGACAACAGTACTGAAAACCGCTTAGGTACCACAAAGGTGCGCTGTAAATTGCGCCATTGTTCGTTCACCGTTTTGTGAAACTCAGCGGGACAGGGAAATACCTGAGCCGCTTTTTGGGTTCTGCGGGTCTCAAAGGAGGACCGCTTACCCGGCAGGTGGGGCTCATCCCCTAAATGCAGTGTATCCTTAACAGAACTATAAGCGCAGACATTGCCGCGCGTGCTCTGGCCGACCCGGAGGGGGAGTCGTCCCCCTCCTCTTCCCCTCTGACCGAGAGGACAGACCCTTCAGGGGGTACACTGTCCATGGCAACCATATCTAGCTCAGAATAAGAAAACTGAGACAGTCTGGGTCTTTTTCTAGAAGCCCGCTCAGACATCAACAGAGCCATTTAAGACGCTAAAGTCGCAAGTGCAGAAGGAAGGGAGCTTAGCGCAGAAGATTCAGGCGTACCTGAACCCTCCACCGGCGCTGGGGGGAACATGCTGCCCTGGGACTCCAAAAACCTACTCAAACATTTTTTTGGCGCTAGCCCTTTAAATCAGCGTCAGCAGCGGATCCCGCCGCGAAGAAGACCAGCATGTGCCGTTAAATACAGAGTAACATAGCTGCCAGCAAGGCATGACCCAGAAAAAACAGCACAGAAAGTCCCCCAGAAGTGTAGCTGTACTATACCAGCTTCCAGCTCGATCCGACTGAAGAAAGGAAGTGATGTCCCGCCGCTTGAGGCCCAAATAGGAACTGAACTAAGGAAAAATGGTTGCCCATGTAACTATGGGAAGGCTCCGGGAAAATGGCCGCCGAGCACATGAAAGATTACACTGCCCACATTAAAGATGGTGCCCGAAAGGGCGCGAATATACTAGGGAAAATGGCTGCTGAATGCCCACACGTGAAACCAGAACAGCCTGCCCACACCCAAAATGGCGGCCCCGCGAATTTTACACTGCAGCGGCACCCACAACCATGCCTGTACCCCCAAAGTGACACAAAACACTCCCGAGGGACTCAGGGACCCCCGCAAACCCCCCAAAGCGCGGCATTACAGCAAATAGCGCCCCAGCAGGGACCGTGAGGGAGACACAGGGACCACACAGACAGACATGAGGGGATCACACAGACTCTAAACAGACTGCCATCCCCATGAGAGAAGGCCCCACACACACACACCCCCGGGCATACAATGTATAGACATAGACAGAGGGGGGTAGCATGTTACTCACCGATCCATGCAAATTCATAGGTGCCACTCTCAGACGGGAAGCCTCCCACCACGGGTGGTGGGGTTGCCGTCAGCCAAACAGGATTCTAGCAACACGCGGCGTGCCGCAGTTGA
Source organism: Pelophylax lessonae (assembly GCF_965119305.1). NCBI lineage: Eukaryota > Metazoa > Chordata > Amphibia > Anura > Ranidae > Pelophylax > Pelophylax lessonae. Next base: position 490,209,156 of record NC_138768.1, on the reverse strand, counting down.
GACACCCTTGCGAAGTGGCCACTTTGAGGGGTTTGTCCCTGAGGACAGGGACAAGTCGTTTGCGAGGCCTGGGCGTACGCATAGCCTGCTAAACACTCGATGGCGGGCTGGGATTCCGTAAGGCTCTAGTACAACCAGTCCGATTCCCAGCTCCGCAAACGCTGTAGTCTTCCGAAGTCTGACTAACTAAGCGCAGGAACAAATAAAAAGCTATTAGTGCAAAGAAAAACACACTTAGCAGAAAATAAAATGTAATAAAACAGAGAAAAGGCTGAGACTGTAGTCCCAGCACAGGGAAGCCTGCCTACTCCTAAGCTAGGCAAAAGACAAACTGAATTGGGAATGAGGCTAGCCGGGGGTATTGGACCAGAGGGACAGCCACCTGTAGGTGTGTCTATGCAAAGTTTTGCGTTTTTAACAAAATCTTCTGCCTAGCTTACTCCTGTGGATAAGAGGTCAATACCATAAGTGAAGACTGTATGGGTGGTCGGCGACTGTCACAGGACGTAAGAGAAATATAAATTTTATGACATTGTGTCATGCGGTCGTGCCAACAAAGTCCATGTTGAAATGCCATTTCTAGTCTCCTTCCTATGTCCTGTAAGGTTTCCATGAAGAGACGGGCCTTCTGTGAGTGTGTAGTCCCCTCTTCCCAGTCAATGTCGGGATAATTGAAGTCCCCTAATATGATGACTGATTCCAGCTTTGCCACTTTATCCAACAGTGATTAAATTCCAGCTCTACCTCCTCCCTTTGGTTGGGTGGCCTATAACAAACCCCCACAATTACTTTTCCCTTTACTTCTTCCCTATGGAGTTCTACCCACACTGATTCTAACTCCGTACTCATCCCTTCCATAATATCACTATTCGGTGGGTGGGTGGCTGGCACCCTTTGGAGGCTGGCTAGCAAACTGTGGTGGGTGGGTGGCTGGCTGGCACCATGGTGGCTGGCTGGCACCCCGTGGTGGGTGGGTGGCTGGCTGGCACCCCTTGGTGGGTAGATGGCGTGGCACCCTGTGGTGGGTGGCTGGCTGGCACCCTTTGCTGGCTGGCTGGCACCCTGTGTGGTGGGTGGCTGGCAGGTACAGGTCCAGAGGCGGTGGGTGGCTGGCAGGTACAGTCAGGCAGGGCCTGTGGTTGGCTGGCAGGCCTGTGGGTGTGTGGAACTGGGTGGCTGGCTGGCACCTGTGTCTGTGACTGGTCACTGTACTGTCATTTTGATAGAACTAGAAGTTCACTCACTGTCCCGACCACAGTATGCAGACTCCAGTGTGGCCGCGGTGGGTAAAACGCACTGTAACGAGGCTGAGGGAGGCGGCCTAAGAAGGCCGCAGAAGCTGCCCAGTGCGTGGAGGCGCGTGGCGCAACATACGCGATGATGTCACGGCAATATTGGCAATATCTGTAAATCAAAAGGCCGATTCCGATATATCGGGGAAAGTGCATATCGGCCATCGATATATCAGCCTTGCCGATAATCGGTCGATCTCTAATATACAATATATCACAAAAGTGAGTACACCCCTCACATTTTTGTAAATATTTTATTATATCTTTTCATGTGACAACACTGAAGAAATTACGCTTTGCTACAATGTAAAGTAGTGAGTGTACAGCTTGTATAACAGTGTAAATTTGTTGTCCCCTCAAAATAACTAAACACACAGCCATTAATGTCTAAACCACTGGCAAAAAAATTGAGTACACCCCTAAGTGAACATTTTTTGTGTGGCCACCATTATTTTCCAGCACTGCCTTAGCCCTCTTGGGCATGCAGTTCACCAGAGCTTCACAGTTTGCCACTGGAGTCCTCGTCCACTCCTCCCTGATGACATCACGGAGCTGGTGGATGTCAGAGAACTTGCGGTCCTCCACCTCCCGTTTGAGGATGCCCCACAGATGCTCAATAGGGTTTAGGTCTGGCGACATGCTTGGCCAGTCTATCACCTTTACCCTCAGCTTCTTTAGCTAGGCAGTGGATGTCTTGGAGGTGCGTTTGGGATCATTATCATGTTGGAAAACTGCCCTGCAGCTCAGTCTCCGAAAGGAGGGGATCATGCTTTGCTTCAGTATGTTACATGTTGGCATTCATGGTTCCCTCAATTAACTGTAGCTCCACAGTGCTGGCAGCACTCATGCAGCCCCACCACTATGTTTGACTGTAGGCAAGACACACTTGTCTTTTTACTCCTCACCGGGTTGCTGCCACACACGCTTGAAATCATCTAAACCAAATACATCTATCTTGGTCTCATCAGACCACAGGACATGGTTCCAGTAATCCATGTCCTTAGTCTGCTTGTCTTCAGCAAACTGTTTGCGGGCTTTCTTGTGCATCAACTTTAGAAGAGGCTTCCTTCTAGGACAACAGCCATGAAGACCAATTTGATGCAGTATGCACTGACTGGCTGACCCCCCCCCCCAACCTTCAACCTCTGCAGCAATGCTGGCAGCACTCATTTGTCCATTTCCCAAAGACGACCTCTGGAAATGACGCTGAGCACGTGCACTCAACTTCTTTGGTCAACCATGGCTAGGCCTGTTCTGAGTGGAACCTGTCCTGGTAAACTGCTGTATGGTCTTGGCCCCCGTGCTACAGCTCAGTTTCAGGGTCTTTGCCATGAGGTGCCATGTTGAACCTCCAGTGACCAGTATGAGAGAGTGAGAGCAATTTAACACACCTGCTTCCCATTCACACCTGAGACCTTGTAATACTAACTAGTCAAATTACACCAGGGAGGGAAAATGGCTAGTTGGGCCCAGTTTGGACATTGTCACTTAGGGGTGCAATCAATTTTGTTGCCAGCGGTTTAGACATTAATGGCTGTGTGCTCAGTTATTTTGAGGAGACAGCAAATATACACTGTTATACAAGCTGTACACTCACTACTTTACATTGTAGCAAAGTATCATTTCTTCAGTGTTGTCACATGAAAAGATATACCGTAATAAAATATTTACAAAAATGTGAGGGGTGTACTCACTTTTGAGAGATACTGTATAATTCTATTGAAGAATATGCTAATTATATCTAGATGAAAAAAATATATAGTTAAAGTACATACAGGCTTGTGTGGAAGAGAAGGATCTGATTTAATGTGTTCAAACACAGTTACTGTTGAACTAAACATTACGGAATGTTGAAAAAAAGAGCATAGAAAAGAGTTGCTTGCTGGTGATAGACAGACAGACAGAATAAATAAAAATAAATATGGCAATTGAATAATGGAGAGTTATGATTACTTATCATACTTATAATTGTTTGGTGTGAAAGATACTGTATAAAGGGTTATATTGTATGAATCATTTAGTTATAGAAATTTCCTGGGATAGAAGAGATTTTATCAATTAATATTTTTATATTATGGAGTAGTATATTTTACATATCAAAGATATTATTTAGCTACAGTGGAGGGGGGCAAAGTGGGACTTTAACGGTGCAAAATGATGGGAGAAAAATCTGAATTCTCAAAAATTGTACATTTTATTACACATAGGAGGTGAGGACAAGACAGTACATCAATATAAAATGATAAAATCAAGAAAATGCACTCGAAAATATCAACTCTACATGTTTCGCCATCTTCATAATAGCTTCTTCAGGAGTTTTCATAGACATTTCTCGAGCGTGAACATTTCTTAAGATGACCTGAACCCTTTCTTATGCCGAAGGTGGAGGCAATAAAGGTGACGCCACCCAAGCGAGCACAGAGGGGGAGGGGAACCGAGACATCCAACCTCTTAAAGTTGACCCATAGAGAGGGTGACAGCCAAGCTGATTTTAATGAATGTGCAGTTGATTCACTAGGTACCCCAATGTAAAAAAGCAGGGAGGGAAAACAAAGTTTCCTTAGTATCCCCCAAATGGGAGGTATCCCCAAAATTGGCAGAATTGGGCACATGGATTATCATGCAGTATTCAAAAGTTCACCGCCATTGTAATTGAACAAATTTTCCAATAGTACGCTCAAAATGAAAGAGACGCAAACGGTCTCGAAGCTCATATGTCGTTCCCCGGTAAGATATTATTTACTTTTTCCTTACATTGAAATAGGAATATAGTTATATGATATGGTCAAAGATGTAAGAGTTTTACAAAAAGCTAAATAAATTTGTGAAAATGAAGGAAGAAAATTTTTGATGCCATTACATCATTTGGATGGAAAACTAACTAAAATTAATAAATAATAAAATGATTTATAGTCTCTTGATGGAATGAAATAACGGAATTTTTGTAAAATCTTACCTGTAAAATTCCTTTCTCTGAGTCCTCCGACAGTCGCCGCCTCTTCATATTCGTCACATATGGGGTATTAGACTTTGCTCCGAAGGAGTAGCTAGGCAACAGAATATGTTAACATTAAAGCTTTTAACATATCCCACCCTCAAGGGGTGGTCCCCTCAGTCAATACCCTCCTACTTCCTGCAACCATATCTCAGTTTCAGTGGAATAGCAGTAGAGTATACAACCAAACCCCAAAAGAGGGGCGGGGGCTGCGACTGTCGGAGGACTCAGAGAAAGGAATTTTACAGGTAAGGTTTTACAAAAATTCCGTTTTCTCTTACGTCCTCCGACAGTCGCCACCTCTTCATATTCGTCACATATGGGGACGTCCCAAAGCAATGCAAACATGAGGGGTGGGAAACGCATCCGCGCCGAAAGGCAACGCAGTCTCCGCATCAAAGAAAGGAACCTTACCAAAGGAAGGAAACCAGCTGGGCTACAGGAAAAATAATTGCTCAACAGGAGCAACAACCCAGGAAAAGACAAATAACCAGGGGATAAAAAACTTATCCCAACAGCCAGAGGTCCCCAACAAGGGACCCTAGGGAATTGCCGCACTAAGAACCTTGCGGCCAAAGGAAGCATCCGCCGATGCCTGAACATCTACTTTGTAGAATTTTGTGAAAGTGTGCACGGTCGACCAGGTCGCCGCCTTACACACCTGGGCTACAGAAGCCCCATGACGACAGGCCCAAGACGTACTCAGAGATCTAGTAGAGTGCGCCTTCACATGCACAGGGGGAACCTTCCCCTGCAAAGCATAGGCCTGTTCAATGGTCTGCCTGATCCATTTGGTGATGGTAGAGGCCGACGCCGCCATGCCCTTCCGAGGACCCTCTGGAAGAACAAACAAGGAGTCCGTCTTTCGAAAAGACTCAGTCGATTTAAGGTAAACCCTTATCGCCCGAACAACATCCAAAGAATGAAGTCTCACCTCCTTTGGATGTTTAGGCTTCGCGCACAGCGAAGGCAAGTCAATATCTTCATTAAGATGGAATTCCGAAACTCGCTTCGGAAGAAAAGAAGGATTAGGTCGCAAGACCACCTTATCCAAATGAACAACCAGATACGGAGACTTGCAGGACAAAGCCGCCAGCTCCGACACTCTGCGAGCCGAAGTGATCGCAACCAAAAAGGCGACCTTTTTGGACAACATAGACAACGAGATCTCCCTGATCTGTTCAAAAGGAGCACGTTGTAACACAGATAGAACGAGATTCAAGTCCCAAGGGGGCAGAGGATCCCTCCTAGGAGGAACCAGATGCCTCACTCCCTGAACAAAAGTGCCAACCAAGGAGTTGGAAGCCACGGGACGTTGAAACAGAATGGCCAGCGCAGACACTTGACCCTTTATCGTAGCCAGCGCCAAACGCTGATCGACACCCGTTTGAAGGAAGGACAGCACTCGGGAAACCGAGTACGTGCGGGGTGAAAACCCCCTGGACTCACACCAGGCAAAATAGGCCTTCCAAGTACGGTAATAAACCTTCCCCGAGGAAGACTTCCTCGCGTTGATCAAGGTATGAACGACCTCTGGGGAGAGACCCTTCTCCTTCAGGACCTCGGTCTCAACAGCCAGGCCGTCAAAGCCAGCGACTGTAAAGCAGGATGGAATATCGGGCCCTGAGACAGGAGATCGTCTCGAAGAGGCAGACGCCACGGGGCGTCGACCGCCAGATTCACGAGGTCTGCGTACCAGGACCGGCGAGGCCAGTCCGGTGCCACAAGAACCACCGTGCTGCGTTCCGAGTGTAACCTGCGAAGGAACCTGGACAGCAACTGAATCGGTGGAAACGCGTACATCAGCTTGTACTGATGCCACGGGGCCACTAACGCGTCCGACGCGTCTGCCCGAGGGTCGCGCGTCCTTGCCACGAACCTCCTCACCTTGTTGAGACGAGACGCGAACAGGTCCACATCTGGAAGACCCCACTTCGCGCACAACATCTGGAAGACAGCCGGGTGGAGAGACCATTCCCCCTGATCCAGGGTCTGGCGACTCAGATAGTCCGCCTGCCAGTTCTCCACCCCTGGAATGTGAACCGCCGTTATCGCCGGGACATGAGTCTCGGCCCAAGACAGAATGTCGGCCACTTCTCGAGCCGCTCGGGCACTCCTGGTGCCCCCTTGGTGGTTGATGTAGGCCACCGCCGTGGCATTGTCCGTCTGCACCCGAATCGGGCAGCCCTGCAGCCGGTCCGTCCAGCGATGAAGACAGAGTTTGATCGCACGCAATTCCAGAATGTTGATCGGAAGGGAGGACTCCCCCTCCGACCAAGTCCCCTGGGCGGACAGAACGCCCAGAACACCACCCCAGCCCGACAGGCTGGCATCCGCGGTGATTACCGTCCACGAGATAGGACGAAACGACTTGCCCCCGGACACCATCGGGGACTGGAGCCACCACAGAAGGTCTCTTCTGGTGCGATGACTCAACGAGATTTGAAGATCCAGAGATTGAGGTCGCCCGTCCCACATGGACAGGATCTCCGCTTGGAGACCCCGCGTGTGAAACTGGGCGAAGGGAATCGCCTCGAAGGCCGAGACCATCAATCCCAGACATCTCATGCACGTCCGCAGAGACGAGTGCGGAACGTCCCTGAGGGACCTGACTTCCTCCTGAAGAGTTCTGAGTTTGTCTTCCGGCAGGAAGACCTTCGCCTGCACCGAGTCCAGAATCATTCCCAGGTAGGGAAGACGAACCGACGGACTCAGTGTCGACTTTGGAAAATTTATCGTCCAACCAAACTCCTGCAGAGTTTGCATCGTGACAGACAGGTCCTTCTCCAGACCCTGGCTGGTCGCAGACCGAACCAGAATGTCGTCCAGATACCCCAGGACAGAAATGCCCTGGGCCCTCAATAATGCCAGAACCGGTGCAAGCACCTTGGTGAAGACCCGCGGAGCCGAGGCGAGACCAAAAGGCAATGCCACGAACTGGTAGTGATCCTCCGCAATGGCGAATCGAAGGTACCTCTGGTGACCCTCGAAAATGGGGATGAGAAGATACGCATCCTTTAAATCGATGGAGGCCATGAATTCCCCCGGAACCAGGGCAGCCACCACCGACCGCAGGGATTCCATGCGGAACTTGCGAACCCGCACAGAGCGGTTCAGAGCCTTCAAGTCCAGAATTGGACGAACCTTGCCCTCCTTTCTGGGCACGGTGAACAGATTGGAATAAAACCCCCGAAATCTGTCCCGATGAGGCACCGGAACCACCACTCCCTGAGCCCTCAGGTCCCGCACCGCCAGGTGCAGGTCCCGTAAACGCTCCGGAGACAGTTGAAGATTTGAGGGAAAAAATCTGCTCTCCGGCCGAGAGAGAAACTCGATCTTGTAACCAGATCGAACGATCTCCTGAACCCATCTGTCCCGCACGCGGGCCAACCAGGGTTGAAGAAAACCGAGCAAGCGTCCCCCCACCCCAAAACTGGGTGAGGGCGCCCCTTCAGGCCGCACTGTTATGGGCTGCGGATCCGGATTGACCGGACTTCTGTTTCCCAGACCAGGGCTTCTTCTGAGAGCCTTGACCTTTGAACGGTTTGCCCTTGTAGTGCGACCGAAAGGCACGAAAGGACCCCTGAGGGGGCTGAAAATTAGCATGCTTCTTCCCAGAAGCCCCCTTAGCCTTGGGGAAATGGGGCAAGAGAGTGCTCTTACCTCCGGTGATCCCCTTAATCAACACATCCAAGGACTCCCCAAAAAGGCGAGACCCATCATAAGGCAGATTGGCTAAGGTCTTACGTGAAGATTGGTCCACCGACCAACATTTTAACCAAACCAGACGGCGAGACAACACCGCCACGCTGTGCACACGTGCAGCCAACGGGACTAGGTCCAAGTCCGCATCACACAGATACATGACACCCTGGTGGATTTGATCCACCATATCCAGGGTCGCCGGCGAGGCCGAATCGGCCACTAGGACGCGCCTAAGCATCTGCGTCCAACTTGCGACAGCCTGGGCCGCCATGAGAGAGGCAAACAGAGCCTTAAGCATAGAACCCGTAACAGAATAAGTATGACGGGCAAGAGACTCCAATCTCCTATCCGTGGCATCACGGAACACAGGGGAATCCTCTGCAGGAATCGCAGTGGATTTGTTTAAAACCGCAATTGCGTGATCCATCCTTCCTTCCTCCATCCATCCTTTCATCAGTGGAAGGCGAGAAAGGATAACGCAGCTTGAACCTACTTGGTACAGCAAAAGGTTTGCGTAGATTGCGCCATTGTTCTTTAACAGCGCGCTGAAAATCATCATTGCAGGGAAAAACCTGCGGCGTCCTGCGTTTTCTCTGCGTCCCATAAGCCGCCAAGGCAGCGGGGGGACACACTTCATCCTGCAAACGCAGCGTTTGTTTTATGGAAGCAATCAATTCATCCATGATTGCAAGCTCTTCAGGCGAGCCAGGGGGAGAATTATCAACCCCTTCAACTTCAGCCTCCACCTCGGACCCCACTAGATCCAGGGAGGAGCGGGACCCCGATAAGGAGGCCCCCGCCATAACAGCCCCATCACCTTCACCCTCAGAATCAGAGGAAAGAGAAACTCTGGGTCTCTTAGTAGATTGAGCAGCCACCAGCATCTGCACCTGAGCAGCAAGGCCAGCCACAATAGTGGCTAAATCCCCCCCTGGGGGGGAAACAGCGGTCCCCTGGCTTTCCACCAAGGCGGTAGGAAATTTGCCCTCCTGAGAATCCATTGCCCCAATTACAAATGCCGGATAATAAAGGGTTAACTGCCCCTTTCACAAGCGCGGCGAGCGCAGCCCACCGCACTACACATAAGCACAATGAGACCCCCACAGGGACAATAAAACTGACACAGGCAATGGATAAGAGAGATATAACCTGAGGAGACCCTCGCCGCTGCTGCTGCCTCGATCGGTGTATCCTGGAGAAGAGGAAGTGATGCAGCCAGGGCGCTCTATTAAAGCCTATGGGAGGCTACAAGAAAATGGCCGCCATGCATGTAGAACATGCGGCCGGAGCGAGTGTAGGCAAAATGGCGCCGTTTGGTGCCGAAACCGCCGCTCCACAGTACAGTAATGCACACATGTTATCCATGTATAAAAAAACATGTTAGATCGACGCAGCGATCGCTGTATAGTGCCCAAACATGCCACAAAACATGCCCCACAGCACACAGCTTCTCACACTGACAAGGCTGACACACACAGTGTCACACAGCTCCCCCCCCCCCCCTTGCAGCCCACAGCATGCAGCCGAGTGATAGGGAGACAAACAGTGAGAACAGAGGCAGGTTACACAGTCCCAGACTGACACCCCCCCAGACAGACAGGTCCCCACATGGATACACTTACCTCACAATGGCGTGGGGGACCCGCACAGGCGAACAAGCCGCTGCACATGAGGCAGGGAGAGTCGCATACAAGACGCACAGAATGGGGGTTAAGAAACCGCACAGCGTCCAGTGAGGTAGCCACCTCACCAATCATCCCTGCACCGAACAGGGATGGGTCGTTCACCGTGCCAGGAGCGTTACCTGGCTGAACGCTCGATGGCAGGCTGGGAAGCCACTGACCCACGACCTGCGACCAGGGGGATCAGCCCGAGACCCAGCCCGCATGATCCTCTTCATCCGAAGAACTAACTAAAGCTGACAAAAAGAACAGCTAAGTAAAGGTAGAGAGAAAACTCAAACAAAAAATCAAAAAAGAAGAAAGAGTCTGGGTCACAAAGCCCCAGCACAGAGAGAGCCAGCCACTCCTGACAAGCTAGACATTGAAACTGGGATATGGTTGCAGGAAGTAGGAGGGTATTGACTGAGGGGACCACCCCTTGAGGGTGGGATATGTTAAAAGCTTTAATGTTAACATATTCTGTTGCCTAGCTACTCCTTCGGAGCAAAGTCTAATACCCCATATGTGACGAATATGAACAGGCGGCGACTGTCGGAGGACGTAAGAGAAAACTGGATTTTTGTCTTACTGTAAAATTATTTTCTCTGAGGTTCACTGATGGACACAGCTCCATATCTTCTTAGACCCTTGGGAGGTCCCAAAGCAGTGTCAATATGAGGGCTGGTAAAAACACAGCAATACATATAATTCCCAAAAAGGGTTAAACCTAGCCAACAAGGTACAAACCCCATTACAAAAAAGTTAAGTCACTGTACAAATTGGGAATAAAACTGAATGCAATGATATAGAAGTTTCAAATTTCAATATTTTATTCAGAATACAACATGGATGACATATCAAATGTTTAAATTGAGAAAATGTATCATTTTAAGGGAAAAATAAGTTGATTTTAAATTTCATGGCATCAACACATCTAAAAAAAAAATGAGACAAGGCCATGTTTACCACTGTGTGGCATCCTCACTTCTTTTTATAACAGTCTGCAAATGTCTGGGGACTGAGGAGACAAGTTGCTCAAGTTTAGGAATAGGAATGTTGTCCCATTCTTGTCTAATACAGGCTTCTAGTTGCTCAACTGTTTTAGGTCTTCTTTCTCTTTATGATGCGGCAAATGTTTTCTATAGGTGAAAGATCTGGACTGCAGGCTGGCCATTTCAGTACCCGGATCCGTCTTCTACGCAGCCATGCTGTTGTAATTAGAAAGGGGGAAAGTAGTTGGAAACAGCGCTACCTTTTTTATATATATATAAAACCAACACTGTATCCAGACCATGAGGTGACTTTATATCTGTGCAATTTAAAGTGCCAGTGCGCTTTAAATTGCTGTTCCAGTAGACGTCCAATGACGAAACGCGTAGGACGGTACCATACGTCAAAGTCACTTCCGATCTGCAGTCTGCTGTGTGTGGAACGCGGAAGCTTCCCAGGAGCTGCAAAACACGTTCTGAGTCGATCAACTACAGCCTAACTGTGAGTTACTGCTGCTCCCTTTGAAATGTCAGTATTACATACTACGCCATGAGGTCTTTTTGTTTAAACACTCAGATGGGATCCGTTTGTCCGTAAGGATTACTGGTGCTAGATCTGGGTTTTTTTGCTTTACCCTTTGCAGCCAGGATTGATACCTTTGCTGAGGGGTAAGTGCGACCTCTAGTGGAAGTTGGGACCTAAGCACTTACAGCTCACCACCATCACTATTTAATCATATTTATTTCTATTCACCTTTTACCCGCCTATGGTTTTATAATATTTATCGATTATATATACGCACTATATCTTGTCACATTAAATAATTTCACCAGCACTTTGTGATTTTTTATTATCCAGCCATACATCTCACAATTTTTATCTGCATGATTTGTTTTATATGCACATATTATTCGCACTGGCACTTTAAATTGCACAGATATAAAGTCACCTCCCGGTCTGGATACAGTGTTGGTTTTATATATGTATAAAAAAAGGTAGCACCGTTTCCAACTACTTTCTCCCTTTCTGATATTTGACCCCTAATTTTAGGGGTTGGTTGGAGGCTGCAACCTATTCTTATCTAATACAGTCTCTGAGAATTCATCCATAGCGCTGGTCTTTCGTTTTTCTGTATATTCATGCTGTTGTAATTGATGCAGTATGTGGTCTGGCATTGTCATGTTGGAAAATGCAAGGTCTTCCCTGAAAGAGACGACGTCTAGATGGGAGCATATGTTGTTCTAAAACTTGGATATGCGTTTCAGCATTGATGGTGCCTTTCCAGATGTGTAAGCTGCCCATGCCACACGCACTCATGCAACCCCATACCATCAGAGATGCAGGCTTCTGAACTGAGCGCTGTTAACAACTTGGGTTGTCCTTGTCCTCTTTAGTCCGCATGACATAGCGTCCCAGTTTTCCAAAAAGAACTAAAGAACTTCAAATTTTGATTTGTCTGACCACAGAACAGTTTTCCACTTTGCCACAGTCCATTTTAAATGAGCCTTGGCCCAGAGAAAACGCCTGTGCTTCTGGATCATGTTTAGATAAGGCTTCTTCATTGGCCTATAGAGTTTTAGCCAGCAACGGCAAATGGCACGGTGGATTGTGTTCACCGACAATGTTTTCTGGAAATATTCCTGAACCCATGTTGTGATTTCCATTACAGTAGCATTCCTGTATGTGATGCAGTGTCGTCTAAGGGCCCGAAGATCATGGGCATCCAGTATGGTTTTCTGGCCTTGACCCTTACGCACAGAGATTTTTCCAGATTCTCTGAACCTTTGGACGATATTATGCACTGTAGACGATGATAACTTCAAACTCTTTGCAATTTTTCTCTGATAAACTCCTTTCTGATATTGCTCCATTTGACTCCTGAGAGACACTGCCACTCTGAGAGGCTCTTTATATACCCAATCATGTTGCCAATTGAGCTAATAAGTTGCAAATTAGTCCTCCAGCTGTTCCTTATATGTAAATTTTACTTTTTTGGCCTCTTATTGCTACCTGTCCCAACTTTTTTGGAATGTGTAGCTCTCATGAAATACAAAATGAGCCAATATTTGGCATGACATTTCAAAATGTCTCACTTTCAACATTTGATATGTTATCTATATTATATTGTGAATAAAATATGTTTATGAAATTTGTAAATTCGTCCATTCCTTTTTACTCACAATTTTGGTGTTCCAACTTTTTTGGAATCGGGTTTGTAAACCAGGAGCTCAACCAGGAACAACTGGAGCTCAATACCAGGAAAAAAAAAACACCCTCAAGAGGCAGGAGACTCTACAACCGCAGTGTCAGGGAAATGTGCATAGGAGTCCTGGCAATGTTGCCAGTAGTACTAATGGGCGCATCCGGCACATCTCTGCACGCCCCGGCGCGGAAAGAGCGAGCGCACCTATGCAACGGCGCGAACTAGCGAACACATCGGTGCATACAATGCATGAGAGATGCGGCCACTTGCTGGCCTATAAAAGACTGCTGTAGGATCCATTTATTTGCTGGACTGTCATCAGCTTTTCAGTGTTTCCAAGTTCCTGTATTCTTCTTTTGGATTTCCCTGTTTTGACCCGGCTTGCTCCTGACTCTGTTTGATCTCCTACTCCTGGTGTTGACCCTCTCGCTTGCTTCACCAACCTTGCTCCTGTTGATCACCTGTATTTGACCCCGGCTTGCCTCAAGGACTCCTCTTTACCACCTGTTAGTCTTCATGTGTATGACCCCGGCTTACATTACGGACTTTGCTATTTCCTCCTGCCTTATCCTCGGACTACCAGTGTTTGACCCCCAGCTTGGACTTTACCTCTGCCTCCAGTTGTGCACAAGATTGCCAAGTCTCTCTGCAGCTCTCAAGAGACATCTGCCTTGCTGTGTGTCCTGCCTTCTCCAGCACCCCCCAGGGGCCCACTGGTTCCGCTCTCCAGTACCCTGCTGGCAACCTGTGCTACACCTCCTGTACCACCTTCAGGGGTGTGCCACACTTAGCCGCAAGGGGAGCCCTCTCAGCATATTGGCCTAGGATCAGGTACATGACACGCAGCCTGCAAAACTTTGCGGCCGAACGCACCATGCAAAAATGCAAGTACATCCGCCTTATAAAACTTTGTGAATGTGTGTACAGATGACCATGTAGCCGCCTTGCACACCTGAACCACTGACGCCTGATAACGGAAGGACCAGGAGGCACTAAACGCCCATGAAGAATGCGCCTTGACAGTGAAAGGAGGAACCTGAAACAAAAAAAGAAAAAAGTGGAAAGCCACAAGCACAAATAGCAGTACCACGGACACAGAATTAGGAAATTGTGTAAATAGAGGTGTCCTGGTAAACCCCTTCACTCACAACGGTGTCAATTGTACAGCGCAAATGAGTGATACTCTTAATGGTAAAAGGCATATAGAAAAAACAGGGGCAACCAGAACCAAAGAGGGGGAAGGCCCTAAAGCACCATATAAGAGTAAACGGGGCATAAATTAAATAGTTCCCTAACAAAAAATACTGACACAGATATAAATCAAAATGACAATAATTTATTAGAAATACAATGTAATCCAATGTGAAAGAAAAAAAGGAACCGAACCTTCCCCTTGATCACAGTAAAAAACAGACTATATAGTCATTAAAAACAAGAACACATGCACCCCACACACATACTGCTGCAAACCACCAAAAGAGCATATATGGAATAATTGATAACTCAGATAATCAAATCAAAATCATGGGTCAAACCAGGGCTATCACACAAAGCCAATCAGTGTCAGGACCCTTACACATGCAAGGATGGACATCAGCTGGAACCAGTGAAGGATCCAGGCACTGAGCTAAAGATGATGAATAGCCGCTGGATAGATACACACACACACAGGCAGACCAAAATTGCTCGTCCCAACCAATTCGGCAAGGGACCAGTACTGTCTGGGTGTGGTAAGCCAGCCAACAAAATAGAGCCTGTCTAACACTGGAAGTAAAGCATTACCTCATTAAGCAGGAAATGCACAGCAAAGCCATATCTCAAAGAGAAAGGGCATAAAAAGAGGGGGCTCTAACAATTCCAGTACTCACTATATTGCACCTATTTACGTGCTGATCTATGACTCCTGCTGCATCAGGTGCTACATGATTGCTACACATTTACTGGCCTCCGAAGTATATATATACTGTACTGGATCTCTCTAAAGTGTTTGGGCTGTTTGATGGAAGCAAATTACTGAGAAGCACTCTCTGGCATGCAATTTTCCAAAGGTTCCCCCGCTGGACGGTATGGACGGAATCAGTCTTCATCATTAATTGACTTTGTTGTGTCCTTTTCAGCTCCATAGCTCATTGGCTTCATCACTTGTGGAGGGATTTATCTCTCCATGTGGGACATCGTTCTCTTCATTCCATTTAGAGTATTGGTTCCTCATTGTGCCTCTCAGGAGGAACTGGTTATATGAATACACTGTTTATTGCCTAGTTCACACTTACCCAATTCATTTATTTATTATATGGATATTGGAATTATTTATGTGTTTATGCTAGGCTCCTTTCTGTCTACCACTGGAATTGTTAGAGCCCCCTCTTTTTATGCCCTTTCTCTTTAATATATGGCTTTGCTGTGCATTTCCTGCTTAATGAGGTAATGCTTTACTTCCAGTGTTAGACAGGCTCCATTTTGTTGGCTGGCTTACCACACCCAGACAGTACTGGTCCCTTGCCGAATTGGTTGGGACGAGCAATTTTGGTCTGCCTGTGTGTGTGTGTATCTATCCAGCGGCTATTCATCATCTTTAGCTCAGTGCCTGGATCCTTCACTGGTTCCAGCTGATGTCCATCCTTGCATGTGTAAGGGTCCTGACACTGATTGGCTTTGTGTGATAGCCCTGGTTTGACCCATGATTTTGATTTGATTATCTGAGTTATCAATTATTCCATATATGCTCTTTTGGTGGTTCGCAGCAGTATGTGTGTGGGGTGCATGTGTTCTTGTTTTTAATGACTATATAGTCTGTTTTTTACTGTGATCAAGGGGAAGGTTCGGTTCCTTTTTTTCTTTCTTTTTTTTCTTTCACATTGGATTGCATTGTATTTCTAATAAATTATTGTCATTTTGATATATTTCTGTGTCAGTATTTTTTGTTAGGGAACTATTTAATTTATGCCCCGTTTACTCTTATATGGTGCTTTAGGGCCTTCCCCCTCTTTGGTTCTGGTTGTCCCTGTTTTTTCTAAAGGAGGAACCTGACCCTTAATAGAATAGGCCTGCACCACCATCTGTCTGATCCATCTGGAAATGGTTGTAGCAGATGCGGCCTGCCTCTTACGAGAACCATCCGTAAGGACAAACAAAGAATCCGATTTTTGAATTGACTCAGTCACCTCCAGGTACACTCCGATTGCCTGAACCACATCCAGGGAGTGTAGGGCAATTGCTTTATGATGATTCAGCTTAGGACACAAAGATGGCAACACAATATCCTCATTTAAATGAAACCCCGAGAGGACCTGACAGGGTAATAACACCATTTTGTCCCTGTGAACCACCAGGTAAAATGACCGACAGGACAACGCAGCCAACTCCGGCACCCTAAGCGCAGAAGTAATAGCCACCAAAAAGGTCACCTTTTTTGACAAAGTGAGCAGGGTAAGTTCACAAATATTTTCAAAAGGAGGTTTTGGAAGTACCGACAGTACCAATTTGAGGTCCCACAGAGGTACCATGCATCTCATGGAGGAGCTAGATGGTGAATCCCCTGCACGAAAGTGTGAACCAAGGAATTGGAAGCCAACAGCTGATCTACACCATGTTGCCGAAACTCCAGCAGACGGGACACGGAAAAGGAACAGGGAGAAACCCCCCCCCCAAGTAATGTATGCCCTACAAACTCGAAGATAAATATTCCTGGTAGTAGATTTTCTAGATTTCAACAGCGTAGGATTTACCGAATCCGGCATCCCTCTGTCCTTCAGCAACCTGGCATTCAATAGCCATGCCGTTAAAGCCAGTGACCGTAAAGGATGGAAGATCAGTCCCTGAGAAGAAGTCTTCAAGAAGGGTTGGCTACCAGCCTTACTAGGCCTGCGTACCAAGACCGGCGAGGCCAGTCTGGTGCCACCAGAATGCTCCAGTCCCAGCTGACACCTAGTAAGGAGAAACGCCTCGGGGGGAGCCGCCACGCCTACACGCCACGCGGACTGCGCTGCAGGCTAACACGTTTTGCTACAGGAACCTTGTCTTATCCATTAGATGCCATGTAAGTGCAATATCGCATTTAAATAAAGTAAAGGGTAATGCACTATTGGCCATTTTTCCTTTCCATCTTGGGGAGCTTCATTTTAGACAGCTATATCCAGCCTCGGTCCTTAAAGGAGAGTGATACGCCCCTGGGAAGGGATAGACATCTATACCTTATGGTCGGGAGCGGACTTTGGATACTGTCCACACTACCCATATACCAACAGAGGTTCCAGGCCTACCCTCTTTAGAATTCTGGTAAGAAGCCACGCATACCACTAGGGTGACACCAGACAAGTTTTATGCACGAGTGGAGGTTATAGTTTATTGCACCTGGCTCTTGTTACCAGTCGGTAAGGGGCCATCTTATTCACGTTTGTGTAACAGATTTGTTGTCTCACAGTGGTCTAATTGGAAGACACTTCTTTCTTTAAAAGACTCTTTGTGTGTTATCACCCTTATGCATTCTTTTGAGAGATTGTTTTTTTAAATGGACTTTTGATGTATTTATTTACTTTTTATGTTTTTTATCACCACTGTGTGGTTCAGTATCACTATATCATTTATTGAGTTGGTTGTATACACGCTATGCCACATTGTAAGCACACTATTTAATTTTTTTCACTGGTGCCACCAGAATGACTGGAATCCCTTCCACCTAGATTCTGCGTAGCAGTCTCGGCAGAGGTTGTAGTGGAGGAAAAGTGTAAATCAGATGATACTGAGCCCAAGGGGCCACAAACCTTTGCACCTTCGGGTTGAAACGAAAGGCCAACAGGTCCACATCGGGGGTCCCCAACTGAAGACTCAGTTGTTGAAACACGTCCGGGTGAAGAGACCATTCGCTTGGCTCCAACGCCTGGCGACTTAGGTAGTCCGCTTGCCAATTCTCCACTCCTGGAATGTGCACAGCAGAGAGGGCCGGAGCATATCGTTCTGCCCACCTTAGGATGCCAGCTACTTCCCGGGCCACTAGGGCACTTCTTGTGCCTCCTTGATGATTGACATATGCCACAGCCGTGGCATTGTCCAATTGCACCCTTACTGGGCACCCCCGCAGATGATCCGTCAACTGGGACAGGCAAAGCCTGATCGCCCGAATCTCCAGGATGTTAATCGGCAGACTGAAATCCTTCCAGGTCCAGACTCCTTGAGCCGAATCTGTGCCCAGGACACCCCTCCCCACCTGGACAGGCTGGCATCCATGAAAACCACTGTCCAATACAGGGGGGAGAAAGGACTTCCCTTGCCTAAGTGTCGGGGAACGGAGCCACCAAATCAGAGATCCCCTCGCACCCCGGCTCAACTGAATCAAATTGTCCAATGACTGAGAATTCTTGTCCCACTTGGCAAGGATCTCTTTCTGCAGAGGCCTGGTATGAAACTGAGCAAACGGAACCGCCTCGAAAATGGAGACCATCAAACCCATGCAAGTCCTGAGAGATGACCGACGGTTGGACAACAAGAGCCGAATCGCATCCTGCAACTTCAGCAGTTTTGCCCCCGGAAGAAACACCCGGGCTGAGGAGGAATCCAGAGTCAGGCCTAGGTAGTCCAGTTTGTTGGACGGAGTCAGAGCTGATTGTTGAAAATTCAATGTCCAGCCAAACTCTTTCAGAGTTCGTACAGTGATGTCCAGATCGACCTCTAGTGCAGACAAAGACACTGCAAGCAGAAGAAGGTTGTCAAGCTACCCCAGTACAGTGATCCCCTTCTGCCTGAGCAAGGGTAACACCGGGGCCGACACTTTTGTGAACACCCGTGGAGGTGAGGCGATACCAAAGGCTAACCCCACTAATTGATAATGTTCCTCTCCCACAGCGAATCGAAGGAAACGCTAATGCCTTGATATCGATAGAGGCCAGAAAATCATCTTATTGAAGTGGTGCCACTACCATGCGAATGTACTCCATCCAAAATTTCTGAACCAGCACCAAGCAGTTCCGAGCCTTGAGGTCCAAGATCTGGCAGACCTTGCCTTCCTTCCTGGGAACAGTAAACATATTTGAATATAATCCCTAAAAATGTTCTGATTCTGAAACCGGCACAATTACTCCCTGTGATAACAGATCCTGCAACGCCCCGTAAAGGCCCTGCAGCCGATCATTGGACAGGCGCAAGTTGGAAGGAAAGAACCTTGCCGGGGACAAGGACAGAAGCTCGATCTTTTAACCGGACCGGAACAACTCGTGGACCCATTTGTCCTGAATTAGCAAGGTCCACGGGTCTGAAAACAAAGACCCCCACCCCAGATATGGGTAAGGAAGCCCCGTCAGACAGAGGATGGCTTGTCTGCGGGACCAGCGGAACAAACTTTTGACCTACCAACCCAGGGTCTCCTGGAGCCTCCCACAAAGTTACGGGTGGATCTTGATCCCTTGTCCTGCGATCCAGCCAGACGAACAGGGGCGCTTGTGAACCGAGAAAAAAGGACCACGTTTAAAACAAAGTTCCTTGCTCTTAGCAACATGCAGAAGCAGAGTACTCTTACCTCCCGTAAGACCTTTAATGATCTCTTCCATAGAAGCACTGAACAAACGGTCTCCTGAAAAAGCTAGATCAGTCAGCACCTTTTTGGAAGCCTGGTCAGCCGACCAGTTCTTCAACCAAATCAGGCGGCAAAGCATCACCGCAGTCACAGACACACTGCCAGCCAAAGGGGCCGCATCCAAGCATGCATCACAGATGTATTGTAGCCCCTGTACCACCAGCTCAGGAGGATGTTGATCCCCTTCCAGATCCTGGCGTAAAAGTTTTGCCCATTTAGTTAGGGTCTGGGAGACCAAGGTGATCGCATACACTGGCCTCAAAATTTAACCAGCCACGGTAAAAAGGTATCGGACCAGAGTCTCAGCTCTCTTATCCCCAGGGTCCATAAAAGAAGGGGAATCCTCCAACGGAAGAACTGTGGCCTTATTTGATCCAGAAACCTGAGAGTCCACCGACGGTGGAACCGTCAGCTTCTTTAAAGGAAACTCCTCAAAGGGATACCTCCTAGTGAAATGCTTAGGTATTCCGACCATGCATTTCAGGGATCCCCCCACTGACTAGTAACAATCTCGTTAAAATAGGCAGAGAAGGGGAACCCCTTAGTCACCTTGGATGGTCCATGGGTGCATCAGCTGTGTCCTCCAATTTTAAAGTTTCCCGCACTGATGCAATCAGTGCCTCCACAAGCGCCTTTTCATGCGCGGCCATAGTGGAAGAGGAATCCTCCTCACTCTCAAAGCACTCAGGGTGCGTGGACGTAGACCCAGTGGGTTGACTTGCATCCACGATGGACAAATCCACCTCAGACTCTGAGGAGGCAGAGGATACAGGTGAAGGCTGGGTGCGTTTCTTGCTAGGCCACTTTTGAAGGGTCATATCAACCTTAGACACAAGTGAATGTAGGACCGCCGTCATGACGGCCAGGGCAGACTAAGTTCCAGAGGGTAACGCAGCTTCTGAGAGTGGGTCAGGTGGTGATAATGGGGAAAAAAGGCAGCGCTTAGGTCACAGTCAGGATTAATAGGCAGAAATAAATATAGGCAGCCGGTACAAAAAACAACTATAGCAATAAGAAAAAAGTATAAGTACAGCGCCAATCATAAATATAGGACAAATCACTGGAAAGTAAAAGTCCACATAAAACGGATGATAATCCTCAATAGAACAGATGTGAGAGTCCAGCCACCAAAGATGGAGTCAGTAAATGGAAGACATCATCACCCCGTGCAACAGAATATGGATGTCAGCTTACTGGAAACCCTGGACCCCCCGTTACGGTGGGTCACATGAGCGAGTGGTAAATGGATCCAGGAAGAGGGTCCTCTAATTTGCAGATAACAATCCTGGGATGGTCACTCCAAGGAGGGCACACTTCCAATATCCCACAACAACCCGTGCAGTAGGTGAAGTACCTCAAAATCAAGAGGAAGACTCCAATGGCATAGTACACTACTCAGCTTTATTCGTTAAAAAGATGTAAATGGCAACTCACATTTTAGAAGACAAGTCAATGCGCATAAAAGTGGTACACCAGGAACAAGCGTGAAGACAAGCGGACGCGCCTGACGTTTCGTCCTCCCTAGGACATTCTCAAAGGCAGTGTCCGCCGCCATCCTCACGCTTTTTATAGTAACAGGCCTTGAAACTGATTGCAGGGGTCCTAGGCCGGCAGAAGTGCATCCGCCGGAAGTGATGTCATCGGCAGGGATACATCACTTCCGGTCCACGATCCCAACAAGGAAGAGTCTGCGCTTCACCGCTGCTCAAGACCCAGGAAGTAAACTCCCCTCTAGAAGGTCGCCCAATAGGAAACATCCAAACGGGACAGACCCAAATCCGGCGGAGCACTAACTGCACGGCAACTGTCAGCAACAGGGACACCTTCATTTAAAAGCAATACAGCGATCACATAAAGGGAAAGCATAAATAACCCATTACAGGCAATTAAAAAGCAGTCCATAAATGTTAACATGGTTTAAAACACATCAAAAAAATATGTAAACTTTCTGGGGAAATGGAAAAAAAACCCAGAATGAGGACCTACATATTATGTAGCAGCCGCCATAATATTCATAGCAGACAAATCAATATAACATATGTAAACATACAGGACTTATGTTGCCATAGCCTCATATTGTTAAAATTTTTTAAAATTGGACAATAATCCATACAGATTGCTATATAAAGGAGATTAATAAATATGCAAATAATAATTCTCCAATACCAAATAAAAGGTTAAAAATGTTAAAAAGGTAGAAAAGCTAAAACTACTAGAAGCACTAAAAAAGAGAAAAAAAGGGGAGAAAAAGGGAGGACCCTTTATCAACATGAGAGATTCGGGGAAGTAAACTGGCCTACATTACTGGCCTACATTACTGTCATCCATTATTGATGAAGCAGTTGACATCCCAGTCTACATTCAAACCATGCGGCGTATAACATTTCATGTCAAATATCCAGCGAGTCTCCTTCCTTGAAATTTCCCATCTCACATTGCTCCCTCTCCAGTTTGCTGTGAATTTGTCAATACCTATAATGGAAGTCCCTGTGGCTTTTTTGTTGTGACATTCCAAGTAATGTCGGGAGACGCTATGCTTGGGGAATCCGCGACGGATATTCCCCAAATGCTCATTGACTCTTATTTGCATAGTTCTAATAGTCCTCCCGACATACTGAAAGCCACAGGGACATTCCAAGAGGTAAACCACATTCTTGGTGGAGCATGTGATGAAGGAGCCTATGGTATAGACCTTATTAGTAACATTAGACTGGAAGGACACCACTTTCCTGTCTTTAATGGCATTGGCCTTACACACAACACACTTACGGCATGGGAAAAATCCCTTAATCTGAGGAAAAAAAAGCCGATTTGAGTGGTCGATCCACCACATTCGGCGCTACCTGAAGTCTCATAGGTTGGTCTCCCAACACCGGAGCCAAAACCCTATCGTTCAAGAGTACCTTCCAATGCCTGGAGATAATATTCTTCAAGTCCCTATACTGTTGGGTGTAGGTAGTTACAAACGGAACCCCAGCTTTCCCTTCAAAAGCATTATCTTTAGGGGTATCCGTGAGCATTGAAGTCCTGTCCCTGTCAGCTACCTCCTTGATGACCCTATTCAGATCCGACTCAGCATAGCCTTTGTTCAGAAAACGTCCTTTGAGGACACTGGCCTGCTGAAAGTAGTCAGCCACGTTAGAACAGTTCCTTCTAACTCGTAGGAACTGACTCTTAGGAACGGAATTAAGCCAGGAGGGATGATGAAAACTATCCCTCCAAATAAACCCGTTCCTGTCCTTGGTTTTAAAGAAAGTAGTGGTCACCAACGAATCCCCATTGACCTTAATATCCAAATCCAAAAAGTGGATATTGCTTACACTGGCTTCATGTTGTAACTTAATGCCTAGGTCATTGTCGTTTAGTCCCTGGAAGAAAGCGTCAAGTGAGTCCATCGTGCCATTCCAGACAACTATGACATCATCAATATAACGCTTCCAAAGGACCAACTCCGGTCTTTGGTCGTGTAAAACAAAGTCCTCCTCCCAGGTGGTGATACCTGTTCCAGGTTACTACATGGTCAATCTGGAGGCCGCCCTTAATATGCAAAAAAGTGTTACAAAAAAAAACCCTCACACCGCTACCGTTGTGGAACTGCAAATCCCAGCGCACCAGCGGCGCTGCTATGGCAGAAGAGGGAGTTGTATACCCTCAAGTACTCACCCACCACCTACTCAGATCAGGAGACAGAGCTCCAAGCTGCTTGCCATGCTGCGATCAGAGAAGAGGAGGAAGTGCTGTCACTGCCACTAGAGTCCCACCGCCGCATCACCGCTCCACAGGCTACGGGAAAAAGGCAGACGCATTGACTTCAATAGCAAACTCCAAAAACATGGCTGCCAGAATACACAAACATGGCAGCCGAGTCTGCATAACAGCCATCCACAACAAAATAGATCCTAGGCTGGACCTTCAGGTACCTGTAGTCCACCAGGGGGGCCTCCACACGGACCCCCACGCAGCAATTCACAGTAGGATCATCTTAATGTGAGCCGCAGGTGGTGCGCTCCCACCTCCCTCCAGCCCATCACCATATGAAACCCCATACCTCACAACAGCCTGGCCACCCCGAGGGGGGACTAAGGGGGGGGGAGTAGATTAGGGTGACCTGTGCAAGGGGACCCCTCTAGTGAGGGGGGAACCATGAGGGAAGGAAGGAAACAGAAGGGGCCTACCAACCCAAGGAAAGGTGCCACGTCCACCCCAATATTTCCCCAGAGGAGAGGGGGGACACTACCCACCACACCAGGGAACTGAGCAGGCACAACTCCTGGCAGTCCACAGCGCCATCTTGGAATGGGGGAGCTGCGAGCCAGAGGTACGCTGCGACTATGGCCGTGACCAATGTCATGACCAGAGCTATGTGTCCTCGCAAGGTGTTTCACTCGCCAGCCAGCCCCCATGGGGCTATGTCGTGGGCAACTTAGCGTGGAGCTAATAGTTGGGTTGCGCTCGCTGGCCAGACTGGGAAGACCGTAAGGATCAAGAATACCCAGAGCGTCGCCCAGTCCGGCAGTTGATTGTAGTTCTCACAGGAACCGACTTGATTGTAGTTCTCACAGGAACAGGAAACAATAAACGAAGAAAAAAAATGCCAGGACCAGATCCCAGCAGGGAACCAGGTCCTTACTCTTGACTAGGCAGAACAAGCTTCCTATAGCAGGAAGTGGGAGTATAACCCCTGGAACTGCCCCAGGGGCGTAGCTAAATGTATTTTCTGCCTAGTCCTACTCTTGTGGAGAGAGCAGTATAGCCCAAGGGTCTAAGAAGATATGGGGCTGTGTCCATCAGTGAATGAAAGAGAACCTGGATTTTTGATTTACTGTAAAATCCTTTTCTCTGAAGTTCATTAACAGACACAGCTCCATATTCTTCTTAACCACTGGGTTAAGCTGCCCCCTACAGAAGTAGGACACTAGGCAGGAAAAAACGTTACCACGTCTATGGGGCAGTCCCTGAAGGCATGTAAGCAGTGTCAGAAGTGAAAAACCCCAACCCACTCAGAAATAGAGGGGGCGGGTGCTGCGTCTGTCAATGAACTTCAGAGAAAAGGATTTTACGGTAAGTCAAAAATCCAGTTTTCTCTATCATTTATTGACAGACACAGCTCCATATTCTTCTTTAACCATTGGGGCGTCCCAAAGAAGTATTTGCATGAGGGGTGGGAAAACAATGCAGAGAAAGAACGTCATTCCCCAAAGGCTAATCTCAGCCAACCAGGTTACATGGAGCTCAACCAGAAACAACTGGAGCTCACCTAGAAACAACATACAACCGGTTTACCGTGGAACGCACGTGGCCGTGGCGTTCCCGGAACCACATGCAACTTTACTCTCCGCTATTACCTATACCACGTTTGTGAGTATATCTCTGTATTATGATAATAAATTTATATTTTAAACTGACTTCACTATTTTTCGATTTGGTATTATCTTGTTGGAGCTATCCAGGGCTACCATATTGAAAGGCTTTTATCCAACTTGCCATAATCCGGAGAAGACCTGGCATGCTACTTAATTGAACAGCTTTAAGTACAGATTAGTTGATCCTACATAAACACAGGCGTTTTTGACCCCTAACAAGGGTCCATTTCTTCTGGTAAGTAGGTTTCCTAAAGGGGTACAAGTCACCTTTGCACGAGTGATTATTTTTCAGCACCTTCTGCACTGGAGCACTTCATTATTATCTGAATTACATTGCACTTTTAGTGCACTTGAACTTTTGTGGACTTTATTTTGCACTGGACACTTTACCAATTACTAGTTACTTTTTAGCCACATATTGCATTATATATGAAATATTTTGCACTTAATTTCATCTCTGGGTGTAGGGACCACTCCCTTTGATTCAACACCTGACGACTCAGGTAATCCGCTTGACAGTTCTCCACACCTGGAATGTGCACAGCAGATGTCTGGGACAAACTGTTCCGCCCAGGCCAAAATTTTGGCCACCAAGACACTGTTGGAGCCCCCCTGGCATTGTCCGATTTAATCCGGATGAGACAATCTTGCAGACGAGTCGTCCAGTGGCTCAGACAAAGCTTTATTGCTCTGAGCTTCAAAACATTTATTGGCAGTTTGGACTCTTCTACTGTCCAGGTTCCCTGGGCACAGAACTTCCTCAGTACCCCGCCCTAGCCTGACAGGCTGGCGTCCGTGGTTACCACCATCCAAAACAATGGGAGGAAAGACGTGCCCTGGCATAGTGCCAGAGAATGAAGCCATCATAACAGAGCAGATCTTGTGTTGTGGTTCAACCGAATCAAAGCGTCTCTAAGGACTTTGGATCCTTGTTCCATTTGACAAGAATCTCTCTTTGCAAACGTCTGGTATGGAACTGAGCAAACGGAACCGTCTCGGAGGTTGATACCATCAGACCCAAGGCCTGCATGCAAGTTCGCAGAGAGGACAGATTGTTTGCCAACAACAATCGGATCGCCCCCTGCAACTTCTGCAGTTTGTCCGGGGGAAGAAATATCCTTGCCAAGGCTGAATCCAGAGTCAGGCCCAGATAATCCAGTCTCAAGGAAGGTATCAGGGCCGATTTCTTGAAACTGATGTTCCACCCGAGCTCCTGCAGGGAGCTGACAGTGATCGTCAGGTCGCCCATCGGGATTGAATGAGAGTCTGCTCTCAATAGGAGATCGTCCAGATATCCCAGTACCGCAATCTCCCGTTGGCGCAACAATGACTATAGATTGAGGGTTAAGTAGAACTCTTTATTGAACACACAGAATTTATATACAGCATGGACCTCCCCCTCCTGATCATACCACAACACACAGGTCAGGGGCCGCCCGATTACATTATCATATGCAGATGGAATTGTATACAGAAACAGAATTAACCTAAACTAATTATCTAGCCATCTGGACAGAATGTGAGGTCAATAACATTTAACAATGGGACAGGCAGACTTCACACAATACACATCCCATCTAAAAACAGACAAGACAATGACAGTCTGTGTGTCTCCTTCATTGAAATACATGGAATACACATCTAGGTGTCACAGACTTCATGGCAACAGGCTATAGGTCTCACAGTGTAAAAGGGGATTAAATCTTCATAGTTCTTGAGAGATATTGTTGATAAATTTTACTCTCCCATTTCAAGTTATCCAAACCATTTTCTCAGTGTCCTTTAAGTATCTGTCTTTCACTCCCAGTGACGGTCAGTACCGTCACATATCTTCCCCCCAAAGGTAGACTAACCAGGTACCAGACCTCCAACTGGTCTGTGCTTGAGTTAGTCGGGTAACAAGTCCCAAAGAGTCAATCCATTATGGCAGCTTCCTTGACAAAGTTCCACATAGTTTGTAAGTTTGTCCTGGCAAGGCGCATGGAGCTCTCATAGCCGATCAGTCTGTGGATGTCTGGTTTGGGCAGGCCAGACTGGGCTTCTTGGTCACCCTGTGTCCCTAATAGAGACATGGTGACTTAGACATAAGAGGGGCCTAGTGGGCTGAGAGAGGGGTTTTCCAACCTCTCTAACCACTTGCCGACTGCCGCACGACTATTTACGTTGGCAGTCAGCCCCTCACAGGCAAAGTGACGTAGATTTACGTCGCTAGCCTGTGAGGGTCTAGGGAGGGAGCGCGTGCCCCCGGAGGCGCGCTCCTGCTCCCACGTGGTCACGGACCCCCCCCCCCCCCCGCGCGTGTAACCGGCGGACCCGATGTCCGCCGGTCACTCGGCGATTGTCGCTGCAGAGGGAGAAAGTCAGACGGCTGATGTAAACAAGCCGCCTCTCATTCTCCCCTGTGTAGAAACAGTGATCATACGGTTCTACTATGTAGGACCGTTGATCACTGTTCCTACAGCTCAAGCCACAGCCAATCACAGTTAGAATCACTCCCCTAGGGACACACACCACCCCTCCCTCTCAAAAAAAGTTAACCCCTTTACTGCCAGTGTAATTTTACAGTAACAGTGCATATGTATAGCACTGATTACTGTAGAAATGTCACTGGTAACCCCAAAAGTGTCAAAAATGTCAGTCAAGGGTCCGATCTGTCCGCCGCAATGTCGCAGGTGATCAAATACCACCAAAAGAAAGCTCTGTTTGTGGGAAAAAAAGGACGTCAAATTAGTTTAGGTACAGTGTCGCACAACCGCACAATTGTCCGTTAAAGTCACGCAGTGCCGAATCGCAAAATAGGCCCTGGTCAGGAAGGGAGTAAAATCTTGTGGGGCTTAAGTGGCTAAGGTAGGCTGTGTTCCCCCAATGTCTGCACCCACCCAGTACCCCCAAACAAATTGTTCATAAAACAACGTTACTCATCCAGCCAACCTCTGCCTCTCTCATAGAATATACCCACCGCTGTGGATAAGCGTCGACTGGCCCTTCTCCCGGGAGTCCTTTCAGCCGCTGGAGAGAAGACAGGGTGGCGGGGCTTACTTTTTCAGGCTGTGGGGGATCTGGGCCGACTGTCCAGCATCCCTGGGATATAAACGTGAAGACTGCAGTCCCATCCACTACCACAGGAACTCCATCTTTTGCATGTTAAGGGCAGAGGACAACCGCACTCAGCTCTGCTGCCAGCTCTTCTGCTGGGTTGGTGTCATCATTCTGGGGCACCCTCTGCTGCTGCTCCATCTTACTTACCCCCATCTGGCGGTTGGGACAACCTTTCTCCGGTACTGTCTCCCAGGTGCACAGATCCTGGCTGGGGAGGGAAGACAGTTTCCTCTGCTCTGACTGACTGTTGGGGAGGGAGGACAGCAACCTCCTCTCCCTTCTCACCCTGGGCCTCCGGAACTGCCACAGGTGTGGGGCAGAGGTCGTTGACTCGCTGTCCGGCTACCAGTGCTTCAGCTGGGTATAGAAGCTTCACTTCATGAGCTTGTTGCTGGTGCAAGGGGCCGATTTCCCCAGCTTCCTCGAACTCTGTAGCTTTTGCCGGTGCTGGGCAGAGGTTGGTAGCACTCTGCCGTTGCCAGCACTTCTGCTGGAAAGTAAACTGAAAAGTCAGTGGCCTTGCACACATCTTCCTGCAATTTTTGCAGGCAGAGGTCAGCAGCAATAGGCCTGGATGCCTGCTCTTCTGCTGTAGGCTCACTTGCACGTTCCTTCTCAGCAGAAAAATCTATTAAATCCTCAGTCTCTAGAATTGCTGAAAGTCCAGGGCATGGGCTGGTGGCACTTGGGCCCAGTGCCAATACTTTGGCAAGTGACTCATCATCCATATCATCCTCAGATGAAAAGTCAATTCCATCTGTGATCCGTGGTTAGGGAATGAAGATGGCTTCCTCTTCTCCCATACCTTTATCCAGTGGCTGGACAGATGCATTCCTCCATCCATGCTCATCCTGTGCAGAAACAGGTTCGCCCAGGCGAGTCAGCACTTGCTGCATCCGCCATAAGACCTCCACATCCAAGACCGTAGGTGCAGGTGAGCGAAGTACGCTATTACTGTGCCATATTTTCGATTCTTCAGTCAGGATTTCTGGACTGTCAGCTGGTTCTTCTGGATATTCCCAGGCAAGGGGAGTCCATACCTGGAGCTGAGCAGAGTCTAGCAGCCGTCTGTAGGCAATCTCCAGCTCCCATTCCTGAAAGACCAGAAACTCCATATCTTCCAGTGCCCAGAGCACTTCCAAGATGCTCAGAATACTTACTCTGTAATCCATAATTTCCTCTAACTGCCACTCCAAATCGCTCCCAAAGTTAGGGTCCCCTGACAGCTTCTCGTAAAACAGTCCCCGACCGCCATAGCAAAAGCCTTCCGTTAGGCTGTCATCCGCTATCCAAGGGCATGTTTGAGATACATGCCACCGGAGGGCTCTATAGCTCTCTTCCAACCGCATCTCTGCCCAGACCAGCCTGCTTAACTCAGCTGTCTGCTCCTTGTGCGGTGTGTCTCCCAAAAACAGCTCCCACAATCCATACTGCGACCAGTACCTTTTCTGGATGGAGGGGAGGATTTTTCCCTGGTTGCGCTGCTCACGGGCTAGCGTTTCCTTCCAGAGATCCAAGCACACAAAATCATGCCACCCTAGCAGGACCTGCTCTGACACTGGTCCCCTGTGCTGTATCTGCATCTCTCGCAACCTCCTCACAAATTCCTCTTCCATGGAGTCTAATATCTGTACCTCTCCTCTTCTGCTATCCGGACCTTGGATCCTGGTAGAGGTTTGGATGTCCCAGACTGCAGGAAGCATCCAACCGCTTGCCAACTATTTAACGGATCATCTGGCACCCTGAATGGGTACCTCCATTAATGGATGCTCCTAGTGCTTCCCGAGGGCTCCAAGCACTCCACCAGACACTATAACCACCTCAGACCCCACGAACCCCCGCACCTTGGTTGGGGTCTCGCCGTCTCCTACCCTCCCTACCTACGACAAGGCTCCAGGTTCCAGTGGGTGAACCTCTCTTTCCCCAGAGAGTGAAGCAGGAACAGGAACAAGCTCTTACAAGAGCCTAGTGATTATCCAAGGGAGTATGAAGAACATAGCAATCCCTTGTAGCAGATTGCCTTAATAAGAGACAGGACTCCAGATTGAGGGTGAAGTAGAACTCTTTATTGAACAGTCACACAGAATTTATATACAGCATGGACCTCCCCCTCCTGATCATACCACCACACACAGGTCAGGGGCCGCCCGATTACATTATCATATGCAGATGGAATTGTATACAGAAACAGAATTAACCTGAACTATCTATCTAGCCATCTGGACAGAACAATGTAAGGTCAATAACATTTAACAATAGGACAGGCAGACTTCACACAATACACATCCCATCTCAAAACAGACAATAGACAGACAAGACGATGACAGCCTGTGTGTCTCCTTCATTGAAATTTATGGAATACACATCTAGGTGTCACAGACTTCATGGCAACAGGCTATAGGTCTCACAGTGTAAAGTGGGATTAAATCTTCATAGTTCTTGAGATATATTGTTGGTAAATATTACTCTCCCATTTGAAGTTATCCAAACCATTTTCTCAGTGTCCTTTTATCTGTCTTTTCACTTCCAGTGACGGTTAGTACCGTCACAGGATACAAACAACTTCTCCCCCACAAAGGGAAGATCCGTCAAAGCCTTTTTGGAAGCCTGGTCCGCAGACCAGCTTTTTAACCACACCATGCAATGATAACCCCCACTGCCGACACTCTGGCCACTAGGGGAGCCGCATCCAGGGACCCATCAAACATGAACACCAGGGCCTGAGTCAACTGATCCATTAGTGCCAGCACCGCTGGGG
This sequence comes from Pelophylax lessonae, assembly GCF_965119305.1. Classification (NCBI taxonomy): domain Eukaryota; kingdom Metazoa; phylum Chordata; class Amphibia; order Anura; family Ranidae; genus Pelophylax; species Pelophylax lessonae. The sequence goes on along the minus strand of NC_138768.1, from coordinate 490,178,522 downwards.
GGAGCTGCTCAGCTTCCAAGTTAGCTCTTAGTAACTTCACCCATTCAGTAACAAGTCTGTGACACCACATCATTCACAAATATTGGTTTCAATATGGAACCCGCAAGCACGTGAAAATGGCGGGACAGAGACTCCACTCTTCTATCCACAGGGTCCGCGAAGGCCGGGGATTCTTCCACCGGAACCACAGTAGACTTATTCAGCCTGGAAACTGGGTGATACACCTTTGGTGACATGGTCCACCTGATGGAAACTGTATCTGCAAAAGGATAGCCGCGTTTAAAGCGCTTAGGCACCACTAGCATGTGCTTGATGCGCCGCCATTGTTCATTGACAAAAAACTCTGGACAAGGAAACACCTTGCCCGATTTTCGGGATTTCAGGGAACCAAAAGACATTTGCGAACCCGACTCTGTAAATTCATCTGCCAATTTTAAAGTTTCCCGCACTTAAACTATTAAGTGCTTCCACCAATGCATGTTCCCATGCAGCGGCGGATGAGGACAGGTTCTCTTCACCATCAGAATGCGAAGACACCAACCCCTCAGGGTGGGGTGTGTCTGCGGCGGCCATATCTACCTCAGAATCTGAGGGAACTACCAAGGGAGGTGAAGGCAGAGGGCATTTGTGTGGCTAGCAACACTTTTTACATACAAAATCTACCTTTGACACCAGGCTTTCCAAGACTGCTGTAAGCGCAGACAGGGGCTATGACCCAGAATGTTCCGCAGCCGCACCTAGGGGCTCTGTAGGTAAAATAGTACCCTGGGACTCCATATTACACTGATATGAAAAAAATGAGGTGTCACTTTAAAAGTCGCTAAATCGCGATCCTACCTCTAGTCTCAATCAAACACAAGGTGATAGCAGAGTGGGTATGTAAAACCTACAGGGGACCCCGGAAACATTACCAGACCACTCAGGAGACTGCCAGCACATTCTTGTGAAAACGAAAGTAAAACGTTCTGTCAGAGGAAATGACAAGCACAGCTAGATTCTTATGTTACATGCCGTTCGCCTGTCCATCGATTGTGGACTACAGAAATGGCCGCCCCCTGCATTCCTATGGGGAACTAATAAAAAATGGCTGCCCATGCATTTCAATGGGAGAAAAGAAGCATGAATCCACAGCAAAATGCCCCCCCCCCCCCCACGGCGCACCATGCAACCAGGGGGTATGCTGCGACTCACGGCAATCCAGGTCGATTGCGTCCCAGCAAGACTTGTCCACTCGCAGGCTCGTCCCCATCCATCGGGGCTCTGTCACGGTGAGGCCTAGTTCTGGACTATAACCTGCTCACGCTCGCTGGCCAGGCTGGGAGACCATAAGGATGTAGAATATCAAGTCCGAGACCACAGCCAGCTGTTGCCTGTAGTTCTCCAGGAACTCTAGTGAAAAAAAAAAAAAAAAAAATCACAAGATAACAAATTTCTCTATTAATAGCAAAGACCAAAGTCCCAGCAGGGAACTAGGTCCTATTCCTAAACTTGGCAGAAACAAACTAGATGCTGTAGCAGAGTTATGCATGCAGGGACAGCCCCCATAGGCGTGGTAAAGCTTTTTCCTGCCTAGTGTCCTATTTCTGATGGGAGGAGCATAACCCAATGGTCTAAAGATATGGAGCTGCGTCTGTCGATCAACGATAGAAAAATTGCTCTTTTAAACAGAAGCCTGCAAATCCTTGGGGCCAAAAGAAGCATCCAAGTAAGGAAACACATCTAATTTGTAGAATTTAGTGAACGTGTGCACACACGACCAGTTTGCCGCCATTAAAACTTGTATTACTGACGCCTGATAGCGAAAGGCCCAAGAAGCACTCAGCGCCCTAGCAGAATGTGACTTCATAGGGAAAGGTGGAACCTGATTAAATGTGAATACGCCTGTACCACCGTCCACCTGATCCATCTGGATATGGTCGCAGCAGACGCAGCCAATTCCTTCCGAGGTCCTTCCGTGAGGACAAAAAGGAGAGTCTGATTTCCTGAAAGACTCAGTAACTGCCAGGCAAACCCTAATTGCCCAAACCACAGCCTAAGAATGCAAGGCATTTTCCTTGGGATGTTCGGGCTTAGGATAAAGTGAAGGCAGCACAATGTCTTCATTCAATGGAAATCAGAAACCACCTTAGGAAGAAACGACTGATTAGGTCGAAGTACCACTTAATCTCTGTGGACCACCAGAGATCGATCAGCTTGGTCAGGCAATCGGTCGGCTTGGTCAGGCACTCGGTCAGCACGTGAGGTGCAGACCTGCGGATGAAGAAACATCCACTCCCCCAAGGCTATAACCACCACAGGGAGCCCAAAGGACATCCCTCCCCCAGTCACTAACCCCCAGGGCAGGGGGCCGGGAACTTGCTCAAAGACCCCCCCCCGTGCGATCCGGACAGCCCGGTCAGCAACAACCGCATCCACCCCCCCTTACTGGAGCAAGTGGCAAAGCCAGCTCCTACCTAACCCCGGAAGGGGGGCATAGGGGTAGTTTGGGGCCAAAAGATCATCATGCCTATTAGAGGGGCTAAAGGAAATGAAAGCTCCGGACAGACTACCTCTCCACTCGGGGTGGGGGTGGTGACTGCCAAGGGGCGCGCTGCGACTCAAGGCCGAACCAGGTCGTGTGCGTCCCGGCAAGGTGTTTCACTCACGAGCCAGCCCCCATCCATTAGGGCTTTGTCGTGGCGAGGCCTAGCACGGGGCTATAACCTGCTCACGCTCGATAGATAGATAAAAAAATTAAAATTTTAGCAAAGGTTCCCTTTAAAATATATATAAAAAAAAAGCAAGCTAAGACTGAAGTTCCAGCCAGGAACTAGGTTCTACTCCTAAACTAGGCAGAAAAACTGAATCCTATAGCAGAGTGAGTGGGTGTATGCCTTGAGGGACTGCCCCATAAGCGTGGTAATGTTTTTTCCTGCTTAGTGTCTTACTCCTGCAGGGGGCAGCATAACCCAATGGTTAAGAAGAATATGGGGCTGCGTCTGTCAATGAACGATAGCTAAAGTTACATTTTTCACAGGAAAATCTCCAGGTTTTGGAGAAGTGCTTATGTACATTATTTGACATATCCAATTTTATTATTGTTTATTGTATTGTTTGTTATATTTTGTTTGTATTGTAAAAAAAAAAAAAAGAAAAAGATGATCGGAGACATTTCTTATTTAAGATGAATGCACTTTTATTAGGTCAATTTTAGTGTGTTGAGGGGGAATTGTTCGAGATTTAGAGTTTAATATTACTTTAAATGCAAAAGTCTCTGAAATACATATAAATGTTATATTGTAATATGTTAGTTTTTGAAGGTTACATCATTATGTCTTTGTCAAGGACAGAGAAGCCATTTTGTTATGTATGTATTTCTATTCTGAGTTTCTATATTAGTATGGTGGGTGGAGTTATGAGTTATGTGTCTTTCTATAGGCACAAACCATATATGCAAAAGTGGGTTTACTTTTATAGTTAGAATTACTACCTTTTTGGGACACACTTTTTGCTGACATGGTCTTTACATACAGTATAAGAATACACTATGTTAGACGTTCTAGAGAGATAAAAAAAAAGGACATTCTACACTCTAAACACACGTAACACCTCTCTCTCCTTTTGATGCGTTTCTGTTCTGTTTTGTATGTTTTGCTTTACTTTAAGAAAATAAACAAACTTTCCTGAAGTATCGTGACAGCTGAGAATTCTAATTCAAACAGGAAGGGTCAGGGATCTCGTCAGCCAGACCTGCGAGCTGTATTGGAAGTTGCAGAACCAGACTCGTGATTCAACAAGGCTGAAGAAGCAGGAGCGGGCGGGGGGGGGGGGGGGGGTTGCTCACTTCTTGCTCGCTTTAACGCCACCTCCACCTGGGAAACAAACTACACCAGGACCGCCGTCAAAGCGTAAATTGGAATAGTGGACCCTGAGGGACCCACTGCCTCAAGGAAGGGATCAGGTGGGGAGACTTGATCCTAAAACTCCATCTCCAAAAGGGACCCACAAAGAAGGCAACACCAAGAAAACCCACTAGTTACAAGGGATCCCCCCATAGGACACAGTACACCACTCCAGCAGAAAGGAAAGGAAGAATACCCTACCAAGACTCACCACACCAGGCACCAGCAGAGAGGCCAGCAGTCCCACAGCAGCAGAGGCAGACTGAAGAGCCACATGAAGCACACACTGCGGTCAGGAAGTCAGGGTGGCTATAAGAAAATGGCCGCCATATCTCAATCCCCACCCACCAAAGCCCTGTGAACACAGAGCCAGACACCAAGAAAATGGCTGCCGCTGGGCTCACAGAGCAGCTGCTAGAGGAGGAAACAGGGCCAGACCCCAAAGACATTACTACCAAAGCCCTGCCCCCCAAAGCCCAAACATAGCAAGCCCAAATAAATACACAGGAATGCTGCTGGGCTACAAGAAAATTAATGCCAATCATAGCAGCAAGACCATAGGGAAAATGGCTGGCAGAGAAATCACAAAAAAAGCCAGCGGAGGGGCCACTAGGCAGTGGCAACCAATGCCCCAAACCCCACACAGAAGAACAGCCCAAGCCAAGCTGTCAGTGCAGGAAGAGGACAAGTGAGGGCCGTGGGGGGGAGGGGGTGTAAGTCAGAGTGGGGACACAGCCAGTTGAGACAAGGGGTCAGGCAGGGAGGAGGGGAACCCTACAGATTTAGCCATCCCAAGAGCAGCACCCACTCCCAATCTGGAAGGGAGGGGGTGGTAGGTCTACTTGCCAGTCAAGGTAAGCTGTGGGTATGCTCCATAGACAGAACCACCTCTCTACCAAAGTGGGGGCTGTCAGCTAGGGAAACGCTTTGAGGCAGACGCCTGGACATATGCACCTCAGTGAGAAATTTAACTCGCCGCGGTCTTAGCAATGGGGCTTTGTTGCAGCCTACCAAATGCGTGGCTAGGGTCTGCTCGCTCGTGCTGGCTGGGCTGGTGTGGTCACTGGATCTATTTTATCCAGCCTGGCTGTTGATAGATCTCCTCAGAAAAAAACCTAGGAAAAAATGCTATGGAACCACAGGTCCCAGCAGGGAGCTAGGTCACTACTCCTGACACTAGGTAGAAAGAAATATATTGCCTATGCTGAGAGGGGGTTTATATCAGCCAGGACTGCTCCTAGACGGTGCGGAGTTTCTTTTGTCTGCCTTCTGTCCTACTCCTGTATGTGGCGATTGGTTCAGAATAGAGGACGCTGTGTAGGTCAATGAACGAAAGAGAAAAGCATTACATAAATTTGCATCTGCGCAATCCCATTCTTGATTCCAATAGATATGTCAAGAAATCAGTGTAGACACTGAATAGCTTAAGAATTTATACAGTCTGAGAAACACTGGGGGTACTGCAGAGTTTGTAGATTATACTTGTTAAATATGCCAGTTTGTTTTTTTTGTTTTTTTAACAAGATGGACGACAAACCACATACAACAAAATAAAATGAGTATCAAAGTCTGCTCTAAAAGCCAAACATTGGAGAGGTGAAGGTGGCCACAACCTATTTAAAAAAAATGCTTACATACTCACGATAAAGGGGTACATTTAAATAGTATATTGTAGTGATTCTTGTTGTAGAGAAAGGCTCTTAATGAATATTAAGTTAATCGTTTTCAATAACATCCTGTATCAATACCAAAGCCACAAAAAAAAAAAAAAAAATGACAATCATTTAGCCTTACCATAATATTTTCAGGATATACATTATCACTGTAGGAGCCATCATCAAAATTTACTTCATAAAAAATATGTGTAGCTGATCCAATCACCTGGCATCGATAGTACAGGCCATTCCGATTTCGACTTATTACAGTTTGGCCAACACATACTTCTCTGGAAACCGTATTCTACAAAAACAGGATAGACAGCATAAAGAAGAAGAAAAAAAATAAATAAATAATAACCTAAAAAAAATTAACACTTACACATTGATTTGCACCCATGTGTTTGAAGCAAGTAATTGATACAACATATGGCCAATCATCAGGCTTCATAGAAATGCCAGCCATGTGCGCACATGTGACATGAAAAGAGGTTGAACATCGATCAACTGAACACTGGACACAGGCACCGACCTCTTTGCGGATTTTACTCCGGCAAAATACGCATTTCTATAATGAAAAAAATATGCAACATTAGTAACATCTCCAGTTTTCACACATTGCATTGTATTGTCTTCCTTTAATGTCGTAAAACCACTGAGAGAAAGTCTGACACTCACCAGTTTCCACCGTTGCTCTGGAATACTACTGACATCAACTGGTTGACGCTCAATCACATTTACAAAATGAGCTTCTGGGACTGCTACAGCACAGACAATGTGAACCCACCTACAATGAATAAGGTCCAAAGACAGCATGTTGAAATAATAAAACCAAATATACAGGTGTAGTAAAATTAGTTATTGCCTATTAAAAGAAACCTGTCATGAGAAAAAAGGAAACTGCCACCAATAACCAAAAAATGGTAGTTTACCTGTTATGCGTACCCCTTGGCTCAATACCTGAAGGCACTGTTCACACCTGAGTGTTTTTCAGCTTGTAAAACATTCATCTCTGAAGTTCCAAAATGCCCAACAAGCAATATCACATTCATTTGAATAGCCCCTGTTCACATATGAGCATTTTGTCACCTGAAGCAAAAGGCCTGAAGCTCAAAAAAGTACATGAGCTACTTTTTTTGGCAGATTACAAGCATTTTTGGTCAGATGGCAATTCCTGCCTCCAAACACCTGCAAAAAACGTCTGAAAAACGCCCAAAAACGATACGCTCAGTTGTGAATAGAGCCTAAGACATATAAGACATATATGCAGATATAGACTTATTACTTTAGTGTGGCTCTCGCTTTAGATACTTGTTCCATGTCAGTGAAATCAGAAGACACCAATGGGTCAGAATAACTGCCTAGGGACTAGTATTTTCAGTATAATAATTTCATTTTTCTAATATGACTTTTCTGAATGGAATCTAAACAAGTATAAAATTGTAATATATTGCAACTTGCCAGACCTTAGATGTGGGGGCTGCATTAGTTTCATTTTTTCAGGATAAGAAAATTTTCAGTAAGGAAAATATACCTTTAAATTCTATTTTTTGGAGTATAGCACAGGACACAAGCTGGATATACCTTGGGTTATAGGCTGCTACCTTTAGGTTTTGGACACTGGCAACTCTTTTGGACATACTCAAATCAGAATGCCTCCGCAGAGGCCTGGACATCCATCTGGTAGAACTTACAAAGATGGACTTGATGTTGGAAAGCCGAGGAAACTCCAATCTGGTGGAGTGAGCACCTACAGGTACTGGGGGTACCTTGTCCTTAAAAGTATAAGTACTCATAATGAGTTGTCGTATCTACCTAGCAACGGTAGACTTAGAAGCAGTGTGTCCATGATGAAACACCAAGAAAGCACAGGTAGCTGTAATGGGGGTCTGATTCATTAGACGCTTTGAATAACCACTGAATAACCACTTTGTGACTGCCCATCTGCACTGTACTGCAGATGAGCAGTCACTGTAGGCAACGCGACATACCCGTACGTTTCTACCTACTTATGGGTCTAGGACACACATGCATGTTCCCCACCAGCACCCGCTGTGATCGTACACAGCGGGAGCCTGTCAGCACGATCAAGATAATGATTCATGGCCAGGACATCCTTTTTGGCTGTGTACATTCACAGCTCAGAGCTCTGTGTTGGTTTCCAGGGATGAGAAACAGAGATCATTAGTAAAAAGCAGCACACTTTTACACAAATAGGCACATACTGTATGTAACCCCTTGATAACCCTAGAGGTTAACCCCTTTCCAGCCAGTACCATTAGCACAGTGACAGTGTATAGTATTAGCACTGATCACTATTAATGTCACTGGTGCCAGTGTTAGAGTGCCCGCCGCAGTATCGCAGTCTTATTAGAAGTCATTGATCACCAGCATTAGTAGTATAAAAACAAAAAAATTCCAGTATATATTCCATAGTTTTTAGGCACCATAACTTTCACGCAAAGCAATCAATATTATAATATAACTTATTGAGATTTTTTTTTTTTTGATTGTGCGCATGAGAAATGTATCTTTGGTTTGGTAAAAATGTATGCGGCAATTATATCTCTTGGTAAATGATCCAGCATCTCTCTCAGGTTGGGAATTCTATGAATCATGTCAATAGACAGTTTGTCCAAGGAGACGTCAGGGACTACTTCCTGTAAGATGGGATAATGATTATGAAGATCAGATGTTTTAACCGTTTCTGAAATCCCATGGATTTTAATATTTTTTCTCGATCAATGCTCTAGAACAGGGGTCTTCAAACTATGACCCTCCAGTTGTTCAGGGACTACAATTCCCATCGTTCCTAGTCATGTCTGTGAATGTCAGAGTTTTACAATGCCTCATGGGACATGTAGTTCCACAACAGCTGGAGGTAGTCTGAAGATCCCTGCTCTAGAACAACCAGCTTGGCCCTGATCTGTTGTAATTCACCCTTCCCCATCAATGTAAGCATTGATTACCTAATTTACCGTGTCAGCAAATTCTCCCATTTTATTTTCTACTGGATCTGTAGTGTTCCACGCATCAGCCAAAGACACCTGTGTATAAGTACCTGTGCGAGGGAGGTAGTATGAACTACACAAGCATGGATATACTTTAATATTCTGCCTCCTCTATACCACAACAGATGAATCCAGCTATATTCGTCGCAAACTCATATCCAAATATACTATCTTGGAAAAACACAAACGCAATTTCTTGCCAGTCCTCTCTCTGATATCATAAGGTCAAGGACTAACAACATATATAATAGGGTTGATCAGTCCATCAAGGCGGACCTAGGACAGGTTCACATTCGCAGATTTGGAATCACTTTGGCTCTCATATTGCAGTACCAGGCCGTTTGCTTAGGGTGCCTCACCATACTTATTAAGTTAAACATATATAGAAATAAGCGTATTTAATTTCTCAAGTAGTCTGATACAGGCTCATGAGGATATTGAGTGAGGCTGCGAGAGCAGGATATTTTTTTAGCATAGTCTTGTGTCGTGTGCTTAAATGTGTACTATTTATGTATTTTAATGATATTTATTTTATTTTTTGAATAATCTTTATTTAGTTATGCAAAGTTTGTGCAAAACAAAAGTATGCAATAAGAAAAGAAACACACGGTAGCTGTCCAATCAATGGTCATCGAAGCATAACAACAAGGTAGATTGCATAACTAACAGATTGTGCGCCTAGGTCACACAGAGTGTAACCCTCATCGAAATCTAACCCGTGTACTGGATTGGCACATCCATAACCATGTCCTTATACCCATTCAAGAGTCTATCAGTATATATATATATATATATATATATATATATATATATATATATATATATATATTTAAAAAATGTAAAGGGGACTCTCGCACTGTCGTGGGTGGTGTGTAGGTGGAGGCTGTGTGTGGCGAGGCTGCTGTTGGCACTGAAAAGCTTATCCTTAGCCTTTAGAGAAAAATATTGAGATACGGTGAAGTGCTTTGCTGCCTCTTTTCTAAAGTGCAAAGTGTGGAATGAATAAATAAAAAAATGAATTGATGAAATGTGTGCGTCTCTCCTTGTGTGTACAAAAATCACTGATAATCGCAAAATCAAAGCATCATAAAATCATTGTGATATGAATGCATACATGTTGTACATAATACCAAAAAGTAGAACATCCAAAAATTATAATACATATATATACAAAAATGTGCTAAGTGTCCAATATAAAGTGCAAATTGTGGTGCTATAAATTAATAGTTGGTGAAATGATAGAACATCTCCACGTGATCCGTGGATGTGAATAAAAGAGACTTAAAACATATTACTTTATATGTGCAACCAATAAAATAAACTTCAAGTGCTCAGTGTCCATATGGTAACTAGGTATTGCTAGTTATAATGAGACTCCAAATGGTCTCTTCACATTTATCTTTATCTATAGTTATTGTGTCCAATAATAAATGCTGTGCAATCTTGCTGGTAAATATCTTAAGGAACATGCAAAAACGGTGAATCCTTGGAGTACCGAGGTTGTGGAAGAAAGTGAGGGTGACTTTCAGTGGGGTGCCTCTCACCTGTCACTTTCTTGTTCACAGCCTGTATTTATGCACTGGAGACTCCTGGGGGTCCTGAATCAGTGGGGCCCTCGTGGTCTGTCCCGTGTCCGCTAATCCTATTCAGCTCTTTTGTTCTGCTGCAGCTTTAACCTTCACTTATACTTCTATAATCCTGATCTCTTCTGCCTTGTGGGAGAAGATTTTCTCCTGGACCTCTCCTATTCATGCGATACAGCAAAGCAATCTGTAGACATAATACTGTGCTGACAGCTGCTGCTAAACTCACTTCCTTCTACCCTAGGGTAGAAGAAAATAACCCAAACCCAGCTCATACAGAGGGGCAGTGCTGCGTCTGTCAATGAACTTCAGAGAAAAGGATTTCACGGTAAGTCAAAAATCCAGTTTTCTCTATTGTTCATTGACAGACGCAGCTCCATATTCTTCTAGACGTCCGAAAGCAGTATCAACATGAGGAGTGGGAAAACTACGTAGAAAAAAAACGCAATTCCCAAAGACCAACCAGGTAACATGGAGCTCAACCAGGAACAACTGTAGCTCACCTAGAAAAACATACCCCCTCAAAGAGAACAGGTTCTCTTTTAAATGGCAGCCTGCAAAACCTTGCGGCCAAAAGAAGCATCCAAGATGCCAACACATCTACTTTGTAGAATTTTGTGAACGCGTGCACAGACGACCACGTTTCCGCCTTGTTAACCTGCGTGAGGCGTCTCGCTCAGTGCCCTAGAAGAATGCTCCTTCACAGGGAAAGGTGGAACCTGACCCTTAAGTGAATAAGCCTGTACCAACATCTGCCTGATCCATCTGGATATGGTTGCAGCAGATGCAGCCAATCCTTTCCGAGGTCCTTCCATGAGGACAAAAAGAGAGTCTGATCTCCTGAAAGACTCAGTAGCCACCAGGTAAACCCTAATTGCTCAAACCACATACAATGAATTCAAAGCAATTTCTTTAGGATGCTTGGGCTTAGGGCAGAGTGAAGGCAGCACAATGTCTTCATTCAAATGGAAATCCGAGACCACCTTAGGAAGAAACCACTGATTAGGTCAAGTACCACTTTATCTCTGTGGACCACCAGATAAGGTGAATGGCAGGACAGCGCTGCCAATTCAGACACTCTGCGTGCAGAGGTAACAGCCACTAAAAAGGCTACCTTCTGTGACAGTAAGCAGAGGAATCTCCCGAATGTTTTCAAAGGGAGGCTTCTGAAGAACTGACAGTATCAAGTTAAGAAATATCCCTCGGAGGTTCTCATGCCTTATTGGAACTTGCAATACCAATATTGTCCACAAGATGCCACTGTGACAAAGACTATTGATGGACAGTACTCAGTGGTATTTATAGCTCTCTATCACTGGGTATTAGCTCCACCTCTCTCTGAAAAATCTCCATTTTAGACATCTCATGGAGAAGCAAGGCTTGTATCCCTTGTTCTTGTAGAAGATTCCTGAACCCTTCTAGGAAGCATCGCTGGTATGCCTATGAACTGTTAGCTATCTTGTTTATGTTTATATACTGATTGTACGCTTTTATCTGTTTATTTCCAGTTTCACCTATTCTCAATCCTATTTGCATATCCATTCTATCTGACTTATATCCTGTTTCATGTGACCACCATTCTTTCACTGGAATAAAGCCTAAAGTTCCAAAAAGACTGGTTATTATAGGATTGAAGGTTTAGATGTATGTTGAGCTGCACACACGCCTGGGGCATACGTGTAGTGAGAACAGAACAGTGAAACAATGGCTATCCAGCAAGTGGGATTTAGGACAGCGACTATACAGAGGCCTGCTACCCTGCCAGCGCAGTCATCTGCATATGCAATACAGCAGTCTCTACACAGTCAAGCATTCCTGCAAGCAACATGTCACATAGCAAGACATCCTCACTCAAGACAAGGTCCCAAGTTTCCGGCTCCTCTAGATCTTCCTTTGCAAGCAATGCATTCGCAATAGCACGTGCGAAAGCTGAAGCCGCCAAGGCCCGAGCAGCCTTTGCGGAGCAAGAAATGCAGATTAAAAAGGAGAAAGTGAAGTTAAAGAAAGAGGCAGGGGAAGCCCTCCTAAAAGTAAAAACGCAGAAAGAGGCAGAGGAAGCCCTCCTAGAAGTAGCCCTAGAGAAAATTGCTGTAGAGAATGAAGTAGCAGTAGCCCTAGCTGAAGCAGAGGCCTTAGAATTAGCTGTATACCCGAGAAGTGAACGCAGCAGACGCAGCAATATTCTCGACCCAGAAGCTGAAACTCAAAATTCTCTACAACGAACTTCAGATTACATCAATCAACATTTTAAAACAAGCAGTGTCAAAGAAGACGTCAAAGAGACAAGCCAAAGTCACCACACGGTACTGCCGCAAGTCAATGACAAGCCTCAAGCCTGCAAACGGGAGAAATCCATGCAAAGTGACGTCTCCTACGACAGAGTGAGATAACAGAATCTCCTTCTAATCGCCCTCCAGAACCAACGTCCAAGCCAGAACGGTACATCAGTGGCCAGCTTGGTGCCAGCAAAAGGTATGACTACACACAGCCACCTTACCATGGCAACACACAACAGGCTAACCAAGCCACCATAGACTTTGCAAGGTTCTTTGCATGACGCAAGTTAGTCACCAAAGGACTTGAAAAGTTTAATGACCGCCCTGAAAACTACAGAGCCTGGCAGTCATCCTTTCAAAACCCCATCAGAGACTTAGGGCTATCTTGCAGCGAAGAGATAGACCTCCAGATCAAATGGCTTGGAAAGGAGTCTGCAGAGCACGCCAGGCGAATCAGGACAATAAAAATAAACCACCCAGACACTGGCCTTAAAATAATCTGGGATAGACTTGATGAGTGTTATGGTTCAGCAGAAGTCGTAGAAAGTGCATTATTCAAAAGACTTGATAACTTTCCCAAAATACCTAGCAAAGCCTACCAGAAACTTAGAGAGTTAAGTGACTTGTTAATGCAACTTCAAGTAGCTAAATCCGAGGGAGACTTACATGGACTTGCATTCCTTGACACAGCCAGAGGTGTCAACCCCATTGTACAAAAGTTACCCTATAACTTGCAAGAGCAGTGGATTACACATGGATCCCGATTTAAAAGACAGCATGATGTTCCATTCCCTCCTTTTTTTGTTTTTGTGGACTTTGTGTGCGAGCAAGCTAAAACAAGAAATGATCCAAGTTTTGATTTTACGCTGTTGTGTGCTGCTCCTGTGGGACTCAACCCTCGCAAACCTCCAGTAGCAGCACACAAAACTAACATGTCTCCTCCAAGTTCCTTTTACAGGTCTGCCAACTTCTCTAACTCAGAGACTGAAAGAGTGTATCAACGTGCCTTACTAAAATATATATTTCATAATATATTTCAGCTCATGCCCACTTTCCAATGGAATGTGGGCCCCTTGCAATTACATATTAACGAGCCAGACTACACCTGGCAGTTGGATATTTTGCATATAGACGACAAGACATTGATAGGAGTTTACATGTTAAACACCTTTTCATGCATTCATTTGGACACTCAACAAGTTAGGTTTCACATAGAGATGACAGACAACACCTGAACACAATTGACAATTGCTTACATGACAGCTGAACACAGACGGATCGGCTCTCCCACAAAACACAATTTCAGACACAAGACACCTCATATTGACACAGATGTATAGGGAACACAAGGGCCTTTTCATGTACTGTTTCTGTGAGATATGTTCTATTGTTAAGTTGACCCATGAATTGTAACCGGTTTAAAGCAGTTTTTGCCGCTCAAACTTCCTTTAAATGAGAGCGAAACTTGCAATAAAATTAGATGTGTCTACGCTTTGCTTAAGTGCTCTGTGTGGTCGCAGCTCCTGGCCAGAGGAGAGAGAATTCACTATACAGGGAGAGTTAGCAACTGAAGGGCTGTATATCATCTTGAAATTGCCTCCTGACAAGATTGAGCTAACAGAGACAAAGGTTACGATCCTAGTAAGCAGTGTCCCTTGCATCGGAAGCCACATCCTCTCCTAAAATGCAGAGCCTTCAGAGAGTAAACCCTGCAGGACCGCAAAGCCTTCCTCAAGGAGAACCACATCTGCTACAGGTGCTGCTCTTCAACATCTCTTCTCGCCAAGGACTGTAAGGTCAGTTTATAATGCACAGAATGTGACAGCTCAGATCACAACACAGGGTTGCATTCTGGACCAGCTTCATGGACTTTACAACACACCCTCAGCACTAGTGAGCACAGCGGGGAGGAGGAGCACACCACCACAACTACACCAGAGGTCACTTCACAATGTACAGAGGTCTGCAAAGGAGCCATAGGTGGTAGGTCCTGCTCCAAAATCTGCCTAGTCAGAGTCTACCCAGCAGGCCAAAAAGACAAAGCTATTAAGCTTTACGTAATCCTGGATGACCAAAGTAACAAGTCATTAGCCAGCTCAACTTTCTTTGACATGTTCGGCATTAAAGGCCCCAGCATTCCCTACTCCTTAAAAACGTGTGCAGGAATAGTGGAGACGGCCGGTAGGAGAGCATCTGGCTACCAAGTCGAGTCCGTCAGCGGGCGATCTCGCTTGTCTTTGCTAACTCTTATCGAATGCAATCAGATCCCTGATCATAGATCTGAAATTCCTACACCAGATGTAGCTGCTCATCACCCACACTTGAAACGCATAACGCATCTGATACCAGAACTTGATCCTCAGGCTCAGATTATCCTACTCCTCGGGAGAGATATCTTACAAGCCCACAAATCAAGAGCTCAAATTAATGGTCCCAATAACGCCCCTTATGCTCAGAAGTTAGACCTCGGATGGGTCATCATAGGAGATGTCTGTCTAGGAAGCGTGCACAAACCTAACTCCGTTAGCAGCATGCTCACAAATACCCTAGAGAATGGGCTTCCCTCTCTTTTCCAGCCATGCCACAACTATTTCCTTGTTAAGGAATCAGCCTACACCACCCACTCATCTTGTCCTTTCACAAGCCCCACTGGTGACAACTTTGCCTGTGACAGTGACCAAGACCATTTAGGGTGCACAGTCTTTCAGAGAACTAAAGATGACAATCGTGTGGCAATGTCTATCGAAGACCAACTCTTCTTAGAAATAATGGAGCAAGGTCTAGTCAAAAACAGCACAAACAGCTGGGTCGCACCTCTCCCCTTCAGACCACAGAGACAACGCTTACCCAATAACAGAGAACAAGCGTTACAAAGTTTTGCTTCCCTTAGACGTAATTCTCAAAGAAAGCCAGAGATGAGGGAACATTTCTTTTCTTTCATGGGGAAGATCTTCGAGAACGGTCATGCCGAGGTGGCTCCCACCCCTAAAGACTCTGAAGAGTGTTGGTACCTCCATATATTCGGAGTGTACCATCCTAAAAAGCCAGGTCAAATTAGAGTAGTGTTTGACTCTAGTGCCAAATACAAAGGTATCTCCTTGAACGATGTCCTCTTGACAGGCCCAGACCTCAACAACAAACTCCTGGGAGTGTTCTTACGCTTCCGTAAGGATTCTATTGCCTGCATAGCTGATATCCAACAGATGTTCCATTGTTTCTTGGTCAGAGAGAAAGACAGGAACTTCCTAAGGTTCCTTTGGTTCCAAGACAATGATCCTTCCAATGATATCTCAGAGTATCGCATGAGGGTACACATCTTTGGCAATAGCCCTTCACCTGCAGTCGCTATCTACGGACTCAGACATTCCGCCCAAGAAGGTGAACTTGAGTTTGGCTCAGATGGCAGACAATTCGTAGAGAAAGACTTTTATGTGGATGACTGTTTAAAATCCTTACTTTCCAGCAAGTCTGCAATCTGTCTTAAAAGAGCACAGGAATGCTCGCTTGTTCCAATCTCAGGCTTCACAAGATCGCTTCCAACAGCAAAGAGGTAATGGAAGCTTTCCCCGCTCAAGACCATTCCAGTGATCTAAAGGACTTAATTCTGGGTACAGAAGCGTTATCTGTACTGCGCAGTCTAGGTCTACTTTGGGACTTGAAATCTGATTCCTTTACCTTCCAAGTAAATGGAGAAGAAAGACCCTTCACTCGCAGAGGTGTCTTGTCTACAATCAATAGCCTGTACGATCCATTAGGATTTGCGGGACCTGTTACAATTCAAGGCAAAGCCTTACTTAGAGACTTGATTCGTGAAACATCCGACTGGGATGCCCCACTACCCCTTGATAAGAGGAACTCTTGGGTAGAGTGGAGGGACTGTTTCACGCCCATATGTTCCCGTATCTTCTACAAATATACAGAGCCAAACCCTTTGCATATTCTGTGATGCTTCTGTCAAGGCAATAGCTGCCGTGGCCTACTTAAGGACTGTCGACACTACAGCACAATGCCATGTAGGATTCGTCATGGGTAAAGCAAAGCTGGCTCCACACCCTGAGCATACTATACCTAGGCTAGAACTTTGTGCTGCAGTACTAGCTGTTGAACTAACAGAACTAATAACCTCAGAGATGGACATTGACCTCAAGGATGTTCAGCTCTACACAGACAGCAAGGTAGCGCTAGGCTACATTTACAATGAGACCAGACGTTTCTATGTTTATGTCAACAACAGAGTGTTGAGGATTAGGAGATCCACTAGTCCAACACAATGGCACTACATACCCACTGACTATAACCCTGCAGACCATGCTACAAGAGCTGTTGCTGCATGTAACCTTAAAGACACAACATGGTTTACAGGACCTACATTCTTGGACGATGCAGAACAGACTTTTCCTAAAAGTGACACTATTGAACTAGTAGATCCAGACTCAGATACTGACATCCGTCCTGAGATCTCAACATTTCATACTGCAACGCCAGGCTGTCAGCTTAAATCTAACAGATTTACTAGATTCTCAAAATGGAAGACACTTGTTCGAGCTATTTCTTGTCTTATCTATATAGCTCGCTCCTTTAAAGGTGACTCAAATGGCTGTGACCGCAAGGGATGGCACCATTGTCAAAGGATCAGTTCAGCATTAGAGCTACAGCAGTCTCAGGATCGTATCATCCGCACTGTACATCATGAAGCCTATGCTAAGGAGATTGACTGTATCTTGAACAGAAAACCTATCCCTAGAGACAGTGTGCTGAGAAAACTTGACCCATTCCTTGATCAAAATGGACTACGTAGGGTAGGTGGTCGTCTAAGACAAGCCAACCTAGAGTCGGACGAGAGAAACCCTCTAATAGTTCCTGGTCACCACCACATTGCTTACCTGATTGTATCACATCATCACTCTCACGTCAAGCATCAAGGAAGACTGTTCACAGAGGGAGCTTTACGAACTGTTGGCCTATGGATCGTCGGAGCTAAGAGATGCATGAGTAACATGATCTTTAAATGTGTTATTTGTCATAAGCTTCGTGGGATGTTACAAACACAAAAAATGGCCAACCTTCCAGCTGATAGACTTTCTCCAGACCCTCCTTTCACCAATGTTGGTCTTGATGTTTTTGGCCCTTGGTCTATTGTCGCACGTCACACCAGGGGAGGACACGCAAACAACAAACGCTGGGCAGTAATATTTACCTGTATGGTCATCAGAGCAGTGCACATTGAAGTTATTGAGTCTATGGACACTTCAAGCTTCATAATGCCCTCAGGCGCTTCATCGCTATTCGAGGCCCTGTAAAATACATCCGCTCAGACAGAGGCACTAACTTTGTTGGAGCAGCCAGGGAACCGCATATTCCTTCAAACATGGACACCAAAGGGGTAGAGAGATACCTCAGAGACCAGGGCTGTTCATGGACTTTAAACCCACCTCACTCCTCTCACATGGGTGGAGCATGGGAAAGAATGATAGGCATAGCTCGCAGAATTCTGGACTCTATCTTTCTGCAAATGGAGACCTCAAGACTTACCCACGAGAGCCTGGTAACCTTCATGGCAGAAGTCTCAGCCATTATCAATGCCAGACCTCTAATTCCAGTCTCAAATGACCCAGACAAGCCTGTTTTGCTCACACCAGCAGCACTCCTTACACAGAAAACTGGAGTGATCGGTGCTCCTTATGGGAATTTCACCACTAAGGACTTATACTTGCGCCAGTGGAGACAAGAACAAAGTCTAGCAAATACATTCTGGGACAGGTGGAGGAAGCAATATCTTTCTACCTTACAGCCACATACTAAATGGCAAGATAACAAAGCGAACCTGAAAAAGGGAAATCTTGTTCTTGTCAAAGACTGTCAGTCTCAAAGGAATGAATGGCCTTCGAGTCTCATCACTAACACCTTTCCGAGTGAGGATGGGAAGGTCAGGAAAGTGGAAGTCAAGATCTATAGAAACAAGGAGACAAAGTTGTTCCTCAGACCAGTTTCTGAACTAATTTTGTTGTTGTCATCTGAGGAATAAATAGTGGTATCTAATGATACCAGGCGGGGAGTGTCATGCCTCCAGCCCAAGAAAAGAATTAATATTGTTGGAACTTGCAATACCAATATTGTCCACAAGATGCCACTGTGACAAAGACTATTGATGGACAGTATTCAATGGTATTTCTTGCTCTTTATCACTGGGTATTAGCTCCACCTCTCTCTGAAAAATCTCCATTTTAGACATTTCATGGAGAAGCAAGGCTTGTATCCCTTGTTCTTGTAGAAGATTCCTGAACCCTTCTAGGAAGCATCACTGGTATGCCTATGAACTGTTAGCTATACTCAGTGCATATCTTGTTTATGTTTATATACTGATTGTATGCTTTTATTTGTTTATTTTCAGTTTCACATATTCTCAATCCTATTTGCATATCCATTCTATCTGACTTATATCCTGTTTCATGTGACCACCATTCTTTCACTGGAATAAAGCCTAAAGTTACAAAAAGACTGGTTATTATAGGATTGAAGGTTTAGCTGTATGTTGAGCTGCACACACGCCTGGGGCATACATGTAGTGAGAACAGAACAGAGGTAACGGGGACCGTATCGGATTAGCCTTATGGCGAACTCCCTGGATAAAGGTGCGAATCAAAGAATGCGTAGCTATAGGACGTTGAAAAAGACACTGCCAAGGCCGACACCTGGCCTTTAAGAGTACTCAAGGCCAACCGCTGCTCAACCCCTCTTTGGAGGAAGGCCAATATCCGAGCCACTGAACATGAGCGTGGATGCACCTTAATCAATTCACACCATGCAATGTACATTTTCCATAGGAGGTAGATTCCTAGGAGGTTGATTTTCTAGCTTTTAACAGTGTAGGAATCACAGAGTCAGAAAGACCCCTATCCTTCAATACCTGGCTTTCAACAGCCACACTGTTATAGTCAGCGACTGTAAAGCAGGATGGAAGATCGGCCCTTGAAACAACAGATCTTCCCTGAGAGAAGTCTCCAAGGAACATCGGCAACCAACCTTACCAGATCGGCGTACAAAGACTGGCGAGACCAGTCCGGAGCCACCAGAATGACTGGAATCCCTTCCACCTCTATTCTGCGCAGAAGCCTAGGCAGAAATTTTAGCGGAGGAAACGCATAGATCAGCCAATACTGACCCCAAGGAAATTTCAGGAAAATCTCCTGTGCTATCGTGGGTTTAACCATATAATAAATATCAAGCGTATGCGTGAGTAAAAATGAGGGGCTGCTGCCGACATGTAAAAGCTTATCCTTAGCCTTTAATGGGTTTCAATGTGTAGTGTAGTGCTGCGCTGCCTCTCAAAGTGCAATGTGACTTGAATAAATAATATATGTGTACCTTCTTGTAAATATTCAATAGTACAAAATCACTATTTAAATATATCCGTATAGTAGTACATCATAAAATAAATACCATGATTCTGCATGCAAGCTTATGATACACACTGTAAAAATTGATTAAAAAATGGTGATAATAAACAAGGTAGTGTATAGATATACAATAAAGTGCTTAGTGTCCATCCATTAGTGTAATAGCAGTGGTACTCTGGGTAACATATGAAGCCAAGTAATATCTCCACATATATCCATAGAAAATAGGTAATGTATAAAATATACCATAAAGTGCTCAGTGCCCATACATTCATACAATCCTTTAAGTGAAGGATTCACCACTTGCACCTTTAACTGGACATCTATATTATAGATTGCACATTTTTTGGAAATACATTTTCTCCCACTTATTTCATTGAATCTTTTTAACTCAATTGATGTCCGTATCACCAATGGGAGTACATATGTGGAGATATCACTTGTCTTTTTGTCTTCAGAACACTATGCCATTACATTAATTTATGGACACTGAGCACTTTATTATTTATTCAAGTCACATTGCACATTATGATAGGCAGCGCAGCACTACACATTACTGACCCCAAGGAGCCACCAGTGTGTCTGTGGCATCGGCCAGAGGATCCCGAGACATGGCTACAAACATCTGTACCTTCCTGTTGAGCCGAGAGGCTAACAGGTCCACATCGGGTGTTCTCCACTAGAAACACAGCACGTGAAAAACCTCCGGGTGAAGGGTCCATCCCCCTGATCCAACACCTGACGACTATGCACGGCGGAGAGGACAAGATCAAAGTTTTCTGCCCATTTTAGTATCTCAGCCACCTCCTGGGCTGCCAGGACACTCTTGGTGCCCCCTTGATGATTGATGTAAGCCAAGGCCCTGGCATTGTATGATTAAATCCGAACTGGACATCCTTGCAGACAATTTGTCCAGTGACTCAAACAAAGCTTTATCGCTCTGAGTTCCAGAATAATGTTCGGTAGTCTTGACTCAGTTCAGGTCCGCTGGATACACATCTTTCCAAGCACTCCTCCCCAACCGGACAGGCAGGCATCCGTGGTTACCACAGTCCAATACAAGGGAAGGAAGGACTTACCCTGATGCAGAGCCAGGGAACAGAGCCTCCACAGTAAGTAAGCATAAAAGAGGGTTGGGACTTTGAGTGAGAGACACGACAATGCATGAGGGGAGCAAAGATATCACATTTATTGGTCCATACATACAGATAAAAATCATAACATATTAATGTATGTGTATTACATCAACAAAGTAAAAAAGGCGAGTAATTGGTCCCAATTCCAGTGTACATAAAAACCAACATAGGAAATTTCCAGAATTTCATAGAAAAAATAGAATTTTTGTAAGAACTTAAGGGCCATACACACTATAAGATTTTCTGAAGACTTTTTCCTTCAGATTTACCTTTATTACCTGTAGTGCAAGGGCCTACCAGATTGCATACAAATGGAAAGTGTTTAGGTCTGACCTCATATTATATGGTTTTGGTAAGTCTCAAGGAAAAAGTCTTCAGAAAATCTTATAGTGTGTATGGCCCATTACCGTAAAATTATTTTCTCGGAGTCCTCTGACAGTCGCCGCCCGATGGTATTAGCCTTCACTAATGGGTAATGGCGCCCTCTGCAGGAGCAAGGCTAGGCAGATAATTAATTATCAGGTTAATACAAAAAAACGTTTATACCTCGGCACACCACTAGGGGGCCATCCCACAGCCATTATCCTGAACCCAATCTGATATGACCTCAGTTTGTAGCAAGCAGTACAGGAAAGCAACAATCCCCAGATCCAAAACCAGAGGGGTGGGGGTGGCGACTGTCAGAGGACTCAGAGAAAAGAATTTTACGGTAAGTTCTTACAAAAATTCTATTTTCTCTTATGTCTTCTGACAGTCGCCGCCCAATGGTAATAGCCTTCACTAATGGGACGTCCCAAAGCAGTGCAGGTATGAGGGGTGGGAAAACAACGCAACCAATCCCGAAGGTAACGCAAACAGCCAGGCCAGTAACAACCTGAGCCCACAGGAAAAAACTGTAAACAAACCCAAAATAACAAAAAAAAAAAAACACCCCAAGAAGGAGGGACAGTAAAAATAATGTCCCCTGAAAACAACAAAACTATGCGGCCAAGGGAAGCATCCAAAGATGCCAACACATAAAGTTTGTAAAACATTGTGAAAGTGTGCACGGACGACTAAGTCGCCCCCTTGCAGACCTGAGCCACAGAAGCCAAATGGCGAAAAGCCCAAGAGGCACTAACGGCTCGAGTAGAATGGGCCTTTACCGGAAAAGGAGGAATCCGACCCCAAATGGATTAGGCCCGAACAATCGTCTGACTGATCCAGTCAGAAGTGGTCGCCGCGGAGGCGAACGATCCCTTCCGAGGTCCCTCAGGAGGAAAAAAGAGAGAATCAGACTGTCGAACAGACTCCGTGGCAAACAGGTAGATCTTGACCACCCGGATCACATCCAGGGAATGCAAGGCAAATTCCTTAGGATGCTCGGGCCGCGCACACAGCGAAGGCAACACGATATCTTCATTGAGGTGAAACGAAGAAACCACCTTGGGAATAAAAAAACGGATTCGGTCGCAGAACCACCTTATCTCTTCGAAGTACCAGATAAGGAGAGCGGCAAGACAAGTCCGCCAACTCAGACACTCTGCGAGCCGACGTGATAGCCACCAGAAAGGCAACTTTTTGGGACAACCCAGACAGAGGAATCCCTCTGATGTTCTTGAAGGGAGGTAGTTGTAACACAGACAAAACCAAATTCAGATCCCAGGGAGGCAAGGGAGAACTCCTGGGGGGAGTCAAATGCCGCATCCCTGGAACGAAGGTGCGGACTAAGGAATGCGATGCCAAAGGTCATTGAAAAAAAGATGGCCAAAGCAGACAACTGACCCTTGACCGTAGTCAGCGCCAGACGCTGACCCACATCCTTCTGCAGGAAGGCCAAGACCTTTGCCACCGAGAAGGAGCGAGGATGACAACCATGTGCTTCGTACCAAGCGATATACGCTTTTCAGGCACGGTGATGAAACTTCCTAGAAGTTGCTTTACAAGCCTTTAACAAGGCAGGGATGACCGCCTGTGGAAGATCTATCCCTCAAGACCCAGCTTTCAACAGCCATGCCGTTAAAGCCAGAGACTGTAAAGCAGGATAGAAGATCGGTGCTTGAGACAGAAGTCGAGGCCAGTCCAGGGCCACGAGAATGACAAACATCCGTTCCAACGCCAACCTGCGAAGGAACCTGGACAACAGTTGAATCGGAGGAAAGGCATACATCCGCCGAAAGCGATGCCAAAGCACCACCAACGCGTCCGCCAGAGAATCGCAAGTTCTGGCCATGAATCTTTCCACCATTCCGGTGAGACCGGACGCGAACAGATTCACGTCCCACCGGGCGCAAAACAGGCAAAATACCTTCGGATGCAGGGACCATTCCCCTTGGTCCAAGGTCTGGCGACTCAGATAGTCCGCCTGCCAGTTGTCCACACCCGGAATGTGAACAGCCGAGATCGCTGCACATGCGATTCGGCCCAGGATAGAATCTCGGCCACTTCCTCAGCTGCCCGGGCACTCCTGGTGCCCCCTTGGTATTGATATAAGCCCCAGCCGTGGCATTGTCCATCTGTACCCAGACAGGACACCCCTGAAGTAGAGATGACCACCGACCGGAATAGACAAAGTTTGATCGCTAGGAGCTCCAAAACGTTTACCGGCAGCGAAGTCTCCCTCACCGACCACGTCCCCTGGGCACAAGTGCGCCCAGAACTCCGCCCCAGCCCGGCTGGCAACCGTGGTGAGAATCGACCACAACAAAGGCCGGAAGGTCTGGCCCTGTGTCAAGGATGGCACCCGGAGCCACCACAAGAGAGCCGACGTACCGGGTGACTCAATGACATCCTCCTCTCCAAGGTCTGAGGTGTCCTGTTCCACCTGTCCAGGATCTCCGCTTGCAGAGTCCGGGGCTGAAATTGAACATACGGAACCGTTTCGAAGGCCGAAACCATGAGGCCCAGAACTCGCATGCAGGTCCGCAAGGAGGAAAGATCATTATCCTTGAGAGACCTGATCTCAACCCGCAGAGTCGCAAGGTTTTCCTCCGGCACAGTGTGATCCACATTTTTGGGGACAACGTCCAACGTTTGTCCCCCGCCCCCAAAATTGGATAGTGGAGGGAAAAAACGCTTAGGCACCACCAACATGTGCCTAATGCACCGCCACTGGTCATTCACACTCCCGTGAAATTCCGCAGGGCAGGGAAAAACCTGACCTTCTGAACCCAAAAGTGGACCGCTGACTTGACTGAGATGGCTTATTGTCAAGATATAGAGTTTCTTTTAATGTCGCCAAGGGGAACATCCATCGTAGCGCGTGCACCCGCGCTACCGAGGGATGTCCCAAAGCAGTGTAGACCTGAGGGGTGGGAGACGCAGCCGCAGAAAAAGCAACGCAGTACCCACATCAGAGAAAGGAACCTTACACACAGTAAGAGAACCAACTGGGCAACAGGAAAACGTGCTCAACAGGAGCAACAACCCAGGAAAAAACATGTAACCCAGGGGTAAAACACCCCAACAGCCAAGGACCCAAAAACAAGGGTCCCTAAGGCACTGCCGCACTGAGAACTTTACGGCCAAAGGAGACATCCAAGGAATGTAAGGCAACCTCCTTAGGATGCTTCGGCTTTGCGCAGAGCGAAGGCAAGATAATTTCCTCATTAAGGTGAAAATCCGAGATCACTTTCGGGAGAAAGGACGGGTTAGGTCGCAAGACCACCTTATCCTTGTGGATCACCAAGTAGGAAGAGCTGCAGGACAAAGCCGCCAGCTCCGACACCCTGCGAGCCGACGTGATCGCCATCAAAAAGGCCACCTTTTTGGACAACAGAGGCAACGAGATCTCCCTGATCTTTTCAAAGGGAGCATGTTGCAATGCGGACAGAACCAGGTTCAAGTCCCACGGAGGCAAAGGCTCCCTCCGTGGAGGGGCCAAATGGCGCACCCCTTGAACAAAGGTGCGGATCAACGAGTTTGACGCCACAGGGCGCTGAAAACGAACGGCCAGCGCAGAAATCTGGCCCTTAATCGTGGCCAGCGCCAAACGCTGGTCCACTCCAGTTTGGAGGAAAGCCAACACTCTAGACACCGAGTATGAGCGAGGGGAAAACCCCCTGGACTCACACCAGGCAAAGTATGCTTTCCAAGTACGGTAGTAAATCTTTCCCAAAGAGGCTTTTCTAGCCTTGATCAAAGTGGGAATGACCTCAGGGGAGAGACCCCTGTCCTTCAGGACCTGGCTTTCAACAGCCAGGTCGTTAAAGCCAGCGACTGTAAAGCAGGATGGAATATCGGCCCTTGAGACAGAAGGTCTTCTCGAAGCGGCAGGCGCCACGGAGCGTCGACTGCCAGATTGACGAGGTCTGCGTACCAAGACCGGCGAGGCCAGTCCGGTGCCACCAGAATCACCGTGTGCGGTTCCGAGGCTAACCTGCGAAGGAGCCTGGACAGCAGCTGAATCGGCGGAAAGGCATACATCAGACGATACTGATGGCAGGGCGCCAGTAACACGTCTGAGGCGTCCGCCTGAGGATCGCGCGTTATTGCCACGAACCTTTCCACCTAGTTGTTTAGACGAGACGCGAACAGGTCCACATCTGGGGAACCCCACTTCGCGCACAACATCTGGAAGACATCCGGGTGAAGGGACCATTCTCCCTGGTCCAGGGTCTGGCGACTCAGATAGTCCGCCTGCCAGTTCGACCCCCGGAATGTGAACTGCCGTTATCGCCGGGACGTGCGTCTCGGCCCAAGACAGAATGTCGGCCACTTCCCGAGCCGCTCGGGCACTCCTGGTACCCCCTTGATGGTTGATGTAGGCCACCGCGGTGGCATTGTCCGTCTGAACCCGAACTGGACGGCTCTGAAGCCGCTCCGACCAATGCCGAAGGCAAAGCTTTATCGCTCGCAATTCCAGAATGTTGATCGGAAGGGAGGACTCCTCCTCCAACCAAGTCTCCTGGGCGGACAGAACGCCCAGGACACCACCCCAGCCCGACAGGCTGGCATCCGTGGTGACCACCGTCCACAACAACGGACGGAAAGACTTGCCCCCCGACACCGTCTGAGACTGGAGCCACCACAGCAGACTCTGTCTGGTGCGGTGACTCAACGAGATCCGCAGATCCAAGGACTGCGGACGCCCGTCCCACTTGGCCAGAATCTCCGCCTGGAGACCCCGCGTGTGAAACTGGGCAAAAGGAATTGCCTCGAAGGCTGAGACCATCAACCCCAGACATCTCATGCATGTCCGGAGGGACGAGCTTTGGTTGTCCCTGAGGGCCCCGACCTCGTCCTGAAGCGTCCGGAGTTTGTCCTCTGGAAGGAAAACCTTCGCCTGAACAGAGTCCAGAACCATCCCCAAATAGGGAAGGCGAACCGAAGGACACAGAGTCGACTTCGGAATGTTTATGGCCCAACCGAACTCTTGCAGCGTCTGCACCGTGGTGGACAGGTCGGCCATAAGGCTCTGGCTGGCATTGGACCGTATGAGGAGATCGTCCAGATACCCCAAGACCGCAATGCCCTGTGCCCGCAACAGGGCCAGGACCGGCGCCAGCACCTTGGTAAAAACCCGCGGAGCCGAAGCGAGACCGAAAGGTAACGCCACGAATTGGTAGTGTTCCTCCGCAACGGCGAATCAAAGGTACCGTTGATGACCCTCGAAGATGGGGATGTGTAGGTACGCATCCGTCAGATTGATGGAGGCCATGAACTCCCCCCGACTCAGGGCAGCCACCACTGAGTGCAGGGATTCCATGCGGAACTTGCGAACCCGCACAAAGCGGTTCAGAGCTTTCAAATCCAGAATCGGACGCACCTTGCCCTCCTTTCTGGGCACAGTGAACAGATTGGAGTAAAACCCCCGAAATCTGTCCCGATGAGGCACCGGGAACCACCACTCCTTGGGCCCGCACCGCCAGATGCAGATCCTGCAAACGCTCCGGAGACAGCTGAAGATTTGAGGGAAAAAATCTGCCCGCCGGCCGAGAGAGAAATTCGATCTTGTAACCAGATCCAACGATTTCCTGAACCCACCTGTCCTGAATGCGGATCAGCCAAGGTTGGAGGAAACCGCGCAGACGTCCCCCCACCCCAGAAACGGGTGAGGGCGCCCCTTCAGGCGGAACTGGCGTGGGTTGTCGAACCGGACTGGCCGGATTTTTGCTTACCCGCCCACGGCTTCTTCTGGGAGCCCTGGCCCTTGAAGGGCTTGCCCTTGGATTGTGACCGAAAGGCACGAAGGGAGGGCCTAAATGAGGAATTCCGTTTGCCACGGAAAGATTTGTGCTTTGGATTCTGGGGCAAGAGAGTACTCTTGCCCCCAGTAACACCCTTAATCAGAGTATCCAAAGCCTCGCCAAAAAGGCGAGATCCCACGTAGGGAAAATCGGCCAACGTCTTGCAAGAAGATTGGTCCACCGACCAATTCTTCAGCCATATCAGGCGACGGTTGAGCACCGCCACGCCAGACAGGCGTGCAGCCAAAGGAGCTAAATTCAAGTCCGCATCACAAAAGTACATGACGCCTTGATGGATTTGATCCACCATGGCCAATGTGGTAAGCGGAGCCGAATCAGCCACCAGGGTGCGCCTGAGCACCTTCGTCCAATCGGCAACCCCCTGGGCCGCCATAACCGAAGCAAAAATAGGTTTTAGCATAGAACCAGCAACCATATAGGCATGACGGGCAAGAGACTCCAACCTCCTGTCCGTAGGGTCCCGGAAAACCGGGGTATCCTCAGAAGGAATCGCAGTAGCTTTGTTTAAAACGGCTACCGCGTGATCCACCTGAGGCGCCACACACCAACGCTCGTCGGTGGATGGCGCAAATGGATAAAGCAGTTTAAACTTATTCGGCACTGTAAAGGGCTTCTTTAAATTGCGCCACTGCTCATTAACAGTATGGTGAAATTCAGCAGGGCAGGGAAAAACCTGCGCTGATTTGCGGGTCCTTTGCGTCCCAAAAGAGGACACCCTAGCAGGAGCAGTGGGCTCATCCTCCAGGTGCAACGTATCTTTAATGGAGGCAATCAGCTCATCCATGAGTGCAAGCTCTTCAGGCGAGCCAGGGGGAGAAACATCAACCCCTTCCACCTCCGCCTCCCCCTCAGACCCCATAGGGTCCAGAGATGAGCGAGACCCTGAGAAGGGCACGCCAGCCACAGCAGCCACATCGCCCTCTGAATCAGAGGAAATGGATAACCTGGCCCTTTTTGCGGATCGTTCAGCCATCAGTATATGCACCTGAGACACCAATGATGCCACTACCGTGGCCAGATCAGCCCCCTCGGGGGGTGCAGCAGCCCCCTGGTCCCCCACCAGGGCGGGGGGAAACTTGCTATCCTGAGAATCCATGCCCACAGCAATGAAAGGAAAAAAGGGTACTGTCCCTTTAACACCACGGCGAGCGCAGCCCACCGTACACTACTGTATGCACCGATCCCGCAGGGATAGAGAACACTGAGCAAGGACTGACAGGACAATGAAGGAAAAACCTGGAGAGAGCACAAACAGGCTGCTGCCACCGATCGCTGTCCCAGAGAAAGAGGAAGTGATGCAATAACCGGCTGACTTATATAGCCTATGAAGGCTCCGCAAAAATGGTCGCTCAGGCTGAAGGATCGAGGCTACAAGAAAATGGCGCCGACATGTGCTCGGACGAGCGCGGCCCGCCAAAATGGCGGCGATCGGCGCCAAAACCACAGTGCTGTACAGGACAGGGCCTTCCATAGCAATTACTGCAAAAAAATGGCGGGCCGCAATAGCGGTCGCCGCTCAGACATGTCTGTCCATCTGCCCCACAGAATTCACAGCAGAGCGGGAGGGCCCCCCCCCTCGCAGCCCACAAAGGCATGCATCCATACAGGGATCTGACAGGGAGCCCGCATAGTACACAGACATGGGGGTACACACAGCCACAGACTGACACCCACACAGATGGTCCCCACACAGAAGGTGCTTACCGTACCGGATGGCGTGGGGAGCCGTCTCAAGCGACAAACCGCTATCAGGATGACAGGGAGTGCCGCAGCCAGGACGCAGTAGACTGCAGCACAAGACCGCAGAATGGCGTCCAGTGAGGTAGCCACCTCACAGGCAGCATCCCTGCAGCGAACAGGGATGGGTCGTTCATAGCGCCAGGGCGAACCATAGCTGAACGCCCGATGGCAGGCTGGGGATCCATCTGGCCCTCAGCCCTTGGATCCAGGGCAGCCAGTCCGAGACCCAGCTCCGCATGATCATCTTCATCAGAAGATCCCTAAACTAAAGCTGACAAAATAACAGCTAGTAAAGAAAGAAAAAATACTTGAAATAAAATCAAAAAAGGGTAGAAGGCGGAGACTGAAGCCCCAGCACTAGAAAGCCTGCTACTCCTAAGCTAGGCAAGATCAAACTGAGTTGGGAATGCTGGTGCAGGGAGGTATTGACTAAGGGGACAGCCCCTAGGGGTGTGTCTATGCTAAAAGCTTTTGTTATTAACAAATCTTGTGCCTAGCTACTCCTGCGGAGCAAAGGTCAATACCCATTGGTGAAGATTTGGGAAGGGGCGGCGACTGTCGGAGGACGTAAGAGAAACATACATTTTATGATGGTTTATCACCCACCTTTTGCCATATAATTGATCCACCATTAATATACTTATCCATCTGGAGTGGGAATATAGTGAGGTTAGGGGGCTTTTTTCTCTCCAGGGCTGCGATGGGTTACTGGAGCCCCTCCCCCAGACCTGCCTATGAGACTGCATCCAGGCTGGGGGCGGGCGCCCCACCGTCCATCGGCATCATGTTGGGTTGTCTGGTGTGTGACGTAATGCGTCACATCACCATGACGACCATCTCCTTGTTTCCATCCACGTCTTGGGCAGTCTGACGCCACCCACTTCCAGCTCATTCCGGAAGTGGGAGGGCGGATTTCCGGCCATATATTTGGCGGTTCACATTTTGTTGGCGTGGACTTGCCCTGCACATTAGGGCACCCAGCCAGGATGCAATCGGCTCTCTTCTTCACCGTCTTGTCCCACAATGGTATCACCTCTTTCCTTGTGATATCTTTAATCAGGGTAGGTTCTTTATCCATTCCTCTTCACTCTTTCACCTAGTGCACTCTGTGGCTGATGCTTTTGATTCAATAATTATTTCTGGGTTTTTCTTCTCCCCGTTTCTCTTTCCCACCACAACCTCATTTGACACTTTTCTATTTAATTTTACACTCTTTGGGCACCCCTTTGGATCAGTATATATATCTCAATGTATTTCGTTAACATACAGACTTTATAACTGACCCATCCGTTCTGATCCAAATCTATTTCATTTTCACTTTCAGGAATGTCATTTAGAAGATCCGCTTTCTGCCTTGACTGAGGTCCCATTATCCCTTTTGTGCTGGGCGATTATCTGCGCCTCAGCCCCGGGGGAGACTATGCCCGTGATGCCTTCACATCCCCCCCCCCCAAGTTTGGGGTTTTTTCCTTGATAAATTGACCTTTGAGACAGTTAAGGTAAAGATCTGTGTACAGATCCAACCTGATATATCGATATTTCTTAATCGTTTTGGATGTTCTGGTGCAATAATGTATAAACCCCTTTCCCCTTCTTTACATGATTTGTACCCAATGCTCCTGATGAATGGACGGAGGTCCAAGAAACGCGTCGAGCCTATATTAAACTCAGATGTTTTATTCTATCTCATTGGATTTTAGCTAATTATGAATTGACAAACATTTTATATTGAAATTAATATTTCTAGAGATCTTATTTGAGATCCCACTATATTGTATATGTTTTCAATATGAATTGTATACTGTGCTATATGTTGTATTTTTGTATTTGTTAATGTTTATATGAATGATTCCAATTATATTTATATATATATATATTTATTTGATTCATAAAATAAAATTCCCCTTTTCTTATTGAAATGCCTCATTTAAAGTCCCATTACTTTGGTTCTCTCTTTTTTCTATATTCATTAGGGATGGAGGCTATTTAACAATACTATGCGTGGCAGACAAGAATATTGTTTTTTTCATCAGGAGTAGATATCTGCTTTGAAAGAAATGTGTATAAGGAAATGGCAAAATGGGGATACATGCAAACTGGAGGGATAGGGAAGAAGAGGCATAGTCCTCCAATCCCCAAAAACTTACGTTGCTTTCAGGTAGTTACTGGCATAAGGAGCAGGAATGGCTCGGATAGTCTCCCACAGGAGCTGAGGGCACACAGGGCAGGCAAAAGGGGCCAGGACACACCACACACATGGGCAATGTAGGCTGAAGTGCATAGGTGTGGAGGTGAGCCCCCACAGTAGAGCACTTCTTGTGTTTTGACTCAGCCGAATCAGATTGTCCAAAGATTTTGGATCCTTGTTTCACTTGACAAGCATTTCTCTTTGCAGAGGTCTTGTGGGAAACATAGCAAACGGAAGCTATTCAGTCGAAGGGATTGCATGAGGACTCGAGGGCATACAATGCGATTAGAGGAGAAGCGTTTTAACCTCAGTCAACGTGGGGGGTTCTTTACTGTGAGGGCTACAAGATTGTGGAATTCTCTACCTCAAGAGGTGGTTTCTGCGGGAAGTATGGTGGCTTTCAAAAGACTCTTAGACGTACATCTCAAAGATCAGAACATTCAGGGCTATGTGAGATGATTACAGCCACGCACACCTACACAGGTTGAACTGGATGGACTATTGTCTTTATTCAACCTCATCTACTATGTAACTAATCAGTTTAGTTGCCCTTCTCTGGACTCTCTCCAGCTCCAACACGTCCCTCCTGAGGACTGGCGACCAGAACTGGACAGAATACTCCAGATGCGGTCGGACCAGAGTTTTATAAAGTGGAAGGATTATAGACTTATCTCTGGAATACATCCCTTTCTTTATGCATGCTAATATTCTGCTGGCTTTGGCAGCTGCCGCTTGACATTGCATGCTATTGCCTAATCTATCATCAACCAAGACTCCCAGATCTTTCTCCATTTTTGATTCCCCCAAGGGTTCCCCTCCCAACGTGTATTGTGCTTTTATGTCTTTAGTCCTCAAGTGCAAAACCTTACACTTCTTCACATTAAACCTCATTTGCCATGTCGTTGCCCACTCCGTTATTCAGGAAGTTCAGGAAGAAGGTGATTAGTGATTAAGACTACATAGGGAGGGGTTGAGCCCATATCCATTCATTGTGGAGTTTTTTTGGTACTGTATATATGTGGAGGGCTCCCCCGTCAATTTGGAAGAGATTTGGACCTTTTAGGGTTATGTCGTGTTGTTTTTATATATATATTCTCAATATGGGTAACTCTGCCAATAACTGCCTTGATTTTGGATCTAAAGTGGCTCCTGAGGGATATGTCTGCATGTATTGTGCTGAGCAGTGAGACAAGCGTGTCCTTTAGAGTTTTATCTATCACAGGCTGTTTTTTAGTGGAATAAGATGGGAGTCCTGTAGTTCCCTAGTGTCATTGAGAAAGGCTTCTAGGTCACCTCCATCCCCCTCTTTGTCATATTGCTGGAGATTTTTTTACTTGGCCTTAACTGGGCTGGGGGAGGAAGAGGATGACTGTAAATGATAGCCATGTCCCTGGTGTGGTCTGGTGTTACAGGAAGAGAAGAGCTGGGAGCTATCCTTATGCCCAGAGGGCCTGCTATGCACCTAGTCTGTCAGCTTACTGGTACCATCTTGGGTATAGGAAGAAAAAAATTGATAGATTTTGTTTGGGTACAGCATTGCATTACTGTACAATCGGCAGTTAAAATACTGCAGTGCCAAATAGCATAAAATGGTCTGGTCATGAAGGGGGGGAAATCTTCTGGAGCTGAAGTGGATAAAGAATGTGTGTCCAGAGTCCAAGGAATTACAAGGGCATCTGACGTCAGTGATAGAGGATCCTTGGTCCTGGCAACAAACGGGTAATTTGATGCTGAACTTGGAGGCCAGCAAATCCACATCTGGAGTCCCCCATTTCTGGCACAAAAGATTGAAGATGAAGTGACCATTATCTGGTTACACCAATCCGGATGCATTGCTTTGAAATTTATAGAAGGAAGTAATAAACAAATTGAAGAATTCAAAACAGAAGAGTTGATTGAAGAGTCCAAAATAAGGAATTTGGTAATTCACCTCAGGACACTAGAAAAAAATTGAGATCTTGCAGAGTGGAGTAGGGTTATAAGGGTATGACTAGAGGGTATGTCCAAAAGCTTTGAAAGGTAGCCACCTATAACCCAGGATCTATGAATAGCCACCCTTTCTCCTGTACAATTATTACAATATTAAATTTTTTTTTGTTTAGATATGTTTTGAAGAAATTAATAAAAAAGGGGTATATTAATAAATGTTTACACACAACATGTACACAGTTTCACCCAGGAGTCATCATACATTTTCCAACTAAATACAATTAGGAATTATGGGTAAAATGTGTGTGAATAAAATAATATTAAGACCAATATGTTTTGTTAACAAAATATGACAGAAGAGAAAAAAAAAAGGAAACACATATTATACAATTTGAGAAGTTGAAGAAATAGCCAGACTACAGTTAGAGTGCAGCTATGTTGTCTTTCTTGGCTTACCATTCACAGTGTCTGCCATCATTTGGGAACCATAATTTATTTAAAATAATACTACCCAAGAAGAAATTGTTTGGTATATTGTTCATGAGTGCTTCATACCCCTGGTTTTTCAACTTTTAAGTTATAGGCCCTTATGTACACATGGTGTTTTTGCAGCCACTTTTAGGGGTGTCAGTTTCCAAACACCCCTCTATGCTATCCTGTGTCCATGCACACAAAAACTTTTAGAAGCTTTAGAAGCTAGGTTCTGAAGCTGAGATTTTCAGCTGTAAAAACGACTGACGCTCCTAAAAGCATGTTATTTCTGTATACCAGTTTTAGCCGTGTCAAGCACTTTCTGGCATTAGTAATGTGATTGGTCACTGTAAGATCACCCAAACCAGGAAATTCCTATCTGTACATTACCAATGTGTCCTTTGCTCAGCTGTATTGTTGCGTGGAGAGAAGATGGCTACAGATGTGTCCCAGACAGCTAATCGCAGCTGTAGAGGCCCAGGCAGAGTTGTGGGATGTTTCTCATCCCCTCTACGATGACTGCTTAAGCAACATTTTGGATGGACATTACAAAAGCCTTGACGCCGAACTGGGAGCGATTGAGCACTTTGCAGAAAAAGGAAAGAAGTCAATTATACAGAATGCATGATGTGTTTGTTGTAATGTAAATTAAGTTTGCAGATTATTATTCTTTTGTTTAGCCCAGATAGTGAACAAATGTTGGAAATCCCTGCGGGATAGGGTTAGGAGGGATCTCACAGAGGAGGGGAAGGCCATGCGGAGTGGGCAACCAGCACTGAAGAAGAAACCACATGTGTACCACAGCAACTTGTTTTTCCTTTATATGTGTTGGGTTTTCTTTTTGTTAATGTTCTGCAGTCAATTTTGTTGATTTACACTATAGAGTAATTTTTTTATTTTTTTTTAATGCTAATAAACATTTTCCATGGATTTGAGTACATATTGTTTTCTACAATTCTCTAGAACTAGATCCTAAGACACCGCCATCATCTGGAGGACGTGTCGTTGGCCGTGGCAGCAATCAGCATCAGAGGGGGTCCGGTTTCAGCAATGAAACCAAGGACAGGATACTAGTGCTGCTGCAGGAAGTGCGGCAGGAGAGGCTGGGGAGTGGATGCCTTTTTAGATTGGGGCAATGCACGCGCCTGCTTCTGCCACACTTTGTACCATGTCCTGGAGGACATTGACAGTAACCTCGAGAAGCAGTGCATGTATAGCCTCTATGCGGTCGCAATGCAGTTTAGGGCTGCCATAATAAGTGGTGGGCCACCACCTAGTAATGTATGCACTGCTTTACAGGGTGTACTATGCACTTCGGGCCTGCAGCAGCGCTATTAGCCCCCTCTTACAATCAGTCCCCTCCTCAACGATTTCCTCCACCAGCCCAGTCCTCCTTTCATCCACCTCATAGGATTATCCTCTGTCTTCTCAAGTACCACATCCTTCCCACTTCTATACCCAGAAGAAAAAGACACGTTTTCCTCTGTCAGGGGTAAACATATGCAGACCCAAAAGAGGACTGTATAAGCTTGCCTTATGCAGAAGAAAAGGACAAGTTTTCCTCTGTTTGGGGTAAACATATGCAGACACCAAAGTGAACTATAAAAGTTTGCCTCCTGCAGGGGAAAAGGACACTGTAAAAAGCTGACTATTTTTTACCTCTCCTTAATGAGTATGTGGATAGTGTTAGGAGATGTAAAAGATGTAGCAAAAGATCTTATGTTGGTGAAAGAGGACAGAAGTTGCGAACAAGGATGAATTTGCACAGACACACCATCAAGGAACGTAAAGAGTTCTGCATGCCTGTGGGACATCATTTCTCACAACCGGACCACACTATGGAAGACCTCAATGTCTTCGCTCTTAACAGGGATTACAAAAGTATTCAGGAAAGAAAAACTTTTGAACTAAGAACGATAGTTCCATTTGACACATAAAATAACAGCCTAAATTTAGGTATGTTTTTTTTTTTACTCATTATCCAACAGTTTTATGACCCCCTCTGTGACTGTCAACCCACACCCAAAAACTGCACCAAAGATGCAGCATGCAGGACTTTTAAACGCACTGCACCTATATTGGTGTGAAGAGTCCCATAGGATTTAAAGGGGAAACATTCTTGTGCTTTTCTTGCAAGGTAAACACGCAGGGAAAACGTTTCAGTTGGAAAGAGACCTTAGTACTGTTTGGACCTTGAAGAAGGGGAAATACCATAAAAGTTTGTCCTAAAAAATTGTATGTTAGTACAAATAAAAAAAGTATCACGTACAGTCTTCAATTGTTTTTTGTCGCAAGCGCACTAATACGGCTACAACCAACTCATTCAAAGAAAGCATTATTTTACAGTAAGTAGAGATAATGTAGAAACAACAAAATATATTGCATGTATTGATCCTGACCTGCTACTTCTTCCTCCGATGATACAAAAAAAAAATTTGAAAACTGATTGCGGATGGTCATAATTCATTCAATTGACCGTAAGTCCGTAAACTGAACATGATGACTTGTATTTTGTGGCTCCGGTATAACAGTGCCTCTCTCCTTGTCCAGAAGAAAGGACACAACAGGCCAGTACCACTTTGATAGCATTTTCGACGTCTAGCTACATGCATGACAGCAGTCATTTTCACTTAGCGGTGCAGATGCCAAAGGCCCATTCAACAACACAATGGGCACAGCCAAGCTGATAATTGAAAATGTTTTGCTTATGGCTGAGACTATTGTCCCTGTATGACCTCATTAGATTTTTTTGCCAGTCCAAAGGCCTCATCCACTGGAACCAGAAAGCGTCCTTCATGTAGGCAAAGTCCAAATGCCATCTTTTGAAAGATATGTGCATAAACTTGGCAGCCGCATGCTCTGACATCCACAGCTATGAAGCATAGGTTGGCATCAACCAATGCCAGGAGGACAACAAAGAAATACTTCTTATAATTGAAGTATAGAGATCCGGAGTAAAGAGGCTTGCTGTCAAGGGCACTAATGCAATCGGTGAACTGGGTCTTCTCCCTAAACTCATCTGCTATAGCTTCCCAGATGTCTTCATTAAGCTCAGGTACGACCACTTCCCTTAACTCCTTCCACAGTGCAAAGCAGGTTTCCCTGGTTACTTTGGCCACCATGGAACCGTCCATTAGAAAATAGTGGTGTAAGTACGCAAATGTTTGTACTGTAGCAAGAAACCTAAAAAAATAAAAATCAATCAAAAACAATAAAGGGTAATGCCATACAACTATCAGCGCTTCAAATATAACAAAGTACATTTTTCATGATAAGAAAAATGTAACATACTTGATTGTCACAAACAGAGTCGTTCTTATCGAATTGTCCATTCTTGCCAGCCTTGGATTGAGCCTCCCCAGCAGGTCATCAAACACAGGAACGGACATCCGTGTGAAGTTGTAAAATTTTTAATGATAAATGCGTAGCTAGGCATACATATTGGAAAAGTACCCCGAAGAGAGACAATGGGATGTAATGGGATCCGTCCACAAATGACGACGGCTGTTTCTCTCCTCCTCCAGCTGTCTCTTTCTCCTCAGCCTCTGTACTTCAATCAGCAGAATGGCCTCATCGATTTTCAGGTTGAAAGATGCATTACAGCAATCAAGGACTCGCAGATGCTCTCTCTCCAACCAAAAAGGCGCAGAGAAAAAATTAATATATTTATTACGCATAGTGGGAAATTAGCAGTAGAAAATAGAAGAGGGAGTGTTTTTTTTTTTTAATGCTTCTAAAAGCTAACGGGCTTAACTTTAGCCCCGGAAGGATTCGCCCCCTTTCTGACCAGGCCCTATTTTGCGATTCTGCACTGCGTTACTTTAACGGACAATTGCATGGTCGTGCGACGCCGTACCAAAACGAAATTTACATCCTTTTTTTTCCCCCACAAATAGAGCTTTCTTTTGGTGGTATTTGATCACCTGTGCGATTTCTATTTTTTGTGCTATAAACAAAAAAAGAGCGACAATTTTGAAAAAAAAAAAACAAACAAAAAAAAACCAATATTATTCACATTCTGCTACATGACATTCTCAAAAAAAAAAAAAAAAATTAAAAATCTAAATGTTTTAACATTTTAGGCCAATTAGTTTTCTGCTACATATTTTTGGTAAAAAAAAAAAAATCGCAATAACCGTATTTTGATTGGTTTGCGCAAAAGATATTGCGTCTATTAACTACGGGAAATATTTATGTCATTTTTATTGTTTTGTTTTTTTGCTAGTAATGGCGGCAATCTGCAATTTGTTGCGGGACTGCGACATTGCGGCGGACAGATCAAACTCCTGACATTTTTGGGGGGACCGGTGACATTACTACAGTAATCAGTGCTAAAAATATGCACTGTTACTGTAATAATGACATTGGCAGGGAAGGGGTTAATACTGGGGGTAATCAAGGGGTTACATGTATGCCTAATGCTTACTGACTTGTGTGTGTGGCGGTGTTCTGTGAAAGGCACAGAGATCGCAGTTTCAGCATAGCTGAAACTGCTGATCTGTCCCTGCCTGTCAGTGAGAAGATCCGCCTGCTTTGTTGACATAAGCAGGCGGGTCTTCTCTCCCTTTCTCGGACAATCGCCGCCTCTCCTCCCCCGGCCCCACTCCCGCTGTGTTTAGACACAGCGGGATTGCGCCTCCAAAACCCCTTCCCCTCCAGTCACATAGTACTACGTGACTGGACCCAGGGGAGCCACACTGCCGCAGTAATATTACTGTGAGCAGTCGGCAAGTGGTTAAACGAGCATTAACACTCGTGCAAAAACTAGATTTTTGTACTTACCATAAAATCCTTGTCTCTGAAGTTCATCAACAGACACAGCTCCATATCATCTTGGACCATTGGGTTATGCTCCTCCCATCAGGAATAGGACAATAGGCATGAAAAAGCTTTAACACGCCTATGAGGGATGTCCCTGCAGGCATAACCCCACACACTCTGCTACAGCTTTTAGTTTAATTGCAAGCAGTGTTTAGAAGACAAAAATCCCCATTCATTCAGAAGCAGAGGGGCGGGAGCTACGTCTGTCGATGAACTTCAGAGAAAAGGATTTTACGGAAGTTCAAAAATCCAGTTTTTCGCTAGCATTCATCGACAGAAGCAGCTCCATATCATCTTAGACAAATGGGATGTCCCAAAGCAATATTTTCATGAGGGGTGGGAAGACAACGCAAAGAAGAACGTAACTCTCCAAAGGCTAAACGTAGCCAACCAGGAACTGTAGAGCTCAACCAGGAACTGGAGCTCACCTAGAAAAAAAAAACATACGAGCAAAAAAAAAAGGGGGGGGGGGTAGAAATTTGGGACATTTAATGAGGCACATGAATAACCCATGTGACTCCATCCCTAAATATGTATTTGGAAAAAAAAAAAGTTGGGACTTTAAATGAGGAACATAACTGGTAATGAATAGATAAATAAATAGATGTTTAAAATAATTATTTAATTAATAGCCTACATGGAAACCCATATATATTGAAGATACAGAATGGTACATGGTGGAAACTCAATAAAACCAATGAATCATTGTAAAAAGTCACATAGGCAAAAGGTATACATTGGATAATAAGTATTCAATACATAGTATACAGAAATTCATATACATGCCAATATATTAAAGTATATTTAGACAAAAAAGTCACATCCTGTAGAGCCCAACGCGTATCGTGGAACCAATGCCACTTCTTCAGGGGCAGATGCAATTAAATGTGTCTTTTTATGCCAGCTAAGGACTGTGTAAATGGAGCTAGGAACCAAAGGCTGTCTAAGGACGTCCAACCGGGAACTGAGGGAGCAATCAAATGGCCCTACCCAGTTGTAGGACCCCAAGTAGTGAAAGTCCCACTACCCCAAGTAGTGAAAGTCTCCATGGTACAAAACAAGGGAGTGAAGTAAGTGATGTACACCAGGTTCTGTAATCCCAATCCCATGATCCTATATAAAGTATGAGTGAGTACAAAACCAACTGAAAGTGAGGTGGGTGATAATGGGTAAAAGGGGTGTGTGTATCCCCAAGATGGGGGGCCCCGATCTTTCCCAGCGTCACGTGGGTGCTCTGCACGAGGGGATGTGCTATCACCCCGACGGAGAACCGCTCGAGTGTGTGGGATCCAGCCTGGTTTGGTTAAGGAGATAGGTGCAGGTTGGATGGGAAGAATCCATCAGACAGACGAGAACGGAATTGGATCTTGTATCCCCCCACCCCAGAAGCAGCTGAGGGCACCCCTTCATGCAGACGAGGATTTGTCTACAGATCTGGAATGGCTGGTTTTTGATTTACCTGACCATGGCTTCTTGGAACTCCCAGAAAACCTGAACGGGTTTTCTTTTTCTTGCGACCTGGAGATACGAAAAAGCCGCTTATAAGCAGTGAAGAAAGGCCCCCGTCTATGACGTGGCGCCTTGCCCTTAGAGGACTGAGGAAGTAGAGTACTCTTCCTTCTTACCCGTAAGGCCTTTGATTAACTCATCCAAAGAGGATCCAAACAACCTCTCCCCCATAAAGGGAAGATCTGTCAAAGCCTTTTTGGAAGCCTGGTCCGCAGACCAACTTTTTAACCACATCATGCCTCTAACCGCAATCCGCACTGCCGACACTCTGGCCACTAGGAGAGCTGCATCAAAGGACACATCACACATGAACACCAGGGCTTGAGCC
The DNA here is from genome assembly GCF_965119305.1 of Pelophylax lessonae. Classification (NCBI taxonomy): domain Eukaryota; kingdom Metazoa; phylum Chordata; class Amphibia; order Anura; family Ranidae; genus Pelophylax; species Pelophylax lessonae. The sequence goes on along the minus strand of NC_138768.1, from coordinate 490,138,409 downwards.
ATCTGGTCCATTAGTTCCAGCACCGCTGGGGGGAGCTGCTCAGCTTCCAAGTTACCTTTAGGGAACTTCACCCATTCAGTAACCTTCTGTGACACCATAATATTCACAAATATTGGTTTCAATATGGAACCCGCTAGCATACGTAGATGGCGGGACAGAGACTCCACTCGTCTATCCACAGAGTCCGCAAAGGCTGGGAATTCTTCCACCTGAACCACAGTAGACTTATTCAGGCTGGAAACCGGGTGATCCACCTTTGGTGGCACGGTCCACCTAATGGAAACTGCATCTGAAAGGATAACAGCGTTTAAAGCGCTTAGGCACCACTAGCATGTGCTTGATGCACCGCCATTGTTCATTGACAATATTGTCAAAAAGCTCCGGGCAAGGAAACACTTTGGCCAATTTTCGGGATCCAAAAGACACCTGCGAACCCGGCGCTGTAGATTAATCTGACAATTTTAAAGTTTCCCGCACTGAAACTATAAGTGCTTCCACCAATGCGTGTTTGCGCACGGTGGCTGACAAGGGCAGGTCCTCTTCACCATCAGAATGCAAAGACACCGACTCCTCAGGGTGGGGTGTGACTGCGGCAGCCATATCTGCCTCAGAATCTGATGAAACTACCGAGGGAAGTGAAGGCAGAGGACGTTTGCAGCTAGCAACCCTTTTACATACAAAATCTACCTTTGACATCAAGCTTTCCAAGACTGCTGTAAGTGCAGACAGGGGCTGTGTTTCAGAAGGTTCCACAGCCGCACCGGGGGGGGGGGGGGGGGTCTGTAGGTGAAATAGTATTCTGGGACTCCATTTTACACTGAGATGAAAATAATGCAGTGTCTTAGTAACTTAGCGGTATACCTAGTCCCAATCCAATATAATCTGATAGCGGAGTGGGTGAGGACAACCTACAGGGGACCCCAGAAAACGTTACCAAACTACTCAGGAGACTGACAGCACGTTCTGTGAAACAGAAAGTAAAACGTTCTGACACAGGAAATAGAAAGCACAGCCTGGGTCATTGCTAGATTTTTGCGTGTCCAGCAATCGTGGACTACAGGAAAATGGCCGCCCCATGCATTCCTATGGGGAACGAACAAAAAATGTCTGCCTATGCATTTCAATGGGAGAACAGAAAGCATGAATCTTTGTCATGCGGTCTCCTGGACCCCAGAGGGGGACCCAGACAAGAGGCATCGGAGGGTCCTTAGGAAGAGATCCCACCAGGACAAAGCCACCCCCACAGAAAAACGCTGCTGCGGCCGCAATGTTTCTGCCCCCCAGAAGTAGGACCTGCTATGGGTAGGGGAAAAGACTGGGAGGGGGGTAGGCTAGTATCTGGGTCTGACTATTCCAGGGAGAGGGCCCACGTCCACCCCGAGACCGCCAGAGGATTGAGGGGACAGTATTACTCACCATACCACAGTTTCAGGTGGGCACCACTCCGAACACTCCACCTCCCAGCTAGGGTGTGGGTGCTGCCAGCCAGAGGTTACGCTGTGACTCAGGGCATTCTAGGTCGATCTCGTCCCAGCGAGACTTGGCCACTCGCAGGCTCATCCCCTTCCATCGGAGCTCTGTCGTGGCGAGGCCTAGTTCTGGACTATAACCTGCTCACACTCGCTGGCCAGGCTGGGAGACCTTGAGGATCTAGAATATCCAGTCCGAAACCACAGCCGGTTGTTGCTTGTAGTTCTCTAAGAACTCCAAAACAAAAAATTTCCCTATTAATAGCGAAGACCGAAGTCCCAGCAGGGAACTAGGTCCTATTCCTAAACTAGGCAGAAACAAACTAGAGGCTGTAGCAGAGTGTGTGGGGTTATGTCTGCAGGGACAGCCTCCATAGGCGTGGTAAAGCTTTCTCCTGCCTAGTGTCCTATTCCTGATAGGAGGAGCATAACTCAATGGTCTAAGATGATATGGAGCTGCGCCTGTCGATACACGATAGACAAATGTGGCTAAAAGCACATTTTGTATGCCGCATTTTCCTGGTGGCAGGACTGGCATTGCAACTTTTTTTTTTTTTTCAAAGCCCTGTGTGCTTTAAAAAGTTAAGGTTGAAAAAAAAAAAAAAAAAAAAACAGAAAACGACCATAATGATTTGGTATTCATTATACTGTATTTCTTTCTTCACAGTAGCACCACAATACCAGAAGCTGAACAACACTGGTAAATTGGCAAAGGAGAAATGGTGGTACTTGGATTTTTATATATTCTTTGTAAAGAACATGTAAACCTACCTTTTATCTGTAGTGGCCTGTAGCGCACCCCCTCGCAAATTACACAGACAGCACTCCTACAGGAAAAGCAAAAAAATTACAGTCAGACCGACTAGCCATTCTGTCCTGAAACATTCTTGCAATCACAACCGTAAAGTGACAATTAACCAAATTTTAAAAAACAAAAAACAACATATTAAATATCGTCATTTGGATTAACCTGTGGAAAGCACATCTGGGAAAATGTAATGGAATTACCCCTGCTGCAACTTCCTTTTGAGTGGCTACATGCACTCTGAATGTGGGAACATAGCCATCCTCCTAAGCGTGATCCACGCTCCCGAGATGGACTACATACAGTGCCTTGCGAAAGTATTCGGCCCCCTTGAACCTTGCGACCTTTTGCCACATTTCAGGCTTCAAACATAAAGATATAAAACTGTAATTGTTTGTGAAGAATCAACAGGTGGGACACAATCATGAAGTGGAACAAAATTTATTGGATATTTCAAACTTTGTTAACAAATAAAAAACTGAAAAATTGGGAGTGCAAAATTATTCAGCCCCTTTACTTTCAGTGCAGCCAACTCTCTCCAGAAGTTCAGTGAGGATCTCTGAATGATCCAATGTTGACCTAAATGACTAATGATGATAAATAGAATCCACCGGTGTGTAATCAAGTCTCCGTATAAATGCACCTGCACTGTGATAGTCTCAGAGGTCCGTTTAAAGCGCAGAGAGCATCATGAAGAACAAGGAACACACCAGGCAGGTCCGAGATACTGTTGTGGAGAAGTTTAAAGCCGGATTTGGATACAAAAAGATTTCCCAAGCTTTAAACATCCCAAGGAGCACTGTGCAAGCGATAATATTGAAATGGAAGGAGTATCAGACCACTGCAAATCTACAAAGACCTGGCCGTCCCTCTAAACTTTCAGCTCATACAAGGAGAAGACTGATCAGAGATGCAGCCAAGAGGCCCATGATCACTCTGGATGAACTGCATATCAGTCGTATACTGCACAAATCTGGCCTTTATGGAAGACTGGCAAGAAGAAAGCCATTTCTTAAAGATATCCATAAAAAGTGTTGTTTAAAGTTTGCCACAAGCCACCTGGGAGACACACCAAACATGTCTAAGAAGGTGCTCTGGTCAGATGAAACCAAAATCAAACTTTTTGGCAACAATGCAAAACATTATGTTTGGCGTAAAAGCAACACAGCTCATCACCCTGAACACACCATCCCCACTGTCAAACATGGTGGTGGCAGCATCATGGTTTGGGCCTGCTTTTCTTCAGCAGGGACAGGGAAGATGATTAAAATTGATAGGAAGATGGATGGAGCCAAATACAGGACCATTCTGGAAGAAAACCTGATGGAGTCTGCAAAAGACCTGAGACTGGGACGGAGACAACAAGACAATGATCCAAAACATAAAGCAAAATCTACAATGGAATGGTTCACAAATAAACATATCCAGGTGTTAGAATGGCCAAGTCAAAGTCCAGACCTGAATCCAATCGAGAATCTGTGGAAAGAACTGAAAACTGCTGTTCACAAACGCTCTCCATCCAACCTCACTGAGCTCGAGCTGTTTTGCAAGGAGGAATGGGCAAAAATTTCAGTCTCTTGATGTGCAAAACTGATAGAGACATACCCCAAGTGACTTACAGCTGTAATTGCAGCAAAAGGTGGCGCTACAAAGTATTAACTTAAGGGGGCTGAATAATTTTGCACGCCCAATTTTTCAGTTTTTTATTTGTTAAAAAAGTTTGAAATATCCAATAAATTTTGTTCCACTTCATGATTGTGTCCTACTTGATTCTTCACAAAAAATTACAGTTTTATATCTTTATGTTTGAAGCCTGAAAGGTGGCAAAAGGTCGAAAAAGTTCAAGGGGGACGAATACTTTCGCAAGGCACTGTAACTGTTATTCTACTGCGCACGTGTAGTTGACATCATTGTGCTGGTTTTACCTACAAGTTTATTGGTGGTTTATGCTCCTTTTACATGCCAGCTCTGAATGCATCTGCAAGCAAAAGCACAGAAAACGGTGCTTCCCTTCCCTTGTGGAAAGGAGAATGTCAGGGACATATGAGAAGTAGAATCACCAATGAGTCATGTGTGTTGTGGTTAGAGTAGACCAGTGCATGTGACCACATTATATGTGCACTGTTCTTAGTTAACTTAATTACAGTATAAGAGTATGGGGAGGACCCAAACAACCAAATAAAAACTGGATTTGTGTCTTACCGTGAAATCCTTTTCTCTGATGTTCATTGACGGGCACAGCTACATATCTTCTTGACCAATGGGTTTATGCTGTTTTCTATAGGAGTAGGACATTAGGTGGAAAAAAAATTGACCACGCCTATAGGGCAGTCCCAGGGGGTATACTCCCACTTCCTGCTATAGGATTTCAGTTTTGTAACAAGCGGTGTAAGAAGAACATAAAACCCAACTCAATAGAGGGGGCGGTGCTGTGTCATTGACGGATACAGCTCCATATTGTCTTGACCGATTGGGACATCCCAAAGCAGTGTCAATATGAGGGGTGGGAATAACAGCAAGAAAAAACACACTTTCCAAAGGCTAAACATAGCCAACCAGGCAAAACAAGAGCTCAACCAGGAACAACTGAAGCTAACCTGACAAAAAGAACACATACAACCTCAAAGAGGACTAAACCTCTTCAACAGCAACCTGCAAAACCTTGCGACCAAAAGAAGCACCTGCAGATGCCAACACATCCACCTTATAAAATTTTGTAAAAGTGTGCACAGACGACCATGTGGCCGCCTTGCATACCTGCATCACTGACGCCTAATGACAGAAGGCCCAGGAGGCACTAAGCGCCCTCATAGAATGAGCCTCAACAGGTAAAGGAGGATCCTGACCCTTATTGGAATAGACAGTATGAGTATCAGTGCTGCTCTAGATAACAAATAAAGTGCTAAGTGCAAAATTAGCGGTGCATAATATTCAACAAAAGTGCATAATGAGCAATGCAAAATAAATATAAATAAAGCACCCTGCACCCTTTAGAAAAAACACATCAGCAGCTAAACTCAAAACACTGGAAGGTTCAAAATGAGATAAAGTACATAGAGCAGCGGTAATTTAACAAGAACCAATAATGATAATAACATATGGTTATATAAAGTCCATATTAAAATCACAGGAAGTCCAGGTGAAGGGTCCGCATATTATCACCACAATGTGAGTCAACACGACATGAAGTGAAATCCCAGCCACCACACACTGACTCTTACCAGAGGATGGCGGGGATGCAGCAACAAGCTGTTATGGGACCGCTAAAACCCTCTCAGGCCAAAACCTCCATAAGAAAACACAGCCTTATCATTCTTCAGTCTCCAAACATACCAATGAAATGGTGCATATCAGATAGCCAAATCTTCCTTGAGTAGCTTTATACCTCATAGATCGGGGAGAGAATGAAAAGAAATAGGCCCATAGTGCATTATCCTTAAAACCAATTCCTTTATTAAAAACTCATAAGGTATGCACTCACCCAGATACAAGTATTAGAGCAGGTAACAGGCATCAAAAACATGGTTCGGCAGCGATGTTGCTTCTGTGGACAACCAGAAAAATGGCCGACCTCTGAGCTTCCGGGGGTGTGACGCAATGACGTTCGGCTAGCTCCTCCCGATGCGTTTCGTCATTACGACGTCTTCAAGGGGGCATAGCCCAGCATCTGCGTCACGCCATTTATATAGTAAGACCGAAGAAAGGACACGCCTGCAGCGTCATTGCGAAAGGCGTGTTCGGCAAAACCGGAAGTAGTCCCTGCGTTCCAAAGGCAGGAAACTCTATCCAGGCCGAAGCATAATACCGGAATAGCTTAAAAGCAAATACAAGGCCGATCAAATAGGGGACACGCTGCTTATAATCGGGATTTATTTATAAAATTATAATAAATAAGGGGCGTGGCCTGGAGCGGCATGAGGAAGGACGCTGCTGAGGTGAGCTCCGTCGGCCGAATCTCCTAATTTCATTAATCCTGCACCCCGAAATCCTGAACCGCTTCCCCAGTACCTCTTGAAGCCCCGCTGCAGCTGTGGATCATGTCGCCGTCAAAGAAATCCTCGGATGTCACCGCTAAATTGGATAAATTTCGCCACCAGGACAAATGTGACCAGGCCCAAGATGGCGCGGGAGCGGAGGTAAGCTCGGCGGGAGCCGAGACAGAGCGGGTTCTGGACGCTATTGCTCAGTGTTAGGCATCCCTCACCACTAAAATAGAGGAGGTGAAAATTGACATATCCCTAGTCCGCCAGGATCTCCAGAAGGTGAGGGAGCGGGTGACCGAAGCTGAGCAGCAGATCAGTGGGGTGGAGGATGCCCTGCCCCCCCTTCAGCGCACCTCTGATGCCCTCCAGCTCCAGGTGACCCAGTTGCAATTAAAACAAGATGACATGGAGAACCGTCTTAGGAGGTGTAATATTAGACTGATTGGTCTCCCTGAGGGGGCTGAGGGGTCCCATCCATCAGACTTCCTTGAACAATTGCTGATTGACACTTGGCCGTGAAGCTTTCTCCCCCACTTTCGTGGTGGAGCGGGCGCATCGTCTTTCAGGCAGACCTCCGCCCCAAGGGGCACCCCCCCCCCACACTTTTATTGCAAAGCTACTTAATTTTCGGGACAGAGATACTATCCTCAGACTTACTAGGGAAAAGGGTAACATCCCCTATGGCAACGGCAGACTAGCAATCTTCCCGGACTTTTCTGCTGAGGTCCAGAAGAAACGCAAAACCTTTATTGAGGCTAAATGAAGACTCCGCATAAAGCACATAAAATATGCTATGCTGTACCCAGCCCGTCTCCGTGTTGAGGGAGATGACAGGGTGCACTTTTTTGACGACCCTGAGGCGGCTATAACTTGGCTGGAGCGACTTGAGGCTCGAGCTTGAGTGCACCTCGTGCCTCCTCCTTAGGATTTGCTTCCCGGATGCTGTTCTGGATCCCTGGACGTATCCTGTGTATTAGCCTGACTGTTTCTGCTACCCCTGGATCCTGCTGTTCCCTTCCATATCTGGATTTCCCTCTTGGATGCCTGTCACGTTCACTGTGACCACCTGCAACAGCCCAGGCCCCCCTGTTGGGAGGTGGTTTTTGTTTTCTATCCTCCCCTACATCTTACTGCTCTGCCGGGTACTGTGTACTGTTTTTCTTGCCATCTCTGGAAACATCCCGACCCGGCAGGCTGTACACCATCCTTGTAGGCCACCGGAGTGCCTGCATCAACCTTTCCCTACTGTGTATCGTTTCCCCCGTTTCCCCCAAGATTGCTGTTTTTTCTCCTGCCCTTTTTCCCTATGTTTTTTTCTGCTGTGTCCTATTTACATGCCTTGCTGCCCAGCGAACTTTCGCTCCCAGAACTCCCCAGTCATGGACAAACCGGCTGCCCACTCTGCGGTTGCTGAGTGGGGGGGAGAGGCCCCCCTGGTCGTGTCGGGGTTCATTGCCTGGCACGGCCTTGGCTTCCCCCCCATGGTTCTCCTCCCCGCACCGGTCTCTATGTTTTCATGTTTCTGGGGAATTGTCAACGTGGTTGGTTGACTAGTTGGATGGGGTTCTCTCAGGCCCGCACGGGTTGGGGTTTGTGCAGGGCGGGGTGGGTGGGTGTTCAGTCTTTATTACTGCATTTTCCTTGTAGCTTTTTAATGCCTTTTGATTTTTTGTCATTCCTGCTAATGTGTGTAGTGCTTACTTGTCATAGTATCTCCAGCAGTTTGTATAAGTTGCATGTGGGTGCCAGCGGTGGGGATGGGGGAGCATGTAATGTAATCACTGGAGGGGAGGTATTCCTGGAGCTCATGTGCCTAATTATGTTTGCCCTCTCTGATGGCCAGCCTTAAATTTCTCACTTGGAATGTCCGTGGACTCAGGGACAGGATCAAGCGCTCAGCGGTATTTGCAGAGCTCAAGCGGCATAGAGCTGATATAATTGTACTACAGGAGACGCATTTGAATGGCGCTCTGCAACAGGCCCTGAAGCGTCCGTGGCTCGGCTGGACGTTTAACTCCATGTACACCTCACACTCCCGAGGAATTGCGGTTTTAATCGCTAAATCTGTCCACTTTGAGCTCCGGGGATCCCTCATAGACCCTGCAGGATTACTTTTTGGTGACCCCTACTTGCTTATGGCGTTCTATGTCACCCCTCCCTTCTCGTCCACAATACTCCTTGAGGGGCTGGATTTCATGGTTCAACACCCCCAGATCCCTGTAATCTGGCTTGGGGATTTTAACAACACCATGATCCCCAGCCTGGACAGGATGCACGTCTCTGGACCCCCTGTGCCCCCCCCACTTCCACGAGGTTCGCCCGCCTGATGGCGGAATTAAATCTCACTGACTCCTGGCGTGTCAAATACTCGCACCTCCGGGCATACTCTTGCCACTCCCCTGCCCATGGATCAATGTCCCACATCGATCTTATTCTAATCTCCCCCTCGCTAATGCCTAGGTTGTTGGACGCGGGCTTTTGTGCGCGTGGCCTCTCTGACCATAAGCCCTACTGGATTACGGTGGGCTTGCGGACAGACAGGGCCAGACCTGCCTGGCGATTAAACCCTTTTTGGCTTTCGCTGCTTTCTGAGGAGGGCACTCTGTCTGAGGACTGGCAACACTTTTTTGGCGATAATGCTGACTCGGCTTCCCCCCTTGTGGTATGGGAGACCTTTAAGCTACACGCTAGAGCCACTTTAACCCATACTATCAACTCTATTAAGGCTGACTCTGCTCAGGCACAGCGCAGGCTGAACAGGCTTTGGTTTCGGTGGAGGCGGCTTTTCTAACTGACCCGACGCCTGCCGGGGCGGATCAGTTGAAGCTCCTTACCAGGGTGGTGGAACACCTTGACTATGAAAAGGCACGTAGGTCCCTTTTTTTTCAGAAACAAAAATTGTTTGAACACGGTGAGCGGGCGGGTAGACTGTTAGCGTATTTAGTTCACAGTAACGATAGACCCCCAGTGGTAATCACCCTTCATTCTGCTGACGGACCCCCTGTTTCAGACCCAGGAGCTGTGGCTGATTGTTTTCGCAGCTTCTTCCAAGACCTCTACTCCTCAGTAGCCCCTGATGATGACTCCCCCAGATCTTGCCCTACCTGTCACCGGATGTCCTGCCTCAATTATCCCCCGAGCAATTGACCATGCTAGAGGCCCCCTTGACCCAGGACGAACTAATCGAAGCTATAGCTCAGTTCCCCAGGTCCAAGTCCCCTGGCTTGGATGGTCTGCCAATAGAATTCTACTCTATGTACTCAGAGGTTCTGGTCCCGCACCTCTTGAATGTGTTCAAGACGGCATTTGACACCTCTTCCTTGCCCCCCTCTATGCGAGAGGCTCTCATTGTCCTAATACCCAAACCGGGCAAAGACCCTAATTTCCCAGCCTCTTACCGCCCTATCTCCCTTTTGCAGGTGGACGTCAAGATTTTGGCCAAGGTGCTCTCCCTGAGACTAAATAAGGTGGTGCTCTAACTGGTTCACCTGGATCAGTCGGGTTTTATGCCTGGTAAAAACACCTCGTTCAATCTGAGACGCCTCTTTATGAACCTCCAGGCGCGGCACAGCAACTCCGGTTCTAGAGTCGTGGTGTCCTTGGACACTGCCAAGGCATTAGACTCTGTTGAGTGGAACTTCCTCTGGCGCTGCCTCGAGGGCTACGGCTTTGGGCCTAACTTTATCCAGTGGGTCCGTATTCTCTACCAGGCTCCGGTCACCAGGGTCTTGGCCAATGGTTGCACCTCGGCGGCGTTCCCCCTTACCAGGGGGACTCGTCAGGGCTGCCCTTTGTCTCCCCTCCTCTACGCCCTGGTGGCCGAACCCCTGGCGATCGCTATAAGGTCGCTTCCGGGTATCCGGGGGTCTGCGGGCTGGTGATTTGGAGGAGACGATAGACATGTATGCAGATGACACCTTGCTGTACTTGTCTGTTCCGGGTGAATCACTTCGGGTAGCTCTGTCCCTCATAGAGCACTTTGGCCGCTATTCCGGACTGATGATCAATTGGGACAAATCTCAAATTTTACCGATAGAGGACATTCCTCCCCGCCCCCCGGATCCCCGTTTCCCCCTTCAGGTGGTAGACCGTATCAAATATCTGGGGGTCCTGGTCACTAACTCACCTAAAGACTACTTGCAGGACAATGTCCAGCCTCTCTTCAATTTTTACATAGTTACATAGTTACATAGTAGGTGAGGTTGAATAAAGACAATAGTCCATCCAGTTCAACCTGTGTAGGTGTGTGTGGCTGTAATCATCTCACATACCCCTGAATGTTCTGATCCTTGAGATGTAAGTCTAAGAGTCTTTTGAAAGCCACCATACTACCCGCAGAAACCACCTCTTGTGGTAGAGAATTCCACAATCTTGTAGCCCTAACAGTAAAGAACCCCCCACGTTGCCTGAGGTTAAAACGCTTCTCCTCTAATCGCATTGTATGCCCTCGAGTCCTCATGCAATCCCTTCGAATGAACAGCTTTTTTTCTAAGCTGGGATCCCCATTTAGATATTTATAAATTGCTATCATGTCCCCCCCTCCAGGGGGAATAAATCGAGCGATTGTAGATGCTCTTCATAGTCAAGGTCCTCCAATCCCCTAATTAGTTTAGTTGCCCTTCTCTGGACTCTCTCCAGCTCCAACACATCCCTCCTGAGGACTGGCGACCAGAACTGGACAGAATACTCCAGATGCGGTCGGACCAGAGTTTTATAAAGTGGAAGGATTATAGTCTTATCTCTGGAATACATCCCTTTCTTATGCATGCTAATATTCTGCTGGCTTTGGCAGCTGCCGCTTGACATTGCATGCTGTTGCCTAATCTATCATCAACCAAGACTCCCAGATCCTTCTCCATTTTTGATTCCCCCAGGGGTTCCCCCCCTAACGTGTATTGTGCTTTTATGTTTTTAGTCCCCAAGTGCAAAACCTTACACTTCTCCACGTTAAACCTCATTTGCCATGTCGTTGCCCACTCTGTAATTTTGTCCAGGTCATCCTGTAGGATATCTGCTTCATGCTGTGCAGTTATTGCCCTGGCCAATTTTGTGTCATCTGCAAAAACTGATAACGCACTACTGATCCCGTCCTCAATGCTGTTTATAATTTATTGAAGTCTAAGACCCAGACCTGGACGCGTCTCCCGCTGGGGGTTAGGGGTAGGATCAATCTTGTAAAGATGGTGTTGCTCCCTAAATTACTATATACGTTTTGGCACTCCCCGATCTACCTTCCCCTTAAGCATTTTTTGCAGATTTACAGGTCCTCTGTAGAAGTCCCACGGGACGAAACGCGTCAGGACACAGGTACGCTGTCTCCTTGATGGTCATAGACGTCCTGGCTGGAATCCGGATCTCGCCATCTGACTAGGCTGAAAGAGAACCATTCAGCAGCGGTGAGCTGGCCATAACGTCTTGATTATCATTTTATGCTTGGAAATTTTTATCTGATGTAAGCATATTGGATTTGGGGGGTTTGCTTTGGTGTGTTGTGTTAAATAAAAAACTGCAAGACAGTATTACACTATTGTGTCTCCCATTCCATTTTTTTAGTATCGTTTGGTCCCTGAGGGATATCTAAGCACAGTGATCATCCAGGAGTCAGAAGAGGTGGTCCAGACTCTGGGAGTTGTAGTTATCTGTCTCTCAGTTCGTCCTGTGTTGGAGGGGAAGCTGTGAATGAGGTCTGGTTTCATCCACTGGCATTATCCTGGTCCCTGAGACTGTCTGCTGTACATGTTGGTTACATCCACTGACGTTATCCTGGTCCCTGAGGCTGTCTGCTGTATACGTTGGGGGAGCGCATAGAGCAACTACACCTTGAGCATCTGAATTTGTGGTCTGGTAAGAGGCTCAGAGTGTCTTTGAGGGTCACTGTTGATGATCAGGTGTACTCAGGATCTTTCCCATTTCTGAATTCTGCTGATTACACTTCTCAGTCTGGTAAGAGGCTTTACATTCGGTGGTGGTTCTCCCTCCTTCCTCATCACTGGGATAGATATCTATGTCTGATATATATTTTTCTGGTAAGCAGTTTCACAACTGGTGACGGATACTCACACCTTTATGTGGTGGAATTGTTTTTGGTTATCATTTAACACTTATTGTACTGTACGGTATCACGCTATGGAGTTTTTTTCTTTTTTATACGATTTATGACACTTTTTATGAATATCTTTAAGAAATGGCTTTCTTCTTGCCACTCTTCCATAAAGGCCAGATTTGTGCAGTATACGACTGATTGTTGTCCTATGGACAGAGTCTCCCACCTCAGCTGTAGATCTCTGCAGTTCATCCAGAGTGATCATGGGCCTCTTGGCTGCATCTCTGATCAGTCTTCTCCTTGTATGAGCTGAAAGTTTAGAGGGACGGCCAGGTTTTCGTAGATTTGCAGTGATCTGATACTCCTTCCATTTCAATATTATCGCTTGCACAGTGCTCATTGGGATGTTTAAAGCTTGGGAAATCTTTTTGTATCCAAATCCGGCTTTAAACTTCTCCACAACAGTATCTCGGACTTGCCTGGTGTGTTCCTTGTTCTTCATGATGCTCTCTGCGCTTTAAACGGACCTCTGAGACTATCACAGTGCAGGTGCATTTATACGGAGACTTGATTACACACAGGTGGATTATATTTATCATCATTAGTCATTTAGGTCAACATTGGATCATTCAGAGATCCTCACTGAACTTCTGGAGAGAGTTTGCTGCACTGAAAGTAAAGGGCTGAATAATTTTGCACACCCAATTTTTCAGTTTTTTATTTGTTAGCAAAGTTTGAAATATCCAATAAATTTAGTTCCACTTCATGATTGTGTCCCACTTGTTGTTGATTCTTCACAAAAAATTACAGTATTATATCTTTATGTTTGAAGCCTGAAATGTGGCAAATGGTCGAAAAGTTCAAGGGGGCCGAATACTTTCGCAAGGCACTGTATTTTGTACTCCACGGATATTTGGATATATTTATTTATTTTATTGGATGGCACATTGATTCACTGTCACCTTTTGCGGAATCCCTCTGTGGGTTTATTTATTCTATTTTTAGGCATTTATCGTCACTTGCACTTTAAGGAGTTATTTGAGGAGGTTATACTGCCCCCTACAGGAGTAGGACACTAGGCAGAAAAAAAGTTCTGGTTACGCCTATGGGCAGTCCCAGCAGGTATGCTCCCTCTCTCTGCTATAGGATGTCAGTTTTGTAACAAAGCAGTGTCAGAGAAAACAGTGACAACCCAACTCAAAATAGAGGGGCGGGTACTGCGTCCGTCAATGAACTTCAGAGAAAAGTATTTTACGGTAAGACAAAAATCCAATTTTCTCTATCGTTCATAGACAGACGCTATCTCTGTTCTTCTTAACAGTAGGGACGTCCAAAGGCAGTGCCATAAAACACGAGGGGTGGGAACAGCAGAAAATAATTCCCCAAGGCTGAACCATAGCCAACCAGGCAACATAGAACTCATCAGAACAACAAGTTGAGACCCACCTGAAAAAAACATTAAACACCCTCAAGAAGAATAAAAAACCCCCTTAAACGGCAGCCTGCAAAACTTTGTGGCCAAAGGAAACATCCGCAGATGCCAGCATATCCATCATGCACTAAGCGCCAGAGTAGAGTGCGCCTTAACAGGGAAAGGTGGAACCTGACCCTTAATTGAATAAGCCTGCACAACTGTCTGTTTAATCAATCTGTTTAGGCTTAGGACACAAGGAGGGTAGCACAATGTCCTCATTTTAGTGGAAACTGGTGGAAACCACCTTCAGAAGGAAGGACAGATCCAGGCGAAAGCACCACTTTATCCCTGTGAACCACCAGATAGAGAAAACGACAGAACAACGCCACCAGTTCCGACACCCTGCGTGCAGTAGTAATAGCCACCAAGAAGGCCACCTTCTGGGATAAGGTAAGCAGGGGAATCTCCCGAATAGTCTCAGAGGGAGGTTTTTGGAGAACCGAAAGCACCAAATTAAGGTCCCAAAGTGGCAATGGAGGTCGCGCCGGAGGTGCCAAGTGTCGCGCCCCCTGGATAAAGCTACGTGCCAGGGAATGGGAGGCCAACGGCCTTTGGAAGAAAATTGCCTGACCCTTGATAATACTCAAGGCCAATTTTTGATCAACTCCCCATTGAAGAAAGGCCTAGATCTGTGCCAACGAGTAAGAGCGAGGGGGAACCCCAAGAGACTCACACTCACGACTTCAATGTACAATGATAGATCTTTCTAGAAGTCGCTTTCCTCACTTTAAGCAGAGTGGGAATAACTGCAGCAGACAACCCCCTGTTCTTCAGCACCTGGTTTTCAACAGCCAAGCTGTCAAAGCCAGTGATTGTAAAGCAGGATGGAAGATTGGCCCTTGAGACAGTAGATCCTCCCTGAGAGGGGGGAAAGCATACATCAGCTGATACTGACCCCACAGAACCACCAGCATGTCTGTGGTGTGTGCCAGAGGGTCCCCAGAGCGGGCCAAAAACCTCTGCACTTTCCTGTTGATCCGAGGCGCCAACAGATCCACTTCTGGAGTGCCCCAATGAAGGCACACTTTCTGGAACACCTCCGGATGGAGAGACCATTCCCCTTTATCCAAGGTCTGCCGGCTGAGGTAATCCACCTGCCAATTTTCCACTCCTAGAATGTGAACGGCGGAGAGAGCTGGAACAAAGCGTTCCGCCCACCAAAGGATGCCTGCCACCTCCAAGGCTGCAAGGACACTTCCGTGCCCCCTTGGTGATTGATATAAGCCATGGCCGTTGCATTGTCCAATTGAATGCACACTGGACAACCCTGAAGGTACTCCAACCAGTGGATTAGGCAAAGCCTGATCGCTCTCAGCTCCAGAACATTGATCGGTAACCTGGATTCTTTCAGGGACAAGACCCCTTGAGCAGAAAGCTTGCCAAGAACACCTCCCCACCCGGACAGACTGGCATCCATGGTGACAACTGTCCAATACAGGAGGAGGAAGGATTTTCCTTGTTTGAGCGTCGGGGGGCCGATGCCACCATATCAGGGAACCCCTGGTCACCTGGCTCAGCTGGATCTGGTTGTCCAGGGAAATTGGATCTTTGCTCCATTTGAGAAGGATTTCCTTCTGGAGAATTCTCATGTGGAATTGAGCGAAAAGTACTGCCTTGAAGGATGACACCATCAGTCCCAGAACTCTCATACAAGTCCGAAAGGATAAACATTTCCTGGACAGCAATAGCTGAATCGCAGTCTGGAGTTTTTGAAGTTTGTCCAGAGGAAGAAAAACCCTGGCTGAAGACGAGTCCAAAGTCAGACCCAGATAATCCAGTCACATGGAAGGGACCAAGGACGACTTCTGAAGGTTCAGAATCCACCCGGATTTCTCCAGACTTCTCAGGGTGACCTCTAAGTTTGTCCCCAGCACGGTGGGAGACTCTGCACAGAGAAGCACATGCACAAGCAGGATAGGAGTTGGCGCATCACACATACCTATATAGCATCAAGGGGTATGCAGTTCAAGTATAGTCATTAGTCTGGTGTAGTTGATGGCTGAAATAGATGACACTCAGGGCCAGCTGTACTGCTCAGCTCAAGTCCACTGCACTTGAGAAAGGAGCGCGCACACCCTGTGAGGCTACTGCGCACGCTCAGAAACGCGTTGTGCGATTGGCTACTGGATCTGTCACGCTAGTCTCCCCTATCTGTCGGCGCCGGATGTACTGAGGAGCAGGACGCCCTTCTGAACCCGCCGGGCATCCTACCAAATGGTCTCTCGGCTCACCAGGTGTCTCCCTGAGGAACAGAACATCTTCCTGAAGCAGCTGGCCATCCTACTATCTGGCCTCTTGGCCCTCCAGGCATCTCCCTCCTTCAACAACCCCTGCACCACCTCTTGGAGCCACAACATCCAGCAGTGGACCCCTGTGTTCCTGCACACCACCTAACAGATGAGCTATTTTATACTGTTTTAAATGTGAGCAGTTTTCCTGTACTTGCCTTACCCTTTTAATTAAACTGATAACACTTCGAGGCGATCTGCTTTTTGTTTTTATCTGCACAGAGAAGCAGATCGTCCAGATAACCCAGGACCGATATCCTCCGCTGGCGTAACAATGCCAGGACCGGAGCCAAGACCTCTGTGAAGACCCGAGGAGCTGAGGCGAGACCAAAAGGTAACGCCACAAACTGATAGTGATCCTCTCCCACAGCAAAACGCAGAAACCATTGATGTCCTGCACATATTGGGATGTGAAGGTAGGCATCTTTGATGTCTATGGAGGCCAGGAAATCCCCCTGATGTAGGGAAGCCACCATCGTGTGAACGGACTCCATCTTGAATTGCTGAACTCACACAAAGCAATTCAGTGCCTTTAGGTCCAGAATCGGACGCACCTTGCCTTCCTTCCTGGGGACCGTAAACAGGTTTGAGTAAAAATCCTGAAAGAGTTCAGAATACGGAGCTGGAACTATTACTCCTTGTTGTAACAGGTCCTGTACCACCCCAAAGAGAGCCTGTAAGCGATCCGGGGACAGTTGCACATTGGAAGGGAGGAACCTTACAGGAGGGATGGATCAAAACTCCATCTTTTAACTGGACCGTATGACCTTGTGAATCCACTTGTCTTGTATCCAGGATAGCCACAGGTCCGGGAACCGGCAAAGATGTCCCCCAATCCCAGATACGGGTGAGGGCGCACCTTCAGCCCGAAGGGGTCTTATCCGCAGGTTTGGAGAAAACCGATCTCTGTATGCCAGAGCAGGGTCACTTGGAGCCACCCAAGGGGGCCTTGAAGGACTTTGCTCCCTTATCAATTGACCCTGAGGGATGAAAAAACTTTTTGTGTGCTGAAAAGGAGGTACCCCGTCTACAAAAACCTTGCTCGACTTCTGGGATTTGCGTGTGCCAAAAGACACCTGTGTCCCTGACGCTGCAGAATCATCCGCCATTTTTATAGAGTTTCCCGCATTGACACTAAGTGTCTCCACCAGCGCATTTTCCCGCGAGGCTGCAGACGAAGATATGTCATCCTGGCCATCCGAGTGCTATGACGCAGAACCCTCAGGGTAACCTGCGTCCACGGCAGCCATATCTACCTCAGAATCTGAGGATACAGCATAGGGCGCTTTTTACTAGTGGTATTTTTTAAGACTAATCTTGTTCAATGTATTCATAAATAGCATTGAGGACGGGATCGGTAGCTCGATTTCAGTTTTTGTAGATGAAACAAAATTAAGCAGGGCAATACCTTCACATCGTGAGGCAGAAATCTTATAGCATGACCTGGACAAAATCGCAGTGTGGGCAACTACATGTCAAATGAGGTTTAATGTGGAGAAGTGTAAGGTATTGCGTTTGGATTCCAAAAACATAATAGCACAATACACTTGAGGGGGTGAAACTCTGGGGGAATCAAAAATGGAGAAAGATCTGGGGGTCTTAGTATAAGATAGACTTAGCAATAGCATGCAATGTCAAGCTGCAGCTGCCAAAACCGGCAGAATATTAGCATGCATAAGGAAGGGGATGCATTCCATAGATAAACCTATAATCCTACCACTTTATAAAACACTGGTCCGACCGTATTCTGTCCAGTTTTGGTCGCCACTCCTCAGAAGGGATGTGTTGGAGCTGAAAAGAGTCCAGAGAAGGGCAACTAAACTGATTAGGGGATTGGAGGACCCTAATTTTGAAGAGCACTTACAAGCGCTTAATTTATTCTCCCTGGAGAGGAGACACCTGAGAAGGGACATGATAGCAATTTATAAATACCTCAATGGTGATCTCAGCATAGAAAAAAAACTATTCAATCGCAAGCAATGCATGAGGACATGAGGCCATACAATGCGATTAGAGGAGAAGCGTTTTAACCTGAGGCTACGCAGTGGGTTTTTTACAGCAAGGGCTACAAGACTGTGGAATTCTCTACTACAAATGGTAGTAACTGCGGGAAGTATGGCTACTTTTAAAAGACTCTTGGATGCACATCTCAAGGAGCATAACATTCAAGGGTATGGGGAATGATTACGGCCACACACACCTACACAGGTTAAACTGTATGGACTATTGTCTTTATTCAACCTCTACTATGTAACTATAAAAAATTGTTCCTGGGGCTCCATATGAACCCTTGAATAGTGCAGTGTCACTTTAAGAAAACTGCAAAAAAACTGACCCACACTGCCGCACCAGCAGTACTGCAAGTCCCAGCCACTAGCACCGCAGATAGCAGGGTGACAGAGAAAGGGACCCCAATAGACATACCACCATCCGATATGGAGGAGAATAGAATCAGTCTGACTGTGCAGAGAAACAATCTTCACAAGAAGAGGAAGTACCTGGGTCATCACGAGAGTAAAGGCCTAGCTGCTCCCTGCTGTCCACGATTGTCAGATTCCAAAAAAAAGGCCGCCCAATGCATTCCTATGGGGAAACCACAACAATATGGCCGCCCATGCATTTCGATGGGAACTTCTGGAACAATGGAGCTGAACGGTTCTACATAAAAATGGCGGCCCCCTCGGCACGCCATGCAGTCTCAAAGGACCCCCTGAGAGGTCCAACGATCTAGTGGCATCAGGGGATTAACTCCCCTATAGGATCTGCTATAGGGGTAACAGCACGTTTCCCCCCCCCCCCGATGAAACCCTGTCGTTGACTGAGGTAGGGACCTCTATTATGGTGGGGAGGAAGGCCCTGGGGGAGCCAGGTACATACAGAGAAGCCAGGGGGAATGGGGGATACCCGAGGGCCGACATTCGCGGGGAGGGGCCCACGTCCGCCCCGAGACCGCCAGAGCTATGGAGGGACACTACTCACCATACTAACGACAATTGGGTGGGCACCACTCCGGACAGACTACCTCTCCACTCGGGGTGAGGGTGCTGATGGCAAAGGGGCATGCAGCGACTCAGGCCGAAGCAGATCGTACACGTCCCGGAGAGGTGTTTCACTCGCGGGCCAGCCCCCGTCCATCGGGGCTCTGTCGTGGCGAGGCCTAGTGCGGGGCTATAACCTGCACACGTTCGCTGGCCGAACTGGGAGACCGTAAGCATCTAGGATATCTAGTCTGAAACCCAGTCCGCCTGTTGATTGCAGTTCTCTTAGGAACATAACTAGCTAAAAGAATTACAATTTTAACAAAGGTTCCCTTTAAAAAAGAAAAAAACAAGCTAAGACCGAAGACCCAGACGGGAACTAGGTCTTATTCCTAAACTAGGCAAAAACAAACTGAATCCTATAGCAGAGTAAGAGGGTGTATGCCTGCAGGGACTGCCCCATAGGCGTGGTAAAGTTTTTTCCTGCATAGTGTCCTACTCCTGTAGGGGGCAGCATAACCCAATGGTTAAGAAGAATATGGAGCTGCGTCTGTCAATGATCGATAGAGAAATCTCATATTATAAGGTGAATTTCACTAAATCCACTATACTAGACTTAGGAATCCAAAACCAATTCGACAACACCTAATGGATCAATTACCCTAGAGATGGGCGGGTTATAACATACCTTACCTGGGTATATCCCTCACAAGCCAAATATCAGCACTAGCAGACACAAATTAAAAACCCCTTTTTTGAGGAGGTTAGGAAAGAACTTCTCTGACTGTCAAAATACAAACTTTCCTGGTTCCTGTTCAAAGTCTCCCTCACTGAGCGAACAAGTGCTTCAACCAAAGCGTGTTCCCCGCACTGCAGCGGAGGACTCCTCCTCCTCCCCATCTGAGTGTGCGTCCATGGCAACCATGTCAGGCTCTGAATCAGAAGACTGAGAGGGCATCGGCCATTTTTGAACATTACCTTGTGACATCATGAGATCAACTTTGGACGCCAAAGTTTCAATGGCTGCAGATAAAGAAGCTAGGGAAGTGATCCGGATGCACAAACAAGATCAGGGGTGAAATTTTCACCCTGGGACTTCTTAGTAGCAGAAATATAAAACAAGAACACTGGCCCTTTAAATTGCTGATTGTGGTCCGCACCGCGATCCCGCGCTGCTGCCGGAGTACACCTTTATATTGCTAGATAACTGAAAAAGCAATGTGTCTAAGGAGAAATGCCCAAAAAGCAATAAAACCCATTACAGTGCCAGAGAGAGAGAAAACAAACCGCTCTCCACGCTTCCACTGCAGCAACTGAAAGATGGCTGAAGGAAGAGGCCGAACAGCGCCCTGAGCTACACAAACATGGATGCCAATAGAAAGCATATGGAAAAACAAAGGGAAAATGACTGGCGCCCTTACAAAGCGGCTGCCCACATCCAACATGGCGGCAAAAGCACGCTATGCAAAAAAATGGCTGCTGCCCTTAATCTGGCTGCCCTCACCCAAAATGGCGGCCGAAAACGGGAGCCCAGGAACCACGGCCACCGCAGGAATCCACTAAAGTAAGCCCCATAGGACAAGGTAATAACCCTACACCCCCCCCACACAGTGGGTGCCGCAAGAGTGCCCCCATATGGAGCAGGGAAGCAGGATCCGTCCAGACCGGCCAGGGGGGACCTCACAGAGACTGCAGCTCTGACATCCCCAGGAGTGGGCCCAAAACGCCCCCCCCCAGAGGACTGTCCCAGGGACACAGGGGGTAGCATCACTCACCATACCATGGACCACGGGCTCCGCTCTGATACAGCTTGCCTCCCACCCTGAGTGGGGGTGCTGTCAGCCAAGAGGAGACGCTGCAACACAGGGCGTTCCAGGGTTGATGCGTCCCGGCGAGGAAAAAAATCCCCGCAGGCTCGTCCTCATCCGTCAGGGCACCGTTGTGGCGAGGCCTGGGCGGACTACAACCTGCGCAAGCTCGTAGGCCAGGCTGGGGTACCATAATGATCTAGATTATCCAGTGCAAAGCCCAGCCTGGCTGTCGCTTGTAGTTCACCAGGAGGATCCCCCTGACTAGCTAGCGTTAGTGAGTGAGAAAATAAAACATTTTTCAAAGAAAAAATAAAAACTGAGACCGGAGTCCCAGCAGGGTATCCTAGGTCCTACTCCTGAGCTAGGCAGCAAGAAACTGATTAGTAAGCTCTAAGTGTCTGAGGGTAATGTTGAGAGGGCCAGCCCCTAAGGTGTGTCTAGTTAAAGCTTTTTAATAAAGTTTCACTACCTAGCCTGCTTCTGCAGAGGCCGCCATTACCCAATAGTGATGAAACCTGGAAGAGGCTGCGTCTGTCAGAGGACGTAAGAGAAAGTATTCACCCCCTTGGCATTTTTCGTGTTTTGTTGCCTCACAGCCTGGAATTAACATGGATTGTTTGAGGATTTGCATAATTTAGTTTACAGAACATGCCCACAACTTTGAATATTTTTTTATTTATTGTGAAGCGAACAAATAGGACAAAATAACAGAAAAAGTCAATGTACATAACTATTCACCCCCCTAAAGTCAATACTTTGTAGAGCCACCTTTTGCGGCAATCACAGCTCCAAGGCGCTTTGGATAAGTCTCCATGAGCTTGCCACATGTTGCCACTGGGATTTTGCCCATTCTTCCTTGCAAAATTGCTCCAGCTCCTTCAAGTTGGATGGTTTGCGCTTGTGAACATCAATCTTTAAGTCTGACCACAGATTTTCTTTTGGATTGAGGTCTGGGCCTTGACTAGGCCATTCCAACACATTTACATGTTTCCCCTTAAACCACTCAAGTGTTGCTTTAGCAGTGTGTTTGGAGTCATTGTTCTGCTGGAAGGTGAACCTCCATCCTAGCCTCATATCACGCACAGAGTGGTACAGGTTTTGCTCAAGAATACCCCTGTATTTAGCACCATCCATCTTTATCTCAACTCTGACCAGTTTCCCAGTCCCGGCTGCTGAAAAACATCCCCATGATGCTGCCACCATCAGGTTTCACTGTGGGGATGGTGTTCTTTTGGTGATATGTGTTGGGTTTGCGACAGACATAGCGTTTCCTTTGATGGCCGAAAAGTTAAATTTTAGTCTCATCAGACCAGAGCACCTTCCTCCATACATTTTGGGAGTCTCCCACAAGCCTTTTCGCAAACTCAAAACGTGCCATTTTGTTTTTTGCTGAAAGTAATGGCTTTCTTCTGGCCACTCTGCCATAAAGCCCAACTCTATGGAGCGTACAGTTTATTGTTGTCCTATTTAAAGATACTCCAGTCTCTGCTGTGGAACTCTGCAGCTCCTCCAGGGTTACCTTAGGTCTCTGTGCTGCCTCTCTGAATAATGCCCTCCTTGCCCGGTCCGTAAGTTTTGGTGGGTGGCTGACTCTTGGAAAGAACATGGCACAACCGCAAACCTGCCAGATTTGATGGTACTCCTGGGGATCATCAAAGATTTGGATATTTTTTTATAACCTAACCCTGACTTGTACTTAACAACATTGTCCCTTACTTGTTTGGAGAGTTCCTTGGTCTTTATGGCAGTGTTTGGTTAGTGGCGCCTCTTGCTTAGGTGTTGCAGCCTCTGGGGCCTTTCAAAAAAGGTGTGTATATGTAATGACAGATCAAATGACACTTTCACACAGGTGGACATCATTTCACTAGTTATGTGACTTCTGAAGGTAATTGATTGCACCAGAGCTTTTTATGGGCTTCATACCAAAGGGGGTGAATACATACACACATGCCAACTTTCTGTTTTTCTATTTCTAAAAAATAATTTCACTTCGCCAACTTAGACTATTGTGTCCCCTGATCCTTCACATAATATTCAGATTAACAAAACATTGAACTTGGGGCTCTAATGTAACAAAATAGGTAAAAAGTCAAGGGGGTGAATACTTTTGCAAGGCACTATACTTATACCTACTAGTATTTGTAACTCTGTACGACTTTCTCTTAATACTCAATAAAAACTATTGGAAAAAAAAAAAAAAAAAGAAGCTTCCTCTACTCTGTCACAGTCTGAGACCAAGGTTATGGCAAACATTGGTCTAAGGATTGAACCCGCCACAGTAAAAAGATGGCGGACCAAGGATTAAGCCTTCCTATCTGCAGGATCCTGATAGGACAGTGTCCTCCACTGGAAGTAACGTGACTTTTTTCAGCCTAGAAACCTGAGAGTCCACCACCGGTGGCACAGTTTCTTTAAAAGGGAATCTTCAAAATGATATTTCCTAGCGAAACGCTTAGGTATCCCAGCCATGCGTTTTGGGGACCCCCCACTGACTAGCGACAATCTCATCAAAATAGGAAGTGAAAGGAAACACTTTAGTCACTCTGGATGGCCTGCGGTGGCTAAATTGCACCAGAGCAGCCAATGCAGCATCCGCTGAATCCTCCATTTTTTAAGTTTCTCGTACTGATACAGAAAGGCGAAGGGCACTTTTTGCCAGGTCTTTTCTGTAGGACCATGTCCAATTTAGACACTAACGATTTCAGGACCAACGTCATGGCCGCCATAGCAGAGTGGGGCCCTAAGGATTCCCCTCTGAGAGTGGTACCAGTGGTGAGATATGTTCTGCAGGCTCCAGGATACCCTGGTGCCACAGTGAGAGGAAAGATTCAAAATACAGTGGGGATCGAAAGTTTGGGCACCCCAGGTAAAAATTTGTATTAATGTGCATAAAGAAGCCAAGGAAAGATGGAAAAATCTCCAAAAGGCATCAAATTACAGATTAGACATTCTTATAATATGTCAACAAAAGTTAG
Source organism: Pelophylax lessonae (assembly GCF_965119305.1). NCBI lineage: Eukaryota > Metazoa > Chordata > Amphibia > Anura > Ranidae > Pelophylax > Pelophylax lessonae. The sequence continues at coordinate 490,114,583 of NC_138768.1, read as the reverse complement.
ATTTTATTTCCATCATTTACACCAGGGGTGGGGAACCTAGGTCCCGGGGGCCATATGCGGCTCTCAAAGTCATTTGGTCCGGCCCCCCGTGCAGCTGAGTCTGTGTCTCTCAGCTGATCTGTCAGAACTGTGCCAATGCTTCCTGTATAGTTCCGGCTCCATTCTGACAGTCTGAGTTAGTCACAGGTGGAGTGATATCAAATGCCCTCCACCTCTGACCAATACAGGAAACATTGCCTTTTCCTCCAGCGTGGCACCGCTGCTAGCCAGCATTTCCCGCCAGCAGCACACACAGCAGTACCAGCCAGAGCCAGCAGTACCAGCAGTACTCACAGCAGTATAAGCCAGAGCCAGCAGTACCCACAGTAGTACCAGCCAGAGCCAGCAGTACCCACAGCAGAACCAGCCAGAGCCAGCAGTACCCACAGCAGAACCAGCAGTACCCACAGCAGTACCAGCCAGAGCCAGTAGTACCCACAGCAGTACCAGCCAGAGTCAGCAGTACCCACAACAGTACCAGCCAGCAGTACCTACAACACAGTACCAGCCAGCAGTACCCACAGCAATACCAGCCAGCAGTACCCACAGCAGTACCAGCCAGCAGTACCAGCCTTAGCCAGCAGTACCAGCCAGCAGTACCCACAGCACAGTACCACCAGCCAGCAGTACCAGCCTGAGCCAGCAGTACCCAAGGCAGTACCTACAGCACAGTACCAGCCTGAATCAGCAATACCCACAGCAGTACCAGCCTGAGCCAGCAGTACCAGCCAGCAGTACCCACAGCACAGTACAAGCCAGCAGTACCAGCCTGAGCCAGCAGTACCCACAGCAGTACCAGCCAGCTGTACCCACCAGCAGTACCAGCCAGCTATACCCACCAGCATTACCAGCCAGCAGTTCTTTTCAAAACTTACCACCACAAAGTCGACTGCGCTCCAGACTGACCGACGCAAACCTGGAAAACCAGTTGCGAGTAGCAACATCATCAATACCAGCTAACATCACACACCTCACCAAAGTTGCAGCCATCACATTAGGGGTGAGTTAATTAAATTTTTGACCAAATATAACAGGCACATTAATAAGTTGATAATTTTGTATGGCCCCCGAAAGATTTTATAAATACCCAAATGGCCCTTGGCAGAAAAAAGGTTCCCCATCCCTGATTTACACTTTCAAAATAACAGAAAACAAAATAATGGCGTCTGCAAAAGTTTGGGCACCCTGCAGAGTTAATATCTTGTACTGCCCCCTTTGGCAAATATCACAGCTTGTAAACGCTTTTTGTAGCCAGCCAAGAGTATTTCGATTCTTGTTTGAGGTATCTTTGCCCATTCTTCCTTACAAAAGTGTTCCAGTTCTTTGAGATTTGTGGGCTTTTGGTCACGCACTGCTCTTTTAACCACTTTACCACCGGAGGATTTTGCGGTCTTCCGTCCAGGCCACTTTTTGCGATTCGGCGCTGTGCGACTTTAACTGACAATTGCGCGGTCGTGCGACGCCGTACCCAAACGAAATTGATGTCCTTTTTTTCCCACAAACAGAGCTTTCTTTTGGTGGTATTTGATCACCTGTGCGATTTTTACTTTTTGCGCTATAAACAAAAAAAGAGCGTTTATTTTGAAAAAATAACAATATTTTTAACATTTTTTTATATGAAATTCCCTCCAAAAAATATGTAAAAATCTATTTTTTTTAAAATTTTTGGCCAAATTGTTTTCTGCTACCTATGTTTGGTAAAAAAAATCGCAATAAGCGTATTTTGATTGGTTTGCGCAAAAGTTATTGCGTTTACAAACTAAGGGAAAGATTTATGTCATTTTTGGTGTTTTTTTTTTTAACGCGTAATGGCGGTGATCTGCGTTTTTTTTTTGCGGGACTGCGACATTGCGGCGGACAGATCGGACCCTTGATTGACATTTTTGACACTTTTGGGGGTACCAGTGACATTACTGCAGTAATCAGTGCTATATATATGCACTGTTACTGTAAAAATGACACTGGCAGTGAAGGGGTTAATTTTATTGGAGAGGGAGGGGTTAATGTATGCCTAGTGCTTACTGACGTGTTGAAGGGGGAGGTGACTGTGTGACAGAAGCACAGATCGGATGTCCAGCTATGCTGAACAGTCCGATCTGTCACTCCCTGTCACTATGGAGATCCGCCCGCTGTGTTTACACACAGCGGGCGGATCTCCAGACTCGATCCCCGACGATCGGGTAAGAGCAGCGGCGATCGCCGCTGCTCCTCCCCTGGCCCGACTCCCGCTGTGAATGAAAACAGCGGGAGCGCCGCCTACAGGGGGAGGAGTCCAGCGACGTAGGTCTACGTCGCTGGACGGGAACGAGCCACTGTGCCGCAGTAGCAGCACAGTGGCCGGTGGTAAAGTGGTTAAGGTCTATCTATAGATTTTCAATTATGTTGAGGTCAGGAGATTGTGATGGCCATGGCAAAACCTTCAGTTTACGCCTCTTGATGTAATCCCCCATGGATTTCGAGGTGTGTTTAGGATCATTATCCATTTGTAGAAGCCATCCTCTCTTTAACTTCAGCTTTTTCACAGATGGCATCAAGTTACCATCCAAAATTTTCTGAAATTTTATTGAATCCACTTTTCCTTCTACTCATGAGATGCTCCCTGTGCCATTGGCTGCAATACAACCCCAAAGCATGATTGATCCACCCCCATGCTTAACAGTTGGACAGAGGTTCTTTTCATTAAATTCTGTGCCCCTTCTTCTCCAAACATACCTTTGCTCATTCCAGTCAAAAAGTTCAATTTTAGCCTCATCGGTCCACAGAACTTGTTTTCAAAATGCATCAGGCTTGTCTATATGTTCATTTAAAAGTTCAAACGCTGATTTTTGTGGTGAGGACATAGAAGAGGTTTTCTTCTGATGACTCTTCCATGAAGACCATATTTGTACAAGTATCTCTTTATAGTGGAATAGTGTACCACAACTCCAGTGTCGGCCAGATCTTTCTGGAGGGATCGTGCAGTCAAACGTGGGTTTTGAATTGTTTTTCTCACAATCCTGCGAGCTGTTCTAGCTGATATTTTTCTTGGTCTTCCAGATCTTGCTTTAACTTCCACTGTTCCCGATGACTGCCATTTCTTAATTACATTCCGAACAGAGGATATTGACATCTGAAAACGCTTTGCTATCTTCTTATCAAAAAACCAATTGGTTCCCCTTTGGGTGGGACTTTTTAGGCACTTTTGATTCAAAAATTGCACATAGGTATAGATAAAACAGATATAACTTTTATTGAAAATAATTACACAAAATTGTAAAAACAAGGGCAAGCAAATTCATACATCACATTACACAGTTGAACTTCCACCATAGAACCCCCGGGTAAACACCCGACGCGTTTCGGAGTAGAGATACACTCCTTCTTCAGGGGTGCCCTGGGAGGGTGGTCTGTAAGTAATTAGTATATATATATAAATGTTATAGATAATACATATCAAATCTAGTTGAGATATTTGAGAAAAAGTAAATCAGAAAAAACACACTTACATAGTACACTGTGATGGTTGAGGAAAGAATGCCTGCCTGCTATGTAAGTGTGTTTTTTCTGATTTACTTTTTTTTCAAATATCTCAACTAGATTTGATATGTATTATCTATAACATTTATATATATACTAATTACTTACAGACCACCCTCCCAGGGCACCCCTGAAGGAGTGTATCTCTACTCCGAAACGCGTCGGGTGTTTACCCGGGGGTTCTATGGTGGAAGTTCAACTGTGTAATGTGATGTATGAATTTGCTTGCCCTTGTTTTTACCATTTTGTGTAATTATTTTCAATAAAATTTATATCTGTTTTATCTATACCTATGTGCAATTTTTGAATCAAAAGTGCCTAAAAAGTCCCACCCAAAGGGGAACCAATTGGTTTTTTGACTATATACCCGGGATGTGGCACTTAAGGGATCACTCCACATGAACTACTAATGTAAAATGCTATCTTCTTATAGCCTTTTCCAGCTTTGTGAGCGTCAACTATTTTCAGTTTTCTAGACAACTGCTTAGAAGATCTCATGGTGCCGATTGTTGGGGCAAGGTCAGATGAATCTGGGCATTTAAAACCTTTGAGATTGATATCAGCTGGTCTTCCCAGACGATGATTGAGAACAATCCATGACACTGGCAGGTCTCAGCCTTGCAAAGGGGGCAGTGCATGCTATAAATTCTGCAGGGTGCCAAAACTTTTGCAGAAGCCATTTTTTTGTTTTCTATTATTTTGAAAGTGTAAATGACGGAAATAAAATCTAACTTTTGTTGACATAGTATAAGAATGTCTAATCTGTAATTTGATGCCTTTTGGAGAGTTTTCCATCTTTCCTTGGCTTTATGCACATTAATACAAATTTTTACCTGGGGTGTCCAAACTTTCGATCCCCACTGTATATACAATAGGCTGTGAAAAAGGAAAAACCTCAGCAGCGCTGATACTCGTGGAACTACAAGTCCCGGTACCACTGCAATGGAAGAACAGGCTGGGAGATATCGCCCAGGACTCACCACCGTGTCTCAGCAGAGTAGGCAGAGAAGGAGAATGAGCGCCAAGCCTGCAGCACGCCGATCTGAAGGAACAGAAAATGGCCGCGCTGACACTAGAGGCTACCCGCCAAGCGGCACTCCACGTGACTACAAGAAAATGGCCGCAGTCTCTCAAAAGAAGAACCACCAAAAACATGGCCGCTGACTACGGGAAAATGGCCAACGAATCGCCAAAAGAAAATGGCGGCGGCGCGCAGACACCATGAGGCAAGCACACAGGGGGTCTTCAAAGGGATCCCCCACAGCACCCCAAGGTAGGCATCTGGCTGCTCACCAACACGAAGCGGTCCGGATGCGACTATATCTTTCCACCCCACCTAAACAGGCCCAACTCACCTCACGGAGCTGACAGATCACTATACACTGTTAAAATCACCAGCACACCCCACGGCAGTAGGGGAGTGAAGACCAAACAGTAACGAGGGGGGGGGGGGGAGAAATGTGGAAGGGAAGGACCATACCATTGAGCCAGGCGGGGGTCACTCCGGACAGATCACCTCCCTATATCAGAATGGCGGGTGCTGCGGCCCAGAGGAACGCTGCGACTCCGGCCGCGACCAGGTTGTGTGCGTCCTCGCAAGGTGTCCCTCATGTGGGACCATGTCGTGGCTGACCTAGGGTGGAGCTGAGGCCTGCATGCGCTTGCTGCCCAAACTGGGATGACTCTAAGGATCTATGATTTCCAGTGCAACACCCAGTCCGGCAGTTGATTGTAGTTCTCACAGGAAAAGCTTGATTGTAGAAAAAAAAAAAACTAACAAAAAGTAAAAAATGCCATTTAAAAGGAAAAAATGCTAGGATCAGAAAACCCAGCAAGGAGCTAGGACCTTACTCCTGACTAGGCAAAAAAAAACTGAGACCGTAGAGCAGGAAGTGGGAGTATACCACCTGGGACTGCCCTATAGGCATAGTTAAGCTTTGTTAACCGTTTTCCGTTTAGTGTCCTAGTCCTGGGATAAGCAGCATAACCCATCTGTCAAATGAAGATATGAAGCTTTGTCGAACAAAAGAGAAATTGGCATTTTCAATTTTTTTCCAATTCCCAATAAGAGGATGTGCTTCATAACATTTTGTACGATTAAAAAGTTTATTTTAGCCGGATTGTTTAGTGACACTTAACAAGGGCTGTAATTTTACTCACAGCACTCCATGCACAGGCAGTACACCTTGAACAGGTCCAGTTCTCCTTAACCAAATCATGATGGATTCCATAACAACCTATAAAAAATGACCAAAAGGTCTGTGAGTTGAAAAGTGTTTCTCTAAAGTACAATAAGTCATATGAGGAACAGAATATTGAGTAATAAAAGAGTAAATGTAAGAAGCTCACTTGCATGGACTTGTAAAAAGCATTTGGCACACGACAGCAGGGGACTGGTATTATCTTCTCCAATATAAGTGTTGACTGGCAACGGATCCATACTACTCTCACTGGGGGTAAAACACATTTCTGGAACAGCTGGTTTTGTTCTTTGCCCTTGTTTTGAGCAGGCCAAATCAGATAGGTGAGAAACCTCCTGTTGACAATGATCACAGGATTACCAAGGGATCACAGCATCCAAATATAAAATCACAAGAACATGGAGTGTCACATTGATCTAAATGTTAGAAACAAAGGAGCTGGTAACATTACCAATAAACAAGACATTTCACATTACCTGAGGGAAAGGAGAGAATAGAGAGCAGACTGCACAGTAAGGTTCTGTGAGAGCAGCCACTGAATTAAATTTTCTCTCTGCTAAAAAGTTTAAAGGCTTGTTCTTCCACAAATGTGACAAAAGGTTTGGTAAGGTTTCTGGGTCCCCAGTTTCTTCCTCACCAGAGAAAGGGATAGAATCTGAGAAACAAGACAGGAGGGATAAGGTTAGTGGCTTAGCAGAAAATACATTTCCTGTTGAACATATTGCTAAGTGATTTGACGGCCTTAAAGCAGAACTCAAACATATTGGCCCTTAAAAAAAAAAGGAATTTTGACTTGCCTATAAATTTCATATCTTTGAGCACAGTATAGGACACAGGCTTGATATTCGAAGACCTTGAGTTGTAGGCTGGCACCTTCAGGTGACTGGACACTGGCAAAGCATGAAGTCCTGTCCCCTGGGCGTACTCCTACAACCCTTTTTAACCTCTTTACGACCGCCCGCCGCATATGTACAGCAGCAGGCAGTCGCTCCCAGGAAACCAGCACTGCAGTATCACTTGGTGACGTGGCGAGTCCCATAAGTGCAGTTCAAGCTAGCACAAGTAGTGGCCCGCAGCCATCGAGAAAACAGGCCCGTACAGCCCATAGTGTCCTCCCTGATGCACTGGCAAATCCTGATTGGCAGCCCGCAGATTCTGCAGTGCCCGTACTTCCCCCCCCCCCATTCACTGCCCAACCCGGAATTCTGGTGCAAACAGCCAACTTTACTCCCTTTGATTTTTACCAGCTGTTTTTCACTGAAGATCTTTACAGATCTATTGTGGACCAAAGCAATTTATACGCTGGTCAATATATCGCCACAAACCAAAATTTGACCCTTGCCAGACCATTTGGCTGGAAACCTATAACGGTTTCTGAGTTTAAGACTTTTCTGGGCCTATCCCCCAACATGGGCATAACTAAAAAGAGTGAGTTGCAGTCATATTGGTCCACTGACCCAATTCACTATATGCACGTGTTCTCTGCTTCCATGGCCAGGAGGAGATACGAGCAAAATCTGCGGTTCATGCACTTTAGTGACAATGAACTCTGTCGTCCTCGGGGAGACCCTGGATATGACCGGCTAAACAAAATTCGGCCCATTGTAAACCACTTCAATATTTTTTTTGCAGCCTTGTTTATCCCCCAACAAGTTGTCTTCATTGATGATCCCCTGTTTAAGTTTTCTGGCCACCTTGCTATCAAGCAGTTTATCCCCAGCAAGGGTGCCAGATACGGGGTCAAGCTGTATAAGCTCTGTGACAGGGCCACAGGCTATACATTTAGTTTCCGTGTTTAGGAGGATAAAAATAGCACTGTGAAGCCCCCCCCCCCCAACCGCCCAGACTACATAGGGAGCAGCGGCAAGATTGTGTTGAACTTGGTGTCACACTTATTTGGAAAGGGGTACCATTTGTACATGGACAAATTTTATTCAAGCGTGCCACTTTTTAGTCACCTGCTTGAATTTCAAATTGGCACATGTGGCACCGTGCGACCTAATCGCCCGGGCTTCCCCCAACGGCTTATAGATTCCCGACTTAGTCGGGGGGAGAGAGCCTGCTTGAAAACAGACAAATTGCTTGCAGTGAAGTGGAGGGATACACGGAATGTTTTCGTTCTGTCCTCCCTTCAAGCAGACACGACGGTCCAAATTCCTACGGCAACTGGTGTTTTGGAGAAGCCCCTCTTTGTCCACGAATACAAGCCTAATATAATGGGAGGGATAGATAAACAAACGTCCAATCAGTCATTTCCTGCCCCATCACCCTAGAGATAATAGACAAAAAACACGTAGGCTGTAAAGAGGGCTATATCGGTGCTGGACCAGCCGCTATGAGAGACAAAGATCAAACAAGATCCCCCAATGCATTTTGGGGGGTCACTTCCGGTGGAAAAGTGTGGGATCAGAGAAAGCTGAGAACACAGGATCAGAGGCAGCGTGTGTGAGGAGGCAGCGTGTGAGAGGATCAGAGGAAGCTGAGAACGCGGGATCAGAGGCTGTGTGTGTGAGGAGGCACCGTGTGTGAGGAGCAAGCGATTGTGTGAGGGAGTGAGTGAGAGCTGTGCGGTGCGGTGAGTGAGATCTGTGCGGTAGTACAGTAACCCCCTTCCCCCCTTCTCAGAGTGAGCGGAAAAACCAGACCCCCCCCCCCCCCCGAGACAGCGCTCCCAACCCCCCTCCCCCCTCATACACTGAGACAGAGAGAGAGACCCCCCCCCCACTAGCTGGCTGGCTGTGACAAGACCAGGAAGTGACAGAGGAGGGAGGCGGGAGCAGAAGACTGACTGACTGAGGGAGGAAGGAGTGAGGCATCGCTGACAAGCACTGTAAGTATCGGCTTAAAGGTACACAGGGACACACACTTGGTAAGTTAAGACTGTGGATGTAAGTAAAGACTGTGATTTGATTGTGACTGAAGACTGTGACTGAGGGTGTAGGGTCGTACTTGAGTCAGCGAGTACTGTGTAGCTGAGTATCAGTGAGTGCTGTGCGACTGTCTGTGCTGTGCGACTGACTGTGCTCTGCGACTGACTGTACTGTGCGACAGACGTGGTCTGCGACTGACGGGCCCTGCGATGGACGTGCCCTGCGACTGACGTGCCCTGCGACTGACGTGCCCTGCGACTGACGTGCCCTGCGACTGACGTGCCCTGCGACTGACGTGCTCTGTGACCGACTATCCTGCGACTGAGTGTGCCCTGCGACTGACCATGCTCTGCGACTGAGTGTCTGTAAGTATCTGTGAGTAAAACAGAGTACCAGAGGGTGAGAAAGCAGAGTTAGGAAGCTAGGAAACAGCCACACAGGACAGATTTAAATAACTGAATCCCCATTAGATTCGATTAGTAGGTACAATGTCTGGCGGGTGTGGAAATATGACTCAGTGTACATCTTGTGGTATGTATATGTTCCTCGATCATGAGATCGAGGGCGAATACAAATGCACAAAGTGCAAGCACGTTGTTTCCCTGGAAGCTCAGGTCCTGAATCTAGGGAAGCAGCTGGCAACACAGACATATGTCCATACTGAAGGAGAGCTGGGATCGTACCCATCAGGTGCAGGCTGGGGCCTGCACAGAGGTGGGCGGAGTGACGGAGGTGCAGGCATTAGAGCAGAGTAGATGGGTGACAGTTAGGAAGGGTAGAAGGGAAAAAGGCAAGGAGGCCGATCCTGGGTTGGAGCACCCCAATAAATTTGCCCCGTTGCGTGATGTTGGGGAAACCAGTCAGGGAAAAGCATTGCTGGAGCAGAGCGACGCCCCTAGCTGCAAGGGGAAGAACTCTTCCAGTGAGGCCGGGAGAAAGGGAAAGGAAAGACAGGTGCTGGTGGTAGGGGACTCAATCATTAGAAGGACAGACAGTGCAATCTGCCACAAAGACAGTGAGCGCCGAACAGTCTGTTGTTTACCGGGCGCTCGGGTTCGGCACATCGCGGATCGGGTGGACAGATTACTGGGTGGGGCTGGGGAAGACCCAGCTGTCATGGTACACGTGGGTACCAATGACATAGGCAGAGGAAGATGGAGAGTCCTAAACGATTTCAGGGACTTAGGCGCTAAGTTGAGGAGTAGGACCTCCAAGGTAGTATTTTCAGAAATACTACCTGTACCTCGAGCCACACCAGAGAGGCAGCAGGAGATTAGGGAAGTTAACAAGTGGCTGAGGAGCTGGTGTAGTAAGGAGGGTTTAGGGTTCCTGGAGAACTGGGCCGACTTCTCAGTCGGCCACCAGCTCTATGGTAGGGACGGATTGCACCTAAATGGGGAGGGTGCAGCCGTACTGGGTGAGAAGATGGCCGAAAAGTTAGAGTGGCTTTTAAACTAGGTGATGAGGGGGAGGGTACAGATGTAGAATTAGCCAGTGGAAAGCAAGATTTAGAGGGCACAAATGGGGACATTAGCGATAGGGTGTTCAGAGCTCCTAAACCGAGGGTGGGTATAGGGAAAAAATCACAAGAGCAGCCTAAAAACAACATCGAACGAGGATATAGGCAACCGGTCAAAATTACGAGGTTTGTATACCAATGCCAGAAGCCTGGCCAACAAGATGGGAGAGCTGGAGCTACTGATGTTTGAGGAGGACTTAGATTTTGTGGGGATAACTGAGACTTGGTTCGACAGCTCTCATGATTGGATGGCGACCATTCAGGGGTATTCCCTTTATCGCAGGGATAGAGAAGGTAAAAAAGGGGGAGGGGTATGTCTGTACATTAAGAACAGTGTACAGGTAAATAGGAGGGATGATATTAATAATGGAGCTATGGACGAGGCAGAATCCCTATGGGTTGAACTTAAAAGGGAAGGTTCTATGGGGAAGGTAATATTGGGCGTATGCTATAGGCCCCCCAACCAAAGGGAGGAGGGGGAGGCGGGCCTCCTTTTACAGATAGGATTGGCAGCAAGGATGGGAAATGTCACTATAATGGGGGACTTTAATTATAATTATCCAGATATAGACTGGGCAGAAGGGACCGCGCACTCAGCCAAGGCTACTAAATGTTGTGCAGGACAATTTTATGGTTCAGATGGTGAACGCACCGACAAGAAACAATGCGGTACTTGACCTACTGATTACCAACAATACAGACCTGATCACGGATATAGAAATACGGGGCAACTTAGGAGACAGTGACCATAGGTCAATTAGTTTCAGTATTAATCATAGTAATAGGAAACACAAGGGCAATATTAAGACACTGAATTTCAAAAGAGCCAATTTCCCCAAACTGCGCTCTCTGCTAGAAAATATCAAATGGGATAGAACCCTGGGAACAAAGAACACAGAGGAAAAATGGGAGTGCTTCAAGAGCATACTAAACAAAGGGAATGGCCAGTGCATTCCAAAGGGAAACATATTTAAAAGAGCAAAACTAAACCCTGGGTGGCTAAACTCCAACATAAAAATGCATATTAAAACTAAAGAAAGGCCTTCAAAAAATACAAGACTGAGGGGCCATTGGCAACATTCAAGCATTACAAAGAGTGTAATAAGAAATGTAAAGACGAAATCCAGGCGGCTAGAATAGAACACAAGAGACTTATAGCGGAAGAGAGTAAAAAGAACCCCAATAAATTCTTTAAGCATATAAACAGCAAGAAAGCGAGGCCAGAACACATTGGCCCCATAAAAGACGACAAAGGAAATATGGCCACAGAGGACAGAGAAAAGTCGGAAGTGTTAAATATTTTCTTCTCTTCAGTCTTCATAAAAGAATCAGGGGGCTACACTAACCCAACTGGTAAGGCTAAACTAAATAATAAACAAGGAAAAATTGGGGGAGCAAACCCTGAACATGTATATCTAAAGCCAGTGCAGCTATGGACCAAGCAACATGTATATTAAAAAAGAATAGAGCACACATGCAAAAGAAATGACTCTCAAATATGGAGACAATCCATAAATAAAAATGGGGATTTAGTCCCACCATATGGCCATATCGTGCTCAAGCCCACCACTGCGTCAAAGTACCCCATTATCAGTGGGTCCTTCACTATCCATAAAAAAGTGGTGAATCCAGCCTTTCTTACCCTTGGAGACAACACTCCTTGCTGGGAAGGTGTGCTAATGCACTACAGGGGACTCCTCCTTTATCTACTTGATAGTGGACACCAATAGAGTACAGGTGTGTGTGGGGGATGGGATGCTCAACCTCAGAAGTCTGGTCAGACCGAATACATAATAAACAAGCAAAAAATTGGGGGAGCAAACCCTGAACATGTATATCTAAAGCCAGTGCAGCTATGGACCAAGCAATGATCCACTGATAATGGGGTACTTTGACGCAGTGGTGGGCTTGAGCACGATATGGCCATATGGTGGGACTAAATCCCCATTTTTATTTATGGATTGTCTCCATATTTGAGAGTCATTTCTTTTGCATGTGTGCGCTATTCTTTTTTAATATACATGTTGCTTGGTCCATAGCTTTAATAGATGTAATGACTCAAATAATTGTGAATTAAATGTAACCAAAAATCTGGAGGATATTGTGTACATAACATAATTAATACAACAATAATTAATACATACAACAATTAATGTAAACCATAGGGGGAGAGTCACTATCCGACATAAAGACAACAAAATTGGAGATAAAATGCATACAATACACAATATAATGGAATGACCATTAGTCACTACATAATAGATAATGATGTATACTCACAAAAAAACAAAAGGTGTACAATACTAAATATTCTAATAGAATAATAGATAAAATCTAATCTAAAGGAGTATTGACACCCTTACAGGTTAGCCAAAAGAAAGGGGGACATAAAAATATGTATAATCTCTAGAAAACAGTAATCATGATAAATACAGAAAACATATATACAAAGACCATATAGTAAAAAACATGATCTAAAAACTATATATGTATCTCCCCAACCAGTTAAAATCAGCTGTTATTAATAAAACAATTAATGTCCCATTCGACATTAAGTCAGAACGGAACATACGTTTTTAAATTATAAATCCAGCGTGTCTCAGCGCGAGATAATTCTCTCTTTGCGTTGGCTCCTCGCCAGTTAGGAACAAAATGGTCAAATGCCACAAATAAGGTATTACGAGGATCTTTATGGTGGCACAAATCAAAATGCTTCGACACACTATGGCCAGGAGTGAGTATATATCATTAGTTTTCCACTGTTCTTAAATGGTTTTAGTAACTCTTTTAGATTCCATTCAACTTTTGTGGGTTTTATATGCCGGTTGGGAATGCCGCAATATGCACCGTGTCCCGTGTATTCTTTGTTATTTTTAATATCTCTTATTTGTAATGGCTTCTTCTACCACTAGATGGAGCCCTATGGTAATGGCTGATGTGTGTTTTAATTTTATATATTTTAATAATAGAGTGCATCATGGGTTAAGTCCAAGGTGCATATCACACTGACATAATAAGTTGATCATCTAATTCTTGCATTGTAACTCTTAGTCCTTTTAGCTTGTGATCAACGAATGCTATTGACAAGGTTTACCACTTCCGCCCTCACGGGCCGCTGTGCAGTTGCGTCATTTCCGCCCTTAGCAGTCATTGATTGGCTGCGAAAGCGGAAGTGCCGGACACATAGGGGATTTATTGGCGTGACTGTGGTGCCCGGTAACCACGCCCCTGATGACGTCACATCTGACGAAACCGGTCGGGCAGTTCCGGACACCACGCTTGTCACGCCCCCCCTGACGCCGGCTCACTTAACTACCGCGGGATGCCGCAATTCATGATGTCTGCTTGTATTTGTTCTATGTTATGTGAGTATAACTTTTAATAAACTTTGAGTGATCAGTTTTGCTGGATTACGCTATGGTCTCCTTCCTCTCCATTTGGTTTGCCACTAATATTGGAGCTATTATAAGCTATACCATGGCTGCATGCTATACCCTGGAGAGCTAAGAAGTCGCTGGAGGTGACCCATGTCCATTTCTGTGGAGGAAAGAGTCCATTCTGAGTGGTTTTGTCTCAAGCTTGATTGACCCGTCCATTAAGTTGGGGGTCCATTCATTTTGGTAAGCAGCCACCTTTATCCATTCATCACGGGTGTTTTTCTTCTGCTCACCATATCTTGGGACCTCACCTTCTTTTTGGACTTTCTGCTCTCCACTCCAGATCCATGTTTTGGGATTCATGATTCTCATGGACGTTTATTTTGACCTTGTGTGACTTCACTGCACTAATGTTCTTTGTAATATAGTCATTATTGTTACCATTTAGCGCTGCACTATTTTATACGCACGACCCTAGCATAAAGAACAAACTTTTCAGAGAAAGGAAATACAACAAGACACGTGGCCACTCACTAAAACTTGAGGAAAAACAGTTTAAGCTTAAAATACGTAGGGGGTTCTTTACTGTCAGAGCAGTGGGGATGTGGAATTCTCTTCCTCGTATCAGCAGGGAGCATTGATAGTTTCAAAAAACTATTAGATGGGCACCTTAAAGACCACAACATACAGGGGTATACAATGTATGGTTAACAGCAAACACACACACACACACACATCATAGGTTGAACTGGATGGACTGATGTCTTTTTTCAACCTCACAAACTATGTAACTATGTAAGAAAATGTATAAAAATATACTTTTTTTTTTTGAAAATACATTTAATAAAATCCTGTACAGCAATAGTACAGTTTAAACAAAGACCAACATGCACATAAAGACAATAGACATATGTGGACCTCTTAATAACACCCTACCCACACCCAGCCCCACACAGGTACATAAAGAAATGCCCTATAGCGGCTTCTTCAGGGAGGGGTAGGGGTAGAGGATTCAGAATATTGTTATACTAACAAGAGAAAAAAAGAAAAACAAATAAATATGATGCATGTATATAAACAATTGTCGCATGATACATTGTACACATAACCAACTCAAATATACATTAGTTCTCTATAATTTTATAAGGCCAGTTTGTACTGTTTGTCTTCAAAAGAGGAATGAATCACCAGGGCCTTGGGAGAAACTTCTATCCACCGTGGTCCAAATAAACACAATGGATCTTTCTCTTGGACGCTACGAGGCCCCCGGGCCTCAATGAATACATTAGCTATGTGTTTCTTATAGAGTTACCAATTTTCTTCGTACCTGTTAACTTTCTTTTATTTATATCCTGTCGATATCACTCTCAGGGGTTAAAAAACAATATTCTATCTTTGAGGGCAAGGGTATGTGTATCAGTTTGCTCATTAATTCCATGCAACCACCTATCAGGCATGGTCTCATCTATTATAGTTTTACACTAAGTGAAGCTGAAAGTAAGAAATCTGTTGCGAGTGATCAGGATCGCATTATGACGGAGTTCATGGTCATCAAAGCTTTATCTTTAATCAATATGATTGCTTGACCACAACTTGGTGGATCGAGTTTTTCACATAGAGCCATTTTGGGATTGGAATACGCTAGATTCTTTTGGAGGTCCACCGTGAGTCCATTTTTGAGGGTGTAAGCTTGAAAGGGGACGCCCCCACTTGAGCCCCCCCCCCTCTTTTCTTTAGAGGGGCTAGTTTTTTCCTAAAACCAGCCCCATGGAAATATCTCTTTATTGGTGGGTGCAGCTGTCAGCTATACCCCTTTGAGGAGCTAGTGTGCTCTGTCTCTTAGGATGGAAATACTGGACTTTTTTATCATAGGTTTATCATTAGTTCTTTCTCTTTGGGCAACATGGGTAAATACACGCCCTCTAGCAGTAAGTCTGCTCTTTGAGGGGGAGCTAATGGCTCTCATTAAGATGTAATAGAATATGTATAGCTGTCCGTTATTCTTGTCCATTGTGACATTTATTTTACTTTATTCTCTGCTCTAGCAGTTCATCTCTTGGCCACAAGAGAGCGCTGTTCACCAGCATTCTATGTGTCCCCCTCTGTGCCAATTTCAGGTGTTTGAGTAGCACAGTAGGGGTTTGGCTTTTCTGTTTGGGGTATGTAGGCATTGTTGGTCGGCTTTTGTGGGTCCTGTTTGCTCCCCTTTTTGCTTGTGGCGGGACGTGGCGATTTGCCAGCCTTTCCCTGTCCCTCCCCGGGCTCTCTGCGAGTTTGCTGGACAGTGGAGGGGAGATTGCACGTCCCGCCATTACTGCGCATGCGCGATATCCCGCGCATGCGCAGTGGCACCCTCCTGTATGACAATCTCTGCCGAATAGCCGAAGATGTCAGCAATTAGTATGGGGAGAGAATGACAGCTGGAGCGGCTGCCGTTTTGGCGACAATCCAGCTATTTAAACAGCCCTACAGTCTGCAATCACAGCAAGGCTGCTGTGAGAGCAGACTGGATGGGCTGAAGGTGAGTACATCAGCATATGGGGGTTTTCTTCTCTCTTTTTTTCTGACAAGTAAATACATAATGGGGGTTCATTCCCTCACATGGGAGTTAAGACTGATTTCATGTTTCTTTGTTTTGTCCACCAGATATTTCTCTTGCCTATACTTAGGGGCTCATCAGCACATTTTAAGGGTTGCTAATCTAGTTCACCCATAAGACCAATTCGTTTTACAGCAGCCTTCCCAAATTCTTTAAGATTCCCTGGAGAGGTAGGTTTTTTTGCAAGTAATTGTTCACATACAGTGCATAAGGCTGGCCATACACTATACAATTTTCTTGTTCAACTTTCCTTTAGATTTACCAAAACCATGTAATGTAGGGTCAAACCTAAACACTTTCAATTTGTATGCAATCAGGCAGGCCCTTGCACTACATAGTTTAAGGTAAATCTAAAGGAAATTGAATAAGAAAATTGTATAGTGTATGGCCAGCCTAAGTCTATGTTGTTTGACTACTGCTCAGATATATAATTGGTAGTCAATTAGCAAATAACAGCTCAGCATATGGCCTTATTTCTTAACCCTCACGGGACATCATTGAAGGGTTTGATATGGACCAGTGATAAAGGGCTCTGGTTGTATATGTGGTGCGATTATATGCTTCAGCCCATCTACATGCCTTTATTTGGATAGAAGTTTCTCCCAAGGCCCTGGTGATTCTAGGTTAACCCATTCCTCTTTTGAAGACAAACAGTACAAACTGGCCTTATAAAAAGCTTTAAAATAAATGCAATTCGACCCCTTGCAAGGACGAATCAGCTTCTGAAACGCTTATAGGCGGCTTCTTGTTCCTCTCTCTATATATATATATATATATATATATATATATATATATATATATATATATGGGACCATCTTTGATTTGTGAGTATTAAGTTATATCAAATTATAGAGAACGAATGTATATTTGATTTGGTTATGTCTACAATGTATCATGCGACTATATATCTTCAATGTATCATGTGATTATTTTTTCTATCAAAAAAATGTTCATGTTTCTCTTGTTAGTATAACAATATTGTGAATCCTCTACACCTACCCTTCCCTGAAGAAGCTGAGTAGGCGAAATGCATTGGACACCCTTACCTTGCGCCACTATAGGGCATTTCTTTATGTACCTGTGCGGGGCCGGGTGTGGGTAGGGTGTTATTAAGAGGTCCACATATGTCTATTGTTAGGGTCCGGACTGGCGGAAGGTGACTGCACTGGAGGTGGATCCTCTGTGTCAGTGAGGGATTGGCGTGGACCGTACCAGGGGACCGGTTCTAAGTTACTACCGGTTTTCACCAGAGCCTGCCGCAAGGCGGGATGGACTTGCTGCGGCGGTAGCAACCAGGTCGTATGATCCGGTAACGGCTCAACCTCAAAGACAGCTGATTCAGGCGCGGTACAGAAGGACAAGGCAAAGGCAGGGTCAAAAGGTCAAGGCAGGCGGCAACGGTTCGTAGTCAGGGGCAACAGCAGAAGGTCTGATACACAGGCAGGGAAAAATACACCAAACGCTTTCTCAAGGCACAAAAGTCAACAAGATCCGGCAAGGACAGGAAGGGGAAGTGGGTTTTTATACATTTTGGACTGATTGGGCCAGGCACCAATTAGTGGTGCACTGGCCCTTTAAATTTCAATGCAGCGGCGCGCGCGTGCCCTAGGGAGCGGGGCCGCGCGCGCCGGGAGGAAGACATGCAGGAACCCGGCGTGCGCCGGGAGACAGAGCTGAGGGAACCCGGCGGGTGATTGACAGAGGATGCGGGGGAGCAGCGCTCACGGTCGGGGACAATGACCGGAGCGCTGCAGCCCTAGGGACGCCTCGAGTGCTCCGGGGAAGCCACGGGACCCGGAGCACTCGGCGTTACAGTACCCCCCCTTAGGTCTCCCCCTCTTTTTGGAGCCCAGGTACTTGTGGATGAGCTCCTTGTCGAGAATATTGGACTCGGGCTCCCATGACCTCTCCTCAGGACCACAATTCTCCCAGTCAACCAAAAATAATTTTTTACCTCTGACGACCTTGGAGGCGAGGATCTCCTTCACTGAGAAGACGTCAGAGGACCCAGAGACAGGAGCAGGAACGGTGACCTTGGGGGAAAATCGGTTAAGAATGAGGGGTTTGAGAAGGGATACATGAAAGGAGTTAGGAATACGGAGAGAGGAAGGAAGATGGAGTTTGTAAGAGACAGCATTAATTTGGCTTTTGATTTTAAAAGGCCCGAGATAACGTGGACCCAGTTTGTAGCTGGGGACCCCGAAACCGGATGTATTTGGCAGAGAGCCACACTCTGTCCCCAGGGGCAAAGACAGGAGGAGTTCATTTTTTATCTGCATGTCTCTTCATGCGAGAAGCGGCCAGGGTGAGCGACTTTTGAGTTTCTTTCCAGATGGAGGAGAAGTCCAGGGTCAGATCATCAACGGCAGGAACTCCAGAAGAGGTGGGAATGGGGAGGGGGGGCAGTGGGTGGCGGCCGTACACCACAAAAAACTGAGATTTGGTGGATGACTCAGAGTCTCTAAAGTTATAAGAAAATTCGGCCCAGGGCAACAGGTCGACCCAATCATCCTGACGGGAGGAGACGAAGTGTCGCAGATAGTCACCAAGGATCTGGTTAACCCTCTCCACTTGTCCATTGGACTGAGGGTGGTAGGCAGAAGAAAAGTTCAATTTGATTTTTAATTGGGTGCAGAGAGCTCTCCAAAACTTTGAGATAAACTGGACGCCTCTATCGGAGACGATATGTGTCGGAAGACCATGGAGATGGAAAATGTGCAAAAAGAATTGCTTCGCCAGCTGTGGCGCAGAAGGAAGACCAGGAAGCGGAATAAAATGTGCCATTTTTGAAAACCTGTCGACAACCACCCATATGACTGTGTTGCCATGGGATATGGGAAGATCAGTGACGAAGTCCATTGCTATGTGGGACCAAGACTGTTCAAGCACAGGCAGAGGGAGGAGAAGACCTGCAGGCTTCTGGCGGGGAGTTTTATCACGTGCGCAGACAGTACAGGCTCGAACGAACTCCGTTACATCTTTTTCAAAGGAAGGCCACCAATAGTGTCTGGCAATTAGCTGAGTCGTCTTTTTAATTCCAGCGTGACCCGCCAGGTGAGAGGAGTGACCCCATTTGAGAGTCCGTAGGCGAAGACGTGGAAGAACATATGTTTTCCCTGGAGGAACTGGTGCCAGTGAAGCAGGGGCAGTTGAAATTAGACACTTAGGAGGAATGATGTGTTGAGGAACGGTTTCATCCTCGGAGGCATCGGTGGAACGTGATAGGGCATCCGCCCTTATGTTCTTATCAGCCGGACGAAAATGGATTTGGAAAGCGAATCGGGCAAAGAACAATGACCACCTGGCCTGGCGCGGATTAAGGCGCTGGGCAGACTGTAGGTACGAGAGATTTTTGTGGTCAGTGTAGATGGTGATCGGATGAAGGGACCCTTCCAGAAGATGTCTCCATTCTTCTAGTGCCAACTTAATGGCTAGTAATTCACGATCTCCTATGGCATAGTTTTTTTCAGGAGGGGAAAAAGTTTTTGAGAAGAAGCCGCAGGTGATGTTTTTTCCTTTAGCAGACTTTTGAAGAAGAACCGGCTCCAACAGAGGAGGCATCTACTTCCAGGAAGAATGGTTTCAGAGGATCGGGCTATTCAAGACAGGAGCGGAGGCGAAGGCGGCTTTAAGGGGAGTAAAGGCTTCTTCAGCCTGGGGAGGCCAGGATTTCGGATTTGCTTCTTTCTTGGTTAGAGCCACAATAGGCGCCACGATAGTGGAGAAGTGGGGAATAAACTGGCGGTAATAGTTGGCGAATCCAAGTAAAAGCTGAATAGAACGAAGTCCTGAGGAGCGTGGCCAATCCAAGACTGCAGAGAGTTTGTCGGGGTCCATTTGGAGACCTTGTCCAGAAACTAGGTATCCCAGAAACGGAAGACAGTTACGTTCAAAAAGACATTTTTCCATTTTGGCGTAAAGATGGTTGATACGAAGGCGCTGGAGTACTTGACGAACATGGCGACGGTGTTCCTCCAGGGTGGAGGAAAAGATTAGAATGTCGTCAAGATAGACCACTACACAGGTGTACAACATGTCCCGGAAGATCTTGTTGACAAAGTCTTGAAAGACTGCAGGAGCGCTGCACAGGCCGAAAGGCATGACAAGATACTCAAAGTGGCCATCTCTGGTATTAAAAGCGGTTTTCCACTCGTCTCCTTCACGGATTCTGATGAGATTATAAGCGCCCCTGAGGTCAAGCTTAGTAAAGACCTTTGCTCCGCGCAGACGGTCAAAGAGCTCCGAGATGAGAGGCAAAGGGTAGCGATTCTTTACCGTGATTTTGTTAAGACCACGGTAGTCAATACATGGGCGAAGTGACCCATCTTTTTTGGCGACAATGAAAAATCCTGCTCCGGCAGGAGAAGAAGACTTCCTGATGAAACCTTTCTTGAGGTTCTCCTGAACGTATTCCGACATGGCCTTGGTTTCAGGAATGGAGAGAGGGTAAATCCTGCCACGGGGTGGTGTGGTACCGGGAAGCAAATCAATGGGACACTCATAGGGTCTATGTGGTGGTAAGACCTCCGCCTGTTTCTTGCAAAAGACGTCGGTAAAGTCCTGATAGGCCTTAGGAAGGCCGAGCAAGGGTGAGGAGACGATGACTTGTCTAGTAGGTACCGACTTGAGGCAATGAGTGAGGCAGGTAGGCCCCCATGATTTAATGTCCCCAGAGGTCCAGTCGAGGGTAGGAGAGTGGCGCTGGAGCCAGGGCAAGCAAAGAAGGACGTCAGAAGTGCAATTTGGTAGAACAAAAAATTCAATGGTCTCTTGGTGGAGGACCCCTATGGTCATGAGCACGGGTTCTGTGCGATAACGCACGGTACAGTTCAGATTCTCTCCGTTAACTGTAGTAATGAAGAAGGGCTTGACGAGACGGATCACAGGAATGCTAAAGCGGTTGATGAAGGAGGCTTTAATGAAGTTTCCTGCAGAACCAGAGTCCAAGAAGGCCTCTGCAGAGAAGGAGACTTTAGCGGCAGAAGAAATCCGTACCGGAACAATCAAGCGTGGAGAGGAAGACTTTACACCCAGCGACGCCTCTCCTACGTTCACTAGGTGCGCGCGTTTCCCTGACGCTGTGGACGAACTGGACAGTCCTTTAAAAAGTGTTCGGAACTCGCACAGTATAGGCATAAATTCTCGTTCCTCCGGCGAGACCTTTCTTGCTGGGTCAGGCGAGCCCGATCCACTTGAATGGCCTCCTCGGCGGAAGGCACAGTAACCGGCTGCAAAGGTTGTTGGAAGAGAGGTGCGAGGCGTGGATATCGCCTGTTGCGAACAAGATTCTTTTCTTGGCGAAGTTCCTGACGTCTTTCAAGGAAGCGCATATCTATGCGAGTAGCCAACTGGATGAGTTCCGTCAGGGAGTCAGGTATCTCTCGTGCGGCCAGAGCATTCTTGATCTGGCTGGATAAACCCTTTTTAAAAGTCGCGCAGAGGGCGTCGTTGTTCCAGGTCAGTTCGGAGGCCAGGGTGCGAAACTGTATAGCATACTCGCCTAGTGTAGCGTCTCCTTGGACGAGGTTTAGCAAGGCTGTTTCGGCTGAGGAGGCATGGGCAGGTTCCTCGAAGACACTGCGGACTTCAGAAACGAAGGACTGGACGGAGGCAGTGGCAGGATCGTTGCGGTCCCAGAGCGGCGTGGCCCAGGCCAAGGCCTTTCCAGACAGTAAACTGACCATGAAGGCCACCTTAGACCGTTCCGTAGGAAACTGGTCGGCCAACATCTCCAGGTGCAGGGAACATTGGGACAAGAATCCCCGGCACATCTTAGAATCCCCATCAAACTTGTCCGGGAGAGACAAACGGATTCTAGCGGAGGTGGCGGCCACCGGCTGCGGAGGTGGATCGGAAGCAGAAGCAGGCGGCTGCTGCCGTGCAGGAAGAAGCTGCTGCAGCATGGCGGTCAACTGTGCCAACTGTTGACCTTGCTGAGCAATCTGCTGGGACTGCTGGGCAACCACGGTAGAGATGTCAGCGAGACTAGGCAGGGGCACATCAGCGGGATCCATGGCCGGATCTACTGTCAGGGTCCGAACTGGCGGCAGGTGACTGCACTGGAGGTGGATCCTCTGTGTCAGTGAGGGATTGGCGTGGACCATACCAGGGGACCGGTTCTAAGTTACTACCGGTTTTCACCAGAGCCCGCCGCAAGGTGGGATGGACTTGCTGCGGCGGTAGCAACCAGGTCGTATGATCCGGTAACGGCTCAACCTCAAAGACAGCTGATTCAGGCGCGGTACAAAAGGACAAGGCAAAGGCAGGGTCAGACGGAGCAAAAGGTCTAGGCAGGCGGCAACGGTTCGTAGTCAGGGGCAACAGCAGAAGGTCTGATACACAGGCAGGGAAAAATACACCAAACGCTTTCTCAAGGCACAAAAGGCAACAAGATCCGGCAAGGACAGGAAGGGGAAGTGGGTTTTTATACATTTTGGACTGATTGGGCCAGGCACCAATTAGTGGTGCACTGGCCCTTTAAATTTCAATGCAGGCGCGGCGCGCGCGCCCTAGGGAGCGGGGTCGCGCGCGCCGGGAGGAAGACATGCAGGAACCCGGCGTGCGCCGGGAGACAGAGCTGAGGGAACCCGGCGGGTGAGTGACAGAGGATGCGGGGGAGCATTGCTCACGGTCGGGGACAATGACCGGAGCACTGCAGCCCGCGGGACGCCTCGAGTGCTCCGGGGAAGCCACGGGACCCGGAGCACTCGGCGTTACATCTATTGTCCTTATGTACATATTGGTCTTTGTTTAAACTGTACTACAGTAAACCCCCGCTCCATCGCGGTTCAGTTTTTGCGGTCCCGATATATTGCGTTATTTTACTATATAAATCATTAAAAATGAAATATTTTTGTGTTTTCCATAGCTCTTGCTATGTCTCTCAGTATCTTTTATGTGTTTAAATGAGTTTCTATTGTTTTAAAAGTGTGTTTAAAGACCTTAAAATGCTTTTACACATACAGTGACAGTAAAAAAAACATGCCTACAATGCATTTTAATAGGGGTTTTCTATTTCGCGGATTTTCACTTTTTGCGGCTGGGTCCGGAACGTAACCCCCGCAATGGAGGGGGGTTTACTGTATTGCTGTACAGGATGTTATTAAATGTGTTTTCAAAAAAAGTATATTTTTATACAATTTCTTGTTTGATCTTTGTCTCTCATAGCGGCTGGTCCAGCACCGATATAGCCCTCTTTACAGCCTACAAATTTTCTGTCTTAATATGGGAGGGGTGGACCTGAACGACCAGATTTTGTCGCCGTACTTAGTTGCCCATAAAGCCAGACGCTGGTACAAAAAAAGAGTGTTTTTTTATTTCAATTGTCTTTGCTGAACGCTTTTGTGCTATACAAAGCGTCAGCACGAAGTGGATCCATCCTAAAATTCCAGGAAGAGATCATCAGAGACTACCTGTATCCAGGAGGTGCTCAAACCCAACTACCCTTAACAGATGCAGTGATCGAGGCTGCATGAGAGGCATTTTCCGCATGTCCCCCAGAGTACCCCTACCAAAAGAGCACCCCAAAGAAGATGTCGTGTATGTAGGAAGTGCGGATTTAGGCATGACACACGTACTTATTGTCCCACCTGTCCTGGCCAACCTGGTCTCTACATCGGGACTGTTTCGAACACTACCACACACTAGTGGAGTATTAGCATAGGGTATAGCACAGCACAGTCTAGGGCACACTTACACAGGGTCTCGAAAGATGTTAAATGGCGATCGTCATTTTGAGAAACCCTAAGCTGGAACATTAAAGTTGAAGAAAAAAAAAGTGTAAAAAAAAAAAAAAAGTTACGAAAAAAAAAAAAAAAAACCCATAACATAAAAAAGCCCAAAAATGTTTGTCGTTTGAGTTATTTTCTGTTCTTACTCTGCTATTCTACTTCTACTCTTTCTACTTTTACTGTACTTTATTGTTACTGTTTTTCATTGGTAACCATTTTTTGCTTTTCAGGTACCAATGGAATGTATTATTTTTACTATTCTATTGTTAACTAGTTTGCCTTGCAGGTATGCCCATCAGCTGCCACACCGATTTATATATATTCTGACACATACAGCTTTTGCGCTCAGCATATGGAAATCTATGATGGCAGCGCTGTAGGAGGTGATTTCACCCCCGCAGTTAAAAAAAAAAAAAAAAAAAAAAAAAGGCATACATGGCTTTCATACAATATATGCCAAACAAGGACCAGCAATGTACTGGTATGTCACTGGACGTTAGGTATCATCTTGGTATATTTTTTTACAGCCAGTGGTCGGCTTACATGTAAAAATGATCCTAGCGGATAATTAGCCGCTAGACTGCTTTTAAAAGCAGTGGGAGCCCCCCCCGCCACCTTCCGTGGTTTTTCTTGGGCTCTCCTGTCCCACCGTGTAACCCGAGAGTGCAGACGGTGGTTCCATTATCTGACCATAGAGCTGATTGGAGACGAGAATGGCTCCAATTATCTCTATGGCCTAAGATACTGGAAGCTACGAACATTTCATGACTTCGGTTTCTTTAGAAATAAACAGCGCCATTGGGAAATTGGGAAAGCATCACCAACCAATCTTGGTGTGGTCAGATGCTTTTAGGGCAGAGGAGAGATCTAGAGTCTAAAAGACCCCAATTTTTTTTTTTTTTTAAAAGTGTACCTGTCACTACAGATTGCTATCATAGGGGATATTTAAATTCACTGTGATAACAATTAAAAATTATTAAAAAAATAAATGAAAGGGAAGGTGTCAAAATAACATAAAAAAGCAAAAAAATAAAAAAATTCAAGCACCCCTGTCCCCCCGTGCTTGCACGCAAAGGCGCACGCAAGCGTCGGTCTAGTGTCAAATGTAAACCGCAATTACAGCATGCATGTGAGGTATAGCCGCAAACGCCAGGTCGAGGCGTTTTTCTTGCAGTAGACCTCATCTGTAAGTGTAACGTGGTAACCTGTAAAGACTTTTGAAGGCTTTTAAAAATGTACGTATTTTGTTGCCGCTGCACGGGCGTGTGCAATTTTAAAGCATGTCGTGTTTGGTATCTATGTACTCAGCATAAGATCATCTTTAAATTTTACCAAACAATTAGGAAATATATAGTGTATTTGTGCATTCAATTAAAAAAATGTTTTTTTCCGCAAAAATTGCATTTGGAAAATCTGTGCGTAAATACCGTGTGACAAAAAAAAATTGAAACATCCACCATTTTGTTCTGTAGGGCCTCTGCTTTAAAAAAATATATAATGTTTGGGGGTTTAAAGTAGGGATCGACCAATTATCAGCAACACCGATATATCGGGGGCCACTATGCACTTGCCCCGATATATCGGAATCAGCCCCTGAGGTTACCGATATTTCGGGTAAGTGCTTGTACCGGAGTGATGCCTGCAGCTAGAGGCATCACCCCGGTACTGGCGTCCATAGCCGACGGTTGGCTGTCTTGTAATGACAACCAATGGGGCTGAGAAGCCGCTCGGCTGTCATTATATGAGCGGGAGGGGACGTCTCCCCCCCCTCTCGTGGCTTGCCCGGGTCTCCCATCTCCCATCTCACCGGGAGACCCCGACATCCTACCTGCACTGCTGCCGAAGAGAAGACCCGATCAAAGCCGCATTCGGCTCTGATCGGGTCTCCATGTAAAAAAAACCTGGAAGTGATGTCATAACATCACTTCTGGGTACTCGGCGCTAAAAAAAAAAAAAAAAAAAAAGATGCGAGCATTTAAAACAGCCAAACTTGGCGTTTTGAATGCCTTTAAGAGCAGAGGAGGGGTTTGGGGTCTTTTAGACCCCCAGATCCCTCCACAAGAGTACCTGTGAAAAAAAATAAAATAAAACATTTTTTAAATATCCAAAAATATCGGCCAATACTGATATCCGATGACCAAAATATTGGTATCTGCAATAAAAAAAATGATATCGATCACTAGTTCAAAGTAATTTTCTAGTAAAAAAAAAAGTCACAGAAAAGGCTTGGTTTTCAAGTGGTTAGAAGAGTGGGTTATGTGTGGCTAAGATGGAGCATAAAATGCCAAGTTCAAACACCCCCCCAAAATTACCCCTTTTTGGAAAGTAGACACCCAAAGCTATTTGCTGAGAGGCATGTTGAGTCCATGGAGTATTTTATATTTTGCCCTAAGATTCAGGAAAATTACAATTTGTTGTTTTTTTTTTTTTTACACAAAGTTGTCACTAAATGATATAATGCTCACGCATGCCATGAATATATGTGAAATGACCCCCAAATGACCCCTTTTTGAAAAGTAGACACCTCAGGGTATTAGCTAAGATGCATGGTGAGTATTTTGCAGCTCTCAATTGTTTCGGAAAATGAAGAAAAAAAAGGAAAATGCATTTTTTTTCCTCTTTTTTTCAAAACTTTGTGACAAAAAGTGAGATCTACAAAACACTCAACATGCCTCTCAGAAAATAGCTTAGGGTGTCTACTTTTGGGGGGGGGGGGGTTGTGCTGTCTTGGTATTTCATGGCCTCCAAAACTGTGATAGGTAGTGAGGAGTGAAATCAACAATTTACGCCCTTGGAAAGCCTGAAGGTGGTAATTGGTTTTCGGGGTCCTGTACGCAGCTAGACTGTCAAAAAGTCTCACACATGGGGTATCCCCAAACTCAAGAGAAGCAGCAGAGTGTATTTTTGGGGTGTCATGTCACATATACCCATGGCATGTGTGATCAAAATATAATTTAGTGACAACTGTGTAAAAAAAAAAAAGAATAAATAATTTTCCCAAAACCTGTGGAAAAATATAAAATATTTCATGGACTCACCATGCCTCTCAGCAAAATAGCTTAGAGTGTCTACTTTGCAAAATGGGGTCATTTGGGGGGGGGGGGGGGGTTTGTATTGACATTTCAGGGCCTCCGAAACCGTGATAGGTAGTGAGAAAGTGCAGTGAGCAATTTATGCCCTTTGAAATTCTGAAGGTGGTGATTGGTTTTCGGGGTCCCGTACACAGCTAGGCTCCCAAAAAGTCTCACACATGTGGTATCCCTGTACTCAAGAGAAGCAGCAGAATGTATTTTGGGGTGTAGTTACACATACACTCATGTCATGCGTGAGCAAAACGACTTTTTGTAAAAAACAACATTTTTTTTTTTTTAGTCTTTTTTCAAACACCTGTGACAAAAAATTGAATATTCAATGGGCTCAACGTGCCTCTCAGGACATTCCTTAGGATGTCTACTTTCCAATGGGGGGGGAGGGGGGGGCAGGGTTTTGTACTGCCCTGCCATTTTAGCACTTCAAGAAATGAGATAGGCAGTCAGAAAGTAAAAGCTGCGTAAATTCCAGTATTTACACCATAGTTTGTAGACGCTATAACTTTTGCGCAAACCAATAAAAATGCGCTTATTGAGATTTTTTTTGTCAGAGACATGTAGCTAAATATATTTTGGCCTAAATATATGACAAAAATGTAATATATTATATACTTTTTAAAAGACAAAGTAGAAAATGTCATTTTTTTCTCACAATTTTCGCTCTTTTTTTATTAATATTGCAAAAAATAAAAAGCGCAGAGGTGATCAAATACCACCAAAAGAAAGCTCTGTTTGTGGTCGGAAAAAAGGCATAAATTTCTTTAGGGTACAGCATTGCATGCCTGCGCAATTGTCAGTTAAAGTCACGCAGTGCCAAGTTGATAAAAGTGGCCTGGTCATTTAAGGGGGCAAATCCTTCCAGTCTTAAAGTGGTTAACTAAAGTTTTTTAGTAAGCAATGCAGAGTAACAAAGAGTTTCACGTAGGTAAAGTATACAGAAAAAAAATTCTTCTGTACACTTCAACTATGGGATATTTATAGTTTGCCTCCATTTTTTTCCTTACAATAGTCATATTGAGGAGGGGGGGCATTTCCCCTAAAATGTGTTGGATTTTTATCTGAAATGTGTTGGGTTTTTACCTTTACTGGCCCCCTTAAAATCCAAACTTGGTTGGGACTTAGGCCTCATGTACACTGCAGCTACTAAACTCATGTTTAGGAGCAATTGGGCTTTTTTTCCGGTCATTAAATAATATCGATATCTATAATAGAGCTCAACTCTTTGAGGGCACATGTGAAGGCAGGTGCAGTCCATTTTCTCCACTGTAGGCGGCGCTCGACTGCAAAGGGATTGCAGTTGGAAGTCAAGAAGAACATGGTTTCTCTTTGGTTTTCCAGCTCACTGGGGAAGCGAACTAGATGCTGCCGACCCATGTGCCTCTGACAGCCATCTTGAGTCAGGCAGAGTCTATTTAAGGTTTGGGCGCATTTCATGTGTGGATAGTGTAGGGACAGGTCAGCTGTCTGACAGGGACAGTGATTATTGGGAATGATAGATTACAGACAAGTATGGAAAGGGTAGGAACCCATCATCCTTCCTGGACATCTCCCCATTTGGGCACAGACCAGCCAGGCCCCATTACGCCACTCAGACAGATGCTGCTGGCACACCCAGGCCTTGTTATGCTACACATTGCTGTCGCATTCTCTGAGTGTTTCTGGTCAGACACTGTCCCGCCAGGCTTGTTGTGATTTACTGAACATTAAGACAAGTTCTTTTTTCTGCAACTGGACTCTGAGTCTTTACCGCCGAAACACGCTGCACCTCCCCACACATGAGTGTATGCTATCTGGTCTAACTGCTTTTTTTCCATCTAAATGTTTCTGGACCATTTTGCATTTTGAGCCATTGGGGTTCTTTTGGGGTTACATTTAAAATATCCATAGATATGGACTTGAGCTCCCCCATTTTCTCTCTGGTAAACAAAGTCAGATTCTCAGCAGCAGAAGGAAACCAGTGTGGACATATGTGTGTGCACACAGCAGGTCAGGTCTAAGGTGTGTCCAAAATTTCCATTATGCACAGAGATGATTCTGCTTTACTGTGTATGACCAGGATTGCTTTTTGGACTCTGCTACTTCTGCCACTTGTATCCTGTCTTCCTGGCTGTTTCCTGGACTCTTTCTTCCTGATCTGCTACAACATTGTTTCTGTGGTGGCTTCACCAACTGAACCTACCTCAGCACCAACAGTAGTGATTTCTCTGGGAGTACTCAGAGTAGCAATTCCAGAAAGCTTCCCTGGTGACCATCACAAATTCTGCTCTGCAACCAATGACTTTTCCTCTTGAGTCTACCAATGCAGGCTTCATAATTTTTCTATTTCTGTAAAAACTACACTCCTGGGTCTACCATCGAATAGAGCAGAATAGTCCAGTTCTAGAAACTGTCACATCCTTTTTCAAAGCCATGGCCCAGCTCTATGAGAATCCACAACAGTCTTCTAGCACAGAACTCAGCTTAAAGTAGAACTATGGGAAAAACTTTTATTTTCATTTTGGATAGAGCAAGGGAAGGCTATAACTAGTGATCGACCGATGTTTTTTTTTATTGCTGATACCAATACTTTGGTCATTGCATATCGGTATCAGCCAATATCTGCCAATATTTTCGGATATTTAAAAAAAAAAAAGTTTTTACTTTTTTACAGGTACTCTTGTGGAGGGATCTGGGGGTCTAAAAGACCCCCAAACCCTCCTCTGCACTTAAAGCATTCAAAACGCCAAGTTTGGCTGTTTTGAATGCTGTAATTTTTTTGAATTTGGCGCCGAGTACCCGGAAGTGATGTCATGACATTTTTTTTTTTTTATACGGAGACCCGATCAGAGCCGATTGCTGCTTTGATCGGGTTTTCAGCAGCCGTGCAGGTAGGGTGCCTGGGTCTTCCGGTGGGATGGGAGGCGTCCCCTCCCGCTCCTTGTAATGACAGCCAAGCGGCTTCTCAGCCGCATCGGTTGTCATTACAAGACAGCCGACCGTTGGCTATGGACGCCGGTACCAAGGTGATGCCTCTAGCTGCAGGCATCACTCCGGTACATCGCTTTTCCGAAATATCAGCAATATCGGTAACCTCAGGGGCCGATTCTGATATATCGAGGAAAGTGCAGATCGGCCCTCGATATATCGGCTTTGCCGATAATCGGTCCATCCC
The DNA here is from genome assembly GCF_965119305.1 of Pelophylax lessonae. Classification (NCBI taxonomy): domain Eukaryota; kingdom Metazoa; phylum Chordata; class Amphibia; order Anura; family Ranidae; genus Pelophylax; species Pelophylax lessonae. The sequence goes on along the minus strand of NC_138768.1, from coordinate 490,084,492 downwards.
TAGTTATAAACCCCTGTCAAATTTTTTTTTTTTTTTCACCATCTGTGTCCCATTGGGGAGATTTCCCTTAACTTCCAAACAGGAAGTGAGAGGGAAATCTCTGCAAATTAAGGGAATTTCTTGGGAACCCCAGGTCACCAGAACCAGTGTCCCCAATAGAAGATATCACCCCTATTACTTCTCTGGGGACAATCCAAAATTTAGAAATTTCTTTTACTTTCACTTTTAATGATAATGGTAAACAGAATGAATAGAAAGGGTGAATCTCCCGAATAGGGACACAAACAGCAATAAAAACTGACAGGTGTTCTAATCACAATCCACTCCATACAAAACTTAAAAAAAAAAAAAAAAGTTTTGCCTTTAGTTATACTTTAACCACTTTACCACCGGAGGATTTTGCTGTCTTACGTCCAGGCCACTTTTTGTGATTCGGCACTGTGCGACTTTAACTGACAATTGCGCGGTCATGCAACGCCGTACCCAAACGAAATTTACGTCTTTTTTTTTCCCCACAAACAGAGCTTTCTTTTGGTGGTATTTGATCACCCGTGCGATTTTCATTTTTTGCAATATTAATTAAAAAATGCGACAATTTTTAAAAAATAACAATATTTTTCTATCTTGACAGTTAAAAAAATATCCAATATATTCAATTTTTGTCATATATTTAGGCCAAAATGTATTTAGCTACATGTCTTTGACAAAAAAATTCTCAATGAGCGTATTTTTAACAGCTTTATGACCGGAAGGTTTTACCCCATTCCTGACCAGGCCATATTTTGCGATTCGGCACTGCGTTATTTTAACAGACAATTGCACCGTCATGCAATGCTGTACCCAAATTAAATTTATGTCCTTTTTTTCCCACAAATAGAGCTTTCTTTTGGTGGTATTTGATCACCTGTGCGATTTTTACTTTTTGCGCTATAAACAAAAAAAAGCGACAATTTTGAAAAAATAACAATATTTTTCACATTTTTTTTATATGAAATCCCCCCCCCCCCCCAAAAATGTAAAAATCAAAATTTTTTATAATTTTAGGCCAATTTGTTTTATGCTACATATTTTTGGTAAAAAAAAATGCAATAAGCGTATTTTGATTGGTTTGCGCAAAACGTATTGCGTTTACTAACTAAGGAAAAGATTTCTATAATTTTTGGTGTTTTTTTTTTTTTTTTTTTAAACGAGTAATGGCGGCGATCTGCGATTTTTTTTTTTGTGGGACTGCAACATTGCGGCGGACAGATCGGACCCTTGACTGACATTTTTGACACTTTTGGGGGTACCAGTGACATTACTACAGTAATCAGTGCTATACATATGCACTGTTACTGTAAAAATGACACTGGCAGGGAAGGGGTTAATTTTTATTAGTGATCAAGGGGTTAATGTATGCCTGGTGCTTACTGACGTGTGTGGGGCAAGGTGACTGAGTGACGCAGGGACAGATCGCAGGTTCAGCTATGCTGAACCCTGCAATCTGACCCTGCCTGTCACTTAGGAGATCCGCCCGCTTTGTTTACACAAGCGGGCGGATTTCCACACTAGATCCCCGATGATCGGGGATGAGCGGCGGTGATCACCGCCGCTCCTCCCCTGGCCCGACTCCCGCTGTAACTGAATACAGTGGGAGTGAGCCTCCGGCGGAGAGGGGAATGTCTAGTGACATAGGTCTACGTCGCCAGACGATAACGAACCACTTTGCCGCAGTACAGTCAACGTGACTGGTCGGCAAGTGGTTAAATGCATTTTAACAAGGCCGCCGAACTGCTGAAAATTATGTTGCACACATTTGCAAGTGGAGTGCTGATATTAACTGGAACGACGCAGCACTGCGATACTAATTTCATCTAAGACTATCTGAGACTCTCAAAGATGAATTAGCCATGTTGGAAACTCAGAATTCTCTCAAGGACCTCATATACCTTGCTATTTATCTGGATTGTAGTGAACAGAGTGGTCTATAGCAATTTCCGTCCCACCTGCCATGAGTATCATCAGCTCCTGTTCCATTAGCTTCAGCTTCCATTCCACCACCTTCCACAGTTGAACCTATGCAGTTGGGACTGACACATTCTCCCCTCTCTACCGAAGAATATAATAACCTGTGCCTTTACTGTGAGCATGTCGGCCACCATCTTCAAAACTGCCCTGTGAAACCTAGTAAGATTGCTTCTACTAATTATGTTGCCAACTGTCTCGCAAGGAATAGGTCCACTCACCTTGCCTTATCTCTTTCTTTACAGATAGCAGCAAAGAGCATCCAAATTCAAGAAATTGTTGACTCAGGTACATGTAGCTGTTTAATGGACATTACTTTTGCTTAACACCACCAGATTCCTTTATAAGCGAAGACTCAACATTTGAATATTCATCAGGTCAATAGTTCTAACCTCAAGTCTGGTCCCATTACTCAAGAGACCTGTCCATGATTGTCTGTATCTACTACCGACCACAAATAATACTTGTGCTTGGACATCATTCCATCTCCTTCACTTCCTGTAACCTCGGGCATTCCCTGGCTACAGGTGCATGACCCCCCAGATAGACTTGGGTTCAGGGAAAGTGGCATTTACTGCCAGCTACTGTCAGCAGCACTGCTTACAACAGATTCCAACTGACTTTGTATCTCTGCTTGGACTACATCCTATATCTCCTGTTTTACAGCATCTTCCCTCAGTATATTATTTCTTATATTTTTTACAAGAAAAAAGTAGATATATTGCCACCTCATCTGTCCTATGATTGTATAATCTAACTCTTGCCTGAAGCTGAGCTACCCTTTAGGTGAGTATTTCCATCAGAACGCGAGCCTAAAGCCTTACTCCAACTTTTTTCTATTAAAATCTGGAGATAGGGTTTATTCCCTCATCCCTGCTGGTGCGGGAATATTGTTTGTGGAGAAAAATGATCATTCCTTGAGACTCTCTAGAGATTAAAGGGAACTAAACTAAATCACCTTCAAACATAGGTAACCTTTGCCTCTAATTCCATAACATTTCCAATGTTTCAGGACAGCAAGAATTTTTGCAAAGCTTGACTTACAAGGGGCATTCAACTTGGTGGGGATATGGAATGGTGATGAATGGAAACACCAACTTTCGTAGATGTTTCGCACACTTAATTAAAAAGACCAGATAGATGAGTTCTTGTTAGGAAAAATATTTTAAGTAACAGACAGTATTGGTTCGTGAAAGACAGAAGTTGTCAAACAAATCTGATTATTTTTTGTTTAATTTGTTTTTATTGAAAGGAAAAAAAAAAATTAACATACAAAATCCACAACTGCGGCAAGGTACATATAGATGTGTGTCGTGGTACAAACATAGGCGTAACTTAACAAAAATGTAGAACATTTAAACATAAGTCAAATAAAACGCCAAAAGCAACATTAGCCTCTAGATGATGAGAACATTACCGTACAGTATCATCAGAATGTTAGGGTAGCATCAGCTGTGGAATACCACATTGACCAGTCTTTCCAGGCCTTGATGAATGTAGAGGTAGATCCAGATCTAATAGACAAGAGTCTTTCATAAGAATATATAGATTGGACTATAGATATTGTTTCTGAGAGATTAGGGGCCGGGTTTCCTCTCCAGTGTCTAGCAATCGTGAGCCTTGCAGGTAGAAGAATACTCATCATGGTTATTTTCTTGTATGGTATGGGGACTTTGTTAATTCCCAGATTTAGAATGGCCAAATCTGGGGATGGTTTCAGTATGATGCCAGTGACAAGGGAGATAAGCCTGCAAATTGAACCCCAGAATCTTCTAGTATTCTTGCACGACCAAAGCATATGAATGAGAGTACCTACTTGACCGCAATCTCTCCAGCACTCTGAGGAGCTATTTGGGGAGAAGTACGTTTCTGGATGATCTCCCAGCAGTTAACGCAGTGCGACACCGCAAATGAGTATCGCAAGGCGTTAGTCCACTGAACAGGGTCATAAGACCTTTGTAAATTAGATTCCCAAGCCATAATATTGGGGCTTTTGGAGAATTTGGTTTTATTTTGCAATAGACTATAAAATAGGGAAATTCCTTTTGGAGTTTTGGAGGACTCCGTGAGGAACCACCAAACTTTAAGGGGTAGTCTCAGTCGGGGAAGGGGATTCGATTTGATTAGATGTGTGATATTGTTCAATTCGAAGAGGACATGAAAAGGGATGTCTCCTCTTTGTGCAAGTAGGTTTAGCTGTGGGATATCGTGGATAAATTGTAGATTGTATTCAGTCCATGGCATTTGGGACAAGTGCGGTAGGAGGACTTTGGCAGTTGCAGTGGGAATTGGAATGTCTACGAGGGTTTCGTCCTGGAATTTGTGAGTACATACAAATCTCCAAGCTTGTAAAGAGGCTACCACTGTAGCCAGGAGGGATTTTGTTGGTTGAGGAGACCAGGCGTTTGCCAGTACCAAAAGGGCAAGGTCAGAAGACAGGGTTAAGTGTCTTTCAATGTCAACCCATAGTTTGTCTGGTGAAGGAGTAAGCCAGTATTTTAGCTGGTCAAGTCGCACTGCAGTTAGGTAGTCGTTAATGTCCACCATCCTTATCCCTCCTGCTAGTTTGTGCTTAATTAGTTGAGTGTCCAATCATCTTGCTCTTCTCCCCTGCCAAAATAATTTCCTGACCAGGGAGGAGAAGGATGCGACACAATCTTTATTAGTTGGGACTGGGAGAGTACGGAACAGGTATAATATTTGTGGAAGAATAAGAATTTTAAATGCAGCTAGTCTACCTGTCCATAATTCAAATTTAGATATACTTTGCAGGGCTTTAGATAGTTTTTTTCATAAAGACGTGTAATTATGGTCTATTAAGGTATCTATAGAGGGTGTTAAGATTGATACCCAGATAAGGGATGGATGTATCCATCCAGGAGTAGGGAAGAGATAGAATGAGCGAGTCTTTTTGTTTGGGGTCTATGCCTAGGTTCAGGATAAGGGACTTGCAGAAATTTACTTTGTAGTATGATATGGTATTGAAGTATTGGAGAATGGAGTGGGCGGCGTTGAGTGATTCTGTAGGATTAGTGAGCATGAGGATAACATCATGGTATAGCCTTTTAACTGAAAACCCATTATTTTGGGGTGAAAACGTATGGGACAAACTTAGGAACAAACTTTTCAGAGAAAGGGAATACAATAAGACACATGGCCACTCACTAAAACTAGAAGAAAAAACGGTTTAACCTTAAAATACGTAAGGGGTTCTTCACTGTCAGAGCAGTAAGGTTGTGGAATTCTCTTCGTATCAGCAGGGAGCATCGATAGTTTCAAAAAACTATTAGATGGGCACCTTAAGGACCACAACATACAGGGGTATACAATGTATGGTTAACAGCAAACACAAACACATCATAGGTTGAACTGGATGGACTGATGTCTTTTTTCAACCTCACAAACTATGTAACTATGTAATGGTTGCTACCAATGGTTCAATCATTAGATTAAAGAGTAAAGGAGACAAGGGGGCAGCCTTGGCTTGTTCTGTTTCGTATATCAAATGGTTTGGAAAGCATGTTGGACATATATACCCGAGCTGAGGGAAGGGAGTAAAGCGCAGTTATTACTGATAATATTGGACCAGTAAATCCAAATTTTTCTAGAACTCGTGTCATATACCCCCAATGCACCTTGTCAAACACCTTCTCTGTGTCTATAGATAGAAGGCGTTGGTATTTTAGGGGCGTATTCAATTATGTTTATAATGCGCCTTGTGGCGTCGGGAACCTGACGGCCTATGGTGAATCCTGTTTGGTCGGTGTGACCAGATTAAGCAGGATGTGCATCAGGCGGCATGCTAGGGTTTTTGCATAAATTTTGATATCACTGTTAAGAAGAGATATTGGCCTGAAATTAGCTGGGGTAATCGGGTCTTTGTCCGGCTTTGGAAGGGTCACTATATGGGCCTGTAGCATTTCAGCGGGGAAGCTAGCTTGTTTTTGAGAACACCGCAGAGATGTGTGGGACCAGAAGTTGGGCAAATGTTTAAAATATTCATTTCAGAACCCATTTTGGCCCTAGGATTTCCCTATTGTTAGGGATTTTATCACTCTGGTGATTTCCTCTACTGTAATGGGGGCATTAAGACTTAGCAGTTGATCATCCGAGAGAGATGGTAGGTTGATATCTGATAAGAAGGATTCGATAAGTTCAGGCGTAGGTTGTGGGGTGTCTTTGTCGGGATGTAAATTGTAGAGGGGACTATAGTAATCAGCAAAAACGTTGGCAATATGCTGGGGGTTAGTCAGTTTTTTGCCCGTAAAAGTACGAGTCAGTAATGAAATTTTACTTTTGCTGCAGTGTTCTTATAGTCTGTGGGCAAGTAGCCTTCCCCCTTTGCTGCCATGAGAATAGTAGCGAAGCTTCAATTCATCTAACATCTTGTCATCTTGGGTTTGTAGATATTACCTCAGTTCTCTCCTTAATTTAGTAAGGGCATCAGTGTTAGATGGGTTGGGGTTGGATTTATTTAAGAATTCGGTCTGACAAATATTGGCTAGTAGCAAGAGCACGTTTAGTGCGTGCACACAGTTGGAGGATTACTCCCCTCATATATGCCTTGTGGGCGAACCAAACCGTAAATGGGTTAATCTCAGGCGATACATTAGTTTCAAAGTACAGTTTTAAATGGTCAGACAAAAGCTTATAGTGTTGTGGATCTTGAACAAATGAGTTGTTACATCTCCAAAGTCGCATAGGAGGGTTCAGCGTGATATCTTCCATCGACGAGGAAGAGATCCGCTGCAGCAACCATTTATCCACTACACACATATCGATCCTAGAATAGGAATGACGACGTTGGGAAAAGAAAGAATAAGTCTCTCTCATTGTCATGGAGGGATCTCCATGTATCGTATATGTCTTCAGTATGGAAGAAGCGTTGTAGACTGGGTGTATGTAAGATTCTGGTACCTTCGGTACCCTTCCAGCCCATTTCTTCTGCATTGCGTCCCACCTTTTCAGCTAGGTGGAACGCATATAGCTACCTGTCCCTTTAAATCTCATGACGTCATCACTAGGCGCCGCTCTGAGCGGCTATTTCAATCGCCGGCTTTCACTCACAAGGTGTTCGTGCAAACCGCTTGTTACACAGCCTTGTCTGAGCTGCCGAAGCCTCCAGCTATTTCCTGTATCTCGCTACTGATCCTGTATCTCGCTACCTGATCCTTATCTCATTACCGGACCCCTCATCTCTCTAAACCAACTAGTGATAAGTACCCCACAGGGGATTCCTTCCTATCAACTTACACTATCTACTCTTGCATACTAAAGACTGTTGCTATCTATGCATTACTATTTCTATCATCTGCACTGTTACATAGATTGCTAGCTCTTGAGTCTACTACCATCTATATCCTTGCACTGAGTTAGCAATTCCTGTACACTTCATCTGCTGTCCCCTACCACCTGTTATTGTACATGATTGCTAACCTATCTGCATACTATCTATCACCATCTGCTAACACTCCAGAACATTACTATTGAGTGCCTATCATTGCTATCACTACTCACGCCTGTCCTTTCAGCACATCACCTCTATACTATCGTATACAACCTATCACTCCAGGAACATCTTATCTGAGTGTCTGTATATTTGCATGGTGAGGCAGGCTGGGCCACAATGATGAGTCTGGAGAGTTGGATATGGTAATTCAACACATCTCTACACGACTACTGAGTGGAAATTCTGCAGCTGCAAATCCAGTTCACTAAACAAACGCCGGAGCGTTACAGTGTATTGGTATTAGACTTAGAGGACATATCCATAGCAGGGTCTAGGGTGAGATTAAAGTCTCCGCACAGCAGGAGGTTGCCGTATCTGTCTTTATTCAGTTTCTTGAATACTTTACGGATAAAATGTAGTTGCTTAGTTTTTGGAGCGTAAATTGTGGCTATGGTATACGGTTTAGAGTTGAGATCACATTTTAGAATGATAAAGCAGCCTCCCGGGTCAATGTCCGAAGAGATAAGGTTGAAGGTTTAAGTGTTCTTGAAGGCTAATAGGACGCCTCTCTTTTTGGCAGAGAAAGTGGACAGAAACATGTTCTATGCTGGCATTTTGGCACATGTCCCTCTTTGAAATGGGTTTCCTGAATTGCTATTATGTCGGGATGGGTTCTTCTTTCCACAAGGAAAAGCGTTTTGTGGGGTGATTTAAGCCCCGAACATTCATAGATAAAATTGTAATCGTCATGACAGTTTGTTGGGAGAAGATATGAAGGCATACTCACTGATGGATTAACAGCTCAGAATGTGTCCGGTGTTGTAATCCTGGATATCCCTGGGAGCAATGACGGATACTGAAAAGAGGTCTGAAATTGAGGACGTGAAGACAGTAACCATGATGGCAAGGCTGGAGCAAAAAACTTAAGAAACAAAAAATAAGAATTTAAACAAACATGTAAAATGTATCATAAAAAAGGGTTCAGAAGAACAAAAGAGTAGCTGCACTACTGCAAAGGTACGGGGGTCAATTGTGTAGGAAGAAGTTATCGATTCCTACAGCCGGGGGGGTCTGTGTAGATATTTCAAGGATGCACAACTTTAGGGCCTGGCTTCGCCCAAATGATGGTTCTAGCGAGAGCGCCTGTTTGAGACTACCCGCCAGTCCCCTTCTATATGGGCGAGGTTTGGTGGAGTACGTGGTGCTGAGTGGTTGTCAGGGACGATTCGCCATGTGCGCAAAAGGTGTTAGCCCTCATCCAAGGTTGTAACAGGTGTTACATTGCCCTCTTTGGTAACGAGGAGTTTGGCGGGATATTTCCACTTGTAACTAATGGAATGGTTTCTGAGGGCCTTGGTGATTGTGTCCAGGTTTTTGCTGCACCTCAAAATGTGGGCGGATAGGTCTGGAAGAACTTGGAGGCCCGCAGCTTGCTCTGGAAGATTTTCTCCTTTGCGGAAAGTATCCAGGATTTTTTCCTTGACTTGGAAAAAAATGAATATGCATGATAACATCTCGTGGCACTTGGGCAGGAAGAAATGAGGGTTTGGGAACCCTATGGATTCTGTCAATCTTGAGATCAGTGGGTGTGAGTGCAGGCACTGCCATTTGGAACAGCTCTCTGACATTATTATGTCTCGACCTGTCCTTGAGGTCGACTAGTTTGTTTTTAATCCAATCTATCTCCTCCTTCTTTGCCTCGTGTGCATCAATTACGGTGTTAAAAGACAGGATGCATTCACCAACTTTGTTCTCCATATGATTAACTCTGTCATCCAGTACTTGTACCTCTGCGTTAACTTTGTGGATACATGACAGTATGTCAGACTGGATAGAAGATCTGAGTGATTGCAGCATGTCTTTTAGTGCGACATCAGAAGCAGTTTGGCCTGTAGGGGGGTATGTGCTATAAGGGTCAGCCTTTGTGAATTCAGGCGTCAGAGAGCGGTTATGAGGGCTTACCTCCATGCTGGGTTCTGCCTCACCGCTTAGGTTGAGGTCTCTGCAGGGTTTTGATTTGGCAGGGCTCCTGGACGTGGGTGTTGATGTGCCTGAGCCGCATGCATTGTCCCCTGGATGAGCGGGTATCGATCCGCCAGTCAGCGCCGCTGTGTCCCGCTCCGCAATCTTGGCTGAGGCCGCGGGAGCAGACTGGGAAGAACCCGGTCACATTGGTGGGCTTGGGAGGCTCTCTCTGGCTCCTGGGTATGATGGGATGATGCTCTCCGGTGTGTGTGGAGTTACCTCCGGCGTCGGTGGGTGTTCGGGCTGCCACGGCTCCTAGTTATTTCTCTGGATGTGTGGAGAGCTCTGCTCACATGCGGCCATTCAGCTCAGGGGTCGCCACACCCCCAAATCTGATTACTTTTTTGAGGAGGTGAGCAAAACATTGGACAAAAAAGTGGCTGTGGACATAGAATATTTAGATTTTGCCAAAGCGTTTGACACAGTTCCTCACACATGACTAATGTGTAAGGTAAAGACTACAGGCTTGGAAAAATCAGTTTGTAAATGGATAGAAAACTGTCTAAAAGACAGAATTTAGAGACTAGTGGTTAAGACATCCTGTAAGGACATTATTCCACTGCACAGCTTGGTGTCATTTACAAACACTGAAATGGTACTTTTAATCCCACACCGTATATAAAACATAAGGATCCCAACACTGAACCTTACTTTGAATGGACTAAGGTTATTAATGGTGTACCCCAAGGTTCAGTGTTGGGACCCTTACTTTTAATATATGGTGTGGGATTAAAAGTACCATTTCAGTGTTTGTAAATGACACCCAGCTGTGCAGTGGAATAACGTCCTTACAGGATGTCTCCAACTTAAAAGAGTTGTAAAGGCAGAAGGTTTTTTATCTTAATGCATTTTAAGCAATAAGATAAAAAGACCTGTGTGAGTAGCAGCCTCCCCAGCACCCCCTAATACTTACTTTAGCCCAACCCTATACAGCGATGGCAACGAGTCCCTCGGCCATCTGGGACTCTCTCACCAGAATGGCTGAGAAAGCAGCACAGCGCCATTGGCTCCCGTGGCTGTCAAAGTCAGTTAGCCAAATCAGGAGAGAGAAGGGGCAGGACCAAACTGCAGCTCCGTGTCTGCATGGACACACAGAGCTGCAGCTCGGCTCCTGTGCCCCCATAGCAAGCTGCTTGCTGTGGAGGCACTTGATAGGAGGGAGGGGTCAGGAGACGAAGAGGGATCCGAGGAGAGAAGGTTCCAGGCTGCCCTGAGCAAACCACTACACAGCGCAGGTAAGTATAACATGTGTGCTATTTAAAAAAAAAAAAAAACAAGACTTTACAATCACTTTGAAAGCTGACCTTAATGCACTGTTTGTTTAATTGAGCAAATAAGTGGCAAATGAGGTTTAATGTTGATAAAATTATACTTTGATCTAAACCATCCCATTGTAGCTTTGGCTGTATGTTTAGGGTTGTTGTTCTGCTGGAAGGTGAACCTCCTCCCCAGTCTCAAGTCTTTTGCAGACTCTAACAGGTTTTCTTCTGCCATGTATTTGGCTCCATCCATCTTCCCATCAACTCTGATTAGCTTCCCTGTCCCTGTTGAAGAAAAGCATCCCCACAAAATAATGCTTGCACCAATATGTTTCATTGTAGGGCTGGTGTATTCAGGGTGATGTGCAGTGTTTTTCCGCCAAACATAGCGTTTTGCTATAGGCCAAAAAGTTCAATGTTGGTCTCATCTGACCAGAGCACCTTCTTCCACATGTTTGCTGTGTCCCCAACATGGCTTCTCGCAAACTGAAAACGGGACGTTCTATGGCTTTCTTTCAACAATGGCTTTCTTCTTGCCAGTCTTCCATAAAGGTCAGATTTGTGGAGTACATGACTAAAAGTTGTCCTATGGACAGAGTCTCTCACCTGAGCAGTGAATCTCTGCAGCTCCTCCAGAGTTACCACGGGCCTCTTGGCTGCTTCTATGATTAATGTTCTCCTTGCCTGGTCCGTTACTTTAGGTGGACAGTAGGTTTGCAGTTGTGAAATACTCTTTCCATTTTCAGATGGTGCATTAAACAGTGCTCCATGAGATGTTCAAAGCTTGGGATATTTCTTTACAACCTAACTCTGCTTTCAAGAGAGAACTAAAGACTCTCTTTACCTCGGAACCAATTCTGCATTACCATTTGTTCTTGAGATGAATGCTTCAAAGAAGGCTATGGGTGCCATCCTACCAAAACGCAAGGGTGTTCAATCTATTTTGCATCCAAAAAAAACTGGTACCATACAATATTTAGACAGAAAAAAGGTCTAAGGACCAGATGGCATCCACGCATGGCTCCTAATATAATTGAGCGCTGTAATTTCAAAGCCATTGTTTCTAATTTTTAGGGACTCGTTAATGACTGGACTAGTACCACTGGATTGGTGTAGGGCCATTGTGGTGCCTAGATTTAAATAGGGATCAAAGTCTTTACCAATTAACTATAGACCTGTTAGTTTAACTTCTATAGTTGGAAAGATACTGGAGAGTTTAATAAAAGACCACATAGTTGAGTTCTTGCTGGAAAAAATATATTTTGCATGGATTCATGAAAGACAGAAGTTGTCAAACAAACCTGATTTCTTTTTAGGAGTTAAGTAAAACCTTAGACAGAGGGCTGGCTGTGCACTGAATATACTTGGATTTTCTAAAAGCATTTGACGCAGTTCCCCACACACGGCCAATGTGTAAGGTAAAGTCTACAGGCTTGGAAAGATCAGTTTGTAAATGGTTAGAAAACTGGCTAAAAGATAGAATTCAGAGAGTAGTGGTTAATGATTCTTACTCTGTTGGGACCCCTACTATTTAATATCTTTATAAATGATATATGGTCTGGAATTAAAAATACCATTTCAGTCTTTGCAGATGACACCAAGCTTTGCAGTGGAATAACTTCCTTAGAGGATGTCTCCAACTTACAGGCTGACCTCAATGCATTTCATTTGGCATTGGAGTAGAACTGGGGGAATCCATAGCAAAGAAGGATCTGGGTGTTCTGGTGGATCCTAAGCTTAATGCATTCAATGCCAAGCTGCGGTTACCAAAGCAAGCAAAGTCCTTTCTTCTATTACCAGAGGCATGGACTCCAGAGAGAGTGATATAATTTTGCCCCTGTACAAATCATTAGTAAAACCTCACCTGGAATATGCAGTTCAGTTTTGGGCACCACTTCTCAAAAAGGATATCGGGGAACTGGAGAAAGTGCAGAGAAGGCCAACTAAACTGAAAAGAGGCATGGAGAAAGCTCAGAGGTGGTTCTGGCTAGCTCACTAGATTGCTTTAAAAAAGGCCTGGCTTCCATCCAAGAAACTGGCTATAAAATAATATTGCGATGGTACAGAATGCCTGACTTGCTCCACAAATTCGATCCTTCTATCCCCAACCGATGCTGGTGATGCCAAAGTGAAGTAGGCACTCTGTTACACATTTGGTGGGATTGTAGTACCATTCAACCATTTTGGGCCAAAGTCCAGTCCATTATTCATCAAGTCACCACTGATACTTTAGAATACACTCTGGCCCAATTCTTGCTCCATTATTCCACCAACCTACCTAAAAGATATCATAAATACCTCGCAAAGCATATGCTTATCGCTGCCAAATCATGCATACCGGTGCACTGGAACTCGACTTCTATTCCATCTCTGAAGGAATGGTTCACTAGAATTATTAAAGTGGCAGAAATGGAGGAATTGATCCATATTGCCAAAGAGAGAGTTGACAAATATAACCGGACTTAGGCTGCTCGGGAACACTTCTGACAGACTGATTCTTTTACACATCTAGACTACTACACATTGAATTGTCTCTTATTATGACTTTAAGAAAGCTACATAACTACAAACTTCTCCTTCCCTTTTCCAACTGACACCATTAACAAGCTATAGCTACATGCCCCCTATCTATTCCCTCCCTTCTCGGTCCTGTCCCCCCCCCCTCCTTTTTTTTTGTTCTCCTTTATTTCTATGTCAAACATTATATTTTATGCCGTTGTCAGGCTTTCATCTTAGCTTATCGGCTTACAGTTACAAGGTCTACTAATTTGTGGGAGGTGGCTTCCATCTTCAGGCGCAATATGTTCCCAGTGGGGGCGCCCAAATGGATCCCAAATCCGGTTACATGGACATTACTTTGATTGTCCTTGTCACGCTGATTTTGACTTTGCATTATGAAGACTCATGTTGTATAACCATGGCATATCTGTATGCTTCGATATTTTTTTTTTGTGTTACTTATGTACTTTTTATTTTGTTATCCTTCTTTAAAAACGAATAAAAAACTTTTTTTGGAAAAAAAAAAGGCCTGGGTTGTTTCCTAGGTGTACATATAATAAATGGGTACTAATATTTATTAGGGAATATCCGATTGCCTGACAGAGGATCAGGAAGGATTTTTTCCCCTGCTGTAGCAAATTGGATCATGCTTTGCTGGATTTTTCGCCTTCCTCTGGATCAACTGCCGGTATAGGATTGTGTATATGGGATTGTATAGTGTGGTTTTCTTTACCGTTTTTTGTTTTTTATTGGTTGAGCCAGATGGACTTGTGTCTTTTTTTCTCTTTCAAAAATGTTTTATTTCTTTATGAAACAGAAGTACAAAGACCGTACACAAACTTAGGACAATGCAGTACATGAATGAGTTACATATGAGAAAACAAAAACAGGCAGGTGATCACCTTTAGGAGCCACCATAGGTAAGTATGAGAAGCACAACAACAGGTTTCCAAAACAAATGGCAAAGAAGAAAATGAACATTTGGATCGAGGGGCTGGGAGAGTGCAACCCTAGCCCAAGGAGACCCCCAATGGGGACAAATCCAATCTCCTCAGGGAAGGGAAGGTGAGCCCAGTGAATTTATAAACTAGGAACAAATGAACATATTGGGGAGTTTGAGCATGTAACCCCTACTAGGAAGTGATATTACAGTCAAACCACTGAATAACAAAAGGAACCCATAGGAAACCAACATAGTCAGTAGGTATTCAAAACATATGCCTGAAGCGAAGGGAGCATTGTCCCAAACATTTCCCAACGAGCTTGGGATGTACAGATCAGATAAACATTGGGGTACCTTAAAAAGTACAGAAGACAGGGAGATAGAAAAAGAAAAGGACAGGAGAAGAAAGAAAAGATGCTAGATGAAGCGCGCTAGAGATGTCTGAGTGCATATAGATCGTAAAGGAGAAAGAAGAAGGGTGTCCTGACAGGTCATGGAGACGAATGTGAGCCACAGTATGCTACCGAGCAAGTAAGGAAGTGTTGGTGAATAGGGCCCATGGTTCCCAAACCGCTTTGAAGGAATGGTAAGTGTCTAGAATTTTGCTGGCCAACATTTCCTGTGACATGATCCAGGAAACTTTCCTTTTAGCAAGCGCAATGGAGACCGTGGGTCTCTTCCAGGCCTTAGCTAGGGTAATTTTTGGCTCAGAGGAGAATTAAGTGAATGAGACGTTTTTGGTGTTTGGTGGAGCCAGGTATAGGCATATCAAGTAGTGCAATATGTGGGGATTGCATGACTGCCAGTCCTGTAACTTTTCTAATTATATGGAAAACTTTATTCCAGAAGTTCCGTATTTTGGGGCATTCCCACCAAACATGGATTACAGAGCCTAGGAGAGAGCATCCGCGGAAGCAGAGTGGAGACGATGTCGGGTAAAATATGTGGATCTTTTCAGGAACCAGGTACCATCTAGTGAGGACTTTAACCTCCGCCTCAATTAGGGAGACATTAAGAACACCTTTATACGCTCTATTCATGGCAGAGAACCAAGATTCCACCTCCCATTCCAGAGACAGGTCCCTCTCCCAGGCTCTGGCATAGCTAGGCTTCTCACCATTATCCGCAAGTGACCTGTAAATCGCAGATATACCACCCCTCTGCTCCATAACGTCGCCACACCAGGCTTCATAAGACGTTACCTTGGGAGGCATTGGTTTGGATTTCCAAATCGAATGCAGGAAATGTGAAATTTGTTGAAAACGAAAATATTCAGAAGCAGGCATTTTAAGTTTAGACTTGCAATATGATAAAGAGATTGGGCCTGAACTAGTGAAGAAGTGACCTATTCTGTACAACCCCTTGTCCAGCCACCATTTAAATGAAGTAATGTTCAGTCCTGGCGGAAGAGAGGATTTTGGAATAAGAGAGCCAGAGGGTGTAGTGGGGAGTGTGTCTTTTTTTCAACCTATGTAACTATGAATCGTTGCAATCTTGATTTCCATATTGCATATTTTGGTATATCCTTTGTAAATTTGAAATTATGATGGTGTACCTTCATTTTTATATTTTGAAAATGCCCTTTTTCTATTCTTTATGGCATCTTTAATTGCATGGGTTTTACCTTTAGCCTTTTTAACCTTTTGCGCACAGGAATATATTTTGCAGTATGTTTGCATACAGTCGATTTAAAACATTCCCATTTCTATTTAGTGCTCAATGACATTACCACCTCTCATTCTAAAGCCTGATGCACACGTGACAAAATTTGGCCATTTCAGCAGGAACCAGCAAAATTTCGGTATGTAGGTACTAGAGATTGACCAAAGTCGTTTTTTTTATTGCAGATACCGATATTTTGGTCATTGCATATCAGTATCGGCCAATATCTGCCGATATTTTCGGACATTAAATAATTTCTTTTTTTTTTACAGGTACTCTTGTGAAGGGATCTGGGGTTCTAAAACAGTGGTCCTCAATCCTGGTCCTCGGGGCCCACTAACAGGCCAGATTTTAAGTATTATCTTAGAGAGATGCAGACTAAAATACTGCAATCACTGAGCAGCAAATGATATCACCTGTGATGTAATTTAGTTATCTTGCAAACCTGGCCTGTTAGTGGGCCCCGAGGACCGGAGTTGAGGATCACTGGTCTAAAAGACCCCCAGACCCCTCCTCTGCACTTAAAAGCATTCAAAACGCCAAGTTTGGCTGTTTTGTATGCTGTCATTTTTTTTAATTTGGCGCAAAGTACCCGGAAGTGATGTCATGACATCACTTCCGGGTTTTTACATGGAGACCCGATCAGAGCCGAATGCGGCTTTGATCGGGTCTTTGGCGGTCGGGCAGGTAGAATGCCTGGGTCTCCCGGTGGGAGGCGGTGGGACGTTCCTTCCCGCTCCTTGTAATGACAGCCGAGCGGCTTCTCAGCCGCATCGGTTGTCATTACAATATAGCCGACCGTCGGGTATGGACGCTGGTACTGGGGTGATGCCTCTAGCTTAAGCCATCACTCCGGTACAGCACTTTCCAGAAATATCGGCAGTATCGGTAACCTCAAGGGCCGATTTCGATATATCAGGCAAAGTGCAGATCGGCCCTCGATATATCGGCTTTGCTGATAATCGGTCGATCCCTAGTAGGTATCACTGTCAACATACCGCCAAGGCAACAAAGGAGTGGCTCAAGAAGAAGCACATTAAGGTCATGGAGTGGCCTAGCCAGTCTCCAGACCTTAATCCTATAGAAAATTTATGGAGGGAGCTAAAACTTGGATTTGCCAAGCCACAGCCAAGAAACCTTATGGATTTAGGAAAAGATCTGTAAAAAAAAAAAAAAGAGTGGACCAAAATTCCTCCTGGTAACCAACTACAAGAAACGTCTTACCTTAACTGAGATTTATAACATTTGTATTTATAACATTTGTATTTGTGATTTTTCTAGATTTTTTGGTTGATATTCTGTCTCTATCATTTAAAATACACCTATGATAAAAATAAAGACCCTTCATTTCTTTGTAAGAGGGCAAACCTAAAAAATCAGCAGGGGATCAAATAATTATTTTCCCCACTGTATTTACTATAGTTTGTAGATGCTATAACGTATGCGTAAATCAATATGCCTTTATTGGATAAAAAATTGACCAATAAAAATGTAGCAGCATATAGCCTGGCCCAAAATTTAGGAATAAATTTGATTTAGATGGAAACCTCATTCATATGCTGTGTATTAGTCATAAGTTAACCAGATACGTATGCTGTAGTATCTTCCATTATGGGACTTATTTTTTGATAAATTGAATAATTATTTGATTAATTATTTGATAAATTTAGTTTATCCTTATACTCTAAACATCTCCACAGAATTCTAAAGGGCCCTCTTCTAAGCCAGAAGGTAATTCTGATCCACTAGAGGTCTTCGAACCCCCCACCCCTGATCACTACAGGAATGTCTCCATCACAACACCCAAATTAAGTTTGGGAAACCGATGTACACACACCAGAGCACATCACAAACAGTTGAAAAATGATGGGCTAACTGGACAACCACAACATTTCCTGGCCTGCTGGGCTTTTTTTAAAATCTCTACTTACCCATAATCCATACATTTATAACCTATGGTAGTCTAAAAAAAATATATGAGGCTCTTTATCAATGTGCACTTGAAGCTATTGAGCTCAATCTGAATATTGATATCCTTTTTACCTGCTGCTGCATTAATTATCCTACTATCAACCCTATCTGTATAGATGGACCACTATTGCCCAGATCATTGCATCTGATGTAAATAATTCAGGTATACCCTATTTATGAGCAAATCTGTTTGTGCTTTGATGTACAGAACTACTCCGACTCTGGTAACTGCAATCTTTTTTTCCCCAATATTTTCAATAAAGCTGATAAATGTAAAAAAAAAAAAGTGTGAACCCTTCTTCTATACTAACAAAAACAAGAAGCTGCAGATTTAAAATGGAAATTTATATTGAAATACAACACTCACCATCATCACTGGATACTTCTTGCTTCACCACAGACATAGGGGAGCGTGAAGGCGGCCTGCCTAACGGATGGCGTCTGCTCTTTTTAATCTCCATTTTAGAGAAAAGGACAGCATGCTGAAAAATAAGTTTTTCCTATAACTATAAGTTGTCAAATGGTAGACAGTAGCTTGTTATTTTGAATACAAAAACAGCGTCCCAAAATGGTAATTTATGCTCTAATACAGTATAAATGTTCCAACTTGGAGACAATGAAATATAGAGTTAGGACTACGGTATACAGATGAGCCTTGACAATGCACTGTGGCTTCCACATATATTTGAAAATGTGTGCAACTAAACCATCTGTTTTTAACGTGAATTGTTAGACAGGGTCAATTACTTTTTTCGTTTGTTTTTGCAGCTCCAACCCCGGGCTCTTCCCTGGATTCTTTTTTCCACCATGGTGAACTGACACAGGTAAACCGCAAATAATATTATTGGAGTTTAATTCACCACATACCCAGCGGAGATACTGCCTATTTAGTGTCATTCCATCCACTTGATCCAGATATTGGACTTACGAACTGTGTCCTCCTCCCTTTTGTAACTTTTAACCTTACAGAAGGGGTTTCCAATTCACAGACCCTCCTTGAGTCATCAACCCACTTCTTATTCTCATCCAATGTAGGGTTTTGTTACCTTGGACTTGATTACTGCCCTCTCATTCCTTTCAAGGCCATTCATGGTTTATTATCCACAGGTTGTCTGGACATACATTCAAGTGGGTACACCCTGGGGTCTTGAGCTCAGTGCACCAATTGTGAGGTCCTCTCACATCACTAGGCACGGTTACCGACCTACAACAGTGTTGGTACGTGTTTGGTGATGTGAATCCATACCATCCACATATTGAGTCATCAGGCAGAGGATAGTGCTCATTATACACACTACTATAGTGCTTTGAGCCACCTTTGAAGCCAAGTGACGGCAATCAATTAGTGGTTGGTTCAGGCTCGAGTCCAGTCTATACATGTGCTGTGTGTTATTTTAATCTTTGCATTTTAATATGTTATTGTGCAGTGTTCCTTATGTCACCCTGAGTCTCTTTTTGAATTCTACACAGGCATACGTGCCTAATAAAATTATTTTTTATTTCATTTCTTTTTTGTAGTGCCCTTAGTTGGTCTCTCAGTGGGAGTGTCGAACTACGGTTTGTCACCCCACACTTTTCTTGTTTCTGTTTTTGCAGGCTAGATGGTATGTGTGCTCGGAAAAAAAGTTTTTGTGTGTTTGATTTATCAAGTCCTTCCATGTGCACCGTACCTCAAAGGCTGTTTATAAACTGGGATGGTTGCTAGCTTTTTGTACAGCTTTTTCCAATATGGTAGGTAGGAAAGTTTATATTATTTAATAATAGGATTTTTGTTACTTACCATGAAATCCATTTCTCAGAGTTCATTGACAGACACAGCACTCCATATTTAGAACCATAGGGTTATATCGCCCCCTACAAGAGTGGAACTCTAGGCAGAAAAAACAACTCGGCAACGCCTACGGTCAATCGTAATGGTTATACATCCCCCTCTCTGCTATAAGCCTTCACTTTAGTAACAAGCAGTATCAGAAGTATCAAAATTCCATAGAGGGGTGGGTGCAGTGTCTGTCAACAAACTCAGGATTTTTGTTACTTACCGTAAAATCCATTTCTCTATTTTCTCTTTTGTTCATTGACGGACACATCGCTCTATATTCAGAGGGAAAGTCTGTCATCACCCACAAGCTGTCTCTCTGGCGAGGGGAGAGATCAGAAGCATCGGCTGCATCTTGTAAGTAGTAGCCGTGGTGAGAGTACTGGCTGTTATTGGAAACTTGAACTGCAATTTACCTACTGACCTGTCAGTAGCACCAGAAGGTTAACCCTTACCTAGATGTAAGTGAGAAGTGTTTATAAGGAAATAAAGTCTTTGATTGATACTTTAATTTGGACCTTTCTTCTTTCTTATATACATTGAGCTGATTGCTATATGAAGACATTTCAAGGAGATATAGGATATTTAAAGGCTTTGTCTTTTTATACTGAAGGTGAGCGCACATTTTAGCCACACACTTTGGTGGAAGATAATTCACCTTTTTTTTTTTTACAGAGGTGTATTTGTTTTTTTTTTCACCTGATATCACTTCACTTGCATAATTGCACGTCACAGCATGTTGGGTCATATGCACTGCACTGACTGATGAACCTTCTATTTCCTGACAGACTCCATGGCAGCCTACGTGTGGGTTAACCCCGCCTCCTCTCCAAGGTTATAGGACCCCCCTCCCATAAATTTCAGCTCATGGATCCAGACCGTGTTCCTTTTTTGTCCTCCTCCAAGGATCCTATGGATTACCTGTATGAAGGATGGTGTCCTGCTTGTTTCAAGTGGAATTTACGGTGTTGGTGTTGCCCAGGGCCCAGCCATGGGCGGGTGAGTGGCATTTGCATCCCCTGGCTCTGTGTGGTTCTCAGGATGCGGCTGACATAAGTCCTGGCAGGGTCTGAAGATTTTCTTTGCATTTGTTCCATGGCAGCAATATTTGTCTCATGTGTGTGCTTTGTTTTACTTTCCCTGGTGTTAGTGGTTTTTGGCCCCATGGCGGCTTTAACGCTCCCTGCCTGCCTTCTCCTCCTCCGCCGGATCTGCCAGGGCGCAGTTTGTCATGATCGGAATCGAGGCCTGGTTTGCGATTGCACGGTCCCGATTGCGGCCGTGTCGGCGATGACGTCATTCTGATGTGTTGTAGTGGCGGCGGGGGGTGTGTGTGTGTGTGTGTGTGGGGGGGAGGAATGTGCACCTTGCTCACAATTTCTGATCCTTATTACCCTTCCTTCCCAGTCTGTTTTTTTGCTTGAAGTATGGACCCTGCGTCACCGCCCCCTCCTGTGGCCAGCCCTCTCATAACAGGTGGGTGCTGGTATAGTTAGGGGGGGCGGGGGGGGGGGGTAGAGGAAGCTGGCTCCTGGTTCATGGCTAAAATCCTGTTTCTCCCCGAGTTTTCTCTTTCTTCTTTCAGCTATTCCAGGTCTGGTACACATCAGGATAGGGGCTCTGTCAGGCCACAAGGAGACTCTTCTTCCAGCTCCAGATGCCATGAGTCTCCATCAGGGAGCAGGCTTCAGAGGAGACACTCTAGTTCCTCCTCCAGACACCGCACCCACTGCCATGGTAGCCACACCTCCCAGAAAGCCTGTTGGGGATGTGGGGCACATGTCCCAGAGGACAAGTCCCTTTGCGAGCCATGTTACACTCGCACAGCCGGTGAGAGGCGAGCCGATGACCAGACGTTGGAGTCCCTGGTGAAACGGGTAGTGCAGCAGGCCCTGAAAGAATGGGGCACTATTCCCGCACAAGGTCATGCTACGACTGGCTCTCCCATTGAGACCCTTGAAGATTAGGGCCCCTCTCAACCGAGCTTTGCTTCCGGGAGATCATCAGGGAGTGACTCCGAAGAGGATGGAGAGGTAGGGGGCTTCGATTTTGCCCTAGTCTCACCTCTGATCAGAGCTATTAAAGAGGCCCTAAAGTGGGAAGATCCCATGACACCCCAGGTGAAGCAACGTAGGTTTTTCAAGCACCTGGGAAAGGCGCGTCCTAACTTACCATCCCTTATGGAACTAAGAGACGTCATCACAGATGAGTGGAGCAAAGTGGACAGCAAATCTTCCCTATCCTACAAGCTGGCAAAGCTTTACCCATTCAAGCCAGAAGGCGCGAGTCACCTGGAGTCAGCCCCCTTAGTGGATGCTGCAGTTATAAGGCTGGCGAAACATGTTACCTTACCCTTGGGCGATGCTGTCTCCTTGAAGGAGCCCTTGGACAGGAAAATAGACCGGATCTGAAGAGCATCTATGTTACGGCAGGTGCAGCCTGTAAACCTATCTTGGCACTCGCGCCTATGTCCAAGACCATGGAAGCCTGGGTGTCCGACGTTGAGGCCAAGCTTGGGGGCATCTCGGTGAAGAACTTAAATTGGCTTCAGTTTTTCTGGGAGAAGCCGCCATTGACGTCCTTCATCTCCTATTCAGGGCTATGCTTTTGTCAGTCACGGCCAAACGAGCCCTATGGCTGCGCCCCTGGCTTGCTGATCCAGCCTCAAAACAAGCCTGGTGTAAGATTCCATTCAAAGGTTCTCTTTTCCGGAACAAACTGGGCAGCGCTATAGCACAGGCCGCTGGGGAAAAAAATCGGGTTTCCTTCCCCAGGATAGGCGCCTGTTTGGGCAGAAGAAAACCCAGCCAGGGAAGCAATTTTCGGAGCCAACAAGGGAAGCCCGCTCATACAGGCCCGGTTGGGACTGTCGGAGAAGTTGGAGAGGAGGCCAGTCTTCCTCCCGAAGATCAGCCAGAAATCCAGCTCCTGCCGGGCAGGAAGCCACAAAGTCTTTTTGAGATTGGGTCCACTCAGACATGCCAGTTGGGGGCACACCTGCTCCTCTTTTGGCGTGCCTGGGCGACCTCAATCTCAGACTTTTGGACCGTCAAAACAGTCTCCACGGGTCAAACATGGCTTTTCCTGGAAAAACCCCATGACCAGATTCATTCCCACTCGCTTGCCTTGTCTAGAGGAGAAAAGAGGAGTCTTGCTCGCCTATGTAGACACTATGGTGTCTCAAGGTGCAGTGGTTCCGGTGCCTGATCAGGAGAGGTTCCAAGGTGTGTACTCACCCCTCTTTTTAGTGCAAAAAAAGAATGGATCCTGGAGGCCCATTATAGACCTCACTTATTTAAACAAAATTATAAGAAACGAGAGATTCAAGATGGAGAGTCTATGTACCATTCAGAAAGCGGTGCTACCAGGCGACTGGTTGGCCCTGATAAAACTCAAGGACGTGTACTTACATGTGCCTGTGGCAGAGGATTCCCGCAGGTACCTCCAGTTCGCGGTCGAACATCGGCACTTCCAATTTACCTGCCTTCCCTTTGGCCTGTCTACATCCCCGAGGGTGTTTTCCAAGGTTTTCCTGGGAGTAGTGGCTCTCATCAGAACGAGAGGGATACGCTTACATCACTACCTCGACGAGCTCCTCCTTCTGTCTCAGGACAGGGATCAACAGCTAGCCCACAGAGATCAAGTCATTGCGACTCTCATAGAATTTGGCTGGTTGCTGAACCTGCAGAAGAGCCACCTGGAACCTACCCAACGCCTAATGTATCTAGGGGCGCAGTTCGACACAGTCAGGAGTACGATCTCCCTACCCCCTAGAGAAAATTCTGGCGGTACAGGAAAGGATTTTTCCAGCTCTCTACTCCTCCTTTCTGAGGGCTTCTCAGTGCCTCAAAATCATTGGCACAATGGTCTCCAAGGCTTCCAATGTCAAATGGGCTCTCTGGATGATGCGTCCTTTTCAAAGAGGCTTTCTCCAACAGTGAGACCCAGAAGAGCACGATCAACGCATCTTTAGCTCTCCCAACATGAGGGTCAGTTTTCCATGGTGGCTCCAGTGCAAAAATCTGCTCAACTGCCATTCCATAGTCCCCATCTCATGGACCATAATGACGGATGCCAGCAATTTCAGTTGGGGCGCTCATTGCATGAAGGAGGTGGCTCAAGGAAGGTGGACTCAAAAATCCCAAACTCCCGTCTCGAACATTCTGAAGCTTCGGGCGGCTTTCCTAGCTCTTCGAGCCTTCTGCCATCTAACAGAAGGGAAGTCTGTGCTACTCAGGATGGACAATACCACGACAGTGTCCTATGTGAAGAGGCAAGGCGGGACTCGGAGTCTTCCCCTTCTGCGGGAGCTGGACCTGATCATGACATGGGCCCAGGCTCATCTGGCGGACATATCGGCAGTCTATATTCCCGGGTCTCAAAATGTCCAAGCGGATTTTCTCTCCAGAGTGCAGCTGAACCACAACGAGTGGTCCCTCCATGCGGAGACATTCAGGTGGGTCCTGTCATTGGGTGTTTCTCCCGAGGTCGACCTGTTCACCTCCCCCTGCAAAAACAAGTTGGAGAGATATTTCACGCGGGGCAAGTGTCACCAAGCCTGCGGAACAGATGCCCTGACCGACAAGTGGGAGTTAAGCAGGGCATATGCCTTTCCTCCAATTACCATCATCCTCAGGTTTCTGCAAAGACTCCAAGCAGAAGACGCAGAGATAGTCATGGTGGCTTAGTACTAGCCGCACAGGCCATGGTTCCCGCTACTCCTGCAGCTCAGCTATTGGAACTCGATCCCTCTCCCCCTCAGGCCAGACCTCCTTTCACAGGGAGTGACGCTACACCCCTGCCCTGCACTACTCCAGTTGACGGTCTGGTTTTTGAGAGGGAGAGGTTAGAATCCCTTGGATGCCCCCAGGGGGTCATCCCCACCTTGTTGAGTTCCAGAAGATCAAGCAGAAATAGAGTTTACTGCAGAGTCTGGTCCAGATTCATAGACTTCACATACCCAGAAGGGAGGTCATTTCTCGGATCCCGGCACACAGGAGGTCCTGAAGTTTCTTCAGTCGGGTCTGGACCTGGCCCTTTCAGTAGGCACTCTCAGGGTCCAAGTGTCGGCCTTGTCTGCTTTCAACAGTGTCTCTTGGGGCAAACATCCGCTCATTCGACAATTTTTCAAAGGAGCAGCCAGACTCAGACCACAGAGGAAACCTAGATTTCCAAAATGGGACCTTCCTCTCGTCCTTAATGCTTTCTCAAAATCCGGTTCAGTAACCGCCACCTCCGTCAAAGATCTTACCATCAAAACAGCCTTCTTGGTGGCTATTACTTCTGCCAAAAGGGATTCCGAGATTGGGGCCCTTGGACACAAGGAGCCGTTTCTTACTTTCTTTCCGGATCGGGTAGTCCCTATACCCATGCTCAATTCACACCCGAAAGTCACATCAATCATTCATGAGAAGCAGGAGATTGTCCTCCCTACTTTCCGGACGTCTGAAGAGTCTGAGCCCCATCCCGTGGATGTGGGTAAAACTTTAAGAGGCTATCTCCAGGCTACGGCACTCTTCAGACAGTCAGACAACCTCTTCATTCTCTATTCAGGCAGAAATAGAGGAAAGCGTGCCTCGTTTAGGACCATTGCAACCTGGATCGTGGCGGCCATACAACAGGCCTATAGAGCAGAGGGATTGGCTCCTGCAGAGGCGGTGACAGCCAATTCAACGAGAAGTATCTCGACGTCCTGGGCGGCTCCGCATCATGTGGCTCCAGAAGTGATCTGTACAGCGGCCTCTTAGTCATCTGTCAACACCTTTTTGACCCACTACTGTGTGGAGCCAGCCTCCTTGTCTTCATTTCATTTTGGTCTGACTGTTCTGTCAGTTAACAATATGAATTAAAAATGAATTATTTTCTTGAATTATAATTTTCTTTGTTTAAGCATTCCCACCCGTGTGGCGTTGGCTAGTTATTTCCCACACGTAGGCTGCCGTGGAGTCTGTCAGGAAAACTGAAAATTTCCTATCAAATAACTAGCGTAATTTTCCTTTCCTGATGGACTCCATGGCAGCCGGAGTTCCTACCCTCTGGTCTTGGATTCGGCTAAGATATGGAACACGGTCTGGAGTCATGAGCTGAAAATTTATGGGAGGGGGGTCCTATAACCTTGGAGAGGAGGGTGCCATGGAGTCCATCAGAAAATAGGAAATTTTCCGTTGTCACTTATTATGAAGATAATTTACTTCTCTTGACAATATTACACTATATGCTGTTTATTTTTTATTGATATATCTGGGGAAAATACGTTGAGAGGAGAAGTCTCCCCACAGAAAGGAATTTTATCACAGTTTGTCTTAAGCATTGACTCTAATTGTTAGAGGTGAGAGCACCAGATTATCCAATCCATGAGTGGATGAACTTTTCACAGACTTTTTTCTTGAACTTTCCTTTTTGGACTTTCAATATTATATATATTTTCTACGTTTGGACTTACATTTCCCAATTTTTTTTTTTTTGCACTTTTTGACATAGTTTTGCAATTGGGAAGATTTTTTAGACCCCAGGCTAAACAAAGAAGCCCAACCTGAACAATACAACCCCAAAGAGGAAACAGGCCCTCTAAACAGCAGCCTGCAAAACCTTGCAGTCAAAAGAAGCATCCGCAGAGACCAAAATATCCAACTTGTAGAATTTTGTGAAAGTGTGCACAGACAACCAGGTGGCCGCCTTGCAAACCTGCGACACTGAGGCCTGATGACGGAAGGTCCAAGAAACACTAAGCACCCAAGTAGAGTGTGCCATCACAGGGAAGGGAGGAACCTGCCTCTTGATAGTATAGGCCTTAATCACCGTCTGTCTGATCCACCTGGAAATGGTAGCAGAAGCAGTGGATAACCCTTTCCGGGGCCCGTCCTTGATCACAAAAAGAGAGTCAGACCTCCAAAAGACTCTCTAGCTGCTAGATACACCCGAACCACATCCAGGGTATGCAGGGCAAATTCCTTGGGATGAGCGGGCCTGGGACATAAGGAAGGCACAACAATGTCTTCATTCAAGTGGAAGTCAGAGACCACATAAGGTAGGAACAATGGGCACGAATGAAGAACCACCTCATCTTTGTGGACCAACAAGTAGGAAGTACAGTTGTGTTCAAAATTATTCAACCCCCCAATGCTGTAAAGGGTTTAGGGAATTTAGTGTACATTTGTAATTGTATTCAGAATGAAATCCTACAAGGACTTTTTAAAGAACCATATGCAACTAAAATGACATCAATTGGTTTTGTAATACAGTAGTAAATGTTTCTTTTGTGAATTCTTCATTGACACAATTATTCAACCCCTTAAAGACTACCACTCTGAAGAACAGAGGTTCATTGAAGTGTTTTCAATCAGGTATTGAAAACACCTGTGGATGTCAGGGAACAGCAATAAAGCCTAATAAGCACCAATTAGGCAGTTTTAAAATGACTGTGATACTCAGCTCCTTCTAGACATTTACTGGTGTGGTTACAAACATGGTGAAGTCAAGAGAATGGTCCAGGAAGACAAGAGAAGAGGTGATTACTCTTCACAGGAAGGGCAATGGCTATAAGAAGATTGCAAAGATGTTTAACATACCAAGAGACACCATGGGAAGCATCATTCGCAAATTCAAGGCAAAGGGCACTGTTGAAACGCTACCTGGTCGTGGCAGAAAGAAGATGCTGACTTTGACTGCTGTGCGCTACCTGAAGAGTAGAGTGGAGAAAAGTCCCCGTGTGACTGCTGAGGAACTGAGAAAAGATTTGTCAGATGTGGGTACTGAAGTTTCTGCTCAGACAATACGGCGCACACTGCGTAATGAAGGCCTCCATGCCAGAACTCCCAGGTGCACCCCCTTGCTGTCTCC